>NC_141082.1:42076998-43487832 GCF_041138505.1 Cibotium barometz
ATCCTTCATAGTTATCTTGTACTCCACTTGGTCCATGTAGAACTCCAAAGTATGCCCAATTTATTAGACAAGTGGTATTTTATATGAGAAATATAGGGATTAGGTTATGGAAATGAATAGAAAAGAGATTACTTTGTAGAGATTAATGGGTATACTTATAATTAGAGTTAGCAAATGAGTGGCTCAATGGAAACATGGAAGACAAAGAACTTGGATCTGATACCCTTGAATTATAAGCTTTAGGACTTATAATAGTAGCCAACCATATCCCAAATGGACCCTAAGTTCATGGTGCATGACCTTCCACCTTTAGCTCCTTGACCCTTCATTGGCTAACTGTGCCTTTTCACTAGCCAATGTCACTTCAACTACCCTAAATAAGGGTGCCCTCTTTTGTTTCGGTTGGGCTTCCATTGAACACCATTCACCTTTCTTTTTACTTTCACTTAATGCTTATTAACCATTCCTTAGGTATTTCCCATTTGAAATCCCTTGAATCTTATTTATATGTAAACCTTTTACAGATACCTTTTAGTGTTTCCTGTGAGTCTCATAATAGCCACCCTCTTCTTCTTTGACCAAGTCATCTCCTTCTTAGACACCCTCTTCTTCTTGAACCTTAGACACCACACATTTACACCTCTTTGACCTGGAATTAGCTTCATCACCAACTTAGACACCAATTTAGAGGATGCAAGGATGCGGTCATCAAGGGGGATGTGGTAACCACTTCATAGGTTAACATGGTTTCACTTGCTACTATATAGGGTTATTTTCCATCTTACCCGCAGTCGAACGAGAACCTATCTTTTGTAAGATGTCTTGAACTTTGTAAAGAAGCCTTATCATAAGATTAATGTCAAATAGGAAAAATCTAAAGACTTTATGTATATACATTCTTAGGACCAGTAATAGTGGTTGGACCATTTTTAATTTTCTGTCGAATAGTAGTCACTTGTATGGAAGCCAATTTTGACAAATTGAAAAAGTAATACACATTCTTGTTGCAATAATAGAATACTTCTAAGATCTTTCATAGTCACTTATATATAAGTCAAATTTTTCTGCCGTAGTGTGAACACTAGTGACTTGTATATAAGTCAATTTTGACAATAAGTAATACACATTCATTTCCCTGCAATAATAGAGTAATGCTAAGCTCTTCTCTTCCCCACTCTTTCTTGCTTGTACTCTATCGAATCCTTGCATACTTGATGGATGCCTGCTAGATAGGTTTGATTGTAGGCCTATCTCTTCCATTAGCTTCTTTTCCATTCTACCTTTTGTGTGAGAGGCCCCACTCCAAACAATATCCTCTTCTTGTATCTATCTAGGCATAGAGATCTCTACCTTCACCCCCATAGCCATGAATTATTCCACTATAGAGTTCTGGTGTGACAATGGAGTGAGGGCATGATGGACTAGCTAGCGCACCCACATCGAGGAGTTACAGTTGGCTCAAAGGCAAGACCCAACACTAAAAAGAGAGTAGAGGAAACACAGGAGACACACCTAAACCATCATAGTTCTCATTCCATAAACACACACTAAGTAGAGAAGCTCCATAGATTTCTTGCTTAGTACTCTATCGAATCCTCGCATACTTGATGGATGCCTGCAAGATAGATTTGATTGTAGGCTTAAGTATCTCTTCCATTAGCTTCTTTTCGATTCTACCTTTTGTGTGAGAGGAACCCACTCTAGATGATATCCTCTTCTTACCTCTATCTAGGCATAGAGATCTCTACCTTCACCCCCATAGCCACCATGAATTAATCCATTGCAAAATTTTGGTGTGACAATGGAAGTGAGGGCACGATGTACTAGCTATCGACCCACATCGAGGAGCATAGTTGGCTGAAAGGCAAGACCCAACACTAAAAAGAGAGTAGAGGGGAACATAGGAGACACACCTAAACCATCATAGTTCTCATTCCATAAACACACACTAAGAAAAGAAGATCCATAGCTTTCCTTCATTGTTCACCACAAAACATAGCACACTACATATAATGATAAGTTTACACTGAAATAAACCTAATTCTAATGTCCACACACTTGGCCAGTTGGGCACTAATGTCCCCGGACACAAGCTTTCCTTCATTGTTCACCACAAAACATAGCACACTACATATAATGATAAGTTTACACTGAAATAAACCTAATGCTAATGTCCACACACTTGGCCAGTTGGGCACTAATGTCCCCGGACACAAGCTAGTGTCCACACAATAATGCTATCTAATAGTTCCCGATGAGCTTGTATTCTCAACACTCCCCCTCAAGCTCACCATGTCCATCTCTTGTACTCCAAGTCTATCTCTGAAAGTACTCAAACTTCTCTTTACCAAGTGGTTTCCTGCTCTTCAATCTTCACATATGTCAAATCTATCTGTCCATCTCTAACACTTTCTCCTTGATGAAATGATAGTGGACTCCTCTATGTGTTTGTTCCTTGCATGATACAGGAGATTAATAGCCAACTGTATACTGCCCATATCAGTGTATGACAATAGATCCATCATGATGCTATCCCAAATCACCCAAATAGCTTTTTCAGCCATACTACCTCACACATGTAGCCATAGCTACTCCTCTATACTCTACTTTTCTAGATAAAGTAATTGTGGGTTTCTTCTTGCTGCTCCAACTCACTGTAGCACTTCCCATACTAAATGCATATCCACTAGTAGACCTCATGTCATAAGCACTACCTGCCCAATCTACATCTGTGTAACCATACACCATCACATCCTTTCCATGCTCATAGAATAAACCATAACGTGTAGTTAACTTCACATGTCTCATGATCCTCCTAAGACAACATCCAAATGTGGCTTCCTGGGACTCTGCATGAACTCATTGACTAGTCCCTCTGTTGTATAACATAAATCCGGCCTAGTAATGGTCAAGTAAATCAAACTCTTGACCATCTACTTGTACATAGTAACGTCACCCAACGCATCACCAAGATCAGCCCTTAGCTTTATGTTTTGCTCCAATGGTATCGTTATAGGCTTGCATCCAGTCATGTTATAATTTTCCAACATATCCAAGGCATATTACCATTGCACCAACCAAATACCACATTGTGATGTCTTGATAATCTCAATGCCAAGAAAGAATTTCAGCTCTCCCAAATCCTTCATGTCAAACTGGTTGCTTAATGCCACCTTCACATTGGCAATGTCATTTCCACAATCACCTTTAACTATCAGGTCATCCACATAAATGACAATCACCCACCATACCATGATCCTTTTTCTTCACATATTATGAAGAGTATGAATTTCCCACATAAAATCTAATGCTCACAAGATACCTACTAATCTTGTCACTCCATGCTCGTGGTGCTTGCTTCAAACCATATTATGCATACATATGGGAGAAAGTTTGGGTGTATATAACCCTTTGGTTATTCCATAAACCCTTTGGGTGTATATAACCCTTTGGTTGTTCCATAAACACTTCCTCTTGCACCCCTCCATTCAAGAATGCACTCTTAACATCCATTTTAAGTGATTCCCGATCTTTTAATGTAGCTAATGAAATCACAGATCTTATGATAGCTTTTTGCAAAGGGACAACCACCCAACCACCTCTTGGTTCTAAACTTGTTCAAATCACCTGCAATCCACAAAGGAGAGATAGTACCACTCACCAATAGGGCCAATATTTCATATCTGATTAATTTGGTAAGCTCCACAACATTCATCTTCTCTCCACAACTTTCTTGCTCCTTTGCATCTTTTTCTTTCCTCTTTCTCACAAACCCTAATGAGAGGTATGTAGGCTCTAATACCATGAAAAGCTAGCAGTGTCGGGAAGACCTAGAAAGAGTTAAGAGGGGAAAATAACATGCTTGACAAGATGGTTTAGAAACCCATAAAGGATTGTTGTTATTGCTTGCAAAACCAAGATGGTAGAGGTCGCACTTTTAAAACTAAAGATAATGTTTATTTTAATATCAACACACGTCGATGAGCCATCAATGTGCTAAGAGGTGTTGCATGAAATCACACATGAAAGAACAACGAGCAAACACCATTGCTATAGCAAGATCACCATTGCTATTTTTATGAATAATCATAATTGAAAGATGTCATTATTTTTTGTTCCAACATGAGAGAGGAGAGGTTATGGTTATTATATGAAAAGGTGCAAAGTGAATGGGTAATACCATAAACTTCCATGCTAATGCCTAAGTTAATGTATGAGTAATGTGTCCACGAACACCTGGCACACTTAGTGGGTTAGATGCCAATTTAAAGTGTGAATCCACATAAATGCCAAGGCATGCGCGTCATAAATGAAATCCCTTAAGGTACATGCAATGATATGTTATATTATACAATATAAATATATGGAACCATGAATCAATAAGAAGATCCACACTCCAAGAGAATGGATTTGACAATTTTCCCACCACATCAAATGATAATTTACATAAACCTTTTCTAATATAGACTCTAGCAATTGTATCATAGGTCAAAAATGACCCACCACTAAATGAGTATGTTGATGTCAACTGAAACACATGAAACACCAAAAGAATGTGGTGATGATAAAACTTCAATAGTTGGGACATGTGCCCAAGATGGCACAACACTAAGATCAATCAATGAAGCACATGGTGAGATAGAATCACCAAAGAGATTATCCAAATAGGCTAAAAGCATCTGCATTGATAAAACATGTATGGATGGATATCTTGTAAAGTAATCACCATCAAACCATAATCCACCACATAAGAAACTATCATAGAATTTGCATCAACAATGTGAATATGAGTATAAACAAGCTCATCCACCACACTGGAGAACCATGATCACACCATCTGTATCATGGATAAAATCATCCATATGAACCACACTCAAATCAAAGATATTAATATCTGAAAAACTCCGAATCAATAAAAACATTCATATGAACATCCAAATCATTAATGCCATCCATAGAACAAGAATCTAGAACCAAATTAAAAAAAATAACATCGGGATCACTTGGATAAAAAACATATGGATTAGGTGCATCGAAAACATCTAGATACATCCATCTGGATGATCCCGATCAAAAGAAAGAACATCGGGATCATCCGGATTGGAAACATCTAGATTGGGTGCATCTACAACATCTGGATCAAATGACACATCATCGTGATGAACCATAATAAATAAAATTAAATTCTTTAGATAATCTAGATCAAAATAAATAACATGTCTAATATTCAGTATGTATGAATCATGAACTGTATAATTCATAATCTACATAGGCCTAATGAAAGCCTCAAACTCTCTATCAAGAAAAACTAGTAAATCTGGATTTATGGTTGAGATATCCATAAGAGAAGCCACTAGATCCGCATGAAGAGCTAAAATATATGGGTCATCTGGATCTCTATCCACAAGAACATACCATTTGGAACTCAAAAAGAGCCCTCATATCTGCATCTATGCTAGCCAAAACTAGCTCCTTTGGATCATCATTAAGAACGGGCATATCTGGATTATTCAAATGATCTAGACCATCCGGATTAGGAATGATATCCAAATAAAAAACATCATGTATAGTCCTCAATGCAAGCCTCCACACCCACACATGAAGAACTAGATCACAAGACTACACATCCTCTCACTAGCATCATAAATGGAAACCACATCACCATGCATCACCGTGTCATCACTCTATGTGTCCTAATCATGTACATGTCCATCATCATGTATGATATCCCCATCAATAGACTCTATGGAATTATTATGACTAATAAAAGCCAAGAACTGTTTGATAACTTGATCATCATTATGAGTAATAAAAGCCAAGAACCGTACATCAGCATGTATCACTGCATCATGACTCTATGTGTCCTAATCATGTATATGCCCATCATCATGTATCACCATGTCATCACTCTATGTGTCCTAATCATGTATATGCCCATCATCATGTATGCTATCCCCATTAATAGACTGTATGGAATTATTATGATTAATAAAAACCAAGAACCGTTTGATAACTTGATCATCATTATGAGTAATAAAAGCCAAGAATTGTGTGATAACCTAATCATCAGCATGAGTAAATTATCTATCCAAAACATAAGAAACTATGATATAATCATCCTAAACTAATAAGCCAGAATCATGCACATCATCATCACCAGTATTCATACCATTTGCCAAACCATAGGGGAATCGACTGTGAGGCTAGGGTGCACCCAATGGCACATATCACCTGGCTCTTCTAGTCTTCATGATCCTCCCATGCTCCCTTAACCACCATGACCACATCCATCCCATCAAAATGGAAATCAAGGTCAACATCATCATCACTTTCATCATCTAACTCTGAGTGTTGAGGTGGTCGTGATGATTGAGAAGAATGTAGGGGAGAGAATGAGCTTAAGTTCCTTACAAGTAAACACATATACACAAGAGTAGAGAAGCACATAAGAGAGATGGATGGCTAAGTTTTGTGATCTATTATCTTTTCTTCTCTACAACCATAACATAAAGAGATAATCCGAGTACATATTATAAGTGAAAGTACTCTCTTACATATAACATACAAAGGTTGGTCCATAGTGTGAACCCGACTACATGAACTGGCACTATAACTATGTCATAACTCTAGTACACTAAAGTGGTTATTACATAGCCTATACACTAATATGGTAGAATATCACCTATAATCTCACGAACCATGCTAGAGTGGCATAAGTACACACCTATCATCCTGGCATATTATCTATAATCTCACCAACCATGTGAGTGGCATAAGTGCATACCTATCATCCTGGCATATGATCTATAATCTCACCAACCATGCGAGTGTGTGGCATAAGTGCATACCTATCATTCTGGCATATCACCTATAATCTCACCAAGTGTAGACCTATCATTTTGGCATGTTATAAATATTTGCACTAGTTGAGCTTGACAGCTCAACACTCTCCTACAGCTCAACTCCATACCATGTTATAAATATTTGAACTAGTTGAGCTTGACATCTCAACACTCCCCTACAGCTCAACTCCATACCATGTACTCTAAGTTGAAAAGATATAGGGGAGAAGAGATCTTGAGCTCTTGCAAGCACATACACACTCACACAAACCCTAGAAGAGAGCACACAAGGTGAGAGGCTGAAAATTATTCTTCTTCTTCACACAACAAAAGAGGTCTACAAAGAAGATAAAGTGACTAATACACATCATAGTGTTATTTTCCTTAAAATTGAATTTATGCATAAAAGGATTTTGTTAAAAGTGTTATTCCCATTGAAGTTGATTTTATGCATAAATAGATGCGTAAAGAATCTTTATATCAAAAATTAGAATTCTTTTAAATTCTATGTTTAAACGAATGTGATAAGAATAGATGTGATGAGAATCAGATAAATGTGAATGAATGTATGGATGGATGTGATATGAATAGAAGTGATGAGAATGTGATGTGGATAGATGTGATGAGATGTGATGAGAATCAGATAGATGTGAATGAATGGGTGGTTGGATATGATATGAATAGAAGTGATGAGAATGTGATGTGGATAGATGTGATGAGATGCGATGTGAATCAGATAAATGTGAATGAATGGATGAGATGTCATGTCATGTGAATCAGAATGTAAATGAATGATATGGGATGTGAGTGATTGTATGTGATGAGATAATGAATGTGAATGTGTATGTGAGGAACGGATGTGAATGAGTATGTGAAAGAATGGATAAGGATGTGTATGAGAAGAATGGATGTGAATGTGTATGTGAAGAATGGATGTGAATGAGTATGTGAAAGAATGGATGTGGATGTATGTGAAAGAACGGATATAGGTGTATGTGAAAGAACACTGTATGTGAAAGAATGTGATGTGATGATGTGACATGAATATATGTGGATGTGAAGTGATAGATTGAATGTATGGATAGATATGAGTAGTCATACATGTGAACGATTGGATGGATGTGGATGAATGAGATGAGATGTGTATGAATGAGATATGATGTGGATAGAAGTGATGTGATATAATGGTGATGAGAATGAATGTGATGGATATGAATGAATGTGAATGTGATGGATATGAATGAATGTGATGTGATGAGATGTGAATCGGGATAGATGTGAATGAATGAGATGTGAGGTAAAATGAATGGATGAGTTGTGAGTGAATGTGATGTGGTTTGAATGGATGAGATGTGAGGTAAAATGAATGAATGAGTTGTGAGTGATTGTGATGTGGTCTGAATGGATGAGATGTGAATGAATGTGATGTGATGAGATGTGGATATGGGTAGATGCGAGCGGATGAGATGTGGATATGGGTAGATGCGAATGAATGTGATGTGATGTGAGTGAATGTGATGTGGTCTGAATGGATGAGATGTGAATGAATGTGATGTGATGAGATGTGGATATGGGTAGATGCGACTGGATGAGATGTGGATATGGGTAGATGCGAGTGGATGAGATCTGATGAGGATAAATTGAGGAAAGTTGTGATGAGATGAAAATGATGTGATTGGATGAGAATAGGAATACTTGTGAAATGGTTGTGGAATTAAATAATGTGGTTGATGTGGAACAATGTGGAAAGACGAGAGTTCATTATAGAAACTATATTTATATGACCTGTTTTTTAATGAATGTTTTATGTTAAGAATGCTGGGGAAGCATTTTGACCATCTTGTTAATGAGGTCGAGGGAAACCTAATCTAATAAGTTGCAATAGTGACAGAGAGTCAATGGAAGACGTCTCGCGTAGCAAGGTCGGTCGAGGTCTTGACGAGCCTCGGTTCGATTAAAATGGTGAGCTTCCAGTACGGTGGATGAGGGACCAAGGAAGCGGCCTATGAGTGAAGCACTAGGTCACCTACGAAGGATCCTAGAGGGTGCTAGCCATACAGTGCTCGGGCTCTGGGGGGTCGCCGCGACGATACCCACATGTGCATCGTGGAAGATATTGGAACAAGGAGTTAGAGTTGTTTTCTGAATTCGGGCATGGATCTGATTGATTGACCTTGCTGGTCCTCAACGGTTGAGTCCATGGCCCTTTTATATGGATCCATTGGTTGATCTTGCTTATCTTCAACAAAGTTTCCATTTTGATATGTGAATATATTGCCGGTTACTATGAGCTAGGAACTATCGAAAAGGCCCCTGATGAGTGGATAGGTGATGAGCGTTTTGGTTGCCAATGATGCCATAGGTACACCGATGAAGAAATGATTGAAAATAAGGATTTAACAAGAGGTTTTGAGGATTAGGATCAGTGACTCAATGGTTTCATTAAATGATTATTTTTAAAGATAGCTGATTCTGTAAAAAAGGCAATTTTATATTGGGTGTGTAAGTGGTGTGACTAGTTTTAAGTTTGCATGAATATCCGGTTAGGGGGCCTTGGAACTCTTTTCCCTGCTACAGACAAAACCTAACCAAATTCCTAATTGGATCCCATCACTACAGTGGTTGGGCGGTTGGCTAACCCATGGGACTAGATGGGGTTCGGCTGGACTGATGGATCCCTAAATTGAGACTCAATTCTATTATGGTACGATAGATGAAGTAAATCCCGGAGAAAAATTGTTCCATGGAAAAGAATCAACGGTTGTACCTCTCAATGAGGAAAAAAGCGTTGGTCTCTATGATCCAAGTGCAATCTTTTCCCTGATCGGACTATGGGACTTATGGGTTCGGTCAGATCAGTTCTGTTAGATAAGCCTTTTGACTATGTTAGAGAAAAGTTATCCTGGAGGAATCGCCTGTGCTTTCCGCGCAAGGGAAGTTTTTCTAGGTTTGGTTTTGGAAGAACCGATGGATTAGTCTCTTGTTTGGATATCCGTGGGGCGAGGCCCCAAGTGTGGGACCCTGCCCTGGGCAAGAAGTGCTACTTCCACTGATATCACCACTGAATTCGTTGCGCATTGGGGAAAGGGATCTTACAGCTGGTATCAGAGCAAATTTGGTTAATGTGGATCAACCAAGAAGCCAAAAATGTCAAAAATTTATGAAGAAGCAGTAAAAGGTTGTAATTGTGATAAAATTTATACAAATTGTTATTCAGACACTGTAGTTCATAAATTGATAATTGGGTCTTCAGATGGAAGTACTACAATTATATGGAAGCCCTGACTTGCTTGAGGCCTAGATATGATGGTATTTACCTTATAGTTCCAAGGATCGTGACTACCCATAAATATCGAGGGTATAATTACAGCTCTTTACTGGAAGTATATACGAGTAAATCTAAGATCTTGAAATTATAAGCTAAAATGCTATCCATGATGAATTCGAATTTGGTTATATGATTTTAAAATTTTGATTGAGAACTGATGAGTTGAATTGGATTCTGATTGAAAAATGATGATTCCTGAATTTTTGGTTGAAAAGCCATAAATTGAGAAAAACCACAGAGGATAAATGGGACGAGTCCCTGTGTTGATGTTCATAACTAGAATAACGATAATGACTTCAACAAATCACTATGAGATGAGTGGATTGTGTTGACAGATTGCTACTGTTAACTCTTGACCAAGTGGATCGAGTTAAGGGATGACAAATTAAAAATCTATAAAATTGAAATCCCCCATGGAGTACTATTCAGATGGAAATTTCGGTCTATAAAATTGAAATCCCCCATGGAGTACTATTATATAAAACTGAAATCCCCCATGGAGTACTGTTCAGATGGAGTACTATTCAGGTGGAAATTTCGGTCTAGTACTATTCTATAAAACTCAAATCCCCCATGGAGTACTGTTCAGATGGAAATTTCACTCTAATAAACCATTATTGTGTTAAAGATATGAATGATATGTTCTGAATGAATTGTTATCTAATAATGCGAGTATCTTTATCCCACGATTCTGTGGGGAGCCGACCTATCTAAAGAACCCCAGAATCAGATGAATCAAAAATCAAATTTGAATCATAAATAAAGAGACTTAACAAGATTTTTCGTATTGACAGGAACATGGATCGAGGTCGTCGTGGTAGAAATGATAACCCCCAACTCGATGAGGGAGAGCTCGACTTGGATGTTCGTAAAACTCTTCATAGTTCGCAGCCTGGGCCTTTCAAGGGTGAAGAGAAAAACTTGGGTGAGGCTGTGGAGAAGTGGATCGAAGCAATGAAAGAGTACTTTGATGTCACTGAGTACAATGAGAAGAGCAAAATGCCTCTTGAAAGGCTGAAGATAGTAGAAATAGCCAGAGTGGATCGAAGCAATGAAAGAGTACTTTGATGTCACTGAGTACAATGAGAAGAGCAAAATGCCTCTTGAAAGGCTGAAGATAGTAGAAATAGCCAGAGTGGAGAAACCACTGCGAGACAAACCGTCTAGATCGGAATACCCTGACATGGAATGATCTCAAAATTTACCTAAGGACGAGGTTCTGTCCTCTCGGCTTTTTGGAAACAAAGATAAATGAATTCTTAGAGCTAACCCAGGGGAGAAGAACCATTGAAGTATATCACCAAGCATTCGCTCTCCTCCTCAAATACTCGCCACCGCTGAATTTTTGGTTCTGAGAAAAACCACAATGAGGATGAATGGGACGAGTCCTTGTTTGATGTTCGTAACTAGAATAACGATAATGACTTCAGCAAATCACTATGAGATGACTAGATTGTGCTCACAGATTACTACTGTTAACTCTTGATCCAGTGGATCAAGTTAAGGAATGACTTATTAAAAATCTTCATAATTGAAATCCCCCATGGAGTACTGTTCATATGGAAATTTTGGTCTAATAAACCATTATTGTGTTAAAGATATGAATGATATGTTCTAAATGAATTGTTATCTGATAATGCGAGTATCTTTATCCCACGATTCTGTGGGGAGTCGACCTATTTAAAGAACCCCAGAATCAGATGAATCGAAAATCGAATTTGAATCATAAAAATAAAGGGACTTAACAAGATTTTTCGTATTGATATAGGAACATGGATCAAGGTCGTCGTGGTAGAAATGATAACCCCTAACTCCATGAGGGAGAGTTCGACTTGGATGTTCATAAAACTCTTTATAGTTTGCAGCCTGGGCCTTTCAAGGGTGAAGAGGAGAACTTGGGTGAGGCTGTGGAGAAATGGATCGAAGAATTGGAAGAGTACTTTGATGTCACAGGGTACAATGAGAAGAGCAAAATGGCTCTTGCAAGGCTAAAGATAGTAGAAACAACCAGAGTGGCATGGAGAAACCACTGCGAGACAAACCGTCTAGATCGGAATACCCAGACATGGCATGATCTCAGTGCATAAAAGATTTATTTTTATTCCAAAAGTTTTATTCTCATCAAATTTAATTTTATGCATAGAAAGATGCATAAAAGATTTATTTTTATTTCAAAAGGGTTAATTTCATTAAAATTGATTTTATGCATAGAAAGATGCATAAAGGATTTATTTTTATTTTAAAAGTGTTATTTTTCTTAAAATTGAATTCATGCATAAATAAATGCCTAAAAGGATTTTGTTAAAAGTGTTATTCCCACTAAAGTTGATTTTATGCATAAATAGATGCGTAAAGAATCTTTATATCAAAAATTAGAATTCTTTTAAATTCTATGTTTAAACAAATGTGATGAGAATCAAATAGATGTGAATGAATGAATGGATGGATGTGACATGAATAGAAGTGATGAGAATGTGATGTGGATAGATGTGATGAGAATGTGATGTGGATAGATGTGATGTGAATGAATGGGTGGATGGATGTGATATGAATAGAAGTGATGAGAATGTGATGTGGATAGATGTGATGAGATGCGATGTGAATCAGATAAATGTGACTGAATGGATGAGATGTGATGTCATGTGAATCAGAACATAAATGAATGATATGGGATGTGAGTGAATACATGTGATGATATTGAATGTGAATGTGTATGTGAGGAATGGATGTGAATGAGTATGTGAAAGAATGGATAAGGATGTGTATGAGAAGAATGGATGTGAATGTGTATGTGAAGAATGGATGTGAATGAGTATGTGAAAGAATGGATGTGGATGTATATGAAAGAATGCGTATGTGAAAGAATGTGATGTGATGTGACATGAATATATGTGGATGTGAAGTGATAGATATGAATGTATGGATAGATATGAGTAGTCGTATACATGTGAACAATTGGATGGATGTGGATAAGATGAATGAGATGAGATGTGTATGAATGAGATGACATGTGAACGATTGGATGGATGTACATGTGAACGATTGGATGGATGTGGATGAATGAGATGAGATGTGTATGAATGAGATATGATGTGGATAGAAGTGATGTGATATAATGGTGATGAGAATGAATGTGATGGATATGAATGAATGTGAATGTGATGGGATGTGAATCGGGCTAGATGTGAATGAATGAGATGTGAGGTAAAATGAATGGATGAGTTGTGAGTGAATGTGATGTGGTCTGAATGGACGAGATGTGAATAAATGTAATGTGATGAGATGTGGATATGGGTAGATGCGAATGGATGAGTTGTGAGTGAATGTGATGTGGTCTGAATGGATGAGATGTGAATAAATGTAATGTGATGAGATGTGGATATGGGTAGATGCGAGTGGATGAGATCTGATGAGGATAAATTGAGGAAAGATGTGATGAGATGAAAATGATGTGATTGGATGAGAATAGGAATACCTGTGAAATGGTTGTGGAATTAAATAATGTGGTTGATGTGGAACAATGTGGAAAGGCAAGATTTCGTTATAGAAACTGTATTTATGACTTGTTTTTTAATAAATGTTTTGTCAAGAATGCTGGGAAAGTATTTTGACCGTCTTGTGTTGAATGAGGTTGTTTAGACCTAATCTAATAAGTTGCATAACTAACGGAGAGTCAATGGAGGACATCTCGCGTAGCAAGGTCGGCCGAGGTCTTGACCAGCCTCGGTTCAATTAAAATGGTTTCACATCCACATTCACATACATACATCCACATCCGTATCTACATCCATACATTCACATCCACCTCTTCATTCACAATCACATCCATACATCCACATCTACATACATACATCCACATCTACATACATACATCCATACATCCACATCTATATACATACGTCCATTTTTACATCCTCATTCATACATACACATCCACATACATACATACACATCCGTATCTACATCCATACATCCACATCCACATCAACATTCACATTCATACATATACATCTACATGTATACATCCACATCACATTCATACAACCATATTACATCCATTCTCGTCCTAACACATCCCATATACATCTTAACACATCCTAACTCATCTTAACACATTCTATCACATCTCATACACATCTTATCACATCTTTTTACATCTCATACACCTCTTATCACATCCTATCACTTTCCATACGCATCTTATCAAATCTTATCACATCTCATACACATCTTATCACATCTTTTTACATCTCATACACCTCTTATCACATCCTATCACTTTCCATACGCATCTTATCAATTCTTATCACATCTCATACACCTCTTATCACATCCTATCACTTTCCATACGCATCTTATCAATTCTTATCACATCTCATACACCTCTTATCACATCCTATCACTTTCCATACGCATCTTATCAATTCTTATCACATCTCATATCTTAAAAAAAAAAAAAGAGAATTCTTATATTTGATATAAGATTTCTCTACACATTTATTTATACATAAATTCCATTTAAGGAGACTAACACTTTCGAAATTAAAATCAATCTTTTATGCATCTTCTTATGCATAAATTCAATTTGGTAGGAAATTACACTTTTAGAATAAAAGAATTTCTCTTATGCATCTAAGTTAAGCATAAAATCCATTTATGAGGAAAATCACACTTTTAGTATAAAAAGAATATCTTTTATGCATACCTATATGCATGAAATCCAATATGATAAAAGTAACACTCTTACAATAAAATAATCAACTTTTATGCATACCTCTATGCATGAAATTCAATTATGATAAAAGTCACACTTTTATAATAAAATAATCAACTTTTATGCATACCTCTATGCATGAAATCCAATATGATAAAAGTAACACTTTTGATATAAAAAATTTTCCTTTATGCATACTTCTATGCATGAAAATTAAAAATGATAAAAGTAACACTTTTGATATAAAAAATTTTCCTTTATGCATACTTCTATGCATGAAAATTAAAAATGATAAAAGTAACACTTTTGATATAAAAAATTTTCTTTTATGCATACTTCTATGCATGAAAATTAAAAATGATAAAAGTAACACTTTTGATATAAAAAATTTTCTTTTATGCATACTTCTATGCATGAAAATTAAAAATGATAAAAGTAACACTTTTGATATAAAAAATTTTCTTTTATGCATACTTCTATGCATGAAAATTAAAAATGATAAAAGTAACACTTTTGATATAAAATTTTTTCCTTTATGCATACTTCTATGCATGAAAATTAAAAATGATAAAAGTAACACTTTTGATATAAAATTTTTTCCTTTATGCATACTTCTATGCATGAAAATTAAAAATGATAAAAATAACACTTTTGATATAAAAATTTATCCATTATGCATACTTCTATGCATGAAATAAAAATGGTAAAAATAACACTTTTGATATAAAAATTTATTCATTATGCATACTTCTATGCATGAAATAAAAATGGTAAAAATAACACTTTTGATATAAAAATTTATCCATTATGCATACTTCTATGCATGAAATAAAAATGGTAAAAATAACACTTTTGATATAAAAATTTATCCATTATGCATACTTCTATGCATGAAATAAAAATGGTAAAAATAACACTTTTGATATAAAAACTTATCCTTTATGCATGATATTAAAATTCAATTTCTCCATGATTATAATGAAATTCTTTCAATTAATCTAGGATGATAATTCCTAGAATATGGTAGGAAGTCCTCTTTTTATGCTTTGAATGAGATTATTTTATGCATAATTTTTATAAAAATTTTACCATAGCTCCGCTGCTATGACTGATAAATCTCAATTTTTCTAAGGGATAATGCTTATCATTAAGGAAATAATTAAAATGATCTCTAATTGGATTATTAATCCATAATGGATTGAATCATCAATATACATAAACTAAAAGCATAGAAAAAAGCCATTAATTTGACCTCAAGCATAGCTTAATCTTGAGTTAAGGAAAATCTTTATGAAAAGCTTGATTTGGATTGAGAACGGATCATGAGTATGACCATTTCTTGAGTGAGAGAGAGAATTTACATAAAAATCATTAGAATTTAAACATAAATGAAAATTAACTTCAATAGCATTTATTAAATTATGTAACTCTTCACTACTATTCAAACTTCAATAGCATTTAAAAAACCATACCAATTAAACTTCTCAAGCTTGAGAGGGGTTGAGAAGAGAGAAACATTGAGAAATTATAGAAAGATCAATATTCACTAATTACCTTACAACTTGCTTGATTCTTTGTTCACGGTAGAGGCCCCCAACCAATCAATTGGTTAAGTATGTTGATGGAGCCACTAATGGGGATTGAAGAAAGAGGGAAGCTCCAAAAACTAGTGAATTATTAAATGAATTCACAGTTCTTGGCTTAGGTGGAGTAGAGTAACGATGCATAAACACTATATATTTTTCAACAAGGGGGAGGCTTCTATTTATAGGAAAAATTGAGCTCCTAACCAAACAAACTGATTCTAGAATTTTCTAAATCAGTTTGGTCAATATTTGACCATTTTTAGGTCAGTTAAGCTAACTTTTTGGAACTAGACTTAAATGAGGAGAGAGGAGAGATGAAATATCTCATTTTTTATGAGTTTAAAACTCATTCAAGCATGTGAAATATGCACCTCCTTTAAAGAACTCCCTTTCCTTACATATGTGTCATAATGGAATCATTTTAATATTGCTCATAGTTTTTTACTAATAAACCTTGTACATTTTCAACTCTTCATCTTATGTGAAATATGCACCTCCTTTAAAGAACTCCCCTTCCTTACATATGTGTCATAATGGAATCATTTTAATATTGCTCATAGTTTTTTTACTAATAAACCTTGTACATTTTCAACTCTTCATCTTATGTGAAATATGCACCTCCTTTAAAGAGCTCCCCTTCCTTACATATGTGTCATAATGGAATCATTTTAATATTGCTCATAGTTTTTTACTAATAAACCTTGTACATTTTCAACTCTTCATCTTATGTGAGCATTTACTCATTTTTGGATACCCAAAATATCTCATATTTTTAATATTGCTCATAGTTTTTTACTAATAAACCTTGTACATTTTCAACTCTTCATCTTATGTGAGCATTTACTCATTTTTGGGTATCTTCTTTTACAAATTGGATTTATCTCCTCCCTACACATGGATTGATGCTATTGGCCCATAGGAACCTTAATTGGACCATAATCCAAAAATTTCTGAAAATCTAGACCCTTAGGCTAAGGTCCTTTTTATACCCATTTCCAATTAATTCCAATTGCACATTGGAAAGTTCTTTTTGAATTTCTGTTTCAAGGGAACTTATTTTAATAAGATGAGATAATTTTCTATCCAAAAATATTAAAATTTAAATATTCTCTTTCTAGAATATTTTCTCTCTCTAGGTTAAAACAGTTAGAAACAAGTCTTTTATATTTCTGAAGAGGGATTGATTACAGGGGAAGATGCTGGACATTTTGAGAGGCTGGGGAGGAATCTTACAATTTTCAATTTATTCCAATTGCACACTAGAAAGTTCTTTTTGAATTTCTGTTTCAGGGGAAATCATTTTAATAAGAAGGGGTATTTTTCCATCCAAAGATATCTAGAAACTGAATTACCTCTCTCTATAACATTTTCTCTTTCTAGGCCAAAACAGATAGAAACAAGATCTGTTATTATTCTGAAAAGGGGATTGATTTACAGGGAGAGAAACTGGACATCTTGAGGGACTGGGGGAGGAATCTTACATCCTACCCCACTTTAAAAAAGCGAGATGTCCTCATCTCGCAGTAGGTGGAGTATGATCTCTTTCATCTTCTTCTTCTTCTTAAATCGCTTCCAGCGTTGCTACCTTGGAAGTGGACGGTCAATTTGGGAACAACTCTCTTTGACTTCCCCTATTTTGAGGCAGAGGTCTTGCATTACTTTGGTTTGAAACTGCGGGTTGGTTAAAGGGTCTACCTCTGGGATTTCCCTAATTTTGGCAGATACAAACCTGATTATTCTGGAGGAAGGAAGCAGCTGGAGTGTGGAATCTTGATCCCTGACTTCCCTGCCCCAAAAACCTTGATCCAAAAGGAGTTGGACAATCCATACTGTGATGTCCAAATCCTTGACAATTATAGCATTTCACTCCCTTGTTCAAGGGTGGAACTTCTGAAGTTGAATTCCAGGGGATTGAGTTTCGGGAGGAAAAGGACATTTCTTCCATTGTGAAACTTCCCATATCGTGGGCTTCACCCTGATATCTCTTAGGCGGTGGAAGGTTGGAATCACCTTTTGGAACTAAAAACCTTTTGAAAGTTGATGGTGCTGGCTTTGGTGGTGGGACCTTGACATCAAAGGCCTTGGAGAAATCCTTCGCAATCCGCACTGCCTTTTGACCCCATGGAAAGTGGCTTGGTGTTCTTTACCAAAATATTCAAAGGTTCGTTCAGTCCCCGAATTCTTCATTTAGCAGTGGTGAGTATTTGAGGAGGAGAGTGAATGCTTGGTGATATACCTTAATAGTTCTGCTCCCTTGGGTTAGCTCTAAGAATTCGTTCATCTTTGTTTCCAAAAAGCTGGGAGGACAGAACCTCGTCCCTAGGTAAATTTTGAGATCATTCCATGTCTGGGTATTCCGATCCTCCAGACGGTTTGTCTCGTAGTGGTTTCTCCATGCCACTTTGGCTGTTTCTACTATCTTCAGCCTTGCAAGAGCCATTTTGCTCTTCTCATTGTACTTGGTGACATCAAAGTACTCTTCCATTGCTTTGATCCACTTCTCCACAGCCTCACCCAAGTTTTTCCCTTCACCCTTGAAAGGCCCAGGTTGAGAACTATGAAGAGTTTTACGAACATCCAAGTCGATCTCTCCCTCATCGAGTTGGGGGTTATCATTTCTACCACGACGACCTCGATCCATGTTCCTATCAATACGAAAAATCTTGTTAAGCCCCTTTATTTATGATTCAAATCCAATTTTTGATTCATCTGATTCTGGGAATCTTTAGATAGGTCAGCTCCCCATAGAATCGTAGGATAAAGATACTCGCATTATCAGATAACAATTCATTCAGAACATATCTTTAACACAATAATGGTTTATTAGATTGAAATTTCCATCTGAACAGTACTCCATGGGAGATTT
This sequence comes from Cibotium barometz, assembly GCF_041138505.1. Classification (NCBI taxonomy): domain Eukaryota; kingdom Viridiplantae; phylum Streptophyta; class Polypodiopsida; order Cyatheales; family Cibotiaceae; genus Cibotium; species Cibotium barometz. Next base: position 42,096,335 of record NC_141082.1, read on the forward strand.
TAATTTTATAGATTTTTAATTTGTCATCCCTTAACTTGATCCACTGGGTCAAGAGTTAACAGTAGCAATCTGTCCAACACAATCCACTCATCTCATAGTGATTTGCTGAAGTCATTATCGTTATTCTAGTTACAAACATCAACACAGGGACTCGTCCCATTCATCCTCATTGTGGTTTTTCTCAGTTTATCCGTTCTCAATCAGAATTTTAAAATCATATCAACCACATTCGAATTCATCATCTAGATAGCATTTTAGCTTATAATTTCAAGATCTTAGATTTACTCGTATATATATAGCCAGTAAAGAGCTGCAGTTATACCCTCGATATATACGAGCAGTCAATCACGATCCTTGGAACTATAAGGTAAATACCATCATATCTAGGCCTCAAGCAAGTCAAGGATTCAATATAATTGCAGTACTTCCATCTGAAGACCCTATTATCAATTTATGAATTTCAGATGAATTTCAGTCTAAATAACAATTTTAGCCTTATCTAACAGAATTGATCTGACCAAACCCATAAGTCCCATAGTCCGATCAGGGAAAAGATTGCACTTGGATCATAGAGACCAACGCTTTTTTCCTCCTTAAGAGGCACAGCAGTTGATTCTTTTCCATAGACCAATTTTTGTCCAGAATTTACTTCATCTATTGTACCATAACAGAATTGAGTCTCAGTTTAGGGATCCATCAGTCCAGTCTAACCCCATCCAGTCCCATGGGTTAGCCAACCACTGTAGTGATGGATCCGATTAGGAATTTGGTTAGGTTTTGTCCCGAGTATCAGGGAAAAGAGTTCCCAAGCCCCCTAACCGGATATTCATGCAAACTTAAAACTAGTCACACCACTTACATACCCAATATGAAATTACCTTTTTCATAGAATCAGCTATCTTTAAAAACAATCATTTAATGAAACCATTGAGTCACTCATCCTAATCCTCAAAATCTCCGGTTGAATCCTTATTTCCAATCATTCCTTCATTGGTGTACCTATGGCATCATTGGCAACCAGAATGCTCATCACCACCTGTCCACTCAGGGGTCTTTTTGATAGTTCCTAGCTCATAGTAACCGGTAATATATTCACATATCAAAATGGAAACTCCGTTGAAGATCAGCAAGATCAACCAACGGATCCATATAAAAGGGCCATGGACTCAACCATTGAGGACCAGCAAGGTCAATCAACCAGATCCATGCCTGAATTCAGAAAACAACTCTTACTCCTTGTTCCAATATCTTTCATGACGCACGTGTGGGTATCGTCGCTCGCGGCAACCCAAAGCCTGAGCACTGTATGGTCAACACCCTCTAGGATCCTTCGCAGGTGACCTAGCACTTCACTCATAGGCCGCTACCTTGGTCTCTCATCCACTGTACCGAAAGCTCACCATTTTAATTGAACCGAGGCTGGTCAAGACCTCGGCTGACCTTGCTACACGAGACGTCCTCCATTGACTCTCCGTTAGCTGTGCAACTTATTAGATTAGGTCTAAATGACCTCATTCAACACAAGACGGTCAAAATGCTTTCCTAGCATTCTTGACAAAACATTCATTAAAAAACAAGTCATAAATACAGTTTCTATAACGAACTCTTGCCTTTCCACATTGTTCCACATCAACCACATTATTTAATTCCACAACCATTTCACAGGTATTCCTATTCTCATCCAATCACATCATTTTCATCTCATCACATCTTTCTTCAAATTATCCTCATCAGATCTCATCCACTCGCATCTACCCATATCCACATCTCATCACATTATATTTATTCACATCTCATCCATTCAGACCACATCACATTCACTCACAACTCATCCATTCGCATCTACCCATATCCACATCTCATCACATTACATTTATTCACATCTCATCCATTCAGACCACATCACATTCACTCACAACTCATCCATTCATTTTACCTCACATCTCATTAATTCACATCTAGCCCGATTCACATCCCATCACATCACATTCATTCATATCCATCACATTCACATTCATTCATATCCATCACATTCATTCTCATCACCATTATATCACATCACTTCTAGACCGATTCACATCCCATCACATCACATTCATTCATATCCATCACATTCACATTCATTCATATCCATCACATTCATTCTCATCACCATTATATCACATCACTTCTATCCACATCATATCTCATTCATACACATCTCATCTCATTCATCCACATCCATCCAATCGTTCACATGTACATCCATCCAATCATTCACATGTCATCTCATTCATACACATCTCATCTCATTCATCTCATCCACATCCATCCAATCGTTCACATGTACGACTACTCATATCTATCCATACATTCATATCTATCACTTCACATCCACATATATTCATGTCACATCACATCATATTCTTTCACATACGCATTCTTTCATATACATCCACATCCATTCTTTCACATACTCATTCACATCCATTCTTCACATACACATTCACATCCATTCTTCTCATACACATCCTTATCCATTCTTTCACATACTCATTCACATCCATTCCTCACATACACATTCACATTCAATATCATCACATATATTCACTCACATCCCATATCATTCATTTATGTTCTGATTCACATGACATCACATCTCGTCTATTCATTCATATTTATTAGATTCACATCGCATGTCATCACATCTATCCACATCACATTCTCATCACTTCTATTCATATCATATCCATCCACCCATTCATTCACATCACATCTATCCACATCACATTCTCATCACATCTATCCACATCACATTCTCATCACTTCTATTCATGTCAGATCCATCCATTCATTCATTCACATCTATCTGATTCTCATCACATCTCATCACATTTGTTTAAACATAGAATTTAAAAGAATTCTATTTTTTGATATAAAGATTCTTTACGCATCTACTTATGCGTAAAGATTCTTGATATAAAGATTCTAATTTTTGATATAAAGATTCTTTACGCATCTACTTATGCATAAAATCAACTTTAGTGGGAATAACACTTTTAACAAAATCCTTTTAGGCATTTATTTATGCATGAATTCAATTTTAAGAAAAATAACACTTTTAAAATAAAAATAAATCCTTTATGCATCTTTCTATGCATAAAATCAATTTTAATGAAATTAACCCTTTTGGAATAAAAATAAATCTTTTATGCATCTTTCTATGCATAAAATCAAATTTGATGAGAATAAAACTTTTGGAATAAAAATAAATCTTTTATGCACTGAGATCATTCCATGTCTGGGTATTCCGATCTAGACGGTTTGTCTCGCAGTGGTTTCTCCATGCCACTCTGGCTGTTTCTACTATCTTCAGTCTTGCAAGAGCCATTTTGCTCTTCTCATTGTACCCTGTGACATCAAAGTACTCTTCCAATTCTTCAATCCACTTCTCCACAGCCTCACCCAAGTTTTCCCCTTCACCCTTCAAAGGCCCAGGCTACAAACTATGAAGAGTTTTACGAACATCCAAGTCGATCTCTCCCTCATCGAGTTGGGGGTTATCATTTCTACCATGACGATGACCTCGATCCATGTTCCTATCAATACGAAAAATCCTGTTAAGTCCCTTTATTTATGATTCAAATCCGATTTTTGATTTATCTGATTCTGGGAATCTTTAGATAGGTCAGCTCCCCATAGAATCGTGGGATAAAGATACTCGCATTATTAGATAACAATTCATTCAGAACATATCATTTTTATCTTTAACACAATAATAGTTTATTAGATTGAAATTTCCATCTGAACAGTACTCCATGGGGGATTTTAATTTTATAGATTTTTATTTTTTCATCCCTTAACTTGATCCACTGGGTCAAGAGTTAATAGTAGCAATCTGTCAACACAATCCACTCATCTCATAGTGATTTGCTGAAGTCATTATCGTTATTCTAGTTACAAACATCAACACAGGGACTCGTCCCATTGATCCTCATTGTGGTTTTTCTCAGTTTATCCGTTCTCAATCAGAACTTTAAAATCATATCAACCACATTCGAATTCATCATCTAGATAGCATTTTAGCTTATAATTTCAAGATCTTAGATTTACTCGTATATATATAGCCAGTAAAGAGCTGCTGTTATACCCTCGGTATATACGAGTAGTCACGGTCCTTGGAACTATAATGTAAATACCATCATATCTAGGCCTCAAGCAAGTCAAGGATTCCATATAATTGCAGTACTTCCATCTGAAGACCCTATTATCAATTTGTGAATTTCAGTTATGAATTTCAGTCTGACTAACAATTTTAGCCTTATCTAACAGAATTGATCTGACCAAACCCATAAGTCCCATAGTCCGATCAGGGAAAAGATTGCACTTGGATCATAGAGACCAACGCTTTTTTCCTCCTTGAGAGGCACAGCAGTTGATTCTTTTCCATAGAACAATTTTTGTCCAGGATTTACTTCATCTATTGTACCATAATAGAATTGAGTCTCAGTTTAGGGATCCATCAGTCCAGCCTAACCCCATCCAGTCCCATGGGTTAGCCAACCACTATAGTGATGGATCCAATTAGGAATTTGGTTAGGTTTTGTCCCGGGTATCGAGGAAAAGAGTTCCCAAGCCCCCTAACCGGATATTCATGCAAACTTAAAACTAGTCACACCACTTACACACCTAATATGAAATTGCCTTTTTCACAGAATCAGCTATCTTTAAAAACAATCATTTAATGAAACCATTGAGTCACTCATCCTAATCCTCAAAATCTCTGGTCAAATCATTATTTCCAATCATTCCTTCATCGGTGTACCTATGGCATCATTGGCAACTAGAATGCTCACCACCTGTCCACTCAGGGGCCTTTTTGATAGTTCCTAGCTCATAGTAACCGGTAATATATTCACATATCAAAATGGAAACTCCGTTGAAGATCAGCAAGATCAACCAACGGATCCATATAGAAGGGCCATGGACTCAACCATTGAGGACCAGCAAGGTCAATCAACCAGATCCATGCCCGAATTCAGAAAACTACTCTTACTCCTTGTTCCAATATCTTTCACGATGCACGTGTGGGTATCGTCACGGCAACCCAGAGCCCGAGCACCATATGGTCAACACCCTCTAGGATCCTTCGCAGGTGACCTAGCGCTTCACTCATAGGCTGCTACCTTGGTCCCTCTTCCACTGTACCGAAACCTCACCATTTTAATTGAACCGAGGCTGGTCAAGACCTCGGCCGACCTTGCTACGTGAGACATCCTCCATTGACTCTCCGTTAGCTGTGCAACTTATTAGATTAGGTCTAAACGACCTCATTCAACACAAGACGGTCAAAATGCTTTCCCAGCATTCTTGACAAAACATTCATTAAAAAACAAGTCATAAATACAGTTTCTATAACGAACTCTTGCCTTTCCACATTGTTCCACATCAACCACATTATTTAATTCCACAACCATTTCACAGGTATTCCTATTCTCATCCAATCACATCATTTTCATCTCATCACATCTTTCCTCAATTTATCCTCATCAGATCTCATCCACTCGCATCTACCCATATCCACATCTCATCACATTACATTTATTCACATCTCATCCATTCAGACCACATCACATTCACTCACAACTCATCCATTCGCATCTACCCATATCCACATCTCATCACATTACATTTATTCACATAATCACTATGAGATGAGTGGATTATGCTGACAGAGATTGCTACTGTTAACTCTTGACCCAGTGGATCAAGTTAAGGGATGAAAAATTAAAAATCTATAAAATTGAAATCCCCCATGGAGTACTATTCAAATGGAAATTTCGGTTTATAAAATTGAAATCCCCCATGGAGTACTGTTCAAATGGAAATTTTGGTCTAATAAACCATTATTGTGTTAAAGATATGAATGATATGTTCTAAATGAATTGTGTTAAAGATATGAATGATATGTTCTGGAATGAATTGTGTTAAAGATATGAATGATATGTTCTGAATGAATTGTGTTAAAGATATGAATGATATGTTTTGAATTGTTATCTGATAATGCGAGTATCTTTATCCCACGATTCTGTGGGGAGCTGACCTATCTAAAGAACCCCAGAATCAGATGAATCAAAAATCGGATTTGAATCATAAATAAAGGGACTTAATAAGATTTTTCGTATTGATAGGAACATGGATCGAGGTCGTCGTGGTAGAAATGATAACCCCCAACTCCATGAGGGAGAGCTCGACTTGGATGTTCGTAAAACTCTTCTTAGTTCGTAGCCTAGGCCTTTCAAGGGTGAAGGAGAAAACTTGGGTGAGGCTGTGGAGAAGTGGATTGAAGCAATGGAAGAGTACTTTGATGTCATCGAGTACAATGAGAAGAGCAAAATGGCTCTTGCAAGGCTGAAGATAGTAGAAACAGCCAGAGTGGCATGGAGAAACCACTGCGAGACAAACCATCTGGATCGGAATACCCTGACATGGAATGATCTCAAAATTTACCTAAGGACGAGGTTCTGTCCTCCCGACTTTTTGGAAACAAAGATGAACGAATTCTTAGAGCTAACCTAGGGGAGAAGAACTATTGAAGTATATCACCAAGCGTTCGCTCTCCTACTCACCACCGCTCTCCTCCTCAAATACTCATCACCGCTGAATGAAGAATAGCTGATGGCCAGGTTCATTCGGGGACTGAACGAACCTTTGGATATTTTGGTGAAGAACGCCAAGCCAGTTTCCATGGCCAAAGCAGTGCGGATGGCGAAGGATTTCTCCAAGGCCCTTTGATATCAAGGTCCCCACCAAAGCTAGCACCATCACCTTTCAAAAGGTTTTTAGTTCCAGAAGGTGATTCCAACCTTCCACCGCCTAAGAGATATTAGGGTCAAGCCCAGGATATGGGAAGTTTCAAAATGGAAGAAATGTCCTTTTCTCGAAACTCAATCCCCTGGAATTCAACTTCAAAAGTTTCACCCTTGAACAAGGGAGTGAAATGCTATAATTGTCAAGGATTTGGACATCACAGTATGGATTGTCCACACAACTCCTTTTGGATCAAGGTTTTCAGGGCAGGGAAATCAAGGATCAAGATTCCACACTCCAGCTCCTTCCTTCCTCCAGAATAATAAGGTTTCTATTCGCCAAAATTTGGGAAATCCCAAAGGTAGACCTTCTAATGAACCCGCAGTTTCAAACCAAAGTAATACAAGACCTCTGCCTCAGAATAGGGGAAGTCAAAGAGAGTTATTCCCAAATCGACCGTCCACTTCCAAGGCAGTAACGTTGGAAGTGATTGAAGAAGAAGAAGAAGATGAAAGAGATTATACTCCACCTGCGAGATGAGGACATCTCGCGTTTTTTAAGTTGGGTAGGATGTAAGATTCCTCCCCCAGCCCCTCAAGATGTCCAGTTTCTCTCCCTGTAATCAATCCCCTTTTCAAAATAGTAACAGATCTTGTTTCTATTTGTTTTGACCTAGAGAGAGAAAATATTCTAGAGAGAGATTATTCAATTTCTAGATATCTTTGGATGGAAAAATATCCCTTCTTAATAAAATGATTTTCCCTAAAACAAAAATTCAAAAAGAACTTTCCAATGTCAGTGTGCAAATAAATTGAAAATAGGTAAAAAGGACCTTAGCCTGAGGGTCCAGATTTTTTGAAAATTTTGGAGTAAGGTTCCTATGGACCAATAAGATTAATCCAAATGTAGGGAGGAGATAAATTGAAGAATAAAAGAAAAATCTCCCAAAAATGAGTAAATACTCACATAAAATGAGTAAATACTCACATAAGATGAGGACAAGGTTCCCCTTATGAAGGAGGCGCCTATTTCACATGTGTGGATGAGTTTTAAACTCACAAATAATGAGATATTTTCATCTCTCCTCTCTCCTGTTTCAACTAGATCCAAAAAGTAAGCTAAACTGACCTAAAAATGTTCAAAAAGTGACCAAACTGATCTAGAAAACTCTAGAATCAGTTTGCTTGGTTAGAGGCTCACTTTTTCCTATAAATAGAAGCCTCCCCCTTGTAAAAGGTTAATAATTTTTATGCACTGTTACTCTACTCCTCCCCAGATTCAAATGCATTGAATTCACTTGATAATTCAATTGTTTTTTACTAATTCCTATCTAAAAGAACTGGTGGCCACTCTTGCTACAAACAAGAGTAGAACCCTCAATCCCTCAAGCCAAAGGAAAGCTTACAAACTCCATGTAAGCTTAATTCTTACTTATTGTGAATTTTAAATCTATGGTTTTCTTAAATTTTATACTTTGAAAATGTTTAAATTAAAATCTGATGCTATGAAAATGTTTGAATTAAAATCTGATGCTATGCCTTGATGGAAAGGCCACCCCCTTCTCTTCTTTACAATTCAGCCCTTCTTAATCCTAGAAATTTTAATTAAATGATTGATTAAACTCTTTTCATTGTTTAATCTCTAAATTTTTAGAAAATGGAGTAGATTAGAGATATTAGAATTCAAATTGGATTAATTCAAGCCATAAATTGAATGTTAAAATCGAGAAATGGTCAACCATACAAAGGAGGTTATGGCAAAATTTTCTTAAATTTTGTGGAACTAAAGTTTATCACTAGGTTATTCTAAAAGAGTAATTCCTTCCGTTTGTGCATTCTAAAAGAATTATTTTTATTTCAAAAGTGTTATTCCCATTAAAATTTAATTTATGCATACAAGATGCATAAAAGAATAAATTTTTTTATTTCAAAAGTGTTATTCCCATTAAAATTGAATTTATGAATAGAAAGATGCATATAAGAATTATTTTTATTTCAAAAGTGTTGTTCCCATTAAAATTGAATTTATGCATAGAAAGATGCATAAAGAAATTTGTTTTTATTTCAAAAGAGTTATTCTCATTAATTTTGATTTTATGCATAGAAAGATGCATAAAGGAATTTATTTTTATTTCAAAAGAGTTATTCTCATTAAGTTTGATTTTATGTGACATGAATATATGTGGATGTGAAGTGATAGATATGAATGTATGGATACATATGAGTAGTCGTAACATGTGAACGTTTGGATGGATGTGGATGAATGAGATGAGATATGTATGAATGAGATATGATAAGGATAGAAGTGATGTGATATTTTGGTGATGAGAATGAATTATCACATCTCATCACATCTATCCACATCACATTCTCATCACTTCTATTCATATCACATCCATCCATCCATTCATTCACATCTATCTGATTCTCATCACATCTCATCACATCTATTCTTATCACATTCGTTTAAACACAAAATTTAAAAGAATTCTAATTTTTGATATAAAGATTCTTTACGCATCTATTTATGCATAAAATCAACTTTAGTGGGAATAACACTTTCAACAAAGTCCTTTTATGCATAAATTCAATTTTAAGGAAAATAACACTTTTAAAATAAAAATAAATCCTTTATGCATAAAATCAAATTTAATGAAATTAACACTTTTGGAATAAAAATAAATCTTTTATGCATCTTTCTATGCATAAAATCAAATTTGATGAGAATAACACTTTTGGAATAAAAATAAATCTTTTATGCATCTTTCTATGAATAAATTCAATTTTAATGAGAATAAAACTTTTGATATAAAAATAAATTTCTTTAAGCATCTTTCTATGCATAAAATCAAAATTAATGAGAATAACTCTTTTGAATTAAAAATAAATTCCTTTATGCATCTTTCTATGCATAAAATTAAAATTAATGAGAATAACTCTTTTGAAATAAAAATAAATTCCTTTATGCATCTTTCTATGCATAAAATCAAAATCAATGAGAATAAAACTTTTGAAATAAAAATGAATTCCTTTATGCATCTTTCTATGCATTAAATCCAAATTAATGAAAATAACTCTTTTGAAATAAAAATAAAGTCCTTTATGCATCTTTCTATGCATAAATTCAATTTTAATGGGAATAACACTTTTGAAATAAAAATAATTCTTTTATGCATGTTTCTATGCATAAATTCAATTTTAATGACACTTTTGAAATAAAAATAATTCTTTTATGCATCTTTCTATGCATAAATTCAATTTTAATGGGAATAACACTTTTGTAATTTGTAATAAAAAATTTTTCCTTTATGCATCTTTCTATGCATAAATTCAATTTTAATGGGAATAACACTTTTGGAATAAAACAATCTTTTATGCATCTTTCTATGCATAAATTAAATTTTAATGAGATTAAATTTTTTGATATAAAAATAAATTTCTTTATGTATTTTTTATACATAAAATCAAAATTAATGAGAATAACTCTTTTAAATTAAAAATAAGTTCCTTTATGCATCTTTCTATGCATAAAATCAAAATTAATGAGAATAACTCTTTTGAAATAAAAATCAATTCCTTTATGCATCTTTCTATGCATAAAATCAAAATTAATGAGAATAACTCTTTTGAAATAAAAATAAATTCCTTTATGCATCTTTCTATGCATAAATTCAATTGCAATGGGAATAACACTTTTGAAATAAAAAATAATTCTTTTAAGCATCTTTCTATGCATAAATTCAATTTTAATGGGAATAACACTTTCGAAATAAAAAAACTATTCTTATATGCATCTTCTATGCATAAATTCAATTTTAATGGGAATAACACTTTTGAAATAAAAATAATTCTTTTAGAATGCACAAACGGAAGGAATCGTTCTTTTAGAATAACCTAATGATAAACTTTAGTTCCACAAAATTTAAGGAAATTTTGCCATAACCTCCTTTGTATGGTTGACCATTTCTGGATTTTAACATTCAATTTATGACTTGAATTAATCCAATTTAAATTCTAATATCTCTAATCTACTCCATTTTCTAAAAATTAAGAGAGTAAACAATTAATAGAGTTTTATCAATCATTTAATTAAAATATCTAGGATTAAGAAGGGGTAAATTGTAAAGAAGAGAAGGGGGTGGCCTTTCCATCAAGGCAGAGCATTAGATTTTAATTCAAATATTTTCAAAGCATAAAATTTAAGAAAATCATAGATTTAAAATTCACAATAACTAAGAATTAAGCTTACATGGAGTTTGTAAGCTTTCCTTTAGCTTGAGGGATTGAGGGTTCTACTCTTGTTTGTAGCAAGAGTGACCACCAGTTCTTTTGGAGAGGAATTAGTCAAAAACAATTGAATTATCAAGTGAATTCAATGTATTTGACTCTGGGGAGGAATAGAATAACAGTGCATAAACAATATTAACCTTTTACAAGGGGAGAGGCTTCTATTTATAGGAAAAAGTGAGCCTCTAACCAAGAAAATTGATTCTAGAATTTTCCAGAGCAGTTTGGTCACTTTTTGACCATTTTTAGGTCAGAGCTTACTTTTTGGATCTAGTTGACACAGGAGAGAGGAGAGATGAAAATATCTCATTATTTGTGAGTTTGAAACTCATCCACACATGTGAAATAGGCACCTCCTTCATGAGGGGAATTCCCCACATTGAGGTGTCAAAAATGCATCATTTCCTCTAAATATCTCTTCTTTTTTAACTAATAAACCTTGTCCTTAGTCAACTTTTCATCTTATGTGAGTGTTTACTCATTTTTGGGAAATTTTTCTTTTATTCTTCAATTTATCTCCTCCCTACATTTGGATTAATCTTATTGGTCCATAGGAACCTTAATCCAAAATTTTCAGAAAATCTGGACCCTTAGGCTAAGGTCCTTTTTACCTATTTTCAATTTATTCTAATTGCACACTGGAAAGTTCTTTTTGAATTTTTGTTTCAAGGAAAATCATTTTAATAAGAAGGGATATTTTTCCATCCAAAGAAATCTAGAAACTAAATTATCTCTCTCTAGAATATTTTCTCTCTCTAGGTCAAAACAAATAGAAACAAGATCTCTTATTATTCTGAAAAGGGGATTGATTACATGGAGAGAAACTGGACATCTTGAGGGGGTGGGGAAGGAATCTTACATCCTACCCCACTTAAAAAACGAGAGATGTCCTCATCTCACAGCAGAGCAGGTGGAGTATGATCTCTTTCATCTTCTTCTTCTTCTTCAATCACTTCCAGCATTATTGCCTTGGAAGTGGACGGTCGATTTGGGAACAACTTTCTTTCACTTCCCCTATTCTAAGGCAGAGGTCTCGCATTAATTTGGTTTGAAACTACGGGTTGGTTAGAGGGTCTACCTCTAGGATTTCCCTGATTTTGGCGGATAGAAACCTGATTATTCTGGAAGGAAGGAGCTGGAGTCTGGAATCTTGATCCCTGATTTCCCTGCCCTGAAAACCTTGATCCAAAAGGAGTTGGACAATCCATACTGCGATGTCCAAATCCTTGACAGTTATAGCATTTCACTTCCAAGAGTGGAACTTTTGAAGTTGAATTCCAGGGGATTGCGTTTCGGGAAAAGGACATTTCTTCCATTCTGAAACTTCCCATATCCTGGGCTTGACCTTGATATCTCTTAGGCGGTGGAAGGTTGGAATCACCTTCTGGAACTAAAAACCTTTTTGAAAGGTGATGGTGCTGGCTTTGGTGGGACCTTGACATCAAAGGCCTTGGAGAAATCCCTCGCCATCCGCACTGCTTCGACCATGGAAACTGGCTTGGCGTTCTTCACCAAAATATTCAAAGGTTCGTTCAGTCCCCAAATGGACCTGGCCATCAGCTGTTCTTCATTCAGCGGTGGCAAGTATTTGAGGAGGAGAGCGAATAGTTGGTGATATACTTCAATAGTTCTACTCCGCTGGGTTAGCTCTAAGAATTCATTCATCTTTGTTTTTCCAAAAAGCCGAGAGGACAGAACCTCATCCTATGTTTAAACGAATGTGATAAGAATAGATGTGATAAGATGTGATGAGAATTAGATAGATGTGAATGAATGGATGGATGGATATGCTATGAATAGAAGTGATGAGAATGTGATGTGGATAGATGTGATGAGAATCAGATAGATGTGAATGAATCAGTGGATGGATGTGATATGAATAGAAGTGATGAGAATGTGATGTGGATAGAAGTGATGAGAATGTGATGTGGATAGATGTGATGAGATGCGATGTGAATTAGATAAATGTGAATGAAAGGATGAGATGTGATGTCATGTGAATCAGAATGTAAATGAATGATATGGGATGTGAGTGAATGTATGTGATGATAAGGAATGTGAATGTGTATGTGAGGAATGGATGTGAATGAGTATGTGAAAGAATGGATAAGGATGTGTATGAGAAGAATGGATGTGAATGAGTATGTGAAAGAATGGATGTGGATGTATGTGAAAGAACAGATATAGATGTGTATGTGAAAGAATGTGATGTGATGTGACATGAATATATGTGGATGTGAAGTGATAGATATGAATGTATGGATAGATATGAGTAGTCGTACATGTGAACGATTGGATGGATGTGGATGAATGAGATCAGATGTGTATGAATGAGATATGATGTGGATAGAAGTGATGTGATATAATGGTGATGAGAATGAATGTGATGGATATGAATGAATGTGAATGTGATGGATATGAATGAATGTGAATGTGATGGATATGAATGAATGTGATGTGATGGGATGTAAATGGGGATAGATGTGAATGTGATGGATATGAATGAATGTGATGTGATGGGATGTAAATGGGGATAGATGTGAATGAATGAGATGTGAGGTAAAATGAATTGATGAGTTGTGAGTGAATGTGATGTGGTCTGAATGGATGAGATGTGAATGAATGTGATGTGATGAGATGTGGATATGGGTAGATGCGAGTGGATGAGATCTGATGAGGATAAATTGAGGAAAGATGTGATGAGATCTGATGAGGATAAATTGAGGAAAGATGTGATGAGATGAAAATGATGTGATTGGATGAGAATAGGAATACTTGTGTAATGGCTTGTCTGGATATCGGTTTTGGAAAGATGTGATGAGATGAAAATGATGTGATTGAATGAGAATAGGAATAGTTGTGTAATGGCTTATCCGGATATCGGTTTTGGAAGTACCGATGGATTAGTCTCTTGTCCGGATATTCGTGGGCGAGGCCCCGAGTGTGGGACCCTGCCTCGCACAAGAAGTGCTACTTCCGCTGCTAGCACCCCTGAATTCGTTGCGCGGGGAAAGGGATCTTACAGCTGGTATCAGAGCAAATTTGGCTAATGTGGATCAACCAAGAAGCCAAAAATGTCAAAAATTTATGAAGAAGCAGTAAAAGGTTGTAATTGTGTGATAAAATTTATACAAATTGTTATTAAGACTATAATTCATAAATTGATAATTGGGTCTTTAGATGGAAGTACTGCAATTATATGGAATCCCTGACTTGCTTGAGGCCTAGATATGATGGTATTTACCTTATAGTTCCAAGGACCGTGACTACCCGTGTATACCGAGGGTATAACTGTAGCTCTTTACTGGCAGTATATACGAGTAAATCTAAGATCTTGAAATTATAAGCTAAAATGCTATCCATGATGAATTCAAATTTGGCTATACGATTTTAAAATTCTGATTGAGAATTGATGAGTTGAATTGGATTCTGATTGAAAAATGATGATTCTTGAATTTTTGGTTGAAAAGCGATAAACTGAGAAAAACCACAGAGGATAAATGGGACTAGTCCCTCTGTTGATGTTCGTAACTAGAATAACGATAATGACTTCACCAAATCACTATGAGATAAGTGGATTGTGCTGACAGAGATTGCTACTGTTAACTCTTGACCCAGTGGATCAAGTTAAGGGATGACAAATTAAAAATCTATAAAATTGAAATCCCCCATGGAGTATTGTTCAGATGGAAATTTTGGTTTATAAAATTGAAATCCCCCATGGAGTACTGTTCAAATGGAAATTTTGGTCTAATAAACCATTATTGTGTTAAAGATATGAATGATATGTTCTAAATGAATTGTGTTAAAGATATGAATGATATGTTCTGAATGAATTGTGTTAAAGATATGAATGATATGTTTTGAATTGTTATTTGATAATGCGAGTATCTTTATCCCACGATTCTGTGGGGAGCTGACCTATCTAAAGAACCCCAGAATCAGATGAATCAAAAATCGGATTTGAATCATAAATAAAGGGACTTAATAAGATTTTTTGTATTGATAGGAACATGGATCGAGGTCGTCGTGGTAGAAATGATAACCCCCAACTCCATGAGGGAGAGCTCGACTTGGATGTTTGTAAAACTCTTCTTAGTTCGCAGCCTAGGCCTTTCAAGGGTGAAGGGAAAAACTTGGGTGAGGCTATGGAGAAGTGGATTGAAGCAATGGAAGAGTACTTTGATGTCATCGAGTACAATGAGAAGAGCAAAATGGCTCTTGCAAGGCTGAAGATAGTAGAAACAGCCAGAGTGGCATGGAGAAACCACTGCGAGACAAACCATCTAGATCGGAATACCCTGACATGGAATGATCTCAAAATTTACCTAAGGATGAGGTTCTGTCCTCCCGACTTTTTGGAAACAAAGATGAACAAATTCTTAGAGCTAACCTAGGGGAGAAGAACTATTGAAGTATATCACCAAGCGTTCGCTCTCCTACTCACCACCGCTCTCCTCCTCAAATACTCATCACCGCTAAATGAAGAATAGCTGATGGCCAGGTTCATTCGGGGACTGAACGAACCTTTGAATATTTTGGTGAAGAACGCCAAGCCAGTTTCCATGGCCGAAGCAGTGCGGATGGCGAAGGATTTCTCCAAGGCCTTTCATGTCAAGGTCCCACCAAAGCCAGCAGCACCATCACCTTTCAAAAGGTTTTTAGTTCCAGAAGGTGATTCCAACCTTCCACCGCCTAAGAGATATCAAGGTCAAGCCCAGGATATGGGAAGTTTCAAAATGGAAGAAATGTCCTTTTCTCGAAACTCAATCCCCTGGAATTCAACTTCAAAAGTTTCACCCTTGAACAAGGGAGTGAAATGCTATAATTGTCAAGGATTTGGACATCACAGTATGGATTGTCCAACTCCTTTTGGATCAAGGTTTTCAGGGCAGGGAAATCAAGGATCAAGATTCCACACTCCAGCTCCTTCCTTCCTCCAGAATAATCAGGTTTCTATCCGCCAAAATTTGGAAAATCCCAAAGGTAGACCTTCTAACGAACCCGCAGTTTCAAACCAAAGTAATACAAGACCTTTGCCTCAGAATAGGGGAAGTCAAAGAGAGTTATTCCCAAATTGACCGTCCACTTCCAAGGCAGTAACGCTGGAAGTGATTGAAGAAGAAGAAGAAGATGAAAGAGATTATACTCCACCTGCGAGATGAGGACATCTTGCATTTTTTAAGTTGGTTAGGATGTAAGATTCCTCCCCCAGCCCCTCAAGATGTCCAGTTTCTCTCCCTGTAATCAATCCCCTTTTCAAAATAGTAACAGATCTTGTTTCTATCTGTTTTGACCTAGAGAGAGAAAATATTCTAGAGAGAGGTAATTCAATTTCTAGATATCTTTGGATGGAAAAATATCCCTTCTTATTAAAATGATTTTTCCTAAAACAGAAATTCAAAAAGAACTTTCCAGTGTGCAATTGGAATAAATTGAAAATAGGTAAAAAGGACCTTAGCCTGAGAGTCCAGATTTTTTGAAAATTTTGGAGTAAGGTTCCTATGGACCAATAAGATTAATCCAAATGTAGGGAGGAGATAAATTGAAGAATAAAAGAAAAATCTCCCAAAAATGAGTAAATACTCACATAAGATGAGGACAAGGTTTATTAGTTAAAAAAGAAGAGATATTTAGAGGAAATGATGCATTTTTTACACAGGGAAATTCCCCTCATGAAGAGGCGCCTATTTCACATGTGGATGAGTTTTAAACTCACAAATAATGAGATATTTTCATCTCTCCTCTCTCATGTTTCAACTAGATCCAAAAAGTAAGCTAAACTGACCTAAAAATGGTCAAAAAGTGACCAAACTGATCTGGAAAATTCTAGAATCAGTTTGCTTGGTTAGAGGCTCACTTTTTCCTATAAATAGAAGCCTCCCCCTTGTAAAAGGTTAATAATTTTTATGCACTGTTACTCTACTCCTCCCCAGATTCAAATGCATTGAATTCACTTGATAATTCAATTGTTTTTTACTAATTCCTATCTAAAAGAACTGGTGGCCACTCTTGCTACAAACAAGAGTAGAACCCTCAATCCCTCAAGCCAAAGGAAAGCTTACAAACTCCATGTAAGCTTAATTCTTACTTATTGTGAATTTTAAATCTATGGTTTTCTTAAATTTTATACTTTGAAAATGTTTGAATTAAAATCTGATGCTATGAAAATGTTTGAATTAAAATCTGATGCTATGCCTTGATGGAAAGGCCACCCCCTTCTCTTCTTTACAATTCAGCCCTTCTTAATCCTAGAAATTTTAATTAAATGATTGATTAAACTCTTTTCATTGTTTAATCTCTAAATTTTTAGAAAATGGAGTAGATTAGAGATATTAGAATTCAAATTGGATTAATTCAAGCCATAAATTGAATGTTAAAATCGAGAAATGGTCAACCATACAAAGGAGGTTATGGCAAAATTTTCTTAAATTTTGTGGAACTAAAGTTTATCACTAGGTTATTCTAAAAGAGTAATTCCTTCCGTTTGTGCATTCTAAAAGAATTATTTTTATTTCAAAAGTGTTATTCCCATTAAAATTTAATTTATGCATACAAGATGCATAAAAGAATAATTTTTTTATTTCAAAAGTGTTATTTCCATTAAAATTGAATTTATGAATAGAAAGATGCATATAAGAATTATTTTTATTTCAAAAGTATTGTTCCCATTAAAATTGAATTTATGCATAGAAAGATGCATAAAGAAATTTATTTTTATTTCAAAAGAGTTATTCTCATTAATTTTGATTTTATGCATAGAAAGATGCATAAAGGAATTTATTTTTATTTCAAAAGAGTTATTCTCATTAAGTTTGATTTTATGTGACATGAATATATGTGGATGTGAAGTGATAGATATGAATGTATGGATACATATGAGTAGTCGTAACATGTGAACGTTTGGATGGATGTGGATGAATGAGATGAGATATGTATGAATGAGATATGATAAGAATAGAAGTGATGTGATCTTTTGGTGATGAGAATGAATTATCACATCTCATCACATCTATCCACATCACATTCTCATCACTTCTATTCATATCACATCCATCCATCCATTCATTCACATCTATCTGATTCTCATCACATCTCATCACATCTCATCACATCTATCTGATTCTCATCACATCTCATCACATCTATTCTTATCACATTCGTTTAAACACAAAATTTAAAAGAATTCTAATTTTTGATATAAAGATTCTTTATGCATCTATTTATGCATAAAATCAACTTTAGTGGGAATAACACTTTCAACAAAGTCCTTTTATGCATAAATTCAATTTTAAAGAAAATAACACTTTTAAAATAAAAATAAATCCTTTATGCATAAAATCAAATTTAATGAAATTAACACTTTTGGAATAAAAATAAATCTTTTATGCATCTTTCTATGCATAAAATCAAATTTGATGAGAATAACACTTTTGGAATAAAAATAAATCTTTTATGCATCTTTCTATGAATAAATTCAATTTTAATGAGAATAAAACTTTTGATATAAAAATAAATTCCTTTAAGCATCTTTCTATGCATAAAATCAAAATTAATGAGAATAACTCTTTTGAATTAAAAATAAATTCCTTTATGCATCTTTCTATGCATAAAATTAAAATTAATGAGAATAACTCTTTTGAAATAAAAATAAATTCCTTTATGCATCTTTCTATGCATAAAATCAAAATCAATGAGAATAAAACTTTTGAAATAAAAATGAATTCCTTTATGCATCTTTCTATGCATTAAATCCAAATTAATGAGAATAACTCTTTTGAAATAAAAATAAAGTCCTTTATGCATCTTTCTATGCATAAATTCAATTTTAATGGGAATAACACTTTTGAAATAAAAATAATTCTTTTATGCATGTTTCTATGCATAAATTCAATTTTAATGACACTTTTGAAATAAAAATAATTCTTTTATGCATCTTTCTATGCATAAATTCAATTTTAATGGGAATAACACTTTTGTAATTTGTAATAAAAAAAATTTTCTTTATGCATCTTTCTATGCATAAATTCAATTTTAATGGGAATAACACTTTTGGAATAAAACAATCTTTTATGCATCTTTCTATGCATAAATTAAATTTTAATGAGATTAAATTTTTTGATATAAAAATAAATTTCTTTATGCATTTTTTATACATAAAATCAAAATTAATGAGAATAACTCTTTTGAATTAAAAATAAGTTCCTTTATGCATCTTTCTATGCATAAAATCAAAATTAATGAGAATAACTCTTTTGAAATAAAAATCAATTCCTTTATGCATCTTTCTATGCATAAAATCAAAATTAATGAGAATAACTCTTTTGAAATAAAAATAAATTCCTTTATGCATCTTTCTATGCATAAATTCAATTGCAATGGGAATAACACTTTTGAAATAAAAAATAATTCTTTTAAGCATCTTTCTATGCATAAATTCAATTTTAATGGGAATAACACTTTCGAAATAAAAAAACTATTCTTATATGTATCTTCTATGCATAAATTCAATTTTAATGAGAATAACACTTTTGAAATAAAAATAATTCTTTTAGAATGCACAAACGGAAGGAATCGTTCTTTTAGAATAACCTAATGATAAACTTTAGTTCCACAAAATTTAAGGAAATTTTGCCATAACCTCCTTTGTATGGTTGACCATTTCTGGATTTTAACATTCAATTTATGACTTGAATTAATCCAATTTAAATTCTAATATCTCTAATCTACTCCATTTTCTAAAAATTAAGAGAGTAAACAATTAATAGAGTTTTATCAATCATTTAATTAAAATATCTAGGATTAAGAAGGGGTGAATTGTAAAGAAGAGAAGGGGGTGGCCTTTCCATCAAGGCAGAGTATCAGATTTTAATTCAAATATTTTCAAAGCATAAAATTTAAGAAAATCATAGATTTAAAATTCACAATAACTAAGAATTAAGCTTACATGGAGTTTGTAAGCTTTCCTTTAGCTTGAGGGATTGAGGGTTCTACTCTTGTTTGTAGCAAGAGTGGCCACCAGTTCTTTTGGAGAGGAATTAGTCAAAAACAATTGAATTATCAAGTGAATTCAATGTATTTGACTCTGGGGAGGAATAGAGTAACAGTGCATAAAAAATATTAACCTTTTACAAGGGGAGAGGCTTCTATTTATAGGAAAAAGTGAGCCTCTAACCAAGCAAACTGATTCTAGAATTTTCCAGAGCAGTTTGGTCACTTTTTGACCATTTTTAGGTCAGAGCTTACTTTTTGGATCTAGTTGACACAGGAGAGAGGAGAGATGAAAATATCTCATTATTTGTGAGTTTGAAACTCATCCACACATGTGAAATAGGCACCTCCTTCATGAGGGAAATTCCCCACATTGAGGTGTCAAAAATGCATCATTTCCTCTAAATATCTCTTCTTTTTTAACTAATAAACCTTGTCCTTAGTCAACTTTTCATCTTATGTGAGTGTTTACTCATTTTTGGGGGATTTTTCTTTTATTCTTCAATTTATCTCCTCCCTACATTTGGATTAATCTTATTGGTCCATAGGAGCCTTAATCCAAAATTTTCAGAAAATCTGGACCCTTAGGCTAAGGTCCTTTTTACCTATTTTCAATTTATTCCAATTGCACACTGGAAAGTTCTTTTTGAATTTCTGTTTCAAGGAAAATCATTTTAATAAGAAGGGATATTTTTCAATCCAAAGAAATCTAGAAACTAAATTATCTCTCTCTAGAATATTTTCTCTCTCTAGGTCAAAACAAATAGAAACAAGATCTCTTATTATTTTGAAAAGGGGATTGATTACAGGGAGAGAAACTGGACATCTTGAGGGGGTGGGGAAGGAATCTTACATCCTACCCCACTTAAAAAACGAGAGATGTCCACATCTCGCAGCAGAGCAGGTGGAGTATGATCTCTTTCATCTTCTTCTTCTTCTTCAATCACTTCCAGCATTATTGCCTTGGAAGTGGACGGTCGATTTGGGAACAACTTTCTTTGACTTCCCCTATTCTAAGGCAGAGGTCTTGCATTACTTTGGTTTGAAACTACGGGTTGGTTAGAGGGTCTACCTTTAGAATTTCTGTGATTTTGGCGGATAGAAACTTGATTATTTTGGAAGGAAGGAGCTGGAGTCTGGAATCTTGATCCCTGATTTCCCTGCCCTGAAAACCTTGATCCAAAAGGAGTTGAACAATCCATACTGCGATGTCCAAATCCTTGACAGTTATAGCATTTCACTTCCAAGAGTGGAACTTTTGAAGTTGAATTCCAGGGGATTGCATTTCGGGAAAAGGACATTTCTTCCATTCTGAAACTTTCCATATCCTGGGCTTGACCCTGATATCTCTTAGGCGGTGGAAGGTTGGAATCACCTTCTGGAACTAAAAACCTTTTTGAAAGGTGATGGTGCTCGCTTTGGTGGGACCTTGACATCAAAGGCCTTGGAGAAATCCCTCGCCATCTGCACTGCTTCGACCATGGAAACTGGCTTGGCGTTCTTCACCAAAATATTCAAAGGTTCGTTCAGTCCCCAAATGGACCTGGCCATCAGCTGTTCTTCATTCAGCGGTGGCAAGTATTTGAGGAGGAGAGCGAATAGTTGGTGATATACTTCAATAGTTCTACTCCCCTGGGTTAGCTCTAAGAATTCGTTCATCTTTGTTTTTCCAAAAAGCCGAGAGGACAGAACCTCATCCTTAGGTAAATTTTGAGATCCTTCCATGTCTGGGTATTTCCATCCAGATGGTTTGTCTTGCAGTGGTTTCTCCATGATGCCACTCTGGCTGTTTCTACTATCATCAGCCTTGCAAGAGCCATTTTTCTCTTCTCATTGTACCCGGTGACATCAAAGTACTCTTCCATTGCTTCAATCCACTTCTCCACAGCCTCACCCAAGTTTTCCCCTTCACCCTTGAAAGGCCCAGGCTGTGAACTATGAAGATTTTTATGAACATCCAAGTCGAGCTCTCCCTCACATCGAGTTGGGGGCTATCATTTCGACCACGACAACCTCAATCCATGTTCCTATCAATACTGTAAGATTCCTCTCCCAACCCCTTTTTGATGTCTAGTATCTTCCCCTGTAATCAATCCCTCTTCAGAAATATAAAGGCCTTGTTCTAACTGTTTTAGCCTAGAGAGAGAAAAATATGCTAGAGAGAGAATATTCAGATTATGAATATTTTTGGATAGAAAATTAACTCATCTTATTAAAATAAGTTCCCCTGAAATAGAAATTCAAAAAGAATTTTCCAATGTGCAATTGGAATTAATTGGAAATAAGTATAAAGAACCTTAGTCTAAGGGTCTAGATTTTCAGAAATTTTTAGATTATGGTCCAATTAAGGTTCCTATGGGCCAATAGCATCAATCCATGTGTAGGGAGGAGATAAATCCAATTTGTAAAAGAAGATACCCAAAAATGAGTAAATGCTCACATAAGATGAAGAGTTGAAAATGTACAAGATTTATTAGTAAAAAAACTATGAGCAATATTAAAAATATGAGATATTTTGGGTATCCAAAAATGAGTAAATGCTCACATAAGATGAAGAGTTGAAAATGTACAAGGTTTATTAGTAAATAAACACATATGTAAGGAAGGGGAGTTCTTTAAAGGAGGTGCATATTTCACATAAGATGAAGAGTTGAAAATGTACAAGGTTTATTAGTAAATAACCACATATGTAAGGAAGGGGAGTTCTTTAAACGAGGTGCATATTTCACATAAGATGAAGAGTTGAAAATGTACAAGGTTTATTAGTAAAAAAACTATGACACCTATGTAAGGAATAAGAGTTCTTTAAAGGAGGTGCATATTTCACATAAGATGAAGAGTTGAAAATGTACAAGATTTATTAGTAAAAAACTATGAGCAATAAAATTTTGACACATATGTAAGGAAGGGGAATTCTTTAAAGGAGGTGCATATTTCACATGCTTGAATGAGTTTTAAACTCAAAAATAATGTGATATTTTTATCTCTCATCTCTCTTGAACCAAACCAAATCAAAATGGAACCAAACCGAATCAAAAAGTAACCAAACTAGGTCCAAATCTAGTCCAAATTCAACCAAACTGACTTGGAAAATTCTAGAATCAGTTTGTTTGGTTAGGAGCTCAAATTTTCCTATAAATAGAAGCCTCCCCTTGTTGAAAAAAACATAGTGTCTTATGCTTTGTCACTCTACTCCACCTAAGCCAAAATATATAGTGTCTTATGCTTTGTCACTCTACTCCACCTAAGCCAAAATATATAGTGTCTTATGCTTTGTCACTCTACTCCACCTAAGCCAAAATATATAGTGTCTAATGCTTTGTCACTCTACTCCATCTAAGCCAAAATATATAGTGTCTTATGCTTTGTCACTCTACTCCACCTAAGCCAAAATATATAGTGTCTTATGCTTTGTCACTCTACTCCACCTAAGCCAAAATATATAGTGTCTAATGCTTTGTCACTCTACTCCACCTAAGCCAAATTAGATAGAGTCTTATGCTTTGTCACTCTACTCCACCTAAGCCAAATTAGATAGAGTCTTATGCTTTGTCACTCTACTCCACCTAAGCCAAATTAGATAGAGTCTTATGCTTGTTACTCTACTCCACCTAAGCCAAAATATAGAGTGTCTTATGCATTGTTACTCTACTCTACCTAAGCCAAGAGTTGTGAATTCTTTAATAATTCACTAGTTTTTGATACTTCTCTCTTTCTTCAATCCCCATTGGTGGCTCCATCAACATACTAAACCAATTGATTGGTTGGGGGCCTCTACCGTGAATAAAGAATCAAGCAAATTATAAGGTAAGTATATTGAATTTTGATCTTTCTATAATTTCTCAATGATTCTCTCTTCTCAACCCCTCTCAAGCTTGAGAAGTTTAATTGGTATGGTTTTTTAAATGCTATTGAAGTTAATTGGTGAATAGTAGTGAAGAGTTACATAATTTAATAAATGCTATTGAAGTTAATTTCCATTTATGTTTAAATTCTAATGGTTTTTATGTAATTTCTCTCTCTCACTCAAGAAATGGTCATACTCATGAACCATTCTCAATCCAAATGAAGCTTTTCATAAAGCCTTTCCTTAATCCAAGATTAAGCTATGCTTGAGGCCAAATTAATGGCTTTTTGCTATGCTTTTAGTTTATGCACATTGATGATTCAATCCATTATGGATTGATGACCCAATTAGAGACCATTCTAATTGTTTTCTTAATGATCCAATTAGAGACCATTATGGATTGATGATCCAATTAGAGACCATTATGGATTGATGATCCAATTAGAGACCATTCTAATTATTTCTTTAATAATGAGCTTTATCCCTTAGAAAAAAATTGAGATTTATCAGTCATAGTAGCGGAGCTATGGCAAAATTTTTATAGAAATTACGCATAAAATAAATTCATTCAAAGTATAAAAAGAGGAATTCCTACCATATTCTAGGAACTATCATCCTAGATTAATTAAAAGAATTTTATTATGCATGGAGATGTGGATGTTGCATGTAGATGTAGATGTATGGATGTGAGTGTGAATGTGGAGGTGGATGTATGCATGGGACGTGGATGTATGCATGTAGAAATAGATGTGTAGATGAGGATGTAAATGGAGATGTGGATGGATGCATGTAGATGTAGAGGTATAGATGTAGATGTGAATGGAGATGTGGATGTATACATGTAGATGTAGATGTATAGATGTAGATGTGGATGTGGAGGTGGATGGATGCATGTAGATGTAGATGTATAGATGTAGATGGGAATGGAGATATGGATGTATGCATGTAGATGTAGTTGTGAATGGAGATGTATATGTATACATGTAGATGTAGATGTATAGATGTAGATGTGGATGTGGATGGGGATGTATGCATGTAGATGTAGGTGTATAGACGTAGATGTGGATGTAGAGGTGGATGTATGCATGTAGATGTAGATGTATAGATGTGGATGTGAATGTGGAGTGGATGTATGCATGTAGATGTAGATGTATGGAGGTGAATGTGAATGTGGATGTGGATGTATGCATAGGGATGTAGATGTATGCATGTAGATGTGAATGTACGCATATAGTTGTGGATGTATGGATGTGAATATACGATTGTGATGTGAGGGAATCTGAAGTGATGAGATAGAAATGATGTGATGGGATGAGTATACATATAAATGGAATATGGAATAAGTAATGTAGATTGATGAAGGATAATGTGGAAAAATGAAAGTTAAAATAGAAATTGTGTTGTAAACTGTTTGTAAATACTGTTTGTAAATGCTGTTTGTAAATGATTGTTTTATGTCAAGAATGCTGGGGGGAGCATTTTGACCGTCTTGTGATTAAAGTCGTGATGGTAAAGTTGCAACTGCTGACGGGGAGTCAATGAAGGACGTCTCGCGTAGCAAGGTCGGCCGAGGTCTTGACCAGCCTCGGTGCGATTAAAATGGTGAGCTTCCGGTACGGTGGATGAGGGGCCAAGGAAGCGGCCTATGCGTGAAGCGCTAGGTTACCTGCGAAGGATCCTAGAGGGTGCTGACCATACGGTGCTCGGGCTCTGGGTCGCCTAGGATACCCACGCGTGCGTCGAGGAAGATATTGGAACAGAGTTGGAGTTGTTTTCTGAAATCGAGCATGGATCTGGTTGATTGACCTTGCTGGTCTTCAATGGATGAGTCCATGGCTCCTTATATGGATTTGTTGGTTGATCTTGCTGATCTTCAACGAGAGTCCATCATGTTAAGTGATTATATTGCCAAGTATTATGGGCTAGGAACTATCGAAACGGCTCCTGAGCGTTCTAGTTGCCAATGATGCCATAGATACTCGGATGAAGGAATGATGGAAAATTAAGAATCAATTGGATAAATTGGAAGATGGTGATCAATGATACTATGGTTTTATTAAAGGATTGTTTTAAACTGGTTGAATCTGGTTGAAAAAGGCAATTTCATATTGGGTGTGTGAGTGGTGTGACTAGTTTTATTTTGCATGAACATCCGGCTAGGGGGCCTTGGAACTCTTTTTCTTGGTACCCGGGACAAAACCTAACCAAATTTTTAATTGGATCCCATCACTACAGTGGTTGGGCGGTTGGCTAACCCATGGGATTGGATGGGGTTAGGCTGGACTGATGGATCCGTAAATCGAGACTCAAACTTTTGTTTTTACGATAGAAAAAAATAAATAAATCCCGGACAGAAACTGTTCTATGGATAGGAATCAACGGCTGTGCCTCTTGAATGGGGAAAAAAGCGTTGATCCCAATGATCCAAGTGCAAGTTTCTTCCTTGAACTGACTAAGTATCTTATAGATGTAATCGGATCATCTCGATCAGAAATGATCTTGACTACGTTAGAGTAAAAAGTTATCCTGGTGGAATCGCCCGTGCTTTTCGGTAGAGGAAGTTTTTCCGGGTTCGGTTTTGGAACAACCGACGGATTAGTCTCTTATCCGGATATCCGTGGGCGAAGCCCCGAGTGTGGGACCCCTGTCCCGCGCGAGAAGCGCTACTTCCGCTGCCAGTACCCCGAATCCGTTGCTCGGTGGGAACAGGAATCCTACAGTTGGTATCAGAGCATTTGGTTAATAAAGATCAACTGAGAAGACAAATATGTCAAGAAATTATCAAGAAACACCAAAAGGTTATAATTGTGTGATATAATTCATACAATTTGATATTCAAATTGAAATTCATAATTTGGTAATCGGTTCTTCAGATGGAAGTACCGCAATTATATAGAATCCCTGACTTGCTTGAGGCCTAGACATGATAGTATTTACCTTATAATTCCAAGGGCCGTGACTACGCGTATATACCGAGAGTATACTGCAGCTCTTTACTGACAGTATATACGAGTAAATCTAAGACTTGAAGTTATAAGCGTTAATGCTATCCAGATGATGATTTCGAATGTGATTGATATGATTTTTAATTCTGTTTGAGAATTGATGAATTGATTTGGATTCTGATTGAAAATGCTGATTGAAAATGCTGATTGAAAAAAAAAATTGTTGATTTTTAAAAATTAGTTGAAATATAATGAAACCACAATGAGGGGGAATGGGACGAGTCCCTGTGATGATATTCATAACTAGAATGATGATAACGAATTCAGCAAATCACTATGAGATTAGTGGATTGTGCTGTCAGATTGCTACTGTTAATACTTGACCGGTAGATCAAGTTAAGGGATGTCAAATTGAGAACTTGCTTGACTGAAATTTTCGTGGGGAGGAATGTTCCGAAGGAAACTTTTCGGTCTAATGGACCTTTATCATGTTAAAGATATGAATGATGATCTGAATGAATTGTTATTTAATGATGAGTTCTATATAAGGGATATTTATCCCAGTGTTCTGTTGGGTTGACCAGAATATAAGGAACCCAGAATAAAATTGGATCTTAAGAAAAAGAGCTGTCCTCTATCTTGCGAGATGAGGACATCTCGCACTTTTTAAGTGGGGTAGAATGTAAGATTCCTCCCCAACCTTCGAGGTATACTGGAGTAAGAATCTTCCTTTTTGATCTTATAATTATTCCCTCTCTAAAATAAAAGAAAGTTTCTGTTTAAAAAAGGAAGACCCTTTCCCTAGAATACTTCTCAGGAGTCCCACCTGTTTTAAGGCTTTAGAACAATGAGTCCAGAAGTGAGAATCGGTGTTTTGGATACCAAGGTTTTGGTTTTCATTCGAGTACGGGCCAAAAGAAGTTCTTTATCTCTTGGGGAGTATAAGAAGTTATCCCCCAGATATTGTGACCCTTATATCTGAATTCAATGAAAGTAGGTGACTTAGCCTACAAGTTTCTTTTATTCCCTCATCTCAAAATTCTTAATGCCTTCTATAGAAAAATGTGTCAAACTCAAATCATGGAAAGACGGTAAAACTTCAGTGGCAAGTTACCGTTGGCTTCTAGGTTACGCTAGCTCCTTCCTTTATATAAGTCGTAATTTTTACTTGTCGCTCACAGTAATCTTACTCCCATCAATCTCCTTTCTTTCTTAATCTCCTTCATGGCTTGGCAACAGGAATTAGTTTTATCCCTGATGATTTCTCACCTTCAAGACGCAAGAGAGTCTGTGAAGAAAGACTTTATAGAACAGTATGAGCGCTCACTTTTTCCTCACCTAGGAACTTCTGTAGCGCAGACCAAATGGCGGACCTATCAAAACATAACTAGGGTAACACCCTGGGGTCAGCAACACTTTCGTAACAATGTCCGCTTGGCCATGGTTATTGAAGCTTTGGGTTTGGGTCCCCGATACTACTGCGTCATGAGATCAAGGCATCTTGGGTTTTCTGAGCGGGTCTTCTTACTGGTGTGTTTTCTTCCTCATGAGAAGATATGCCTTTATCCCGTTTTTGGCTTGCCTCTCAGAGGTCCTTTTGTTAGATCACCTCATACCACTGAGATAGGTGCGGCAATAACCAACAGAATCATTCCCATAGATGAGTTACCCTATACTTGTGCAGCTTGTGAGGACTGCTTTTGTGACCATATGATGGACGGGCTTATGGAAGTGTAAAGAGTTCTTCTATCTTTACTGTATAAGTTCCGTGAATGAATAAAGTTTAAATCTTGTTCTTATTTTGAATCTTACTCTCTTTAAGACTTTTCTTGGTGGTTAATCTTGATTAAAATTTTTCTCTAAATCTCATATTCGTGCATCTTGTAAAATTATCCCAGTTTGCGAGATGAGGACATCTCGCATTTTTTAAGTGGGGTAGAATGTAAGATTCCTCTCCCAACCCCTTTTTGATGTCTAGTATCTTCCCCTGTAATCAATCCCTCTTCAGAAATATAAAGGCCTTGTTCTAACTGTTTTAGCCTAGAGAGAGAAAAATATGCTAGAGAGAGAATATTCAGATTATGAATATTTTTGGATAGAAAATTAACTCATCTTATTAAAATAAGTTCCCCTGAAATAGAAATTCAAAAAGAATTTTCCAATGTGCAATTGGAATTAATTGGAAATAAGTATAAAGAACCTTAGTCTAAGGGTCTAGATTTTCAGAAATTTTTAGATTATGGTCCAATTAAGGTTCCTATGGGCCAATAGCATCAATCCATGTGTAGGGAGGAGATAAATCCAATTTGTAAAAGAAGATACCCAAAAATGAGTAAATGCTCACATAAGATGAAGAGTTGAAAATGTACAAGATTTATTAGTAAAAAAACTATGAGCAATATTAAAAATATGAGATATTTTGGGTATCCAAAAATGAGTAAATGCTCACATAAGATGAAGAGTTGAAAATGTACAAGGTTTATTAGTAAATAAACACATATGTAAGGAAGGGGAGTTCTTTAAAGGAGGTGCATATTTCACATAAGATGAAGAGTTGAAAATGTACAAGGTTTATTAGTAAATAACCACATATGTAAGGAAGGGGAGTTCTTTAAAGGAGGTGCATATTTCACATAAGATGAAGAGTTGAAAATGTACAAGGTTTATTAGTAAAAAAACTATGACACCTATGTAAGGAATAAGAGTTCTTTAAAGGAGGTGCATATTTCACATAAGATGAAGAGTTGAAAATGTACAAGATTTATTAGTAAAAAACTATGAGCAATAAAATTTTGACACATATGTAAGGAAGGGGAATTCTTTAAAGGAGGTGCATATTTCACATGCTTGAATGAGTTTTAAACTCAAAAATAATGTGATATTTTTATCTCTCATCTCTCTTGAACCAAACCAAATCAAAATAGAACCAAACCGAATCAAAAAGTAACCAAACTAGGTCCAAATCTAGTCCAAATTCAACCAAACTGACTTGGAAAATTCTAGAATCAGTTTGTTTGGTTAGGAGCTCAAATTTTCCTATAAATAGAAGCCTCCCCTTGTTGAAAAAAACATAGTGTCTTATGCTTTGTCACTCTACTCCACCTAAGCCAAAATATATAGTGTCTTATGCTTTGTCACTCTACTCCACCTAAGCCAAAATATATAGTGTCTAATGCTTTGTCACTCTACTCCACCTAAGCCAAAATATATAGTGTCTTATGCTTTGTCACTCTACTCCACCTAAGCCAAAATATATAGTGTCTAATGCTTTGTCACTCTACTCCACCTAAGCCAAATTAGATAGAGTCTTATGCTTTGTCACTCTACTCCACCTAAGCCAAATTAGATAGAGTCTTATGCTTTGTCACTCTACTCCACCTAAGCCAAATTAGATAGAGTCTTATGCTTGTTACTCTACTCCACCTAAGCCAAAATATAGAGTGTCTTATGCATTGTTACTCTACTCTACCTAAGCCAAGAGTTGTGAATTCTTTAATAATTCACTAGTTTTTGATACTTCTCTCTTTCTTCAATCCCCATTGGTGGCTCCATCAACATACTAAACCAATTGATTGGTTGGGGGCCTCTACCGTGAATAAAGAATCAAGCAAATTATAAGGTAAGTATATTGAATTTTGATCTTTCTATAATTTCTCAATGATTCTCTCTTCTCAACCCCTCTCAAGCTTGAGAAGTTTAATTGGTATGGTTTTTTAAATGCTATTGAAGTTAATTGGTGAATAGTAGTGAAGAGTTACATAATTTAATAAATGCTATTGAAGTTAATTTTCATTTATGTTTAAATTCTAATGGTTTTTATGTAATTTCTCTCTCTCACTCAAGAAATGGTCATACTCATGAACCATTCTCAATCCAAATGAAGCTTTTCATAAAGCCTTTCCTTAATCCAAGATTAAGCTATGCTTGAGGCCAAATTAATGGCTTTTTGCTATGCTTTTAGTTTATGCACATTGATGATTCAATCCATTATGGATTGATGACCCAATTAGAGACCATTCTAATTGTTTTCTTAATGATCCAATTAGAGACCATTATGGATTGATGATCCAATTAGAGACCATTATGGATTGATGATCCAATTAGAGACCATTCTAATTATTTCTTTAATAATGAGCTTTATCCCTTAGAAAAAAATTGAGATTTATCAGTCATAGTAGCGGAGCTATGGCAAAATTTTTATAGAAATTACGCATAAAATAAATTCATTCAAAGTATAAAAAGAGGAATTCCTACCATATTCTAGGAACTATCATCCTAGATTAATTAAAAGAATTTTATTATGCATGGAGATGTGGATGTTGCATGTAGATGTAGATGTATGGATGTGAGTGTGAATGTGGAGGTGGATGTATGCATGGGACGTGGATGTATGCATGTAGAAATAGATGTGTAGATGAGGATGTAAATGGAGATGTGGATGGATGCATGTAGATGTAGAGGTATAGATGTAGATGTGAATGGAGATGTGGATGTATACATGTAGATGTAGATGTATAGATGTAGATGTGGATGTGGAGGTGGATGGATGCATGTAGATGTAGATGTATAGATGTAGATGGGAATGGAGATATGGATGTATGCATGTAGATGTAGTTGTGAATGGAGATGTATATGTATACATGTAGATGTAGATGTATAGATGTAGATGTGGATGTGGATGGGGATGTATGCATGTAGATGTAGGTGTATAGACGTAGATGTGGATGTAGAGGTGGATGTATGTATGTAGATGTAGATGTATAGATGTGGATGTGAATGTGGAGTGGATGTATGCATGTAGATGTAGATGTATGGAGGTGAATGTGAATGTGGATGTGGATGTATGCATAGGGATGTAGATGTATGCATGTAGATGTGAATGTACGCATATAGTTGTGGATGTATGGATGTGAATATACGATTGTGATGTGAGGGAATCTGAAGTGATGAGATAGAAATGATGTGATGGGATGAGTATACATATAAATGGAATATGGAATAAGTAATGTAGATTGATGAAGGATAATGTGGAAAAATGAAAGTTAAAATAGAAATTGTGTTGTAAACTGTTTGTAAATACTGTTTGTAAATGCTGTTTGTAAATGATTGTTTTATGTCAAGAATGCTGGGGGAGCATTTTGACCGTCTTGTGATTAAAGTCGTGATGGTAAAGTTGCAACTGCTGACGGGGAGTCAATGAAGGACGTCTCGCGTAGCAAGGTCGGCCGAGGTCTTGACCAGCCTCGGTGCGATTAAAATGGTGAGCTTCCGGTACGGTGGATGAGGGGCCAAGGAAGCGGCCTATGCGTGAAGCGCTAGGTTACCTGCGAAGGATCCTAGAGGGTGCTGACCATACGGTGCTCGGGCTCTGGGTCGCCTAGGATACCCACGCGTGCGTCGAGGAAGATATTGGAACAGAGTTGGAGTTGTTTTCTGAAATCGAGCATGGATCTGGTTGATTGACCTTGCTGGTCTTCAATGGATGAGTCCATGGCTCCTTATATGGATCTGTTGGTTGATCTTGCTGATCTTCAACGAGAGTCCATCATGTTAAGTGATTATATTGCCAAGTATTATGGGCTAGGAACTATCGAAACGGCTCCTGAGCGTTCTAGTTGCCAATGATGCCATAGATACTCGGATGAAGGAATGATGGGAAATTAAGAATCAATTGGATAAATTGGAAGATGGTGATCAATGATACTATGGTTTTATTAAAGGATTGTTTTAAACTGGTTGAATCTG
The DNA here is from genome assembly GCF_041138505.1 of Cibotium barometz. NCBI lineage: Eukaryota > Viridiplantae > Streptophyta > Polypodiopsida > Cyatheales > Cibotiaceae > Cibotium > Cibotium barometz. Next base: position 42,128,938 of record NC_141082.1, read on the forward strand.
GTTGAAAAAGGCAATTTCATATTGGGTGTGTGAGTGGTGTGACTAGTTTTATTTTGCATGAACATCCGGCTAGGGGGCCTTGGAACTCTTTTTCTTGGTACCCGGGACAAAACCTAACCAAATTTTTAATTGGATCCCATCACTACAGTGGTTGGGCGGTTGGCTAACCCATGGGATTGGATGGGGTTAGGCTGGACTGATGGATCCGTAAATCGAGACTCAAACTTTTATTTTTACGATAGAAAAAAATAAATAAATCCCGGACAGAAACTGTTCTATGGATAGGAATCAACGGCTGTGCCTCTTGAATGGGGAAAAAAGCGTTGATCCCAATGATCCAAGTGCAAGTTTCTTCCTTGAACTGACTAAGTATCTTATAGATGTAATCGGATCATCTCGATCAGAAATGATCTTGACTACGTTAGAGTAAAAAGTTATCCTGGTGGAATCGCCCGTGCTTTCCGGTAGAGGAAGTTTTTCCGGGTTCGGTTTTGGAACAACCGACGGATTAGTCTCTTATCCGGATATCCGTGGGCGAAGCCCCGAGTGTGGGACCCCTGTCCCGCACGAGAAGCGCTACTTCCGCTGCCAGTACCCCGAATCCGTTGCTCGGTGGGAACAAGAATCCTACAAATACGAAAAATCTTGTTAAGTCCCTTTATTTATGATTCAAATCCAATTTTTGATTCATCTGATTTTGGGGTTCTTTAGATAGGTCAGCTCCCCACAGAATCGTGGGATTAAGATACTCACATTATCAGATAACAATTCATTCAGGACATATCATTCATATCTTTAACACAATAATGGTTTATTAGACCGAAATTTCCATCTGAACAGTACTCCATGGGGAATTTCAATTTTATAGATTTTTAATTTGTCATTCCTTAACTTGATCCACTGGGTCAAGAGTTAACAGTAGCAATCTGTCAGCACAATCCACTCATCTCATAGTGATTTGCTGAAGTCATTATCGTTATTCTAGTTACGAACATCAACACAGGGACTCATCCCATTCGTCCTCATTGTGGTTTTTCTCAGTTTATCACTTTTCAACCAAAAATTCAGGAATCATCATTTTTCAATCAGAAAATCCAATTCAACTCATCAGTTCTCAATCAGAATTTTAAAATCATATCAACCACATTTGAATTCATCATCTGGATAGTATTTTAGCTTATAATTTCAAGATCTTAAATTTACTCGTATATACTGCCAGTAAAGAGGTGCAGTTATACCCTCGGTATATACGGGTAGTCACGATCCTTGGAACTATAAGGTAAATACCATCATATCTAGGCCTTAAGCAAGTCAGGGATTCCATATAATTGCAGTACTTCCATCTAAAGACCCAATTATCAATTTATGAATTTCAGTCTGAATAACAATTTGTATGAATTTTATCACACAATTATAACCTTTTACTGCTTCTTCATAAAGTTTTGACATTTTTGGCTTCTTGGTTGATCCACATTAGCCAAATTTGCTCTAATACCAGCTGTAAGATCCCTGTCCCCAATGCGCAATGAATTTGGGGGTGCTAGCAGCAGAAGTAGCACTTCTTGCGCGGGGCAGGGTCCAACACTTGGGGCCTCGCCCACAGATATTCGGACAAGAGACTAATCCATCGGTTCTTCCAAAACCAAACCCGAAAAAACTTCCCTTGCCCCCGGAAAGCATGGGCGATTCCTCCAGGATAACTTTTCTCTAACATAGTCAAAAGCCTTATCTAATAGAACTGATCTGACCGAACCCATAAGTCCCATAGTCTGATCAGGGAAAAGATTGCACTTGGATCATAGAGACCGATGCTTTTTTCCTCATTTAGAGGCACAGCCATTGATTCTTTTCCATAGAACAATTTTTGTCCAGGATTTACTTCATCTATCGTACCATAACAGAATTGAGTCTCAGTTTAGGGATCCATCAGTCCAGCCTATTCCCATGGGTTAGCCAACCACCAACCACTATAGTAGTGGGATCCAATTAGGAATTTGGTTAGGTTTTGTCCCGGGTATACCAGGGAAAAGAGTTCCCAGGCCCCCTAACCGGATATTCATGCAAACTTAAAACTAGTCACACCACTTACACACCCAATATAAAATTACCTTTTTCACAAAATTAGCTATCTTTAAAAATAATCATTTAATGAAACCATTGAGTCACTGATCCTAATTCTCAAAATCTACGGTTAAATCCTTATTTCCAATCATTCCTTCATCGGTGTACCTATGGCATCATTGGCAACTAGAAAGCTCACCACCTGTCCACTCACGGGCCTTTTCGATAGTTCCTAGCTCATAGTAACCGGCAATATATTCACATATCAAAATGGAATCTCCGTTGAAGATCAGCAAGATCAACCAACGGATCCATATAAAAGGGCCATGGACTCAACCGTTGAGGATAGCAAGGTCAATCAACCAGATCCATGCCCAAATTCAGAAAACAACTCTTACTCCTTGTTCCAATATCTTCCACGACGCACGTGTGGGTATCGTCGAGAGCCCGAGCACCGTATGGTCAGCACCCTCTAGGATCCTTTGCAAGTGACCTAGCGCTTCACTCATAAGCCGCTTCCTTGGTCCCTCATCCACCGTACTGGAAGCTCACCATTTTAATCTGCTGGTCAAGACCCGACCTTGCTATGCGAGACGTCCTCCATTGACTCTCCGTCAGCTATTGCAACTTATTAGATTAGGTCTCCATGACCTCATTCACAAGACGGTCAAAATGCTTCCCCAGCATTCTTGACATAAAACATTCATTAAAAAACAGGTCATAAATATAGTTTCTATAACGAACTCTCGTCTTTCCACATCAACCACATTATTTAATTCCACAACCATTTTATAAGTATTCTTATTCTCATCCAATCACATCATTTTCATCTCATCACATCTTTCCTCAATTTATCCTCATCAGATCTCATCCACTCGCATCTACCCATATCCACATCTCATCACATCACATTCATTCACATCTCATCCATTCAGACCACATCACATTCACTCACAACTCATCCATTCATTTTACCTCACATCTTATTCATTCACATCTATCCCGATTCACATCCCATCACATCACATTCATTCATATCCATCACATTCACATCATCTCATCTCACATGTACATCCATCCAATCATTCACATGTACATCCATCCAATCGTTCACATGTCATCTCATTCATACACATCTCATTCATACACATCTCATCTCATTCATCTCATCCACATCCATCCAATCATTCACATGTACGACTACTCATATCTATCCATACATTCATATCTATCACTTTACATCCACATATATTCATGTCACATCACATCACATTCTTTCACATACACATCTATATCCGTTCTTTCACATACATCCACATCCATTCTTTCACATACTGATTGACATCCATTCTTTCACATACACATTTACATCTATTCTTCTCATACACATCCTTATCCATTCTTTCACATACTCATTCACATCCATTCCTCACATACACATTCACATTCATTATCATCACGTACATTCACTAACATCCCATATCATTCATTTACATTCTGATTCACATGACATCACATCTCATCCATTCATTCACATTTATCTAATTCACATCGCATCTCATCACATCTATCCACATCACATTCTCATCACTTCTATTCATATCACATCCATCCACCCATTCATTCACATCTATCTGATTCTCATCATATCTCATCACATCTATCCACATCACATTCTCATCACTTCTATTCATATCACATCCATCCATCCATTCATTCATATCTATTTGATTCTCATCACATCTCATCACATCTATTCTTATCACATTCGTTTAAACATAGAATTTAAAAGAATTCTAATTTTTTATATAAAGATTCTTTACGGATCTATTTATGCATAAAATCAACTTCAGTGGGAATAACACTTTTAACAAAATCCTTTTATGCATAAATTCAATTTTAATGAAAATAACACTTTTAAAATAAAAATAAATCCTTTGTGCATCTTTCTATGCATAAAATCAATTTTAATGAAATTAATACTTTTGGAATAAAAATAAATCTTTTATGCATCTTTCTATGCATAAAATCAAATTTGATGAGAATAACACTTTTGAAATAAAAATAAATTTTTTATGCATCTTTCTATGCATAAATTCAATTTTAATGAGAATAAAACTTTTGATATAAAAATAAATTCCTTTATGCATCTTTCTATGCATCAAAATCAAAATTAATGAGAATAACTCTTTTGAATTAAAAATAAATTCCTTTATACATCTTTTTATGCATAAAATCAAAATTAATGAGAATAACTCTTTTGAAATAAAAATAAATTTCTTTATGCATCTTTCTATGCATAAAATCAAAATTAATGAGAATAACACTTTTGAAATAAAAATAAATTCCTTTATGCATCTTTTTATGCATAAAATCAAAATTAATGAGGATAACTCTTTTGAAATAAAAATAAATTCTTTTATGCATCTTTCTATACATAAATGTAATTTTAATGGGAATAACACTTTTGAAATAAAAAATAATTCTTTTATGCATCTTTCTATGCATAAATTCAATTTTAATGGGAATAACACTTTTGAAATAAAAATAAATTCCTTTATGCATCTTTCTATGCATAAATTCAATTGCAATGGGAATAACACTTTTGAAATAAAAATAATTCTTTTAGAATGCACAAACGGAAAAGAATTACTCTTTTAGAAAATAACCTAATGATAAACTTTAGTTCCACAAAATTTAAGAAAATTTTGCCATAACCTCCTTTGTATGGCTGACATTTCTCGATTTTAACATTCAATTTATGACTTGAATTAATCTAATTTGAATTCTAATATCTCTAATCTACTCCATTTTTTAAAAATTAAGAGAGTAAATAATGAAAAGAGTTTAATCAATTATTTAATTAAACTTTCTAGGATTAAGAAGGGTTGAATTGTAAATAAGAGAAGGGGGTGGCCTTTCCATCAAGGCATAGCATCAGATTTTAATTCAAACATTTTCAAAGCATAAAATTTAAGAAAACCATAGATTTTAAATTCACAATAAGTAAGAATTAAGCTTACATGGAGTTTGTAAGCTTTCCTTTGGCTTGAGGGATTGAGGGTTCTACTCTTGTTTGTAGCAAGAGTGGCCACCAGTTCTTTTGGAGAGGAATTAGTCAAAACCAATTGAATTATCAAGTGAATTGAATGTATTTAACTCTAGGGAGGAGTAGAGTAACAGTGCATAAACACTGTTAACCTTTTACAAGAGGGGAGGCTTCTATTTATAGGAAAAAGTGAGCCTCTAACCAAGCAAACTGATTCTAGAATTTTCTAGATCAATTTGGTCACTTTTTGACCATTTTTAGGTCAGTTTAGCTTACTTTTTGGATCTAGTTGAAACAGGAGAGTGGAGAGATGAAAATATCTCATTATTTGTGAGTTTAAAACTCATCCACACATGTGAAATAGGTGCCTCCTTCATGAGGGGAATTCCCTACACTACTGAGGTGTCAAAAATGCATCATTTCCTCTAAATATCTCTTCTTTTTTAACTAATAAACCTTGTCCTTAGTCAACTCTTCATCTTATGTGAGTATTTACTCATTTATGGGGGATTTTTCTTTTATTCTTCAATTTATCTCCTCCCTACATTTGGATTAATCTTATTGGTCCATAGGAACCTTAATCTCAAATTTTTAGGACCCTAAGGCTAAGGTCCTTTTTACCTATTTTCAATTTATTCCAATTGCACACTGGAAAGTTCTTTTTGAATTTCTGTTTCAAGGGAAATCATTTTAATAAGAAGGGATATTCTTCCATCCAAAGATATCTAGAAATTGAATTATCTCTCTCTAGAACATTTTCTCTCTCTAGGCCAAAACAGATAGAAACAATATCTCTTATTATTCTGAAAAGGGGATTGATTACAGGGAGAGAAACTGGACATCTTGAGGGGCTAGGGGAGGAATCTTATAGTGTTAGCCACCACCAACAGTTCTGACTAGGAACTTTTCTCAGTTTAAAAGAAAGGTCGGAGTCACTGTATTACTTGTGGAAAAAGAGGCCATCTGTGCAAAGATTGTTTGTCCAAGAAGAAGGACAAGACCAAGGGCCAAGATTCATCTCAAAGAAAAGGCAAAGACATGACACAAGATAGTGATACAAATTCTAGTACCACTTCTAGGGCTCCCAGGGTGCTTCTTCCGGTGCACTCAGAGCAGAACCCAGATGGTGTACTTCTCTACTACACATACAGTTTCCCCCCAACCAGAAGAGGCTTGTGGGTGGGAGAGGGAGATGATTCCAGCCTCATTTACTGGTGCATGTTCCCCATTATTCACTCATTCATCCACTTTCCTTGCACATTGTTCAACACTCAATTTTTCTGGCCATTGCCATTGTAAAGCTCTATTGTTGTTATAAAAGGTGATCTTGTCCAACTCTCTCAATCTCCTTTGCACTCTCTCATATGTTTACTGTTTATGCTTCTGCCTGTGCTATCTCCTTCAGTTACCACACACTCTTGAAGCGAGAATCACCCCAAGTTGCAGATTTAGACACCATTTCTTCATATCTTGAATCTATGAACTTTTGATATATCTACCTTAACTCGTTTTGATAGTGGTAGTAGCTCTTGTTAACCCTAGGAATAGGTTAACAATGGATCCAAATACATTTTTAGAAGCAGTAAGGATGGCCATAGAGAAATGGAGAAAGACGGTTGAGGAAACATGAGCTGACAAGGAAGGAGAGAGAAGCAAGCAAGCCTTATAGTGGAGCCCTTTCCTATGGATATGCATGTGGAAAGGGAGGCTCATGGGGAGGCCCCAAAGGGTTGTAGAGCCAAATAGAGGTTAGGATGGGCTTTATCAAGAGATCTAGATGTTAACTGAGTAGATTGGAAACCTAAATCTTGCTATGCAGGTAATTCAAAACCAAGCAAGAAGCCCTCAAGGGGAGAGGTAGCCAAATAGAGGTTAGGATGGGCTTTATCAAGAGATCTAGAGGTTAACTAAGTAGATTGGAAACCTAAATCTTGCTATGCAGGTAATTCAAAACCAAGCAAGAAACCCTGAAGGGGAGAGGTAGCCAAGAAATAGGATGGATCATCTGCAATGTTACAATTATAGAGAGAGGCGCCCGATCATATAGCACCTCAATGTCCTCAACCTAGAAGAGATCCAGGAGGAATATATCCTATTATCCAAAGACCAGAGGGTAATAGAGATGCAGCCACTAGAGATGGAGGTAATGGGAATCAAGTACTTAAACAAGGACAAGTGTAGCCCCAAGGTCCTTTGGGCAATGTGAGTATAATTGAAGAAGTTGTGAGGAAGAGGAAGCTGATATATTGGCCAATAAAAGGACAAGAATGCAAAGGTTAGAGCTAGAGGATGTAGGTAGAGAAACAAGAGACACATAAGAGGATGGCAATCATGGAACAAGATGAATCTAGCAAGCAAGGAAGAACTAGGGCTAGAAGAACAAAGATTTGTATGGAAGACTTCCCCAATTGGGAGAGGGACAATCCCCTTATAGTCTCCTTGTAGATGTTATGTATAAAAAAGACTGATATCACTTATGGTGGTCAGGTTTTGTAGCTAAATTCTAGCACAAGAAGATAGTGGCACAAGCTTGAGTGTAAGGAGAGTTAGATTTAGAACACTTGAAGGCGAATGTGGTTCAGATGAGTATGGTTTCTGATATACTACCTATTGTGGATGTTTGGGTTCATGGTAGGAAAGTCAACAAGGTTTACATTGATGGAGGAGCCCAGGTGTGTGTCATAAGTGAAGAGGCCATGTATGATCTTGGGCTGGAGGTTATAGGGAAATCTATTTTTAGTGTGAATATGGCTAATAATTCAAAAGGTCATGTATCTTGGTGTGGTCAAAAACATGGAGCTAAATGTGCTGAGGTAGAAAGTAGTGATTGATACGCATGTGATGCCAGCACCAGCAGGCGTTGGGGCATATCCCATCATTTTGGGAAGACCCTGGCTGATTGTTATGAAGTTAAGACAAGATTGGTAGGTACATATATTGTAATGATTTATTTGTTGATATACCTAAAGAAAAGAGGATAAGGTATGATTTGAAAATAGGCAAGATTTTAGAGATTGGAGAGGAGTTGGAGGAGGATACAGGGGTTGATTCAACTTCTTTTGACCACAGCCTATAGAGCTTCCCTTTCATGCTCTTGTCCATATCCTAGGATTCCTTGGGCTAAGCTCGTGAACCCTCGAGACAGTGTTGGAGAAGAAGTGTCCTTGTCCCTTGCCACTTCCTCATTAAGAGGATTTTCCATGGATTCCTCACTACTACTTGATGATTCAAAAGAATTCAGCTTTGTGTGGTGCTGACTATGCGAGCTAAGCCCATCAACCCTCCATATAATGTTGGAGAAGAAGGTCCTTTCTCCCTTCTCCCCTACCACTTCCTCATTAAGAGGATATTCCATGGATTCCAAAGTACCTGATGATTCAAAAGAATTTAGCCTTTATGTGCTGACTGTATGAGCTAACCCCCTAAGCTTCTCCGAGTAGGAGGATCCTGGTTGGCTAGATGCACTAATGTTAAGGCCAATGTCATCACCAGCAAGCCTTCCCGACCCCTTAAGTGCATGAGATAGTTTTAACTGGCCAAAATTTCAAACTTGCACACACTTAGAATTATCAAATCTGCAACTAACACATTTTTATAGAATCATGACAGTAGATGTCTTTAGAATCACGATCTTAATTAGAAGTCATGGATGTGATCATGTTAGATATCACGGTAGAATTATAGGCTATTCTCAACTCCTAACATCTTAGGATTATCAAATCTATAACTGACAAATTTTTGTAGAATCATGGTGGCAAATGTCTATAGAACCATAGTCATAATTTGAAATCGCAGACATGATCATGTCAAAAATCATGGTAGAATTACAAACTATTCTCAACTGCTCACAACTTCCTTTGGTCTCAAAAAGCCCTTATAACAATTATCCTATTGATTTTGAAGATATCAATTGACGTGATTTTGCAGGGTTGACAATTCTAGCACGTCGTAATCCTTTACAGAATCATAGTCGTAATCCTTTACAGAATCATAGTCGTAATCCTTTACAGAATCATAGTCGGCGATAGTCTTTACCTAAATAAGTCCAAATATTGTTCAAATGAGTTCCCTGTTGATACCCCTCATCACTATTTTAAATGTCTATGTTATCAAATGGTCAAAATTGGTTAACGTAATTTTTGTGATGTGGCAATCACATGCCATGATTTTATTGATGTGATTGATGACATGTCACATGATCAATTTTATGCATGATTTTTCAATCGATTTATGACATAGTAGTTATGGTATGATTTAGTAATCAAAGACTATGATTCGTTATTCGTGATCACGATTGGATAACATAGAATCTTTCAGAAATAGGATGCATTTAATGCATAATTATGGAATATATAAGTTTGTCAAATAATTCACATTGCGAACAAAAATCATGCTCGTGATTTTGCAAGTAGAATCACAGCATGAGTTTGTATGTGTTAACCAAAAATCAATGATTCAGGGGTGCAAATCTTAGTTTTTCTAGTTCATATTTTTTAGTTTGATCCCTTGAATATTCAAATGACAACAAACAATAGAATCAATGAATCTTAAATTTTTTATTTTTTTAATATTTAAAAAAATGCGGCAAATGGGTGTGCCGTGCACAATCACGATCATGATTATGGAGTTCACACCATGTAAGTGTTGATGCAAATGCTTGTTTTGTTGTCTTCCTAACTTTCAAAAAATACAAATAACAACTTAAAATTCTAAAACAATGCAAAATGGTCCTTTTTCACCTCTAATACCATATTAGATAATTTGGGAAAAATCCCATTCCCATTAGAAAAATGGGAGCATGGTGAACTTGTCCAAAAGTTTGTCAAAACCCCCTCATGTGACATATCATCGGAAAGATCTTGAAGAGTAGATTCTAATTCTATGATCTCCAGACAAATTTGGAGTTAGTATTTTTAAGATATGTCCAAAACTATATGGAGTAATTGATTCCCAAAATGTGAGATTTTTTCCAAATTATCTAATATTAACTTCTCTTTTAAAAAAAAATCTTTCTTCACAACCTTATCCACATCATATTCTCTTCTCTACCAAATCGTACAGCTTCAAATAGCCATATTAAGGGAAAAAAGAATTGTTAAGAAGATGTTAAGGAGTACAAATAGAGTAGAAATGATCAGTGGTTTCCCCGGTGTAGCGGGGTACCAAAAATGTTATAGGCTGCACCATCTCGGCTCTCCTAGTGCAATGGACAATGCTCACCTTAATTTGTTGTGAAGTACTTGCCAGTGTCCAAGCTCATATCTCGATAGACTCCAAGCTTTTCTAGTGGTAGCTAGCACCACTCTCTTGCCTCCTCCTTAAGCTGTCACCCATGAGGTTTCCATTCTCCATACAAGGATATTCACTCCTCTCTACTCTCACACTCAACAATTCAAACATGCACCAAGAATGTAGCTCTCTCCCTCTCAAATATCTATCTCTCTTACACACCATAGACAAGAAAGAGAGAAAGGAGATAACACTAGGCCCAATTGGAACAAAGGGGGATTGTGACTTGTGTTATAAGAGTAATGTTATTTATACAACTAGCCCTTATTCACACTTGGGCACCTAAAACTTAATGGAAGATGAACTAAATGCTTACAAATTACATAGTTTTATGGAAAGGCCAGATATTCTCATAATTATAACATTTAGAGTGCCATTTCTCCATAGTTTTAGGGCATAGCCAGATATTCTCATAATTACAACGTTTAGAGTGCCATTTCATGACACTTATTGTGATATCTCTCGTATGTAATGGAGAGATGCTAAGTTAATCCCAAAATGGGGTTAACAAAAACCCACATAATATTAGTCCATTAAACCATTAACATACTAAAGATTAATTTTTGATTATGACATGTATACTCATGCATTAATTCTTCACAAGCCCGCTAGTAGAGATATCTCACTTATCTTTCTAGGGTCAATGATTATCCACCCTAGCCTTATGTGCCTCCACTTTGTTTCAATTTACATCTCCTCAATTAAGGACATCCATGCCATTGTCCTATGATTTCCTTCCCAAACATATAACATTCTATTGGATAAGAAGTGAAGATATAGCCTCCTTTACTAATTCTCTCTCAAATTCACCCATCAATATTTTGCCATAAATGAGACCAAGAGGCCCGCATAGCATCATCCACAACAATCTCCTCTCCCTTACATGTATGAATCGATGCAGTAAATGCACCCTTTTCCATCGTGTAACGAGCCTTGTGTTAATGAAATGAAGACTCGAGGGCTGACACATCACTTCTCAACCCTCTTACTTAGGCATAGGTGATTAATCCGCACAAAAAAACTTGAGGGTTGGAATGTACATCAGTTGGACATAAAGACTGCGTTCTTGAATGGAGATTTGCATGAGGAGGTGTATGTATCGCAGCCTCGTGGTTTTGTTCAAAGAGGGCAGGAAAACAAAGTGTGCAGGTTGAAAAAGGCTTTATATGGTTTAAAGCAAGCTCCAGGAGCTTGGTATGAAAAGATACATGCATATTTGACTGCACATGGTTTTCAGAATAGTCCAACAGAAAGCACCTTGTATGTTAAACGTGTGGATGATGTACATCTAATCATTGCTCTCTATGTCGATGACATGCTGCTCACAGGACCAAATGAGAGTCATATTGCTGATTTTAAGGCTGATTTGAATGCCTCTTTTGAGATGTCAGATTTAGGGCATTTGCATCATTATTTGCGGATACAATTTAAGTAGTGTGATGGAGGTATTGCTTTGTGTCAGACAAAGTATATTGAGACATTGTTGCGGCCTTGAAGACTGCAAGCCTATTGCTACTTCAATGGAGACAGGTATATTAATCGATTATTAATTGTACAAGATTTTTAGTTAAAAAAGAATTGTTTGAAAACGTTTATTGCTCTCAATTAAATGATTTTAAGTGCAAGCATTAACTTTTTTATGGCATTGTTGGCATTTTTCCTTGCCTTATTGTTTTGGGATGCTTTTTACTATAGTTATTAGGGAGAGGGACAAGTGTCAATTAGATGTGACATAGAGTTGTGTGAGGTTACATTGAGAGAGGAAAGAACATTTTGAACTTACTGATTTTGATATGGTTATTCAACAAGAAATTGGCAGGGAGGATATTGTAATTGGGATCCCTATAGTTGCTCTTGGTGGAGATGGTTTCAAGTTGGATGGGAGATTGCATCAAACATTCACACTAATTGCAACACCAAAAATGGGAAGTAGGAGCCAAACAATAATACATGCAGATGTAAATGACGTAAGTATTATTTCATTACTGCTCCAACTATTACCACTACATAGTTCTCTTCATCATGTGGCATTGGTTTTAGCTGAGTCACTAGAGAGAGTTTCAAAATTGCTTATGAGTTATAATGGATTAATTTTTTTTAAAAGCTTCCTCCCTCACTAAAGGGTTATCCTATGTTGGGAATTGACCAAACATTTGATGGCCATATGTGGATAGAATACACAACATGCTCAATGGACACATTAAATGGGGTAGTTAAATCAGTAGATGTGATGGTTTTACTTGAGGTGCATCAATGTTGAATATGCATTCCTTGAATTGAGAGGGCTGGTAAATGAAAGTCATTAGAAGGTAAAGCTAATAAGAATGTGCCTCGTAGGACCAATTATATATAAATACAATTCTCTTGTGTGTTTCCACTATGGTAAAATACATGGGTGTGTTATTTCATGCCCTACATTGATATATTATTATATTCTTGAGAAAGAGCACACTACATGAGCTAAACTAAACCCATGTGCAATTGTAAAAAACATTGAGGTGGATGTTAAAAAGGAATAGGTGATGGTGATGTTACTAGCCAATAAGGGTGATACACTGGGAGGACCTAGATGACACTCATCTTCAAGAGGTTCTTGAATCAATTACATCTTTGTCTCAATTTAGAAGAAGGCTAAAAATTTCTGGGAATAGGTATGGATTCATTACTTGAGATGAAGAGAAGGTGTAAGTATCCTTTGTTATAGAGCATACTATTCCCTAGGCAATTGGGAGGAGGTGATAGTCAACCCCATCTTTTTAGGATGTTTAGTATTGGTCCAGCTTCATGTGTTGATCCGGTTAATAGGATGTGGCTAGGAGGAACTTTGAGAGAGAAATGGGTGCATTTTGATCATGTGCATCGTGTGAAAGGGTGGTCAATAATGGGAGCCCACATGTATGATCCTTTCATTATGAAACTTCTTAGAATTACAACATGTGAGCTTAAATGTGAACATGAAGAGGCACAATTGAGATTTTGGAGAATGCTAAATGCATAGATATTGAAGAATGACCAATACTAGAATTCAGAGGGTTCATTGTGGTGGATGAGGCTAGTGCTAATTGGCTTTCACTTAGCACTATCTACAATGGTGGCTCAAGGAATAAGATGGTTGGAAAAGATAGATCATGTGGGTTTTATTAGGAAATGAGCATGGTGGTGGATCATACAAAAAGATATATCAAACCTATGCTTTAAGAGGGTTATAAAGTGATTTATAGAAAGTGGAAGGATGCGTCTCTATAGATATATGTAAGGGAGATCTTAGAATGTGGTGGAACAAAGAACATGTGAAGGAAGGTGAATCACTAGCCCTTCAAACATGGTTATCTTGGTGGGATGTGAGATTATCACATTGGAGTGTTCTTTTGCAAAACAAGCAAAGAATGCACGCTTTGTTCCCGAAATGAATCTTTCTAAAAGCAAACACTCTTAGAGCAGCCCATGGTCATTTGAATTATATCTCATTGTATGAAGCATTAACATCAGACCTAGCAATGGTAGAGTTGAAAAATGTCCACTACAATGCATTTTTGACAGGGAAACACCTTGGAACAGGGCCAAGATTGGACAAACTTTGAGAGAGAATTCTAGTAAGAGAATTAATTACAACCACAAAGAGAAAGTTAGTTGACTTGACTCATACAACTATTGAAGAGGCAAGTATACAATCACCTTAAATGAATAGGACATTAAATAGAAGAGAGAAGTGTGAGATGAAAAAGAGGTCCAGTGAACCTACATGTTATTCTAGAAAATGATAATCATGAGTGAGAGGATGTAATTGTCACAATAAAGATAAATAAGGCATATGGAAAAAGATATTGTTACTTGTAAAAGGAGTATGAAGCAAATTGGGCTATAAGAAGAACATATTCAAGGGGATTGGCTGATGACATTATTACTTGCAAGGCGTATGAAGCAAATTGGGCTATGAGAAGAACATATTCAAGAGGATTGGTTGATGACATTGTTACTTGCAACAAGGAGTATGAAGCAAATTGGGTTGTAAGAAGAACATAACCACACAGTGTGGTAGCATGCTTTGGTTTCATATCATCAACAAGATCACATTGTAGAGCTCTAGTAAATGATTTAGGGAAGAGTGCCACAAAGGAATGCCAGCTCCATGCTTTAAAGGTAGGAGGCAACACCCAAATGGGATTTATGAACAATTTGTTTGGTTTTGTAATAACATAGTCTCGTTACATAAGCATTGTCATTTTAGTGTTAATATCTTTCTTTCTTTCTAGCATGCTAAGATGACGAGTCTAATTCATTTCTATACACTCTTGAGCCCACCAAGCCTTCGATCCCAGCAAATAACTACTAACACTCAGTAGAGTGCTCCCCTCTTAAGAAGGCTAGACTCCTTCAGATCCACCTTAAGCAAGAAAGTTTTGGGAAGAAATGAGCCAATGAAACATAGACATGAGTAGAGGAATAGTGGAACACCCAAAAACAAGAGCCGCCATGGTCTTGTGAACTTCAGATTCAATAACTAGCTTTGTAAACAATGCCTTAAATTTTATGAAGAATGTATTCAGCCACCTATCTTTCAGTGTAGCTCTAGTGAAGGAGTAGGAGCACTACCTGGAACCTCAAGGTATAGGAAGCATTCAAATGATATTAAATGCCACAATTGAGCTAGGTTTATCCCAAGTCAACTACGACCAACAAACAGCCCAACAACTGTAGTCACTATAAATGCCACAACTGAGCTAGGTTTATCCCAAGTCAACTACGACCAACAAACAGCCCAACAACTGTAGTCACTGTAAATGCAACATGTCTCTTTTGTGGTACCGCCAGGGATAAATGTTCCAAGATACACATAATAACAAAATCACACACATTATAAGCAACAATCTTACCCTTCACAAAGGAGATCTATGCATAAGGATCTATGCGTAGGCTCTATGCATAGAGCTCTATTCAAAAGGCTCTATGTGTAGGCTCTATACATAGGTTCTATGTATAGAGCTTTATGCATAAGTCTCTATGCATAGGCTCTATGCATAAAGCTCTATGCGTAGGCTCTATGCATAGAGCTCTATGAGTAGACTCTATGAATAAGGCTCTATGTGTAGGGTCTATGCAGCATAAGACTCTATGCATAGAGCTCTATGTGTAGGCTCTATTATGTGTAATGCTCTATACGTAAGGCTCGATGTGTAGGGTCTATGCAGCATAAGACTCTATGCATAGAGCTGTATGTGTAGGCTCTATGCGTAGGTCCTATGCATAGAGCTTTAAACATAAGGCTCTATACGTAGGATCTATGCATAGATATTTATGCATAAGGCCTTTATGAATAGATATTTATTCATAAGGCCTTTATGAATAGCTATTTATGAATGTTTTATGCTTCAAGAAATTGACTCTTATGTATGTATTTGGGTTGGGTTGTATGCATAGGAAATTTCTATTGACCTATTGCAGGACCTAGATGTCACAAATCTGTTCAATATCATCAATCAACGATATGGGTAGCAGGCTTGGACTTAGTTCTCTCAGACAGAGGTATGGTTCGAGAAAACCTTTTCATATACACAAAGTTTACCATTTATGCATTTTGTAAGTTAATTCGTTTAATCTTACATGCAGGCCAACTTACCATTAGGCCAGTTGACTCCATATGGGCAATCTACTCCAGATGGACAGTTGTCTCCATGGGGACAATCCACTCCTTTGATAGGTGTAGGTCCGAGTGGTGTAGGCCCATCACATTATGGCTATGATGAGCCTACACCACCAACATCAACTAGACCCACCCCACTCCCTCACGTCCATCTTCACCCACCACCACGACGTAGTAGGGAGTCTGAGGGAATAGTAGACATGCTAACAAGGGGGAGTAGGCTAATTTTGCTTTTTCTTTGGCAAAATCGGCACTAGTAGGTCTTCCGAGTCATTTCTCCAATAAGGGGATATTCATCCGCTCATTCTGAGCCACCCCCAAGGAGATCCATCCCACCATTTGCCCTTCATGATGGATGCACGAGGGAAGCAAGTCATCAACCACATGCATGTACTCGCTAACCTAGAGTTCACTAACTCCTTTAAAAATTAGAAAGCTCGGGGGGGGGGGGGGGGGGGTCACTTATAAATATGTAAGTGCAGCACGTGGGTTCAACATAAGGGATATTTAAAATCCTTTTTTAACACATTTTTTACATACAGAAGGGTACCATTTAAAGGGGGTATTCACAGGTTGAAAAAGGGTATGTTTTAATCATGAAAAATTCACAGATAAGGGGTTTTTAAAGTAGGCCTTAAACGCACGTGATATAGAGGGTCTACATATAGTGAACTCCCCCGAGTCATTGATGTGCTCAAGACTGAGTTCTTTATTATTCCACATGGGGTCTTTGCTTCTCGGAGGACTGGATGAAGACAAGGATAAGCCCAACATTTCCTCACAGGAGGAGTGGAGGCACGCGCAAAGCTTTGTGAGAAAGCACCCAAGTGGTTTTCAACAACAAGCGATGGCAAGTGCTTCCCAACTATGGAAGCGAGGGGCTTCACACTTTCGATTGTGAGAAAATTCCTCCATTGCTTGCTTCGTAAGTATCTTTTTTACTATTTTCTTTCTCCTCGTTTATTTTGTTTTGTACTATATCGTTTATTTTGTTTTGTACTATATCGTTTCCTTTAACTAACTGTATATTTTTAAAATTGTTTTTTATAGAGGGAGGTTGTTGGGCGTGACCCAACAAAAGAGGAGTACGATTACAGATACATAGTCCCCCATCGACAATTGTGGGCATGGATGCATACGTGAGGTGTATGCTCAGAGGGTTCACTTCTAAGAAATTTTATGTATCACGTGCATTTAAGGGGTATTTAGAAAACCCCTTACAATTACACACTTTTATGAATAAAATGACCCCCTTTTTCTTCATAAATTTATAGTTATTTTTTAAAATTAGTTTTAAAAAACCCTCCTGTAAATGTAATTTTGTAACTTTTTTGAATTAATATACCCCTCTTGATGAACTCATATAGTACACTTACATATTTTTAAGTGAACCCCCCGAGGGCGTATGCTTGAACGAGTCTATTTTGGGGACTCAAACAGACAATGCAAGTAGTTGCTAAGCCCTTCTCTTATACATATCTAATTGTCTTTTATCATTTTATGCTTATCTTACTCTTTTTTGCATGTATGTCGGATGAAGAGGAAGAGGAAGATCTAGACTATGAGCCATGAAGTGGGAGAAGGAAGTGAAGATGAGGACAAAGATAATGATGAGCTTGAGGAATTTGATGAGGATTCCGAGTAGCCTCTTCTTCCTTGATTTATTTTTTGTATATGGCCAAAGGCCCGAAAATTTGAGAAATATAATACATATTTGGCTCACTTGCATTCTTTTTAGTGTATGTCTTTTTCAAGTTTATGTTTGTATCAAAAAATTGTGACTATGTTTTAATTTTAAAAAAGAGTTGGGGCAAACTAGGGATGTGCAAACTCCCCAGTCTACCCCAAATATTTTCTACGTAGCTATATCGTTGCTAAGTAGTAAAATTTTGGTGCTGAACTATAAAATATGCAGCAAAAATAGTAGCTTTTTTAGTAGCAAAATGGGCCCAAAATCTCCATACCCTTCTAGTTGTAAAAGCACAGCTATTTTTGCTGCTACTACACCCTCATTCTACTATAGTGTTCTTCAAACATCAATCTCTAGTTGTGAAAAGTCTTGGGTTGTACCAAGTACCAATAGAGATGCAATCAGAGTTACTAGGCTTGCCTCTACAACCTATAATAAACTCTCTAATTCTCAGGCACTCCCTTTGCTTTGGTCCAATTCAAACCTGCTCACATTGTACTAACAGCTTCTTCCTTAGAGTTCTTCTTTGCTCTGAGTCTCTCCTTTCGTGTATGCAATCTCTATTTTTCGACTAGGTCCTTCATGCAACCTCTAGCAAAAAGACCCCTTCTCATTTCCCCCAAAAAGAATTTTTTAACCTTCCTTCCTAGAAGAAGCTATGGCTTGATTTCTTAGAGCTCACCATTCTCTTTCTTTTCTTCTTGCAAATGTTCTTCTGGGCCTCCACACACATCAACATGAATAATGTCTCTTTTTGGTAGGTGAATGGCCTATCTACATGTCTTGGCCATTTAATTTCAAATAATGGTGACTATCCTTGTCAACAAAGGCTCACCCTAAGCTATCATATGTACATGGGATATACTTATTTATCATCTTTACATTGGGCACAAAAAATCCCTCACACCAGCACCACAAAGAGGAACACCATGCAAGCCCAATCATGTGCAAGATTAACATCAAAGTTTTTAGGTGATGATGATACCATACAACACCTATAATATTCAAAACGGTGTGTGAGACTTGTGGACCGATGAGTGACCAGACAAAAATATTTGTGTTTTTCCTTACATATTAGAAGGGAAGGCACATAAATGGTATGAATCGCTTAAGCTGGATGACACGATTACTTTCGCATGTCTTAAGAGTGTTTGTACCTAGTTTTGCATGTAGCGAGAGACAACTGGAGCCCTATAATTCAATTGTATAACTTCAGGCAAGAGGATCATGAGTTAATGATAGATTACATCTCTCATCTGAAAAACCTAAACTCAAGGTGTAAACCTTGAGAGAGGTTGATAGATGAGCAATTTCTACCATGCTTCTGTAGGGGAGGAATGAATACTAAGATGCATGACTACTTAAGACCATATTAGGGAGTTTGGGAAAATCCCAATCCCATTGCAAGATTTAAAAAAATGGTAGCACAATGAAGCTCTTGAAGAGTAGGTTCTAAATAAACTTTGGATTTAATATGCTAAAGATACACCAAAAAATGGTAGCACAATGAATCCTTTTAAGCTTTTGTCAAAACCATCTCATATAACATCATTGGAAAGCTCTTGAAGGTTCTAAATCTACATTCTCCAACAACTTTGGATTTAATATGCCAAAAGGTATATTGAAAGCCAAATTCCAAAAGTAATGGGATTTTTCAAAACTCCCTAATATGGTCTTACTTGCTATTGGCCAAACCAATATTGATTGATGATTGTTGCAATCTAGTCATCGACATCGACTTTCAGATAACATGCTTGATGATTGTTGTAATCTAGTCATCAACATCGACTTTGAGGATAACATGCTTGAGTTCCCACAACTTAATGATACCAAATCGGTTACTATGGTGGCTCTGTCACTTGCACGAGGCCAAATATGCATAACAAGATCAGATATGGATAAAGGACATGAAACTAGATGGACTAAGCATTGCACTCCTAGATAAGATAAAGCTAAAAAAGGTAAGGTATGTACCCCAAAAATCAACATTTATACCCATGACGAGAGTTCGTATGGTGCTCAATATGTCGGTAGAATCATATAAGCATTGAGTATCCTCAGTTGAGGCCTTGCCCATTGATGTATTGCGTGTATTTTATGCAACTCGGGAAACATTATACGAGTATGTGTAGGTACCTATGTCTGATGAAATAGATGCAAGTACCTTAAGTACGTTAGTTGCCTTCTACATGGCAACAACCAACTTCACCTACATGACCTAGGGAAGGTCTTGCCTAAAGGGAAAATCTATTAAATGTGCAAAACTAGACAACGGGGATGTATAAAGTACCTGAAGTAACCTATACCACTACCTGTTCTACCACCGGCACCTTGCATTGCACCAATTGATTAGATGATCATTGAAGAGCTGCCAGAGGAAGGAAAATATACATGAGAGCCTCGACCAACTATGGATAAGATAGATGACAATTAGGAGGTAACCCTAGAGTATTTTCTAATGTAAGGGAATACGTCGGTACCAGTATTCCAAGTTGCAATACAATTGAAGGGCTGGATAAGATCAATGTGACAAACCCAAAAACTACTTAAGTCAGCACACACCACCTATGAGTTGTGTAAAGTGTGGAATCGACCATCAAGGACCATCCTTACAAGGACACATGAGAGTCTTCAACAATCGCTAATCCAACAACAAGACTTCGAATGATTGAGGTGTGATATAGGGTGGTGAAAATGCCACTCAATGTCATAACTCATATGAAGAAGAAGCAAGGGGCGTGAGAGCAGAAAAACAGCCGACAAAGAGAGTGAGGCAATAGATGGTTAGTATAGATGGGTGCTGAGTACGTGCAAAGACGAGAAGGACACACTCGATTGCAAAGAGGCAATACCAACCATATCACTATAGATAAAGAGTGGGCTTGGGCGACCACTTTCTCTAAGTCTTTCATTTGTACCATCGAAACAAAGCGCAAAATTGAGAGCTGCCCTCCTGAGATGATTGAGATGGAGGCAGCACACAACGAGCTTTAGAGAGAAGCAATGAGACGGCAAGAGGTCATCATTAATGAAGCATGCGAGGATAAGCTTTAGCAACAAGAGAAGAAGTCAGCTATGGCATGCACAGAGAAAGAGGTTGCGAGGAGGAAGATGACTAGGGGTGTCAGTGGGTCCATCATTGTTTGGCACTCAATTAAAAAAAACTACAAATTCAAAAAAAAAGCTACAAATTCGGTGCAGCTTAAATTGTAGAACTCATTTCTTTTGTTTGTTTTTTTCTTGTAAAGATAAGGTCTATCCTTGTTAGCTATAAGGATGCATTCACACACTTACCCCAAACAAGAAGATGTTCACACACAAATCCCCTTATCGGTTGTGGCCCCATAAGCAGAATTGTAATTATCACATAAAATTTATGTCGCCTTGAAATACCAGGAAAATATCGCGGCTGGTAAAAATGAAGCCGTGGAAATTATCTTGACCACTTGGATTTTGTGGGTACCCTTCCCGACTATGGTCAAAATGGAAGTTGTAAAACATTTCACCCATGTACTTAGGGGTAATCGTGCCCGAGCGTGTGTGCTCAAACGAGATGTGTGGGTAATCGTGCCCGAGCGTGTGTGCTCAAACGAGATGTGTGTGTATTCACCCATTCGTATGAGGGTTGCCTTGCCCGAGCTCACCGGCAAGCTTAAAATGGTTGTCGTGATGATGTGTGCATGAGCAATGCACGTGTGAGGAGCATGTGCATGGGTCGGTTCCCACCCAAACTTCTATGTTCCAATTGGACTCAGTGGTTCCATTGTGAGCGAGTCGTCTCAAAATGGACTCGGTGTCTAAGATAGTAGACACACACACACATGTTTGTTTGGTGGACACTTCAATGTATTATTGAGAGGGAGGGTTGAGAGGTAGTGATTGGGGTTGTGCAATGCTACATTGATATGGGTGATGGGTGAGTTGTGGAACACTTCAATTAAGAGGGTGTGTTGAGAGATGTAATCGTGGTGTTGTGTGTATGTGGGAAAGCACCCTAGAGGGGCAAGATATTGTGGTAAGATAAGAATGCCACATGTCATATTGTATGGTGTGAGAGTGTTGACCAAAAGAGTGAAAAGGGGACTGTCACATGGATGATGATGTGTAAAGTGGGATAAGGCTAGAAATCCTATATCATTGTATGGCTCATTGTGAATGCAATAGAAATAGAGATCTTGTGTTGAGTGTGCAATCTCTCTCTCTCTCTCTATCTCTCTCTCATGGAGTTTCTAGTGTGGTATAACCCACCTTAATCTTATGCTTAATCTTGTGTCTATCACCATGATCAATCCCATTTTAGGATTGTTAATAAGTTTCACCTTGAAAGATCGTCTGATTCTACCTTTAAGGATTGCCCGATTCTACTATAAATTTTCAAAATCTTGTAGATTGTTCATTAGCACCAGCTAACATTAGTTCTTGGATCGTTTGGTTTCATCTTCAAGGATCGTCTGATTCTACCTTTAATGATCATCCAATTCTACTACTAATTTTCAATAGCTTGTAGATTGTTTATTAACACTAGCTAACACATTAGTTCAAGCTTTATTTTAGCATATTTTCTTCTCAAATTCTCTAGCAATCAAGGCCAATAACTCTGTAAATTATTTCTTTGGTATTCTTTTCAAACGGGATAAATTAGATGGGTCAAATTACTCTCTTGGAGTTTTATGGCTAGAAATGTCCTAGTTCCAAAGGGTTTATGGGGTGATATCAGTGGTGATGACCCATGCCTTGGGGAAATTTCTCTTGCTACTCCTCAAAGTGGTCAGGGTGAATAGATTCGATAAAACGTTCCTCAAATTATTGTTGACCAAAAAAGATGAGATTCACAGATCAATTGGAAGATGCAATAAATGCTAAAAGATTAATTAATAAAACTAGAGTTATGCCTAGATGGATTGTAGGATAGCAAATTCTTTGCTCCTTTGCAGAGTAGAACCAAATCTGGTGCTCAAACCACTTCTTTATCAAATATTGCTAAGCTTGTATTTCTTAGTTCTCTACATGATATAGATGAATCTTAGTCTTTTGATGAAGAGGCTCAAGAAGATCCAAATTGCACGATGAAACTCATACCATTAAGAGAAAAATGGTAGGTGGGATTTAGTAGATCTACCACTTGGCAAGAAAGCTATTGGTACACTAAGAGGGGTTTTTAAAGTCAAAAGAAAGACAAATGGATCAGTTGATAGGTTCAAGGCCAAACTTGTTGCAAAAGATTATGCACAACAAAAAGGAATTGATTATGATGAAACTTTTACTCCCCTTTCTTCAATGAAGCCCATGCCCAAAATATACATATGGCACTATTTATACATAGATAAGGCATTTGTTTTATAGCTCATGTGATCACGATGCCCAAAAAATACATATGGCACTATTTATACAAAGATAAGGCACTTGTTTTATAGCCATGTGCTCACACCCTTGTGCACGATGCTTTACACCAATGCCTTAAAAGGATTTTTTTTTCTTTTTTCTTTTTTCTTTCTTTTTTAAATATAAAAAACTTATCTCCATGAATCTGACGGGTGAACAATCCTACTCGAGCTACAGTGATGCATTGTGTGATGCTCTGGTAGACTGCTTCTTTCCTCTTCTATGTGAATGTGCTGGTTATAGTGCCTCTTCTGTAGGTTACCCTCTCTTGCAATGGGATGTTGCTGCACAAATGGACGTGCTGCACTTAGCAAAGAGAATTTATATTTTGTATCTCTCCAAAAGGTTTGCGTGGAAAGATCATTGTATGAGGTATGCCTACCAGCCTGCTTGTCGGATGTTTTTCCCGGAGGCTCACCTATGTTTTCTTGGCATTCACCGGGACGGTGAATTGATTCGTAGTGGGTGACTTGTGGACGGGAAGCGAGTTCCTCCACACTCCACCGACCGCTCCGACCGCCATCACCGCTGGTGCCCTCTGATGATTCTGACCGCCGTCATTGTCGGTGTGCTCCGACCACTCTGACTGCCGGTGCCCTCCAACTACTGTGACTGCTCCGACCGCCGTCACCACTGGTGTGCTCTGACCACTCCGACTGCCGGTGCCCTTCGACTGCTCCGACCACTCCGACTGCCGGTGCCCTTCGACCACTCCGACCGCCGGTGTGCTCCGACCACTCTGACCGCTGGTGCCCTCCGACGGCTCCGACCGCTGGTGCCCTCCGAACGCTAGTGCCCTTCAACCCCTCTGACTGCTCTGCTGGTCCCCTTCGACATCTCATACGTGCATGGCCAACTTCGATGGCACTCATGGAGGCAACACCCCTCTCCCTTTCCCAAGGCAGGGAGAGATCCTCTTCGAGATCCTCTTGAGCACCACCCGAGGAGGAGGACACCCAAGGAGGAGTTAAGGGGAGCACTCTCTCGACAACAGACAGACAGTCTGGGACATACTCTAAGAGAGGAGGGCACTCTCTTGTGTATCACCTTCAGTTCTAGCACAGTCCAATCTGACTGGAGTCTCCCTTCTAGCATCCCTTTTTGGTATTGTGATGGTAGTGTTACGCTCTGTTGGTGTTTTGTCTATCTCTTTGTGTGAGCGAGGTGAGTGAGGTGTGAGTGGTGTGTGGTGTGAGTGAGAGGCCTGTAGGGGTACTGTGGTGCTAGGTGGTGGTCGGAGAGCACAGTAGACAATGTAGAGCATAGGTCTTGCATGTCTAGCCAGTGAGGTCGACTCATCCTTGGCGGGTATACTTCCCTGAGAGGATCCACGCTCCCTTCTCTCCCAACCATAGTGTTTGTGTCGGTTGTCTTCAAGTTCCCTAGCGAGGACTGGCAGAGTCATCCACAATGCACAACAAAAAGGAATTTATCATGATGAAACTTTTACTCCCCTTTCTTCAATGAAGCCCATGATGTAGGCGATGCCCAAAGTATACATATGGCACTATTTATACATAGATAAGGCATTTGTTTTATAGCTCATGTGATCACGATGCCCAAAGAATACATATGGCACTATTTACACAAAGATAAGGCACTTGTTTTATAGCCATGTGATCACACCCTTGTGCACGATGCTTTACACCAATGCCTTAAAAGGATAATGTTTTTTTTTCCTTTTCTCTTTTTTCTTTCTTAAAATATATATATATATATATAAACTCATCTCCACGAATCTGACGGGTGAACAATCCTGCTCGAGCTACAGTGATGCATTGCGTGATGCTCTGGCAGACTGCTTCTTTCCTCTTCTACGTGAATGTGCTGGTTATAGTGCCTCTTCTATAGGTTACCCTCTCTTGCAATGGGATGCTGCTGCACAAATGGACGTGCTGCACTTAGCGCTGCACAAAGAGAATTTGGTTGAAAACATTGCGCTAAGGTGATTACGAATGTCTCGTTGGACTAGAAGGCCATATGATATGATGCTGAGAACACTATGGAGCTACTAGATGGGTTCTGCTTTGGATATGTGAAGGTTGGATAAGAGGTAGGAGGTGATTTGATGGCCATTATGATTTATGCATTCTTCTACACTCTGGCTTGAGATGCCATCTTGCCATTACTACTTGATTTGTTGCCTTGTTGGGAGAGAAGCCACCACGTGTGCTACGATTGCTATTCCTGCTTACAAATCTACAAAAAAAAAACGCTCTCTCAAACAGTTGTGTGTGTACGTTGTATGTTGCTGATAGAGAGGTCACCTCTAAATGGAGAAGTCGCCAACTGTTACCAACTCTCTTATCTCTCACACAAATTTTAGAGTGGCCCTAATCTCCTTATGAATAGAAGCAACATGAGAGAGACTAATTGAAGCTTTAAACATAAGCTAAGTCATCCATTAATTAGGCTTTAACTTCCTTAACATAGATACCATGTGATCTAGGCCAGGCTTTAGAGGATCAAAGCTAATGAAATCCATTATAGAGAACTAATTAAAGATTAAGAGGTAAACACTACTTGTACAAAATGAAGAGACTAGTCACATAATAGATAATATCATTGCATTGCCCTCTAATGAGAGAACCCAATTATATGATTTTATGGCTCTCCAATGAGAGAACCCAATTACATGATTTTATAGTTCTTATAAGGAGCCCTTGTCTATATATATGCACCCTTGTCCTATCCATGTGTCAACAAATGCTTGGGGGCTTTACCTAAAAATAGCATGTGAGTTCATCAAGAGGGGTATATTAGTTCAAAATATGAAGGAAAAGGGGTCATTTTATTCCCAAAAGTATGTAAGTGTAAGGAGTTTTTTAAACAATGCACACGATACATAGGATTTCTTCATAGTGCACCCCTCGAGAACAAATGTTCATCTATGCTCACACTCCATGTGCCACCTTGTGCTACCTTTTTGACCCATTGACTTCACCTTTTTCATGTGACCATACAAATCAACCTTTGAGTTAGGACACTTAGTCTTTCTTGTTCCTTTCTTATTTCCATGCTCTCATCCTTTCTTATTTCCATGCTCTCACCCTTTCTCTACACTTGTTGTACCCAGGTTACACATCCCTATTTCAACATATGTGGGTAGGCTTGCTATTAATGTCTTATCGTTTCCCCCCCACTAGACATTGGTCTGGAACATTGAAATTCGGAGCGCCTCCAATATTGACATCTTATCGTTTTGGATATTGGCCTAGAACGTTGGTACTAGTATGCCCTCCTCACTATTACTGTCTTATCGTTTCTCCCCCACTAGACATTGGTCTAGAACATTGAAATTGGTGTGGATCCTTACATAATGTAGAAATCATGCATGATATCATGTGGCTCCTCCATTGTTTAAGTTTGACTCGCAAAGGATATTCACTTTCTTTGATTTTTAATGGTTCCTCAATCAAAACTTGATTGCCTAGTGTAAGCTTGGATGAAGGTAGCTGTGGTGTGATAAGACTAGATATGTGGTACATTGGGTACTCTATACATACCCCTTGGATAGTTTTACACATATCTGCATATATCATCTCGATAATAGGTGCTTGAGAAGAATTTGCTTGCATTTTCCATTGATTTCAAGGGATTGGTTTTGTTTTGTGTTTTATCAGATGGATAAAGGTGGAAGGAGAAATGAGCCTTGAAAAATATGGTAGTCTACTTCGAGAAGACGAGTTGGGCATTAAAAGAACCCTCCACCAAGCCAAGCTTATAGCGTGATGTTACATGTGAAGGAGGAGTAGATATCCCAGTAGTCTTTGGAAGTATATTTACTTGAATTGTATCTCATCTTTTAAGAAAAAAAGGTTACCTTATAATAACAACATAAAATCAATGTTCATTTGTTTAGTATGTCTGTAGCTTGAAGCAGTGAACCACCCTCTACATAGGGTGAATATGATTTTGCATTATAACGAAACTTGGAAGCCCTCTTTGGGTGCAAGATAAAGGATGGTTGGATTGTTATTTTTGGAGGCCATGCTTGGCAAGCATGGCAGCAAGTACATTCTTAAATCCATAAAATCTTTGTTTTTTCAAAACTCAATTTCACTTGTAGTAGTTTTGTTGTGTTGCAGGATCGTGTTACTACAAACCATGTTATTGCAAATGGTGCCCATATGCAAGGAAAAAGTAATGCAAATATGAGAGAACGAGGTGAAGCTACAAGGGATGATAATAATCAAAATTCATGAGATGATCACCTCGAGATGCAGCCCCTACTTCCATAGATTTTTATTATGCTTTATTTTGTATATGGCCATAGTTGAGATTTTCATAGTAGCAAGAATAAAGCACATTGAGAACTATGGTGTGTGTGTATGAGAGAGAGAGAGAGAGATGGAATGTATGTGTGTGAGCTAATACAAGAAGGTAAGGATGAGATGAGACTAGAGATTTATAACCAAAGATTAGGTTCCTTGATTTGGATTTATATTTGTGAGGATTTGAGAGAGATTTGGAGCTGCCAATCTCAAGTTTGAGAGGAGATTCACAACAAGGAGGTTACATAAAAGCTGCCCAAGAGAGTTGCAAATGGGAGTTTTTCAACATGGAGAGCCTTCTCATTATCATGGAAGCTGAAAATGGAGATTTTAGCAAGTATGAAGACTATGAGTCTTCGGTGTCAACAAGGAAGCTACCAAGAAAAGATTTGTGATGGTATTTTAGATTTTGCCTCATTAATTTTTTTGGTTTGAGCATGCAAGAATGCTCAATGTAAATAAGGGTTGCTAATTTATGGGATGAGAGGATCCCATGGTTCTCTGCAAGTGAGCAAAGAGTATTATGAGGTGGTACAACTTGTCCAAATGGGGATAAGCAAGTTTGGGCTAAGGAATGGAGCCCATGGTTGAAACACCAAAAGGAGTGATTCTTATAGATCTACTCATGGAAGATGAGCAAACTTGTGTGGAAGCAATGGAGAATTTCATAAGGGCCTTGCACTCATGGTTTCTTGTGAGAAACCAATGAAATCACCCTTGGTAGCATGCACAACAGTAACATGCATGCTTGGAGCTCTATATGATGAGCTATATTTGAGGCAAGCAATTGGAAGTTGTATTCAAGACCTTAATGAAAGACATAATGTCAACACTTATGGCAACAAAGATGAATTCATAGTTTGGCCAAGGGAAGCCATAGTTGATTATACAACTATGCATTTAGGTTGCAAGTTTGGCTACAACATCAATGGGAGTAGGAGTAGCGGCAAAGCAAGGTACCAAGAGTCCTAGCAGAATGAAAGTAATGGAGTTGGTTGTGAAGCATCCACAATCATAGCCAAGAGGTTGACAAACTGCAAACAAAATGAAGCTTATGCAGTATGCTCAAGTAGAGGTAGCAAAGAGAAGAGCTAAGCTTGAAAGTTCTGGCTATATTCAGCTCTCGAGGAGCGCACAAAGGGAAGAGAGACACTGAACGACCAAAGGTGATAGTGAGTAGCTATGGTAACTTTGCATAACTTAGGAGCAGCAAGAGAAGGGCTGCAACCACTAGCCGATGTTTTCCTTAGAAATGTTATCTCATAAAACACCTTCAACAATAGCAGCACTGCACGCCGTAGTTTTGCTGGCTGCAAGACCATAGACAGGTCGATGCCAAAGCCATGACCACCGTCTGCAGCACATCACTCTTGTGTACCCTTCTACGAAACAAGTTGCACACACAACAAAGGAAGAGAGAAGACTCACGGTCCCATAACAAGAGATCAAGTCGTAGGCATGCGTGAGCCTCCTCGTTGACGAGACTGTCTGTTGCAAGGACCATTACTGTTGGGGCCATTGCAGTTCGAGCACTAAAACAGAAAGGACATGGTCTGGAGCATCACAATCGGCGACAATAGAACATCAACAAGGAGGTCAGATCTGTGAACCATAGCTTCCAAGATCGTGTGGCCGGATATCAACATACACCCACGATGAAGATAATATTAAGGTTTTAAGGACAATATAAAAATACTTTAACTAGCCCTTGTTCACATGCTTAAAAGGCATGTTTTGTTTTTTATATTTATCAAAGAAGAATGTTTAGATATGGGTTCCCTGCCCTTGCTTGAATGCATAAAAAGGATTGTACTCTCTCACCCATATTTTATCAGGGTTCTTTACCACCCGGCTACGGCCAAAATGAGTTGTATATTTTTCTCTCTTCTATGCCCTGAAATAGCGGGCAAATATCGGCCTTGGTGGCAAAAGCCATGGATATTGATCATTATTTTTTGAGACGAGTGCCCTGCCCTTAAATAGTGTAGAAAAAGATTTGTAAAATCATCTCACCCAGATTTATGCAGGCAACCGTGCCCGAGCCTACGTGCTCAAAATGGAAAAAATTGTAATTAACCATTGGTATGAGGGTTGCCCTACGTGAGCTTACCGAGAAGCTCAAAATGGTTGCCACAATGATGTGTGCATGAGCAATGCATGTGTGAGGTGCATGCGCATGGGTTGGTTTCCACCCGAACATTTATGTTCAAATTGGACTCAGTGGTTCCGCTGTGAGGAGTAAGTGGACTCAAAATGGACTTTGTGTCTAGGTTGGCTAGGCACATGCACACACACTTGTTGGAACACTCCAATTTGCATTGAGGGAGAGTGTTGAAATTGGCAATACCGAATCGATGGGGTGAGAGGTGAGTTGATCAAATTGATTGGAGAGATCACCCAAGTTTATACTGAGGAGGGGTGTTGAAATGTGAAATGTAAAATGAATGGGTTATTTGGTTGAGTGTGTGAACGCTTCCTAGAGATGCAAGATATTGTGGTAAGATAAGAATGCCACATGTATGGTTTGTGGGTGTTGACCACAAAGAAGTGGAAAAGGGAGTGCCACATGCATGATGACATGTAAAGTGGGATAAGTCTAGAAAGCCTATATCATTGTATGGTTCATTTTGGTGATATGCAATAGAATTAAGTCTTGAGTGTGTAATCTCTCTCTCTCTCTTATGGAATTCTTAGTGTGGTTTAATCCACCTTAATTATGTTGCTTAATCCTTGTCTATCACCATGATCAATCCCATTTTAGGATTGTTTTACACCAAAGTAATCAAGCATGTTCACATATGTATTTAGATCACTTGCGTACTAGCCTTGCTTTCTTGCATGAAATTTGCTTTAACACCATAATTGAACATTGTTCTCTTCTTATTGATCCGTTCCACTTAAAAATGGCATCCATGCGACCAGAGTGCTGCAAAGTTTTGGCACTAGAAGAAAATAACACATCATCCGTTAGTTTATGGAGAAGTTGTAAACAATATTTGGAGAACATATGGACATATCGAGGCTTAGAATGAATGAAATCACCTACATGGTAGTCACAACCATATGCAAGTTCCTCTTCCTCATCATCAGTAACATTAGGACATTTTGGAGGTCATTCGTAGGGCCTTTTAGTAAAGAGAGAAAAAGGAGTGCATCCAATTAGGAAGAAGGAAACGTTACGTTGAAAAATAGATTATTTATTTTTTCTAAATCCAAAAACTCTTCTTTTTCACCTCAAAATGTAGTCTACTTACACTTGATAGTCACTTTTCACACCTCGAATGCATTAAACACACCTACACTTTTGTTGGGAGGGAAAGTTCTATTGGTATCCATGCATTAAATACACATCTTTGTAAAGGAGGGAAAATTCCCTCCTTCTCAAACTTCCTCTTAGGCTTAAACAATATCTCACGCTCTTTTCATTTCCTCTACCTTCTGCTGCACTCCATTTTCTGAAGCTTCAACCTTTTGTACTCCATTTCTTCTTGAAACGATGGGTAGCAAATCTTATTTTATATCATCCCGATTTTGCCCCACTAATGCTATCATAGATGATTCAATTCCTAGGGCAAGGAGACCAAGATCATCAGTGTTTCCTATACTTGTATCCAACTCTCTCAATGCGCAAAATTAGTGGACTGAAGTGCTAATCACCAAGGGCACATGGGTCCTTATGTAGTCAAGGAAGAGAAGAAAGACAAGCAACAAGAATACATTTAGGGCGTCATGGAAAGGAAGAGTGAAAGACTTCAAGATAGAGGTTGGAATGACAACTATCAAAGAAGTCCTAGTGCAGCATATATATATGCATAATGCGCTTGTGCTTGAGAATCCAGATGATATAAAATTACCCTTGCATAGACTAAACTGTAAGTTAATCTATCGCTTGTCTATCTTTCATTTTCTCATAATGGTCTAATGAGCTGTGTAAACTATCCACGTCTATGGTTGCAGATGTGTGTCCTTCATTATATGAGGAGTGGGAGCCAGTTCAGTGCATCATTAGAATTATGAATGTGGTTCACGCACACATTGGTTGGCTATATTATGAGGGAAGGAGCAACAAAATACTTGAAGATGCACGAATCTTTTTCTATGATCATTTCTACCATCTACTAAACAAGAAACACAATTGTGGCCGCTTGGAAGAGCTACCTTTGCAAGCTGAGTGGAACTACATGGATTGGCCTATCCTAGACCCCTCAGTGGAGTCGGCACAAAGAGCAAGCTCTTCAAGGATGTGCAATGCTCTCTATGAGGGAGCATTCCAACTCGTGTAGTAAAAAACATTGTTTACCTACCAATTACTATGTTCGTGGAACTTTTTAGCTTATTTCAGGTGAAGATAGTGAGAACCATGCTCGTCTGCAAAGCAAAGATTTGGACGCGTTCCTCTTAGCAAGACTTCTTGATGAGGGATGGCCGAGTAAAGTTTTTGACGATATCCATTGTAACATTGCACCACTGGAGACAGTAGTTGCGAAGTACATGATTGCAACTCAAACCTTTATCTTGTGCTTCTGGTATAGCAGGTCTTGTTACATCAATGGAGAGTGGGTACCAATGGAATAAGAAGCCTCAAGTGCAATGGATGACAAAGTCATAGACATTGAAGTGATTGATGAAGCTTCATCAACATTGGTGACAATTGTTTCTATACGAGAGAAATGCAATTTACAACAGCTAAAGAAGGATATTGTTGAAGAATCCTTGCAAGACACACCGGCACACTTTAATTTCATTCA
Source organism: Cibotium barometz (assembly GCF_041138505.1). NCBI lineage: Eukaryota > Viridiplantae > Streptophyta > Polypodiopsida > Cyatheales > Cibotiaceae > Cibotium > Cibotium barometz. The sequence goes on from NC_141082.1 coordinate 42,161,072, forward strand.
CAATGGAAGAAAGGTCCTCCTTAGAAGGGAGCGACTAACACAATGTAAAGAATTGGGTAACACAGTCAAGATCATTCCTACTTGACAATACCCACTCCAATGTACTCTTCTGACATAATTAATCAAGTCTATCTTGTTAATGACACTCCTACTTTACATTACAAATTTGAATGTACTCTTTTAACATAATTAATGAAGAGCCTTTTGTTCGAGGCAGTACTTTCAAAAAACAAGACAATGTATACTATTTTCCAAGACACATTACTTGAGTGAGAATAGAACAGTTGAAGACATTACATTACAAAAAAGGATTTCCCATTACATAATCTTGTACAGAGTCTTTTGATTTATACAATCCATCTAAATATGGAATCAATTGTTCTTCCAAATAAGCATCATCTACATTACCTTCGAAAGGAAGGGGTGATATCCATGTTCCAATGGGATTATACATAGCCTTCTCAGGGGTATCATCAATTAATAATGTATTTGTGGGATTATACGGGTGTTGGATATCCACATAGCGCTTCATAAGTAAGGGCACCCCAGGTTTGTTGGGATGAAAAAAACTTGGGTCAATGTTATAGTGCCTTTGGTCATGTACAAAATACAATTCTATTTCCTCAATCTTCAATTCTCTCAAAACTAGCGTGATAAGACATTATGCATCATCATTGAGGACCAAATGGCCAATCTAAAGTGCTTAGTTATAAAGTTGATAAATTGATACAGTTTGGGCCTTAGCACATGACATGCATGTCCCGGACTTTGTAATTCCTTGTAACACTTGGTCCAAAGCTCTTGGGATGTCTTTTGAGCAAGAATCCATTAACATCCAAGATGATAAGCCTTAGTTATAAAGTTGATAAATTGATACAGTTTGGGCCTTAGCACATGACATGCATGTCCCGGACTTTGTAATTCCTTGTAATTCCTTGTAACACTTGGTCCAAAGCTCTTGGGATGTCTTTTGAGCAAGAATCCATTAACATCCAAGATGATAAGCCTTCTCAGTGTAGGAACGATTATTGACATTATTCTAATCACTCTGAATATGATTGAAACTTATAATCATTGTTAAGGGACAAAAATAGCTAATAGAAACAATTCTTAAAATTGAGTTGGTTACATTACATCAAGTAAATTAGGCTTGGGATCTTCATCAAGGTTGGGATCCTCATCAGACTTAAGTTCTTCATTGTTCGCCTCCCTACTACTAGCTCTCGGCTCGGCCTCTATAGTCTGCTTCGCGTTTGTCTTCTCTTTAGGCTTTGGCTCTGCCTCTTCAACTTGCTCTACCTCATCAGCCTTGGGATGTTCAATGTTAACCTCCACATTGGACCTTGGCTATACCTCTATATGCTCAGAGGGCTTTGGCTCACCCCCTACAGCGCCTGAAGAAGAAGCACCTCGACATCTGCAGGATCAGGGAATTCTAGCTGGTTCTCCTCATACATCTCTATGCTATTCTTTAGTATTAATCGTACCATTCCACATAGTTCCCATCATAATTTTGTAATGCAGTCTGAAAAAACCAAATTCACAATGTCAAACTGCAAATCTAGCTAAATCAATGTCCTCCTGATGATTCTCCCCAAGCCTTGTAGATCGTAGGCCGCATAATTATGAGTATTTCCATTATTTTGTAGGTTATGCTTATTCCACGTTACATGAAAAAAAGAAGAATAGTATTTCAATCTTTAATAGTCTTTCAATATTTTTTTTAAAACCCATTATTGGTTGGAGAGGAAAATAGAAATAGAGGGTCTAAAAAGGAATTATCAACACAACTATCTTTTGCTTCGTCTCAAATCAAGATTTTCTTTTACCAAGTTCTAGTATTTGGAAAGAATAAAAAACGGAACAAACAAAATAGTTTTGTTTTTTTGTATACCACATAGAATTTCCCTCAATTAGACCATTTATTTGTAGGCCCTTTTAACTCAGTGGTAGAGTACCACCATGGTAAGGCGTAAGTCTTCGGTTCAAATCCGATAAGGGGCTAATCAAATAGTTGTACAAAATATCAAACTCGAGCTGTCTCTTTTTGACAGAAGCACCCAGATCAGTATGATCTACGTGCGAAAGCAGAATACAATATTATCCCTTTCATTTCCTGAAAATGGTGAGGATACTGACACTTAAACATTTTTTATTCAAAAAGGGGTGGAATGTTGATACTCACCCAAATGCCCATCAAATGAGAATCTCTCGATTCTCCCATTTACCATTTGATTGAACCTGAATTGAATCGATAAAATTATTGATAGGTTTAGGGGGAAGAAAAAAATCATTTAATTGATAATCCTAGAATCGGTGCAGGGCTAGCTCCGTTCAAATTAGATTTCTCAGTTGAATTGTTTTTCTCACCCTGATTCCTAATTGGAAATGTATCGTTAACCACGATACTGAAGAATCAAATGAATATAATCCCTAATATTATAGATTATTTAGTTACCCCTAGCGTGGGAATTCGATATGAATTCTCAGTATCAATAGATTTCTATTCAGTCTAAAAAATCTTGGATAATTGCTTTTTCTGTATAGATAATTTCCAGTTATTGAGTTATTGAATAATTTTTCCGACCCCCTTAATTAAATAATTAAGACTCCTGTTTTTTATATTCCTCAAAGAATCAAAATTTATTATTTTGCCATCGGAACTCGAAGCAGGGGTATAGGCCTTTCATTCAATGTCGATATTTTTAACAACTATTCCATTCGAAGCTAGGTCGGGGTAGGCCACTACCCATTCTTCCACTTACCTTAGACATGAAGGGATTCATGGAGAAGAGACTCTGGAGAATATATTCTGCATGTATCATTGATCTCCATTCATAGGAGTGTGAGTCTCCTTGCTTGGGCACTTGAACACACTTGACCTCTGATTTGTACAATTCATAGTCTCCATATAGGGAACCAAGAATATGAAGAAGCCTTTTTATACACTTGCATAATAAATAAGCTTTCATAATAAGATACATTGCAAATTTCAAGGAGCCATAGATACTAGAGAAAGGTGTTTTGAATGTTTAGTTTACAGACCTAACTCAAGATGTGATCTTGGTACTGAATTAAGAGTCCACACGATTCTCCTATCTATAACAGCAAAAGGATCCAATGGTTCCTGCAAAAGCAGAAATATCTAAAACTAAGGCATCCCCTATCTATTAGATGCATAGAACTAACAAGATAGAGGAGTAACATACCCTGATTAGTATGGAAAAATTAATACGATAACCTCCAGCATGTTCAAATAGGTGAACCTCTTTTGAATCTCTTACTGGGAAGTACTCCTTCTTCTTAGCAATAGTGCCAGTTGAGAGTTGAGAATAAACACCTCAGAATGGATCTCACGTGGAAGCTGGCACTTTATTAAACTGCAAAAACAAGGGTAACTTATTGAGGAAAAAGGGAAGAACTGAATAAAGTTAGTTCAGGAGGATATTATTGCAGGGAAGACAATTTGGAGGGAATTAGAACCTTCATCTCCAATTTCAAAAGACAAATACAAGCCTTCTCTTACCATAGCCAATCATATTCTTTCACTCTGCATCATATAGTATACTTGCTCATTCCTAGAAAACTCCAATGGAGAACAACCATGTACACACTAATTCTATTGAAGAGTCTAATCATGAAAGCATTAAGAGAAAGTACCATCTGCACATTGATGTAGATAGTGCGTATGTGCCGCCCATTCAAAAATGGAGAAGTGGACAACTATTGCTCTCATCAGATGTTAAAGATCATATGAGGTTGTCGGGGAAGCAACACATAGACCTTTGGTGTGATGGCTCCATCTATCCTACTGACCCTTGTACCGCTTCACATCCTCCCTTTTCAAATCCCACAACTCTCTTACGTTTTGCTGGTGATGGCGCCATAGGCTTACTAGGATATTGCAAGTCAATTTCTTACATGCAAGAAAGAGAAAGGCATTATTCTCAACACTTAGCAAATGAGCTTCTTGGCTTGTCTGGTGAATGCAAGGCACAGAAAGTTAGATTGGAAGAACAATAATGTGAAATCAATAAACTAAGAAGTGACTTCCACAAATATAGAGAAAAAGACACAATCATTGGACAACGCATACGAAAAAGAAAGCTTAAAAACATCGAGAACTTGAGCCTCGGTTCTGGAGGCCTGAAGAAGAGAATCCAAGACATAAGGTAAGATTGCACTGAATGCATTCCCATTCACATGTCTTTTGTGTTAGCAGTTACATTATTTAATTTGCTAGGCTTCTTTGTGATTTACATGTTCTCTATGTTAGTAATGAGTAGTGCTGTATTTGTAGGGTTGTCATACATCCTGACAAAGAGAATATCAATCCCAATCTTAATCCAACAAAGCAACTAAAACCATTCATGACATCAAGAATGGCAAGAGAAATGATAAAAGAGAAGAAGTTCAAGGTTCAACGAGATATAGTGGATGAATTTGTAACTAATAATACAGTTTCAGTCGGATATTCAATCTGCCATGGATTCAAGTGGAGTCAGTCGTCGTAAGGGTTATAGTGCCATCCAGAAGTTAGTGTCATCCCTCCTTGAGGCCAAAGGCATTAAAGCAAAGCTACTTCCAACACCTACAAAAGTTTGGAGACATAGGGAGGAATTAAACATAGAACAGCTTCACTGTGTTGGTCACTCATACCACATTGTAGGAGAGTTTAAGGGAGAAGCTAGCAGCATATTCTACAATGAACACAACAATATATTCATGGACTTGGAGATATTGCAAAAGAGAATGGTGGAGTTCTATGATATTACATTTGAGGAGATAGGACGTGTACTTCAATTTGTCATCAAGCTTGATGAGTGCAAGATTATCAAGGAGAAAAAGATGGAAAGGGTCACAATAACACTTATGAATAGGGCTCTTTGTAATTGCAGTAGGGATGATCTAAAGTATTTTAGTGTGCAGTCCAAGACGAACATCTGGTGGCTAGGTTCATTTGAGGTCAAGAAAGAGGACCATGAATCCTTGTTTTGGGTATTTCATCAGACACATATCCCCAATCTCATTAAAGAACAGATGAATGAAACCAAGATGCTCCATGTAGAGAAAAGGAGAAAATTTCAAGTCCAATGGTATCTTGTGGGTGACTTGAAGACTCTCAAGTGCTTATTTAATTGCAGCAAAGTGGCCAATGCAAAGTCTCCATGCCTTTACTACATGGACTCCGCAAGTGTGATGGACTCTAAGTGGTGGATACGACCACCAAACAGATAAATTTTGGATGAGAACTTTAAACCAGTGTTTGAGATTCCTCTTTCCAATGTCCATATATGCACGCTTCATGCTTTGTGTCATATCATAGAGAAACTGGTATATCTCGACATTGGCTTTGCTTGGAAGATCAAGAATGTAGTAGAGAGGAAAGAAGCCATCCGTGCATTAGAGAAGGTGCTATTAGAAATTGGACTACATGGAGGTAATGTCCAGATTCTGAAGGACACTAAAAAGTCATCAATTGAAAAGGAAGTTCTAATGAAGCCCTACATTGGAGGTGTTAAGGCAAGAAGATTTCTTTCCAAGCCAATGAATAATCAACAACACAAATCTACAAAGTTAGGAAAGCAATATACAACAACCTACACAAGTCGAATCGAATACCAACAGTGGAAAAAGCTTCATAATGTAGTGAAAGACCATGAAGGTGCTTCAAGGAATGTCAAAGCAGATGTTTGGCATTCAATTGATACTCTGTTCCAAATGTGTGAGAAAGTCAACTACTCCCAGCAAGATAAAAAGAGCTTCTAAGATAACTTACAAGCATTCAAAAAAGCATTCAGAGCTGCTTGGAGGACTGACACCAACATTACACACTACATCGTATGTTTCAAGCTTATTGTTGTTTCCTAGCCCTCGATACTAACTTACATTGTATGTTTTTTTTATGCAGCATATTCTCTACAACCACATGCCTTACTTTATCAACAAGTACGGAGATCGTAGCGTTTGCCCCGCGCAAGATGTGCTACTTCCACTACTAGCACCCCGAATCCATTGCGCGGTGGGGATGGGGATCTTACAGTTGGTATCAGAGCCATTTGACTAATAAGGATCAACCAAAAAGCCAAAAATGTCAAAAATTTATGAAGTAGCAGTATAAGATCAGAATTGTGGATGAAATTCATACAAATTGTTATTTGAACTGAAATTTATAAATTAGTAATTGGGTCTTCAGATGGAAGTATCACAATTGCATGGAATACCTGACTTGCTTGAGGCCTAGACATGATGGTCTTTACCTTATAATTCCAAGGACCGTGACTACCCGTGTATACCGAGGGTATAACTGCAGCTCTTTATTGGCAGTATATACGAGTAAATCTAAGACTTGAAATTATAAGCATTAATGGTATCCAGATGATGAATTCGAATGTGGTTGATATGATTTTTAAATTCTGGTTGGAACTGATGAGTTGACTTGGATTCTGATTGAAAAATGATGATTCCTAAAATTTGGTTGAAATATAATAAGCCGAGAAAAACCATAATGAGGATGAATGGGACGAGTCCTTGTGATGATGTTCATAACTGGAATGACATTAATACTTCAGCAAATCACTATGAGATTAGTGGATTGTGCTGGCAGATTACTACTGATAACTTTTGATCAGTGGATCAAGTTTTTATAGACTTCTCTATCAAAATGATCTTCTCATAACTTTTAGGAATAATCATTGCACCTAGGAACAAGGACAATGTCTTGAATACAAAATTTTCAACTCTCCCTTCCTGGCTCATGGCATTGTGGTAGATTATAATCTTTGCCTTAGACAATTTGCTTAGGTATTGAGAGAGAGCTGCGTCTCTCGGCCACAATACTCCCTTTTATGCTGCTTTGACTTCAAATGTACTCTGCAAAACAAAATAATTAAGGAAACATAAGTATACATATCACATTCACACACACACAGATACATAACACACACATACACACACACACACACACAGAGAGAGAGAGAGAGAGAGAGAGAGAGAGAGAGAGAGAGAACTTGAGTCTCATCTATCTCACGAACAGTTGGTCTTGCCAAAGGTTAATAGAACTTTTAGTATCTTCTCCTACTTTGTTCATCCACTCCTTTATGGAGTCATTCAACTTATCAAAGCCATATTTGGCGTGCAGCTCCTTGAAGGTTTTATCATCTGGCACAAATCCATCATCTTTGAACTTCTGTGATTTGCCCAAACATTTACTAAGACACTCTTTACTATTGTAATTTTCCTCCAATGCTAGGTCATCACTATCATCTTCCGAGACAAAACCACTACCCTCTTCCTGAAAATTGGCAATAGCACATAAAGCAAAATCTTCCCTAACTAAGACTGAAAATATTCTGAATGTCAGATAATAGTACATAAAGCAAAATCTTCCCTAACTAAGACTGAAAATATTCTGAATGTCAGACAATAGTACATAACATTTGTTATCGACAAATGCGAATTCTAGTAGCACTGGCAATACTAGACCACACTTGTCCACTTTGAAGGGATCTACATCCAAAGGTCTCTGTATTGTTGACGTCTTAAGAGCAACAATATCAGTACACTTCGCCTCCTCTTCCTCCTATACTAACTCAATATCTTCCTCAAGTTCTGCCTCCTTAGAAGGTAACTTATCTTCTTAGGGAATTTCATCTTAAATACTACCTTCATATACAGTAGTTCTTCACCCCTTTCACAGGAAGCTATAGAGGCAATGTAAGTAGCAGAGGAATCCAAATGGCTCATACAACAGCCTGTAGTAACTTAAGTGCAAGGTACACCAAGAAGGTAGCCTGGCATCCCACTAGCCGCATATCACCCATGATCTCACCAACCATGCCAGTGGTGTAAGTGTGGGGCCTATCCCCCAGGCAGGTCATCAATCTCCACCGCCTCACTAGATGAGCTCGATATCTCAACATTTTGAACAGATTATAATTTATTTCTAATGCACCTTCTGAATTTCTTTTTGAACTTCTATTTTAGGGGAATTTATTTTAATAAGAAGAGATATTTTTCCATCCAAAAATATCTAAAAGTTGAATAACCTCTCTCTAAGCCAAAATAGGTAGAAACAAGATCTGTTAATGTTCTGACAAGGGAAATGATTACAGGGGGAGAGATTGGACATCTTGAGGGGCTGGGGAGGAATCTTACAATATGCACATAACATTCACAGCCAAATGTTCTGAAATGCGAAACTAAAGGTTTCTTACCAGAGTAGGCCTCTTGAGGTGTAACATCCCTGAGTGCCTTTGTGTAGATTGAGGACATAAACTACTATGTTGATTTCTTCAGCCCAAAATGTATTGGGCAAACCCTTTTCCTTCAACATGTATCAATCCATCTCCATGACAATTCGACTGTGGCATTCTACAACACCATGTTGCTAAGGTGTGTGAGCAGTGGGTGAGTTGGCGCTTGATGCCATTCTCCTTACAGTAGCTATTAAATTCCATTGAAAGGAATTCTCCTCCTAGATTTGTACGAAACTTCTTCACCTTCTAACCTGTCTCATTTTCCATAAGCTTATGATTGTTTGAGCTTGCCCCAAAAGCTTTAGCCTTATCCCGAAGGAAATAAACCCACATCTTCCTATTGTAATTGTCAACCAATAGCATAAAGTAAGAAGATCCCCCTAATGCAGCAGTAGACATTTTACCACAAAGATCAGCATGTACCAGCTCTAGAGGAGTCTTTTCCCGATTGCTGCTTTCTTGTGGAATGCCTTACGTTGTTTCTTGACCATCATACAAGCTTCACATGGTTCATGCAATTCTAAAAATGCAAGAAAATTAGCTACCATACCCTTTTTCTCCATCTCCTTTAGCATGGCAAATCCAATGTGACTGAATCACTCACATGCCAAAGCTTGCTTGTGCCGCTCGCCCAACAGACACTGTAAGGGCAGTCAGTTCTTAGAGATTGTTGCGCCTTACTCCTTTAACACCATATTAGTGAATTTGGGAATTTCCCAATTCCCATTTTTGAATACTTAAAAAAGGGGACATGGATAACATGTTTGTAAGTTTCTCAAAACCCTATCATATGACCTATCGTTGGAAAGCGCTTGAAAAATGGAATCTAAAGAGCTATAAAGCGCTCATTTTGGATTAGTGGTGTTCAAGTTATGGTTAATCCAAACTTTTGACCACGTGTCCCAAACTTGTGGGAAATTCCCATATTCCCCAATATGGTGTTCTTTGCTGACTACCTTGCCAACAACATCTAGAATTTTTGCTTTAGTTTTCTTAAAGCGTACTTCAATCCCACGATATGTCATCCCCAGCAACTAATAGTAGATTTCTATTTATCTGGCGTTTTGACAGCTTCTTCTCTTTACCTATAGCTACCATAGAAGATATGGTTCCAGACCCTTTGGCTGGACATTTAGCATTATTCCCAACAACACTAATGGGTTCCTGTAGAGGCTTCCAGGAACTATACCATCCCTTCTTACTAGTCATGTGTCGGGATGCTCCACTATCCAAAATCCATGAATCATCAACTGAAGCCTGAGCAGATGAACATACCAAGTTTCAATGACAACCCAAAGTTCAAGCTCGGTCTCGACATTGTTTACTTACTCCTTTCCCTTCCATGAAGACTTCAAGGTGCTATTCCTCTCGTCTGCCTACTTCTTTCTACATTCTTTGACAGCATGACCCTTCTTGTCATAGTAATAACAGCTCCCTTGAAACTTCTTCTTCTTCTCATGAGAAGATGTCATGCCTTTTCCTTTAGCATTGGCCGAAAATGCAGCATCACTACCATCACGGGTCTTCAGCCGCATCTTCTCCTTCAGTAGCATAGCACTAAATTCTTCAAAATGATAAAGATGGTACTCTAACCTAAGTGTTTAGTGATGTAGCCAAGCCGTCATACTTCTGTGGATTCGGATGCACCTCCGAGCCAACTCCTCACTAGTGTGTGTAATCCCTACAGCACCCATTTGATCTCGTAGATTTTTGATCCGCGAGATAAATGCTTCACCAGCTTCCCCTTCAGTAAACTGATTCTCCGGGTTCAAAATCCTGGTCTGATTATGAGTCTCATATTGATTTCTTAGTATGATCCAAGCCTCTATAGCCTTGGTAGTATGTTGAATCAGAGTAAGAACAGAATCACTCATGCTAGTAACAATGGCACAAAGTGTGTGAGCATTGCACCTTCTCCATGCACGAAGAAGTGTAGCATCTGGCAGAAGCATGTTTGTAGGGTTATTGAGGTCGGGACTTCCCACCACTGGTTCTGCATCCATTCTAGAATAGTTTCTAGGAGCCCATAAGAGTCTATATGGCATTGATTTTGAATTTCCAAAGAGTATAGTTTGTCCCACCCATCAAGCTTGCCTTTCGTGAAGGCAGGTGGACGAATGCGCAAGACTAGTGCAGCAACAAACAGAGGTAGAAGCCATCACTTCGAGGGTTCTGTACAAAGAAAGACTAAACTTTATGCACTATTCGTGCTAAGAGCACCTAAGCTCTAATACCATATAAGAATATGGCACAGTGGAAAGAGATAGCAAGACAAAGCACAATAGACAATGCAATAGATACACAACGAGCGAAGAGAATTTAAAATTCTGATTATACCAAACAGATACAAGTGATGGTGCTGCCCACCCATGCTCTCTCAAGTAGAGCTTAGATGGCGATCTAGACAGACTTTGAATGGAGTATGTATGAGGTATAGAAGGGGGTGGATACTCACAACAAGCATTGGATACCTTAGTGCATGGCAACCGTGTCCATATATAGTACTGTAAGCGATGTGGTAGACGCGTATACAACGAGGGCGATTATACTGCATAGACATGCTGATCGCCTGCGTATTAAGAACGCAGCCCATTGACCACCGCCCACTAATGATGGACCTGGTATCCGAGGGAATATTCTAGGGAATATTCTTCATACCATTACCTCGGGGCTCCTGCCCAAACCCCCCGCTAAGGAGGTTGCTAGCCCCCCTGGGACCCCCCATCCAAGCGATGCCCTAGACCCTAGCTAATGCTCATACCCCTGACCATCTCCTAACCATCATCAATGGTCATAATAATGACCCCATCGATGTCTAAGTTGGGGTTCTCACTAAAGACATGCACCATGGCTACTCCTCATAATGGGGGCCTAATAAATGTGCATTATACATCAAAGTGAGATACATACTTAGAGGTGGGCATTGAGTGTATACTAACATAGGAAGAAGGACAAGATTCCAAATATTTTAAAGATGCTAAAGAGAATAGCCCAAAATTAAATCCACCATGTGTAAATATGATAATGGTGTTTACAGATACCGAGGAGCCAGGTGGCAACAGCATGGGCACAAATGGCAAAGTCGAGGTTGCCACCACAAAAAGGGAAGCATGGACATGTAAAGGCCATTAATGAACTTGAAAAGAGTGCAAAAGGGACTGATGGCCGAATAACGAGAGAGATTTGGTGCAATCATGGAAAGATGAAGCAATTATGGCCGCCCTTGGGAAGGGTGGCCGCCCTTGGGAAGGGTGCAATCATGGAAAGATGAAGCAATTATGGTCGCCCTTGGGAAGGGTGCACCTCGCGTGGGGCAATGGTTGAATTCCTCTCCATCGAACTCATAGTTTCCAAATCAACTTTCAAAAATACCTCATGCGGCGCAGCTTGACTCTTTTCCTGATCTCAACTCTCTTCCTGCTAAACCCTGCTCACTTCCTTGCCTTCTTCCAAGCCATCCCATTGTTCTTGAAGTAGAAGACATGGTGCTGGAGTTTGAGCCCCTGTCATTCACAATATACAAGGAGGTGGACAAACATGCACAATGGCTGTAAAGGATGGGGCTCAAAGAGTTCATGGAGCTGCCATGGGAGGAGCTCTAACACAGAACTATAAAGTAGTAGAAGACAGATACAATTACACTTCCATCACATCGGGGAGAAGAGGTATGCGATTTGTGGTAGAAATGATCAATCTCACCCACACAAGCCGTATGGCATGTCAAGAAAGGCGTATGGATTGGTGAAGGTAGCAGAAGCAGGAACAAAAGTGGCCTAGGCAAAGGTCCTATATAACAACATCAAGGATCAAATTGGCAAGGTCAGCCACCTGAACACAAAGACAAAGATTGGCCCTTATATAACTACATTATTCAAAACACATGTAGGAGATGTGCAAGAGGAAAATATGAATTAGGAAGAAGTAGGCCACAAAAAGAGCTTAGAACATGAGGAGGAATTTGCTACAAAGCCCGAGGAAGAGGGGAGATTAGGACAAACACACCGTTCCGAAGGAAGAGGGCATTCAAGTTTCGTGAAAAGAAGAAGGGGAAGAAAGGAAAGATGGGAGCAGAGGAGAAGAGAAACAGAGAACTCAAGGAGGGCTTTGTCAGGGATCGGGAATTACATCCTCTTGCAAAATCTCAAGGAACAACAACAAGAAGCCCAAATTATCTATAGGGTGTATGATGAATGGGGCAAGGAAATAACTACGCTATAGGTAGAAGTCAGGCAAAAGGAGGCCGCTATCCAAGAGTTGAGGAGTCAACAAGCACCGCTTCAAGAGGAGCTAAGAAGAAGAAGAACAAAATGGGCCAGATGGAGGAAATGGCAAGACAATTAGCAAGGCTCTAGAGGGTAGCACAAAACAAGAAATGGCCGTACTAAGGGAAGCCTTAGTCTAGACAGAACAAACAAATAGGCTGCTATACAAGAGTAGGTGGGGACAGGGCTACTGTAAGCCAAGACAGGGCTAAAGGCCAGGTGAACATGATTAGAGAAGAACATTTAAAGATCATAAGAGAAGTGTAGGCTAAGGTAGACAAGGATAAAGTGGAACTCATCGAGACAGAAGCCTGGCTGGCTATGTTGGATGCTGAAGAACTCCTTGAGGTTTATGAGTTGGAGGCGAATAAAATGGAGCAATGGGAGAACCATGAAATAGAGGACTTAAAGGAGGTGTTGGGGGAATATTTTACGAAGTTGAAAGTGGCCATGCAAGCCCCCACATCTACCTGAAAGCAAAAAGCTCCCCTCCAGACTCAAGACACGAGTCCGGATTGTTGAGATTCAAGCTTGATGTCAGCTTGTGCCAGTTGCACTATGTGTTGGCATGTTAGGTAGTAACATGTGTGAGATATAAATGACCGCGTCCAGCTGGTCATAGTGTGTGGACATTAGTTAGGGTTAGCTATGTGTGGGCACAAGTAGTGTGTGTGGGCACAAGTAGTGTGTGTTGTAGATTATGGATTATGGCTTTATGCATTGTGTGTGAAGGGACATGGCTTCCCTCTATGGTTAGGGTTTGATTAATACATTAGGGTTTGCTCCTGTGTGTGTGTCTCCTCTCCCTCTACCTGTTTTTCATCATGGTATGAGAGCCTAGTGCTCTCTATTAGGGTTTATGAGTGAGTCAGAGAAGAGGGAGAAGAAGCTGTGAAGAAAAGCTGTGGAGCTTGCCATTGGAGCTGTGAAGCTTGGAGCACGCCGATTTTCACCAACAAATCTGAGAGCTTGGCCTATCGAGTAAGGAGACTACTAAACATCCTTGAGCAGATTGCAGGTGAAAAAACACAAACAGCATCAGATTTGAGTTACCCAAAGCAAAGAAAAATTTCTATTTTGCAAGCTCTCCATTGAAGCTTGAGTGTGGTGAATGTATGAGGCAAATGGATGCAAATCTGGCAAATTGGAATGTATTGGCAACTCATGTGCAAGCCCTACAATGAATTTGGAGCAAGTTTGATGCATTGGAGTGATTAAAAATTCACTGTTTTGAAGCCCTCACAAAAACAGAGAATAGAGGCCCATTGTTGATGAAATTGAAGCCGGACTTTTGTAAAAATTGACACATTGATGGATTGTGTGCATACCTAGGAGTATTGGGAACCTACACAGGCAATCAATAGCCACAACGAACCACCCAAATCCCTCCTACAGTAGGCGGCGCAGCTTGAAGGCCAGAAACAGGGCAGAATACTCATCCCTTTGCAAGGTGGAGGCCAAATTCAAACTTGGTGCTTGATTAACTTCAAAATTTGCTTAGCAATTTTGTGATACACCCATATGAGACGATTTCTATGTGGTTGGTTGGAGAAATTATGCAATTTGGAGCTGATTATGAGCTGATTAAACAGGCTATATACAGTGATTAGTAAAATAGAGGATCATTAATTGGCTAATTACTCTCTCAACTTTTACAATTGGTCTAATTCCTTTTACATGGAGTTAGTAGACATTATTGCTAAGCTAATGTATGCCTGGTCTCTCAATTTGGACAATAATCAAAGGAATTGGAGCACTTTTTCTACTGGTTTTATTGGTCTTTCTCAAAACAAAGAAGGGGATTTAATATTTTTGGTATGTACGCACCTTGGTTGGTGTTAATATGCAACATTGAGCTTGTTTAGGTGTCAATGCAAGTTATCCACACTTGATTGAACCATTACATTTTGCAATTTGAAGCCTTGGAAAGAGACCAAAACAGGGTACTTTGGACTGCGTATGCCAGTTCAATTTGAATGCAATCAGAGTGATTTTCTACATCAATAGTGAAGTTCATTGAGTACTTTGGAGTATGTGAAACACTTATTAAAGTGTGGTTGAGCTGAGGAAGGCTCATTTACAAAATTGGACATGTGCGGAAGGTGCATTTGCATTGAGCAAATATGTTAGACAACCTAGTATAGATTGTGGGTGAGAAGTTGGATAGAAGAACTTCCAAGCATGGAAGTACCGTATTAAAATCTTTCTAAAAGAAAAAGGATTTTGGAACCTTGTTACAGGTGTGCAGAGCCAGAGACGGACTACCCCGACAAGCTACACAACAACAGGTTGTGTAGCTCATAATAGTGGTCAGAGAGAGCATACAAAGTTTTGCATTACTTGTCTATATGTATCTCAGATGCTATACTCATACATATACATGATGCTAAGAATCCCAAGGATGCATGGGATACATTGGTAAAGCTGTTTGATACAGATAATACTAGTGCTTGTAAGTCTCAGAGTTGAGACAACAGATTCATAATGTGAAGCAGAATGGAAGGAGTATTCATGATTATGTACAAGAGATAAAGAAGTATGAAGATGCATTGGCAACTATCAATGCCCCCATGCCTGATGATGATTTGGTAGACATTACCTTGCGTGGTCTTGGCAAGGAGTACAAGTCTTTTGATACATCTATCTCTATTCGGAGTACAGGTTTACCAGATTTCTATGAGTTGGTTTCACTCTTGCTTGTTGAGGAAATCAAACTCAGTGACTCTTTTCATGATGCATCTACTAGCCATGATCATAATGGCAGGAATCAAGCTTTCTATTCACAAAGGGGATTTAGAGGCAGGGGGAGATTTGCATCATGAGGTCGTTTTAATGGTCGTGGATGGCAGGATAGGTCACCACAATAGAATTTTCAGCCTACATATGGTGCTAGAGGTGGTTGTGGATATACACCTTAGAGAAGCAGAGGTAACTCTCGTGGAAGAGGATGTTGGCAAGGCCAACAAGCATCTATGCAAAATGTGGAATGCCATTACTGTGGAAAGCTTGGTTATATGGCACGTGATTGTTACCGCAAACAAAATGATTTGAGAGGGGGTAGAGCACAACATGGTGGACATTATGCACAACATGGTGGAAATTATGCAAATGGTGGAAATTTTACATCAAGCAGTAATGATGATGGCAGCGCAAATCACTTGTTTGCCATGAAACATGTCATGGGATCTATGATGACAAATGGTGACAATGATGACACTTGGTATATGGACTTTGGAGCATCAAACCATATGACTTATCATCATGGGCAAATGGTTTGAACATATAAAGCCAATGGATGTGAGGCTATGTGGAAAAAACAGGTGATGATTCCCAACATGCTATCACTCATGTTGGAAGTGTACCATTGGTTGTGCTGCACAATGGTGAAATAAAGTCTATGGGGTAGATGTCTTGTATATGTGCCTTCTATTACAAAAAGTTTGGCCTCAGTTGGTCAAATGGTTGAACAAGGTTTACAGGTTCGTTTCAATGAGCATGGTTGCTTCATTGAGGATTTCAAAAATGGATGTAGAGTCATTGCCAAAGGCAAGAAAGAAGGCAGGTTATTTAAGTTGGATGCTAGGATTCCTGAATTGAAATCAGCCATGTTCTCTAAAAGCCAAAATGTGGTATAGGACATTCACATGTGGCATAAAAGGATTGGACATGTGAACATACAAAGGTTAAAGAACATGTAGGCAAGAGGCATTGTTAGTGGGCTGCCTAGATTCAAGTATGATGGGAATATGCATGTCTATGATGCTTGCCAGTTTGGAAAGCAAGCAAGGTTGTCATTTCCTAAAGAAGGCAACATGAGTAGTAGGCCACTTGAGATAGTTCATAGTGATGTATGGGGTCCTGCACAAAACCCATCCATTAAAGGCAGCTTGTATTATTTCAACAGAATGACTTGGATTTACTCTCAGAGAGAAAAGTGAAGTGTTGGGAAAGTTTATGGACTTCAAAGCTTTTGCAAAGCAGCAATATGGCTCTTGGATAAAATGTTGGAGGATAGATGGAGGTGGTGAATACACCTCACATGCTTTTGAGAATTTCTTGAGAAAGCATGGCATAAGAAGGCAACTAACTTTCAGGTACACACCTCAGCAAAATGGTGTTGCTGAGAGAAAAAATAGAGTCATTTGTGATGTGGCTAGGGCAATGCTCAATGAAAAGAGCATGCCAATTGGGCGAGAGTATGTGCCACAGCGGTGGATGTACTTAATAAGACACCCACAGTAGCCATACATGGAAGTATGCCTGAGATGCATCTTACAGGTTTTAGGCCAGACATTGGACACCTCAAAGTGTTTGGTAGCATAGCTTATGTGCATGTGCCAGATGAGAGAAGGAAGAAGTTGGATCCTAAGGCAGAAAAGTGAATTTTTGTTGGATATGCACAAGATCACAAGGTATATAAATGTTACAATCCACAAACTAGGCAAGTGGTTATCTCACGAGATGTGGTGTTTTATGAGCTTGCTAGTTGGTACAAGGCAAAGGATAAGGGTGTCATTGATTCCGTTGATGCTGGTGTGAATGTGAATGTGCCACAAGCAAGTTCTATTTCTATGTCTGGACCAGCAGAGTTTGAGAGTAGCACTATATGTCCATGGTCAGGACGCTTGAGACATGAGAGTGTGAGCACTGGGAGTAGTGCTGTGGGATAAAGGGAAAAAGAAGGTTGAAGGAATTAGCATTATAGGTTATGAGTCGTCAAGTTCAGAAAGTTTGGATGAAGAACTTGGCATACCAGTTTTACGCACACCAGGTGCAAGGCAGGATAGATATGTGCCTCCACATGCTAGAGCGACAGGTGTTCAGAGTGATCCGCATGCATTGCGGAGATCCCAAAGGGTCAAGTATCTAGTTAATAGGTTGACATATCGTGACTTTCCTATGCATTATGCATATATGACCTCTTTGGTGAAGCATGTGGAACCTACATGCTATACACAAGCTATTGGGAAGCATGTATAGGAGAAGGCAATGGATGTTGAGATGGATGCATTGGTTCAAAATGAAACTTGGGATTTGGTTGCCTTACCACCACAAGGCAAAAATGTCATTGGTTGCAAATGGGTTTATAAGGTGAGATGGTTCCATTGAGCACCATAAAGTGTGGTTGGTAGCTAAGGGTTATGCACAAACCCAAGGTTTGGACTATGATGTGAAACATTTAGTCCAGTTGCAAAGATGGGAACAGTGAGAGCAGTCATTGCTATGGTTACAACGAATGGTTGGAAAATGCATCAAATGGA
The DNA here is from genome assembly GCF_041138505.1 of Cibotium barometz. Lineage (NCBI taxonomy): Eukaryota > Viridiplantae > Streptophyta > Polypodiopsida > Cyatheales > Cibotiaceae > Cibotium > Cibotium barometz. Next base: position 42,178,853 of record NC_141082.1, read on the forward strand.
TGTGAAAAATGCATTTCTAAATGGTGATTTACAAGATGAGGTTTATATGGCATAGCCAGAAGGATATGTACACCCGAGGTACCCCACTTATGTATGCAAATTAAAGAAAGCATTATATGGTTTGAAGCAAGCACCTTGTGCTTGGAGTGATAAGATAAGTCGATATCTTATCTCCCTTGGATTTTAGGTTTCTTCAGGAGATTCTTCACTCTATGTGAAGAAAATAGATCATGGGATTGTCTTGCTTGTCATCTATGCGGATGACTTGATTGTCACAGAAGATCATGCTACAGATGTTATGCATGTCAAGAAGGCATTGAGTGGGCAGTTTGATATGAAAGACTTGGTGAATTGAGATATTTTCTTGGGATTGAAGTGATCAAAGACCATGCAGGGATATGGTTAGTGCAATGCCAATATGCATTGGATATGTTGGCAAAATATGGGATGACAGGGTGTAAGCCAATGAGTACACCTTTGGAGCAGAATGTGAAGCTGTGGGCTGATCTTGGTGAAGAGTTGGATGATCCATCTATGTATAGAAAGATGGTTGGTAATCTTATTTACATGACTATCACATGACCGGATCTCAGTTATGCTGTGGGGCTAGTAAGCCAATTTATGCAGAGCCCCAGAAAACCTCATTTGAATGCAGTGAGATGCATTATGCACTATGTAAAGACCACTGCACAGTATGGTCTTCTTTATGAGCATGGTAAAGGCTTGGATGTACATGGCTACATAGACACAGATTGGGCAGGTAGCTCGTATGACAAGATGTCTACTAGTGGATATGCCTTTACATTTAGAAGTGCAGTGGTGAGTTGGAGCAATAAGAAGCAACCTATTGTTGCTTTATCCAGTACTACAGAGGCTGAATACAGGGGTGCAGCCATTGCTACATGTGAAGGAGTATGGTTAAAGAGTCTCTTGGGGCTGATTTGGGTGAGCCTATTGATGGCAAGGTTGTCATTCATTGTGACAACATGAGTAGCATACAGTTGGCCAAGAATCCAGTTTTTCATGCACAGACCAAATATATAGAGGTCCACTATCATTTTGTCAGAGAGAAAGTGTTGGATGGTACAATGGATTTGCAGTATATGTGAAGATTGAAGAGCAGGTGGCCGACATCTCTACAAAGCCACTTAAGGGAGAAGTTTGAGTACTTCCGTACTATGTTGGGAGTACTATGTTGGGAGTACATGGGATGAGCTTGAGGGGGAGTGTTGAGAGCTTTGATAGCCCAAGCTCATCTACATCTTCATCTATGGCAGTACATCATGAGCTTGAGAGGGGATGTTGAGATTCAAGCTCAATGTCAGCTTCTTTTGCCAGTTGCACTATGTGCTAGCATGTTAGGTAGTAACATGTGTGAGACATAAATGACCGCGTCCAGCTGGTCATAGTGTGTGGACATAAATGACCGCGTCCAGCTGGTCATAGTGTGTGGACATTAGCTAGGGTTAGCTATGTGTGGACATAAATGACCGCGTCCAGCTGGTCATAGTGTGTGGACATTAGCTAGGGTTAGCTATGTGTGGACACAACACAAGTAGTGTGCTGTAGATTATGGATTATGGCTTTATGCATTGTGTGTGAAGGGACATGGCTTCCCTCTATGTTTAGGGTTTGATTAATACATTAGGGTTTACTCCTATGTGTGTGTCTCCTCTCCCTCTACCTCTTTTTCATCACAGATGGGGATCTGAAAATCCAAACACTATAGAACTAGCGAGAACATGCCTGACAAGAGTTGTGGGGATTGCTAGAGACATTTAGATGGGCATGCAAGTAGGACACAATAGGGGAGAGACCACTATAGGAAAAGAGCTGCACAGGAAAAGATTGAGTAGAGTGTTAAGAAACTGACTTAGCACTCTGAGGGGAAGGGGAAGGATCTAGTAATCTACAAAGGGACATCAATGGACATAATCCCTGATGATGAGTTGCAAGAGCATTCTTGGGTGGCAACTAAAAGGCTAGAAGAAAGGGCCAATGATGAAGCTATGCCTTGAGGGCCTAGATTGAAGAATACAAAGATTAGTGGAAGAATACAAGGAGCAGCAGAGACAAGACGGGGAGACAATCAAAGCCTTAAATAAGGAGGCAAGAATAGCTAGAACCAGGGTCATAAGAGAAAAAGGGGGGAAAAGTGATGGTCAATGAGTTGACTGTCATGCTGACAATAGCTCATATACCGATCTAAAAAAGAGACAGGAATAGATGGAGGCTATGAGAAAAGCTCATGCAATGGAAAGAAAAGATGATCCAAGATCTCTAGGAATGGGAGAAATAAGAAAAAAAAGAGATGCAACAAAGGCTCAGGGGTGAGAACCAGAAAAGAAGCACAACGTTTTCCAAAGGGACGACCCTCAAACACATGAGGAGTTTGATCCAAGTTGCTAAAACAAGCAGGAGCTATGAAACAGTCCAATTGGAATGAGATTGCACATTTTATGAACTAGTTGGACGAAAAGGTGGAGAATCAAGGGCAAAGCAGCTCACAGGCAAGGGATTCAACACCCTGGAGGAGCCCCTTATCTAGATCCCGAGCTGTATGGGGAAGTGGGGGAATCTTATGACTCACAAACTCAGGTGAGGAGGCAACATCTCATGCATGGAGCAGAACTGCCAATGCCCCTCACCAATGGAGTTTCCTAGCAGAAAGAGAAAGGACAACAACCATTCTGAAACCTACAGGCAGACCACCTTATGGGTGGAGATGGAGTCAAGGAGGAAGGAGAAGGTTAAAAGAGACAGAGCTTACAATTTTTGAAGATGTAACCATTTTCCCAGAGCACACTGAACCACATGCCTTTGCAACAAGAACGGCCATTGAGGTGATGGAAAGAGCAAGAAAAAGGCTCCCATATGCTAAGCCAATAGAAGTGCAGTTCCATCAGGAAAATGAGAAAACTGAGCTAGGGCATGAGTGGGTGAGCAAGAGGAGAAGGGCTTACGAGCCTAGGTATGCTCTAGATAAGCCCATTAAATTTGTCTTAGGAGGCTTTTCCAAGGATGAGGAACCTGAAGAAGAAGGGTGGACAAGGCCTTAATCGCCACCGCAGGAATTGTAGACATACATGCAAAGGTGAACCAGAGGAAAATTTGTTTATTCATAAAGAAAGCAATTCTTAATTGACAGGAATAAAGTCACTCTGGGCTTTGCTGCTAGCATAACATCCACCGCACGATCCCCAGGTGTTGTTGGCCATCTAGCAGCCCCGTCGGTGGACTACTAGCTAAGCTCTGGATCTTTTTTTTGTAACCGTTCTTGCCAAACGAGTAGTACCCAAGCGAATGTAAAGAAAAGGAGAAAGGAGAGTGAGGGGAGCTATGGCATTATACGGGCTAAACTTTACTCAGGAACATAGTGATTGTCGGCGTAGTTCTTCATCTATTTTGCAATTCTATTTGACTCTCAAGTTGTGTCAATGCTTTCTATGTTGAACATGTATTTTTACTTGTGTTTGAGTCCAGAGTCAATCCTGTCCGGAAGTGACTCCTCCCATCCAGAGATAGGATTAGGAGCCATGTTAAGCATTAGGAAATTTTTGAGCTCATTTTGGGGCCCTGTAAGGAAGTTTGACTGGAATATTCCCTCCAAAAAGGGGCACTGGATAAAATTTTTGCAAACGAACTCCAAATTTGTCGGACCTCACATATTTAGATTCTACTCTTCAAAAGCTATCCATTGATATATAACACGATAGGGTTCGGAGAAGGGACAAGATAGATACCTAGAAGATTCCTTTTTGCCTAGGAATCTTCTACGTAGAAGATTCCTAGGCAAAAAGGAATCTTCTAGGTATCTATCTTGTCCCTTCTCCGAACCCTATCGTGTTATATATCAATGGATAGCTTTTGAAGAGTAGAATCTAAATATGTGAGGTCCGACAAATTTGGAGTTCGTTTGCAAAAATTTTATCCAGTGCCCCTTTTTGGAGGGAATATTCCAGTCAAACTTCCTTACAGGGCCCCAAAATGAGCTCAAAAATTTCCTAATGGATCTCACTAGATGCTGGAACTAACTGGCACTATCGCAACTAACTCCCTTAGCCTAGGAAGATTGGTGGCACAACGTGCTAGCATTGGATTATTGTGTTGGGCACAGTTGCATTAGTCGCGTCTCCTCCGAAGCCCTAGGTGGTCTGGAGCCACGCAAGTTCTGGGTCTCGACGGACACCGGCAAGTGGTGGTGGTTGTAGTCGTGGTTCCACGGTAGATGCAATTATCCCTCCATGAGAATGGCCACCCATAGATAGTGTGGAAGACTACCCCATCTCATCACGTCGCTCTAGTCGGCATTTTGGTAGTAGCCCTCTACCCAATGCAAATTTAATATCTTTACATGGTGCGGGAAGGGCATGTAGTCCTTTATGAAGTAGGACCGAAGATGCGGATTCACATAAGGCAACTATGTGGTGGCACAGTGTTCTCCCACAACACTATGACCACATTCCCCCACCTCTCATCGAAGAAGAAAACCCTGATATGCAATCAAATCAAGAATGAGTTCATGCCAGCCCTAGGTAGTGAGGAGGTACCAAATAGATGGATCTACGATCTCATGAGAGATTGTATGAAGCCCAAGCGGTCTGATATCACCCAAGTGGTGAAAAGAGAGGGAGAAAATACTTGGCATGTGGACCAAGAGAAATGAGATGAGAACGTGAGGAAGCATGCTGATAACCCCCGATAGTACACGCAACAAGAAGAAGCAATGGCAAAGCGTGGATGGAGAGCATGTGGAGCTCACACCTTAGGAGTGGTGGATGGGACTAATTGTATGAGTATTTTATAAGTATCCATGCTTCTCATGGCCTCTCATTTGTTTGTAAAGTTTGTTTGTAAAGTGTATAGTTATATGTTTTTATGTGTTGTTTGCATGTATGCAAGACAAGGTGATTGGATGTCAACCTACTGAGCTGAGTGCTATGTGGTCAAGCATGGCACCTATGCCTTGCTTGAGCGAATGGATCACGATGGTGAGAATGTGAATTGGGCAGCTATGGTTTTGATAAGTACCTCGTACCTTTTGAATATATGTTATGAACTTGTAGATCACTTTAGTTTACAGGGGTTGATTTGTTGATATTGCATTGTTTTTGCAGAGAGCAATACTTGAGCCCCCAAGAGGAGAATAGATCGTCGGATGGATAGCACTCATCTCAATAGCTCACATCTCCGAGCTTCTTTTTGCTTAGACATGTAGATGGAGTTGTATAGATCCACTTGGGGTTGTATAGACCCATTTTGCACCCTTTTTGATAGTTTATAATTTGCTCACCTGTATGGCAACATCTATGTATACAACAATTTTCTTATAATGTTTGATATCTAGTTGGCAATTACTCATATATTTGTCGTAAATGTTTAATTGTGTCAAATTCTTCATTTGAGACCAGTTAAAGTAAGGTCTGTATACATTTCGCATAAATGGTGCATCCAAGTATACATCTGCACTTAGATGCACCATTATGCTAAAACAATTTAACACTTACATCCGTATCTAATAGCTTCAAAAATTAAAAAACTGTCAAAAAACGGGTCTAAATTATCGTCGGAGTATACGACTAAAAGTGTCAAAATTTTAACAGTAAAAATTTTATTTTTTCGCTAGAATTTAGACTAAGATATAGACACTTATTTAGACCCTTATTCCGATTAATATTTGGACGTTATTTTTGACACTTTTTTAGATGACTATACCAATGATTCGATACTGACAAGAGCACCGATGCACATATGCACTACAAGGGATCGGGCTCATACCCGCGCTCCTAGCCGCTAAAAATGACTTGTGAAAAAAAGTAGCGGGCTCGTGTATCAGCACGTGTATTATCGTGGCCACAGACATGCGTGTAAAAGCGCGTGTATAGGATGTGCCAGACGCGCTTATACACGGGTGTATAGCCACGTTCTGTTCAGTTCAGATGTACTCAGACGCGTTGATACATGCGTCTATGCACGCGTTTCTTTAATTTAGATGCGCTTATACACGCGTAATTGTCAGTTTTGACGCGTTAATACACGTGTATTTTATAGATTATCCGCGTACATACACGCGATTTTTAGCAGTTCTGACGCGTTTATACCCGCGAACAGAGAGCAAAAAAAAAAATCCAGAGAGTGCTATTTGGTGCCTGAATACTGTTCCAGCATTCCAGCACCCAATAACACTCTTTGGATTTTTTTTTTTGTGCATTAGACCATCCACGAAGAACATATGCACGAGGGAGATTAAGACAAGAACGACATGAATGCATACATTGTCAATACACGATTCAAGACAGACATGAATGTAATACTATCGATTCACGATTCAATATTACTATCAAAATTTCATACATGTATACAAGGGAGTCCATATCTCGAAGTAGCCCATGGCTTCAGTTTACAAAAAAATATATACAACCACATCCTCAATATGGAATGTGATACTATAAGTCTGAGTACTACTCAGACCCAGATGATGACTCGGTGCTCCCTCCATGCTCAGATGAGCTCACATCGGTCGGAATGTCCGATGAGTAGTGCTCACGTCCACCCTCTGCAGTGGCGGCGGGTGGATCATCAGCAGCTTGTGCCTGTTCAAGTAATATATAGTATATAAGTATATATATATATAATTCAATAAACCAAAATCATTTGTTTAGAATTTTCAAGTACCTGTCGACCGTATGGTCTCATGGCCATCTCAAACTGCGCGTCCGTAATACGTCCCTTGGCTCTGAAGATGGCCCACGTGTCACGTCTGCTATGCCAGCGAGCATACGCAGTATCGTGGGTTGTGGGCTTCCTCCCCGTAACCCGTCGCTGTATCATAATCAACACAATTTGTAAGATTAAAACAATCATAGAATCAATGAATTAAGTAAACAATCAAATAAAGTGGCAAGATACTTACGAACTCTGCCTCCCATGACTCGACGCCGCCAGATCCGAAATGCGAAGATCCAATGGTCTCCATCTAGATCCGTCGTGCCTCCACATGCTGCCTGCTCTTCACGCCACCCTCTACTCGTTTCTTTGCCTCCTTCCACTCGCGTTTGTGTGCAGTGGTGGCAGGTTTCTCGGCAGGATAGCCACCCGCCGTCGCAGCTACATTTAGCCGGTCATCGTACGCGAGTTTTTTAAGGTGAGATCTTTTATTACTTAAGATCTCCCTTATTCGCGTCCTTCCCCATACATCCGAGAATGTAGCATGTGGGGGATTGGGGTACTGACTATGTACAACCTCTATCACCTCCCCAACTAATCGGCTATTTTGATCTTTAAATTTAATAAAACAATTTCTATATGAGTTTGATACTACCCCACGCATGTACTCCATTACCTCCCTCCCCCTCGCATCCATCACTATCCCGCCCCTATCCGTCACATCACAGCAGACCACTCTCTCCACCTCTCTCATCTCCTCCTCTTCCGAACTGTCTCCTCTAACTCTTCTCCCTCTATCTCCTCTCTCACCGCGTGCCCTACTACCTCCCCCACCTCCCCCACTTCCCCCACCAAAGCACCCGCCGCATCCTCCACTCCCACTCTTCCTACTGCTGCGGGTGGAGTCACGACTGGGGGATTGTCTACGTGACGGTGGCTGTGAGCCCTGACGTGACGGTGGCTCTGAGGGAGCACGTGATGGTGGCTGTGAGGGTGTGCGTGAGTGTGTCTAGGACGAGGTATGTCTCCTCGGTGGTCGTGGAAGAGGAGAAGCTGCATGCCGTCTCATCGGACTCGTAGGAATAGACGGCACTGGAGTGCCCTGGATACTCGTGGTAGGGGTATAGACACCAGGCAGGGAAGGAGAGGGATGGGCATACATATACTCTGTAAGCTCAACTGGACCAAGATGGCGCCCAAAATGATTCAGCATCTCCATCAGCCAATTGCTGTATGCAAATGGATCGGATGAAGAACCTGGAATATCCATAAAGGACCTGCAACAAAAATCCTCATGTACATCATGGGCTGTCTCTTGACTCACACAAATATCATCATTCAAGTCAGTTGTGTTGCCTGCAAATCATAGAAACAGGAAACGCAGTCTCGTGTATACACCCGTGTAGAAACGCGTGTATACACCCGTCAAAAAACGCATGTATACACCCGTCCAGAAACGCGTGTATATTCGCGTGAACAGACTCTGCAGATAGGGTACACGCGCTTTTACACGCGTTTCTACACGCGACCTGCGAATTTTTTTTTTCAAAAGGACCGACCTCCGACAAAGACAAAGTGTTCTTATAAAAGGACCACTGTCGCCCCTGTCAGAATCATTCACCCAATCGTGTGCACAGAAGCAAAAGGACGGAGACAAACCCAAAAAACAAAGAGAAAATAGCATAAACAAATCTGAGGAAGGAGACAAGGCAAAGGACAAACTGACTGACCTCTGAAAAAGTGAGTCTTCTTTCTTGCTCGGTTTCCTCCCGTGTGTGCTCCTTCTCTGCTCCCTCCTTGCACTTAGGTTTCGTTTCTGTTGGAAGAGGCGAAAACGAAAGCAGTGTTGATATGTTAGTTCAAAATCTATATTTGGGGAAGGCGGGCTATTTTTAGTTTAAACAGACCGTCGCGTTTATAAACGCGTGTATGTTCGCGTGTATGACAATTTAGCTACGTTTATACATGCGTTTTGCAGGAATTACCCGCGTTAATACACACGATTTTTAGGAAATAGCCGCGTTAATACACGCAATTTTTAGGAAATAGCCGCGTCAATACACGCGATTTTTATACTTCCATTAAAAACATATTATGATTTTGTGTTTTCTGGTTTGTACATAGGATGTCATCAACCTCTTCAAGCAGTTCTGGGGAAGATGAGACAATGCGTCATCGTAATCGCGATGTGTGGTTGGGACAACGGATCAAATGTATGTGTAATCGATGTCAAGGATGCATTGTACGAGCACGTCGAATTACCTTGAATCACATCTCCATGTATGGAGAATGGAATCAAACTGGTTTAGAGGTGAGTAGATGTAAATTGATGGTATTCAAATGACTCATGGTATCCAAATTAAATTAATAGAGTTGTAATATATAAACTCTAATTGAAGCAGGACGCAGTACCACACCCTAACATGGTACCCTACGCGCGACGAGAGCATGCAAAGCGTCGACGAGATGATGCTGGAGCTTCGGGATCTATTGTCAGAGATGAGTGGGAAAGGGATGACAATAGCCCTGCACCCCACGAAGTTGTGGAAGAGGAGGTGCTTGATGATATAGTGCGGAATTTTTTGTAAGGATGATCCCAAAGGTATGGACGACGATGATATGAAACAAGAGCATCTTTACAAGGCTTCATCGACACCGGTGTTTGAAGGGTGCACATTCTCTGTTTTACGTGCTTCACTTGAACTACTCAATATACAAACAGTTTATGGATGGAGCAATGCAAGTCTTGACGCATTATTGAAGTAAGCATTCTAACTTACAAATTTGAATTAGTGGTTTAAGGTTTAGGATTTAAGATTAATTATAATTGATGATATTGGATGCAGGCTATTATCAAACATGCTTCCAAAGGAAAATAGACTACCCACCTCAAGAGACATAGCGAGGCGCTATGTGACATCTCTTGGAGGATTGGATTATGATCGCATACATGCATGCGTCAATGATTGCATTCTCTTTCGTGGGACGCATAAGGAGGCTTGACATTGTCTCACTTGTGGTGAAGCAAGGTATAGAACAGATATGAAGAGTTTTGATGTACCTCGTAAAGTCTTGTGACACTTTCCTATAATTCCTCGCATCAAACACATGTTCAAGTGCAAATCCATAGCAGAGCTCATGTCATGGCATTCCTCACATTGATCGGATGATGGCATGTGGAGAATTCCTGCAGACACTCCTGCTTGGAAGCATATTGAAGATGAGTGGCCCAGCTTTAAAACAGAGCCCAGAAACTTGAGACTTGGCCTAGGTATGGATGGAGTGAATCCATTTGGTTTCAAAAGCACCGCATACAGTGTGTGGCCAGTTGTGTTGGTGAATTACAACATTCCACCATCAATGGCGATCAAGAAGGGACATCTTATGTTATCCCTTCTAATTCCAGGGAAACATAAAGTCAAGCATATGGATGTTTATCTTGAACCATTGATTGATGAGTTGGAGGAACTATGGAGAGGTGTTGCGGTGGTGGACATTAGTAGGCCTCCCTCCTCTCGACACTTCGACTTAAAAGCAGTGTTGATGTGGACAATGCATGACTTTCCAGGATACAGCGATTGTTCTGGTAAGAATTCTAATTACCTCCCTACTCTATTACTATTGGCTATATATATTAATTATACATATTGACTTTATTATTCTAACTTTTATTTATATTTTAACAGGTTTGAAAACATCAGGTAAACATGCATGTCCTGTTTGTGGCCCTTCGTTACTACATGAGTATGCTGACGGTTTGTGTAAGACCATATTCGATAATCATCATCGATTTCTTCCCTCAGATCATCCTAAATATGTTGCTAGTAAGAGTAACATTCCTCCACAAACACTTCGTGCAAAAGATTGGAAGCGTATTTGGGAGTCTACAACTATTCTTCCTCCAGATGGCATGAACAGGTATAGTAATGTTTTTTCAATCTTGTTTTGTGTAGTCTTTAATTGGATTAAAGGTCACATAGAGCAATCCCTTGTGTAGGTACTCCATTTTTTTTCGACTGCCATATTGGACCCATCTTAAGATCAACCATCTTCTTGATCCCATGCACATCTTCAAGAATGTGGGATCTGGTATTTGGGAACATATTATTGGTAAACGAGACAATGTTAGCGTACGTGAGGACTTGCGGGTCGCAGGACGTATGCGTCAAGCTTGGCCACGAGAGGTGGGTGGGCACGTTCGTCTTCCGCCTGCACCATGGATTATATCAAAGAAAGAGGAGAAGCAGGTAAAGCAGGCCATCACCACTTTGCGTACTCCCACTGGATGCATGAGATCATTGAAGGGAGCCTTTACAACCACTTTGCGTACTCCCACTGGATGCATGAGATCATTGAAGGGAGCCTTTACAACCACTAAGAAAAGAGGCGTTGAGCAACTATATGGGTTGAAGTCCCACGATTGGCACAAGATGCTTCAAGTAAGTGTTTTCCAAGTCTTGTACGTTGAAATTAAATTTTGTAATGCCATAAACCATACATACATGTGCTCTTATGTGCGTAGTTCATACTACCTACTAGCATCGACCATTGTGCAAATAAGAGTTTGAAAAAATGTATTTATAAGATGGGCGAGCTTGTGAGGTATGTAAAACCCATGTCAGATCACCCTTCATCATACCTTGCAAAATGAACGTGCATGAGGTATAACGTACTATTTATTTATTTTTCAGATATGTTAGTTCCAAAGCAATTGATCCAGCCACGTTGGATGATGCGCGTGTTATGGCAGTGGAGGTGGTTTGTTTGGTAGAGGAAACTTTTCCGCGAACCATTCTCACAAGTCAACTACATCTCATTGTGCATTTAGTGGACGAAATCGCTTTATGTGATACTGTGCATGCACGTTGGATGTTCTTCCTAGAGCGCTTCATGAAGACCTTAAAAGACTTTGTGAGGCAAAGTGCAAGGCCTGAAGGAAGCATGGCCGAGGGTTGGTTGATACAAGAGTCTCTTGTATATATTTCAGAATTTCTTGGTCAGGTGGACAGCTCTTTGCCATGACTATGGAGCAATGAAGAGGACTTGAGGATGACCTCTATTGTGCCTCAAGGAAAAGGACAGAGTAAAGTAATTGAAAGAACATTGATTGATGATCTCAATTTCACTTGTATCCTTAATAGTGATGTGATGAGCAGATGGGTTACAAGATATGAGGATGCAAAGACAAAAAGGCAAGCAGAAAGAGCTCTCTTTTTGGAGGCAACATGGCTCTCGGAAGGCGTACCCTAAGCATCTAGCAACACTTCCGAATGATATCCATGTTGATTGGTTGCATGAGAAAATGGAGAGAGCTCGGGGGGTCACTATATGTAAAATATCCCTATCGCGTGCGTTCAAGGCCTATATTTTAAATCCCTTATTTGTGAATTTTTTAATCTATATAATATCCCCTTTTCTTTATGAATCTATAAATTTTTTTGAAAAAATTTTAAATCATATCCTTATGTAAATATATTTCTGTAAGTTTCATAAATTAAAATTATGCTTCTGTTGAATGCACGTGATATTCACTTTTTTTGTGAGTGACCCCCCCGAGGGAGAGAGCAGAGAGCGACGAGGGGCTGCATATCACGGCGGAAGAATGGGAGTATGCGCGAGGATGCATGTTAAAGGTACATAGAACTAATGTTTTGCATTAGTTGTAAGTGATTTGCTTTTAATATTTATTCACATTGCTTACACAAATATTGCTTCTATTTTGGTCCAGTGCACTATGTTCAATGCTATATGGTGTGAATGCAAGCATTTTCGAACACAAAGAATTGATGAAAAGAGAAATACACAAGATTGCGATGTCATTAGTAGCTTTGAGGGAGCTAATGGAAAAATGGATGATTATTGTGGCATAATCCAAGACATATTTAGGCTTGACTTTCGTCGCTTCTTTGTGTATGTTTTGGATGTCAAATGGCAAATGAACGTGGTGGAAAAAGGGCCTGATGCAACGATAAAACGCCATGCAAGTGGCTATGTAACTATTGACTCTACAAAGTTTTGGCAAACAAAGCCTAAGATAGGCTCGTATTGCCACAACAATGTGAGCAGGTATGCATTTTTTTACTAATGTGTTTCATGTACATATATATCTAAGCTCGCGTACCCCTTGACTTTTGATATGCTAATTAATTACTGTACTATGTGTATTTCAGTAGGTTATCTATCTACCAATGGTGCATGACATTAAATGGTGGTACGTCATCCCTATTACACCACGTTCCAAAGTGATGTATAATACATTCACTGATATGGAGCATATGGAGGATGTAACAAGCCGCAATGAAGAAGATGTCGAACATGCCATTGAAGATGTTGTGATCGATGATCAAGAAATAAGAGATGATCATGATAATGAGGATAAGTGTGCCATTTCTCATGATCATGAGAATGACCCTACCATTGAGGATGATGGTGATGTTGATGAGGATGATCAGGGCATCGATACCATTATCAATGGAGTACAGAATATCGATAGTGGAATAAATTTAATCGTAGCCTTACAAATTGATCAAATGGATATTGATATTGATCGTTTGGCAAGGATGGATCTTATTGAAGATGAGATCGAACCCTAACCAATCCGTCACTGTACGTTCTAAATTGATGACATTTCTATCATCTCATATGCATGATTTATTTTTGAATATATTTCATTGTTGTAAATGCATGTAGTGGGATTGTGTAATGATGTATACTGTAATGTACTATGAGATGGTTTAAAGAAAATAGTTTTTAATTTTGTAAAGGAATTCAGTTTTTCTTTACCATGCGTGTATTAATCCGTGTATAGTGGCGTGTATTAATCCGTGTATAGTAGCGTGTATTAATCCGTGTATATTAGCGTGTATAGATGCGTGTATTACTACGTGTATATAAACGCGTTGATAAATGCAAATATACACGCGAACTTAAATGATAAAATACACGCGCCCGATTCTATTCAAATACAGGCGCGACCATACACGCGCTCGTAATTTATCGCGTGTATGAAACGCGTGTATGGCAGCATTGTCTTGTAGTGATGGACATTCCTATATTTTCATTCCAGTTCATTTTTGTCACATTAAATGTCAGAATTTAGGTGGCATGTAGTGGTGATACATGGTATCCACATCCTTCTTATCCCTTATCTTATTACAATATGAGCGTTATTATAACAACCATATGGCCAAAGGCATTACCATTGGCCTTGTGTATATATCTTTCAATTTACCGATGGAAAAAAACTATTTTGTGTTCACTTCTTTATTTTATATTTTCAAGTTTTACTATGTTACTATCTCTTATGTATTCTTTAAAAAAAAGCTGGGACACACTGGGGAGTCTTGTAATGAATCCCTAGTCTGCCTTATCATTTTTAATAGATTGCTATTTCGTTGAGTAGTAATTATTAAAAGAATATGGCACATGAGAAAAAGATTTAGCAAGAGAAAGTACACTAGACAATGCAATAGAGAGAATGGAGAGAATTTTAAAATTCTAATTAGACCTAATAAGAATAGGTACAATATGATGGTGATCTCTACCTATGCGTTCTAGTGTAGAACTTAGATGGTAATCTAGATAGACTGTGGATGGAGGGTGTACTCAGAGTATAGGGAATATATGCTCACAAGCATTGGATGCCTTAGATTGTGCCAACTATGTCCATTTATAATGCTGCAGGTACTACAGTGGATGCATCCAAGATGTGGGCGGCTACACTACATTAACATGGCTCAGTGCTTGTGTATTCATAACGCGTCCCAACGGACCACTGCCCACACTAATGATGAAATTAGTATCCAAGGGAATATTCCCTATACCTTTTTTGCACCGACGCTTGTACCCCTGATCATCTCCTAACCATCAATAGTCAGAACTACGACCCCTTACAACATCTATGCTGGGGTTCCCACTAAATATATGTGTACCAAGGGCTTCTCCTCATAACGAGGGTCGTACAAATGTGCACCATACATCAATGTGAGATACATGTTGAGAGGCAGCCATTGAACATATACTAACAATTATAGTAGCTCACTACCCAAGAATGATATTTCGCTATAATCGTTGCTCAACACAATGAAAAATGCAACATGTATCAGGTGAAATAGCCCCGCACTTTCCAACACTTGTAGTTATAAAAACGCTGCTAACGCTAGACTATCTAGTTTTAAGCACAATATGATGTAATGGGATTGATTCCCTACAATGGTAATATAACTATGGTTTCAAAAAAAAGTTAGCCATGTTTTTATAATAATTATTCTTCACACAAAGGTGATATGAGATATTTTTTAGGAGATTCCTTAAAAGTGAGGGCTCTAGGTTCCTCATGCTGTAAGTACGACTTTCTTCATTGTAAAATAAATATATGTGAATCTCTTTCTATCTTAAATGGTACATTTGAAGTTCATACATAAACATATACATACCTTTAATCCTAAAATCTTGAATTGATCTCATTATATGTCTTAAAATAATGGTAGCTATTCAACGTCAAAAACATCATCTACAAGTGTTAAGAAACCTTTCTTTCTTATTTGGCCACTTGTGGAGTGACATCATGGTGGTATATATGATTGGTGTCTCCTTTGCATAAAGGATATATCATATATAGACACTAAAACACTTGTAAAATAATCATTTACTTGTATATCTTTGTATATATATAGCTTTGCGTTAGAACCTATAAATAAATTATTTTTAAAAAGGGGGAGGGAGCCAAAAAGTGGCATGAAATCACCAGTACATCCTATAAACAAGTCTCTCCATCTTGTATATGGCACATTTGAATATGTTATATAGTACATCTGAAGTCCACAATATGGCCTTAAAACAAATCTCTCTATCTTGTATATTTGGAGTCCATAATATGATGTACTATCTTGTATAGTAGATTTTAAGTCCATAATATAATGTACTATCTTGTATAGTACATTTTAAGTCAATAACATATAATGTACTATCTTGTATATAGTACATTTTAAGTCAATAACATATATTAAGAAGCATTTCTTCTAAAAGACTAGATTGATCCCATATATGTCTTGAAACAATGGTATTCAATGTCAATTTCTAATCTACAATGCTAATAAAACTTACTTTCTTAATTGATCACTTATGGAGATTGGTAGATGATATTATTGTATACTCAACCAAAAGGATATGTCACACACAATACTCTATACATAAAATTGTGTTAGAAATCGTATTTTTTGGTTTTAAAATGGGAGAGAGAGCTAAAAAGAGGGTATGAAATCATAAATATGACCCAGAAACAAAAGTGCTATGGAACCCGTATGGAACACGTTGTGGAAGCTTGATTATTGCAACTGGTAGCTCGGCAAACCTTTGAGCATCAATTATATGAACCTGTACATTTAAATAAAACATTATAGGAATAACACATTAAAAAATCAAAAGAGATAACAAACTTGGGAAAGGGATATTACCTCACTAGTGTTGTTGTTCTCATTATGCACATATGTTACCAACCAACCATCATCCTCTGACAAACTATTGGGTCTAGGCACAAATAATGGTTCAGATGTAAATATATTGGGTCCAGGATGATGAAATTCCATATGGCAAGTCCCTCCCTAGACCACAAAGATAAAGAAAACAACTAAATAAGGTCTAGATGTATTAGTATTAAGTTGAAGATTCAAATTACAAACACATTATAAATTTACTTTTTGCTTATATAGTGTTTATAAATTTCTCCACTAGCAAGGCATTAAACTCTAGTGTGCATTTTTGAAACTTTATGGACCCACAATACAACTTGTGTGTATGAGGATATGTAAAACAAATAATTGAATTCATCTAGTATATGCTACTTTATTGAATTTATAAATTTATCCATTATCAAGGCATTAAAATCTAATGTGGACCCAAAATACAACTTGCATGTATGAGGATATGTAAAACAAGTAATTTAATTCATTTAGTATATATTAAATTTTTATTCTTTTTCCAAACCATTTGGTTTCTTATAATCTTACTTACATAAATTTATTAATTAAAAAAAATGGTACATGTGATCTCACTAAGTTTTAAGATGTTTACAATGACACACGCACGCCCGGGCATGTGCATGCACACACACATGCACACGTGCATGTACACACATGTGCACACCACACATAGATAAGAATGCACACACATGTGCACACCACACATAGATAAGAATGCACACACATGTGCACACCACACACACCACACATGTGTGCACATGTACACACATGTGCACACCACACACACACACACACACACACATAGATAAGAATGCACATATAATAATGTAAACCATTACAAATTTTGGCAAAGTTAGTTTAAGGGTGGATGACAATTATTGAGCTCCTTCTGATCAATGTTTTTTTATAAAAGGCACCCATTAATGGTTATGAATACCTGTCTCTCTTTCTCCCTCTATGTGTGTGTGTGTGTGTGTGTGTGTGTGTGTGCGTGCGTGTGCACTGGCACATGCACATGCACATGTGTACATGTGTACATGCATATAAAATCACATAATCATTCATATTGCCTTGCCTTGTGTGCATGCATGAGTGCATATGAATGTATATTGTATTAATGCATTCACCATTAAAAGCTTCGAACTTCATGATTGTAAACAAAATTGTGATATGTGTGTCTTAGATAAAGATAAAATCAATTTGGGAGAAAAAATATACTATAGTTCTTTTTCATTTGGTGTCAAACTTCCTTGTGTTTTATGTTACATACCTTTTCTGGAAGAGTGATCTTAACTAATTGCCCATATTTTGGCATCCCTACACACAAAGTGAAAATTACTTTTGATAAGTCCATAAGTAAGAATTCATGCTTTATCCCAAATAAAAAATAAGATTTATCCTCACCAACTAATGAACTCGCTTCATGGTCAATGACTTGGGCATAAGTGAATTTGTTTTTATAACCAATATACTTTTCATTTATTTTGGGCATTTCCAGGGACACAGGAACATCTGTCAAATCTCTCTCTTCTACCAATCCTGCAACCATATTTCCATAATATTAAAAAATATCTAAAAAATGTGAAGTATTGTAGGGTGTATCTATTAATGTGAGAAAGTGTGTGATCAAGAACCACTATGTGCAAAGAGTGACCAGTCTATTAAAACATGAATACATAGAACCTATAGTTGGAAAGTCAAGCGTCATTAAGAGATGTTAGGGTGAAAAGAGAGGATATTTTGAAACATAGGGTTTAGAGTCCCGGTTTAGAGTCCCACAACAGTGGTGAAAACAATGATGCAAAGGTGCCATCAGGCTTGACTATCACACTTGTGCTATAATTGAGAATGACAAGACACGGGGAGCTAGAAGAGGGCAGGGGGTTGCTCATGGGTGTGTCAAAGTATTTATCATAAAAAATCACTGGTGACAATAATGATGCAGAGATTCTAGCAGGCTTGACCATTACACTTGTGTTATAGTCGAGAGTGACAAGCTAACAGGAGCTAGAAGAGGGTAGGGGGTCACTCATGGGTGTGTGTGTGCGTGTGTTAAACTCTTTATGATAAAAAACTAGAGTTGATATTATATTAGTCTTTATAGCCGAGATTTTACAAGCTTAATATCATTTTGAAGGTGCATAAATTTCTAAGCATAAGTGTATGTGTGTATGTGTGTCTATGCATGTGCACATATGTGTGTATGTGTGTGAACATGCATGCATATGAATGTATGTGCACGTGCACATACATGCATACATATGTGTGTGTGTTTATATACATGTACATGTGCAGGCACCCATGCATGCACATACATGCATACATATATGTGTGTGTGTGTGTGTCTATATACATGTACATGTGCATGCAGCCATGCATGCACACACACAGAGACACAACACTCACTCACTCACCCATCCATGCACACACACACACACACACACACACACACACACACACACACACACACACATGCACATACACATGCACATATCTATACATAGAATATAAGGCATAATTTCTTGGCTTACTAATTTAAAAAAGTTGAAAGGGAAATATTACCAGTTGAAAGGTTGAATCGCCATTCATGAATTCTAGTGAAGATTGCTCCATCAACACTTGGATCTTCTTCTTGCTTTGGCAGTGTGGGATTTATTCCCCTTGCAAACCACTCCACTTTATCCATCTTAGGCTTGGGGATGATAAATGGCCTTCTAGATCGACACCCATGTAACACCACCTACACAATGAACTATAATCACATTAAAGATGCTTGCATGTGATAAGCAAAGGAAGGTCATGATAATGAGTTTCCACTCTTGAAATTACAATTTTAATATTTTTGTAACACCACCCACACAATGAACTATAATCACATTAAAGATTCTTGCATGTGACAATCAAAGTAAGGTCATGATAATGAGGTTCCACTCTTGAAATTACAATTTTAATATTTGTGTGTGGGAATGTCATTCATATATGAATGATACTTGTATATAAAAAATATGATATATTTTTTCCCACTGCATATGTTGCCAAACAACAATTTTCCCAATATGTATTATAGATGGTTACATATTTTGTTAACAACAATTTTCTCAATATGTATTAAAGATGATTATATATTTTTGGTGAATAATTTTAAATAATGAAAATTTCAAACTGCATGTGTACTAATTTGTTTAAAAAAAATATTGGATACCTCTTCTCCTTCTTCAAAAGAATTGACTATATGGAAGGTATAACACATTTCCACCGAAAACCATTGAATGGATTTGGCATTCCCAAGACGAGGCATAATCCCAATTTTTGCATATGTATTCTCCTCAAAACCTAATAAACTACACCCAAGAAACATTACCACATAAATAACTATCTCTAAATGTCTGGGAATGCAATCTACATCGCTTGAATCAAATCCATGTAAATAAATAAATTATATTGAAACGTCATAAAGGAGTTCCTCACATACTAACTAAAAGTTAGTTTCATTGAAACATCTTAACTACTTTCTCATTATATTAAAATAAATTATATCGACATCTTAAGGAGTTCCTCACATAATTAACTAAAAGTTAGTCTCATTGAAACATCTTAACTACTTTCTCATTTGGATGCATGATACATTTCTCTTGAAACAAATTACCTTCCTCCGCTCAACAGCCTTTGAATATCAATTGTAAGTGGGAGATCCATGACCAAGATGTAACTATTCAAACAAGTCATATATGTCACACATATAAAATGGATGATTTAAAAAAATTATAGGTGAATAGTTTTTTATTTCTTATTTTTTAATGTTTGAAAACCATATCATTTCTCTCTACAAAAGCTTAATGTGGACACATGTTACTTTTTTGTGATAGCTATGTCGTGGGTGAGGCTAGGTCGGTCCAACTCCAAGTCACATTTATGGACAAGTTCTTCACCATCAGCTGTTATAAGTATTACAAATGTTAGAACTTATTATTTAATTTCAAAAATCACCATTAACTATTATAATTTCTTCATCATTAAATGTAATGTAAGTTCTTCACCGTTAGTTATTATAAGTATTACAAATAGTAGAATCTATTAGTTGATTTCAAATATTAACTAAAAATAGAGGGTTAATGCACTCTTATCATTGCTTACATGATATGATGCCTGTCATGCAATAAGGTTTGGTTGCTCCAAATCCGAAAATCACTAGTTCATTTGTGTCTTTTACAATCTTCACACTCAAGAATAGCATGGTTAGGATTGAATGTATGATTAAACATACAATCTTCATTCCCAGTAAAAGTTATGGTTATGTAAATTTTGAGTTTGAATCTATGATATAAGTACAAATAAATATTAAAAATAAAAATATAGGGATGATTAAATTAGTTGGACTATTAATGTAAACTTTCTTCAATTTTCCCTAAAATGTACACCTAAATTTGTTCTAGGATGTACACTTAAATCATATACACTAATGTATTTAACTTCTATTATATAAGTGGCTTGATGGCATATATTATATTTTATACTAGCTATTAATAAAGCTAGATGAAAATAAATTACAATAACTATTAATAAAACAAAAAATTAAATTAAATTATTAATTATATTGTTATTATCTTGGGGTATGACGTGAATGGGTTCTCCCGTCTATTAATTATATTGATCTTACCATGTCCTTAAGGTGTGATGTGTAGTGTTCTTACCTTAGGGTGTGATGTGTAGTGTTCTTACCTTAGGGTGTGATGTAAATGGGCGCTTCCATTTATCGCTCAAGTGCCATACTCCTATAGTGTTTAGATTTGACACATTGATCTCATGTGGAAGGTCTCCTTCAGCGTTTGCAAACAAGCGGCCACCATGAGAAAAGATGGATGTGTTGCAAGTAACTTTGTTTACTTTCCCAAATTGCAACTGCACAATAATATTTGAAAATAAATCAAACATATAGATGGTTGACATAAAAATTATCTTTTAATGTTTGTATATGTTTCCCCACCGCCAATTTTAAGTATTTCTATTAGAAATCTAAAAAGATGACATTTTACCCTTAAAATGCTTATCTTCATATGATTAATTATATATATATTGTCTACTTATTCTACCATAGTAGGTAACTAATTGAATTGTCTATCTATTTTTTATTGCACTATATGTAGAATGTATAAATTATACAAATAGTCCAAAATGTCTTTAGCTTAGATTAACAAATGAATTGCTTATTTTATATAAAAAGATAAACATCAAACTTTGTATTGTTAAGATGAAACCAATACCTAGTAAAAATCAATGCTTTAGCCTCATTATGTGATACCTAGGGTCATAGCTCTTTAGTGTCATTATGTTGATACCTAGTAAAAACCAATGCTTTAGCCTCATTATATGATACCTAGGGTCATATCTAAATCATGTTTGAAAGGTGCACATTACAAGGAGTAACCATAGTTAAAGTAGTATAGTAGGCTAATTTAGAATGTAAAAATGTGGCCATTGAGCTTTGTTGATTTCTTGATAAATTTTAACACAATCTTAGATGGTACACATGCTTATGTAGAGTAAATTTATATTCATATTGAACCATTCAAGTAGGGTTTGAAGGATATCTCCAATAGACCTCTTATCTTTGGGTTAAAGAACATCCCCCATAGACACCTTGATCTTTGGGTTGCAAAGCCGTTGCAAAGCCAAAATAGGTGATCAAATGACCCAAAATATGCATGTTGGAACAACATGCTCATTATTGCATACCAATAGTTAGAGATGACCATTTGACTGGACCACAACAATCAAAATATGCATGATGGAGCCACATGTTCATTAGACAACCATTTGACTCGACCACAACAATCAAAATATGCACGATGGAACCACATGTTCATTAGTGAACGCCAATAGTAGTTAGAGATGACCATTTGCCTCAACCACGACAACCAACTACCATAACGAGAGGCTATTTAGAGCATTCAAGGCTAACCAATTAGACACTCTATTTTATTTCTTGATTATGTATTGTCTCCTCATGTAGCTTTCATCTTACTAGCTTGATTCCACCCATTAAAGCTCTTTTCATAAGAGAATATAGGTGTGGAGACTATAGGAGTTTTTGCATAATGACCAAATTAAAGCTCTTTTCATAAGACAACATAGGTCTACTAACAAATTGACCAAATTTACTCTTATTCTTGATCCATGTTTAATATATTATAGAGCCCAATTTTATGAATGTTTTTCTATTATTGTATCTTATTACATTTATGTGTATCAACCTTTATTTTGGAGGAGATATTGGCTCAATGTAATTGTTCTTAACTAAAAGAAATTTGTGTGCTCAATAATAATAATTTTTTAATTTAATTAAAATTATTTTATGTTCACTAAATGTACACTTTATTTTAAATCATAAGTATTTCCTACTTTGAGGTCGACCAATCTTGGCATTTATTGGTTGTTTTGGATATACTCTCACTATTTATACTTGAGTGTCCTTTTTAATGTTGGTATAGAAATTTATTATTATTCCAAATTACATGTTTTATTGTTATTTCTTTGAAATTTAATAATTTTCAACTCATCCATAGATGCAACTTCATTAATTTAATGATTTTCCCTTTTAAAGAGGCTACTATGGTTTTAAAATATTCAACTAGATAATAGAACATTATAGAAGACTCTTTGTTGACACTTACGATGTTGAGCTTGATGAATTACGTAGTTCCTATGTGATTGCAAATATTGAAATACCATTTGCTTGTGCATCCCCAAAAATTTTGAGGAATATAGAAAGATGTATTTCGGAGATATGACCTATGCATTTATTTTGTAAAAGGCTATGAGCTATACAAAGATATATTTTGGAGATATAAGCTATGCATTTATTGTGTAGGAGGCTCAAGATTACATTACGTAATCTATCTATTTATTCTATGGATGATGGTTTCATCTCTATCTCTATATTATCTTAAGGAAGAGTTTCACAAAGCTGCCACGTGGCAAGAATTTGGAGGTTCGGGAAGGGGAGGAGGAGGTTTGAGGAGGTTTGGATACCATTTGATTTTGGAAGCCTCAAAAGACGTGCAAAGCACGGGTTCCCAACTAGTATATTAAATTTGGAGATATGAGCTATGCATTTATTCTGTAGGAGGCCCAAGCTTTCATTACTTAATCTATCTATTTACTCTATGGAGGGTGGTTTCGTTTATTGAAAATTTTTTTAAAGGTAATATTTAAGCAATTTGAATATTGTACTTTGAACTACATTTTCAATGGTATGTCTTAAAGGACAAGGGAGACTCACATGATAGAGTTTTGGGAATTAGTCCTGGAAAATGTAGAAAATCTATACCCTTTAAAATATGAAAAATACCCTTTTTACCACCACGTACATAAAGATTTTGACATGCCTACCCATTTTTTATACACTATTTGTGCAAGCTCAAAAAACCAGATTATGTAAGAAAATTTCCCATTTAAAAGGATATCTATGTGAACTTTCAAAACTTATGCTACAGTACCAATGGATTTAATAACATGATCTAGAATAAGTCATAAAAGTAATTGAAAATCAAAGCCTTATCTATGAAATATGCAATGAAATCAGACATAGAACTAATTGAAAGTTGAAACCATGCAATGTGCAAAACTCAATTAATGCCTAAATCAAAGAGATTTGTTGAGGATCAAGATCAGCGATATTCTTTCATCCACGCACCTGGTTGAAGAAGTAGCCAAGGATTACTGCCTTGGAGTCACCCATTACAGTATTAAGCCAAAGTCGTTTACCATGTTTCTTCTCCTCCTTATAGGAATCTGTCTCAACATACTTGTTTTGGTATGAGACACGGCCATTTGGTCCAAAGTACGTAGCGTGAAGCATGCCGTCACCCTCAATCCAATGAAAATATGCTTTGCCAATCAATGGAGATCCCATCAACTTTGCTCCAAAGTGAGGATTAGGGCCTACAATTATTAATAAATTTTTATTTATATTAAAAGCAAAGCTCATATCTAAGTAGACGACAAAGATAAAACATTATAACCGTACCTAAAGTTTTGGAATTCCTCACTTTATATCATGCATAAATCTTTCATTACATAACAAACTATCTCGGCCAAGTACAGTACATTTTTTTAGATATGAAATCAGACATAGAACTAATTGGTGGGTACGAGGGTTATACATGTAAAAACTCTTAAAGTAAGAATGCTTGTTTGAGGGTTTCCACATATAAGAGCATATCAAAACACCAAACTTATAGCATATAAGGTATTTTGCAAGCATATAAGGTATTTTGCAAGGGGGTCATAACATCCCATGAATGTATTAAATGAATCCTTAGTGATACTTTTTTATAATTACAATTGGATAGAATTATTTCTTTCTTAAATAAAAAGAAACCTCACTTTTTACATGTCTATATAAGCTCTTGTGTGTGTGTGGTTTAGGGAGGAGGGGTGGGTGGTGTTAGGTGCAAATCCATGTGAAGCATATAGCTAATGGGTATTATCTTTATATATTGAATCTTTATAAACCCTAACCACTATTTTGCATGTGGAACCTACGTAATGGGAACGGAAAAAAGTGGTTTATTCTTATTAGTTAAGTGTTGGGTGCCCATAGAATGGCCATGTGCTGGAAAGTGAGTTGGTATTTCCTATAATCATGTAGCGCTTTTATGTGCAACGTTATGCCTACCCTCATTAACATAGTATGGTAGATCCATCTAGTCCCATTTAGCCTAGCAACAACTGCAACCATATGGGTGGCCAACATGAGTGGAGAGGAAAGGTTGCCAAGAAGATACATAATAGGAGGGATTTGATTTAGCTTAAATTTATTTATGGAAACAAAAGGAAAATTCTCAATAAGTGTGCCTAGTGGGAGCCTGGTGTTCCCTATAAAGAAAGGTTTCCAAGTTCCCATGTTTTTTTAAAAATCCTACATAGAGATTGGTAATGTACACTGGTAGTGTGGGTGGGTTGCCAGCGTAATGGATATTGTTGGATCTCGCAAGGTGGAGAGCCAGACTCACACAAACAATTCTCAATGACAAGAACACAAGGGTGTAGAGAGTGAAAGAGAATGGCAAGCTCAAAGGTGGTGAGCCAAACTCACACACACAATGCTCAATGTGACAAGAACACAAGGGTGTAGAGAGTAAAAGAGAATGGCAAGATCAAAGGAGAGAGATGAAAGCTCTCTATAAGTGCAAAGAGAAAGTACAAATGAGCAAGCTCTCTATAAGTACAAAGAGAACCCCTGGTAGTACAAATGTGAGGTTTATAGAATCTCTAAAAGAGAAGAGGCCCAACCTTTTATAAAAGGCCTCAAACTTTTCACATGATAAGGATTTAGTGAAAAGAATGGCCACATTGTCATGTGATAAGGCTTTTGTCGCCGTTTACTTCCCGCCCACCCACAATTATATCTCACAACCTTGGACCATATTACATTATTCCATTATAAGTTGTGAGAGAAGCCATGGGTGAAAGTTATTACACTTTTAGTAATGGGATTAGATTTCACTAAAGGACACATGGATCAAACTTTCGTTAGGAATTATCGGCCTTAATGAACAAAAAGAAGTTTCATCTTAAACTTTGGTTAGGAATTATCTGTTACTTTCTCTTGGAAGGAATAAAATTAAGTTTTATGACAAAAGGAATGTAGTTTTCCCATCACCTAATAAGCCTCGTTCTAGAGGATCTAGAGTCTCTATCCTTGTGGTTACATATCTTTCATATCACTTTCATTCGTGTTGTTTCTACAATTGTTTTATTTGTTTTTTTATGGAAAAGAACCCTTTTAAAAATTTGGATGTTTGAGCGAGTTTAGGGTAAGTGGAATCCAATTTGGAGATGAGATCTAATAAGGTTTAAAGTCAATTAATTAACAACCAAACCTAGAAATTGTGGGGTGGGGATAGACTATAATAATAAATATAAATAATAATAGCATTTGAGTACTTACCATTCCTAATATATATGCACCCAAAATCTTTTTTGGCTGCCTATTAATTAATTTCTTTGAATGGGGCTGAGATTTTGCTAATGTTAAGACATTGGGCAACACGAGCGAGTGACACATGGCACATGGCAAAAATGTAGCTGCATGCATGCTGGACAAATGTTCCTTTTTCTGTTGGTGCAAAGCATTTATTCTAGCAACGTCTCGTCTCCTCGGTTGTTGCATACCACCCTCTCTCTCTCAATGAGTGCAGGATATATTCATCGTCGACGAGAGGCATGACGGCATTACACAGCGTTATGAGCATTGCTTTTGCTTTCGACAAGTTCGTGGATCTAGTGGTGGGTAGGTTTATGTGGGGTTCTAGGAGACGGTTGAATTCTGTGAGATCCTGGCGAACGCCCCCGGGAAGAGGTCATTGATTTAGGTTGCGGGCTCGAGCCATTGCATTTGTTGGGCCCGCCCACAATGGTTCCCAACACGTTGAAATATTAGGCTGTTGGCTGTCCTCATACACAATGGGACAATGTCCGCCTTCCTCTTCTTCTTCGTGATGAAGCAGAAAAGCTCGCGGTCCTGCCATAGCCAGCAACAGCAGGAGTGCAAGCAAGCAGCTTGGGGTAGTTTTCTCCTCATTTTCTCTCCCTATCCCTATCCCTACCCCCACCTCCTCCACCCATGGTTTTGCCATGAAGATTTCTGTGGCTCAACACGACCGGTTGAGCTTTCGCTCTGGCGGAACCATGGCACTTGTGTAGGCAGTATTTGGCCATGGATAGCGTAGTGATGGAAGCTTTGGAATCCAGCACCCAGTAGGCGAGGGGACGGTGGGGGAAGCAAGCAAGCGAGGGGAGGATAGGCAAGCGGAGGTAGGCAGCGCGGCGAGCAGCCATGGAGGCTGGTGAAGGAAGGTGGGCACGCCAGCATGGACTTCTGAAAGTAGCCTTAGAAAAATAATAATAATTAAGTGGCCACTTAATTAATACAACTAAAACGAAATGTTCTAAATGTATACAAGTAAAACAAAATGTTCTAAATAATAATAGCATTTGAGTACTTACCATTCCTAATATACACTCCGAAGGGAAAGTCTGCCGGAATGGCTCCGTCGATCACTTCGACGGGCACGCGACCGCCAATCTCATCAACCGGTGCAAAATTTCCCTGTGTATCACATATACATTTGGCGATGGTTTTATTTATAGAGATTCAAAATAATAGCGTAGAAAATAAGAAGTTGGAGTGCACGAAGAGGCAAATTAAGAAAAAGAACCTCGAATTGTATGTTGATGTCGTCTGATTCCTTGAATAGGGCGTCAACGGCTGCCCGCACCATTGCCCGTTTTGCGTCCTGAGCTAGGCTAGAGATCAACTAGATTGCGTAATTATTAAAACAAAACAGTCAATTAGCGCCTGCGTAATAAGCAGCTAATTAATAAAATCAAATGCTACCGTGCAGCTAATTAATAAAATCAAATGCTACCATGCAGACCGATCTCCACCTGTGTAGAGCTTGTGAGGGCATCTTTAACGAAGGTGTTGATGTGGGTGGGGAGCTGCTTGATCGACGGGTAGGATTGGTCGGCGAGCTCAGCCCGACTGATCAGCAACACAGAGTTGGGTGCAGCTTTTCTTGTCTGCATATTTGATTGAAAATAAAAGGAAAATCACGTTAGGATTTCCTCAAATTAGCAGAGCACAGTAATTCTGAATCGTTATCGCAAGAAGAGTGCCGCCAACCTCAGCAGTCACAAGCTGCACTTGCTTTTGTGCTTTCGAAAAGCTCGTACACAGAAATGCTGAAGGTGAAGCTGCTAGGATGCTCGCCATCTCTCTCTCTCTCTCTCTCTCACACACACACACTCACACTGGACGGCGTCTTGTCCTTTAAAGATTCTGGCCCGTTCTTTTGTCCGGTTCATACAGGATCAAGGCCATTTTTGGAGTCAACGTCCCCTTCGAATCTATGCAGCCATAAGGCTTAAAAAACTTTAGGCGTGTTCACACTAAACGTTCAAAGTATACCTCCAAGTTTTTGTCCAGTTTTCATAAGGAATCAAGGCCATTTTTTGAGTCAACATCCCCTTCGAATCAATGCAGCCATAAGGCTAAAAAACTTTAGGCGTTCACACTAAACGTTCAAAGTATGTATAATGGATCTCCAAGTTTGGAGGATTAGTGTTCACACTAAAACATATATAATGGACCTGCAAGTTTGCACCATTCTCATTATATGTATGTGTATATATATATATTCTCATTCATGTATTTTCAATTTTTAAAAATCTACAAATTTAAGGTTTTTGGTTATGATAAATATAAAGATGACAAAAAGACAAAATGAGACCCTACTAAGGCTCTAGTTCGGGAATACATCCAAGCTTTGAGGAAGCTTAGTTCTAACTTGAGCTAAGCTTCCTCAAAAAAAAAAAGCTTCCTTATTTACAGTTTCTCCAAAAAAAAAAGGGTTCAAACATAACAAGAGAAAACACACTAAAAGACTTGTGGGGACTTCACACGTGGACCTCTTCAACAATTCAAACGACTTAAAAATCTCACAAATAAAGCTTTATATTATAGCTTTGTGTAAAACCTTATGTACTACATCTTTATAATATAACCTCTAAAACATATATTGTAAAGCTTTTTTTTCATAAACATTTTAGTTTTTTTTTTTTAGAGAGGGACCATACCTCTGCAGCAACATAAGCTTAGAGCAAATTCACAACCAAGAATTACAAGGAAAAGCAAATAGGAGTAAACTCAAGATCTTCAAAGCATTATCGGGTTGTTGCAAGTTCAAGATGTCCAGTTAATGTTGGACTCGGACAATACTTGAGAGAAAATTTTTTTGGGGGGGGGGCAAGGTACTTCAAATGAGATCAAGCAACTAATAGAAACTATACATGCACTCAAATTAACCCAATATAGCTTAAATTAATATAAATTAGTCTAATTAATCAAAAATATGATAAAATCATTAAAAAATGATCTTTCCATACTTAGAGTGATCTAAATTTTTTTCGATAGATGCACCATTACAAGTATACTATTCTTTATAAGTTTTAGATGATTTGCATTAAAAATGTAATTTTACTAATTAGATTATTAATATTTACAAGCCTTTTGATAGCTTGAAAGAATGTTGGAAAAGAGATCATTAAAAATCCAACCATTGGATTTATAATTTTGACTAACCACCACATTCTACTAATGGCTCACTATCTACCACTCTTTTGATCTACAAGATTGAGCATTTTAAGTGGTAGTTATTGTGAGTACAAAAAGTACCATATATTATAACACTTTAAAGACCTTGAAATATTTAAAGAAAATAGACAAATTATAGCTTAAAATTTTCTCAAAAACTCAAGTTAAGCTCTATATTATGTGAAGATGTAAGATCCAAAGTTGGAATCTCATATGAGTTTATATGTAAAAGATATTAGCATTTTATAGAATCAATCCAAATTTGGGACAGGGTGTATACATTGACTTTATACCTAAGGAAATGAGGACTTTCGACAATCTAATGCTTTATTAGATTATGCAACTATATTCCCAACTTTGTATGTGATGTTGCAACAAAAGAACTTGAAAGGAAATTCCTTCGTTATCTAGAAGAGAATAGCCACTAAAGGCAAACAAATGCCTATTTTTTTATTACTATTTATAGGGTGCTTGAGTGGATAAAATTGGGCACCTTGATCCTGCAACCACTCTATCCAAAGCTTAACATAGAAACTCTATCAACAATGTCTCATACTTTTGTTAAGATTTACTTTTTGTAGATTAAATCAAGGCTTCCTAATGACACTGCTTACTCTTCGACATTGGAGCTTCTGACTTCTTACAGGGGAAAGCTAAGTAATAATTACACTTTCTAAATTTTATAAAAGAAAGGCCTAAATATTAAACCATCAATGTATTTTAAAAGAAAGGCCTAAATATTACACTTGCTAACTTAATGTATTTTAAAAGAAAGGCCTAAATATTAAACCATCATTATATTCTAAAGGTCAATGCATCTATCACATTTTCAATAATTACTCTCTAAATTTTGGCAAGTGCACTTTTGATACCATCTTCACTATTACTTGGTTGAAAGCAATCACTGTCAATTTCTCTTAAATTGTAGCCTCCTCACCTTATTCTATTAGCATCTATGTTTCTTTATAGCAATAATAAGTATGCTATTTATCATGTAAGCTCTAAAAAGCTAACCTCTACTCCAAAAATAAAATTACTTAGCTATGATTAAGGTGAGCAAGATAATTAGCTTACAATCCAATATTAAGGTCAATAAGATAAATTAGTCTAAAATTCAATATTATATGGATTGGCAGTGGGCGTTAAATTGATGAAGGGGAAAGGGTTATGGAGGACAAAACATAGTTGAGGGAGGGCTTGGTTTATTTGTTTATGAATAGGATCACCTATAAAGTGTATTTAGTTGAGGGAGAAGAGCCTTGTAAGGGCTTGGTATGCTTGTTTATGAATAGGATCATGTATAAAGTCTATTTAATGTAGTAACGAAGCTAAAAATTAAATTTTAATCAAGCATCTGAGAAGATACCTTAGGAGGAAGCCTGCATGATGACAACTATAAGAACATTTGTAACCATATTATAGAGAAGAAATCCAAAATATTTTTGTATTGCCGATGCTATTAAGAAACACACATACCAATTGGAAGCTGTAGAGGAAAGGTATGTAGTGGTAGAAGTGGCGGCTAGACAGCGTCCAACAAAGCAAAAAGCAACAGAGCTGACGGGGATAGAGAGAGAAGTAGGTAACGCAACACTATCTCGCCACCATCACCTTCTGCATGTCATCGCCACACAATCTGAAGATAAGGTTACACGTTTATTTTTATTTTTTATTTACAATCAACCTTATTCTCCAAAGGGTTGTTACATGCCTCACACACACTAACACATTGTATGCCAAAACACTGCACCATTGATGTAATATACTCCAAATTAGGCCTTATCAACTAGTTTTTTTTAATAAAAATAAGAAACCTTATCCTCCAAAGGGTTGTTACATGCCTCACACACACTAACACATTGTATGCCAAAACAGTGCACCATTGGTGTAGTATTCTCCAAATTAGGCCTTATCAACTAAGTCTACATCGATGACTACATCATCAAATATTTCTCAAACAAAAATTTTCAAACCGCGAGCATGAGCAAAACGAGTGTATTTTTGTGTGTAAAAATGAAGAGAAAATCCCTTGTAACAACACCGCAACCAAATGAGTATGCGAGCGTATGTGTGCATAATAAAAAAAAAGGTGTATACACATCAAATCTAAGCATGCCCAAAGCACAAATGCATGAGATGACCGCATTGCAAAACATGCTATCCACACATAATGCATCAAAGGCACATAAGGAGTTCAAGAACAAAGCATTATGCAACGAAGAGCACATCAAAGAACAGGTCAAAAGAGCCAACAGTCAAGGCCAAAGATCCGAAAAGAAGAGAAAGACGTCATTAACAAGAAGAACAAGAAGTGGTATCAAGGTCATAGCAACCAAAAGGCATTGACATCAACATGAGCAACAAAGGAGATACCAAGAGGCATTGACATCAACATGAGCAACAAAGGAGATACCAACCACTACCCTAATCTAAATCATATGTTGTAATTGCCACCAAATGAATAGGCAAATTGATGTAAATCACATGAGCAACAAAGGAGCTACCAAAACCACTAGCCTAATCTAAATCATATATTGTAAAAGCCACCAAATGAGTAGGCAAATTAATGTAAAACACTTGACCACAAGAGACTAGCCAAAGTAGTACCCTAGGGGAGTAAAATCAACCCAATCATCTCTAAAAGCAACCTCTGAGCTAGAGAGTAATTAAGCCAAAGAGCCTCTGAGTTACCCAGCCAAGTTAGAAATAAGGGGGGGTGAGAATATGTTGTAACCGACATCCAACCACCTTCAATGGCCTAAAGATTTGGCACCAAGAGTGGGTGTTGAAAAATGTGGTGCCAAAGAGCACAAGGAAGAGGTAGGGAGTGAGAACAAGTAGCCCATGAAAGTGCAAAGCCTAACATGAGGGCACATGAGTAAAGAGATTTATCCCACATTGATGTGAAATCCCAAGAGTGTACCTCCTCATATAAAAGGAGGCCATTTTAAGAAATGAATCATATCACTTGTACACATCTCAAGCCTCTTTATGAGTACAAGTCTTAATCTTATATTGTAACATAATGGTGCTTGAGTCTCTTGCACATACTCATCATCATGAGTAAACTTATATTACATCCACCTTAGATTAATTATATTAATCATGTTTAATTAGAATAGGATTAGGTTTGATTAGCTAGATGTTTTGCTAGTAGGAGAGCTTGATCCATAGTTTGAACGTGGTCGGTTTGTGGTGTTGTAGACTTGAGAGGCTTGTGGTGTGTATGACAACGACCATGCTAGACAGCAACCTCCTCACCTTTGTAGCTGGCTGGAGTTGCAGTACAGATGTAGGTAGAGCACCGGGCACAGTTGGCGCAGTACGATCTTGTAGAGCTAGCCGGCAATTACAGTACAGATGTAGGAAATCGGTGCAGTACGAGGTCTCGTAGAGCTAGCCAGCAGCAGTAGCTGCAATAACAGAGGTAGGCTAGGCACTGGACCTTTGCAGTAGCTGGTCAGTATGGCTACCGGCCCCACCACTGATCGGTTGTTTACAGGGAGTAGTGCACAACGATGCTGTCTTAGCAAGTTGTCTATCACAACGTCCTCTTAGCAAGAAAATATAGGGAGTAGAGGGCTCGAGGAGTGCAGAGGTTAACGGAGAGCTCAGCTAGAGCGCACGGTGCAGAGATTAGCGTAGAGCTTAGGATGCAAGATGGGCAAGACGAGATGGGGTCGGTGCGAATCTCGAGGGAGACCCACCACCTTTACAATTGGCATTCGAAGGTTTATAATTTAATTTACTTGGGATTCCATTTTTATAACCATTACTTTCTTTATAACCATTGTTATCCTCTTTCTAAACAAGATAGCCTTGAAATAATGATTCTTAACAATCAAACAAGCCCCAAAGCAAGATACAAGCCTAAGGTTGAGCCTACTTATTTTTTAATTTACCTTTGTTAGTAAAATGTGTACAATGGGTTAACAATGTGTACACATAAGCCCTCAATAATTTCACATATGGCAACCCCTCAATAATGTCTTGACTCTATGAATGTGTATGATGATGGGGCTATATGGATTTGAACATGTATATGTGTTTCTTAATGTATAGGTGTATAAATAAGTATGAATGCGTAAAGTCATGTTTATAAGAGCTTGTTAATATGAGCTTTTATGTGTAAGTGTATGTGCATTCCTATGTTGATGATTATGTGTTGTGAATTACGAAACTACATGTTATACCTATTTGTTTATGGGTTACAATTTTACGTGCTTTTTACAATTTATGTTATACCAATATTGGTGAGTATATGTTGGTTTGGAAAGATTGTATAACTATGTGTAAGTGTGAATGGATAAGAATATATATGTGTTTGTGTGTCTATCACTAAAGAGCTAGGATGAATCTCTTTAACATCATGAATTTCTAAAGCATCAAGGTCTAGATGCACAAGTCCGAAGTCATTTGTTTATTATAGGATGACTCATTCAAGATTCAAATAAGGTGATAAATAAAGGACGGGTCTTTAAGCATCCTTCGTGCCTAATGGGGCTGGTGGGTATCTTTAGAAAGAACTACATGAATTGTCTTATGGATAGGTTTGATAAGTTTAAAATGTTGTATTTCCTTCTCATTCAAGGGTGGCCATTGGAAATGTGGTACTTCCTTCTTATTCAAGGGATGGAAAAGTGATTCTTTTTTGTTTTCCTCTAGTTCTACTCTCGTTCTACTATGCCCTAGTTGACTTTGCCAAAGAAGGATGTTGAAATGCATGAAGGCCATATTATGGAAATGGAGAAATGGTATGTATGCTGATTCAATAAATATGATTGTGGAAACGGATACATGGGGAGAAAGGGTATGTGTGTTGAATCAATAAATATGACTGTGGAACCAAATATCTAATCTTCTCCTCACTTTCTCACTATCCAAAAAGACCCTTCTTCTTATCATTTATCCTTTTAACATTCCATGATCATTGAGATATTAGTGTGGGGCCCCTTGTTCCCTACTAAGAGTTTTTCAACATCATGATCTCATCTTTCATTTGAGAGTTGTTTCCAACCTTATTTTGCTAATTCATAAGATTCACCTTTGGGATTAGAATAACTTTGTACACGAGAAGGGTTGCCATTTAAGTTACTTGAGTGGGATGGAAGTCACTAATAATCCTTTCTCTTTGCTTCCCCATTAGGTTCCTTGGTACCCTTAGGGTTCCTACTATCACTCTCTTTGTTTTCTTTATAACCCTTGTTATCTTCTTTTCAAACTAGGAAGCCTTGAAGTAATGATTCCTAAAAAAGAAACAAGCACTAGAAAGAGATCCAAGCCTAGGTAATATTGAGCCCAAATGTTTCATAGAAGCTTGATTGAATTCCCAATTTGTCCCACAATTGGACAATATGACCCGAGTTACACACAAAAAGTTGAAACTCTTCCTTAGGAACTATTGGAAGGAATAAACATGGAGTGAATAAAACCCTTAGCTAGATCGCTAGAAGATAGGGCCAAAGCCATAGAGAAATATTCACAAATTTCATCCATATTTGGCAACCATGCTTTAAGTCTTCATTCACGTCAAATAAGGGAAATCCCAAGGAATCATAAGAGCAAGGTTTTTAGAAAAAAAATTGGAGCTTTGCCAATAGATTGGAAACCATCAAAGACTATTGTAAAGAAGAAACCTAGTAATTTCGAATGACCTAAGCTTTCATCATCTTAAGATTTTGTAAGAACTAGGACCAAGATAAGTTCTAAGCTCAATCATCTCCACCTCTCCCATGTGAATCCTCAATCATCTCCACCTCCCATGTGAAACTTTCTTCATTGCTTACATCATTGAATTCACCTTTTTATCCATTTACTTTTATCCACTTGCATTCACTATTGTGGAAAGTAACATGCAACCTTTTATGTGTGATAAAATAGACATAAACACAAATCCATCCACCACAAAATAATTACAAGATTCTAGATCCTTTACGAATTGCCACATAGGGTAAGTGTAAATGTGGCCAAGTTTACAAACATGGCCGAGTTTACAAACATGGCCTTTGCCAGACCATGTAAATACTATGATCTATGCTTGGGTACATGATTTAACTGCTATAAATGCTTGGTTAGGCTGTGGTACATGCTGGAGATTCTCCTTATGCTTGAATTCCATGCTAAATGCTCACTTAATGCTTGAATGCCATGATAAATGCTCATGAATTCCAAGAATGTCATGCCACCTATACACAAAGTGGGTGTGTGCATGCGACAAGCACAGCACCCAAAGCATCTAGAATGCTCCCATTGATTTGATTTGATTGAAGAAATAAAATTTGGAGGTTGGTGCAATCCCTTATGGATGCAGGCAAGCTGTCAGGTGAGGTTATTGTAAGAAGCCAGGTCTAGAAAATGGAGGCTCTTGCAAGAGCCAAGATCTAAAGGAATGGGGCCTGAGAGGGAATTGTTTGCATTAGGAGCATTTAGGTAAGCCTTGCACCAAGCCATGGCATGGCCAACCCATAAAGAATAGCTTCTAGGCCATAGGAGGGCTTTGGGCAGCTAGTGGGCTGCCCTACACATTCCCATTGGCTATCGGCCAGCATTACAGCCTCCCCATGGGCTGTCGGCATAGCAAATACTCCTTCTTGCATATAAGCTAAACCCATAATTTCATTTAGAGAATCACTCCTCCATAGAGCATATCTAGCATAAGAATCATGGCGTACATTAGCATTGGAGTAGATCATCATGGCACCGTGGACACATGAGCACTTATTTGAATGTTGTGTGTGTGTGTGTGTGTGTGAGAGAGAGAGAGAGAGAGAGAGAGAGAGAGAGAGAGAGAGAGAGAGAGAGAGAGAGAGAGAGGGGGGGGGGGAGATCAGAGTGTGAGCAATAAGGTGCAAGAACATAGTTTACTGTGGGAAAATCCATCAATGCTTAATCAAAGTAATTAATTTGCACATGTTTATATTCAATGGCTAGACTTGAGACATTGATAAATATTGTCAATGACATCCTGTTGGTGTGCACATATGAAGACAATAACGATGCTTACTGCACAACACTTCTTAGAAAATAATATCTTGCGGACCTTGTTCGGGGCACACTAGTGCATGGTGGGACAACTCTAGATGACGTGAATAAAGAGAAGATGAAGCTTTGAGAGGCCATCATTGAGTGGAAACAGAATCAGCTAATTGATTCCACTCAGGAAACAAGAGCTCGTGTCACTGATATAGTGCAGCGGGGTCAACAAAATGTTTAGGAACTATCAATTTAAAGTACTCTTTTATAATATATTGTTTCTATAGTTTAATGGAACTATTGGCTTTATATCCCTGATAGTCGGATATTATGTTGTTTCCGTTCTTGACGTTGTGAGATACATTATGTTATTATTTTACCCATTGGTGGCATTTGGAGTTGTATTTGAGTATATTACATTTTACTTAGAATGTGATGATGGTGATTCATCTATTATCTTGCATATATGTACTATTGGATTGTGAGTGCATGCTTATAGGTTTAGATATGATCTCCTTCTACATGTGCATAGACATTGATGTTGGCGGACTCTGAGAAGTCAGGTCTCTTAATAGCCATCAAGAGAGTATTGCAAAGTCTGAATTTGAGTATCGAGGAGATAGAGGAGGATATGGGAGAGTATTCTCTGTTAAGTGTTGACGAGTTGGAGGCTACCCTCACTTAACTCTCTTGCTCCTTGCGGCCCGTAGTCCCTAGCAAGGGCACCTCTAGATCCGTCGAAGGAGGAGGAGGATCCAAAACAAGAGGTTCAGGAGGAGGGTCAAGGTTAGGAGCTGGAGCTAGCCGTGGAGGATCAGGATCCAAAGCTCCAAAGGATCAAGATCAGGAGCAGGACGTGCACCACGCAGCCAGATGAGTATGTATAATTTCTATAATTTATCTCTTTTGAGCTATCATTTGTTTAAAAATTGGTATAATACTTATATTTGGTCAATTGTTCACGACATAGAGGAGAGGTACACAAGGTCCTAGTTATGTCACCCAGAAGCCTCTGGAGAGGCGTTGTGGAGTGGAAAGAAAGCAAGGAAACAGGCCTCTATAGCTTCTCACTCCCCCAACCTTGGAATCACTAGCACAAAACAGGGGCCCCATAATCAAAGTAAACACCCAGCAAACACATATGCTCTCACCGTGTGCATGATGAGGTAATCAAAGGCTGGCACAAAGTGTGCTGTGAGAGTGTAAATCCATGGACTACACCACCAAACACGTCAATCACGCCTTCTCCTTCAAATTAACACACACAAGAAACAAACACATCTCTGCTCGCCACCATCAGTAGCAGCAATACTAGTAAAAGACAATACACCCTTTGGCTACAAGCTGCCCACAAACATGATGACTAATCCCTCTCTCACCTCTTCTTAGAACATCATCACCTCAGCCCATGAGCGGGCCTCAGACACCAGCGACAACTAGACAAACAAAATCAACACACAGGAAAAGCTCTACAGTCGCGGTAGCTATACACTCACTCTCCTTGCTACCAGCTGCTCTGTCGGCGACAAAAAGCAAAACAAAGAAACACCTGGAAAACTCCCCGCTACCACAGGCGACAAACTCAATGAAAAAAACTCCCCATCATGTCACCACCAGTGCGCCATCCTTTTTACTTCTTAGAGTTTTTTGAATATTTCCACTCGCAGAATCGGGCAAATCCTAAAATTGTGCTCCTCGTTTGGCATCCATCACACCCGCCGTCTGAACCTTTCTTTTCTTGCTATTTTAATTCCGCCGCCCTTTTCAAAGAAAATTACATGGTATTGCATTATTTCCCTTATGTATTAAGGCCTTTATATATTAAGGCCCTAAGTATTATGCACACCTTTGGCTTGATATTGGCGATGAAGATCTCCGATTGCATACGTGCCATCTACAAAGATTTGATCTGCTCCTGCTCTTTGAGATCCCAGATTTAAGGAAGCCAAACCTTGATCATAACTCTGTGGTGGTGTT
Source organism: Cibotium barometz (assembly GCF_041138505.1). Lineage (NCBI taxonomy): Eukaryota > Viridiplantae > Streptophyta > Polypodiopsida > Cyatheales > Cibotiaceae > Cibotium > Cibotium barometz. The sequence continues at coordinate 42,217,106 of NC_141082.1, forward strand.
CCACAATGTGTTCCCCATGTTGTTGCCAAACATCATGCCATTGATGTAACCTTACAATGCTTATAGTATTGCACCATTTCTAACAAGCATATCTGCATCAAACACATCATCACATGCTAAAAAGGCTTCATTGCCACTTCAGTGGGTGGAGTATTGGGCATCCGAGTGCCATATGAACATGTATCTATATGTACATATGCCAGAAAACCACACTCAAAAAACTCCTAACAGCGTCAACATAGGGATGAAGTATGTTTTGTATGTTATACTAGTTATTTCAACCTCCAATATTTATTTGTCTCAATTTCAACATCTAATAACTATTTTTTTTAATTTCCTTATAGGAGTGATGAGTGGAGTGTCACAGATCCACCTGAGCAACGAGTCCCATTGCTGCTACTGGTGCCACGATCCTATATAGGGGACGTGGGCATAGAGTGCTCCATCGATGAGTGGGTACATATAGTGGATGGCGACGGAGGTAAGGTTTTCCGTTGTCAGCGAGACCTCGTGGACCTTTATATGCTTGAGGTCCACAAGCTATGGGCGTAAGAGATCTTTGATTATAATATGAGATGGTTGTAAATTGTAATTGAACTTATTAATAAACATAGAGTTTTCATTTAAATGCAGGGACCAAGACAAGGACAACAAGAGGTTTTTTCCTCGCACAGTTCGAGTAAGAGTTTGAGGTCGGCTAGAGCCATAAAGGTATTCTACAAGAGGGTGCAAGGAGAGATAATTCACAATAATAATACACATCCTTATTTGAAAGAGTGAGCAGATAAACATATGTGTTAATTGTCCCAAGGAGGGAACCCAGAATAATAATAGACCAACATTTCAAGTGTTGAACATGGTCATATAAAGCCAACTCCATATTCTAAGGATAAATTTTGTGAATCCATAAATCCTTAGTCCCAGCTATGTATTGCTCATGCTTCTATCACATAACTTCTTCCATAAGAAAATACCGCGTGCACCCTATATAACATGCGGAAGCATGGCCCTGGGCCCTATCGGCTCTTCCTAGACAAGGCCCCTAGGGTTGGCTGCGACAGCCTTCCCAACCCATGCAAGGGCTGGTGGGCACAGCTTGGGGCCTTCATGGCCCCATGGGGTGGCTCAAAGCTACCCCATGCCCACTGCAAGAGCCTTAGGCTCTGATCTAGGGTAGCCCTATGGGATGGCCACTTTTCTACATGCACTACACAAGTTTGGCATCCAATTGTAAACCAGATACACAGATCATCTGTGACATGTGAGGGATTGATCGTAGTAAAACAACCTTAGTCCTAACTAAACTAGACTTAGAAATATACTTAAGAGATAGAGAATGGTTTCAATTCAAATATACTTAAGAGATAGAGAATGGTTTCAATTCAAATACAATGCAGCTATATTAGATGAGATGGCTACAACTAAGATCTAATAAGATCTATGATGATGTTGATGCTAACTTTGACTGAATGCTGAACTACTATACTGTTAAATGCTGAATGCTGAATGCTGAACTCCATACCTTCCTAGGGTCTTGGGCTGAAGACCACCAAAATGATGGAGAGCTGCCTAGTACGAATGATATGCCTGCATTTTTATAGTTGAGACTGCTCGTCAGGCAATGCATACTGTTGTCGGCCTCCTACAAAATGTGCCCACGACTGAATATTACCAGTCACCTGCCATAATGTCTTAGTGAGCTACTAATGTAACCACAGTCGGCTGCATTTTAATGCTCATGACTGGCACAAAGCCCAATCGGATTGGCATGATTGAGTCAAGCCTAAATATAAACAAGTGGTTCAAGAGCATGGAGAGTTGTTGGTGGACCATGGGACTCCATTAGAGCAGATCATACAGAGAGACTTCTTGTTTGAATTGGCGCAAGAAAGAGGGAAGATGGGCATGATTGGTTGTGATTTTGACAATAAGCAATACACACAAGCATTCCCTTGCAATAGTTTACTTGTGAGCTCTCTTCTCCCCTCTTTTTACTTGCATATATGCCATTGAATCTTTCTTGCTTGATGGACACAAGCTAGATAGGTTTGTTTGTAGGTTGTGTAAGACCCCCCTTACCAATAATAATTTAAACTGAGTGTGTAAAATAATTTTTGAATAACCTTTGAAATTAAACTAAGTGTACATAAAATAATTGTAGAATAGCATTCGGAATGTGAATTTAAATCTTAAGCTATTTATTGGCATAAGCTGTGTGCATTGAATTAATAGTTGACCTTAAATTAACCCCTCTATTATTACTAGATCTTGAAAACATTTAAGCTTAGGAATAGGATTAATTTTTAAATATGGAATATCCTCTACACATACCACAAATCAAAGAATTAATTGGAATTAAAATTCACTTTAGCTTAGGATAAATTAATAGGAACATGTCTAAATTATTTGTGCATAGTTGGTATAATTATTTGACCCATAGATTACACATAAACTTGTAGGAAACTTGTAGGGTGATAATAACTACATTGGATGAACTCATTCTAGGTACATTATCACTAATTATAGATTAGTGTAATTATATTTTAAACCTTAAGTTAATTTATCAATATAACCTTAGGATAAAATTGCACTAAATGATAAATTACTATATTTATATGATTTGTGCATCTAACTTAAAAGGTTGACCCTTAGGTAGAAGAGGATATATTTTGACTCTAATTAAGGTTAAATTGAGATGTCACTGAAATGTGCACATTAAATATACACACAAAGGTGCACATAACTTGTTGTGCAAATAGATATGTAAAATGACACATTCATATGAGAGATAATTTTTGTTATGTAAATTAACAAAGTATTGGTTACAGAAATCCACGTGAATAAAGATGAATTTTAGGGTAGATTAAGGCCTATTCTTAGGTTAAATAAATAAATAGAATAATTTATATAAAATAAATCATGTGTAAATAAGTAATTGATAGTAATAATTATTATTATTTTTTCATGCATACATTTGTATGTAAAGATTAGGAGAGATATGATGTTTTTAGAGAAATTAAGAGTATAGTTTTAGAGAGTGAAAGTTGAGAAACTCTTTTTCTAAATACAAAAATTGTGTATATTTAAGTAGTGGATCTTAGGATATGCAAACCCTATCCTAGGAAATCAGGAAAGAAGTTGAGATTAAAGAATTTATATGAACCTTTATCTCAAAATAATTCTTAAGTATAATTTCTCTCTCTAGAAACTGAGAGAAGCAGTTATGGAATACATGTGTATACCTTGGATTAAGATTTGGTCCTTAGAATTGAGATTCGAGAAAAAAGGGTTAAGAGATATTTAGAAGAGATAGGTATACCCTTAGGAATATTTAATTAATAAAAACCCTTAGAGATCTTATGCTAGAAATCTATGACTAGATAAAGGATTTAAAAAATTTGGGATGAATCCTAAGGCTGAGTATTGGCCTATGAATTTGAACAAACCTCACAAGGATTACATGTGTGATGCATGTGTAAGCCTAAATCATGTCTTTATATTGTTTAGACATCATCTTCACTTGGGACATATTTTTGTAAAAGACTATGAAGGTGCCACATAGGTTAATCAAGCTCCATGTGGATGTCATCCAAAAGAGGTGTGTCACACAAAGATAGTCACTTGAGACCTTGACCCATCTTGGTTGGATGTGGTTGCACTCCTGGCATGGTGATGTGAGGAATAGGAAGCCTCTTTAGTGTGATACGGTGGTTCCTAGTAGCCTAGATGATGTAATCGTCAGTCATACATGGCTCCTAAGATCATTCTTGGAGTGTTTATGCTTTTTTGAAGTGTGGTTACTAGTAGAAGAAGTGCCTTTAGATGTGTATACGAATGTTTGTGTCAGCACAGCAGGGCATATGTGAGACCTCTGAGGATCCTTTGATTAGCAGAGTGGTCCAAGGAGTGTGTTCAGGCTTAGTGGTGTATATGTTCCCCCCATTGGAGGCTCATGGCTGTGGTGCAAGGAGATTCCTTGATGGTTTTTCAATTATCTGCAACATTTTTCACTGGTGTATCTAGGATGATTCTCAGACTCATAATATTTATTTGGATTTTTGTATTGATTAGTTAAAATTATTTCTTTTCAGTGGAGTGTGTGTGTGTGAACTCTATATTCAATAATGAAAAAAGGAAATTTTAATTATGGGTGTGTGAGTTCACACTAGCTCCATAGGCCCAGGGGGAAATGTTGGACCCATGGGATTAGATGGGGGCTAGGTTGACCGATGGAACTAGTATAAGTTTGTAAAGGATCAAACACTGCAAAAAAGCAGGTGGTAGGGTAGACATGATATTACAGATTCTTTCTCAAAACTAAGATCCAAATTATTTTACTTGGAAAAAATAGGGATTAAGACTTAGGAGAATATGGTAGAATGGTTGTCTTCATAATCGAGTTAGGTTGTGTTAAGCCTTGGCCATCGATGGGTTCTACTAGTTGTGAGAATTATAAAGGTAATACTTACCTCTAGGAATCGTGTTTAAGTACCTTTTATATGGATTATTCTAGTTTAGCTATATGTCAAAGCTTCTAGATAGCTGAACATAAGAATACTAATACTACCCTTAGATTAGCCGTTTGATGTAGACTTATAGAGTTATTGAGGGTGTTATGGCTCACCCTAACCCTCCTTGAAACACATCCACAAAGACATTACCTGGTAAATCACAATGGCCGAGCTCATAACCCTTGAGGTCTCCAAGCTCTACAACTCCTTGGAGAAGCAATTCCACCGCGTCTCCCGAATGTTGTCACACCTCTTCATTGCACTACGGGTCCTCGTCCTCCCTCCTCTCACCTAACTTCACTCACACACACTCACTAGCATGTATTAGGGAGAGAGATTAGCAAGAGCAAGACTGAATTGCACAACCCCCCCCATCCAGGGATGTACCTGGAAGTTGTCGATGGTGAGGCATGAGTATGGATACGTACTCATGGAGCAACTGCTACATTAATTGAGCCAATAGAATAGTAAGCAATAAGCTTAACAACTATATAGTGGCTATTGCGTGATATGGCTTAATCCGTGATGATGCTTAAATCGTGAAAGTACGGGTGCTTAAGCCTTGAGACTGTGTTTCTTCTTGAGAAACCTGAACTCGTGAGATTGCAGGATTTTTGGCAATGAAGGGTTATTTCATGAGATGGCCTAATTTGGTGAAGTTACAGGTTTTGACCTCGAGGTTTTTTTTTCCTGCTTTTATCGGTCATCTAGGTCATGATTTGCAAGCAACAGCTTCTTGTGCACGCTTATTTCTCACTTCTAGAGGGGTTATAAGAGCATTGTTATTTTGTTCTTGATGTGCTCCTAAATCTCCATATTACTTCTTGAATTTGTTGCTAAAATGATGTCGAGGCAGTAGGGAAGACTGTTGATTGTTTGCTTGAACATATAAGCTCTTGTGTTGGTGCTGAATGCACGAGAGTGGTTGAGTGATTTGCTTGTTGTTTCTTGGGCCGCCATTCTTGTCAAACTATAGGTGAAGTTGTTGTGGTTGAAGTTAGTGGTAGTGAGATTTTCTTCACATTGCTTGATTTTGGCAACCATATGATGGAATTACCATCATAGTATCCTTGTTGTTGAAGCACATGCACAGGCACCCATTTTTTACGAACACTGTAATTTGGTGGCCGATGTGCTTGTTGGTGTTGAGGCTTTCTTCTTTGTGCAATCTTAGGGGACTTTGTGATGCGCTTAGGAAACCAAGCTTTGGTATTTCTTTGGTAGTACCCTTGTGCCTGCAGTAGTGTTTTTGGTACCCACACTTGTTGCATTGGTGGAGTTCTTTGAGGAACTCGCCATAGGCTTTGGTGGACTATGTTGTGGAGTACTCTTCTTCTTCCTTGGGCTCTAAGTGTTGCGTTGAGGAAGAGGTTTTGACCGTCGAGGCACCCAAATTTGATTGGCACCTTCATAGTAGCCTTGAGCTACTATGAAAGTAGTTACTTGAGCTACAAGTAACTACTTCTCCACCCACATTTTGATACTATTAAGATATCATGATTGTGGGTGTCTTGATGGAGTTTTCTTTAGGGTTAATGTGGAAGGTTTGGGGCCCTGCTGCTTGACTTTGGTTGCTGCTGAGGCTGCGGGTTTGAGACTCATGGGCATTGTTGATGATGATGAGGCTAGAGTCTCTTGTGGAGTGACTGTTGATGACGAGGCCTTTGATGAGTATGTGGGTAGCTATGTTGTTAGGTGGGTTGATTGTACTCGTAGTGTTTTGGATCTAGCTTTGAACTTCTTCAAGAATAGATGCTGATTGCGAGGTTCTGGCATTGAACTTCGTAGGCAAGGATGGGGTTGAAGGAGTAGAGGCTTTATCAGAGTTGGTTGTTGATGCAGATGGTAGGTCCTTGTGTAGGGGCTTTTGTGGAAGAGGATTGTATCCTTTTGCATTCAGCATCATAGATATCTATTAAAGTTGGATCCTCTTCCTGGCAATATGGTATCATCAACTTTTTGTCGTTAACCATCATGATGACTCTATCGCCGCTAAGAAAAGCACAGTGGTGCTTGGGTGGCAATAGTCCATTTATGCCCCAAGATCATATCTTCTTCCAACACATACCCAACAACAAAAAACTTGCAAAGTACCCCAAACATGTCATATTCAAGTCTTGTGTAAAGGTAATCCTTTCAAGATGTATCATGAGTGTTGGTTGACCTAACAAATCCCATAGCTCGAGGGTCATGAGATTGTGTTCTCATGTTGGATAACACTATGCTTGAGCTGTGGTGATTTTCTTTGCAATTTCCAATCCAATGAAAATCCTAGGCATCTTTTCAGATATGTCGGAAGTTCCAGCTCTTGCAGGGTCTCTTCCTCCCGTAATAGCAATTGTACATTGCCTGCAGGAGTGTTTAAGGTGATTGTTTGCATGGATTCATCTAGTGAATTGTAGAGAGTGTCATTAGAAGGGTCTTTTTTGTCCGAAAAATTGTCAGTAGCAGTGTCATCAAAAGTGTCATCAGAAGTGTCATTTAGGTTGGGATTTGAAGAGTCGGTTAGGATTTGAAGTTACTTTTAGGAATCGAAAGGTCAAGAGTCGTTTTGGGTTTTTCAAGAGTAAGTTTGGGTCTTTTTAAGGATAGCCTTCTTGTAGTGTGTATGGGGAATTGAATCAAGAATTACGAGTCTTTTTGTTTCTCTCCCTCTGTCTGTGTGTAAGGCTCCAAAGAGAGTCGTCATCTTTGTGTATTAGTCTCTTGTCTTTCTATGTATTCTCATTAAAGGCATAGCTTTGGTTTACCATAAACACTTGGTGATCAACACGGTGGGTATCCTGTCTCTTGCTGGCGGAGGTTAGAAGGCAGAAGCGGTGAAGCATACACATGGCTGATTGCAGAAGGCATCAGGAAGGTTGGTGTGGATGGCGCCAAGCCAAAGGCACAAATCATAGTAGTCAGGAGGTTCTCGAATGCTGCAGTTCAATCAGGAATTCTTTATTCAGTGACAGCAGGGCGAATCCGTTAACAAGGGAAGCAGCTTGGCTGGCCGATTTCAGCACCTATGCAGATAGCGTTGTTGTGTGGAGATGGCAAGTGCAAGGCTCAATCATCGTACTATTTTCTGTGAGCAATTTGGCTAATTCCGAGGAGGAAGCGGTTTCTTTTGCTATTCAAAGTTCATTCAAGGTGGGCAGTTCAGCGCTCATGGCGGCGGTTCAGAATACATAGCACAAAGGGGTTGCATTAGGCGTCAAGAGAGGAGCGCTGGTGCAGGCCGAATGTGAGAATATTCTGTTGCAGAAGGGTGGATGCCAGAAGCAATCAATATTTTTTGTCTTAATAAAGGCCACCATCAATAATTTCATATGCACATTATTTTTTGTAAATCGTTTGACTGTATACACAGCAGAAGCTTCATTTCTTTTCATGCCATATGCTATGGTTACACAGGAGCGGCATAGCTTTGGTTTACTATAAACATGAATACAACGATTCACTTATCCAAGGTCCACCAAAGACAACATCATACTCAAGGGAATCTAGGGTAACATGGAATGTAAATTCCATATCCCCATCGATTGTTTGAGTAGTGTATCTAAAAGAACCTGGAACTTCAATGTTTTGTCCATTGGCTCCTCTTGCAAGACTATTGCTTGTAGGGATGAGTTTAGGTTGTCCCAATGACACCCAAGTGTCTATTGTCACTCATGATGTTATGACTAGCTCGAGGGTTAATCAATGCGCATTTGTACTGAACATAAGAGCCTGTAGAGAAATCCAACCGTACCATGATAGAATCTACCAAAGGAACCATGGGTGTTTTGGTTATTGACTCGGTTTCAAATCCAATTTTTGTTTCATATTCCTATTCACTTTTATCCTCTGTTTGGGTCTCAATCTTTTCAAGAGTACCCAATGCATACAATGGCACACTTGGCTCTCTAACAATTCTTAATGAGGTCTGTTTGGAAACTTGCGAATCCTCACAGTCCTATTTTATGGAGTTCTTTATGTCTTGGTATAAATCAGGTTGAGCCCTTAAAGGTGCAAGTGCTAATGTGATGCTGGGTCTATCATGAGAGAAGAGCATTCCTCTGAATAAGGTTTTGAGAGATTGTTTTAATCTTGTAAGAGAATTATCGAATTCCTCATGTGCTTTCTCAAGCCTATAGTTCGTACAATCTGTCTCAAATGACTCTTCGGTAGAGAGTATGTCTTCCTCTCTTGAAAGAGAAAGTGGTACTCTTCTAGGCTTTGAATCTTGGTTTCTCTTTTAGAATTGGCATTATGAGGCTCAATCACAACCGGTGACCCTGTAAGACATTCAACCATGCTAAGCATGCTCTCCTGACCTTGCTTTTTGCGTTTCGTATATGTCATGTGATTATTATTATCCATTTGGGGTGGTTGGGTGGGTTCTAGTTTCTTGATTGGTCTCTGTGGTACGCTGAACGAAGAGTAAGAACTTATCTCATCCTCACTTAGTGATGGACTAGAACTTGTTTCATTCTCTGACTTTCTTTGGTTTGTCAGCTTTTCATTATGTTTACCCATGCAACGAGATCTAATTTTCTTTTGGATTTTTGTTTCATGTGTCGCACATATGGGTGTTGTGGTTTGTGTTGTGGTCTTTGAGGTGGAAGCTTCTGCATAATGTATAGCTTTTGGCTCTTTTGGGATTATGTCCCCTTTTAGGTCTTTGTCCTCCCACAGGCTCCTTTTCCCTGTCTTTTAATTCGACCTTGGTTTCGACAATTTTTTGTCCTTTGTTTTTCTTGGATTTAGAAGGTTTTGTTTTCTCTTTTGGGTTCTGTTTTAAAGCATGTTCTTCTACCCATGTTGAGGTATTGTCTTTTGCTTTCCTTTTGACTATTTCTCATACCTTGGCTTGTAAGCGTGTAAGCATATTTCTCATACCTTGGCTTGTAAGCGTGTAAGCACATTCAAGGGTTACCGTGACCAGTTGCCCATTTTGTACACTTAAGATGTTAAGAGTTGTATTTTGTGAGACAAGTTGCATTGAAGCAGCTCGTCTTGGGCAATCTTGGAACATGTAATCAATGCCACATTGTTCACACGTTGGTCGCAAGGTGTGAGTGACTATGGGCATGGAAGTATTCCAGTCTACTGCCTTATGAGGTCCACGACAATAGAAACACTAAAGTGTCCGATTAATTGCTTCATGAGCATTTTCTATCCTTTGGATTGTTTATATTTGGTGCACGGGATATGGAGGTTTTGAGTCCAATGTGGATAAAGTGGGACACTTTTTAGTATCGTGGTCAAAGGTTTTACAATATATGCAGTATAGAAGGACAGGTGTCTTGTATGCACAATGACGATTGGGATGGTCGTAGAAAGTGATTGCATTCAACACAAGGCATTTCGCTCCTCACTTTTAGAGGCATTAAGGATGTCTGGGCTTGACGGTTTTGGTCCTCTCTTATAGATGTCTGTTGTAATGTTTTAAGCAAGACTGCATGAAATTTGGGGAATGTTAATTCCGAGATCGATCTTTCTTTTGCCATTGCTTCACTTTGTTTAGATGAGGAACACCTCATAGCATGCTCATCTTCTAGCATGTTGTCATCTAAATGTATTGCTTCTTTACAACATTGATTGAATGATTGGATACAATGATCAAGTTGTGTAAGCTGTGATTCTTCAAGCCCATCATGAAACATCTCCTCAATTGAACATCATTTAATTTTTTCCATGACTTACAATGTGAGTCCAAGAGTTTTATCCAAAGGATAAAATCTCTAATGGATTCATTTAGTTGATGCTCAATTGAATAGAGTTCTGTTATTGCACTCCATCGATCACCTTGTCTGGAAAAGCCATGTATAAAGGCTGATTTCAAGGTTTTGAAGTTGGTCTTGATCGCCGGATCAATGTGATGAACCATCGACTAGCTTTTCCCTCAAAGCATAAGTTCAACGCATGTATCTTAGTGGGGCAGTTGGGATTTCCAAAGGCTTCGCATCTTTGTTCAAACATTTGAATGAATTAAATAGGGTCTGTTGTTCTGCCATATTTGCCCATAATTTTGGAAATTTGTATGGTCGTATTTCTGTATAAATCATTGAGGTCGTATATGAGTGATCTTGCTGGAAGAGACTCAGTGAGTCCTTGGGCCACCCCCCTTCATATACTAGTCAGTATGTCCAAGGTGTGGGCATCCAGAAAAGGGTTGGTACTCATAGGAATTACAGGAATGTTAGGCAAGGGACCAAAGCCCGGTGGAATCGAAGTGACAGGGGGTGTAAAACTCGATGACACTTGTTATAGACATGGCCAATGGCATTGGGAGGTGAATTTGCGGCATAGATCTCAATGGCTCGAAGATGTCAGCCATTGGCTTCAGTCCTTGTGTAATCCCTGGTGGCAATCCCTCTATTGTGGCCATGTGAGAGTGCCTAAATGCTCCTTAATGAGCAATCGCAGTTTGTTTGTTTGTTTTTTATTTTTTGGCTTTTTATAATCTCCCACAGCCCATTACAGCCTCAAGAGGCTTGGCATACTCTTCATTGGTTCAAACGGGTGTCTGTTTGCCCTAATTAGCTTAGGCGCTATACGCACGTGAACGACCTTTAAGATATTTTTATGAAAAAAGCGTATGCTTGGAACTTCCCAGATGGAAGAGGAGGTCCTAAAACCTATTTTCCATCACTGTCTCAAGATGAAAATTTTTCTCGAGAATTTTTTCCCTGTTTCACAGCACGTTTTTGAGGGTGTTCCAAAAGGAATTTTGAAAAACTCTATATGAGGAAGTTGTAGTATTTTTGGAGTACTACAACTTTGTTCCCTTGAGTCATCTGTGATTTTGTCGTCTAGACCCTCAAAAAGTAGCCCGAATATGGCTTGTCATCGTTTTTGCGCTAATTTTTATGGTTTTTGGGCTGTTTTTTGCCTCGATTTTTGGGTCAAATTTTGAGGCTGTTGGTTAGAGGCCAAAATGGTCGATTATGACTTCGGAAGACTGAGTCCAAAGTCGAAGAGCTCGATGTTAGCTTTTCGATGAGTCCTAGAGTGCCTTCATCGGATATACGGTTTAGGAGATACTGGCCTCCAAACATGGGTGGTTTCTAGAGTCCTTTTTTTTAGCCGACGGGCTGCCGAAAATTTTCACCGGAATTGCCTTCGGGCAAAAATTTTCTCCAGATTTTCCTTTCACGGCCGGAATTGAATTGCCTTTCACAGTAGGAATGTTTCGTCGGATTTACCTCAAGCCCGAAATTTTTCACTGGATTTGTCTTTCATTGCGGCCGAAAATTTTTGCCGGATTTACCTTTCATCACGGCTAGAATTGTCTTTCACGATTGGAAATTTTCACCGGAATTGTCTTTCACACGACCAAAATTTTTCACCGGATTTGCCTTTCACGGCCAGAATTTTTCATCGAAATTACCTCACAGGCTGAAAATTTTCACCGGAATTGCCTCACGACTGGAATTTTTTGTCGGATTTGCCTTTCAATGGTCGGAATTTTTCGTCAAATTTGCCTTTTACAGCCTGAAATTTTCGCCAGAATTGTCTTTCACGGTCGGAAATTTTCGCCGAAATTGCATTTCACGGCCAGAAATTTTTTTAATTTTTTTTTAAAAAAAACATTTTGGGAGTCTAGTGGAAAATACGAATTTTCATTTTTGAGGGAGAATATTTTTTGAATTTAAAATGAAAGGGATATGGGTATTTTCCCAAAAAGGTAAGTGGGAATCAAAAAAGTCAACCTTTTAATGACACCCCTTACACCCTTCATAAATGACTCCCAAAATGGACAAATTGACAACTCATGAGCATCTACTCATTGAATGCTCATTAGCTTTAATGAGTTATGTAAAAAAGTGATTAAGTATTAATCTAAGATTAATTTTTTCACTAATCTTTTCCTCTTTTACACTAATTAAGGACTCTAATTAACCACTAATCCCTAATTAATTCACACAATTGAGCACATCATTGGATAGAGCAAGGGAATGCTAATCTTTGTGCATCAAAAATTATGTAAATTAATCTAAAATATGAGATTAATTAGACTCTTAATTCTAGTCTCCTCTTTTAAGGTAAAATTAAGCAAAGAGAGTCAAATTTCTCCAATTGATGAAAAAATTGATATGATTAGGTGTTTTGATGCATCTAGATGCTCTCAATACACTCAAAAACCCTAATTTCAACTACTCATGATCAATTTAGACCCTAATTAATATATTTTCTAATTTTTTGGCCTCTTAAACAAGATTAATCACCCTTAATGACAAAAACCAGTCCATTAAGAGAAATTAGTCAAATTCAAGGATTTTTTAATGGTTTTAAGAAATTTTTTGAAAGATTAAGCTACTCCTAATGCTTGCTAACACTCTAATCCAAATAATTTTAACAAAAAACACACAATTAAACTAGAATTAATGATCTTAGATCTATGTTTAAACTAAAGAGAGCTAACATTCACTAAGAAATGCATTCTTTTGCATTGTTTGATGCAATGGATGCAAACTAAGCCTAATACAAACTATGTGCAAGCCCTAAGAATATGAAAAACCACAAAAACGACAACAAAAACACAAATTAATCTAAAAATTAAGCAAAAAGCACTCTTTACAAAAAAAAAAAAGAGAGCTATTCTACACCAAATCTCACACAAATCACCATCAAATCCACATCTTTTTCATGGAAAACCATTAATAAAGATAATGGGAAATGGATTATGCATAGATTAGAGGCAAAATGATGGAAAAAGCCAAGGGATGGCTCCCCGGTAGCGGTGCCAAAAATGTTATGGCTCACCCTAACCCTCATTGAAACACATCCAAAAAGAGATTACCTGGTAAACCGCATGAGGATCTTTCCAATGGCCGAGCTCATAGTCCTTGAGGTCTCCAAGCTCTGCAACTGCTTGAGAAGCAATTCCACTGCGTCTCCCACGAACGTTGTCACACCGTCACGTTGCACTATGGGTCCTCGTCCCTCCTCTCATCTTACTTCACTCACACACACTCACTGACATGCATTAAGGAGAGAGATTAGTAAGAGGATTAGCAAGAGCAAGACTCAATTGCACAATGGGAGAGTATGTTGTATTATAAGATAAATTCACTTATATACATGGCCATAAGTGTTCACACTCACTTAAACTGTGGCCGGCCAGGCACTTTAGGCTCATAAGAGGCCTAATGCTATTACAATGACTACTCTAATAAGATATCCATGAATTACATCACTTAGTACTTCATCCTAACTTGCTACCACATGCCCTTGAAGTGGGAATCGCCATAAATACTCCGTCACACCAATACGGGCGCCCGTCCAAGTTGTAGCTTTAGACACTATTGCTTCATCTTGAATGTATGACCCTTTGGTGTATCTACCGTGACTCCTTGATCTAAGATAATGGTGGTAGCTCTTGTTAATCCTAGAATTGGATTAACAAAGGGGTAGGGATCTCACAGGTTATCTGCTTGCATTAGCTTTCGCATCATTCCCTACCTTTTATGAGAGAACCATCATAAGGACCATCTCTTTTTAGCTCCACTTAGGCATAGAGAGCTCTCTCTTCACCCCTTTGGTAATGGAGCATTCCAGTGTGCCAACAGAGTGAGGACACGGTGACGTGTTAAGATATTGAGCTCAACTAGTGCTACGGGTGGACATTGATGACCTGCCTGGGTGATAGCTTTCGCACTTATATCAATAGCACGGTTGGTGCAATTATGGTTGATATGCCGCTAGTGGATGACAAGCTATGTGTGACAGGCACTTTAGAATACTAGAGCTTTGGCATAGTTATAGCGCCAACTCATATAGTCGGGTTCACACTATAGACCAACTACTTTGTATGTTGTTGTAGGAGAGTACTTTACCTTTATGTATGCACTCTTATCTTTTAGTTATATGGTTGTAGAGAAGAGAAGAAGATAGAAGAAAATTCAGCCATCCATCTCTCTTCTGTCTTGCACTTTTTTTTGTGTGTGTGTGTGTGTATGTTTTCTTGCAAGGAACCCAAGCTCTCTCTCTCCCCCACATTCTCTTTATGGTATTAGAGCTCCAATTTGTGTGAGAGCTAAGGAGACAAGCAAGAGGCAATAATAAGCAAGCAAGGAAGCAATACACGGGTAAGAGCATCATCATCTCTTTCCCTTCTTGGTTTAGGTAAAACACCCATCGGTAGCTCTAGGAGCTACACATCTCCGATTAAGGAGATGTCTTCGCAAGCTTGGAGGTTCCTGTGTGTTATGGAGTACTTTATATTGAACTTTTGTGGCCAAAATTGCATTTCGGGCACATCTCGGTCTCCGTTCTATCATTGTAAGGTATTTTCGACAATTTCAGGAAGTTCTGGTTAAGAACTATCTTTGGTCAAAATCTGGTTATTGCAGTGCATTTTGGGAGTGCGCAGACAGTGTTTGCACATGTATTATTGACATTGGGTGAATGTACATGTACTTTGGTTAGATCTAGTGTGACCTACATATTGTACTAAAGTACCGATGTAGTAGTCACAAAAGATACTGTTGTGTTACAGGTTGCATTCAAAATTATCTGTCAGTTTTTTTTATTGTTGCTGCAGGAAAATAAGTCTGGCAACGGCATCAATAAAATTGTCAGTGTGTTAGAAGCTGGAAAAGAATGACTTCCATGCCTGGAAGTTTAGAATGACCAATTTCCTTATGGGTAAATGATGTTGGGACTATTTCGAAGGGAGACAATGAGGAGCCTCCTGAGTTGTCTAAAGAGAATGCCAGTCCAAGAGACATAAAGGCATTCAAGGATTGGAACCAAGGTGTAAGGAAAGTCATGTATTAGCTGTCAAATTAGTGTTATAGACACAATGATAGAACACATATAGGATGCTAACACTCCAGTAGTTGCGTGGCGGAACCTGGTGTAGATGTTCCAAACCAATACAAAGGCAAGAAATTTGCAGCTAAACCAAAAGCTGCATACTGTGGAAAAGAAAAGCATATCTATCAATGAGTATGCTTTAAAGATAAAGGGCATTGTTGAATCCCTTAGGTCTATCAATGTATCGGTAGAAGATGATGACTTAGTAAGTGTCTGTTTAAATGGGCTTGGCAAAGAGTACAAGCCATTCAAGACCTCCATTGCAGTGAGGGAGAATATTCCTAACTTTCGAAACTTGGTGTTTATAATGATAATAGAAAATTCACTTAGTGAGATGAATCTTCTTTACAAAGAAAGAAAACATTGAAACATGCCTTTTAGTCTACTTCTTCAGGTAGAGACAGAGGTAGAGGTCGTGGTCAAGGCCAAGGTGGTGGCCGCCAAGGAAATCAAAATTTTGGATAACAAGAGTCTAATGATTCTCAACACAACAATCATACACAGGTGGAAGAGGCCAATCTTGTAAGATTCCTCCCTCTAGCTTTTGAGGTGTGCAGGTGTAAGAACCTCCCCTTCTGATCTTATAATTATTCCCCTCTCTAAAATAAAAGAAAGATCCTGTTTTGGCCTGGAGAGAGAAAATGTCTAGAGGGAGGTAATTCAAAATTGAGATATTTTTGGATATAAAAATCCTCCTAGTGTGAAAAATGGTTTCCCCTGAATCAAAAATTCAAAAAGAACTTTCCAATGTGCAATTGGAATTAATTAAAAATAGGTAAAAAGGACCTTAGCCTAAGGGTCCAGATTTTCAGAAATTTTTGAATTATGCTCCAATTAAGGTTCCTATGGAGGACTAATAAGATTAATCCAAATTTAGGGAGGAGATAAATTGAAGAATAAAAGAAAATCTCCCAAAAATGAGTAAATGCTCACAGACGATGAAGAGTTCACTATGGTTTATTAGTTAAAATGGCAGAGATATTTAGAGGAAATGATGCATTTTTGACACCTCAGTGTGGGGATCTCCCCTCATGAAGGAGGTGCCTATTTCACATGTGTGGAGGAGTTTTAAACTCATAAATAATGAGATATTTTTATCTCTCCTCTCTCTTGTTTCAACTAGATCCAAAAAGTAAGCTAAACTCACCCAAAAATGGTCAAAAATTGACCAAACTGATTTGGAAAATTCTAGAATCAGTTTGCTTGGTTAGAGGCTCATGTTTTCCTATAAATAGAAGCCTCCCCCTTTATAAAAGGTTAATAGTGTTTATGCATTGTTACTCTACTCCTACCCAGAACCAATTACATTGAATTCCCTTGATAATTCAATTCTTTTTGACTAAATCCTCTCCAAAGAAATTGGTGGCCAATCTTGATCCAAACAAGAGTAGAACCCTCAATCCCTCAAGCCAAAGGAAAGCTTACAAAACTCCCTGTAAGCTAAAATTTCTACTTTTTAATTTCAAAATCTATGGTTTTCTGATTTCCTTATTTTTTTATATATAGTTGATTAAAGTGAATCCTGATGTTATGCCTTGATGAAAAGGCTACCCCCTTCTCTTCCTTAAGAATTCAGCCTTTCTTTATCCCCTAAAATAAGTAACAAATAAATTGATTAAATTTTTCTTATTGTTTACACTCTAGAAAGTGATAATTGACTAGATTAGAGTATTGTACTTCAAATTGGGGTTAATTTTAATTTAAAAATAGAATGTTAAAAATTGAGAAATGGTCAGCCATACAAAGGAGGTTATGGTAAAATTTTCTTAAATTTTATGGAAAATAAAGTTTATTTTTATGTTATTCTAAAAGAGTAATTCCCACTGTTTGTGCATTCTAAAAGAAATATTTTTATTTACTCCATGTACATATTCACCTATGAATATGCATGGATATCATTGATATGAATTATTGAAATTAATTTCTATGCATAGAAAGATGCATATTGGAAATCTTTTTTTGGTATAAAAGTGTTGTTTTCATTGAGTTTAAATTCTATGCATAGAAAGATGCATAATGAAAATTTTTATTTATAAAAGTTTTGTTTTCATTGAATTTAATTTCTATGCATAGAAAGATGCATAATGGAAATTTTTATTATAAAAGTGTTGTTTTCATTGAATTTGATTTCTATGCATAGAAAGATGCATAATGGAAATTTTTATTATAAAAGTGTTGTTTTCATTGAATTTGATTTTCTACATAGAAAGATGCACAAAGGATTTATTTTTCTTTCAAAAGTGTTATTTTCATTAAAACTGATTTTATGCATAGAAAGATGCATAAAGGATTTATTTCTCATTAGAATTGATTTTATGCATAGAAAGATGCATAAAGGATTTATTTTTCTTTCAAAAGTGTTATTCTCATTAGAATTGATTTTATGCATAGAAAGATGCATAAAGGATTTATTTTTCTTTCAAAAGTGTTATTCTCATTAGAATTGATTTTATGCATAGAAAGATGCATAAAGGATTTATTTTTCTTTCAAAAGTGTTATTCTCATTAGAATTGATTTTATGCATAGAAAGATGCATAAAAGATTTATTTTTCTTTCAAAAGTGTTATTCTCATTAGAATTGATTTTATGCATAGAAAGATGCATAAAGGATTTATTTTTCATTCAAAAGTGTTATTCTCATTAGAATTGATTTTATGCATAGAAAGATGCATAAAAGATTTATTTTTATTTCAAAAGTGTTATTCTCATTAAAATTGATTTTATGCATAGAAAGATGCATAAAGGATTTATTTTTCTTTCAAAAGTGTTATTTTCATTAGAATTGATTTTATGCATAGAAAGATGCA
Organism: Cibotium barometz; assembly: GCF_041138505.1. Taxonomy (NCBI): domain Eukaryota; kingdom Viridiplantae; phylum Streptophyta; class Polypodiopsida; order Cyatheales; family Cibotiaceae; genus Cibotium; species Cibotium barometz. The sequence continues at coordinate 42,235,216 of NC_141082.1, forward strand.
TAAAAGATTTATTTTTATTTCAAAAGTGTTATTTTCATTAAAATTGATTTTATGCCTAGAAAGATGCATAAAGGATTTAATTTTATTTCAAAAGTGTTATTTTCCTTAAAATTGAATTTATGCATAAAAGGATTTTTATAAATGTGTTATTCCCACTGAAGTTGATTCTTCTGCATAAATAGATGCGTAAAGAATCTTTATATCAAAAATTAGAATTCTCTCAAATTCTATGTTTAAATTCTATGAATAGATGTAACGAGATGTGATGAGAATCAGATAACTGTGAATGAATGGATGGATGGTTGTGATGTGAATAGAGGTGATGAGATGTGAGGTGAATAGATGTGATGAGATGTGATGTGAATCAGATAGATGTGAATGGATGGATGGTTGTGATGTGAATAAAGGTGATGAGATGTGAGGTGAATAGATGTGATGAGATGTGATGTGAATCAGATAGATGTGAATGGATGGATGGATGTGATGTGAATAGAGGTGATGAGATATGAGGTGAATAGATGTGATGAGATGTGATGTGAATGGATGGATGGATGTGATATGAATAGAGGTGATGAGACATGTGAGGTGAATAGATGTGATGAGATGTGATGTGAATCAGATAGACGTGAATGGATAGATGGATGTGATGTGAATAGAGGTGATGAGATGTGAGGTGAATAGATGTGATGTGAATCAGATAGACATGAATGGATGGATGGATGTGATGTGAATAGAGGTGATGAGATGTGAGGTGGATAGATGTGATGAGATGTGATGTGAATCAGATAGATGTGAATGGATGGATGGATGTGATGTGAATAGAGGTGATGAGATGTGAGGTTAATAGATGTGTGATGAGATGTAATGTGAATCAGATAGATGTGAATGGATGGAGGGATGTGATGTGAATAGAGGTAATGAGATGTGAGATGAATAGATGTGATGGGATGTGAGATGAACAGATGTGAATAGAGGTAATGAGATGTGAGATGAATAGAGGTAATGAGATGTGAGATGAATAGATGTGATGAGATGTGATGTGAATCAGATAGATGTATTTGGATGGATGGATGTGATGTGAATAGAGGTAATGAGATGTGAGGTGAATATATGTAATGAGATGTGATGAGAATCAAATAAGTGTGAATGAATGGATGGATGAGATGTGATGTCATGTGAATCAGGATATAAATGAATGATATGGGATATGAGTGGATGATATGTGATGAAAATGGATGTAGTTATATAAGTGAAGAATGGATGTGAATGTATAAGTGAAGAATGGATGTGAATGTATATGTGAAAGAATGGATGTGGATGTATGTGAAATAATGGATATAGATGTGTATGTGAAAGAATGTGATGTGATATGAATATATATGGATGTGAAGTGATAGATATGAATGTATAGATAGATGTGAGAAGTCGTACCTGTGAACGATTGGATGGATGTGGATGAATGCGATGAGATGTGTATGAGATATGATGTGGATAGAAGTGATGTGATATAATGGTGATGAGAATGAATGTGATGGATATGAATGAATGTGATGTGAAGGGATGTGAATCGGGATAGATGTGAATGAGATGAGTTGTGACGTAAAATGAATGAGATATGATGGGATAGATGTGAATGAATGAGATGTGACGTAAAATGAATGAGATGTGATGTGAGTGAATGTGATGTGGTCTGAATGGATGAGATGTGAATGAATGTGAGGTGATGAGATGTGGATATGGGTAGATGCGAGTGGATGAGATCTAATAAGGATAAATTGAGGAAAGATGTGATGAGATGAAAATGATGTGATTAGATGAGAATAGGAATACTTATGAAATGGTTGTGGAATTAAATAATGTGGATTGATGTGGAAAGACGAGAGTTCGTTATAGAAACTGTATTTATGATATATTTTTGAATGACTATTTTATGTCAAGAATGCTGGCAAAAGCATTTTGACCATCTTGTGAATGAGGACGTGGAAACCTAAATGTTAAAGTTGCAACAGCTGACGGAGAGTCAACGGAGGACGTCTCGCGCAGCAAAGTCGACCGAGGTCTTGACCAGCCTCAGTTTGATTAAAATGGTGAGCTTCCGATACGGTGGATGAGGGACCAAGGAAGCAGCCTATGAGTGAAGTGCTAGGTCACCTACAAAGGATCCTAGAGGGTGCTAACCATATGGTGCTCGGGCTCTGGGTCGCCAAAACGATACCCACACATGCGTCGTGGAAGATATTGGAACAAGGAGTAAGAGTTGTTTTTTAAATTCGGGCATGGATCTGGTTGATTGACCTTGCTGGTTCCTCAATGGATGAGTCCATGGCTCTTTTATATGGATCCGTTGGTTGACCTTTGCTGATCTTCAATAGAGATTCCATTTTGATATGTGAATATATTGCCGGTTACTATGAGCTAGGAACTATCAAAAAGGCCCCCTGAGTGGACAAGTGGTGAGCGTTCTGGTTGCCAACGATGCCATAGATACACCGATGAAGGAATGATTGGAATTAAGGATTCAACTGGAGATTTTGATGATTATGATCAGTGACTCTATGATTTCATTAAATAATTGTTTTAAAGATAGCTGAATCTGTGAAAAAGACAATTTCATATTGGGTGTGTCAGTGGTGTCACTAGTTTGAGTTTGCATGAATATCTGGCTAGGGGGCTTGGGAACTCTTTTCCCTGGTACCCAGGATAAAACCTAACTAAATTCTTAATTGGATCCCATCACTACAGTGGTTGGGCATTGGCTAACCCATGGGACTGGATGGGGCTGGACAGATGGATCCCTAAATTGAGACTCAATTCTGTTATGGTATGATAGATGAAGTAAATCCTGGACAAAAATTGTTCTATGGAAAAGAATCAATGGCTGTGCCTCTCAATGAGGAAAAAAGCATTGGTCTCTATGATCCAAGTGCAATCTTTTCCCTGATCTGACCTGATCTGACTATGGGACTTACGGGTTTGGTTAGATCAGTTTAGTTAGTTAAGGCTTTTGATTACGTTAAAGAAAAATTATCCTGGAGGAATCGCCTGTGCTTTCCGGGCAAGGGAAGTTTTTCTGGGTTCGATTTTGGAAGAATCGATGGATTAGTCTCTTGTCCAGATATCCGTGGGCGAGGCCCCGAGTGAGGGACCCTACCCCGTGCAAGAAGTGCTACTTCCGCTACTATCACCCTTGAATTCGTTGCGCGGTGGGGATAGGGATCTCATAAATCTAGAGGCAGGGGGAGCCAAAGAGGGCGAGGTGGTTGGCAAACAAATCAAAATGCAAATAGCATAAACTTAAGTGCTATTATTGTGGCAAACCAAGGCACCTGGCAAAGGACTGCTATAAAAAGCAAAATGACATTAAAAGTGAAAAGTTGCAATAAGGCAACTATGCATCATCTAGTAAATAGGGAGGTGATGACAGAAGTGAGTAGTTGTTTGTGATAAAGAACATGCTTAGTTCCATAACAAGAGATGTGTCAGGATATGTGGATTATGGAGCCTTGTTGGGGTTCAACAACACAGAAGAGAGTATAAACAGACACAATTGCTCAATAAACGACATGTTCATTAGGCCAAAGCAGAAAACTTAGACATAGTAGAAAGGCGATGCACAGACAGAGGGTTGATAGAGTAAGGTTACACAAGAGATAAGAAAAGAACTCAGAATTCTGCTTGATTCACTCCTCTTCATTACATTGCTTCTCCTCTTTTCTACCTTGCTCAAAATCGTTACTCGTTCTCCAAAACGTATTCTTGAGTAACCGTTACCTATCTTAACTTCCAAGATTCCCAAGAAAGTCATCAAATATACCTACCACTTACCGACTTACTAAATATCCGACTACTACATATCCGACATACTACATTCTAACTTCTTACATATCCGACTTACTACAAAATATCTGACTAAGCAACATTCTGACTTAAGGGAACTATGTCTTCAACAAGCCTCTAACCATATGACTAGTCATGCTGAGTGGCTTAGAGACATGTGAAAAATAGAAAAACCAGGTTATGTAGAAACAGGTGATGTTACTGTGCATCCCATTGTGCATGTTGGTAAAGTGCCATTATCTATGCAAGATAGAAAAATGAAGTACTTTGAAAGTGTACTTCATGTTCCAAATATTATAAAGAACCTGGTTTCTGTTGGATAGATGGTTGAGCAAGGTCTGCAAGTGGGGTTTAATCCTCAAGGATGTTTTTTGGAAGACTTCAAAAATCAGTGTCACTTGGTTGCAAAGGAGGGTAACAAAAATGGTAGGATGTTTACTTTGGATGTAATCAGATGGTGGTGGGGGAGAATATTTTTCCAATGAGTTCAGTGATTTCTAGAGGAAGCAAGGAATTAAGAGATAATTTACATGTAGGTACACGCCCATAATGGTATTACAGAAAGAAAAAACAAGCACATTGCAGAAGTGGCACTTGTTGAAAAGAATATTCCACATTATTTTTACGCAAAAGCAGTAGCAACTCCTATGTACATTATGAACAAGACACCCACTGCAACTGCTCATGGTATGACACCAGAACAAAAGTTTATAGGCATAAGACCGAATGTGTCTCACTTGAAAGTGTTTGGGTGTATTACATATCTTCATGTTCTTGATGAAGTGAAAACAAAGTTGGATCCAAAGGCAGAGAAATGTATCTTTATTGGTTATGCTATGGAGCAGAAAGGTTATAGATGTTATAAACCTACCACTCATGAGATGCGAGTAAGAAGAGATGTTGTTTTTGACGAGATGAGTAGCCGGTATGCACCATCAGTGAAGGCAAAAGAAGATGCATATGTAAGAAGTGTTGATGTTGCACCACATGTAGAGCAGCAATCAACATGCAAAGGGAAGTGTTAGTGGACCTGGAGAGTCCTCTAGCAGTGGATCCAATGTTAGCCCAAACAGGATGAGAACAAATGTAAGTACACATGTATCATGCAAAGGGAAGAAAAAGGTGGATCAACCCTTTGTGCCTGATATGTCAGCAGGTCACTCATACGTGGATAGTGACTCTAGTGGCTCTAAGAAGAGGCTTGATGAGGAGCTTGGCATTCCATCTATGGTTACTCTTGGTGTAAGGAGAATGATGATGAAAAACAGGTAGAGGGAGAGGAGACACACACACAAGAGCAAACCCTAATGTATATTGCAAACCCTAACCAAGAGGGAAGCCATGTCCCTTCTCACACAATGCATAAAGCCATAATCCACAACTCACACTATGTGTTGTGTCCACACACAGCTAACCCTAGCTAATGTCCACACACTATGACCAGCTGGACGTGGTCATTTATGTCTCACACATGCTGCTACCTAACATGCCAGCACATAGCACAGCTGGCACACGCTGACATCGAGCTTGAATCTCAACAGCCCCTCTCAAGCTCATGATGTACTTCCATAGATGAAGATGTAGATAAGCTTGGGCTATCAAAGCTCTCAACACTCCCCCTCAAGCTCATCCCACATACTCCCAACATAGTACGGAAGTACTCAACCTTCTCCCTGCTAAGTGGCTTTGTAAAGATGTCGGCCACCTGCTCTTCAGTCTTCACATATTGTAGATCCATTGTACCATCCAACAATTTCTCTCTGACAAAGTGATAGTGGACCTCTATGTGTTTGGTCCGCACATGAAAAACTGGATTCTTGGCCAACTGTATGCTGCTCATGTTGTCACAATGAATGACAACCTTGCCATTAGTAGGCTCACCCAAATCAGCCAAGAGATTCTTTAACCATATTCCTTCACATGTAGCAATAGCTGCACCCCTGTATTCAGCCTCTGTACTAGATAAAGCAACAGTAGGTTGCTTCTTGCTACCCCAACTCACCCCAGTGCACTTCCAAATGTAAAGGCATAACCACTAGTAGACCTCTTGTCATACGAGCTACCTGCCCAATCTACATCTGTGTAGCCATGTATATCCAAGTCTTTACCATGCTTATAAAGAAGACTATAATGTGCAGTGGTCTTTACATATCGCATAATGCGTCTCATTGCATCCAAATGAGGTTTTCTAGGGCTCTACATAAATTGGCTTACTAGCCCCATAGAATAACTGAGATCTGAGCATGTATCAATAGTCATGTAAATAAGACTTCCAACCATCTTTCTATACATAGATGGATCATCCAACTCTTCACCAAAATCAGCCCGCAACTTCACATTCTGCTCCAAAGGTGTACTCATTGGCTTACACCCTGTCATCCCATATTTTGCCAACATATCCAATGCATATTGGCGTTGCACTAACCATGTACCTACATGGTCTTTGATCACTTTAATTCCAAGAAAATATCTCAATTCACCCAAGTCTTTCATGTCGAACTGCCCACTCAATGCCTTCTTGACATGCATCACATCTGTAGCATGATCTCCTGTGACAATCAAGTCATCCACATAGATGACAAGTAAGACAATCCCATGATCTGTTTTCTTCACATAGAGTGAAGAATCTGTTGTAGAAACCTGAAATCCAAGGGAGATAAGATATCGGCTCATCTTATCACTCCAAGCACGAGGTGCTTGCTTCAAACCATATAATGCTTTCTTTAATCTGCATACATGAGTGGATATCTTGGGTGTACATATCCTTTTGGCTGTGCCATATAAGCTTCTTCTTGTAGATCACCATTTAGAATTGCATTTTTCACATCCATTTGATGCATTTCCCAACCATTTGCTGCAGCCATAGCAATGACTGCTCTCACTGTTCCCATCTTTGCCAACTGGACTAAATGTTTCATCGTAGTCCAAGCCTTGGGTTTGTGCATAACCCTTAGCTACCAATCTCGCTTTATGTCGCTCAATGGAACCATCTGACTTGCATTTCACTTTGTAAACCGATTTGCAACCAATGACATTTTTGTCTTGTGGTAATGCAACTAAATCCCATGTTTCATTATGAACCAATGCGTCCATCTCAACATCCATTGCCTTCTCCCATACATGCTTTCCAATAGCTTCTGTATAGCATGTAGGTTCCACATGCTTCACCAAAGAAGTCATATATGTGTAATGCATAGCAAAATCACGATATGTCAACCTATCAACTGGATACCTGACCCTTTGGGATCCCCACAATGCATGCGGATCACTCTGAACACCTGTCACTCTAGCATGTGGTGGCACATATCTATCCTGCCTAGCACCAGGTGTGCGTAAAACTGGTATGCCAAGTTCCTCATCCAAACTCTCTGAACTTGACGACTCATAACCTGTAATTCCAATTCCTTCGACTTTCTTTTTCCCTTTATCCACAGTACTACTCCCAGTGCTTACACTCTCATGTCTCAAGCATCCTGACAGTGGACGTACAGTGCTACTCTCAGACTCTGCTAGCCCAGACATAGAGATAGAACTTGCTTGTGGGAAGTTCACATGTACATCAGCATCAAGGGAATCAATGACACCCTCATCCTTTGCTTTGTACCAACTAGCAAGTTCATCAAACACCACACCTTGTGAGATAACCACTTGCCTAGTTTGTGGATTGTAACATTTATATGCCTTGCGATCCTGTGCATATCCAACAAACACACACTTTTTTGCCTTAGGATCCAACTTCCTCCTTCTCTCGTCAGGCACATGTACATCAGCTATGCAACCAAACACTTTGAGGTGTCCAATGTCTGGCCTAAAACCTGTAAGCTGCATCTCTGGCGTACTTCCATGTATGGCTGTTGTGGGTGTCTTACTAAGTATATACACTGCAGTAGCACATGCTTCTGCCCAATAATAATCTGGCATGCTCTTTTCATTGAGCATTGCCTTGGCCACTTCACAAATGACTCTATTCTTCCTCTCAGCAACACCATTTTGCTGAGGTGTATACCTGCAAGTTAACTACCTTCTTATGCCATGCCTTCTCAAGAAATGCTCAAAAGCATGTGAGGTGTATTCACCACCTCCATCTGTCAAACATTTTATCCAAGAGCCATATTGCTTCTCTGCAAAAGCTTTGAAATCCATGAACTTTCCCAACACTTCTCTTTTCTCTGTGAGAAAGTAAATCCAAGTCATTCTACTAAAATCATCAATGAATGTCACATAATATAAGCTGCCTTTAATGGATGGATTTTGTGCAGGACCCCATACATCGCTATGAACTATCTCAAGTGGCCTGCTACTCATGTTGCCTTCTCTAGGAAACGGCAACCTCGCCTACTTTCCAAACTGACAGGCATCACAAACATGCATATTCCCATCATACTTAAATCTAGGCAGCCCACTAACAATGCCTCTTGCCTACATGTTCTTTAACCTTTGTATATTCACATGTCCAATCCTCTTATGCCACATGTCAATGTCTTGTACCACATTTCGGCTTTTAGAGAACATGGCTGATTTCAGCTCAGGAATCCCAGCATCCAGCTTAAATAACTTGCCTTCTTTCTTGCCTTTGGCAATGACTCCACATCCATTTTTGAAATCCTCAATGACACGAACCTGTAATCCCTGTTCCACCATTTGACCAATTGAGGCCAAACTTTTTGTAATAGAAGGCACATACAAGACATCTGCAATCGATTTTGTTTCACCATTGTGCATAACCAATGGTACACTTCCAACATGTGTGATAGCATGTTGGGTATCATCTCCTGTTTCCACATAGCCTTTCACATCCATAGGCTTCATATGCTCAAACCATTCACCATGACAAGTCATATGGTTTGATGCTCCAGACTCCATATACCAAGTGTCATCACTTTCAGCATTTGTCATCATAGATTCCACAACATGTTTCATGGCAAACAAGTGATTTGCGCTGCCATCATTACTGCTTGATGCATAATTTCCACCACCATGTTGTGCATAATATCTGTCCACCATGTTGTGCTCTACCCCCTCTCAAATCATTTTGTTTGCGAAAACAATCACGTGCCATATGACCAAATTTCCTACAGTAATGGCATTCCACAGTTTGCATAGATGTTTGTTGGCCTTGCCAATGTCCTCTACCACGAGGATTACCTCTGCCTCTCTAAGGTGTATATCCATGACCACCTCTAGCTCCATATGTAGGCTGAAAATTCTATTGTGGTGACCTATCCTGCCATCCACGACCATTACCACGGCCACCTGATGCAAATCTCCCCCTGCCTCTAGATGCCCTTTGTGAATAGAAAGCCTGATTTCTACCATTATCATCATGGCTAGTAGACATCATGAAAGGATTCTCTGAGTTTGATTTCCTCAACAAGCAAGAGTGAAACCAACTCATCAAAGTCTGGTAAACCTATACTCCGAACCGAGATGGATGTATCAAAAGATTTATACTCCTTGCCAAGACCACGCAAGGTAATGTCTACCAAATCATCATCAGGCATGGGGGCATTGATTGTTGCCAATGCATCTGCATACTTCTTTATCTCTTGTACATAATCATGGATGCTCCTTCCTTTCCGTTTCACATTATGAATCTGTTGTCGCAATTGAGACTTACGAGCACTAGTGTCTGTATCAAAACAGCTTTACCAATATATCCCATGCATCCTTGGGATTCTCAGCATCATGTATATGTATGAGTATAGCATCCGAGATACATATAGACAGATAATGCAAAACTTTGTATGCTCTTTCTGACCATTTCTTATGAGCTATAACCTGTTTGCTGTGTAGGTTGTCGGGGGCTCTGCACCTGTATAGTAAGATTCCAAAAACCTTTTCCCTTCAGAAAACTTTTAATCCTGTACTTCCATGCCTGGAAGTTCTTCATATCCAACTTTTCACCCACAATTTGTACTGGATTGTTAGACATATTTGCTCAATGTAAATTCACCTTCTGCACACTTCCAAATCTATAAACGAGCCTTCCTCAGCTCAACCACACTCTAATAAATGTTCCAAATACTCCAAAGTACTCAACAAACTTCACTTTTGATGTAGAAAATCAAACTGATTGCATCCAAAATGAACTGGCATACAGAGTCCAAGGTACCCTGTTTTGGCACGCCTTCCAAGGCTCCAAATTGCAATTTAGTGGTCCAATCAAGTGTGGATAACTTGCATTGACACCTAAACAAGCTCAATGTTGCATATCAACACCAACCAAGGTGCGTACATACCAATTTTATCAAACCCCCTTCTCTGTTTTGAGAAAAACCAGAAAAACCAATAAAACTAGTAGTAGAATTGCTCTAACTTCTTCAATGCTTGTCCAAATTGGGAAACCAGGCATTCATTAGCTTAGTAATAATGTCCACTAACTCCATGTAAAAGGAATTAGACCAATTGTTTAAGATGAGAGAGTAATTAGCCGATTAATCACACTCTGTTTCACTAATCACAATAGACAGCCTATTTAATCAGCTCATTTCCAGCTCCATAGATCATAATTACTCCAACCAATCATGTAGCAACCTCCTCGAGTTTTTTTATTACTCAATTTCTAAGCAAATTTTGGATTTAATCAACCACACAAGTGGAATTTGGCCTCCACTTATCAAAAGTATGAGAAAAAGTGTTCTGTTTCCCTGTATGATCTGTGCCGCCTGCTGTAGAGGGGATTCGAGAGCTTTGTAGTAGTAATTGAAAGCATATGTAGTTGCCTAACACTCAAAGGCATGTGTACAACCCATCAATTGATTGATTTTTGCCAAAAACTAGCCCTAATTTCATCCACCAAGTGGCTCTTTTTCTCTGTTTTGTGAGAGCTTCAAAAACAGTAATTTTTTTCACTCATTCAAATGCATCATACTTGCTCCAAATTCACTGTAGGGCTTGCACATGAGTTGCCAATACATTAATCCTTGTCACATACATGTTTCTTTGCCAAATTGCATCTATTTTCACCATACATCATCGCTTCCAAGCTCCAATGGAAAGCTTGCAAAAAACCAAAATTTTCTTTTGCTTTGGGCAACCCTAATTTGCCTTGTTTGTGCTTGAATCACCTGCAATCCGCTCAAGGGTGTTTAGTAGTCCTTATCCAGTAGGCCAAGCTCTCAGATCTGATAGAAATTGGTGTGCTCCAAGCTTCACAGCATCAATGGCAAGCTTCACAGCTTCTTCTCCCTCTTCTCTCACTCACTCATAAACCCTAATAGAGAGCACCAAGCTCTGATACCATGATGAAAAACATGTAGAGGGAGAGGAGACACACACACAGGAGCAAACCCTAATGTATATTACAAACCCTAACCATAGAGGGAAGCCATCTCCCTTCTAACACAATGCATAAAGCCATAATCCATAATACACAACTCACACTATGTGTTGTGTCCACACACAGCTAACCCTAGCTAATGTCCACACACTATAACCAGCTGGACGCGGTCATTTATGTCTCACACATGCTTCTACCTAACATGCCAGCACATAGCACAGCTGGCACATGTTGACATCGAGCTTGAATCTCAACAAATGAGGGATATCTAGAGGACACCTGGCAGTGATTCAGGTGTATGCAGGTCTGCAAGGGTTAGGTACCTTGTTGACAGGCTGAGATATGATATGGATATACATCCCATCATTATGCTTACATGGATAAAGAAATAGAGGAATTGGAGCCCACTTTTTTTGACGAGGCACTTGGGAATAAGAAATGGGAAGATGCCATGAATGAGGAGATGGCAACATTAGATACAAATGCAACATGGGAGTTAGTGCCTTTGTCTAAGGAAAATAAGGCAATTGGATGTAAGTGGGTGTATAAAGTCAAGCATAATGTCGATGGTTCAATGAGCAGGTATAAGGCAAGATTGGTGGCCAAAGGCTATGTGTAGACTTATGACATTGACTATGAAGAGACATTCAACCTGGTTGCAAGAATGGCAATGGTAAGAGCTATCATTGCTATGGCTGTAGTAAAGGGTTGGTCTTTACATCAAATGGATGTAAAGAATGCCTTCTTGCATGGAGATTTGAAAGAAGAAGTTTACATGATGCAGCCACTAGGTTATGAGAGTGATGCACACTTAAATTTTGTGTGCAGGTTATGCAAAGCCTTGTATGGCTTGAAGCATGCACCCAGAGATGATCAAACAAGATCAGGGAGTATCTTGTTACCATTGGATTTTAGATATCCAATGTAGAGTTTTCACTTTATGTGAAAAAGACAGATAGAGAGATCATGCTATTAGTCATCTATGTGGATGACTTGATTTCACTAGATAGTGATGTTGATATACATGATGATGTCAGGAGGCTTTGAAGAAAAAGTTTGAGATGAAGGATTTGGGTGAGCTGTGATATTTTTTGGGCTTAGAGGTGTTGAGATCACCTCATTACATGTTGTCCAAGTATGGTATGAAAGGTTGTAAGCCTATTTTAGTGCCATTAGAGCAAAACACAAAGTTTTTCGCAGATATAGGTGAGATTTTGGAGGACCCACTACATACAGGAACATAGTGAGTAGCTTAATCTACATCATCATTACCAGACTAAACTTGAGGTATGCTATTGGACTTATGAGCCAGTTTATGCAGGCCTCTAGGAAGCCACACTTGGATGCAGCTAGACGGGTTCTCATGTACATAAAGTCCACAATTGATTATGGAATTTTCTATGAGGCTGGTATTGAGATACAGCTACATGGGTACACAGATGTGGATTGGTCTGGTAGTGTTGCAGACAGGAGATCTACCAGCGGTTTTATGCTCATTTGGGAGTGGTGTTGTGAGTTGGAGTTGTAAGAAGCAGCCAAAAGTTGCCTTGTTGAGTACAAAGGCAGAGTATAGGGGTGCTACTATGATAGCTTGTGAGGTAGCTTGGCTTCAAAAGCTACTTGTTTGGTGATATGGGTGAGTCCATGGATAGGGCAGTTGTCATTTATTGTGACAACATGAGTAGCATACAGTTGGCTAGTAACCCAGTATTCCATTAGAACAAAGCACATTGAGGTGCACTATCACTTTGTGAGGGAGAAGGTTATAGCAAGTGATGTAGATCTAGTATATGTCAGCACAAAGGATCAGGTGGCTAACATCTTCACAAAGGCACTGGGCAAAAAGAAAACACAGGTTTAGGAGATTACTTGGAGTGCAGTGTGTGGAGTTGAGCTTGAGGGGGAGTGTTGAGATATCGATCGAGCTCAACTAGTGCTACGGCGGACATCAATGACCCACTTGGGTGATAGCTTTCGTACTTATGTCACTAGTGCGGTTGGTATGATTATGGTTGATATGCCACCAGTGGATGACAACAGGCTGTGTGACAACCACTTTGGAGTACTAGATCTATGGCATAGTTATAGCACCAACTCATATAGTTGGGTTCACACTATAGACCGACTACTTTGTATGTTGTTGTAGGAGAGTACTTTCCCTTTATGTATGCACTCTTATCTTTTAGTTATATGGTTGTAGAGAAGGGAAGAAGATAGAAAACAATTCAACTATCCATCTCTCTTGTGTCTTACACTCTTTTGTGTGTGTGTGTGTGTGTGTGTGTTTGGTTGCAAGGAACTCAAGCCCTCTCTCTCCCCCACATTCTCTTTATGTGACAGACAAGCTAGCACACCCATATAAAGAAGTTACTAATTATTGTTGAGATATCGAGCTCATCTAGTGAGGCGGTGGACAGTGATGACCCGCCTGGGGGATAGGCCCCACCACACTTACACCACTGGCAGGGTTGGTGAGATCATGGGTGATATGCGGCCAATGGGATGACAGGCTATGTGACAGCCATTCCAGAGACTGGCATAGTTATAGCGCCAGCTCATTTAGTTGGGTTCACACTATAGAGAACCCTAGTATGTATTTGGTTGAGTACCTTTTCATAAGTGTGTACTCTTATCTTTGTATATGGTGTGTTGAGTGTTGTGTCAGAAGAAAAAGATTTTCAACCTCTCACCTTGTGTGTTCTCTCTTAGGGTTTTGTGAGTGTGTGTGTGTGTGTGCTTGCAAGAGCTCAAGCTCTCTTCTCCCCTGCATCTTTTCATGGTATCAGAGCCTGGTTCGTGCTAGGGCTGAGTTGCAAGCAAGAGAAGCACAGGAAGCGGTACAAGGGTAAGAGCTTCAACTACTCTTCCCTATTTGTGTTGATGACTACACCCTTGTCGGGAGCTCTACGGGAGGCACCAACAAACGATCTCTGATTGAGGAGCTTTCTTCGCTCACGGGAGTAAAGCTAAAGGGCAACTATATGTCCTATCGGACACTATCGGACAACATTTTTTCGATCGAAAACGCGTTTCAGGCGCGTCAGGACCTCCATTTTTAGAACCTCCATTTTCAGGCGCGTCAGGACCTCCATTTTTTAGAAAGCAGGCGATTTCGAGCACTACGGGTAAGTCATCGATTCTCTGCAGAACTCTATTTTTAGAACTACATGAAGATAGATTGGCTGTGCAGACACTGTGTGTGCTGCAAGGAGGTCAACAGTTGCCATTGGATGTACGGTATGCACATTGAGGTCACTGGCTGTGACATTTGAGTGTACTACAGTACCACTGCAGAAAATACAGCAGTTTGTGCAGGACAAACCAGAGTGCTGTTTCTGGTAAATTTGTATGTCTGGAAAGATGTCAAATGATGGCATAAACCAAATTGTTGCTCAGAAGCTTGATAAGAACAACTTCCATGCTTGGAGGTTCAGGCTGACAAATTTCTTGATGGGAACGGGCTACTAGGACTATATAGAAGGTGAGCATGAAGAGGCACCAGAGATACCAATCCGACTGCTGCAGATGTGAAAGAGTTCAAGGATTGGAACCAAGGAGCCAGAAAAGTTATGTATTGGCTCTCTATCAGTATACAGGACACCATGATTGGGCACATACAAGATGCCAAGTCCCCCAAGGAGGCATGGGACACCTTGGTAAAACTCTATGAAACGAATACCAAGGCACGAAAGATACAGTTGAAGAATGAACTTCATACTGTGGAGAAAAAGAGTATGTCTGTGAATGACTATGCATTGAAGATAAAGGGTATTCTGGAATCCCTTGCATCTATCGGTGTTTCAGTAGATGATGATAATAAGGTGGAAGTCTGTCTACGTGGTCTTGGGCCACAATACAAGGCATTCAAGATGTCTATTCAGACTCGGGAAAACATTCCCAATTTTATAGATTTGGTGTCTATATGCTGATTATAGAAGAGAAGAGCTTGGGTGAAGACCAACAATCTTCACAAAACAAAAACAGCTCAGAGCAACAGGCCTTCTACACAAGTTCAGGAAGAGGACGAGATAGAGGAGGCTGTGGACGCGATCAAGGAGGTGGCCGAAAAGGTAATCAGAATTATGGCCAGCAGTAGTAACAACAAGTCCTAGAATTCACAATGACAACAACACGTAGGTGGAAGAGGCCAATTCAGAGGCAGGGGAGTCAAAGAGGTTGTGAAAATTGGCAAAGGCAGTATAATGATACACGTCGATACTTTTATTGTGGTAAGCCTGGACATGCAGGCAGATTGTTATAAGAAGCAAGCTGACATGCAAAATGGAAAATTGCAACAAAACAACTATGCATCCTCGAGCAAAAACAATGAGGATAATGAAAGGTTGTTTGTTATGTAGCATGTCGTTAATGCCATGTCTAAAAATGTTGAAGCAGCACATAAAGATGATGTATGGTACGTTGATTCAGGTGCTTCGACCACATGACATCATGGGGAGTGGTTCAAGGAGATGAAAAACCTTGAAAGACCAGGTTTTGTGGAAACAGGGGATGACACTGCTCATCTAATTGCCCATGTTGGAGATGTGCCATTGTCTATGCAGGATGGCAAAGTGAAGTACCTTGCAGATCTACTTCATGTTCCGAACATAACAAAGAATCTGGTTTCAGTTGGCCAAATGATTGAGCAGGGTTTGTAGGTAACCCTGATGATTGTGTTGAAGACTTTAAAGACAAGTGGAGGTTGGTTGCAAAAGGTAACAGAGTGTGCAGAATGTTTACGTTGAATGTAAACATGCTTGAAGTGAGTGCTGCGATGTTTGCAAATGGTTCAAGAATTGTTGCAGACATAGAAATTTGGCATAAAAGAATTGGACATGTGAATGTGCAGAGAATGAAGTCTATGCAGACTAAAGAAATTGTGACAAGGCTACCAAAGTTAAAGTTAAAGGTATGTAGAAAATATGTGAAGCATACCAATTTGGAAAGCAAACAAAGCATGTATTTCCATGTAATAGAAATGTGAGTAGAAATGCACTAGATGTTGTGCATTCAGATGTATGGGGTCCCACGAAGACCATGTCTATATTATGTGACATTTATTGATGACCATACAAGGAAAGTGTGGGTATACTTCATAAAAGAGAAGGGTGAGGTGTTCACTCACTTTCAGAATTTCAGAGTTATGGTTGAAAAGCAAACAGGGAAATATGTAAAGTGCCTAAGATCAGATGGAGGGGGAGAGTACTTCTCCAATGAGTTCTCTGAATTTTTGAAGAAAAATGGTATTTGGAGACAGTTTACATGCAAATATACTCCGTAGCAAAATGGAGTTGCTGTTTCTATAGCAGTTTACATCATGAACAAAACTCCAACTGCAGCCATACATGATGTAACTCCAGAGGAGAGGTTTACTGGCAGAAAACCTGATTTGTCTCATCTGAAAGTCTTTGGATGCATTGCATATGTGCATGTGCCAGATGAGCTGAGAACTAAGCTAGATCCAAAAGCTAAAAAATGTGTGTTTATTGGGTATTCCCTTGAGCAAAAGGGATACAGGTGTTATAACCCTGCTACATGTGAGTTGAGGGTAAGCAGGGATGTCATTTTTTATGAGATGAGCAGGTGGTATGCTGCTGAAAAAGAAGCTATTGGGGCTGATGTGAGTGGAAGTGTGGTTGCACAGAATGCAAGTCAGCAATCACAGTCTTTGAGTGGACCTGGAGACTCCTTATATAGTGGTTCAGTTGATAGACCATGGAGTGGCAGGCTGCATCGTAATACCAGTCCTGCAAATGTGATTAGTACATCACATAAGGTAAGGTTCATCCGTTCAAATTGGGTGATTTGGATGGAATATCTTAAAGTAAAAGAATATAGCAATCACTTACAAGAGGATAAGATACATGGAATTTGCTTTTTGATAAGAGATTAAGAGGAATTAATCATTATTAAGAAGAAATAATGGCCAAAAGTCTATAAAAATAGAGATACACAGAGAACTGTAGTTTTACATATACAAAAGAGGATTACATAGGCACGTAGAGCTTGAAGAGAGCTTCGTGCCTATATAAAAACTTTTGAAAACAAGCAACCGAGCGAAAAGTTTTGAGCATTTTACTAGAAGACTATAAAACTGCCAAAATTCGCCTAAAAGTTAGCAACTTTGGGTAAGGGTTAACATTGCTCAGCGGACAATTGTAAAGATTTACCTATGGTCCCCAAAATCTTTCCACATGCTCATTACCACTACAACCATTGGTACCTCCAAAGGAGGGCGTCAATAAGGCAAGGGCTACCTTGAGAAGTCACAGGCCCACCAAGATAATAACTCCTTATCCCACTTATCATCATGAATCATCAAAGAGGTCCAAAATTGGGTTAAGCATGAGGAGCTAATGCTAAATGAGACATTCACATGTAAAGAGAGGGTTTGAATAAGGGTTTGAAGATAAGAGAATGGCAATGACACAAAATACTCAATTGAGGAGGCTTCATTCATTGATTTGAAAGGGAGAGGAGGGCTCCTTTTATAGGTGGAGAATCACCCTCTCTTCCATTGTTACAAATTACAACATAAAAATCTTCAACCCTTGAGTGACATAAGGGTAGATGTCACCATCAATTGTCCTCTTAGACTAAGTCTTCTATTGATTATTAAATTAAAGACTTTTTTACTTTGAAAGTGTGATGAGATAATAGCCAAGTCTAAGTGGCATGTAGGTGGAGATCCCACTTACACATGGCAGAATTCTCCTCTTCCATGTAAGCATTCTAGAAGAAATCTTTCCCAATTATGCACCTACACACACTCTTCCACATGCCTTCCACACTCCCCAACTTGTAGCCTTATGGTGATAAATACTATATTAATAATACAATTAAAATCCATGTGAGCATGAAGGCCCACTTTTATTTTCCACATCACTAGCCTATCTACCATTCCAAAGTATTTATCAAGCATACTTGTGGCATTTACAATGTGTGCATCCTAAATCAAGTAAAACTATTATATTTGAAGATAAAATGCTGTTATCAGGGTAGCCGCCAAGCCATCGCATCACCACGCCGGTATCCCATTGTGGGCGCCGCAATCTTCTTGGACAAGCTTCCACCTTATTACCATTGAGAAACCATCAAAATATGTACAAAATTGAAAATGAAAGATATCAATTTTTCATGTCACATCTTTCCCCCCCAGCAGATCCTCCATGCTTGTCTTGGAGGTCTACTGGCCATGGTGCTCGAGGGTAAAATATCTTTAGTTGGTACTTATTGGCACGTCCGGGAACCTCCTGGGGGCCACTTGCATCCTCTAGAAGATAGGTGTTATTTTTTAACTTTTGCTTTATCCTGAGGGGCCTTCCCAGCGTCGAAGAAGCTTCTTATCTAGACGTTTCTCCACACGGCCATCATACCTCATTGACTAATCTTCCTTGCTTGAGTTCTGGCTTTGTCTTCTTCTTCGTGAGAGAGTGTCATGCCTTGCCTTGCGTTGTTGTTGTGCAGCGTCCAAATTTTGAAGTGCTTGAAGTCGCCTCTCATCCAAGGTCTCCAGTTGTACTAGGCATTGGGCATGTGTTTCTTCTTCATTATTCAAGCGTGCAAAAGATATGCGAAGGCTTGTTATTTCCAATTCTATTGACAAAATAGCCTCCATTCCATAAACTAACTGAAAAGCTGTGAAAGCAAGAGAGAGTTTGTGAGTTGTCCTATAGGCCCATAGGACCTCTGGCAAATGCACATCTCACTTTCTCTTCATAGTATCCACTAGCTTAGATAAAGATCCACAAAGCAGTCCATTAGTTTTTTATACTAAACCATTACATTGGGGATAATAGGGAGTTGCATAGCATGGTTTATTTTTAATTTCTACACCAAAGCTTCAATCAAGTCATTCCTGAAAGACCTCCCCCCATCCGTAAAGGATTTCTAATGGACACCTAAATCGGGCACATATGTATTCCCTGAGAAAGGATACCACAACCATTGCTTTATTATTGACCATGGCCTTTGCTTCTGCCCACCTTGTTGCATAATTTGTGGCCACCAATATGTAATACTTTCCATGTGAGAAACGAGGAAGTGGGCCAACAAAATCTAATCCCCACCTTTCAAATGGACCATATGCTGGGATAGTGTTTAAGGGTCCGGGAACCAATTGCTTATGCCCATATGCCTGGCATACTTCATAGCTTTTGCACCACTCATAGGCATCTTTGCTGAGTCGAGGCCAATAATAACTTCTGTTAAGGATCCTCCGAGTTATGCTGGCTGAGGCAAAGTGACCTGAACATTCATGACATAATCCTTTTAGATTCTTCCAGGCTCACTACCCTCCTAAGAATCTTATCCTTACCTTACTTGTAAAGAACATCCCCTAGAATTGTGTAAGGATGAGCTTTCCTTGTAAGCCTTTGCTTCTGTTGAGGATTCAATCCCTAGGAGGGAAGTATCTTGTATCTAAAAAGTGTTGAATTTCTTGGAGCTCAGGCCAACTTGTATCCATTAATGCAAGAATAGCTACTTTGAAAGAAGCCAAAGTTTTAGTAGCCAATTCATCAGCCTTTTGATTATCCTTCCTGTTAACATGCACAAATTTACAAAACTCAAAAGCTTCTTTTAACTCCATTGCCCTTTTATACAATTCTTGGAGATTAGGACTCCTTGCCTTATATTCTTGGAGATTAGGACTCCTTGCCTTATTATATTCTCCTTTCATTTGTCGGATGACCAATTGCGAATCCCCTTTAACCTCTACCTCTTTAATTCCACATTTTATGCAATCTTCTAATCCCCAAATTAATGCATTATACTCAGCCACATTATTTGATATAGCCTTTGGAAATTCCCTACCCTTGGCCCATACCTCTTTTCCTTCTGGATTAAATAAAACTATCCCCCCCAGCCCTGTCTGGAAGGGCTAAAGGCTCCATCAAAATGCATAGTGAAAGTAGTTGGTGGTGTCTCCAAATCTTCATATACTTCTTCCTTTGTTCGTGTTCCTTCTTCCTCTTCCTTCCTTGTAAGCAAATTTGCAAGAGAGACCCTAGTGGTGTTTTCTGTAATAAAAGTGAAAGAGAATTCTTGAAGCTCACAAATCCACTTTGCAAACTTCCCTCCTGCATTTGCAGACCAAGAATTGTAAAGAGGGTTGAGATGTGAGGAAGAAAAAAGGGCGAGGTAACAAGTATGACCTGAACTTCTTTACTGCAAAAACAAGAGACAAACCACCTTTCTCCATTTCACCATACCTCTCCTCGCGGCATCATTGAGTTGTCGGCTTGCATAATACACTGGTTGCATACGCCCTTGCTGTCCCTTTTGCAAAGTGTAGCACCCACTGAATGTGATAAGACACTTGGGTTCACATAAAAGTCCTCCCCCCACATAGGAGGCTGCACAATTGGACTTTGACTCATGCATTCCTTGAGCAAACAAAAAGATTGAATTTGATCGGGCCCCCATTGGAAAGAAACATTCTTCTTTGTCAACAGATTTATAGGATATTTCTTCTCAGAGAACATGTCAAAGTGTTGGTAATACTTTGTTTTACTCAAAATCCTCCTTACCTTCCTTACATTGGTAGGTGGTGGGAGGGCCACAATTGCCTGTACCTTCTCAGGATCCATCTCTATGCCTTCTTCTGAGATAACATGTCCCAAGAGAACCACCTTCCTTCCATTAGGAACTCAATGGAGTCTTCTTGGGTCCTTTAATTTGGACGTTTAGTGAAATGCTTAAAATGCTAATCCATCTTTGACCAAGCCTAGAGGCCTAGTCCTAAAAGCATATATTTGATTTTTCACAAAAACAAAAAAAAATAAAAAAAATGAGATATTCCTAGATCTGGCTACCTAGGTGACTTTAAAGCTTTGTAATGGGCTGTCAGTCAGTTATCATAGCCTGCAGCAACCTTTTCGAACTCCAAACATTCCAAAAATTCGTCACTTTCTTCCCCCCTTTTTTGTGTGTACACCAGATCTCTTTCTCTCTCTAAATCTTCTCTCTAAAATGCCCTGCACTCCTTCTCCATGGAAAAAAGCGTCTTTCTCTACTCCAAAAGCCATAGCTAGCAGATCTGTACTCCTAAATGAGCCTTCTCTCTCCAAACCCACAGTAGTAGCCATGGCTTGCAGGGAAGAAGCTTACCATGAGCATTCTCTCTACAGTACTTGGTCCTCTCTCCATAGCTAGCAGGTCTGTACTCCTAAATGAGCCTTCTCTCTCCAAACCCACAGTAGTAGCCATGGCTTGCAAGGAAGAAGCTTACCAGGAGCATTCTTTCTACAATACTTGGTTCTCTCTCCAAACCCACAGTAGTAGCCATGACTTGCACAGAAGAACCTTTTCATGATGTATTCTCTCTCTATATTGCTTAGCAGCCATAGCTTGCACTAAAGAAGCTTCCCATGATGCATTGTCTCCTTTGCATTTTCGTCTCACCATTGCCAACCCTCTCTATGTTTCTTTGGCTCCCTTTCTGGCTTCTTTCTCTATCCACAATGCAGCTCTAGAGAAGCAACCCTCATCTCCATTCTTCCCATTATTTTTTGATACCATATCCTACTCCTTCCACTCCTATTCAACCCAAGCTTATAAGCCTACTTTCTTGTAGATGGCACTACAAGACATCACCAATAAGCCTTCTAAGATCCGCCTTCAGGTTGATTTGGAGACAGAATACGCAACCCTACGCAGTAGGCATGTTGCACCCAATATTTCATACGATCAGCTTCGAATGCAAGGAGCAAAGGCCATTGATCTTTGGATTGATGGAAATCTTTATCCACCAGATCCAATATCTGGTGCCCCTCCACCATTCAAAAGCATTACAAGTTTTCTTAAGTTTGTTGGTGATGGTTTTAATGGGCTTCTTGGCTATTGTAGGAGATTACACATGTTGTGGCTAGATGAGGCAGCTGAAAAGAGGCAAACACAATTTGCCTTCGACCAACTTCAAGCGGCATCGACTAAGCAGATCAATAGTTTGATGCAGAGGATTAAAGAGCTCTCAAAGGAGCTTGAGGTGCAGAAGAATAATCTAGCGGATCGTGTGCGCACAATAAATCAATTTACCGATAATTATGTTCGTCTTCAACACTCCACTCGTAATCTTCGGCATCGTGTTCACCATTTCACTCACCTTCCCATGGGATATCACGCAAGGCAAAGAAAACGTAAAGCTGTTGGTTTGCTTTCTAAGACAGCAGGCGCATGCAAGAGGCGTAAACAAACAACCAGGTAAAAATTTTTGTAGGAATTATAGCAGCTTTGAGAAGCAATTAATGAATAAAGCATCTCTCATGGGTGACTCTTGCGATTGTAGGGCTTGTGCAACAGCTATTAGAGGTTGTAACAACGCTGAGGACAATGTTAATGTCTCCCTTCTTCAGCATGTCCTTCAGGAGAAGGATATCATGGAAATGATAACAGGTTCTGGTAATGATAAGTTGCGGGAGACCCTTCGTCAACATTTCTTGAAGGAAATCAAAGAAATTGTCACACCCAAAGAGATGCTTGATATATGTGACTCATCAGGTATTAGCCAGAAAGGTTACAGAGCAATGTACAGGTCAATCACTTTAGGGTTGCGAGCAAAGGGAGTTATGCAATCCTTGCTTCCAACACTTTATAGCTTACAGATGGCAAAGAAGTGTGCTAATGGTGATATTGCATCCATGTTCGAGGGTGGGTACAAGTGGGTGGAGGATATTATGCCAATGCCAACAATCAAACCCTTTGAATACAATGCATATAACAATGTCTACATTGACATGGAAGTGCTACAAAAAGCAATGATTCAGTAGTATGGCCTCACACTTGAAGAGACAGGTGGAAATGCCGTGTTTGTCTTGAAGCTAGATGAATGTCAAGTGGTTAAAGGTCAAAGACTGGAGCGTGTTAGTTTAACCTTGATGAGCCGAGAACTTAGAGGAAAGCCTTTAGAGACCCAAGAGTTGGATGCAACTGAAGGCAGCAACAATAGGGGTCAAGGGCATAAGCAAGACTACTACGGCATTCAATCAGAGAAGAACATCTGGTGGCAAGCAGCATGGGTCCTCCCAAAAGAGAACCATGATACCTTGAGGTGGTATTTTGAACGGTCTGGCATTCAACATGTCGTCTCTTGTCAGGTCAATGGTCAGAAGCTTGATGTTCCCAGAATAGGCTGCTTTAACGTTGAATGGCACTTGGGTGCCGATCTAAAAACCTTAAAGTGTATGTTGGGTTGTAAAACAGGTACGAATACTATATTCTCATGTGTTTACTGTTATCATTCCAAGACACCAGTAGACTCAAGAGTAAAAGGGAAACAACCTAGCAAAGGCAAAAGTCAAAAACAGGTGGGTGCAAAAAAAGCAATCGTTTTTTATGCTGAACAGAGGAAAGGATCAAAGGTATGGCATAATGGCATATTAAGTTGTGACCAGAGCAAGCCACCTAGTCGTGACCAGGAGGACAATGCTTGGAACCCAATCTTGGAAATTCCACTATGTCAAGTGCATGTGTGCACATTACATGCAAGACTCAGGATTTTGGATAAGCTATTGATGCTCCACATAAACTATGTCTGGAACATGGAGCCCGAAGATCGATGAGAAGAGTCAATACGTGCACTAGAGGGTGTGCTTTCCTCTATGGGATTACATGCTGGAGCAGTGGTCTTGACAAAGGACAGAAAATCAAACCCTACACAAGACAACCCTAATAAAATTTGCATGGGTGGATCAAAGGCAAGACACTTGCTATCAAACCACGTGGGTTCTCATAGCCACATTGACTTTGAAATTTGGAAGAAGATATGTGATGTCACAACATATCGAGGAAATGATGCCAGGCTTGGCCTAAAACGTGCACATGTATGGGAGGTGTGTAATAAAATGGTCGATCTTCTAGAGCGACCTCACCTGGATGACCATGGTATTGAGGCACTTAAACAAGCCACTTGTAGATTCACAGAAGAAATGGTCGAGGCATGGGGAGAAACACACATTACTCACTACATGGTAATGTTGTATTTCTTGTGTCCTTGTAGTATGTTCTTCATACTGTTTGTTGACTTTTTGTAATTTTCTATGCAGCATATATTGTATGCACATGGGCCATACTTTCTCGATAGATATGGCTCTTTAGCACTTTGGAGCAATCAAGGCATGGAGAAATCACATTACCAAGCAAAGGCCGTGTATTTTAAGGGCACTCGCCATGGTGGTGGCAAAGTCAAGAGTAATGCACTCCATGAAATGTTCAACTGGTTCTATCGCATTCTGGTTGGCAAAAAAAGGCAGAAAAGTCGCGGTAATTTGTCTCTTAGGCGTCAAATAATGAAAACTGTTAATGCAAGAAGAGGATACAACAAATCAAATGCTAGGGAGAGACTACGGCAGTGGGTAGCAAGCAAGCATCGGTGTGGTTCCTCATGGGCTTAAACTCTCTGATTGTAATCTTTTTGTGTTTTTAAATTTTCTAAAAGTTTTAAAAAATTATATTTATAGACATATTTAAGTCATTTTTCATTTATAGCCACCACATTTCAATTTCTTCTTTGTGCTCTACTCTCTCTTGCCCTCCCACTATCTCTTGCACTCGTACATACCTAGGCCATGCCAGAAGAACAGGAGCAAGACTTGCGGTTTTTCGATCAACTCGGCCCACTACCTGCTACAGCAAAAAGGACAAGTCTACCTATCGTAACAGAGCAAGAGGCAAAGGAGATGAGAGAAGAAGAGCGCAGGAAGGAGGCCGAAGAAGCGCAACGCAGGAAGGAAGCTGAAGAAGCAGAGCCTAGTAGAGAAGTAGAAGAAGAGCGGAGTCAAAAAGAAGCCGAGGAAGGTCAAGGGCAACCACCGGAGATTGTTATTGAGGCCGACACCCTAGAATAGCTAGAGGTTATCTTACAGATTGTTATTGAGGCCGACACCCTAGAATAGCTAGAGGTTATCTTACAGAACAGGGAGGTCGAGCTCTTGTCCTATGGCATCACGAAAGATATCATTGACAAAGAGTTTGCTCTTGTGAGGGCAGCTTGGGAGACAGAAATGCAAAAGAGACAGCAGCCCAAAGAGGACGCAAGGAGGGCAAGCCAAGCACAGCCCCACAGGCAGCCACAACATCCAGACGTCCAGTCAAGAAGTGTGGTAAAAGAATGGAGGGCAAGTTTCGGGACCAACAAGAAGAGGAAGAGCGTGCACAAAAGAAAAAGAAGTTCAAGTCTGAACGACCACCGTGGGAGAATCAAAGACCACCACCGCCTCCACCAGTTACAAAGAAGAAGAGAAAATGGAGGCCAGGGACAGTCGCGCTACGAGAGATTAGGAAATATCATAAAAGCACAGATCTTCTCATCCCCAAGGCACCATTCTCTCGACTGGTGAGAGAAACAATGGAAAAATATTCTGACAGGGTTGACCGCATACAGAGCACAGCTCTTGAAGCTCTTCAAGAAGCTGTTGAAGATATTGTAGTTTCTGTTTTTGAAGACTCAGTGCTGGCTATGGTACATGCCAAGAGAGTTACTTTGAAACCTGTAGATATGTCCCTAGCCCTACGTCTACGTTTAGAGCGTAGCCTTCTACCTCAATAGGCTAACCCACTTTGTAATTCTCCCTACAGAATTTTGTAATGTTTCCAAATTCCTTTGTAGCATTTTCACACATTAATGAAAGCTTTGTGAGTTGTGTTACATTCTTTGTTGAGTCCATTTTTTTTTGTATGCTCAGTGCCAAAATACTGTTTCATTTAAAAAATATAAAAGCACTATACACACAGGAAAAAACACACACAAACACACACACACACACACACACACACACATATATATATACACACACAAACATATATACACATATATATATACATATACAAATATATATACATATACACATATATATATATATATATATGTACACACACACACACATATATATGAATATTTATATATACAAAAAAGGTAGATCCTATAAAGTCACCTAGAGACCCTTATAGAGTGCCTTATGAGCCTCAAGGCCAAAAAAATAAAAAAAATAAAAAAAATGCCATGTGCACTATGGCGCGTTAATCGCTAGTTTGACCAGGTCAAAATGTCGATTTACGCGCCGTAGCGCACATGGTATTTTTTTTATTTTTTTTTGATATCTTTGGTCTGGTGAGGCTCATAAGACCCTTTAGGTGCCCTAACAGCCCCAAAATCTTATATATTTATATAAGATATTATATATATTTATATATATCTTATAATAGCCTTAAAATCTTATAATATCTTATGTCTTATATATATATATATCCTATATATCTTATATATATATATATATATTATATATATATATATCTTTCAATAGCCCCAGAATCTTATATATATATATATAGGTACACACACACACACACACATATATATATATATATATACACACACAAACATATATACACACATATATATATATACATATACAAATATATATACATATACACACACACACACACATATATATATATATATATGTACACACACACACACACATATATATGTATATTTATATATACAAAAAAGGTAGATCCTATAAATGCACCTAGAGACCCTTATAGAGTGCCTTATGAGCCTCAAGGCCAAAAAAATAAAAAAAATAAAAAAAATGCCATGTGCGCTACGGCACGTTAATCGCTAGTTTGACCAGGTCAAAATGTCGATTTACGCGCCGTAGCGCACATGGTATTTTTTTTATTTTTTTTTTGATGTCTTTGGTCTGGTGAGGCTCATAAGACCCTTTAGGTGCCCTAACAGCCCCAAAATCTTATATATTTATATAAGATATTATATATATTTATATATATCTTATAATAGCCTTAAAATCTTATAATATCTTATGTCTTATATATATATATATATATCCTATATATCTTTTATATATATATATGTATATATATATCTTTCAATAGCCCCAGAATCTTATATATATATATATAGGTACACACACACACACACACACATATATATTTGTATATATATACATATATGTACATATATATATACATATATGTGAGTGTGTATACATCTATAAATACAATATTTTTTCATACCGCTCTAACCCAATCTCGATTACTTTTTTTAATCACGATCTCAATTAAAATGAATCCTAAACAATATTTTCTATGAACACATGAACAAAATCTTAAAATTGCGAGGCTTGAAATGGTATATCACAAGTACGCCAGGAAAAATCACAACTTACAATGCACAACAAAATTTTTTTATTAAACTTGGAAGAGAAGTTTGCATTACATCTTTTTAATAAGCTCTTGGAAGAGCTCAGGAGAGAGAGTTCTAGAGGCTGGTTTCTGGCCTAAGCTTTGGAATACATCACTCAGCTCATTGATTCCTTGAGCCTAAGAAAGAACACAATGGCCTAAAACTGAGCCGGGATGGTTGCCCGTAGCTTCCCTAGCTACCAAAATACATTTATTTATGTTCGAGGCTAAGGGGTTCTCCGATAAGACTGCACTAAGTGCTTTACATTTTAGGAGCTCGGCATAGGCGATCTCTGCATAGTCTAAATGAAAAACCTGCACTATGTCGGCTCTGAGGGCAGGTATGTAGTGCCAAAGAGATGCATCTCGACCCTCTGACTTTGGCCGCGTTCCTCCTACGTGCATAGCAAACTTGTCCACTTCAAAAGCAGTCTGTCAACATGTCAATATAGAAGTTAGGAAGAGTGAAATGATACAACTAAAAATAATTTGCTTTACAACTAAGAAGTAAGGACATACCTCAGTTGCATCGTCACTTGCAACTAGTTGCTCATTCGTCAAGTTTATGCTTCCTTGGTCTTGAGCATCGCCAGCAACCAAGGGCATGTGTGGTTCAAAGGCAGCTACGCTCTCATAGAATTGCACTTCTTGCTTTATTTCAACGAGCGCTTTGGCCACTACAACTTCCAAGGTACTGCTACCAATATCGTATGCAAGCGCTTTTGTGAGGTTGTCATCTTCAAAAGAGATTTTCACTTTTCCTTTGTCTTGACCCCCAGCATTCACGGCAATAATAGAAAGTGCCTCATCCTCACGAAACCCGAGTGTCTTGGCAATGTCATCCAAAAACAAAAACTCTTTCCCATCAATAATGATTGGATGCAAAGACATGATAACAAGGTCTGGGACCTCCTCGAGTACTTCATTAGGGAAAAAGGGAGCTCATTTTGGGGCCTTTTACGGTTTGGAAAAATAAGCTCTCAACCAATGAACAAAGGGCCAACGTAACGTTGGAAATTCACAAAAATAAAAGAAAATAGATAAAAGAAACAATATTTTATGTAGGTACAAGCGTGCTACATTAATGTGGAGATTGGTTTTTTATTCTCACAAGATCTTTGGACATGAAGATAGAATCTAGTCTGACATTTTCTCTGACAAGGGCCTTCCCGCTTTCACCTCCCTTTGAACTTTGAATTGTTGTGCTGCCTTTCCTTCGAAAGGTCTACCATTCTACTCCACTGCCTCATTGTGCAGCAACCTCTTCTTTTCCAAAACTGCTCCCTTGATCCTGTTTGGCTTAGAGTAAGATGTTTCTTGTCAACTATCTGTCTGCCCACTTTCTCTTTCTTGAAACTTCACTTTGTTATCTTGTTTACATTACTTTGCTGTGGTTACAGATTCACAAGGTATCCATGGTGAATAAAAACTATGGTCGTTCTTGTGGAAGACGCTCTGTGGATGATAATGCTATGAAGGCAGAATTATACCACACATCCTTACCCCGTCGACCTGCTTCTTCTATTTCTTCGGTAGAGAATTCAAGTACAGTCAAAACGAAAGGAACTTGGGAAAGGTTTACTGTTTCGAAAGGAGCATGGGTGCTCATGCAACCTAATAAAAGAAAGAGACCCCAGACAAAAAACATTTTCTTGGCATTATGGAAGGGAAGAGTACGAGATTTTAAAATCACCAGAGGAAAGATATCGGTGAAAGAAGTTTTGATTCAGCATGTGTACATGCATAAAGAACTTGTCTTGCGAGACTATCCAAATGATCTTCCGCAACACAGGCCTAATTGTATATTTTTCTATTGTGGTTTTGTTCTTTATGAGGTGCATGGATTTTTAAGACAAAGCTTTCTTTCTTTGCTTATTGATATTCTTGTGTTATTTTATTTCAGATTTATACCCTTCATCGTATGAGACATGGCAAAACATCGATTGTATTCTGGGATTTATAGATGTTTTGCATGGATCGATAGGAGAACAACAATACGAAGGTCGATGTGCAACAGAGCTAGCTCAATCCGGTATATTTTTTACTAATCATTTTTATCAGTTTTGCTGGACAATGTAAACACACATGGTGTGTTAAGAAAACAAGACCTTCCAGCATGGAATTCAGTGGATTGGCCTCTCCCACATTTTAGTGTTACAGAGGCATATAGAGCCAAGCTTTTCAAATAAGTACAGAAAGCTCTGAGGCCCAATATTGCCACAAGGATAATAAAAATTTCTTTATGCATGCCTCTCATAGTTTTTGTAGACTTGTTTAATACCTTTCCAGTGAAGGTTTCAAAAACAATGTTCACAGTTAAAGCAACAAGTCTCAAGCATGCATGCCACAATTTTTGGATAAAGGTTGGGATAAGAAGACATGTAGTTCAGTGTTTTGTGAGGTTGTCCAACCTTCTATGCAACTGAAGTACATGGTTGCATCACAAAATTTCATTTTTTCTTTTTATTATAAGTGCAATCGAATGCTAGGTACAAAACTAGTCCCAATGGATCAAGATGAAGATTCTTTTGGTACAGAAAATAAACTTCTTGATATTGATGTTGTTGAGAATGGTGATGTGCTAGTCAATATCACATTAAGACAATGTTGCTCCCTAGCTCAATTGCGCAATGACATTCTATTTGAGACAGAAGGTTCTATTTCAAAGGACTTTTTATTTATCTACAACAATAAGAAGGTATACCATGTGACTTATCCTAGTCTCATTAAGCACTGCTATTAGTTTACTTTACCCTATTGTTTCATATTGCTTTTTTGCAGGTGCTCAAAAGAAGAGAGAGATCAATAAAATGCAAAGACATTGAAAATTTGAAAATTGAGATAACACAGACTCTATAAACAAAGGTATTATATTCAGAAATGTAAAATTCTGTACAGAAGTGTTTAATTATATATGTAGAACATATTCTTGACAACAATTTTCTATTTATCTACTACAGGCTGATCTAGAGGCTGCTCTACATGGTCCAAGCTCACCGTATCATCTTTAT
Source organism: Cibotium barometz (assembly GCF_041138505.1). Lineage (NCBI taxonomy): Eukaryota > Viridiplantae > Streptophyta > Polypodiopsida > Cyatheales > Cibotiaceae > Cibotium > Cibotium barometz. The sequence continues at coordinate 42,265,546 of NC_141082.1, forward strand.
TTGGAGAATCTACTTTCTGCTGCTCCATCCTGTCGTGTACAGTCTCTTGGTGCTGCTCCATTGTCTCCTCTACTGCCCCTGGAGCATTTGTTTGCTGTGCTCCATCATTTCCTCAATAACATCAGCAGCAGCAGGTCCTTGTTCTTGTGGCTTCTCCTCATCAGCACTAGGTCCTTGTTCTTGTGGCACCACATCTACATCATCTGTGTCATCAAGGTGTATGACACCTTCTCGGACTTTAGAGCTCTCACCCAACTCGACAGTAGCTGGTACAATAGGTTTGGGGAAGGCATACTTCAAAAACTTCCAAATTATATCAGCTCTGAAACTATACACATAGCTCGAGTTGAAGCTATCTTCTCTCATCTGCAATGAGATATGATGATTTAGAACACTTTGTACCAATATCAAATTTTTTGAAGCTAAATGAAAATTATTTTTTCTTACAAGCTCTGGTTGTCCTATCTCAAAATAGCTTGAAAGTATATATTTGGCACTAATCAGCACTCTCCAGACACAGCTACTTGAATCATCTTGTTGTGGTGTCTGGATAGTTGGAAAGATATGTTAGAAACTGTTAATGTCTGAACAAAATAAAATTATTCAATAAGTTCAAAGGCATAGCATGAAATAGACATCAGTAGAGGGAACAACTTTCTACCTCTAAATCTATTGGCTCTATTGAATCCAAAAGATTGACATTAGGAGGACACTGATCCAATGCATCTAGAAGTCTTCTAATACAACTGCAATACATATAATTCACAGTTAGTGTGTGTGCATTAAATCTAAATAATGAAGTTTAAAGTTAAAAATAGCACACAAACCACTTACAATTTAACCTCTCTGTGTGTGTTTCTAAGAGAGTTGAATAAAAAGCATTGCTTCTGCTGGATGTCAATAGAAGCAAAGCTCCAGTGGTCACTGCATAAGGAAAAAAGCATTAAGAAATCAAAGGCTACAAGAGTACTCAATCCTGAAGGAAAATCCCAAAAGAAGCAGCCACACACATACTTGTTATGGTATGGAAGTAGCAAAATATCAACATGATCAAAATCACAGTGTCTGAACCAATTGGAAATATCCATGGGAGTTTCCTTTGGATCTCTTAACTTGAAGGAAATTGCAAGATCAATAATATAAACTGTATGCTGTACAGCATGGTTCAGCCAGCTTCTCATCATGCTACATTGGACAAAACAATAATTAAGGTAAGGTATAAGGGAGGAGGTAAATAAGGATTGTTTTGCAAACAAATGTAAAATAAAAGACACTTACTAGAGCATTGCAAGAATGATAGTATCTAAGCAATACTCATTCTTATGAGCCAATGCTGCCATGCATGCTTTTGTCAAGTCAAAATTATTCTCTGAAAAATCATCTTCAATATGGACAACTATGTTAGGGCCCAGCTCCTGCAACCTTCTCTGTATCTGTAGCTCCATCTGTACAGTCTCCACATCTATAGCAGATTTGGATTCTTTTATTTGCTGCTTCAGTGACTCCTCATAAGCAGCTTTCCCTCTGAGTGGGTCACTTCAACAACCTTCACCTTGTCTGCCTTCAATTTCCTTGTAGGTGGAATTAATAATATGTCTCTCATTTTAATGTCCTGCCATTCCACAGGATGGACCAGCTTGTCATACCTCCACCTCACTCTGGACAATGTGTTGAAGTCCTTGGCCATCAGAGTTACCCTGTGAGCATGGGCTGCTACAAGCATTGCATCTTCAAAGTACTTCTCCAAGTAATCCTCTGCCATTTCCTGTAAGGAAAGAATGGCAGTCCTGTTCCACCTGAAACCAAGGTGCCAGCTATCACAAATTTCTCTCACTAGCCTCTGAAAAGGTGCCTTGGGGATTGCAAAGCCTATAGCTTTTTGTTGTTTCCTGATCTCCTTTAGCACACCTGCAGAATGTTTTAACCTCTTGGACTTTTGCTGCAGCATGCTCATTGGCTTCCCCTTCCTGCCATGTGCAACTCTTCCTTTTGGAGGCACACTAGATTCCTTGACATCAGCCCCAGCTGCTGCTGCTGCAAGCCCTGGCCCCTTGCCAGACCTCCTTGCAGTTGCCTTGGTTCTTGCCATCACCCTGAAAAGGTCCATACAAAGCAATAGAAAAAGATTAGAACCATGGAGAACATGGAATGATAAAAGAAGGTGATGACAAATTGGATAAAGCAAAATTGAACAATTTGTAACAAAACGCGATTATGATGATTTGAAATTTCTAACAGCTCATAATCGCGTTTTTCTGCAAATACTTGAAACAACATGCTATTGCATCCCTACAATGAATTCTCTGTCTTTTCAACTATAAACAATATGTATTGAGTTTATGCAAGAACTATGCAGCCTTGAATAGCCTAGAAAGTTACAAAATCACAATGAAATGGGTGGATGAAGAAGCATTTTCAAATTTGCAACAAAATGCGATTTGGGCTGTTTGAAATTTCTAAAGCCCTCTCCTCGCGTTTTGCTGCAAATTCTAGAGATAGCATACTTCAGCATGCCTTTAGTCATTTCAGTGTGTATGCAGCTTGGTGCAACATGGATTGAGCCTATGGACATCAAGAAGTGATCAAGCTCTCATTCAACAGGCCCAAATAAAAAGTCTTCCTGCTTCTACATGCAGTGGAGAAAATCTAAAAAATGCATATAATATTTATCATAATATCTAACCTACATCACATCAATCAGTTTCTTACCCTAATATACTATTAAACAAGAAGAGAAAGAAATAGATTGTCTTACTAACCTGGAAGCTATCTGCAAGTGTGCTGTGCTGATGATGAGTATCCTGTGCTGGGGATGAACCTCTGCTGCTGCTGGTCTGGATGCTGATGGTGTAGAGTAGGGAGGTAGAGATGCAAGAGAACTGAGTTAGGAGAGTAGATTATTACAAAATACAAATAAAGGAGTTATTAAATACTACACGTGTGAAATATAGTCGTTTTTTAACACGTGTGGGTCCCACCCAGATCTTTTGGAATTTGAAATTTGTGGGTCACTTTTTGCCTTGGAAATTGTGCCAATCATGATTTCATAATTAGATCCATTAACACTTTTTCCTCCCCGTCTTCCATCCCTGCCAGCACCCTCCCATCATCCTTTTCTTTCCCACTTTGATCACTTTCTACCCAACACACTCCATCCACTCTGCAACCTGTCTGAAGACTACTACCATTACCAGATCTCCAGGTTACCAGTGCTACAGCTCAAGTTTGGAAGAGAGGAGGAGAATTTCCAGGGCTACTCCAACAGTATGGAAGAGGAAAAGAAAGGTCAAAGATCTATACCCTTTCCAATGTTTTCTGATATATATTTCTTCCATCTGTAGAATTCTTGAATCTCAGTGCCTAGAAATCTAGCAGATCACCCTAGGATTTGATTAGAGATGGATATGAATAGGATTTAGAATTTTGCAACAAAATGCGATTATAGTGCTTTACATTTTTCAAATGCTCCAAATCGCGTTTTCCTACAAATTTTGATATTTGTTTTAGTTTTTATTTTTTCCTCCTTCTTTTGCTCTCTTTTGCCTTGGGGAATTCCTCCTGGTATCATTTACTATCATGAACATTGTGAGATATCCCTAGCATTTGATTGGAGATGGATGTCAATAGAAATTTAGAATTTACAACAAAATGCGAGGAGAGCACTTGACATTTTTCAAATGGATCTGCATCGCGTTTTGTTGCAAATTCTTGTGTCCCTTTTGGTTTTTACTGTTTCCTCATTGTTCTGCTTTCTATGTCCATGGGGATGTCTTTCTTGATGATGAGAAAGGTTTTTGCTTTGGAACAGTTGATTCTCAGGCCCCTCCTTTCAAGAGGAAGCTGGACTTTTCTGCTGCTATACTCAAACCACAGCAATCACCAGGTGATTCATGTGTGCTTATGAAGAGAGTTGTTTGGTGATATCCTATACATTATCTGATTGCATATGTGAGCATATAGAATTCATGTTATATAAATTTTGGTTCAGGCAAAAGCAAGAGACTAGAGCAGAAAGGTGAGTCTTCCCTTTCAAAACAAAAGGAACCAGAAGAGGACAAATCTCCAGATATGCTCCTATTTGACTTTCTTCACAAGTGCAAGGCTCAAAGGAACTTCCACATATACCACAGTATTTTCAACAGGGAGTTCACTATGAGATCTCTTTTGGACCATCACAGAGATTTCCTTTCAGACCATTGGGATACCTTCAAGCAACTGACAGAGGCAGGAAGGATTGTGGAAGGTGAAAAAAGTACGAAATAAAAAATGATCATACCTGGAATGAGCCCAACCACCATATGTGTTTCTCCGACTGCACACTAAAATACTTCGAACTCGCTTCATTCAATGATGTATCAAGTGCTCCATTCATCAATGTGATAGTAATCCTTTCCATTTTCTTTTCCTTTACAACCTCACACTCGTCCAGTTTGATAACAAATTTCAAAATGCCTTTGCACTCTTCAAATGTTATTCCATAAAACTCGACCATTCTTCTTTGAAGTTGTTGTAGATCTACAAATATATTGTTCCAAGGGTCATACACAGTGGTTCCTTTAGCACCATGAAATATTTCTTCAATATGGATATATGGTCCAATAAACTCATCTATACTTTCATTCAAATGACCTCTTATCTTCCACACTGTTGCTGGATTTGGCAGTAAAACTCGTTTAATCCTTTGATCTCTCAAAGTTGAGGATATCGCATGGAAAATCGAACTATATCCCTTCCTGCTAACTCCACTAACATCAAGAGCCTCTTGGATTGTAGTACCATCAACTTGATTATTGGATATAAAGTCCTCTACAACATTGCATTTGATTGTTTTGTATTTTTTTTCTTCAATCAAACCTTTTGCTACACCACAAGAAAGCAATCCTTTCATTTGTTTAACTGGAAGAAGGTTGGGATCCATATTTTCTTTTGCAGGCTCCAATAATTTCCTATAGTAACAATATAGTAACAACACAATATGCCTATATTATTCAACACTTCCAATCTTGTTTTGCATTAATGGACAAAATAGATATAGTCATTTGAGAGCATTTTTGAGTTTAAAAAATAAAAAATTGCAAACTAACCTTGCTTCCTGAATTCTTCGCTTGCATCCACCAGTCCCAGCCTTCAAATTTGCAATGTTTTTAATCTTCCTGCTTCGTTGTCTGTCTCCAAGCATGGTTCTCTTCCTTCTTGATCTTGTTAACTCTTTTTTACTCTTTGAATGCTCCTCAATTTCATTCTGCAACAACTGCTGCTCCAATTTTGCACGAATAGCTATCTCTTGAATCCTAGCTCCCTTTTCTTGTAGGTACATTGTTTTATATGTTTCTGCAAATGCAGATTGTACTGAAATATAACCAAGAAGTCCATTTTGTCCATCGCCCGCAAACCTCAGTAGTGTGGTTGGATTGACAAATGGAGGTGTAGAGTTTTTTACTAGACATTTTGGATATATACTTCCATCACACCATAAGTCAATATGTTGGAGCCCTTCTCTTCTCATATTTTCCCGTTGTTGAGCATTTAGCACACCGTATCCTTTCGTCTTTTTTGTGCTGGAGCATATTGTTCTTCTAAGTCGATGTGAAGATGGTATAATCGCTTCTTCTGAGATTGTAACTCACTAGTATCGGCCATTTTTGTGCTTCTGAGGTTGCAAAGTTGGCTTGTCAATCTCATAGTCTTTTTGTAACATGAATTGTGGAAGTGTGGCGGTATCCATACAATCATTAAGTTCAGTGATGGATTCTTTATGAGAGGCCTGCACACGTCTTCAAAAGAGATGCGAAATCTTCGAGAAACAAAAAAAATTAAGGAGATATTTAATGCAAAATCGTGTTAGTTAGACAAAAGATTATCTTATTCTTTTCTGAACTGACAGTTTAGTGGTCCTTACTGACAGTTCTGAGCCACATTTCCATATTTTATTATTTTTGAAATCTTTTAGGAGAGAAATAAATCGAAAAGTAGTGAATTTCTTACAGGGCCCCAAAATGAGCTCCGTTTTTCCCTAATGCATCGCCCTCTAGAACTAGGTCCGGAACCTCCTCGGGGACATTCTCTTGTAGAGCCACCAATGCCATTGAGGCCTCCCATTGTTCTGTAACATTCTCTTCCTCAGCATGGGCCTCTTGGACCTGCTCCATTAGCTTTACTTTGCCCTTTTCTTTTTCCTTGCCACTTTCTTTCGCCACACCCTCTTGTAACAGAAGGACCAAAACCATGTCCCAGCTTAGGAAAGAAGTGCCGATGTTGCCCATTTGTAGATCCAGGAGTAAGTCTTCCTCCTCATTTCTGTAGTCCTTTTCTGTGAGGGATTTTAAAAACCTGGATAGGCAAAATCTAAAATTCTTGTCTTCCCTGAATATGTACTTGATGAGGTCAACTGGAACCCATAAGCCCTCATCACCCTCAAACATGATGGAGTACGTGCTGATGTGTTCATCCATATACTGAATGACATCTGTAAAAGCATCCGCGTGTAGATGCATTGTTGCACGCACGTCAATTGCTCCCTCAAACATAGGGACGATCTCATCAACCCTATGAAGTAACTCAAGCTTTCCTAGCTGTGCAATAAGTGCGTCAAGTAGAGGTGCCATGACTATGAGTGATTGGAAGAAATAGAGAGTGTGATATACAAAAAGGTGTGTGAAATTGAGAGCAAGTGTTAGGAGAGAACGATAATTGTCAATTGATGAAAATGAGTAAAGTATCGTTTATAAATGGGCGACCTTGTTATAAAATTTTTAAAAACTTTTAAAATTTGTAAGTACCAAAAAATTTTAAAAAAATGGTATGCGAAAGCAAGAACGTATCCTTCCATCGCAAGGTCATTTCCAATTTACTAGTGGCTCAAGCCACAGATGCTTGTGTGACCAACCTTACACTATCACAAAAAAATAAAACTTGCACAAGACAATTGAAAAACCTTAATAAGACAGTGAGGCAAAAAAAATTGAAATTGTATTTACTTCAATTCAAGATTACATATCCAGTGGTTATCTGATAGCTACACAGCCAGGAAAAGTAATTTCTCTACAAAGAAAAGATCGTTCCTGCCTTTTGCGCACTACTCTACCATTGATTATCAAAGCAAAATCACCACTCAGTGAGAATCGAAGAACTAAGTAGTCACGTAAGTTGGCAAGGGACCAGTCATCATTCATAGTAACATCTTCTACATCCCCACCTTGCATGGATATATGTAGCACACCCTGTTCTGTAGAGGTTGTGTCGGAGTCTAACGCCTCCCATTCTCCATTTGTAAGCTTCCATCGCCTGTAAGAAAACGCAATGGACAACTGTTGCTTGGCAATATGATAGCGCATCACAACCTTCTCAACTATTACTCCGCATCTGATGGTGTCTCCATTGTGTTGAACAACTTTTTTATCCCATGCAGGTGATAAGAAACAAGTCAGAGCTCTCTCCCCCTTTGCAATCCATAAAGTTGGGGTACGATGTGTGTCACTTGTACGGAACAGGTACACAAAGAGGTGTAGAGGTATGAAGCAGGTTATGGTTGCTTTGTGAGATCCATATGTGCACTTCATAGCATTTTGCACCTTGCTTTCGATCTGCAAACAAGCCATGGCCACTGAAACATTGTCTGGAATTGGCCATTCAATAGATGTGAGAGTTGGCGTAGGTTTTGAAACTAATTTTCCAATACCATTTGCTGTCGTGGGAACCACATATGTATCCTCATAGAAGAAGATGTTTCGTGCAAGAAGTTGTGCAGCTGGACACCCTCCAAAGATTAAACTACCAAGCTCCACATGGTATGCTTCAAAGGTTCCTGAAATTGCCTCCATAGGCTCCCACTCACTATAATTTGAGGAAAAAATATCTACGCACAGGAACCCAAGAACAATCAAAGCAGTGCTCAGTATACCATTATTAGCACACAATTGATTTAAAAACAAGAATATAAAGTGGTGAAATAACTTACAATTTGCAGGAAATCGTTGACGTTGGTCATGGTCTGCTAGTTTCAGCTCTGTTGCCTTGTAAACATGTTGGACCTTGGCTAGCTTTTTTCCATCACGATCTTGTTTGAGCTCCAATATCCGCCCTTTCCAATGGTGACTTTGTATATCAACGTATCGCTTTGACACCTTGTGGGTTCCTCTTGTACTAGGCTGCATCGTAATCCAATTCCACTTCTCGTACTGTTTGATGTTCTAGTGCCCATCCTCATCTTGACCACTGCTACAAGAGAGAGATTGAATACTGATCGGAGGCCTTCGAGCTCTAGAAGAAGACATCAGATGTATATATTAGAGAGATTATAAACCTTGATGGCAAAGAAAAATAGAATGGTGAGAAAAAAACTTAGACTAGGGAGATGTAAAAAAGAGAAGGAGTTGTAGAGCAAGTTCCAAGGGCTTGGCTGTGCTATTACTGCACTTTGAAAGAGGATATTGGAGGGGGTGAGAGGAGACAATGAGTAATATTATGAGAGCCAAAGCATTTGCAACTCAAGCTTCCATAGCTTGGCTCCACTGTTACACTCTGTAAAAGGAGGTTGGACAAGGTAGAAGGATGAAGTAAGGAAATGTAAGTGAGGATCAAACTTCCCTAGCTTCTGAGAGGAGGTTGCAGATCAAGCTTCCATAGCTAAGCTCTGCTGTTACACTCTGTAAAAGGAGGTTGGACAAGGAAGATGGATGAAGTAAGGAAATGTAAGTGAGGATCAAACTTCTATAGCTTCTGAGAGGAGGTTGCAGATCAAGCTTCCATAGCTAAGCTCTGCTGTTACGCTCTGTAAAAGGAGGTTGGACAAGGAAGAAGGATGAAGGAAGGAAATGTAAGTGAGGATCAAACTTCCATAGCTTCTAAGAGGAGGTTGCAGATCAAGCTTCCATAGCTATAGATCTAGGTTTCTGAGTGAAGAGAGAGGTAGATCAAGAGGTAGATAGCTAAAAGAAGTAGTCTAGAGAGTGAAAAACGCCCTGCTATGAGAAAGGGGGAAGAGAGAGAGCGTTTTGGAGGGAATGTGGGAGAGAGGGATAGTGGAAAGTGAAGGGGAATGTGCATTGAATGCATGGGAACTCATTTTTGGGCCTCTATCACTTTAGAGACCTTACTTAATGATGGCTGTAGGCTGCTGCAGGCTGCAGCTATCCTTTTCTATAAAAAATAGGGAAAAAATTCATATACGTTTTAAATTTTTGAGTTTTAGTTGATTTTGAAAATTTAAAAACAGCCTATTTAGCCTATTATTCTAAGTTTGACCACTACCTTCTAGGCTCTTACAAACCATTGGTTTCAGTCCACATGTAATCTCCCTATTTGTCTATTTCTTAATCACCTCCATTAGGCAATGGCAAATTAAAGGGCCCAAAAAGACTCCATTGAGTTCCTAATGGTGCCAAGCAGCAGTTTCCAGGATTAAGACACCCTTTTGCATCATCAATACTTTGCAAGGCCAACCTCAACTTTTCCAAGTGATCCATGCGGCTTGAATAAATGCAAAAATCATCCAAAAAGATCCTTATAAACTTTCCCAAGTAAGGTGGTGTGCATTGGTCAAGCCAAATGGCATCACCCTATAGGCATACACTCCCCAAGGGGTGATAAATGAGGTTTTCCTTTGATCTTCTTCACAAATCCAAATTTGAAAGTATCTAGAGTATCCATCACACACTGAATACAACTCATGACCTGCAACTTGATCCAAAATCTCTGTTACCATATTATAGTAGTGATGTGTGTGAACACACTTAGGACCGCCGGGGCACTTTTTCCCTCACTAGGAGGTTTTTTCCCCCGTGCATTGTATATACGCCCATTATCTTCTAGGGCTGGTTATCTTTCATTTTTGGCACTCATAATACACTACTGTGTTGTGCTCAAGCTTCCTCATCTTCTTGAAGTTGTGTGTGCATTCCTGCAACCCTAATTCCAACAATTGGTATCAGAGCAGGCTTCCTCCTCCCGGGCAGCATCACCGGCACCTGCCGCTTCATCTCCTCCGATTGCGACGAGGTTTCACGAGCGTCTGCAGGTTAGTATATGCCGTGGGAAAGCCCGTAGGGCATGTTCGTTTCAGAATTTTGATCTGAAGTCATTTCGCCCTCCGTTTTTGCATTCCAAGTACTGCGCAGGCAAAATCGTCCTACTGTGCAGATTTTCTGTCAAGATTAAAATCTGCAGGACAGGTGCCCATTCGTCTGTTTTGGGCTGTGCTACATAGCACAGGTCGATTTTATACAGGTTTACCTCTTACAGACAGCATTTACATCTAGTAGTACAGTCATTGGCCATGGCTGACAACAATGATGTATTCCGCATGTTGGCTGCTGAGGATAAGTTGGATGGCACCAACTATCCATTGTGGGCATATATGATGCGACATGTATTGGTAGCAAAGGGGTTATGGAACATTGTGCAGGGTATTGATGCACGTCCTATTGTGGCTGGGAATGCTGCAAACACATCAGAAACAGGTACTGTTGATGATGGTGCAGGCACAAGTGCTGTAGCAGCTGTTCGAGAACCACCACTTTCAGCAGAGCAGATTCGTTGGGATGGTAGAGATGCGCAGGCTCATGCCTTGATTGCGCTGTCTGTCAAACGTACCATTATCCCACATATTCGCTCCTGCAGGACTTCTAAGGATGCTTGGGATGTACTTGCCACATTGTATCAGGCAAGAAATGAGGCTCGTGTTGCTTACCTCCGAAAACAGTTGGAGAGTGAGCATATGAACGAAGGTGATTCTATGGATAGCTTTTTGACAAAGATCAAGGATTTCAAAGAGCAGCTCATTTCTGCAGATGAAATCCTGTCAGACAGTTCACTTGTGCAGACTGTTTTGAATGGTCTACCAGATTCTTATCAGGGTTTTGCTTCCACTCTTCGCTTGATGATGAAAGGCAATCCCAATGCCTTATCATTTGAGGAGTTAGTTTCTGTTTTGCTGCAAGAAGATCAGTCAAGGCAAAACAGGAATATTATGCGTGTCGCAGATCAAGCTTTCGTTGCTAGTCAGAGAAGCGGGAAAGGTAAAGCTGGCTTTTCTTCTAGTAAGCAGAAATCTGCAAATGCTGCGCAACCAAAGAAGGAAGACAAAGATGAGAAGAAGGGTGACAAACAGAAGACATTTTGCAAGTACTGTAAGGGAAATGATCATGTCATCAAAGCGTGTCCTAAGCTGGCTGCGAAAGAGGCTAAGAAGAAAGAGGCTGGTATGGCTGTTGCAGATGCCTCTCCTTCTAACAATGAATCTGCTAATGTTGTTCAAGATACAGAATGGGCATTCAATGCGCAGTGCAGTTATGACCCATCTTTGCATGACACATGTATGTCTGCAGTAGATTCAGATGTATGGTACTTTGACAGTGGTGCCACTAAGCATATCACCTCGCAGCGCAGTTTATTCACTTTCCTTGAGTCTGCTCCCACAGGGAATACTGTCACTTGTGCCAATAACTCCTCTTATCCCGTTAAAGGAGTTGGACAGATTGTGCTGAATGTTGCAAATTGCAACACCTTTACACTTTTTGATGCATTGTATGTGCCAGGGATCAAAAAGAATCTGCTGTCAGTCTCCGCATTTGCCAAAACAGGTTTGGTTGTAAAATTTGTGGATGACAGATGTACTGTTCATGATCTCTCTTGTGGTGACATCATTGTAGCATCTGGTTCACTATGTCGAGGGCTGTATAAGCTCAATATGGATGGCAAATGTGTAGAGGATTCAGCATGTGCTATTATGGATACGCAGGCTATTTCAAATGCAAAACTGTGGCATGCACGTTTTGGTCATCTGAATTTTGCAAGTTTGCTGCGCCTGCAGAAATCTGAAATGGTGTCTTCTTTGCCTAAGCTTGAGGCACCTGTCAAGCATGTTTGTGAGGGCTGCATATTGGGTAAAATGCAGCGTGCTTCCTTTCCCAAAGATGGATCAGTGAGAGCTGAACGCAGATTGCAGCTTGTTCACAGTGATGTTTGTGGTCCCATGCAAACTCCATCATTTGGAAACTACCTTTACTTCGTGACTTTCATTGATGATTTTACCAGGCATGCATGGGTATATCCTTTGAAGGCAAAGTCCGAAGTGTTTTTGTGCTTCAAACAGTTTTTGGTTATGGCTGAAAATGTGTCAGAAAGTAAGATGGGCACCCTCCGTTCAGATCGAGGGGGGGAGTATATGTCTTCAGAATTTAATGCATTTCTGGCTGAGCGTGGGATAAAACACCAATGTACAGTGCCGTATACACCACAGCAAAATGGTGTGGCTGAGAGAAAAAACAGGTCTCTCATGGAAATGGCAAGATGTATGGTTAAGAGTCAAAGTCTACCACATGGTTTTTGGCTTGAGGCTGTCATGTGTGCCACTTATGTACTAAACAGGTGTCCCACCAAAGCATTACAGGTTGTCACTCCATATGAGGCTTGGCATAGCCGCAAGCCATCTGTTGGCCATTTACGTGTTTTTGGTTGCCTGGCATATGCATTAGTGCCTGTGCAACATCGCAGAAAATTGGATGACAAAGCTGTCAAATGTATTTTTGTTGGATATAGTGCTGAGAGCAAAGGCTATCGTTTGTATCATCCACAGACAAAGCGCATTTTGGTTAGCCGTGATGTTGTATTTGTGGAAGATGCAGTTCAGCCCTTGGTTTCATGTACTAAGGAGACAGATATCAGCTCACGTGATGTCTATGATACATTGTTGCCTCTTTTCAGTGGTGCACAGTCAAGTGCAATACCTCATGAGGCAGTTTTTCAGCCTATGCAGGTTTTAAATGATGGCACAGATCAGCCTATATCTGATGCAGATGTGCATGATGCACTTGAGGATGAGAGACAAGAGATTGAGGGCTCTAGGAACATGCCTAGATGGCTGGTGCAGACTTTGCGTGACAGCAAGTTGGATGCCCCTTTGTCTAGTCGCACTCGTTCTGGCTCTCATGGTGCCTCTTATGCGTCAGATTGTTATGCATTGGCTGTTTCTAGTATGTGCGATGAAAGTGAGCCTGTTTCATTTGATGAGGCACAAAGTTCAGAAAATTGGATGGCTGCTATGCAAGCAGAATACGATGCTATTATGAAGAATAGTACATGGTCTTTATGTGACTTGCCCCCTGGCAAGAAGGCCATTGGCACTAAGTGGGTATACAAATTGAAGCGTAAGCCTGATGGCACAGTGGATCGCCATAAGGCTAGGCTTGTTGCAAAAGGTTATGCTCAAGAGAAGGGCATTGATTTTGATGAGACTTTTGCTCCCACATGTCGTATGACCACTGTTCGTAGCATCTGTGCATTAGCAGCTCATAATGGTTGGAATGTACATCAGCTGGACATAAAGACTGTGTTCTTAAATGGAGATTTGCATGAGGAGGTGTATGTATCACAGCCTCGTGGTTTTGTTCAAAGAGGGCAGGAAAACAAAGTGTGCAGGTTAAAAAAGGCTTTATATGGTTTAAAGCAAGCTCCACGAGCTTGGTATGAAAAAATACATGCATATTTGACTGCACATGGGTTTCAGAATAGTCCAACAGAAAGCACTTTGTATGTTAAACGTGTGGATGGTGTACATCTAATCATTGCTCTCTATGTCGATGACATGCTGCTCACAGGACCAAATGAGAGTCATATTGCTGATTTTAAGGCTGATTTGAATGCCTCTTTTGAGATGTCAGATTTGGGGCATTTGCATCATTATTTGGGGATACAATTTAAGCAGTGTGATGGAGGTATTGCTTTGTGTCAGACAAAGTATATTGAAACATTGTTGCGGAGATTTGGCCTTGAAGACTGCAAGCCTATTGCTACTCCAATGGAGACAGGTTTGAAGTTGAGTCTTCATGATGCTGGAGATCACTTTGATGTCACACTCTATCAGACAGCTGTTGGTTGCCTCATTTATGTATGCATTACGAGGCCAGACATTCAGTTTGCAGTCTCACAGGTGAGCAGATTTATGCATAGCCCAGGCATTAAGCATTGGCAGGCAGTGAAGCGTATCTTTCGCTATTTGAGTGGTACTCGGCATCTTGGGTTGTTTTATCCCAAGGGGGGATCATTGCCACCAGATTTACATGTTTTTTCAGATTCTGACTGGGCTGGTTGTTATGACACACGCGTGTCCACGAGTGGTTTTTGCTTCATGCTTGGAAGCTCATGTATATCATGGTTGAGCAAGAAGCAGCCTACTGTGGCCACTTCTAGTTGTGAAGCTGAGTACAGGGCAGCTTTCACAGCTACGGTTGAGTGTGTGTGGCTCAGACGCCTTATGGCTGATTTGGGTGTTGGGCAGCCATCTGCCACCACCATCTTCACTGACAGTCAGAGCGCATTGGCAGTTGCGCGGAACCCAGTGTTCCATGCTCGTACGAAGCACATTGAGGTGCACTACCATTATGTCAGGGAGAGACTCTCTGCAGGAGAGATCAGTTTGGCTTATGTGCCAACACAGGATAACCTTGCAGACCTTTTCACAAAGGCTCTGCCTCGTGAGAAGTTCGAAGCTTTTCGCAAAGCTTTGGGCTTACTCCCTTTTGTGGATTCGTCCACATAGCTAGACACTTCCCTATACATGAGTGCTAGCTCTTGTTCACCGCATCACTCCAGGGGGGATTTGTTACCATATTATAGTAGTGATGTGTGTGAACACACTTAGGACCGCCGGGGCACTTTTTCCCTCACTAGGAGGTTTTTTCCCCCGTGCATTGTATATACGCCCATTATCTTCTAGGGCTGGTTATCTTTCATTTTTGGCACTCATAATACACTACTGTGTTGTGCTCAAGCTTCCTCATCTTCTTGAAGTTGTGTGTGCATTCCTGCAACCCTAATTCCAACAATCTCATCCTGAAAGGGTAGAGGATAATAATCCCTCTTTGTGCATGCATTCAGAGGGCGAAAGTCCACAAACACACACGCCGTTTTCCACCCTTTTTGGGAGTGACTACAACTGGGAAAATCCACTTTGAATTCTCTACTGGTGGAAAAATAAATCCATCTCCAAGCAAATTAGTTACCTCATTCTTAAGCACCTCCGCTTGCACTACTCCCAAACGCCTTAGCCGCTGTACCACTGGCTTACTTTGGGGCCTGAGATCAATCTTGTGCTCTACTAGGGTAACTTGGTGTACTTGTGAGTAGCAGCTGTTTGCAAAAAGGTTGGGAAATCCATCCAACATTTTTAAGTAATTTTCCCTTTTAGTACCTGCTATGGACTCGTCAAGAAGAAGTTCATTCTGTTGGTGAAGACTAGTGAGGTCCACATCTCCTTTCTTGAACATGGTTGAAGAAGCTTCCCCTTCCAAGGCTCCATTATCTTCAGCATCCCCTCGATCCCTTCCCAAGGAAAGACCAAATGCAACTCCCTCCACCTCCTCTTCTGAGATGGAATCCTCGGAGCTACCACTTGTCTCCACTTGACTCTGACTCTGAACTTTCGGAAGTTGAAGGTTCACCTCTTACCACTTTCTTATGACGACTCTTGATGTTGTAGTGGACGTTCTTATTCTCACCTTGTAGAATAAGATCACCTGTCTCCCACTTTTTATAAGGTTCCTCCCTTCTAAAATGGGAGAAACACTTAAGATAGTCCACTAAGTCTTATCTTGGAAAAATTTCCTATTCATCGACACCTTGACCCTGTAGAGATTCAAGGATACGATTCATAGGTATGACCTAGCTCTATCCCGCAGGGGAAGCGTGATTTTCTAAACATCAAATCACCCATAGGGCAATTGATCATAAATTGGGCAACTACTAGACTTGATTTCTAGAGACAACGCTTTTTTCCTCATCTTATGCAAGGCACAGCCGCCGCTGGCCTAGTCTTCTGGAATAGAGTTGCCCAAGAACCTAATTATCTAGCGTAGGGCTTTCACTTAATCTGTTGGAAAGCTACCCGACTAATCGGGTCCACCCGTCCGTAGGATGGTGCCGTCGGGGCATTCCATCCTCCCACTTTCCACCCTACTCACGCATCAATTTGTTTTCTAATTAATCCTACCACATAAATAAATATATTCCTTAATTAAGGCCCTTTTCACAAGGTTTGTTAAGACACCCTTTTTACACAATGCAATCATGCCAAAGACAAGATATATTTATATAAAAAGTTTATACATGAGTCAATTCCATATAAGCCAAATTGGCTCTCTTATTCTTTTTCTTTATTCTGCCGCGCCGATGATCTAGAATTCGGCCTTCCAGCCTCTACATGCTGCAAAATCCTACGGGACCATACACCTCATCGTCGGCTCTACTGGCGGGGACTCAAGCCGGCCTGTCGCCCTCTCAGGCTCCATCGCTCGATCCTCCCGTCCCTCAGAGGGATGTCTGCACACTAGGGTGGGCTTACTTACTGCACTAGCCTAGGCCCTCAGAACTAGGCAGCCTCATAATCTCTCGCCTCAATCGGCGATCCTTATTCTCCCAATGGTATGAGGGATACCTTGGGCCATTCCCGGGCTTTGCTAACGACGACGCCCGTGTTGAGATATCGAGCTCTAGTAAGGCGGTGGACACTGATGACCCGCCTGGGGGATAGGCCCCGCACTTACACCACTGGCATGGTTGGTGAGATCTTGGGTGATATGCGGCCAGTGGGATGACAGGCTGTGTGACAGCCATTCTAGAGACTGGCATAGTTATAGCGCCAGCTCATTTAGTCGGGTTCACACTATAGAGAACCCGTGTATGTATTGGTTGAGTACCTTTCATATTGTGTGTACTCTTATCTTGTATATGGTGTGTTGAGTGTTGAGTAGAGAAGAAGAAGATTTTCAGCCTCTCACCTTGTGTGTTCTCTATTAGGGTTTTGTGAGTGTGTGTGTGTGTGCTTGCAAGAGCTCAAGCTCTCTTCCCCCCTGCATCTTTTCATGGTATCAGAGCCTGGTTCGTGCTAAGGGCTGAGCTGCAAGCAAGAGAACCACAAGAAGCGGTACGAGGGTAAGAGCTACAACTACTCTTCCCTATTGTGTTGGTGACTACACCCTTGTCGGGAGCTCTACGGGAGGCACCGGCAAACGATCTCCGATTGAGGAGCTTTCTTCGCGGGAGTGAAGCTACAGGGCAACTATACAGTCCTTCGGACTATAATTTTCGGGCCGAAAACGCGTTTCGGGCGTGTCTGGACCTCCGTTTTTCAGAAAGCAGGCGATTTCGAGCACTGCGGGTAAGTCACCGATTCTCTGCAGAACTCTGTTTTAAGAACTGCAGGAAGACAGATTGACTGTGCAGACACTGTGGGTGCTGCAAAGAGGTCTACAGTTGCCATTGGGTGTATGTATGTGCATTGAAGTCACTGGTTGTGACATTTGAGAGTACTACAGTACCGCTGTGCAGAAAATACAGCATTTGTGCAGAAAAACCAGAGTGCAGTTTTTGGTAAAATTGTGTGTTGGGCAAGATGTCTAATGATGGCATAACACAGATTGTGGCTGAGAAGCTGGACAAGAATAACTTCCATGCTTGGAGGTTCAGGCTGACTAATTTCCTGATGGGAAAAGGCTATTGGGACTACATTGAAGGTGAGCATGAAGAGGCACCGGAGATACCGGATATAAATCCGACTGCTGCAGATGTGAAAGAGTTTAAAGACTGGAATCAAGGAGCCAGGAAAGTAATGTATTGGCTTTCCATTAGTATACAGGACACCATGATTGGGCACATTCAGGATGCCAAGTCCCCCAAGGAGGCGTGGGACACCTTGGTAAAGCTGTATGAAACAAATACCAAGGCACGTAAGATACAGTTGAAGAATGAACTTCATACTGTGGAGAAAAAGAGCATGTCTGTGAATGACTATGCGTTGAAGATAAAGGGCATTGTCGAATCCCTTGCATCTATTGGTGTGTCAGTAGATGATGATGACAAGGTGGAGGTCTGTCTACGTGGTCTCGGGCCACAATACAAGGCGTTCAAGACGTCTATTCAGACTCGGGAAAACATTCCCAACTTTACAGATTTGGTGTCTATGCTGATTATCGAAGAGAAGAACTTGGGTGAAGACCAACAGTCTTCACAAAGCAAAAACAGTTCAGAGCAACAAGTCTTCTACACGAGTTCAGGAAGAGGACGAGGTAGAGGAGGCCGTGGACGCGGTCAAGGAGGTGGCCGAACAGGTAATCAGAATTATGGCCAGCAGCAGCAACAACAACAACAGTCCCAGAATCAACAACAACAACAACACGCAGGTGGAAGAGGCAGATTCAGAGGCAGGGGGAGTCAAAGAGGCCGTGGAAATTGGCAAAGGCAATATAATGATGCACGTGAATGCTACTATTGTGGTAAGCCAGGACATGTGCAGTCAGAATGTTATAAGAAGCAGGCTGACATGCAAAATGGGAAAGTGCAGCAAAACAACTATGCATCCTCAAGCAGAAATAATGAGGACAATGAAAGGTTGTTTGTTATGCAGCATGTTGTAAATGCCATGTCTGAAAATGTTGATGCAGCACAAAAAGATAATGTATGGTATGTGGACTCAGGCGCTTCGAACCACATGACGAGTCATGGGGAGTGGTTCAAGGAGATGAAGAACCCGGAAAGACCAGGTTTTGTGGAAACAGGGGATGACACTGCTCATCCAATTGCCCACGTTGGAGATGTGCCATTATCTATGCAGGATGGCAAAGTGAAGTACCTTGCAGATGTACTTCATGTACCGAACATAACAAAGAATCTGGTTTCAGTTGGCCAGATGATTGAGCAGGGTTTGCAGGTTCGGTTTAACCCTGATGGGTGTTATGTTGAAGATTTCAAAGACAAGTGCAGGTTGGTTGCAAAAGGCAACAGAGTGGGCAGAATGTTTACGTTGGATGTAGACATGCCTGAAATGAGTGCTGCGATGTTTGCAAATGGTTCAGGAGTTGTTGCAGACACAGACATATGGCATAAAAGAATTGGACATGTAAATGTTCAGAGATTGAAGTCTATGCAGACAAAAGGAATCGTGACAGGGCTGCCAAAATTTAAAGTGGAAGGTATGCAGAAAATATGTGAAGCATGCCAATTTGGGAAGCAAACAAAGCATGTGTTTCCACGTAACAGATATGTGAGCAGAAATGCACTACATGTTGTGCATTCAGATGTATGGGGTCCTACGAAGACCGTGTCTATGGGAGGCTGCAGGTACTATGTCACTTTCATTGATGACCACACAAGAAAAGTGTGGGTATATTTCATGAAGGAGAAGAGTGAGGTGTTCACTCACTTTCAGAATTTCAGAGTTTTGGTTGAAAAGCAAACAGGGAAATATGTAAAGTGCCTAAGGTCAGATGGAGGGGGAGAGTACTTCTCCAATGAGTTCTCTGAATTTTTGAAGAAGAATGGAATTCGGAGACAGTATACATGCAGATACACTCCGCAGCAAAATGGAGTTGCTGAGCGGAAAAACAGGCACATTGCTGAGATTGCGCGGGCATTGATGGAAGAGAAAAATATGCCGCATTGCTATTGGGCTGAGGCTGTTTCTACAGCAGTATACATCATGAACAGGACTCCAACTGCAGCCATACATGATGTAACTCCAGAGGAGAAGTTTACTGGCAGAAAACCAGATTTGTCTCATCTGAAAGTTTTTGGATGCATTGCATATGTGCATGTGCCAGATGAGCTGAGAACTAAGCTGGATCCGAAAGCTGAAAAATGTGTGTTTATTGGATATTCCCTTGAGCAAAAGGGATACAGGTGTTATAACCCTGCTACACGTGAGTTGAGGGTAAGCAGGGATGTTGTCTTTGATGAGATGAGCAGTTGGTATGCTGCTGAAAAAGAAGCTATTGGGGCTGATGTGAGTGGAAGTGTGGTTGCACAGAATGCAGGTCAGCAATCACAGTCTTTGAGTGGACCAGGAGAGTCCTCATCTAGTGGGTCTATTGATAGACCATGGAGTGGCAGGCTGCGTCATAATACCAGCCCTGCAAATGTGATTAGTACATCACGTAAAGGAAAAGAGAAAGTGGTTGAGCCCCTTGGTATGCCTGACATTTCTGCAGGGCATTCTCATGTTGATGGAGAGTCTAGTGGCTCAGATATGAGTCTTGATGAGGAGCTTGGGATCCCAGCTATGAGAACACCTGGTGTAAAGAAGGCTATGGAAGCCATGAATGAGAAGCTGCGAAGATCAGGGAGAGTGAAGAACCCTGTGCAGAGATTTACATATGATGGTTATGTGGCACATCATTATGCATATATGGCAAAAGTTGTGCAGGTTGTAGAGCCCACATGCATTGATGAGGCTGTTGGAAATGTGTGTTGGGAGAAAGCTATGGATGAGGAGATGGATGCACTATATGGAAATGAAACTTGGGATTTAGTGCAATTGCCTGAAGGCAAGAAAGCCATTGGATGCAAGTGGGTGTACAAAGTTAAACATAACAGTGATGGAAGCATAAACAGGTACAAGGCTAGATTGGTAGCCAAAGGATATGCGCAGACATATGGGATTGATTATGAGGAAACTTTCAGCCCAGTTGCCAAGATGGCAACGGTGAGAGTTGTGATAGCAGTGGCTGCGTCAAAGCAATGGTCTTTACATCAGATGGATGTAAAGAATGCATTCTTGCATGGGGATTTGCAAGAAGAGGTGTATATGTTGCAGCCACCTGGTTATGAGGATGTGGGTCACCCCGAGCATGTTTGCAGGTTGAAGAAAGCCTTGTATGGCTTAAAGCAAGCACCAAGAGCATGGTCTGACAAGATTTCTGAATATCTTGTCACTATTGGTTTTCATGTAGCCAATGCAGATTTCTCATTGTACGTGAGACATGGTGATAGAGGGGTTGTGCTTGTTGTCATCTATGTAGATGACTTGATCATTACGGGGGACCATGATGCAGAGATCTTTGATGTAAAGATCTTGCTTAGACAGAAGTTCGAGATGAAGGATCTGGGGGAGCTCAGATATTTCTTGGGCATTGAGGTGATTAGGTCACCACATGGTATTGGATTACTGCAGAGACAGTATGGCTTGGACATGTTGTCCAAGTATGGTATGACAGGCTGTAAGCCTATTTCTGTGCCATTGGATCAGAATGGCAAGTTGAGTGCAGACTCAGGAGAGATCTTGGAGGATCCTACTATGTACAGGAGCATAGTAGGAAGTTTGATCTACATGACGATCACCAGACCAGATTTGAGCTATGCTGTTGGGTTGGTGAGTCAGTTTATGCAGGTTCCACGGAAACCGCATTTGGATGCAGTCAGACGCATACTGAGGTATGTGAGGTCTACTTTGCATTGTGGACTATTCTATGAGACTGGGACAGAGATATGTGTACATGGGTACACAGATGCTGATTGGGCTGGTAGTATCTCAGATAGAAGATCTACCAGTGGATTCATGTTTTCTTTGGGGAGTGCTGCTGTGACTTGGAGCAGCAAGAAGCAGCCTACGGTTGCTCTATCGAGTACAGAGGCCGAGTACAGAGGAGCTGCTATGGCAGCATGTGA
Source organism: Cibotium barometz (assembly GCF_041138505.1). NCBI lineage: Eukaryota > Viridiplantae > Streptophyta > Polypodiopsida > Cyatheales > Cibotiaceae > Cibotium > Cibotium barometz. Next base: position 42,286,978 of record NC_141082.1, read on the forward strand.
GGTAGCTTGGTTGAGAAAGCTACTTGCAGATTTGGGTCTATCAGTGGATAGACACGTTGTCATTTTCTGTGACAACATTAGCAGTATACAGTTGGCCAGGAACCCAGTCTTTCATGCTCGTACGAAGCACATAGAGGTCCACTACCACTTCGTCAGAGAGAAGGTCTTGGCAGGAGACCTTGACCTTGTTTATGTCAGCACAGAGGATCAGGTAGCTGACATCTTCACCAAAGCATTGGGTACAGAGAAGCTCCGCAGATTCAGGGCTTCGCTTGGTGTACATGAGATGGAGTTGAGCTCGAGGGGGAGTGTTGAGATATCGAGCTCTAGTAAGGCGGTGGACACTGATGACCCGCCTGGGGGATAGGCCCCGCACTTACACCACTGGCATGGTTGGTGAGATCTTGGGTGATATGCGGCCAGTGGGATGACAGGCTGTGTGACAGCCATTCTAGAGACTGGCATAGTTATAGCGCCAGCTCATTTAGTCGGGTTCACACTATAGAGAACCCGTGTATGTATTGGTTGAGTACCTTTCATATTGTGTGTACTCTTATCTTGTATATGGTGTGTTGAGTGTTGAGTAGAGAAGAAGAAGATTTTCAGCCTCTCACCTTGTGTGTTCTCTATTAGGGTTTTGTGAGTGTGTGTGTGTGCTTGCAAGAGCTCAAGCTCTCTTCCCCCCTGCATCTTTTCAGCCCGGCTACACAAGCACGGAACGGAGTTAGCGTTGAAGCCAAAAAAAAATCTTGAATTCTAAAGATAACAACTTCAATGCAATTTATTAAATATAGCATTCACAATTCGTGAAGATAACAATTTCAACGCAATTTATCGAATACAGCATCACATAATTCATAACTTCATACAATTTTTATGGGTGGTTGCAAGATGAGGGTACTCACTTTCGTTCACTCTCTCTAAAATTGGGACATCCATGCATCTCGGGCGGAGTACCTCGATCGTGATAGTGCCGCAAATTAAAAGACGACACGTGCCTCCCGAGCCTAAATCGACATATCTCGATCGAGATGCCAACTAATGCCACGCTAGCAGGTCCGGGTTTCCAGGCGTCATCCATGTCACCAATACATGTCACCGCCACCACATTATCTCGATCGAGATATCTATGCCACTCGGATCCACATCAGGGCCACGCTGTATCCCCCTAGGCATATTTGACTAGCACATCTCCATCGTCCACGTATCTCGAACGAGAAATTAACATCAAATCGCGACCATTCATTGTTCGAGGTAATGGGATACAATCTCCACCATCCCCATATCTCGATCGAGATACTGAGATCAAATCTCAGCCGTCCAAATATCTCGATCGAGATACAGAGATACAATCTGCACCGTCCAAATATCTCGATCGAGATACGTAGATGCAATATCCACCGTCCAATTATCTCGATCGAGATACATAAACGCAATCTATACCGTCCATTCACGTACGTTGGAAGATGCGATCTCCGCCGTTTAAATATCTCGATCGAGGTATATAATGAATCTTGACCATCGAGATACCTTGTCGTGGTAATGCCTTTAAATCGTGGCCGTCCATGTACCTCGAACGAGATAGTAATATCAAATCTCAGCCCTCGATCCTTCTCCAACCCTAAAATTAGGTGTGTATCTTGGCCGTATGTTGCACTAACCCTAATATCCAGAGCGTTAATCTTGCAAACCCTAAATTGCATGATGTTACCGAACCTCGATCGAGGTTATAAAACCGGAAAACTTTTTTTTTGCCTCATTCTCACAAGTCGTTTTCACTCTCCTTACTCTCTTGATTTGGATTAGCATTAGTGAGCCCATTAGCATTGTTTTATAGCTTCATTAGTGCTACTTAGCACTAAGCATTAGACCCTTCACATTAGACCCTTCACATTGGACCCTTCACATTTGGCTTAGGTTTTAGCATGGAGTCACACGAGGAGGGCCACGAGGAGGGCCGCTCATCTATTGTGGACCTCATCGCGGAGATAGACCGTGAGTTAGCGGCTATCCGTAGGAGTGCTAGAGACACTCCGTCTACATTACATATCGTGGCAGACTTGGAGGCGATGCTTGCGTCCCTTCGTAGCCTTCACGATATTGTTTATGTAGATGAGTGGATAGCCCACCATCGCACTGCTCCTATGTCACATGGCCTGACATATCGTCAGGTCTGTGATCTTGCTCCTATTAGGAATGGAGCCTACCTAGATCTTTTCGTCGATAGTCGTGGGATGAGGCCTGGGCAAGCCCCTCACTATTTCGTGGTGTTCGCATCCTCGTATGGCGGCACATATCTATAGTCGATATGTTGCCGCATATGGGAGGATGCCGAACAACTGCCAGATTCCCATATACTTCGCAAAGCAGTTATATGCGGAGTTTGTCTTAGGGGAGGAGGTGGATTACACCAGGGTGGTGGTGCTGGCCGAGGCCGTCTCCAGGACCAGGGTAGGCGGCCTCCACCAGCCCTTCGTGTAGCACCTACCACAGATCCTTCATTTGTGCCATTGTCGACAGTAGAGGCTCTTGGCACGCAGGTCGGCATTGACGTACGGAGTACCACGGAGCGCATCCGCACGTGGTGCGCCTGTTCTCACGATCTATACCGACGACGACAGATGTCGAGGTATTTACATATATATTACGTCTTAAGTTTTTTTGGTCATTTATCTACATGTTTATATATACTTTTCTATATTTTTACATGAGCAGCATGGTTGATTGTGTCACGTAGGTTCCCACACCTACCATTGAGAGGCTCACTCAGGAGTTGGTAGAGGTGAGAGCGGAGATTGACCGGCTCAGAGCTGCATTACAGATGGCAGAGGCAGCTACTACTGTAGAGGCACAGCATCTGAGAGAGTCCGACATCTAGTAGGTAGGTTTCTCTTGCACGTAAAAGAGTTATAATTAAGGTCCTAAGTTATAAATTTTTTAAAGTAATACCTAATGAGAGACTAATCAATTATTTTAATGCTTTACTTTTTTGCGTAGGCTCGGACCGAGGTAGAGAGCTCCAGAGCTGAGGCACAGCATCATCAGATTATGGAGCAGATTGCCCAGCACAGGGCAGAGCAGCTGATGCTGCATGTTCGAGAGTTTCGTAGATCCTCGGACGTGACAGTGCCTCACAGAGGTTTTTCGACGACCTCTCCCGCAGGATGCACCACCCTTCCTACGTGATGCGTGCTGCTCTTTATGTATCGAGGACATTGATAGTATAGGTGGATATGCCCTGGGATGTGGACATATTTTCCACTTGTCTTGCATCACCCAGGAGCTAGTCCGGTTCTCAGCATGCCCATCCTGCCGTGCACGCGTCGACCTAGCGACGTACAGGGTATTGGGCATCGATGATCTTCACCCAGGCCTCGTTCGAGTAGATGCCAGGACTGGCAGGCCTGTCGACTTTACATCAGCTATGGACTTGGGACTCGACGCCTTCGACGATAGAGCCCAGGAGCCTGAGGTGCCTCCTAAGATAGAGTGGAGCTCACATGAGTTTGACGCTTACTAGAGAGTCCTACATGAGAGCGAGGTCACAGCATATGAGCGCGTGGGTGGTGCTGGCCCTAGTGGCACCTCGGGTGATGGTTATAGCAGCAGTGCTGCTTCTCATGAGCAGCGTGTCCTTACAGCAGAGGAGCTTACACGAGCAGAGTGGCAGACACGTACCATTGCAGATTATAGATTTTGGGTTTACAGACAGAGGCGTCTTGCATTAGCACGATGTAGAGAGAGAGAGAGGGCCATAGTAGCTTTTGGGACTCGTGAGCTCCCGAGTACACCGGCACCTGCTCACGATCCTGCCTTTGAGGCAGACATTCGACGACCCCCGCAGCCTGCACAGCCTCCTCGACGTGCACAGTAGCCTCGACGCGCACGTCAACCGGCAGTTAGAGATGACGATTTTGATTGGATTGCTGTTGATAGTGACTAAACTCAGACTAGCTGGGTTAGCTCACTTACATTGTACTTAGATTTTTGGGCAGTGACTAACCTCAGACTAGCTGGGGTAGCTCATTTTCATTCTGATGTACTTATTTGATGTTTATATCATTATGAGTTTTTTCATTATTGAGTATCATTACATTTTAGTTGATGTTCTTGATTTTATTATATTTTTTAACACTTTGGCTATCATATTGTTTGTTGAAAATCTCCATGCCATCGTACCCAAACATGCTCTGATGGGGACCAAACTTTGCCAGCATGGGGGGGGCACCCACCCCCACATGCTTGCAAAGTTTGGTCACAATCAGAGCATGTTTGGATTGGTAATTAGCGCCCAGTGCGGGTTTTTGAAGTCTCTTGGTGCTTAAGAGGCCATGGAAAATCCGGGCCTTCCCCATACCATCGTACCCAAACATGCTCCAATGGGGACCAAACTTTGCAAGCATGTGGGGGTGGGTCCCCCCCACATGCTTGCAAAGTTTGGTCCCCATCAGAGCATGTTTGGATTGTAATTAGCACCCAGTCCGGATTTTTCAAGTCTCTTGGTGCTTAAGAGGCCATGGAAAATCCGGGCCTTCCCCATACCATCGTACCCAAACATGCTCCGATGGGGACCAAACTTTGCAAGCATGTGGGGGTGGGTCCCCCCCACATGCTTGCAAAGTTTGGTCACAATCAGAGCATGTTTGGATTGGTAATTAGCGCCCAGTGCGGGTTTTTCAAATCTCTTGGTGCTTAAGAGGCCATGGAAAATCCGGGCCTTCCCCATACCATCGCACCCAAACATGCTCAAATGGGGACCAAACTTTGCAAGCATGGGGGGGGCCCACTCCCACATGCTTGCAAAGTTTGGTCACAATCGGAGCATGTTTGGATTGGTAATTAGCGCCCAGTCCAGATTTTTCAAGTCTCTTGGTGCTCAAGAGGCCATGGAAAATCCAGGCCTTCCCCATACCATCGCACCCAAACATGCTCCGATGGGGACCAAACTTTGCAAGCATGGGGGGGGGGACCCACCCCCACATGCTTGCAAAGTTTGGTCACAATCAGAGCATGTTTGGATTGGTAATTAGCGCCCAGTCCGGATTTTTCAAGTCTCTTGGTGCTTAAGAGGCCGTGGAAAATCCGGGCCTTCCCCATACCATCGTACCCAAACATGCTCCGATGGGGACCAAACTTTGCAAGCATGGGGGGGGCACCCACCCCCACATGCTTGCAAAGTTTGGTCACAATCAGAGCATGTTTGGATTGGTAATTGGCGCCCAGTGCGGGGTTTTGAAGTCTCTTGGTGCTTAAGAGGCCATGGAAAATCCGGGCCTTCCCATACCATCGTACCCAAACATGCTCCGATGGGACCAAACTTTGCAAGCATGTGGGGGTGGGTCCCCCCCACATGCTTGCAAAGTTTGGTCCCCATCGGAGCATGTTTGGGTACGATGGTATGGGGAAGGCCCGGATTTTCCATGGCCTCTTAAGCACCAAGAGACTTGAAAAATCCGGACTGGGCGCTAATTACCAATCCAAACATTCTCTGATTGTGACCAAACTTTGCAAGCATGTGGGGGTGGGTCCCCCCCCATGCTTGCAAAGTTTGGTCCCCAGCATGTTTGGGTGCGATGGTATGGGGAAGGCCTGGATTTTCCATGGCCTCTTGAGCACCAAGAGACTTGAAAAATCCGGACTGGGCGCTAATTACCAATCCAAACATGCTCTGATTGTGACCAAACTTTGCAAGCATGTGGAGGTGGGTCCCCCCCCATGCTTGTAAAGTTTGGTCCCCATCGGAGCATGTTTGGGTGCGATGGTATGGGGAAGGCCTGGATTTTCCATGGCCTCTTGAGCACCAAGAGACTTGAAAAATCCGGACTGGGCGCTAATTACCAATCCAAACATGCTCCGATTGTGACCAAACTTTGCAAGCATGTGGAAGTGCCCCCCCCCCCCCCCCCCCCCCCCCCCATGCTTGCAAAGTTTGGTCCCCATCGGAGCATGTTTGGGTGCGATGGTATGGGGAAGGCCTGGATTTTCCATGGCCTCTTGAGCACCAAGAGACTTGAAAAATCCGGACGGGGCGCTAATTACCAATCCAAACATGCTCCGATTGTGACCAAACTTTGCAAGCATGTGGGAGTGCCCCCCCCCCCCCTATGCTTGCAAAGTTTGGTCCCCATCGGAGCATGTTTGGGTGCGATGGTATGGGGAAGGCCTGGATTTTCCATGGCCTCTTGAGCACCAAGAGACTTGAAAAATCTGGACTGGGCGCTAATTACCAATCCAAACATGCTCTGATTGTGACCAAACTTTGCAAGCATGTGGGGGTGGGTCCCCTCCCCATGCTTGCAAAGTTTAGTCCCCATCAGAGCATGTTTGGGTACGATGGCATGGAGATTTTCAACAAACAATATGATAGCCAAAGTGTTAAAAAATATAATAAAATCAAGAACATCAACTAAAATGTAATGATACTCAATAATGAGAAAACTCATAATGATATAAACATCAAATAAGTACATCAGAATGAAAATGAGCTACCCCAGCTAGTCTGAGGTTAGTCACTGCCCAAAAATCTAAGTACAATGTAAGTGAGCTAACCCAGCTAGTCTGAGTTTAGTCACTATCAAGATAGAGATCTAGTCAGCAGCACCCTCTCTAGCTCTCAACCTGCTCTAGAATGCTCTCATGGTCATCCACTCGAAGCCGAAAACGAGGGTGAGAACTGTGTTTTCGGCTCTGTACTCGAACAAGAGTGAGCCTGGTAGCAACCACTAGATGAGAGAACTGAAATGCCTCTAACTCCCACTTCCACTGCTGGAACTCACGATGAAGTCGAATCTGCTGGTAGAATCGGCCTGCCACAATCATGCTATGGGCGTCATAAGAAAACCCATGATCATCCACTGTATCCTGGTCAAGCATGCACTTTGGCCTAGTGCAACTCATCAGATAGTAGTCTACTCCCTCGCTATTTCCCTCACTGGCAATAACAGCAAATACATCACCCTCCTGTAGCAAATCTGTCAGGTCATCATAACTGACCATGAACGCAGGACCTGTGTGCTCATCAGACACCACTGGTGGATGTGAAGGATGCTCAGGGGAGAGGAATGTCTGTATCCATGCATCTGCCCATCCTCTCGAGGCACAATGTGACCAATCGCCATCCATACATGCTCCACAGAAGCATGCAAACCGTCGTGTGTAAATCGTGGGGGCCGCCATGCACGTGCTCCTGATGGAATGTAAGCCCAAGGTGCCAGGTACTGTGTCACAATCATGGGAGGCTCTACAGTCAATCATGCCACCATCCACATGCCAAAAAAATCTCCTAACAGTCCGAGCATCACGTTTGGGGTACGATGATGCTGCACTCCCACACAAATGTTGGGAGCACCACTCGACTACGTGGCCCGCATCTCTGAACCGCTGAGCATCCTGTCGCAGCTGATGACGCCTCAAGGCACGTTTCACACACGCGCCCGCACCATCATGCTCTCCCTTCCCGTGACCAGTCTCAAAGAATGACCAAATCACTGGGATACTAGACTGCACATGCCACCTATAAATCCATAAAAGATAGTCTTAGTTATTGTTTTCTTTAAGATGTTCTAGTGAATTTAGTTTAATTGTAAATGTAAGAAAGCCATAAGTACTACCTGTAGAGCCAATAGAATTGACGTGATGACTTGAACTGTGCGCCACAACCATCCGACCAAACCCATCGCTGGACATGTCTGATCCCACAATCTCCTAAAAAATCGTCATGGAGACGAAAACAGTGTTGCACAAAATGTGCATCATGTGAACGATCATCACTGATATAGAAATGATACTCTCGAATAATGACACGGGTCTCGGGGGTACTCGCTATCCCATCTACATGAGCCTCTGCATGTCGATAGCTAATGTGGACCAAAATAGCAACCTGGTGAGGTAAGCAATACATACGTTTAGGACACAAAAAATCAATTAAGTAATGTAGCTCAAACATAAAACAAATATTACAAAATATAACCATTACCTGCTCTGAGAAGTAATACTCATATTGTATCTCCTGAAAAGGTGTGAAAGTGTAGTTCTCTGCAAAATCAATCACAGAGACGACCACACCAATAGGAAACTCTGCTAGGCATGCTCGGAACTGACGATCCTGCCACTTGGCACAATGACTGTGCCGTAAGTAGGGGTAGATCTGCTCCCTAAATGTGGCTGTGAAGTGACAACGTGGTGTATGTTTGTCCACGAGCTGCAACTTCCTGGACTGTCCGCCACTCAGGAGCTGGTGTGTCACATACTCATAACGTTGCCATGCCACTATCTCTTGGTCACTTGCATCAAGATCTACCATCTGTAGATGTGCAAGTGAACCACATGATGTGCAATTGCTCTCCACACAAGGCATCCTATGGAACTGGGCATCCTCCGTGCGTGCACACAAAAGAGAGTGGATGAAATCACGTGGACTACGAGGCAACTCTCTATGCCCACTAAGAGAACGGAACACATCATAAAAAAGTTTGAACTCAACATGGTAGCGACAACAACATGTGTCACACTGACGTGAGTACCTCACAAACCAAGGCTTACACCCCTCAAATGACCTTTGCCCAATTTTAAGCTCTGGATACGAAGCCACAAACTGAGAATACAACTCAGTTTGGGTCATTTCAAGAAAGCAAGCACCGTGCTCAATGAACACTCCTCTTGTCACTCTCTTACGCAAAGCTTTCTTGAAAACTGGCGATGCACGACAATTCTCCTCCCAAAAACTTTCTATCAAGGTTCTAGTGGTTTCATCTAGTAGGCGATCATGCCTATCTACACGACCACTACTCGCCCACATAGCACCAACCTCATTGGCATCTAAACTTTGTCGCCTAATAGACCCAACTCTAAGTGCGTGTGGTGCTATGGAAAGGATGCGAGATGTGGCACTAACCTTACCCTTCATTTGGGAGCTACTTATGGCTGCCACAATAGCCCGTCGAGTAGCCAAAGCGTCCGCAGAGTTCCTCTTCTTCTAAACTATATAGGAATGACGAACACTTTGTAGCACCGCCATGCTAGCTCTCCTCTCTCTTCGACCTCCAATGTCGGAAAGCGCCCTGCAGTTGGCCATGTTGGGCAGATCAATCAAAGCATCAAGCACACATGCCTGTGATGATGAAGACGTGAGGTCTTTGAAATAGGAATGGAAGATTGCATGGGCACGACGATGTGCCCCTAACTTTGATAGTTCTTTCCTATCCACACGAAGGGCGCCCAAAGGAGGGGGGGTGGGTTCTTGTAGAAGAGAGGACTCAAGAAGGGCGGGTTCATGTGGATTATCTAAACTAAGGGGTAGTGGGGGGGAAGAGGGCGAAGGGAGAGGAAGTGGAAGAGGAGGAGCAAGGCTTGGATCATCGCCAAACAACGGAAGGTGTTGCTCGTTGACGTGCTCTCCACTCTCTCTTTCTCTCACGAGCTACCCTTCTCCTCTCCTCCTCTTGAACTTGGTGGATGGGGGGGAGTCTAGTCCTATCACGTTTTCGACTCCTACGACTTTGAGAACCCATTCTCAAGGAAGCTAAGAGAGAAAATATATTATAAAGGCTCAATGATGGGATAGTACTAGAGATAAGTGTGGGATAGTACTAGAGATGTGTGATTATATAGGAAAAATAGGTTATCCACTTCAAATCTCATTGGATTTCCTATCTAAGATTGATTGGATAACTAAGATAAACATAAAGATAATTAAAGATAAACTATTATCCACTTATAAATTAATATTATTTATAATATTTATTAACAAGTCTAAATATTTATCATTACTAGATATATAAATATATCTTTAAAGATATCTTTTATTTTATAATTATATAACTGCTTTTTTTAAATAAAGTATTTTTTTCAAATTTTATTCAAAGGTTTATTCTACATAAAAAAATTTCAAGAAATATAAAATTAAAAAATTTATTTTTTTTAAATTAATAATATGATCTTTAATAATATTTTTATTAATCTAATCCCAAAATATAATCCTTTAAAATTAGTGATTTTAAATTCTTTTATTTAATAAGTTACATATATTTTATTATTTAAATTTCTATATTCTATTTCTCTAAATTACTAATTAACTTTTCCAAAAATATGTTTTTGAAAAAAGAGGGGAGGTGGGAAGGAGATGCCACGTGTCAGAAGCGTGCATGACACGTGGCATTCTCTTGACATGTGGCACTATTATGGTTGATGTGGTAATTCCATGATGTGGCATGCCATGTCACCATGTGCGAGGTGGCATGCAAAGGTGGCAAGATGATGTGGCATTACTGATGACTAGGATGATGAGGTGGGGAGTCAACTAGGTTGACCATGTTGACATGGAGGGTGGAGGTGGCAAGCTGAGGTGGCAAGCTGCTTATGTGGATCCTCTCGATGCTCACGTGGACATAAAGTGGCATGCATATATAAGGTTTGTGCCTACCCAAGCCTCACACATGGAATCAAACCTAAGCTGTGAAGTTTACCAAGCCTAGATTTCCAAACCTAACTAGGATTGGTTTTAGACTTGAAAAGGGGAGAGTGGACACAATATGGGAATTTTCACTTGGGAGGATTGAAAATGGACCTTCCCATACTCAAATCAAGCCAAATTTTTTTTAATAAATTCATGGCAACAAGAGTATTGATCCCTTGAGTTTTTAGATTGAAAGATTCAATATTTAATTTTCTAGAATTAAATTACTATTGATTTAATGGACCTCTAACAGTCATAATAAATTTTCCAAAGTAAATCTACAAAAATCAAACCGTTAGATTTGTAATTTTACCTTATACCCACATTATACTAATCTTTCCCAATCTAATCATCACTAGATCCATACAATTTGAGCATTTTAAATGGTAGATGTGGTGGGAGGATAAAATAGTATGTTTTTAACAATTCTAATATCTTTTAAATAATATAGAAAATAGTAGAATACATCAAAAATTACTCGATAAATCAAGTTAAGCTCTATGTTATTTGTATTTGTGATATGCAAAGTGGGAACATCATATGAGTAATAATGTAAAAGTTATAGGCAATTTACTCACATTCACTATACCTGTTTAAACCTAGGACAGGGCCTGTATACAAACTTGGTTCCCAAAGAAAAGGGGATTTGCAATTATTGAATATTCGATCAGATTATAGTTTTAGGTGCCCAACTTTGCATATGATGTTTCATTAGAAGACCTTGAAGTGAAACTCCTTGGCTAACTATGAGAGATTGGCTATTATTCTTGAAAAAATGCCTGTTTTCCAGCTAAAGCCAAGGGCGCCCATGACATGAAACTAGATAACCTCATCTTGCAACCACCCTTATGTCATCATTTTAAAAGAAAAAGCTACCATTCATTAACACTAATTTAAGAAAAATCTCTTCTTTAAAAAATTTAACCAAGCTAACCTGGCCACCATTCCCTTGAGGAGCTTGAAAAGGGAGGGTTGGTGCCGCATTGGGAGCATCTTCCCTAATCTCGTTATTGCGCGCTCCTCTTGAGGCAATATTTTGATGTCTCCGAGAAGAGGCCATCTTATGCGTCGCCTTGTAGAGCTTGCTGCTGCAATCGAAACGCTTCAGTCGGATCTGAATTCTAAGTTCGTTTGCTCACCGTATGAGCAAAAGAGTATGACGCACGAACCCTTTCTTAAGGCAAAAAACCCTTATTAAAGTCTACGCAAATGGGGGGGGGAGACGTCCTTAAGGGTAAAAACGTGGAGGAGGGCTGAGAGGGCTGCTGTAAGTCTATTCACATGGGGGGGAGAAGAGTTAAGGACACTGCCTCCTAGTAAGAGGGGAATGGAGAATAATTGGCCTATCTGAAAAGAGGCAAATGTGGGGGTGTGAGAGAGGCAACTGCAAGGGGCGGCTGTACGATAGCAAGTACGCTACGCTAGGATAGACGGCGGCACAACAGGGCATACGCTACACAAAACTGCGTGTTGCATGTGGGGTTTATATAGCTGAGGGGTACGGGTACGGGTGTGCACAAAGCAAGGACGAAAGGATGGTGTACCTTCAAAGGCTATGGATCAGTGGCCTGCATGGGTCTAGGAGAAAGGTACGGTGTCGGTTGTCCGGGAAAGGAGTGGTACGCATGTACCTTATCTGGTCTGGGGCAGCATGGGTGTCCACGTAGGGGTACGTGGGGACCATACAGTTGGACGGCCGTCCTTTGGTTCGTGGGCAACCATCGTACGGGCATCCTAGTAAGTGTGTACGGACCAAATTTTGGGACGAGGTACCCAAATTTGGGGCGCCCGCTCGATTTACGTGCTGGACCGCCCCGGGGGCGAAATGTTTTTTAATCCGAGAGGTTCTCCTGGTCGTAGGGGTTCGGACCGTTCGTCAATCGGACGCCCGATCGTGCATTTATTAAGGTTTAAAGATCGCCGTTTTTTAACTAAAATGATTGAAATTTGCGTATAGGCTTGATCCGGTGTCCGTTTTGGATGCTGTAAAATCCTCTTGTAAGGTTCCCCCCTTTCCAAAAATAGGGGAAACACTTAAGATAGTCCACTAAGTCTTATCTTAGAGAAAATTTCCTACTCATCGACACCTTGACCATGTAGAGATTCAAGGATACGATTCATAGGTAAGACCTAGTTCTATCCCACAAGGGGAACATGGTCTTCTATAAATCAAATCACCCATAGGATAATTGATCATAATTTGGGCAACTACTAGTCTTGATTCCTAGAGACAACGCTTTTTTCCTCATCCATGCAAGGCACAACCGCTGGCCTAGTCTTCTAGAATAGAATTGCTTGAGAACCTATTTATCTAACGTAAGGCTTTCACTTAATATGTTGGAAAGCTACCCGACTAATCGAGTCCACCCGTCCGTAGGATAGTGCCGTCGAAACATTCCATCCTCCCACTTTCCACCCTACTCACGCGTCAATTTGTTTTCTAATTAATCCTACCACACTGTTTAACATAAATAAACATGTTTCTTAATTAAGGTCCTTTTCACAAGGTTTGTTAAAACAGTCTTTTTTCACAATACAATAATGCCAAAGACAAGATTTATAAAAACAAAGTTTAAACATGAATCAATTTCATACAAGCCAAACCGGCTCTCTTATTCTTTTCCTTTATACCATCGATGATCTAGAATTCGGCCTTCCAGCCTCTACATGCTGGGCAAAACCCTACGGGACCATACACCTCATCGTCGGCCACGCTGGCGAGGACTCAAGCTGGCCTGTCGCCCTCTCAGGCTCCATCGCTTGATCCTCCCGTCCCTCAGAGGGATGTCTGCACACTAGGGTGGGCTAATTCACTGCACTAGCCTGGGCCCTCAAAACTAGGCAGCATCACAATCACTCACCTCAATCGACGAACCTCATTCTCCCAATGGTATGAGGGATACCATGGGCCAACTCCGGGCCTTACTAACGTCTCCGCCGTCCGGCTATACAAGCACAAGAACGGGACAGCGTCAAGGCAGAGAGAAGCTATAACTGTACTTTAATTTAACCAAGATAACAACCCATTTACTCAACTAAACCATAGGACTAGAACCCATGTTACCTTCTTAAGAAAACAATTCTTTTCACAAAGATTTTTGCATTTTAACTTGAGATTGAAATAAGATATTCTTTATTAAGGCATATGCTATTGTTTAAAAGAATACAAACTTTAAATAGTAAATCAATCAAATAAATCACTATTAACAATTAATAGAGAAGCCAGGGCCATACCTCAACCCCTAAGAATGATATGTAAATGAAAAACAAAATATGTATATACCTTATAGAAATTTATCGTTTATCGTTATCCTTGCTTGTTAACAAGAGCTTTAGAACTTGACATATGAGAATAGAGTCTTCTAATACCTTCTCTTTTGATTGAAATCATCCAATAATCTCCAAGTTTTATCTCCTCTTACTCATACTGTGACTCTTCTCTCTTTCTAAGGTCTATGGCAAAATAGCCTTCTTCTCTTACAGGGCTACGGGATATTATTCTTTCTCTAAAAGAAAAGCTATGGAGTTTTGGTATCTTCCTCCGAAAGACCATAGCAATCTAAGATTCTTTTCTAAGATATTAGATAAGAATGAAGGGATATATACATCTCAAACTCTAAAATTACCTTGAGGCTACTTGGTGCCTTCTCACAATTTTCTCTGTGTAGAGACCTTGACAGAAACAGCAAATTGTTTCGGCCATAACTCTCTGATAAGAACTCAGAATATGGTCATATAACCAGTCAAAAGAACGAGAAGGTATCTGGTCTACAAGCTACCATGGGCAGAATAGGGAAAAACGTCTATATATAGCCACAAATGCGCCATCTTTAGAAACGCGTTGTTTTTTCACATTTTTAGTATGCATGGACTCTAAATGTGTAAAAGTACTCTAAATATGACCTCTTATCATCTAAACTCGAAATTCTATTTTTAGGAATACTTATCTCTTAATAGAACTATTCTTATGTTCTTATTTCTTTTAGGATTTTTGGAGCTAATATTTTTATTCTAACACTTTCCTAATGTTTCTAGCCTTGTTGTTTCACTCTTCTCTAATTACACTCTTTTTCCTTATTGAAATCTATATTAAAAGAGACACATACATACATAGCTTGGGAGGGACCTTACAATCTCCCCCACTTAAAAGATTCGAGATGTCCTCATCTCGCGAGCTGGGGTAGTATCTAAGTAAATCCTCCTGTCTCTTTCAAAGTGGTGTCCCCACTAGGTAAAAATCTTCTTTTATCTAAATATTGTTCTTAAAGATTCATTTATTTCATGTGCTTGGCTTGTTTTGTTGTGCCTCCAAAAGGTCTTTATTATTCTGATTGAAATAGAACTCTTGTAGAACATCTAGTACAGTGGAAAGATTACCCTGAAGAGGATGCAACTTGGGAAGATGAAGCTCCACTCTTAAAGGATTATCCCCAATTCATGAGACGAGATGAGGACATCTCGATTTCTTTAAGGGCGGAAGGATGTAACATACCCATCTTCACTAATAAAGAAATGTCCATGTAATTATGAGTTTTGAGAGAGTTATGGCCGAAACAATTTGCTGTTTCTGTCAGAGTCTCTACACAGAGAAAACTGTAAGAAGGCAGCAAGTAGCCTCAAGGTAGTCCTAGAGTTTGAGAAGTATATATCCCTTCATTCTTATCTAATATCTTAGAAAAGAAGCTTAGATTGCTATGGTCTTTCGGAGGAAGAAACCAAAACTCCATAGCTTTTCTTTTAGAGAAAGAATAGTATGCCGTAACCCTGTAAGAGAAGGCTATTTTGCCATAGATCTTAGATAGAGAGAAGAGACAGTACGAGTAAGTGGAGATGATTGGATGATTTCAATCGTAAGAGAAGGTATTAGAAGACTCTATTGTCATATGTCAAGTTCTAGAGCTCTTGTTAACAAGCAAAGACAACGATAAACGATAAATTTCTATAAGGTATATACATATTTTGTTTTTCAATTATATATCATTCTTAGGGGTTGAGGTATGGCCCCGGCTTATTTATTAATTATTAATAGTGATCTATTTGATTGATTTACTATTTAAAGTTTGTATTCTTTTAAACAACAGCATATGCCTTAATAAAGAATGTCTTATCGCAATCTCGAGTTGAAATACTAAAATCTTTGTGAAAAGGATTGTTTTCTTAAGAAGGTAACATGGATTCTAGTCCTATGGTTCAGTTGAATAAATGGTGGTTATCTTGGTTAAATTAAGGTACAAGTATAACTTCTCCTTGCCTTGACGCTACCCCGTTCTTGTGCTTGTGTAGCCGGACGGTGGAGACGTTAGTAAGGCCCGGAGTTGGCCCACGGTATCCCTCATACCATTGGGAGAATGAGATTCGCCGATTGAGGCGAGTGATTGTGATGCTACCTAGTTCTGAGGGCCCAGGCTAGTGCAGTGAATTAGCCCACCCTAGTGCGCAGACATCCCTCTGAGGGCGGGAGGATCGAGCGATGGAGCCTGAGAGGGCGACAGGCCGGCTTGAGTCCTCGCCAACGACCGACGATGAGGTGTATGGTCCCGTAGGGTTTTGCCCAGCATGTAGATTGGAAGGCCAAATTCTAGATCATCGGCGGTATAAAAGCAAAAGAAGAAGAGAGCCGGTTTGGCTTGTATGAAATTGATTCATGTATAAACTTTTCTTTTAAATCTTGTCTTGGCATTATTGTACTGTGAAAAAAGGCTGTTTTAATAAACCTTGTGAAAAGGGCCTTAATTAAGGAACATGTTTATTTATATCAAACAATATGGTAGGATTAATTAGAAAACAAATTGACGCGTGAGAAAGTGGGAGGATGGAATGCCCCGACGGCACCATCCTACAGACGGGTGGACCCGATTAGTCGGGTAGCTTTCCAACATATAAAGTGAAAGCCCTACATTAGATAAATAGATTCTCGCCACTTGTAAGGTTTTTCTCCTTCCACAAATAGGGGAAACGCTTAAGATAGTCCACTAAGTCTTAACTTAGAGAAAATTTCCTACTCATCGCGACACCTTGACCATGCAGAGATTCAAAGATACGATTCATAGGTAAGACCTACTTCTATCCTGCAGGGGGAGCGTGGTCTTGTAAAAATCAAATCACCCATAGGGTAATTGATCATAAATTGGGCAACTAAAAGATTTGATTTCCAGAGGCAATGCTTTTTTTCCTCATCCATGCAAGGCACAGCCGCTGGCCTAGTCTTCTAGAATAGAATTGCCCGAGAACCTATTTATCTAACGTAGGGCTTTCACTTAATATGTTGGAAAGCTACCCGACTAATCGGGTCCACCCGTTCGTAGGATGGTGTCGTCAGGGCATTCCATCCTCCCACTTTCCACCCTACTCACGCATTAATTTGTTTTCTAATTAATCCTACCACACTGTTTGATATAAATAAACATATTCCTTAATTAAGGCCCTTTTCATAAGGTTTGTTAAGACAGCCTTTTTACACAATGCAATCATGCCAAAGACAAGATATATTTATATAAAAAGTTTATACATGAGTCAATTCCATATAAGCCAAACTGGCTCTCTTATTCTTTTCCTTTATTCTGCCGATGATCTAGAATTCGGCCTTCCAACCTCTACATGCTGGGCAAAACCCTACGGAACCATACACCTCATCGTCGGCCACTGGCGAGGACTCAAGCCGGCCTATCGCCCTCTCAGCCTCCATCACTCGATCCTCTTGAGGTAACATTTTAGAAGGGAAGACTTGATTGTAAGGTTCCTCCCTTCTAAAATGGGAGAAACACTTAAGATAGTCCACGAAGTCTTATCTTGGAAAAATTTCCTATTCATCGACACCTTGACCCTGTAGAGATTCAAGGATATGATTCATAGGTATGACCTAGCTCTATCCTGTAGGGGGAGCGTGATTTTCTAAACATCAAATCACCCATAGGGCAATTGATCATAAATTGGGCAACTACTAGACTTGATTTCTAGAGACAACGCTTTTTTCCTCATCTTATGCAAGGCGCAGCCGCTGGCCTAGTCTTCTGGAATAGAGTTACCCAAAAACCTAATTATCTAGCGCAGGGCTTTCACTTAATCTGTTGGAAAGCTACCCGACTAATCGGGTCTACTCGTCCGTAGGATGGTGCCGTCGGGGCATTCCATCCTCCCACTTTCCACCCTACTCACGCATCAATTTGTTTTCTAATTAATCCTACCACACTGTTTGACATAAATAAACATATTTCTTAATTAAGGCTCTTTTCACAAGGTTTGTTAAGACAGCCTTTTTACACAATGCAATCATGCCAAAGACAAGATATATTTATATAAAAAGTTTATACATGAGTCAATTCCATATAAGCCAAACCGGCTCTCTTATTCTTTTTCTTTATTCTGCCGCCGATGATCTAGAATTCGGCCTTCCAGTCTCTACATGCTGGGCAAAACCCTACGGGACCATACACCTCATTGCGGCCGCTGGCGAGGACTCAAGCCGGCCTGTCGCCCTCTCAGGCTCCCTCGCTCGATCCTCCCGCCCCTCAGAGGGATGTCTGCACACTAGGGTGGGCTTATTTACCGCACTAGCCTGGGCCCTCAGAACTAGGCAGCCTCATAATCTCTTGCCTCAATCGGCGATCCTTATTCTCCCAATGGTATGAGGGATACCTTGGGCCATTCCCGGGCTTTGCTAACGACGCCGCCCGACTACACAAGCATGGAATGGAGTTAGCGTTGAAGCCAAAAAAAATCTTGAATTCTTAAGATAACAACTTCAATGCAATTTATTAAATATAGCATTCACAATTCATGAAGATAACAATTTTAACGCAATTTATCAAATACAGCATCACATAATTCATAACTTCATACAATTTTTATGTCATCATTTTAAAAGGAAAAGATACCATTCATTAACACTAATTTAAGAAAAATCTTTTCTTTAAAAAATTTAACCAAGCTAACCTGGCCACCATTCCCTTGGTGCCGCATTGGGAGCATCTTTCCTAATTTAGTTATTGCGTGCTCCTCTTGAGGTAATATTTTGACGTCTCCGAGAAGAGGCCATCTTATGCGTCGCCTTGTAGAGCTCGCTGCTGCGATCGAAACGCTTCAGTCAGATCTGAATTCTAAGTTCGTTTGCTCACTGTATGAGCAAAAGAGTATGACGGACGAACTCTTTCTTAAGGCAAAAAACCCTTATTAAAGTCTACGCAAATGGAGGGGGGGAATTGTGAGATGTCCTTAAGGGTAAAAATGTGGAGGAGGGCTGAGAGGGCTGCTGTAAGTCTATTCACATGGGGGGGAGAAGAGTTAAGGACACTGTCTCCTAGAGCAAGAGGGGAATGGAGGATAATTGGCCGATCTGAAAAGAGGCAAATGAGGGGGTGTGAGAGAGGCGGCTGCAAGGGGCGGCTGTACGACAGCAAGTACGCTGCGCTGGGACAGACGGCGGCACAACAGGGCATACGCTACACAAAACTGCGTGTTGCCTGTGGAGCACCCCGGGGGTTTATATAGCTGAGGGTACGGGTACGGGCGCTACACAAAGGAAGGACGAAAGGATAGTGTACCTTCAAAGGCTATGGATCAATGGCCTGCATGGGTCTAGGGGAAAGGTACGGTGTCGGTTGTCCGGGAAAGGAGTGGTACGCATGTACCTTATCTGGTCTGGGGCAACATGGGTGTCCACGTAGGGGTACATGGGGACCATACAGTGGACAGTCGTCCTTTGGTTCTTGGGCGGCCATCGTACGGGCATCCTAGTAAGTGTGTACGGATCAAATTTTGGGGCGTCCGTCTCGATTTGCGTGTCGGACCGCCCCAGGGGCGAAATTTTTTTTTGTCCGGGAGGTTCTCCTGGTCGTAGGGGTTCAGACCGTTCTCCTGGTCATAGGGGTTCAGACCGTTCGTCAATCGGACGCCCGGTCGTGCATTTATTAAGATTTAAAGATCGCCATTTTTTAACTAAAATGACTGAAATTTACGTATAGGCTTGATCCGGTGTCCGTTTTGGATGCTGTAAAATCCTCTTGTAAGGTTCCCCCCTTTCCAAAAATAGGGGAAACACTTAAGATAGTCCACTAAGTCTTATCTTAGAGAAAATTTCCTCGACACCTTGACCATGCAGAGATTCAAGGATACGATTCATAGGTAAGACCTAGTTCTATCCCACAGGGGGAGCGTGGTCTTCTATAAATCAAATCACCCATAGGGTAATTGATCATAATTTGGGCAACTACTAGTCTTGATTCCTAGAGTATCATAAGTTTTTGCCCCTCGGGGCGGTCTGGCACGCAAATCGAGATGGGCGTCCCAAATTTGGATATCCTGCCCCAAAATTTGGTCCGTACACACTTATTAGGGTGTCCATACGATGGCCTCCCAAGAACCAAAGGACGGCCGCCCACTGTATGGTCCCCACGTACCCCTACGTGGACACCCATGCTGCCCCAGACCAGATAAGGTACATGCGTACCACTCCTTTCCCGGACAACCGACACCGTACCTTTCCCCTAGACCCATGCAGGCCACTGATCCATAGCCTTTGAAGGTACACCGTCCTTTCGTCCTTGCTTTGTGCAGCGTCCGTACCCGTACCCCTCAGCTATATAAACCCTCGGGGTGCTCCATAGGCAACACGCAGTTCTGTGTAGCATATGCCCTATTGTGCCGCCGTCTGTCCCAGCGGGAAAGCATACTTGCTGTCGTATAGCCGCCCCTTGCAGCCGCCTCTCTCACACCCCCTCATTTGCCTCTTTTCAGATAGGCCAATTATCCTCCATTCTCCTGTTGCTAGGAGGCAGTGTCCTTAACTCTTCTCCCCTCTCCCCCGTGTGAATAGACTTACAGCAGCCCTCTCAGCCGTCCTCCACGTTTTTACCCTTAAGGACATCTCACCATTCCCCCCTCCCCCCCATTTGCGTAGACTTTAATAAGGGTTTTTTGCCTTAAGAAAGGGTTCGTACGTCATACTCTTTTGCTCATACGATGAGCAAACGAACTTAGAATTCAGATCCGACTGAAGCGTTTCGATCGCAGCAGCGAGCTCTACAAGGCGACGCATAAGATGACCTCTTCTTGGAAACATCAAAATATTGCCTCAAGAGAAGCGCGCAATAACAGGGAAGATGCTCCCAATGCAGCACCAGCCCTCCCTTTTCAAGCTCCTCAAGGGAATGGTGGCCAGGTTAGCTTGGTTAAATTTTTTAAAGAAGAGATTTTCCTTAAATTAGTGTTAATGAATGGTATCTTTTCCTTAAATCTCTTCTTTAAATTTTTTAAAGAAGAGATTTTCCTTAAATTAGTGTTAATGAATGGTATCTTTTCCTTTTAAAATGATGACATAAAAATTGTATGAAGTTATGAATTATGTGATGCTGTATTCGATAAATTGCGTTGAAATTGTTATCTTCACGGATTGTGAATGCTATATTTAATAAATTGCATTGAAGTTGTTATCTTTAGAATTCAAGATTTTTTTTGGCTTCAACGCTAACTCCGTTCCGTGCTTGTGTAGCCGGGCGGCGTCGTTAGCAAAGCCCGGGAATGGCCCAAGGTATCCCTCATACCATTGGGAGAATAAGGATCGCCGATTGAGGCGAGAGATTATGAGGCTGCCTAGTTCTGAGGGCCCAGGCTAGTGCGGTAAATAAGCCCACCCTAGTGTGCAGACATCCCTCTGAGGGGTAGGAAGATCGAGTGATGGAGCCTGAGAGGGCGACAGGCCGGCTTGAGTCCTCGCCAGCGGCGGCCGACGATGAGGTGTATGGTCCCGTAGGGTTTTGCCCAGCATGTAGAGGCTGGAAGGCCGAATTCTAGATCATCGACAGAATAAAGAAAAAGAATAAGAGAGCCAGTTTAGCTTATATGGAATTGACTCATGTATAAACTTTTTATATAAATATATCTTATCTTTGGCATGATTGCATTGTGTAAAAAGGATGTCTTAACAAACCTTGTGAAAAGGGCCTTAATTAAGAAATATGTTTATTTATGTCAAACAGTGTGGTAGGATTAATTAGAAAACAAATTGATGCGTGAGTAGGGTGAAAAGTGGGAGGATAGAATGCCCCAACGAAACCATCCTACGGACGGGTGGACCCGATTAGTCGGATAGCTTTCCAACAGATTAAGTGAAAGCTACCCAATTAGTCGGGTAGCTTTCCAACAGATTAAGTGAAAGCCCTACACTAGATAATTAGGTTCTTGGGCAACTCTATTCCAGAAGACAGGCCAGTGGCTGTGCCTTGCATAAGATGAGGAAAAAAGCGTTGTCCCTAGAAATCAAGTCTAGTAGTTGCCCAATTTATGATCAATTGCCCTATGGGTGATTTGATGTTTAGAAAATCATGCTCCCCCTGCAGGATAGAGCTAGGTCATACCTATGAATCGTATCCTTGAATCTCTACAGGGTCAAGGTGTCGATGAATAGAAAATTTTTCCAAGATAAGACTTAGTGGACTATCTTAAGTGTTTCTCCCATTTTAGAAGGGAGGAACGGAGATTGTAAGGTCCCTCCCAAGCCATGTATGTATGTATCTCTTTTAATATAGATTTCAATAAGAAAAGAGAGTGTACTTAGAGAAGAGTGAGACAATAAGGCTAGAAACATTAGAAAAGTGTTAGAATAAAAATATTAGCTCCAAAAATCCTAAAAGAAATAAGAACATAAGAATAGTTCTATTAAGAGATAAGTATTCCCAAAAATAGAATTTCGAGTTTAGGTGATAAGAGGTCATATTTAGAGTACTTTTACACATTCAGAGTCCATGCATACTAAAAATATGGAAAAACAATGCGTTTCTAAAGATGATATGTTTGTGGCTATATACAGACGTTTTTGCCTATTCTGCCCGTGTGGCTTGTAGACCAGATGCCTTCCGGTTCTTTTGACTGGTTATATAACCATATTCTGAGTTTTTATCAGAGAGTTATGGCCGAGAATATTTGTTGTTTCTGTCAGGGTCTCTACACAGAGAAAACTGTGAGAAGGCAGCAAGTAGCCTCAAGGTAATCCTAGAGTTTGAGATGTATATATCCCTTCTTTTCTAAGATTCTTGTAAGGTTCCCCCCTTCCAAAATAGGAGAAACACTTAAGATAGTCCACTAAGTCTTAACTTGAAGAAAATTTCCTACTCATCGACACCTTGACCATGCAGAGATTCAAGGATACGATTCATAGATAAGACCTAGTTCTATCTCGCAGGGGGAGCATGATCTTCTAAACATCAACCACCCATAGGGAAATTGATCATAAACTGGGCAACTACTAGACTTGATTTCTAGAGGCAACGTTTTTTTCCTCATCTTAAGCAAGGCACATCCGCTCTGCTGAACTAGTCTTCTGGAATAGAGTTGCCCAAGAATCTATTTATCTAGCATAGGGCTTTCTCTTAATCTGTTGGAAAGCTACCCGACTAATCGGGTCCACCCGTCCATAGGATAGTGCCGTCGGGGCATTCCATCTTCCCACTTTCTACCCTACTCACGCATCAATTTGTTTTCTAATTAATCCTACCACACTGTTTGACATAAATAAACATGTTCCTTAATTAAGGCCCTTTCTCACAAGGTTTGTTAAAACAGCCTTTTTACACAATGCAATCATGCCAAAGACAAGATTTATTTATATAAAAAGTTTATACATGAATCAATTCCATACAAGCCAAACTGGCCCTCTTATTCTTTTTATTCTGCCGATGATCTAGAATTCGGCCTTCCAGCCTCTACATGCTGGGCAAAACCCTACGGGACCATACACCTCATCGTCGGCCGCTGGTGAGGACTCAAGCCGGCCTGTCGCCCTCTCAGGCTCCATCGTTCAATCCTCCCGTCCCTCAGAGGGATGTCTGCGCACTAGGGTGGGCTAATTTACCGCACTAGCCTGGGCCCTCAGAACTAGGCAGCATCATAATCACTCGCCTTAATCGGCAAACCTCATTCTCCCAATGGGGCAACTCTGGGCCTTAATAACGTCTCCGCCGTCCGACTATACAAGCACAAGAATGAGGCAGCGTCAAGGCAGGGAGAGTTGTACCTATACCTTAATTTAACCAAGATAACAATCCATTTACTCAACTAAACCATAGGACTAGAATCCATGTTACCTTCTTAAGAAAACAATCCTTTTCACAAAGATTTTTGCATTTCAACTTGAGATTGCGGATAAGACATTCTTTATTTAGGCATATGCTATTGTTTAAAAGAATACAATCTTTAAGTAGTAAATCAATCAAATAGATCACTATTAATAATTAATAGAGAAGCCGGGGCCATACCTCAACCCCTAAGAATGATATATAATTGAAAAACAAAATATGTATATACCTTATAGAAATTTATCGTTTATCGTTGCCTTTGCTCGTTAACAAGAGCTTTAGAACAACTTGACATATGAGAATAGAGTCTTCTAATACCTTGTCTTTTGATTGAAATCATCCAATAATCTCCAAGCTTTATCTCCTCTTACTCATACTGTGACTCTTCTCTCTTTCTAAGGTCTAACGGGCGCTACACAAAGCAAGGACGAAAGGACGGTGTACCTTCAAAGGCTATGGAATAGTGGCCTGCATGGGTCTAGGGGTTGTCAGCATAAAGCTTTTGTCGATCTTGGGCAGCTTTAATATCCTTTTGGATTGCCTTGGTTTGTTCCTCCATTTCTTCGAGCATTTTCCTGGATGCCTCAACTCTTATGGTTGGATCAAAGAAATTTAGACGAGATAGGCATTCTTGCCCATAGAGTGCCTTGAATGGTGACATTCCTATGCTTTGATGATAAGACGCATTGTAGGCAAATTCTACCTACCAGAATGGAGTCATATCCTCCTTGAACAGTGGGAAGACTTGTGACAAAATCCATACTAATGCACTCCCACTTCATTTGGGGAATATCTAAGGGTTGAAGTTTTCCAGGCATCTTGACTCTTTCAGCTTTGATCCTTTGTTGGCATGAGAGACATTGCTTCAAGTACCGAAGGACATCATTTTTCAAGCCTGCACAATAAAAGCTCCTTCTTACGGCATTTAATGTTTTTGCATAGCTTGGGTGTCCTGCAGAGCAGGACTATCATGAGCTTCATGGAGGATTAGTTTCTTTAAAGCAAGATCCTTAGGGATACATAGCCTGTGATTGAAGTAGAGGCTTCCTTCATGAGTGGAGTATCCCTTGATTAGATTCTTCTCTTTCTCTGCATGTCCCCCTTCTTCTACTAACTTTATCATCCTCTGATAATCTGGATCATGAGATGAAACTTCTTCCACCTTGACCAGTATGGGATTATTTGGCATTGAAATTGCACTCAAGAAAGATTTGTGGCTAAGTGCATCTGCTACCACATTATCTTTCCAAGGGTGGAATTTGATGTCGAAGTCATATTCTTGTAAAATTTCAATCCATCTCCTTTGCCGCATGTTGAGGTTAGGCTGGGTGAGGATCCACTTTAGACTTTTGTGGTTAGTTACAAGCTAGAATTTACCCCCCAAGAGATAATATCTCCATAATTTGAGGCAATGAACAACTGCTAAGAGTTCCAAATCATGGGTGGCATAATTTGCTTCAGCTTGCGGGAAGTATAAGCGACTGGTCTTCCTTTTTGGCCCAAGACACCACCAAGTGCTAGACTACTAGCATCGGTAACCACTTCAAATCTTTGGAGAAATCAGGAAGCTTTAAGACTGGGACAGAAGTAATAATGACCTTCAGCTGATCAAAGCTGTTTTGATGGATTGGCAGCCACACTATTTTGCAATCCTTCTTAAGAAGATCCGTCAAAGGTGCAGCTACCAAGGCATAATCTTTGATAAAAATCCTATACCAACCCATGATTCCCAAAAACCCACGAACTTCATGAACTGATTTAGGGGGTGGCCATTCTAGAATATCCTTGACCTTGGCGGGGTCTACTGAGATGCCATCTTTGGAGACGATGAATCCAAGATACTCAATTTGATGAGTAAAGAAGGGACATTTGCTTTTCTTAGCATAGAGTTTGTGTCTGCGCAGCAATTGCAGAACTCTACGCACATGCTCCTCATGCTCTTCCATTGATTTGGAGTAGATTAAGATGTCATCAAAGAAAACAAGCACAAATTCATCCAAGTAAGGATGGAATATATCTTGCATTAGGCGGTTGAAGGTTGCAGGAGCATTGGTTAACTTGAATGACATTACAGTAAACTCATAGTGGCCATAACGGGTATTGAAGGCTGTTTTGGGTATATCTGCTTCCTTGACTTTGATCTAATAGTAACCACCTCAAATCTATTTTTTAAAAGACTTTGGCCCCATGAAGCCTGTCAAGAAGTTCGTCGATGCGAGGGATAGGATACTTATTCTTGACAGTGACTTGATTTAGCCCTCGATAATCTATGCAGAGGCGGAGAGTTTTGTCCTTCTTTTTTTGGAAAAGAACAGGTGCTCCCCAAGGAGAGCTACTAGGACGTACAAATCCTTGTTCAATGAGTTGGGAAAGTTGCTCCTTAAGTTCAATGGCTTCAGGAAGGGACATTTTATAGGGAGTTTTTGAGACGGGTTGAGCTCCAGGGATCACCTCGATTTCATGATCGACTTCTCGAGGAGGCGGTAACCCTGTAAGCTCGTCAGGGAAGATGTCAGAGAATTCTTGGAGCCAAGAGGGTTCTGTCTCCATACTAGGTTCAATGACTTTGTTGAGTTTGACTAAGAAAACTTGCTGACCCTTACGTGTTCCCTTGAGAAGATGTTTTGCCTTGACTACCCTAGATTTAGGTTTCCCTGTGATCCCCTGAACAGATATTACTTGGCCATGCTCATTTTCAAAAGTGATACTCCCCTGGTTACAATGAATGCTAGCTTTGTTTGCAATTAACCAATCCATCCCAAGGATTCCATCATAAATTCCTAATGGCAAGACTCTAAAGTGGCCATGAGTCTGCTCATTACCCAGCTCAAAATCAAGGTTCCCTATAGAGTGGCGAGATACTACTTCTTTCCCACTGGCTAACTCTACAATCATTCTTCTAGCTGTTTTTTGACTCAAGTTTAATTTTTACAAGCACCTAGGAGAAAGGAATGAATGGGTACTGCCACAATCAATCAAAAGCTGAAATGGCTTACCGTGATGAGTGGCGGGGGTTTGGATTACACCAAATTGTTTATTCAGACCTTGGTATTCTACTGCCGCATGGACGCTGGCGCGCTCTTCTTCAGCCATTTCCAAGGTCGGTTCTTCACTTATAACACAGGCAGTCCTAGCAACTCCTCCTCCGCGGCCTCTGCCACCACGGCCACTGCCTCTTGCACCTTGGTGGATAGGGGTTCCACGGCCTTGATTTCCTCTGCTACCTTGGGGAAATGATGTTGCCATCTTGGGACAGTTGGCTCTAAAGTGTCCCAGCTCATTGCACTCAAAACACAGAGGGCCTTCTCTGGAAGAAGCAGCATACGAGCGGGGGAGAGAAGAGTTGCCTTGTCGCCCTCTGTTGTAGTAGGGGAAATTCTGCTGAGGTTTCTTGTAGGGTTGATCTTTAAGATTTGCCTCAGGGTAAGATCTCTTTTGATTCTTTGGTTTGTTAGCCTTCATTTCTTTCACAAGGGGCTTTGCTCGTATGAGAGCATCCTGTAATGTGCTTGGCCTCATTGCTTCAAGGCAAGAATCTAAGGGTTCATTTAACCCTTGGCAGAAACGAGCCACTTGCTGGGAAGTAGTCATAGCTGGGGCATACTTCCGAAGGGTGATAAATTTGGAATAGTAGTCCTCAAGAGTTAAGCTGCACTACCTAAGACTAAAAAACTCATTCATCTTTATGGATTCATGGGATGGGGGAAGATATCTTTCCTTCACTGCTTGCTTGATGTCTTCCCACGTTTGAGAAGGCTCAGTGACCTCCTTGTCACAGCACCACTGTTTCCACCAGAGCTTAGCATCTCTGACGAGGCAAAACCGTGCAAGCATAGACTGATTTGCTACTCCAATATCGGCAGCAGAGAAATAATCATCCATCACCTCAATCCAGACTTCAGCATCCTTCTCAACCTTTGAACCTTCTCCTTTAAAGGAGGGAGGTTGCATTTTCTTGAGCAGGAGCTTCTTCTCCTGGGTATCGGTGTAAAGTGCATTGGGAAGTGGAGGGTGGTCGTCCTGGCCATCATTATAAAAGCAATTTTTAAGATTACAAGATTCATATTTGCACAACGCTTATTTTTGGAGAGTAAAACATTGAAATTATTTTATTTCCAAATATTTACAAGGACAAGTTTTATTACAAAGATTTGAGACTAATATAATTAGTCTTATTTGACATCGAGGGAAATTCCTAGGCTTGACTATGACATAAGGGTAGAGCAGTCCACATAAGTGAAATATGGGGGTTCCGCTGTAGTTTCTAAGACTCTAAAAACTGATGGTAAGGGTGGTAGACTCTGGATTGGGGTAGATCCCAACACAGCTACTCTATCAGCAGGTAAGACCTACATCACTTTGTCATACATACACCCAGCGATCCTGAGGTATGCAAACCCCATCTATAGTCACAGAGGTGTCGGCCCTGGGGGTACCGAGACGAACTAAAATAAACGGATCATCTTCAACTTTTTGATTCTCTATCCCGCAGGGGGAGCATGATTTTCTAAACATCAAATCACCCATAGGGCAATTGATCATGAATTGGGCAACTACTAGACTTAATTTCTAGAGACAATGCTTTTTTCCTCATCTTATGCAAGGCACAGTCGCTGGCCTAGTCTTCTGGAATAGAGTTGCCCAAGAACCTAATTATCTAGCGTAGGGCTTTCACTTAATCTGTTGGAAAGCTACCCGACTAATCGAGTCCACCCGTCCGTAGGATGGTGCCGTCGGGGCATTCCATCCTCCCACTTTCCACCCTACTCACGCATCCATTTGTTTTCTAATTAATCCTACCACACTATTTGACATAAATAAACATAATCCCTAATTAAGGCCCTTTTCACAAGGTTTGTTAAGACAGCCTTTTTACACAATGCAATCATGCCAAAGACAAGATATATTTATATATAAAGTTTATACATGAGTCAATTCCATACAAGCCAAACTGGCTCTCTTATTCTTTTCCTTTATTCTGCCGATGATCTAGAATTTGACCTTCCAGCCTCTACATGCTAGGCAAAACCCTACGGGACCATACACCTCATCGTCGGCCGCTGGCGAGGACTCAAGCCGGCCTGTCGCCCTCTCAGGCTCCATCGCTCGATCCTCCCGCCCCTCAGAGGGATGTCTGCACACTAGGGTGGGCTTATTTACCGCACTAGCCTGGGCCCTCAGAGCTAGGCAGCCTCATAATCTCTCGCCTCAATCGGCGATCCTTATTCTTGTTGTCAGGATAAAGCTTTTGTCGATCTTGGGCAGCTTTAATATCCTTTTTGATTGCCTTGGTTTGTTCCTCCATTTCTTCGAGCATTTTCCTGGATGCCTCAACTCTTATGGTTGGATCAGAGAAATTTAGAGGAGACAGGCATTCTTGCCCATAGAGTACCTTGAATGGTGACATTCCTATGCTTTGATGATAAGACGCATTGTAGGCAAATTCTACCAGAGGAAGGTATTGAATCCACCTTCTTGGTTCCCGTCCACAATATGCTCTGAGAATGTCTTCAATTACTTGATTGACTCTCTCAGTCTGGCCATCGGTCTCTGGATGATAAGCTGTGCTAAAGCAAAGTTGAGTTCGCAGGGCTTGAAATAAAGACTGCTAGAATTTTGAAGTGAAGTCAGAATCTTCGTCACTTACTATCCTTTTTGGGAGACCATGAAGTTTGAGAACTTCCTTGATGAATACTCGAGTAACATCAGAAGCTTTGAAGGTCTTCTTCGCTGGTATAAGGTGAGCTACTTTGGTAAGTAAGTCCACTACTACCAGAATGGAGTCATATCCTCCTTGAATAGTGGGAAGACTTGTGACAAAATCCATACTAATGCACTCCCACTTCATTTGGCGAATATCTAAGGGTTGAAGTTTTCCAGGCATCTTGACTCTTTCAGCTTTGACCCTTTGGCATGAGAGACATTGCTTCAAGTACCGAAGGACATCATTTTTCAAGCCTGCCCAATGAAAGCTCCTTCTTATGGCATTTAATGTTTTTGCATAGCTTGGGTGTCCTGCAGAGCAGGACTATCATGAGCTTCATGGAGGATTAGTTTCTTTAAAGCAAGATCCGTAGGGATACATAGCCTGTGATTGAAGTAGAGGCTTTCTTCATGAGTGGAGTATCCCTTGATTAGATTCTTCTCTTTCTCTGAATGTCCCCCTTCTTCTACTAACTTTATCATCCTCTGATAATTTGGATCATGAGATGAGACTTCTTCCACCTTGATCAGTATGGGATTATTTGGCATTGAAATTGCACTCAAGAAAGATTTGCGGCTAAGTGCATCTGCTACCACATTATCTTTCCCAGGGCGGAATTTGATGTCGAAGTCATATTCTTGTAAAATTTCAATCCATCTCCTTTGCCGCATGTTGAGGTTAGGCTGGGTGAAGATCCACTTTAGACTTTTGTGGTCAGTTATTACAAGCTAGAATTTGCCCTCCAAGAGACAATGTCTCCATAATTTGAGGCAATGAACAACTGCTAAGAGTTCCAAATCATGGGTGGCATAATTTGCTTCATATTGCTTCAGCTTGCGGGAAGTATAAGCGACTGGTCTTCCTTCTTGGCCTAAGACACCACCAAGTGCTAGACTACTAGCGTCGGTAACCACTTCAAATTCTTTGGAGAAATCAGGAAGCTTTAAGACTGGGACAGAAGTAATAATGACCTTCAGCTGATCAAAGCTGTTTTGATGGATTGGCAACCACACTATTTTGCAATCCTTCTTAAGAAGATCCGTCAAAGGTGTAGCTACCAAGGCATAATCTTTGATAAAAATCCTATACCAACCCGTGATTCCCAAAAACCCACGAACTTCACGAATTGATTTAGGGGGTGGCCATTCTAGAATATCCTTGACCTTGGCGGGGTCTATTGAGATGCCATCTTTGGAGACGATGAATCCAAGATACTCAATTTGATGAGTAAAGAAGGTATATTTGCTTTTCTTAGCATAGAGTTTGTGTTTGCACAGCAATTGCAGAACTCTACGCACATGCTCCTCATGCTCTTCCATTGATTTGGAGTAGATTAAGATGTCATCAAAGAAAACAAGCACAAATTCATCCAAGTAAGGACGGAATATATCTTGCATTAGGCGGTTGAAGGTTGCAGGAGCATTGGTTAACCCGAATGACATTACAGTAAACTCATAGTGGCCATAACGAGTATTGAAGGCTGTTTTGGGTATATCTGCTTCCTTGACTTTGATCTGATAGTAACCAGACCTCAAATCTTTTTTTGAGAAGACTTTTTTCCCATGAAGCCTGTCAAGAAGTTCGTCGATGCGAGGGATAGGATACTTATTCTTGACAGTGACTTGATTTAGCCCTCGATAATCTATGCAGAGGCGGAGAGTTCCGTCCTTCTTTTTTTGGAAAAGAACAGGTGCTCCCCAAGGAGAGCTATTGGGGTATACAAATCCTTGTTCAATGAGTTGGGAAAGTTGCTCCTTAAGTTCAATGGCTTCAGGAAGGGACATTTTATAGGGAGTTTTTGAGACGGGTTGAGCTCCAGGGATCACCTCGACTTCATGATCGACTTCTCGAGGAGGCGGTAACCCTGTAAGCTTGTCACGGAAGATGTCAGATAATTCTTGGAGCCAAGAGGGTTCTGTCTCCATACTAGGTTCAATGACTTTGTTGAGTTTGACTAAGAAAACTTGCTGACCCTTACGTGTTCCCTTGAGAAGATGTTTTGCCTTGACTACCCTAGATTTAGGTTTCCCTGTGATCCCCTGAACAGATATTACTTGGCCATGCTCATTTTCAAAAGTGATACTCCCCCGGTTACAATGAATGCTAGCTTTGTTTGCAATTAACCAATCCATCCCAAGGATTCCATCATAAATTCCTAATGGCAAGACTCTAAAGTGGCCATGAGTTGCTCATTACCCAGCTCAAAATCAAGGTTCCCTTTAGAGTGGCGAGATACTACTTCTTTCCCACTGGCTAACTCTACAATCATTCTTCTAGCTATTTTTTGACTCAAGTTTAATTTTTGCAAGCACCTAGGAGAAAGGAATGAATGGGTACTGCCACAATCAATCAAAAGCTGAAATGGCTTACCGTGATGAGTGGCGGGGGTTTGGATTACACCAAATTGTTTATTCGGACCTTGGTGTTCTACTGCCGCATGGACGGTGGTGCGCTCTTCTTCAGCCGTTTCCATGGTCGGTTCTTCACTTATAACACAGGCAGTCCTAGCAACTGCTCCTCCGCGGCCTCTGCCACGGCCACTGCCTCTTGCACCTTGGTGGATAGGGGTTCCACGGCCTTGATTTCCTCTGCTACCTTGGGGAAATGATGTTGCCATCTTGGGACAGTTGGCTCTAAAGTGTCCCGACTCATTGCACTCAAAACACAAAGGGCCTTCTCTGGAAGAAGCAGCATACGAGCGGGGGACAGAAGAGTTGCCTTGTCGCCCTCTGTTGTAGTAGGGGAAATTCTACTGAGGTTTCTTGTAGGGTTGATCTTTAAGATTTGCCTCAGGGTAAGATCTCTTTTGATTCTTTGGTTTGTTAGCCTTCATTTCTTTCACAAGGGGCTTTGCTCGTATGAGAGCATCCTGTAATGTGCTTGGCCTCATTGCTTCAAGGCGGGAATCTAAGGGTTCATTTAGCCCTTGGCAGAAACGAGCCACTTGCTGGGAAGTAATCATAGCTAGGGCATACTTCCGAAGGGTGATAAATTTGGAATAGTAGTCCTCAAGAGTTAAGCTGCACTGCCTAAGACTAAAAAACTCATTCATCTTTATGGATTGATGGGATAGGGGAAGATATCTTTCCTTCACTGCTTGCTTGATGTCTTCCCACGTTTGAGAATGCTCGGTGACCTCCTTGTCACGGCACCAATGTTTCCACCAGAGCTTAGCATCTCCGACGAGGCGAAACCGTGCAAGTATAGACTGATTTGCTACTCCAGTACCGACGACAGAGAAATAATCATCCATCGCCTCAATCCAGACTTCAGCATCCTTCTCAACCTTTGAGCCTTCTCCTTTAAATGAGAGAGGTTGCATTTGCTTGAGTAGGAGCTTCTTCTCCTCGGTATCGGTGTAAAGCCATTGGGAAGTGGAGGGTGGTCGTCCTGGCCATCATTATAAAAGCAATTTTTAAGATTACAAGATTCATATTTGCACAACGCTTATTTTTGGAGAGTAAAACATTGAAATTATTTTATTTCCAAATATTTACAAGGACAAGTTTTATTACAAATATTTGAGACTAATATAATTAGTCTTATTTGACATCAAGGAAAATTCCTAGGCTTGACTATGACATAAGGGTAGAGCGGTCCACATAGGTGAAATATGGGGGTTCCGCTGTAGTTTCTAAGACTCTAAAAACTGATGGTAAGGGTGGTAGACTCTGGATTGGGGTAGATCCCAACACAGCTACTCTATCAGCATGTAAGACCTACATCACTTTGGCATACACCCAGCGATCCTGAGGTATGTGAACCCCATCTATAGTCACAGAGGTGTCGGCCGCCCTGGGGGTACCGACGAACCAAAATAAATAAATCATCTTCAACTTTTTGATCCAACGAATCCGCTTAAGGTCGGTGGTGAGGTTCCCAATTTGATCTGCTCGGATGAAGAAGTATCTCGACCCACGACTCTAGAAATCTCTACCCCATCCTCTTTGAATACTAGAGAAATGAGGGAGGGATATCTTCTCTAATATCTGCACCATGGTGTCGCGGAACTCGAAATTCAAGGAGTGACTAGCGGTCTCGAAGATGCATTGGAAAACTAGAAACTTGGAGTAGGCATCTTCCTCTTTCTACAATCATTCAAACATCAATTCAACTTATTTGTTTTAGTAGGATGTTTTTACTAGTTAGCATTATGTTAGGTAAAACATTTATTACAAAACAGTCCTTAAATGGCAATTCTTAGGAGCTAAACTCTCTCTGATACCAATTGTAAGGTTCCTTCCTTCTAAAATGGGAGAAACACTTAAGATAGTCCACTAAGTCTTATCTTGGAAAAATTTCCTATTCATCGATACCTTGACCTTGTAGAGATTCAAGGATACGATTCATAGGTATGACCTAGCTCTTTCCCACAGGGGGAGCATGATTTTCTAAACATCAAATCACCCATAGGGCAATTGATCACAAATTGGGCAACTTCTAGACTTGATTTCTAGAGACAACACTTTTTTCCTCATCTTATGCAAGGCACAGCCGCTGGCCTAGTCTTCTGGAATAGAGTTGCCCAAGAACCTAATTATCTAGCGTAGGGCTTTCACTTAATCTGTTGGAAAGCTACCCGACTAATCGGGTCCACCCGTCCATAGGATGGTGCCGTCGGGGCATTCCATCCTCCCACTTTCCACCCTACTCACGCATCAATTTGTTTTCTAATTAATCCTACCACACTGTTTGACATAAATAAACATATTCCTTAATTAAGGCCCTTTTCACAAGGTTTTGCTAAGACAGCCTTTTTACACAATGCAATCATGCCAAAGACAAGATATATTTATATAAATAGTTTATACATGAGTCAATTCCATATAAGCCAAACTGGCTCTCTTATTCTTTTCCTTTATTCTGCCGATGATCTAGAATTCGGCCTTCCAGTCTCTACATGCTGGGCAAAACCCTACGGGACCATACACCTCATCGGCCGCTGGCAAGGACTCAATCCGGCCTGTCGCCCTCTCAGGCTCCATCGCTCGATCCTCCCGCCCCTCAGAGGGATGTCTGCACACTAGGGTGGGCTTATGTACCGCACTAGCCTGGGCCCTCAGAACTAGGCAGCCTCATAATCTCTCGCCTCAATCGGCGATCCTTATTCTCCCAATGGTATGAGGGATACCTTGGGCCATTCCCGGGCTTTGCTAACGACGCCGCCCGGCTAGACAAGCACGGAACGGAGTTAGCATTGAAGCCAAAAAAAATCTTGAATTCTAAAGATAACAACTTCAGTGCAATTTATTAAATATAGCATTCACAATTCGTAAAGATAACAATTTCAACGCAATTTATCGAATACACCATCACATAATTCATAACTTCATACAATTTTTATGTCATCATTTTAAAAGGAAAAGATACCATTCAGTAACACTAATTTCTAGGCAGCCCTCTTAGCCCTCCTCCACGTTTTTACCCTTAAGGACATCTCACAATTCCTCCCCCCCCCCCATTTGCATAGACTTTAATAAGGGTTTTTTGCTTTAAGAAAGGGTTCGTGCGTCATACTCTTTTGCTCATACGGTGATGAAACGAACTCAGAATTTAGATCTGACTGAAGCGTTTCGATTGCAGCAGCGAGCTCTACAAGGCGACGCATAAGATGGCCTCTTCTCGAATGGTATCTTTTCCCAATCTTATTTCTCAATTTTATTATCTTGCGTGTGCACCCCCAAGATACAAGCACAATTTCATAGGATGATTGTCTCAACATGTGAGGATATTCAAATCACTCCTATGGCCAGTAGAGATGATTGATTCGTCCTCATATGATAAACAATCACTTGTTTTAATCCCTTTGATAGTTAACCTTTGAAAAATAAATCCTAGGAACTAAGATCGGCTCTGATACCACTTGTAAGGTTCCCCCCCTTCCAAAAATAGGGTAAACACTTAAGATAGTCCACTAAGTCTTATCTTGGAGAAAATTTCCTACTCATCGACACCTTGACCATGTAGAGATTCAAGGATACGACTCATAGGTAAGACCTAGTTCTATCCCGTATATAGGGGGAGTGTGGTCTTCTAAAAGTCAAATAACCCATAGGATAATTTATCATAAATTGGGCAACTACTAGACTTGATTTCTAGAGGCAACGCTTTTCTCCTCATCCATGCAAGGCACAGCCGCCGGCTGACCTAGTCTTCTAGAATAGAGTTACCCAAGAACCTAATTATCTAGCATAGGGCTTTCACTTAATCTGTTGGAAAGCTACCCGACTAATCGGGTCCACCCATCCGTAGGATGGTGCTGTCGGGGCATTCAATCCTCCCACTTTCCACCCTACTCACGCGTCAATTTGTTTTCTAATTAATCCTACCACGCTGTTTGACATAAATAAATTAAGGCCCTTTTCATAAGGTTTGTTAAAACAGCCTTTTTTCACAATACAATAATGCAAAGACAAGATTTATAAAAACAAAGTTTAAACATGAATCAATTTCATACAAGCCAAACTGGCTCTCTTATTCTTTTTCTTTATACCGTCGATGATCTAGAATTCGGCCTTCTAGCCTCCACATGCTGGGCAAAACCCTACGGGACCATACACCTCATCAGGTCGGCCGCTGGCAAGGACTCAAGCTGGCCTGTCGCCCTCTCAAGCTCCATCACTTGATCCTCCCGCCCCTCAGAGGGATGTCTGCGCACTAGGGTGGGCTAATTCACTGCACTAGTGTGGGCCCTCAAAACTAGGCAGCATCACAATCACTCGCCTCAATTGGTGAACCTCATTCTCCCAATGGTATGAGGGATACCATGGGCCAACTCCGAGCCTTACTAATGTCTCCACCGTCCGGCTATACAAGCACAACAACGGGGTAGCAACAAGGCAGGGAGAGTTGTACCTATACCTTATTTTAACCAAGATAACAATCCATGTACTCACTAAATCATAGGATTAGAATCCATGTTACCTTCTTAAGAAAACAATCCTTTTCTCACACAGATTTTAGCATTTCAACTTGAGATTGCGATAGGACATTCTTTATTAAGACATATGCTGTTGTTTAAAAGAATACGAACTTTAAATAGTAAATCAATCAAATAGATCACTATTAACAATTAATAGAGAAGCCGGGGCCATACCTCAACCCCTAAGAATGATATATAATTGAAAAACAAAATATGTATATACCTTATAGAAATTTGTCGTTTATCGTTGCCTTTGGTCGTTAACAACAGCTTTAGAACTTAACATATGAGAATAGAGTCTTCTAATACCTTGTCTTTTGATTGAAATTATCCAATAATCTCCAAGCTTTATCTCTTCTTACTCGTATTTTGACTCTTCTCTCTTTCTAAGGTCTATGGCAAAATAGCCTTCTCTTACAGGACTACGGCATACAATTCTTTCTCTAAAAGAAAAGCTATGGAGTTTTGGTCTCTTTCTTCGAAAGACCATAGAAATCTAAGCTTCTTTTGTAAGATATTAGATAAGAATGATTGGATATATACATCTCAAACTCTAGGATTACCTTGAGGCTACTTGCTATCTTCTCACAGTTTTCTCTGTGTAGAGACCCTGACAGAAACAGCAAATTGTTTCGGCTATAACTCTCTGATAAAAACTCAGAATATAGTCATATAACCAATCAAAAGAACGGGAAGGCATCTAGTCTACAAGCCAGCGTGGGTAGAATAGGCAAAAACATCTGTATATAGCCACAAACGCACCATCTTTAGAAACGCGTTGTTTTTAAGGTTCCCCCCTTCCAAACATAGGGGAAACACTTAAGATAGTCCACTAAGTCTTATCTTGGAGAAAATTTCCTACTCATCGACACCTTGACAATGCAGAGATTCAAGGATACGATTCATAGGCAAGACCTAATTCTATCCCACAGGGACAGCGTGATCTTCTAACAATCAAATCACCCATAGGGTAATTGATCATAAATTGGGCAACTAGAAGACTTGATTTCTAGAGGCAACGCTTTTTTCCTCATCCATGCAAGGCACAGCCGCTGGCCTAGTCTTCTAGAAAAGAATTGCCCAAGAACCTATTTATCTAACGTAGGGCTTTCACTTAATATATAGGAAAGCTACCCGACTAATCGGGTCCACCCGTCCATAGGATGATACCGTCGGGGCATTCCATCCTCCCACTTTCCACCCTACTCATGCGTCAATTTGTTTTCTAATTAATCCTACCACACTATTTGATATAAATAAACATGTTCCTTAATTAAGGCCCTTTTCACAAGGTTTATTAAAATAGCCTTTTTACATAATATAATCATGCCAAAGATAAGATTTAAAAGAAAAGTTTATACATGAATCAATTTCATACAAGCCAAACTGGCTCTCTTATTCTTTTCCTTTATACCGCCGATGATCTAGAATTCGGCCTTCCAGCCTCTACATGCTGGGCAAAACCCTATGGGACAATACACCTCATCGTCGGCCGCCGCCGCTGGCAAGGACTCAAGCCGGCCGGTCGCCCTCTCAGGCTCCATCGCTCGATCCTCCCGCCCCTCAGAGAGATGTTTGCGCGCTAGGGTGGGCTAATTCACCTCTGTAGCCTGGGCCCTCAGAACTAGGCAGCATCACAATCACTCATCTCAATCGGTGAACCTCATTCTCCCAATGGTATGAGGGATACCATGGGCCAACTCCGGGCCTTACTAACGTCTCCGCCGTCTGGCTATACAAGCATAAGAACGAGGCAACGTCAAGGCAGGGAGAAGTTATACCTGTATCTTAATTTAACTAAGATAACAATCCATTTACTTAACTAAACCATAGGACTAGAATCTATGTTACCTTATTAAGAAAACAATCCTTTTCACAAAGATTTTTGCATTTCAACTTAAGATTGCAATAAGACATTCTTTATTAAGGCATATGCTGTTGTTTAAAAGAATATAAACTTTAAATAGTAAATCAATCAAATAGATCACTATTAACAATTAATAAAGAAGCCGGGGCCATACCTCAACCCCTAAGAATGATATATAATTGAAAAACAAAATATGTATATACCTTATAGAAATTTGTCATTTATCGTTGCCTTTGCTTGTTAACAAGAGCTTTAGAACTTGACATATGAGAATAAAGTCTTCTAATACCTTCTCTTACGATTGAAATCATTCAATCATCTTCTCTTACTCGTACTGTGACTCTTCTCTCTATCTAAGATCTATGGCAAAATAGCCTTCTCTTACAGGGTTACGGCATACCATTCTTTCTCTAAAAGAAAAGCTATGGAGTTTTGGTCTCTTCCTCCGAAAGACCATTGCAATCTAAGCTTCTTTTCTAAGATATTAGATAAGAATGAAGGGATATATACTTCTCAAACTCTAGGATTACCTTGAGGCTACTTGCTGCCTTCTTACAGTTTTCTCTGTGTAGAGACCCTGACATAAACAACAAATTGTTTCGGCCATAACTCTCTAATAAAAATTCGGAATATAGTTGTATAACCAGTCAAAAGAACGGGAAGGCATGTGGTCTACAAGCCCACGCGAGCAGAATAGGCAAAAACGTCTGAATATAGCCACAAACGCACCATCTTTAGAAACGCGTTGTTTTTTCTTATTTTTAGTATGCATGGACTCTAAATGTGTAAAAGTACTCTAAATATGAACTCTTATCACCTTGACCATACACCTCATGTACTATTTTGTCAATCATTTTAGTTTAAAAACGGCGACCTTTAAACCTTTATAAATGCACGACCGGGCGTCCGATTGACGAACGGTCTGAACCCCTACGACCAGGAGAACCTCCCGGACAGAAAAAATTTCACCCCCTGGGGCGGTCCGGCACGCAAATCGAGACGGACATCCCAAATTTAGGTATCCCACCCCAAAATTTGGTCCATACACACTTACTAGGGTGCCCGTACGATGACCGTCCAAGAACCAAAGGATAGCCGCCCACTATATGGTCCCTACATACCGCTACGTGGACACCCATGCTGCCCCAGACCAGATAAGGTACATGCGTACCACTCCTTTCCCGGACAACCGACACCGTACCTTTCCCCTAGACCCATGCAGGCCACTGATCCATAGCCTTTGAAGGTACACCGTCCTTTCGTCCTTGCTTTGTGCAGCGCCCGTACCCGTACCCCTCAGCTATATAAACCCCTGGGGTGCTCCACAGGCAACACGCAGTTCTGTGTAGCATATGCCCTGTTGTGCTGCCGTCTGTCCCACTGCAGCGTACTTGCTATCGTACAACCGCCCCTTGCAGCCGCCTCTCTCACACCCCCTCATTTGCCTCTTTTTAGATAGGCCAATTATCCTCCAGTCCCCTCTTGCTCGGAGGCAGTGTCCTTAACTCTTCTCCCCCCCGTGTGTGAATAGACTTACAGCAGCCCTCTCAGCCCTCCTCCACATTTTTACCCTTAAGGACATCTCACAATTCCCCCCCCCCATTTGCGTAGACATTAATAAGGGTTTTTTGCCTTAAAGAAAGGGTTCGTGCGTCATACTCTTTTGCTCATATGGTGAGCAAACGAACTCAGAATTCAGATCCGACTGAAGCGATTCGATTGCAACAGCGAGCTCTACAAGGCGACGCATAAGATTGCCTCTTCTCAAAGACGTCAAAATATTGCCTCAAGAGGAGCGCGCAATAACGAGATTAGGGAAGATGCTCCCAATGCGGCACCAGCCCTCCCTTTTCAAGCTCCTCAAGGGAATGGTAGCCAGGTAAGCTTAGTTAAATTTTTTAAAGAAGAGATTTTTCTTAAATTAGTGTGTTAATGAATGGTATCTTTTCCTTTTAAAATGATGACATAAAAATTGTATGAAGTTATGAATTATGTGATGCTGTATTCGATAAATTGCGTTGAAATTGTTATCTTCACGAATTGTGAATGCTATATTTAATAAATTGCATTGAAGTTGTTATCTTTAGAAGGGAGGAACCTTACAATCAAGTCTTCCCTTCTAAAATGGGAGAAACACTTAAGACAGCCCACTTAGTCTTATCTTGGAAAAATTTCCTATTCATCGACATCTTGACCCTGTAGAGATTCAAGGATATGATTCATAGGCATGACCTAGCTCTATCCCGCAGGGGGAGCATGATTTTCTAAACATCAAATCACCCATAGGGCAATTGATCATAAATTGGGCAACTACTAGACTTAATTTCTAGAGACAACGCTTTTTTCCTCATCTTATGCAAGGCACAGCCGCTGGCCTAGTCTTCTGGAATAGAGTTGCCCAAGAACCTAATTATCTAGCGTAGGGCTTTCACTTAATCTGTTGGAAAGCTACCCGACTAATCGGGTCCACCCGTCCGTAGGATGGTGCCGTTGAGGCAATTCATCCTCCCACTTTCCACCCTACTCACGCATCAATTTATTTTCTAATTAATCCTACCACACTGTTTGACATAAATAAACATATTTCTTAATTAAGGCCCTTTTCACAAGGTTTGTTAAGACAGCCTTTTTACACAATGCAATCATGCCAAAGACAAGATATATTTATATAAAAAGTTTATACATGAGTCAATTCCATACAAGCCAAACTGGCTCTCTTATTCTTTTCCTTTATTCTGCCGATGATCTAGAATTCGGCCTTCCAGCCTCTACATGCTGGGCAAAACCCTACGGGACCATACACCTCATCGTCGGCCGCTGGCGAGGACTCAAGCTGGCCTGTCGCCCTGTCAGGCTCCATCGCTCGATCCTCCCGCCCCTCAGAGGGATGTCCGCACACTACTACGTGGGCTTATTTACCGCACTAGCCTGGGCCCCCAGAACTAGGCAGCCTCATAATCTCTCGCCTCAATCGGCGATCCTTATTCTCCCAATGGTATGAGAGATACCTTGGGCCATTCCCAGGCTTTGCTAACGACGCCGCCCGGCTACACAAGCACGGAACGGAGTTAGCGTTGAAGCCAAAAAAAATCTTGAATTCTAAAGATAACAACTTTAATGCAATTTATTAACTATAGCATTCACAATTCGTTAAGATATCAATTTCAACGCAATTTATCGAATACAGCATCACATAATTCATAACTTCATACAATTTTTATGTCATCATTTTAAAAGGAAAAGATACCATTCATTAACACTAATTTCTAGGCAGCCCTTTTAGCCCTCCTCCACGTTTTTACCCTTAAGGACATCTCACAATTCCTCCCCCCCATTTGCATAGACTTTAATAAGGGTTTTTTGCTTTAAGAAAGGGTTCGTGCGTCATACTCTTTTGCTCATACGGTGAGCAAACGAATTCAGAATTTAGATCCAACTGAAGCGTTTCGATCGCAACAACGAGCTCTACAAGGCGACGCATAAGACGGCCTCTTCTCGAATGATATCTTTTCCCAATCTTATTTCTCAATTTTATTGTACAAATATCTTACGTGTGCACCCCCAAGATACAAGCACAATTTCATAGGATGATTGTCTCAACATGTGAGGATATTCAAATCACTTCTATGGCCAGTAGAGATGATTGATTCGTCCTCATATGATAAACAATCACTTGTTTTAATCCCTTTGATAGTTAACCTTTGAAAAAAAAAATCCTAGGAACTAAGATCGGCTCTGATACCACTTGTAAGGTTCCCCCCCTTCCAAAAATAGGGAAAAGACTTAAGATAGTCCACTAAGTCTTATCTTGAAGAAAATTTCCTACTCATTGACACCTTGACCATGCAGAGATTCAAGGATACGATTCATAGGTAAGACCTAGTTCTATCCCGCAGGGGAGTGTGGTCTTCTAAAAGTCAAATCACCCATAGGATAATTTATCATAAATTGGGCAACTACTAGACTTGATTTCTAGAGGCAACGCTTTTCTCCTCATCCATGCAAGGCACAGCCGCCCGCCCCGCTGACCTAGTCTTCTAGAATAGAGTTACCCAAGAACCTAATTATCTAGCGTAGGGCTTTCACTTAATCTGTTGGAAAGCTACCCGACTAATCGGGTCCACCCATCCGTAGGATGGTGCCGTCGGGGCATTCAATCCTCCCACTTTCCACCCTACTCGCGTCAATTTGTTTTCTAATTAATCCTACCACACTGTTTGACAACATAAATAAACATGTTCTTTAATTAAGGCCCTTTTCACAAGGTTTGTTAAAACAGCCTTTTTTCACAATACAATAATGCCAAAGACAAGATTTATAAAAACAAAGTTTAAACATGAATCAATTTCATACAAGCCAAACTGGCTCTCTTATTCTTTTCCTTTATACCGTCGATGATCTAGAATTCGGCCTTCCAGCCTCCACATGCTGGGCAAAACCCTACGGGACCATACACCTCATCGTCGGCCGTTGGCGAGGACTCAAGCCGACCTGTCGCCCTCTCAAGCTCCATCGCTTGATCCTCCCGCCCCTTAGAGGGATGTCTGCGCACTACCGTGGGCTAATTCACCGCACTAGCATGGGCCCTCAGAACTAGGCAGCATCACAATCACTCGTCTCAATTGGTGAACCTCATTCTCCCAATGGTATGAAGGATACCATTGGGCCAACTCCGAGCCTTACTAATGTCTCCACCGTCAGAACTAGGCAGCATCACTCGCCTCAATTGGTGAACCTCATTCTCCCAATGGTATGAGGGATACCATGGGCCAACTCTGAGCCTTACTAATGTCTCCACCGTCCGGCTATACAAGCACAAGAACGGGGTAGCGTCAAGGCAGGGAGAGTTGTACCTGTACCTTA
Source organism: Cibotium barometz (assembly GCF_041138505.1). Classification (NCBI taxonomy): domain Eukaryota; kingdom Viridiplantae; phylum Streptophyta; class Polypodiopsida; order Cyatheales; family Cibotiaceae; genus Cibotium; species Cibotium barometz. The sequence continues at coordinate 42,329,854 of NC_141082.1, forward strand.
TTTTAACCAAGATAACAATCCATGTACTCACTAAATCATAGGATTAGAATCCATGTGACCTTCTTAAGAAAACAATCCTTTTCTCACACAGATTTTAGCATTTCAACTTGAGATTGCGATAAGACATTCTTTATTAAGACATATGCTGTTGTTTAAAAGAATACGAACTTTAAATAGTAAATCAATCAAATAGATCACTATTAACAATTAATAGAGAAGCCGGGGCCATACCTCAACCCCTAAGAATGATATATAATTGAAAAACAAAATATGTATATACCTTATAGAAATTTGTCGTTTATCGTTGCCTTTGCTCGTTAACAAGAGCTTTAGAACTTGACATATGAGAATAGAGTCTTCTAATACCTTGTCTTTTGATTGCAATTATCCAATAATCTCCAAGCTTTATCTCTTCTTACTCGTATTGTAACTCTTCTCTCTTTCTAAGGTCTATGGCAGAATAGCCTTCGCTTACAGGACTACGGCATACAATTCTTTCTCTAAAAGAAAAGCTATGGAGTTTTGGTCTCTTTCTCCAAAAGACCATAGCAATCTAAGCTTCTTTTGTAAGATATAAGATAAGAATGAAGGGATATATACATCTCAAACTCTAGGATTACCTTGAGGCTACTTGCTATCTTCTCACAGTTTTCTCTGTGTAGAGACCCTGACAGAAATAGCAAATTGTTTCGGCTATAACTCTCTGATAAAAACTCAGAATATAGTCATATAACCAGTCAAAAGAACGGGAAGGCATCTAGTCTACAAGCCTGCGTGAGTAGAATAGGCAAAAACATCTGTATATAGCCACAAACGCACCATCTTTAGAAACACGTTGTTTTTAAGGTTCCCCCCTTCCAAACATAGGGGAAACACTTAAGATAGTCCACTAAGTCTTATCTTGGAGAAAAATTCCTGCTCATCGACACCTTGACAATGCAGAGATTCAAGGATACGATTCATAGGTAAGACCTAATTCTATCCCACAGGGGCAGCGTGGTCTTCTAACAATCAAATCACCCATAGGATAATTGATCATAAATTGGGCAACTAGAAGACTCGATTTCTAGAGGCAATGCTTTTTTCCTCATCCATGCAAGGCACAGCCACTGGCCTAGTCTTCTAGAAAAGATTTGCCCGAGAACCTATTTATCTAACGTAGGGCTTTCACTTAATATGTTGGAAAGCTACCCGACTAATTGGGTCCACCCGTCCGTAGGATAGTACCGTCCGGGCATTCCATCCTCCCACTTTCCACCCTACTCACGCGTCAATTTATTTTCTAATTAATCCTACCACACTGTTTGATATAAATAAACATGTTCCTTAATTAAGGCCCTTTTCACAAGGTTTATTAAAACAGCCTTTTTACACAATATAATCATGCCAAAGATAAGATTTAAAAGAAAAGTTTATACATGAATCAATTTCATACAAGCCAAACCGGCTCTCTTATTCTTTTCCTTTATACCGCCGATGATCTAGAATTCAGCCTTCCAGTCTCTACATGCTGGGCAAAACCCTACGGGACAATACACCTCATCGTCGGCCGCTGGCGAGGACTCAAGCCGGCCTGTCGCCCTCTCAGGCTCCATCGCTCGATCCTCCTGTCCCTTAGAGAGATGTCTGCGTGCTAGGGTGGGCTAATTCACCTCTGTAGCCTGGGCCCTCAGAACTAGGCAGCATCACAATCACTCGCCTCAATCGGCGAACCTCATTCTCCCAATGGTATGAGGGATACCATGGGCCAACTTCGGGCCTTACTAACGTCTCCGCCGTCCGGCTATACAAGCACAAGAACGGGGCAGCGTCAAGGCAGGGAGAAGTTATACCTGTATCTTAATTTAACCAAGATAACAATCCATTTACTTAACTAAACCATAGGACTAGAATCCATGTTACCTTCTTGAGAAAACAATCCTTTTCACAAAGATTTTTGTATTTCAACTTGAGATTGTAATAAGACATTCTTTATTAAGGCATATGCTGTTGTTTAAAAGAGTACAAACTTTAAATAGTAAATCAATCCAATAGATCACTATTAACAATTAATAAAGAAGCCGGGGCCATACCTCAACCCCTAAGAATGATATATAATTGAAAAACAAAATATGTATATACCTTATAGAAATTTGTCGTTTATCGTTGCCTTTGCTTGTTAACAAGAGCTTTAGAACTTGACATATGAGAATAGAGTCTTCTAATACGTTCTCTTACGATTGAAATCATCCAATCATCTTCTCTTACTCGTACTGTGACTCTTCTCTCTATCTAAGATATATGGCAAAATAGCCTTCTCTTACAGGGTTACGGCATACTATTCTTTCTCTAAAAGAAAAGCTATGGAGTTTTGGTCTCTTCCTCCGAAAGACCATAGCAATCTAAGCTTCTTTTGTAAGATATTAGATAAGAATGAAGGGATATATACTTCTCAAACTCTAGGATTACCTTGAGGCTACTTGCTTCTTACAGTTTTCTCTGTGTAGAGACCCTGACAGAAACAGCAAATTGTTTCGACCATAACTCTCTGATAAAAACTCAAAATATAGTTGTATAACCAGTCAAAAGAACGGGAAGACATGTGGTCTACAAGCCTACGCGAGCAGAATAGGCAAAACTGTCTGTATATAGCCACAAACGCACCATCTTTAGAAACGCGTTGTTTTTCCTTATTTTTAGTATGCATGGACTCTAAATGTGTAAAAGTACTCTAAATATGACCTCTTATCACCTTGACCATACACCTTATGTACTATTTTTTCAATCATTTTAGTTAAAAAACGGCGACCTTTAAACCTTTATAAATGCACGACCAGGCATCCGATTGACGAACGGTCTGAACCCCTACGACCAGGAGAACCTCCCGGACAAAAACAATTTCGCCCCCTAGGGCGGTCCGGCATGCAAATCGAGACGGACACCCCAAATTTGGGTACCCCATCCCAAAAATTGGTTCGTACACACTTACTAGGGTGCCCGTACGATGGCCGCCCAACAACCAAAGGATGACCGCCCACTGTATGGTCCCCACGTACCCCTACGTGGACACCCATTTTGCCCCAAGCCAAATAAGGTACATGCGTACCACTCCTTTCTCGGACAACCGACACCGTACCTTTCCCCTAGGCCCATGCAGGCCATTGATCCATAGCCTTTGAAGGTACACCGTCCTTTCGTCCTTGCTTTGTGCAGCGCCCGTACCTGTACCCCTCAGCTATAAAAATCCCCGGGGTGCTCCACAGGCAACACGCAATTCTGTGTAGCATATGCCCTGTTGTGCCGCCGTCTATCCCAGTGCAGCGTACTTGCTGTCGTACAGCCGCCCCTTGCAGCCGCCTCTCTCACACCCCCTCATTTGTCTCTTTTCAGATAGGCCAATTATCCTCCATTCCCCTCTTGCTAGGAGGCAGTGTCCTTAACTCTTCTCCCCCCGGTGTGAATAGACTTACAGCAGCCCTCTCAGCCCTCCTCCACGTTTTTACCCTTAAGGACATCTCGCAATCCCCCCCCCCCATTTGTGTAGACTTTAATAAGGGTTTTTTGCCTTAAGAAAGGGTTCGTGCGTCATACTCTTTTGCTCATACGGTGAGCAAACAAACTCAAAATTCAGATCCGACTGAAGCGTTTCGATCGCAGCAGCAAGCTCTACAAGGCGACGCATAAGATGGCCTCTTCTCAGAGACGTCAAAATATTGCCTCAAGAGGAGCGCGCAATAACGAGATTAGGGAAGATGCTCCCAATGCGGCACCAGCCCTCCCTTTTCAAGCTCCTCAAGGAAATGGTGGCCAGGTTAGCTTGGTTAAATTTTTTAAGGAAGAGATTTTCCTTAAATTAGTGTTAATGAATGGTATCTTTTCCTTTTAAAATGATGACATAAAAATTGTATGAAGTTATGAATTATGTGATGCTGTATTCAATAAATTGCGTTGAAATTGTTATCTTCACGAATTGTGAATGCTATATTTAATAAATTGCATTGAAATTGTTATCTTTAGAATTCAAGATTTTTTTTTGGCTTCAACGCTAACTCCGTTCCACGCTTGTGTAGCCGGGCGACGTCGTTAGTAAAGCCCGGGAATGGCCCAAGGTATCCCTCATACCATTGGGAGAATAAGGATCGCCGATTGAGGCAAGAGATTATGAGGCTGCCTAGTTCTAAGGGCCCAGGCTAGTGCGGTAAATAAGCCCACCCTAGTGCGCAGACATCCCTCTGAGGGGCAGGAGGATCGAGCGATGGAGCCTGAGAGGGCGACAGGTCGGCTTGAGTCCTCGCCAACGGCCGACGATGAGGTGTATGGTCCTGTAGGGTTTTGCCTAGCATGTAGAGACTAGAAGGCCGAATTCTAGATCATCGACAGAATAAAGGAAAAGAATAAAAGAGCCAGTTTGGCTTATATGGAATTGACTCATGTATAAACTTTTTATATAAATATATCTTGTCTTTGGCATGATTGCATTGTGTAAAAAGGCTGTCTTAACAAACCTTGTAAAAAAGGCCTTAATTAAGGAATATGTTTATTTATGTCAAACAATGTGGTAGGATTAATTAGAAAACAAATTGATGCGTGAGTAGGGTGGAAAGTGGGAGGATGGAATGCCCCGACGGCACCATCCTACGGACGGGTGGACCCGATTAGTCGGGTAGCTTTCCAACAGATTAAGTGAAAGCCCTACGCTAGATAATTAGATTCTTGGGCAACTCTATTCCAGCAGACTAGGCCAGCGGCTATGCCTTGCATAAGATGAGAAAAAAAGCATTGTCCCTCGAAATCAAGTCTAGTAGTTGCCCAATTTATGATCAATTTCCCTATGGGTGATTTGATGTTTAGAAAATCACTCTCCCCCTGCGGGATAGAGCTAGGTCATACCTATGAATTGTATCCTTGAATCTCTACAGGGTCAAGGTGTCGATGAATAGGAAATTTTTCCAAGATAAGACTTAGTGGACTATCTTAAGTGTTTCTCCCATTTTAGAAGGGAAGACTTGATTGTAAGGTTCCTCCCTTCTAAAATGGGAGAAACACTTAAGATAGTCCCCTAAGTCTTATCTTGGAAAAATTTCCTATTCATCGACACCTTGACCCTGTAGAGATTCAAGGATACGATTCATAGGCATGACCTAGCTCTATCCCGCAGAGGGAGCATGATTTTCTAAACATCAAATCACCCATAGGGCAATTGATCATAAATTGGGCAACTACTAGACTTGATTTCTAGAGACAACGCTTTTTTCCTCATCTTATGCAAGGGACAGCCGCTGGCCTAGTCTTCTGGAATAGAGTTGCCTAAGAACTCAATTATCTAGCGTAGGGCTTTCACTTAATCTGTTGGAAAGCTACCCGACTAATCGGGTCCACCCGTCCGTAGGATGGTGCCGTCGGGGCATTCCATCCTCCCACTTTCCACCCTACTCATGCATCAATTTGTTTTCTAATTAATCCTACCACACTGTTTGACATAAATAAACATATTCCCTAATTAAGGCCCTTTTCACAAGGTTTGTTAAGACAGCCTTTTTACACAATGCAATCATGCCAAAGACAAGATATATTTATATAAAAAGTTTATACATGAGTCAATTCCATATAAGCCAAATTGACACTCTTATTCTTTTCCTTTATTATGCCGATGATCTAAAATTTGGCCTTCCAGCCTCTACATGCTGGGCAAAACCCTACGGGACCATACACCTCATCGTCGGCCCGCTGGCGAGGACTCAAGCCGGCCTGTCGCCCTCTCATGCTTCATCGCTCGATCCTCCCGCCCCTCAAAGGGATGTCTACACACTAGGGTGGGCTTATTTACTGCACTAGCCTGGGCCCTCAGAACTAGGCAGCCTCATAATCTCTCGCCTCAATCGGCGATCCTTATTCTCCCAATGGTATGAGGGATACCTTGGGCCATTCTCGGGCTTTGGTAATGACGCCGCCCGGCTACACAAGCACGGAACGGAGTTAGCGTTGAAGCCAAAAAAAATCTTGAATTCTAAAGATAACAACTTCAATGCAATTTATTAAATATAGCATTCATAATTCGTGAAGATATCAATTTCAACGCAATTTATCGAATACAGCATCACATAATTCATAACTTCATACAATTTTTATGTCATCATTTTAAAAGGAAAAGATACCATTCATTAACACTAATTTAAGGAAAATCTCTTCGTTAAAGAATTTAACCAAGCTAACCTGGCCCCCACCATTCTCTTGAGGAGCTTGAAAAGGGAGGGCTGGTGCCGCATTGGGAGCATCTTCCCTAATCTCGTTATTGCGCGCTCCTCTTGAGGCAATATTTTGACGTCTCCGAGAAGAGGCCATCTTATGCGTCGCCTTGTAGAGCTCGCTGCTGCGATCGAAACGCTTTAGTCAGATCTGAATTTTGAGTTCGTTTGCTCACCGTATGAGCAAAAGAGTATAGCGCACGAACCCTTTCTTTAAGGCAAAAAACCTTTATTAAAGTCTACGCAAATGGGGGGGGATTGTGAGATGTCCTTAAGGGTAAAAACGTGGAGGAGGGCTGAGAGGGCTGCTGTAAGTCTATTCACGGGGGGGGGGGAGGAGAAGAGTTAAGGACACTGCCTCCTAGCAACAGGGGAATGGAGGATAATTGGCCTATCTGAAAAGAGGCAAATGAGGGGGTGTGAGAGAGGCGGCTGCAAGGGGCGGCTGTATGACAACAAGTACGTTGCGATGGGACAGATGGTGGCACAACAGGGCATATGCTACACAGAACTGCGTATTGCCTGTGGAGCACCCCGAGGGTTTATATAGCTGAGGGGTACAGGTACGGGCGCTGCACAAAGCAAGGACGAAGGACAGTGTACCTTCAAAGGCTATGGATCAGTGGCCTGCATGGGTCTAGGGGAAAGGTACGGTGTCGGTTGTCCGGGAAAGGAGTGGTACACATGTACCTTATCTGGTCTGGGGCAGCATGGGTGTCCACGTAGGGGTACGTGGGGACCATACAGTGGGCGATCATCCTTTGGTTCTTGGGCGGCCATCGTACGGGCACCCTAGTAGGTGTGTACGGATCAAATTTTGAGACGGGGTACCCAAATTTGGGACGCCCGTCTCAATTTGCGTGCTGGACCGCCCCGGGGGCGAAATTTTTTTTTGTCCGGGAGTTTCTCCTGGTCGTAGGGGTTCAGACCGTTCGTCAATCGGACGCCCGGTCATGCATTTATTAAGGTTTAAAGGTCGCCGTTTTTTAACTAAAATGATTGAAATTTGCGTATAGGCTTGATCCGGTGTCCGTTTTGGATGCTGTAAAATCCTATAATAGGGTAAAATCGTGCACAGATTCCAAATTTGGGCTCAGAATTTGAAGATTCTAAGTAGAAATGACTCAAATAATAAAATCATTGATTTTTATACCATAAAAACTCATAATTACATGGACATTTCTTTATTAGGTGAAGATGGGTATGTTACATCCTTCCCCCTTAAAGAAATCGAGATGTCCTCATCTCATCATGAATTGGGGATAATCCTTTAAGAGTGTAGCTTCATCTTCCCAAGTTGCATACTCTTCAGGGTAATCTTTCCATTGTACTAGATGTTCTACAAGAGTTCTATTTCGGAGTTGCCTTTCCCTAGAATCTATGATACTGCTGGGCTGTAATACAAGGACTCCTTGAGTAGGGATTACAATTTGTTTATCATCAAGAATATGATCGAGACTGGGGACATATGGTTTTAACAAACTTACATGAAATACATTATGGACTTTGATATGGGCTGGGAGTTGGAGTTTATATGACACTTTTACCTAGACACTTGATAACTGTATAAGGACCACAATACCTAGGGCTGAGCTTCTTATATTTCCCAAGTGATAGAGAACTTTGTTTGGGTCGCACTCATAGAAGAACTTTGTCTCCTACCTTGAAGATCCTTTCAGACCTCTTATTGTCAGCATAAAGCTTTTGTCGATCTTGGGTAGCTTTAATATCCTTTTGGATTGCCTTGGTTTGTTCCTCCATTTCTTTGAGCATTTTCCTGGATGCCTCAACTCTTATGGTTGGATCAAAGAAATTTAGAGGAGACAGGCATTCTTGCCCATAGAGTGCCTTGAATGGTGACATTCCTATGCTTTGATGATAAGATGCATTAGGCAAATTCTACCTACCAGAATGGAGTCATATCCTCCTTGAACAATGGGAAGACTTGTGACAAAATCCATACTAATGCACTCCCACTTCATTTGGGAAATATCTAAGGGTTAAAGTTTTCCAGGCATCTTGACTCTTTCAGCTTTGATCCTTTGTTGGCATGAGAGACATTGCTTCAAGTACCGAAGGACATTATTTTTCAAGCCTGCCCAATAAAAGCTCCTTCTTACGGCATTTAATGTTTTTGCATAGCCTGGGTGTCCTGCAGAGCAGGACTATCATGAGCTTCATGGAGGATTAGTTTCTTTAAAGCAAGATCCTTAGGGATACATAGCCTGTGATTGAAGTAGAGGCTTCCTTCATGAGTGGAGTATCCCTTGATTAGATTCTTCTCTTTCTCTGAATGTCCCCCTTCTTCTACTAACTTTATCATCCTCTGATAATCTGGATCATGAGATGAGACTTCTTCCACCTTGACCAGTATGGGATTATTTGGCATTAAATTGCACTCAAGAAAGATTTTGGCTAAGTGCATCTGCTACCACATTATCTTTCCCAGGGCGGAATTTGATGTCGAAGTCATATTCTTGTAAAATTTCAATCCATCTCCTTTGCCGCATGTTGAGGTTAGGCTGGGTGAAGATCCACTTTACACTTTTGTTGTTAGTTACAAGCTGGAATTTGCCCCCCAAGAGATAATATCTCCATAATTTGAGGCAATGAACAACTGCTAAGAGTTCCAAATCATGGGTGGCATAATTTGCTTTAGCTTGCGGGAAGTATAAGTGACTGGTCTTCCTTTTTGGCCAAAGACACCACCAAGTGCTAGACTACTAGCATCGGTAACCACTTCAAATTCTTTGGAGAAATCAGGAAGCTTTAAGACTGGGGCAGAAGTAATAATGACCTTCAGCTGATCAAAGCTGTTTTGATGGATTGGCAGCCACACTATTTTGCAATCCTTCTTAAGAAGATCCGTCAAAGGTGCAGCTACCAAGGCATAATCTTTGATAAAAATCCTATACCAACCCGTGATTCCCAAAAACCCATGAACTTCATGAACTGATTTAGGGGGTGGCCATTCTAGAATATCCTTGACCTTGGCGGGGTCTACTGAGATGCCATCTTTGGAGACGATGAATCCAAGATACTCAATTTGATGAGTAAAGAAGGGACATTTGCTTTTCTTGGCATAGAGTTTGTGTCTGCACAGCAATTACAGAACTCTACGCACATGCTCCTCATGCTCTTCCATTAATTTGGAGTAGATTAAGATGTCATCAAAGAAAACAAGCACAAATTCATCCAAGTAAGGACGGAATATATCTTGCATTAGGCGGTTGAAGGTTGCAGGAGCATTGGTTAACTCGAATGACATTACAGTAAACTCATAGTGGCCATAACGGGTATTGAAGGCTGTTTTGGGTATATCTGTTTCCTTGACTTTGATCTGATAGTAACCACCTCAAATCTATTTTTGAGAAGACTTTGGCCCCATGAAGCCTGTCAAGAAGTTCGTCGATGCGAGGGATAGGATACTTATTCTTGACAGTGACTTGATTTAGCCCTCGATAATCTATGCAGAGGCGAAGAGTTTTGTCCTTCTTTTTTTGGAAAAGAACAGGTGCTCCCCAAGGAGAGCTACTGGGACATACAAATCCTTGTTCAATGAGTTAGGAAAGTTGCTCCTTAAGTTCAATGGCTTCAGGAAGGGACATTTTATAGGGAGTTTTTGAGACGGGTTGAGCTCCAGGGATCACCTCGATTTCATGATCGACTTCTCGAGGAGGCGGTAACCCTGTAAGCTCGTCAGGGAAGATGTCAGAGAATTCTTGGAGCCAAGAGGGTTCTGTCTCCATACTAGGTTCAATGACTTTGTTGAGTTTGACTAAGAAAACTTGCTGACCCTTACGTGTTCCCTTGAGAAGATGTTTTGCCTTGACTACCCTAGATTTAGGTTTCCCTGTGATCCCCTGAACAGATATTACTTGGCCATGCTCATTTTCAAAAGTGATACTCCCCTGGTTACAATGAATGCTAGCTTTGTTTGCAATTAACCAATCCCTCCCAAGGATTCCATCATAAATTCCTAATGGCAAGACTCTAAAGTGGCCATGATTACCCAGCTCAAAATCAAGGTTCCCTATAGAGTGGCGAGATACTACTTCTTTCCCACTGGCTAACTCTACAATCATTCTTCTAGCTGTTTTTTGACTCAAGTTTAATTTTTACAAGCACCTAGGAGAAAGGAATGAATGGGTACTGCCACAATCAATCAAAAGCTGAAATGGCTTACCGTGATGAGTGGCGGGGGTTTGGATTACACCAAATTGTTTATTCGGACCTTGGTGTTCTACTGCCGCATGGACGCTAGCGCGCTCTGCTTCAGCCGTTTTCAAGGTCGGTTCTTCACTTATAACACAGGCAGTCCTAGCAACTCCTCCTCCGCGGCCTCTGCCCACGGCCACTGCCTCTTGCACCTTGGTGGATAGGGGTTCCACGGCCTTGATTTCCTCTGCTACCTTGGGTAAATGATGTTGCCATCTTGGGACAGTTGGCTCTAAAGTGTCCCGACTCATTGCACTCAAAACACAGAGGGCCTTCTCTGGAAGAAGCAGCATACGAGCGGGGGACAGAAGAGTTGCCTTGTCGCCCTCTGTTGTAGTAGGGGAAATTCTACTGAGGTTTCTTGTAGGGTTGATCTTTAAGATTTGCCTCAGGGTAAGATCTCTTTTGATTCTTTGGTTTGTTAGCCTTCATTTCTTTCACAAGGGGCTGTGCTCGTATGAGAGTATCCTGTAATGTGCTTGGCCTCATTGCTTCAAGGCGGGAATCTAAGGGTTCATTTAGCCCTTGGCAGAAACGAGCCACTTGCTGGGAAGTAGTCATAGCTAGGGCATACTTCCGAAGGGTGATAAATTTGGAATAGTAGTCCTCAAGAGTTAAGCTGCACTACCTAAGACTAAAAAACTCATTCATCTTTATGGATTCATGGGATGGGGGAAGATATCTTTCCTTCACTGCTTGCTTGATGTCTTCCCACGTTTGAGAATGCTCGGTGACCTCCTTGTCACGGCACCACTATTTCCACCAGAGCTTAGCATCTCCGACGAGGCAAAACCGTGCAAGCATAGACTGATTTGCTACTCCAGTATCGGCAGCAGAGAAATAATCATCCATCGTCTCAATCCAGACTTCAGCATCCTTCTCAACCTTTGAACCTTCTCCTTTAAAGGAGGGAGGTTGCATTTGCTTGAGCAGGAGCTTCTTCTCCTGAGTATCGGTGTAAAGCGCATTGGGAAGTGGAGGGTGGTCGTCCTGGCCATCATTATAAAAGCAATTTTTAAGATTACAAGATTCATATTTGCACAACGCTTATTTTTGTAAAACATTGAAATTATTTTATTTTCAAATATTTACAAGGACAAGTTTTATTACAAATATTTGAGACTAATATAATTAGTCTTATTTGACATCAAGGGAAATTCCTAGGCTTGACTATGACATAAGGGTAGAGCAGTCCACATAAGTGAAATATGGGGGTTCCGCTGTAGTTTCTAAGACTCTAAAAACTGATGAAAAGGGTGGTAGACTCTGGATTGGGGTAGATCCCAACACAGCTACTCTATTAGCAGGTAAGACCTACATCACTTTGTCATACATCCAGCGATCCTGAGGTATGCAAACCCCATCTATAGTCACAGAGGTGTCGGCCCTGGGGGTACCGAGACGAACCAAAATAAACGGATCATCTTCAACTTTTCGATCCAACGAATCCGCTTAAGGTCGGTGGTGAGGTTCCCAATTTGATCTGCTTGGATGAAGAAGTATCTCGGCCCACGACTCCAGAAATCTCTACCCCATCCTCTTTGAATACGAGAGAAATGAGGAAGGGATTACTTCTCTAATATCTGCACCATGGTGTCGCGGAACTCGAAATTCGAGGAGTGACTAGCGGTCTCGAAGATGCATTGGAAAACTAGAAACTTGGAGTAGGCATCTTCCTCTTCCTACAATCATTCAAACATCAATTCAACTTATTTGCTTTAGTAGGATGTTTTTACTAGTTAGCATTATGTTAGGTAAAACATTTATTACAAAACAGTCCTTAAATGGCAATTTCTAGGAGCTAAACTCGCTCTGATACCAATTGTAAGGTTCCTTCCTTCTAAAATGGGAGAAACACTTAAGATAGTCCACTAAGTCTTATCTTGGAAAAATTTCCTATTCATCAACACCTTGACCCTGTAAAGATTCAAGGATACGATTCATAGGCATGACCTAGCTCTATCCCGCAGGGGGAGCATGATTTTCTAAACATCAAATCACCCATAGGGCAATTGATCATAAATTGGGCAACTACTAGACTTAATTTCTAGAGACGCTTTTTTCCTCATCTTATGCAAGGCAAAGCCACTGGCCTAGTCTTCTGGAATAGAGTTGCCCAAGAACCTAATTATCTAGCGTAGGGCTTTCACTTAATCTGTTGGAAAGCTACCCGACTAATCGGGTCCACCCGTCCGTAGGATGGTGCCGTCAGGGGCATTCCATCCTCCCACTTTCCACCCTACTCACGCATCAATTTATTTTCTAATTAATCCTACCACACTGTTTGACATAAATAAATATATTCCTTAATTAAGGCCCTTTTCACAAGGTTTGTTAAGATAGCCTTTTTACACAATGCAATCATGCCAAAGACAAGATATATTTATATAAAAAGTTTATACATGAGTCAATTCCATACAAGCCAAACTGGCTCTCTTATTCTTTTCCTTTATTCTGTCGATGATCTAGAATTCGACCTTCCAGCCCCTACATGCTGGGCAAAACCCTACGGGACCATACACCTCATCGTCGGCTGCTCGCGAGGACTCAAGCCGGCCTGTCGCCCTCTCAGGCTCCATCATTCGATCCTCCCGCACCTCAGAGGGATGTCTGCACACTAGGGTGGGCTTATTTACCGCACTAGCCTGGGCCCTCAGAACTAGGCAGCCTCATAATCTCTCACCTCAATCAGCGATCCTTATTCTCCCAATGGTATGAGAGATACCTTGGGCCATTCCCGGGCTTTGCTAACGACGCTGCCCGGCTACACAAGCACGGAACGGAGTTAGCGTTGAAGCCAAAAAAAATCTTGAATTCTAAAGATAACAACTTCAATGCAATTTATTAAATATAGCATTCACAATTCGTGAAGATATCAATTTCAACGCAATTTATCGAATACAGCATCACATAATTCATAACTTCATACAATTTTTATGTCATCATTTTAAAAGGAAAAGATACCATTCATTAACACTAATTTAAGGAAAATCTCTTCTTTAAAAAATTTAACCAAGCTAACCTGGCCACCATTCCCTTGAGGAGCTTGAAAAGGGAGGGTTGGTGCCGCATTGGGAGCATCTTCCCTAATCTCGTTATTGCGCGCTCCTCTTGAGGCAATATTTTGACGTCTCCGAGAAGAGGCCATCTTATGCGTCACCTTGTAGAGCTCGCTGCTGCGATCGAAACGCTTAAGTCGGATCTGAATTCTGAGTTCGTTTGCTCACCGTATGAGCGAAAGAGTATGACGCACGAACCCTTTCTTAAGGCAAAAAACCCTTATTAAAGTCTACGCAAATGGGGGGGGGGATTGTGAGATGTCCTTAAGGGTAAAAACGTGGAGGAGGGCTGAGAGGGCTGCTGTAAGTCTATTCACACGGGGGGGAGAAGAGTTAAGGACACTGCCTCCTATAGCAAGAGGGGAATGGAGAATAATTGGCCTATCTGAAAAGAGACAAATGAGGGGGTGTGAGAGAGGCGGCTGCAAGGGGCGGCTGTACGACAGCAAGTACGCTGCGCTGGGACAGACAGCGGCACAATAGGGCATACACTACACAGAACTGCGTGTTGCCTATGGAGCACCCCGGGGGTTTATATAGCTGAGGGGTACGGGTACGGGCGCTGCACAAAGCAAGGACGAAAGGACGGTGTACCTTCAAAGGCTATGGATCAGTGGCCTGCATGGGTCTAGGGGAAAGGTACGGTGTCGGTTATCCGGGAAAGGAGTGGTACACATGTACCTTATCTGGTCTGGGACAGCATGGGTGTCCACGTAGGTGTACGTGGGGACCATACAGTGGGCGGCCGTCCTTTGGTTCTTGGGCGGCCATCGTACGGGCACCCTAGTAAGTGTGTACGGACCAAATTTTGGGGCGGGGTATCCAAATTTGGAGCGTCGCCTCGATTTGCATGCCAGACCGCCCGGGGGTGATTTTTTTTTTGTCCGGGAGGTTCTCCTGGTTGTAGGGGTTCAGACCGTTCGTCAATCGGACGCCCGGTCGTGCATTTATTAAGGTTTAAAGGTTTAAGGGTCGTCGTTTTTTAACTAAAATGACTGAAATTTGCGTATAGACTTGATCCGGTGTCCGTTTTGGATGCTGTTAAATCTTATATTAGGGTAAGATCACGCGTAGATTCCAAATTTGGGCTCAGAATTTAGAGATTCTAAGTAGAAATGACTCAAATAATAAAATCATTAATTTTTATACCATAAAAACTCATAATTACATGGACATTTCTTTATTAGTGAAGATGGGTATGTTACACTTTTGAATTGCCTTCACTTGGCGAAGCCATGGCCTACCCAATATCAATGGGTAAGACCTAGCATCAAACTTTGTAGGAATGACCTGGAAAGTTGTAGGCACAGAAATACCACATACATCCACTCCCAAATTCCTGACAATTCCTAAGGTTTTCACCCTAGTATTATCACAGCAAGTTTGATGCGATAGGGAGAGTTAGTAGAAGATAACTTTAAATCAGTATCTTTCATTGTTTTTTCACTCATGACATTGATTGACGCACCTCCATCAATGTATGCATTAGAAATTGTTTGCCCCTCAATGATGACATAAATCATAGGCACATCATCTCCTACATCAATATCCACCTTTTGAGCCATAGGAATCCCATTATCCCTCTTCTTCTTTTTCTTAGATTCCCTTGTGCTAGCCAGCTTACCCCATTCTTTTCTGAGCTTTGGAGAGAATGCCAAAAGCTACCCAAATGTGATTTGTGCCGTTTTCTCCCTAAGATCTGTTAAGAGGTCATAACTAAGATATCCTTGTCCAAGAGGAAAGTCAGATTGTCCAATTTTTCTCCTAGACGACTTCTTCTTCTTCTTATTTTTCTCCTCTTCTTCAAATTTATCTTCTTGTTCTTCTTCTTCTTGGCTCCTAGTTTTACGACCCCTTTTTGCCATTAATGGCATCAATGTTTCCTCTTCTTCTTCTGAGCATGTTTTCTCTAAAAGTGCTAAACTTTTATCGTCTCTTTTCCTCGATTTTTTGGATACTCAGTGCGATAGTGCCCCTTCTCTTGACATTCATAGCATGTGACACTACTTCTATCCCTATGTTTATCCTCAACTCGTGGAACCCTAGGTGGCCTTGCATTGACTAAGTGTAACTTCAAATCAGCAAACTCTGCTATAAGTTGTGCAAGGTTATGATCCAAGGATGGAGCTTGTACCTGAGATGTTGAGGCTATCTCTACTCGTGGTGGGGTCGGCACACTCGGAGAGAAGATTGGAATGTGTACTCAATATGAAGAGTGGCCTCCTTATTCAAAGCAATACGAAGAGCCTCTTTAAAATTAGTGGAATATTTGCAAAGAACTTTTCCATGCAAGCGGGGATCCAAAGCCAGGATAAACTTGCTCATCTTAAGGTGCTCCATTTGCTAAAGAACTCTTTGAATCTCCCATAGAAGGTGAAAAAGAAGAAGCAACAACATGTAAAGCCGCTTGTGGATATTTGATGAACAAAGCTTCATACCTCACTGAAAAGGCAGAAACTGACTCTCCTTCCTTTTGGAAAATCTGATCCAATTGCAATAGTAAAGCATTTGGTGACTCCACTGTCCCAAATCTCTCCTTCATTTTTTTGGTCAACCTTTCCCAATCATTCTTGGACTCCTCTAGCAAAGCCTCATGCAAAGTTAAGGCCACACCCTCCAAGAAATCTGGAAGTATTTCTGCCCTCTCCTTCATAGACCAACCCGTCAAGCGGCATGCTTGGTTAAACTCTCGGAGATAACTCCCCGGTTCTTCTCTTTCCGATCCTTGGAACACCGGAATGTTGAACATCTTGCACCAAAAGATGAGTAGCAAGAAGGAAAATTTACTTATTTCAAAACAGCTTTTCTTTAATCATGCGGGACCTTGAGGTTAAAATAGAATAATTCTAAGTAAAACCTGCCTGCCAACTCCACCAAAAAATGTGACATAAAGTTGGGGTTTTGACTTCAGTCACTTCTTAGAATCAAAACACACTTATATGAAACCTCACAGCCTCCTCACCTCCCTTTCTCTTCCTAGGTTAAGATAAAGATAAACACATCAAATGTAAGATCATAATTCATGGAAGGAAAGATGAAAGGCTCAGGAGAAGCAAGAATTTCTACCAGTCTTGCAGCTCCAAACCAGAGGGCAATTCTTTGTTGGAAGAAAATCTTCCGACTCAGAATTATGTGAACGGACTCAGGATTATGTGAACGAAAACATACGAGGAATGTTGGTAAGATTCATCCGTTGGCGATTTGGACAAAACATCTTAAAGTAAAAGGATATAGCAATCACTTACAAGAGGATAAGATACATGGGATTTTTTTTTATAAGAGATTAAGAGGAATTAATCATTATTAAGAAAAAATAATGACCAAAAGTCTATAAAAATAGAGATACACAGAGAATTGTAATTTTAAATCCATATAGATTGTAAAAAATAGGATTACATATGTACGTAGAGCTTGAAGAGAGCTTCGCATCTATATAAAAACTTTTGAAAACGGGCAACCGAGCGGAAAGTTATGAGCATTTTACTACAAGACTATAAAACTGGCAAAGTTTGCCTAAAAGTTAGCAACTTTGGGAGAAATTCTGATCATCAATGAAGTACAGGATCAAGAAATTAGTTACATGAGTGGAAAGAGCATATAAAGAGCTTCCTAGCCATATGATCAATTTTAGAAACCAATACCTGAGTGATGAGTAATTACCAGTTGAAATTTGGGTATTAGACCACAAAAACTGCACTTCCCTCTCTTTGCATGAAACCTCAATTTTCACATAGCCTCTTGCCTTTCATCTCCTTCATGATTAAAGCTAGAGGGTAAGGGTTAATATTGCTCAGTGGACAATCGTAAAGATTTACCTATGGTCCCCAAAGTCTTTCCATATGCTCATTACCGCTAAAACCATTGGTACCTCCAAAGGAGGGCGGCAATAAGGCAAGGGCTACCTTGAGAAGTCACAGGCCCACCAAGTAATAACTCCTTATCCCACTTATCATCATAAATCATCAAAGAGGTCCAAAATTGGGTTAAGCATAAGGAGCTAATGCTAAATGAGACATTCACATGTAAAGAGAGTGTTTGCATAAGGGCCTTCCACACTCCCCAACTTGTAGTCTTATGGTGAATACTATATTAATAATACAATTAAAATCCATGTGAGCATGAAGGCCCACTTTTATTTTCCACATCACTAGCCTATCTACCATACCAAAGTATTTATCAAGCATACTTGTGGCATTTACAATGTGTGTACCCTAAATCAAGTAAAACCATTATATTTGAAGATAAAATGCTGTTATCAGGGTAGCCGCCAAGCCGCCGCATCACCATGCCATTATCCTATTGTGGGTGCCGCAATCTTCTTGGACAAGCTTCCACCTTATTACCATTGAGAAACCATCAAAATATGTACAAAATTGAAAATGAAAGATATCAATTTTTCATGTCACACTATTACAATGCTAGTCTCATAATATATCCATGAAGTAAATCACTTGGTACTTCATCCTAACTTGCTACCACACGCTTTTGAAACGAAAATCACCATAAGAATTACATAGGACCATTACGAACGCCTGTCCAAGGTGTAGGTTTGGACACCATTGCTTCATATCTTGAATGTATGACCTTTTGGTGTATCTACCTTGACTCCTTAATATAAAATAATGGTAGTAGCTCTTGTTAACCCTAAGAATAGGTTAAGAGAGTATTACTGGTATGTTATCCTTAATTTTCCTTGGCATGAGCCAAACAAACACATTACCACAGAGGATAAATTGAACATGATTGTTGCTGCTTGCATTAAAAATGAAGATAAATCCTTTCATGTGGGGATGTTTGTTGACAATTCCCCATCTCTTACACGCACCTTGGAGTACTTACCTAGTGACAAGAGGAAGATACGAGATTGGTTGCACATGTTTGTTTATTGGCTTCAAATTTCCGAATTGGGGATATCTTTGTTGCATGTGATATACGTAATGCAAATAGAGTGAGGCTTCCTAGTGACAATTTGTACATAGAGTATGGCATGACCAATCAAATAAAGTACTTTAAAAAGTCTTTCAAGACTCATCAAGGAAGCATTAGATTCAACAATGACATCGAGCATCAACCCAGTCTTCGCAAGGCTACACAACGTGTTATTTATAGTGTGTATCCTTTGAGTACTTTAATACCATATTCAACTCTAACTTTTTCTTATTCTTGTTACACCTATACATAGGCTATTTCTAATATTGAGAGAGATCATTGTCCATGGTGGTTGGACATGGAAAAAAATATAGCACCAGATGAATATATGGATCTATATCAATAACATAAGTTTGTATTACATCTACGAGCACAACCTGAGATTAAAGATGAGGTAAGTGAGAATCATTTATCTTTCATGTGTTATAATATAATTACATGATGTAACATGTGTTTTTCATGTGTGTCGTATGTTTAGAATACTCCCATTACATCCCATGCCCAAGCAAGAGACAAGTAACACAAGCAAGGAGTAGTAGCATTGGTGGAGAAGAAACCAATATTGTTGGAGATCCACCAATAGACATTTTGGAGCCAAAAGGTGAGTTGGCTCTCCATACATATCACAATGAAGATCCCTACTTGACCTAGCCATGCTAACATTTAAAATTGTGATAGGAATTATATTTTCCTTTAATGCAAGCATTGTAGATCTTGCTTTGGATGTTCAGAATCGGAAGCAACCCTCCACCATCATGAATGGAATTATGGAAGTGTTGAATATATATTTTACAAAAGGAAAGGTGAAAGGGAAGATGGTGGATCATTGTGTTGAGCTAAAATTTGGTGACTTTCCATCTAACATTGTTGTAGAGGGTTGTTCCATGAATAAGATTTCATCTTGGAATAGGGTTAATGATAATCTATATACCTTAGCCTTTAAATTTGCTGACTTTTGTCTCTCTTATGCTGGCTTCTTTTGCAGATTTAAAACAAAACCAAACAACCTAAAATACCATTAATGCCTTCTTGTTTGAACATAATTCCATGTTTTGATTCTTGTGTTTGTTTATTTAGATTCAGAATCTCCTCTTACACTTAGAGCTTTGAACATTATGGACATTATCTTAGTTAAATCACTATTGTAGAAATTTATATGATCAATCTAGGTTTCTTTCCTTTGTTTATTATGACTAAGAAACTCCTTTTACTATTACAGCTTCAAACATTATGGACAATCAACTGGACCTATCTGACACAGCTAACTCTATCTAACATCAACTGATTCAGTCCTGATTGAGTAGAGTTCAGTTCTCACACATAATTGATTTTCCTCAACAATTTCATTTAAAACAACATATCCATCATACCTGAACATCAGATCACAAACTCTAATATCCACTCATAACATACTCAAACCAAAACACTCTATTTTCTTTAGATTTGCAATACAAATCTAGTCCCAATAACCCAATAAGAAAGAAGAAATAACATAGAACAGAGGAAACCTTGATGAGCAAAAAGTGGTACATGGTTTATGAATTAATTTGTTGAATTCATTATTAACTTTGGAATGTTAATACTTATATTGGCATTGTCTCTTGTAGGCACTTCATGAAAGAGTGTAAGCAATCACAAAACTCAAATATGCTCACTCACACAGACCCAAACCATTAAAAAAATAAAAATCTGCTCACTCAATTGTGCTCTCTTTTTTGTTGGTCATGACCACTCCCGGCTAGTTCAGGTGTGAAACTAACTTACTCACACGGGCACTTTTTTCCTATGGCTGGACATAGGTTTTTTCCCGTGTGAACACACTTATGTGTGTTGGGAACTTTGCCCTAGGCTAGTATTTGTACTCATTATACTTTTGTACTTAATCATCATAGAGTACTTTTCCACCTGCAAGCTCTCCCATGTTTTTTGTTCAAGCTCACTGTGTGTGTGTGGTGGTGAACAGGCAAGCTCTCCCCAACCCCAACAGTGGTATCAGAGAAATTTAGGGTTAGGGTTTTGCCTACCTGCTATGTGCATTAGGGTTTTGTGTTGAGGGTCACCTAGCATTGGGATTCGAGCCACTTGCATGCGCCTGCCCTGTGCCGTTTGCGACTGCCTGCCACCTTGCGCCGCCTGCCATTGCGTGTTGTTTGCCGCCCTTCGCTAGCTGCAGCAGTCTGCCGCCCTGTGCCGCCCATTATCGCTTTGTTTGCCACTGCCTAACAGTACCTAGTAAAAGCGCCACCTGCAGATCAGCGCCGCCGCGCGAACCTCGACTGCAATCATCTCCTCGAAAGTTGTGCCAACAGTAACCAATAACAATTTTTGCTTCTAATGTCTGTCAAATATTTCAGAAATTGCTGAAAACGATTAGCAAATTGGCCGCATTAATTTTGGGGCTTTTCATCATTGAGCCTGAAACTGCAACATTGGCATTGATTTCATCAGATTTGGTGCATAATTGCACTAGAAATTTACAGATTTAACAAAAATTAACACTATTTATAGGTTTATTAGAGACATTTGCTGGTATTTTTGGTATTATAGGTACATTTCTTTGGCATTGGGGCATTTTCCCCAGTTTTTTGGGTGTTACAGCATTGGAACAGGTGATAAAGACACATTTGGGGTATTTCCCCCAATTTTTCAGGTGTCTCGGCATTGGATTGTAAATATTTGCCTTGATTCAGTCACACTACCTGTTTGTACGAATTTGTGACAACCATGTCTGGGAATACTATAGTGATTTGTTTGGTATGCTCTCCATTGATGATAAGTTGGATGGCACCAACTATCCTATGTGGGCATATATGATGAAGCATATACTAGTTGTAAAGAATTTGTGGGTCTATGTATCAGGGGATGATGTTAGGCCTATTATACGTGCATGAGCAGCAAGTCCTTCAGGGACTATTGATGCAGGTGATGATGTATCCTCAGGTGGTGCTACACATTTTGCACCTTTGCCACCCACTCCAAAACACCTAAGATGGGATGCCAATGATGCTTAAGCACACACTTTGATTGCCCATTCATGCAAAAGTCAGGTTATATCGCACATTCATTCATGCACTTCTGCTAAGGGTGCATGGGATGTACTTGCTTCTTTGTGTTAGGTTGGCAATGAGGCTTAAAGTAAAATTATCACCTAATAAGTGCACAATAACCCTACCACCATTGTCCTAGTACCTAGATTTTTGTACCCCATGTAGGCACATTTCATAAAAGGAAAGTACGTGAGCTGAGTTCATACAAAAAAGATATGAGCCTTGGGGGTGCACTACTAGAAAACCCTAGGTATCACATGCGTTCAAGAGCTATTTAAAAAACCCCTTAACTAAAATTTTCTCCCAATAAAACAACCCCTCTTTACTTATGAACTAAATGATTTTTTTCTAAAGTTGAATTAAAAAACCCCTCCTCTTAATGTAATCATGTTAATTTTTCTTAATTTATCTAATTAAATCTTGTTGAACTCACGTGGTACACTAACATTTTTGAGGTGATCATGAACCCCGAGATATGAGCCTATAGACATAAAAGTCTACAGACTTGAAACTAGAGACATGATTCTAAAGGCATGAACCTACATGCATGAGCCTAAATCCGTGAGTCTAAAGGTATAAACCTAGATATGTGAGCATGTAGATGTGAGCCTGTGGATGTGAGCCAATGTGAACCTAGACACATAAGCGTGCAAACATGAACCTATAGATGTGAGCCTAGCCTGCATGAATTTAAACAAGTGAGCCTGCAAACATGAACCTATAGATGTGAGCCTAGAAAACAACAAAAAAAAGTTTCTGAAATCATTTTCAAACCTATACTAGAAGCACTAACGA
The DNA here is from genome assembly GCF_041138505.1 of Cibotium barometz. Classification (NCBI taxonomy): domain Eukaryota; kingdom Viridiplantae; phylum Streptophyta; class Polypodiopsida; order Cyatheales; family Cibotiaceae; genus Cibotium; species Cibotium barometz. The sequence continues at coordinate 42,352,126 of NC_141082.1, forward strand.
TCTTTGTTGCAAGCCTGATCTAGATTAATTGATGAAAATGATAATATAGTTGCCTATAGCATCAAAACACACTTTCTCAAACTCACCAAGCCTTCAAATGACTCAACAGAGTGCTCCTCTCCTGTTAAGAAGGCTAGACTCCTTAGATTGGATGATCTTTCAGTCATCGAGACCAATTCATGATTAGTATCAAGCAACAGGGTTCATAATCATCTTTATACCTATGATGAGTGTCGTCTCATGAAAGACAATAGACCTGATAGATAATTAGCAAAACAAGGATGTAGAAGTCATACATCCAAACCAAGAGATAGGGGAAGCATCATCCAAAGCCCAAGGGTGCCTAACCAACACAGCTAGAGTCCTAGTCGAGGACATTAGCAGGGATGAGTTGGCAGAGAAGAATCTCTTCAACCATTTAGGCCAACAATAGGGCTAGCCTTAAGGGTAACCCCAATGCTATCCCCCCCAAGATAGCACCACCTCAATAAGACCACCTCAATAAGACCACCTCAAGAAGAACACCCACATCTATTTCACATAAAGAGATATGGTTTGGTGCATAATTTACCATTGAAATCATATAATAGAAAGCAACAATTATATGCTCCATTGCATCATAAGAACCAATTCAGTGTTGGCACCAAGGAAACCGATCAGGGTGGACTTCGACACCACAATAGATGCTCCTCATGCCAAGGCAACCATTAGCCTTGCCAACCCCATTAGGCACTCCTCAACAGGCTCAAGCTACCTATCAAATCCCTTTACCATGAAGTATGTATTGGCCCCCTCAGTTTTCATATCCACCTCTAATATTGCCACCCTAACTGGTTCCTCTAAGAATCGCACAAGTACAACATTACTCGATAACCCTACCCACAGAGATAGAAAATCAAGAATAGGAGAGCTTTAAGTCTTACGACTAACAAGACTCATATAAGCAACAATAGTATGACACATGTAAGTGTCATGAGAATAGGCTTGACCCATGGACTATATATACCTCTCTATTCAAATCTATGGTGCAACAAAGAGTGTCAGACCTCACCTACTTGTGGATAACCACTCCTATTCTTCCATAAACTTTACCCTAAATGGATCTCAATAAAGCTCTATTACTAATGTTTCATTAATTAGAACAATTATGCAATTATTCAAGCACGGGAAATAATTCCATACCGCTCAAATAATAACACCCCACACATATGCAATGAATCATCTTCATTTCATGAAACACATATATGAAAAACACATCATTTAAAATTTATATTTCATTCACACATTCCTCATAATAGAATTAACCTTTTCCTTTTTTAACCATACCTAAATCTCCACCAAATGTTCAATTATGAATTCTTAATAATTCCCTACTTATGATACTACAAAGCAATTACCCTTAAATAAAATCCATTTATTTTTCTGAACCTTCTAAGAATGAAAGAAAATTTTAAAAAATAAGCATTTTCTCTTTTCAGAGCATCCCATATTCTTTCTTTATTTTTAACTAATTACCCTCCACTAAACAAGCAAACAATCCCATTTTACACTACAAATAGACGTTGAACTTATTTTCTATGAAAATCTTTTTACACCAAGATTCTTCTTCATAAATAAACGTACGATGCATTTTTAAACATCCTCGAATTCCTTTTCCTTTCTCAATTATTAATTTTTCAATATTATGTTCTAAAATGGAGGATATTAAATAATATTTATTTAAAAACCATTCTCTATAATTTTAAATCATCATACTTAACTTCAATATTGAAACATACCACTAATGTTCTATAATTAGTAAGCATCATTCTCTATTTGTTTCTAATTATCTCTCTTATTTTTAGCTTCTCAAAATACCATTAAAATATTAAAATAATAAAGCAAAAATTCATTAAAGACTCTCAAAAATTTCTATGCAAAAGAACATATTGAAACATATCTTTGATTAACTCCTTACCACTAACTTCATTGATTAAGCATGCTTCTTGAAAATATTATGGTCCAATAATATATATTGATAATTATTTTTAAATTAAAAGATTGACTCCAATAATTAGAAAAATTTTAGAATTATCACTCAACTTTAGGATTCCTTCATTAATCACTAATTTGTCTCATACTTAAGAAACTTGATTAAAACAACCTTTAATCTTAATCAAATTATGATGTAATATATTAATTCTTTCATTCTTATTGTAATTAATCTTTGCTTTTAAGTATTCTCTTAATCTCTTAATTAAACTCTTGATTCTCGCTAATTACTACTTCATTTTGCATAGTCAAAAGAGGAATATCTCAAGAAACAAGGGATTTGAGTGCAACAAAGCCCAAGAATGTGCTGCTACTACATATCGGCCTCCCAATCTTCCCCTTCTCATCACTAATTCATCTCCAATTAGTCCCAATAGTGATTCTCTCCTCTTATGAAACCTTAGTAATTCTCCAAAAGCAGCAAGAGGACATCAGGTTGTGAAGGGACCTCAGGGTGTGCACGGATGCTGTGCTGTGCGAGAGAGGAGATGAAGGAGAAGAGGAACACACAGAATGTGGGTGGGGAGAAGTGGCAACCCCCTATACACACTATAGTATATATATGTATAAGGTACAATCATCAATGGGCGCCCGCCCAAGGCATGGGTAGTCAGACAAAGGCAATGCGCCTCTGACCCCAACAACCTCCCAGTCAAAGGCGAATGTGCCTCTGGATAAGCGCACCTAGTCTAATGACTAATGTACAAGACTGATGAGTGAGAACCACACTCATCCAATGCCCACAGATGGTCTATAATTGTGTGCATCCGGCTGTCCTGCTCCCGTGTAAGTCCATACACCACCAGACATACCACACACGTCCTGCACAAGTATGTATGCAATACCTGCATAACTCCCCCCATGCGCTATGCCAGCATCAGTCACCAAAAGATTGATAGCAAATGCTCCCACTGCAGCTGCTATATCCGGTCTCGAGATCAACATCTCGTACATGAGACCACCAAATGCTAATGCAACACTAGCTAAACCTGCTAGTAGCCGTACTGAACATTACAAGACTTTGCTCTCTCTCCACTGCAAGCTCTACAGCCCACAGTGCAAAACTTCAACTCCTTCCACCTGTACATGCCTGCTCATGACTTCACAGCTCCTCTCTAATGGATAAGCCTCGCCATAAATTGCGTTCCCACACACCGGCTATGCCGCAAGAGCCGCCAAGGCTCCCGGCTCGCAAATTTGACTCCGCTCTTGCAAATCTGCACTCGCAACAGCACCACAGCTCTCGAAGCTCCGCTCTGCGAGCTTCGTCTGTCACCACCGCGACCACGCACACGTGCATTGCGCACATGCCGCACTCCACGCTCTGATACCAGTTGAAGGGACCTCGGGGTGTGCACAGATGCTGTGCTGTGCGAGAGAGGAGATGAAGGAGAAGAGGAACACACAGAATGTGGGTGGGGAGACCTCAAAGTGACAACCCCCTATACACACTATAGTATATATATGCATGAGGTACAATCATCAGTGGTGGGCGCCCGCCCAAGGCATGGGCGGCTGGACAAAGGCAATGCGCCTCTGACCCCAACAGGTCGGCCATGGGAAGCTTCATAGTAAAGTAGAGAAAGGGCACTGTGGTGATAAAGGAGGGAGCAGTTGACGAGCTTGGGCTCGTGGTTCAGAAGGAGCTTCACATGTTGCAGCTCACCTTCTCCAATGGCAAGGAAAATATCCCTCTTTACATCCCTTCGGTAGCTTGTAACGATCCCCATAGCCAAGCTTCTCCTCCTTGCATCTCTTTCCTATCCTAATTTGGATCTACATGCAGCCATCCATCACATAATATGAACTGATCTAGCCCTTTGTGTCTTTCTTTGTCCAATGTACATCAAGAGTGATGCATTGCTGGAGCTTATCTGAGGTTTTTGCTCATAGCTATTACAGAATTTGGCCTCATCAAGGCTCTCATTGTGTTTCTCTGCCCAAATTTGCATCAAAATGATGTGAGGGAGGAAGAGACTTGTCGGTGGGGAGAGAGAAGGGGGGAGAAGGCTATCGCACCCTAGCTTATGTTGCTAGCTAGAGCCATTATGCCAGTTTCTGTCTAGCCATGTGAAGCAGCGTCCTCACAGTGGTCTGCCTATGGGCGAGAACATCTCGTCACTATAAATTTTTTTTTTGAAGCAACATCCTAACAACGGTGGTTGGCAAGCGAGAGAGGGGGGCGGCTGGCGGTGGGCGCTAGAGAGAGGGTTCATGGTGGTGGGGGAGAGAAGTGGGGTTGATGGTGGGCTCTAGAGGGAGGGTTGACAATGGGGAAGAGAAGGGGGGTTGATGGTGGGGGAGAGATAGGGGGTGTAAGATTCCTCGCCAGCCCCTCAAGATATCCAATTTCTTCCCTTGTAATCAATCCCCTTTTCAGAATAACAAAAGATCTTGTTTCTACCTGTTTTGGCCTAGAGAGAGAAAATATTCTAGAGAGAGATAATTCAATTTTTAGATATCTTTGGATGGAAAAATATCCCTTCTTATTAAAATAAATTCCCCCAAAACAAAAATTTAAAAAGAAATTCCTAAGGTGCATTAGAAATAAATTATAATGTGCACAAAAGACCTTAGCCTAAGGGCCTCTATTTTCAAAAAAAATTGGATTAAGGTCCAAACAAAGGTTTGAGAGGCCAATGAGATTAATCCAAATGTAGGGAGGAGATAAATTGAAGAATAAAAAAACCCCCCAAAAATGAGTAAATGCTCACATAAGATGAAGAGTGGACTAAGGACCAAAGAAAAGAATAAAAAAACTGAATTTTGACGCCTCAGTGTGGGGATCTCCCCTCATGAAGTAGGTGTCTTTTTCTCATCATTATCCCTAATTTTTAATCAATAAAATGAGATATTTTCATCTCTTCTCTCTCCTGTTTCAAATCTAGATCCAAAAAGTACGCTGAACTGACCCAAAAAATGGTCGAAAATTGACCAAACTGATCTGGAAAATTCTAGAATCAGTTTGCTTGGTTAGAGGCTCACTTTTTTCTATAAATAGAAGCCTCCCCCTTTTGTAAAAGCTTAATGGTGTTTATGCACTGTTACTCTACTCTTGTACTGAGCCATCTACATTGAATTTTTTAATAATTCAATTATTTTTGGCCTAATCCTCTCCAAAGTGAATTGGTGGCCACTATTGCTTCAAACAAGAGTAGAACCCTCAATCCCTCACGCCAAAGGACAGCTTACAAGCTCCATGTAAGCTAATTTTCTTACTTTATTTACGAATTTTAATGAAAAATCTATGGTTTTCTTGATTTTTATGTTTTGCAAATGATTGACTTAAATTCAAATGCTATGCCTTTGATGAAAAGGCCACCCCCTTCTCTTCTTTACATTCTAACCTTTCTTAATCCTAGAAAGATTAACTAGGTGATTAATTAAACTCTTCTTATTGTTTACTCTCTTGAATTTAGAAAATTTTATAGATTAGAGTTCTATAATTCTAAATTGGGTTAATTAAGTTAAGTGAAGAAAGATAAAAATGAGAAATGGTCAGCCATACACAAAGGAGGTTATGGCAAAATTTTCTAGAATGATGAAAAAGAAAGTTTGTTTTTATGTTATTCCAAAAAAGAGTAATTCCCACCATTTTTGCATCTAAAAGAAATATTCTAATTACTCCATGTACATATTCACCTATGAATATACATGGATATCACTGATATTAATTATTAAATTTAATTTCTATGCATATTCACCTATGAATATGCATAGAAATCACTGATATTAATTATTAAATTTGATTTCTATGCATAGAAAGATGCATTATGAAATTTTTTTATTATAAAAGTGTTATTCTTATTAAAATTGATTTCTATGCATAAAAAGATACATAAAGGAAATTTTTAATTATAAAAGTGTTATTCTTATTAAAATTGATTTCTATGCATAGAAAGATGCATAAAGGAAATTTTTTTATTATAAAAGTGTTATTCTTATTAAATTTGATTTCTATGCATAGAAAGATGCATAATGGAATTTTTTTATTTTAAAAGTGTTATTCTTATTAAAATTGATTTCTATGCATAGAAAGATGCATAAAGGAAAATTTTTTATTATAAAAGTATTATTCTTATTAAAATTGATTTCTATGCATAGAAAGATGCATAAAGGAATTTTTTTTATTATGAAAGTGTTATTCTTATTAAATTTGATTTCTATGCATAGAAAGATGCATAAAGGAATTTTTTTTTACAAAAGTGTTATTCTTATTAAAATTGATTTTTATGCATTAGAAAGATGCATAAAGGAATTTGTTTTATTACAAAAGTGTTATTCTTATTAAATTTGATTTTTTATGCATAGAAAGATGCATGAGGAATTTTTTTTATTATAAAAGCATTATTCTTATAAAAATTAATTTTTATGCATAAATAGATGCATAAAGAAATTATTTTTATTTTAAAAGTCTTATTCCTTCTAAGTTTGATTTTATGAATAAATAGATGCATAAAAGGATTTTTTTTATAAAAGTGTTATTCCCATTGAAGTTGATTTTTATGCATAAATAGATGCATAAAGAATTTTCATATCAAAATTAGAATACTCTTAAATTCTATGTTTAAATTCTATGAGTATTTGTTAAATGAATAATTAAATACTCTAAGAGAGAAATTTTTATTATTTTATATTCACACGGATTGTGCCGCCGTCACCGCTGGTGTGCTCCGACCACTCCGATCGTCGGTGCCCTTCCACTGCTCCGACCACTCCGACCCCCGGTGCCCTCCGATGGCTCCGACCGTCGGTGCCCTCCGATTACTCCAACCACCGTCTACACCTGAGATTGTCCTAGAACCCCATTAGTTAACATGGTGGAAGCTGTGGTGCCATCTCCCAAGGTTGACACTCCAATAGTGGCAGTGGTGCCACCTCCCACCACTACTAGCACTCCAATAGTGGCGGTCGTCACCCGGTCCCAAGGAGCCCCAAAGACACCAACTCCTCTCCCTAATGGTGCAATCTACGCATCCATTGTGGACCAAGCTTATAAGGAGGTCATGGAGGAATTCATTCAAACACCACCCATGGAGAAGGAAGCGGCGCCTACCTTGGTCATTCCCCAACCACCACACCTTCAAAGGCGAATGAGGAGTCTACCCAACCCAAGGTTAGTAATTTAAGGTGGGAGGAAAAGTTGGCAAGAGTAAAGGTGGAAATTACCCTTCCTCAGTTATGTGGTTTGAGCCAGGAAATAGGAGAGCAATTGTTAGGCTTGGTCCAGCATTGGATGGATCCGAAGGTAGGCAACAAGCAAGGGTATGGCTCTCTGTCCTAGGAGTGGCCGATCACCGAAGCCCAAGGGTGACAGTCTCTGTGGGAGGAACTCAAATTACATCATGCCCGAAGCTACTAGGAAAGTCTTGGGTCTCCGAATTACTGAGCCAGCTCCCTTCACCATCCGAGTGGCAGACCAGAGAGAAGTGATGCCCGCGGGACTAGTCAGGCAAGTTCCGATCAGTTTTGAAGGATTAGTATGTGAAATGACTTTTGTGGTGTTAGACCTCACACTAGCTCAAGGGGCCTACAGCCTACTCATTGGAAGGCCTTGGTTGAGGGCAGCTCAAGTGATCCATGATTGGGGTCGAGACAACTTGCATATCCCCAACCCAGAGGGGATAGTGACCTTGCCCTTGGCAAAAGGCCCTGAAGAGTGCTCGGGGTACTGCCCTACATGACATGATTCCCATTCGAGAGGAAGGACCCAATGACGAGGAAGAATAGGAGGAATGGCAAAGCTTACCAATGGATGAGGCCTAGGTTTAGAGGGAGAGGTGGTAGAACCTCTACGGAATTGGTTAAATTCCTATGAAGGCTTTCAGTGCAATAGGGTGGACATAATGGAGTTAGACCCAGACCCCATTCAAGGGGTGTTCCACGACCCCGCACCTTGCCACTCTCTCACCCCCCGCCCCCTCACTCTCTCTCTCTCCCAAAAAAAACCCAAAAACAACCCCACCCCGTCACTCCTCTCTCTCTCGTTCTCTCACCCCCCTCCCCCCGGGCCCCTCTCTCACTCTCTCTCTCTTGGCTCCCTCTCACCCGACCCACCTCCCCCGTGCCCAGCCTGCTGACCCCCCCTTTCCTCACCCCACCGACCTTCACCACTTCCCCCCCTTTTTTGGTCGCTCACCCGTGCTCCCCCTCTCGTCGACCCTTTCAAAAATAAAAATCTCCCCACCCCACCGACCGACCATCCCCCTCTCTCTCTTTCTCTCCCTCTTGCTCACCCCATAGAGACAACCCCTCCCCACCGACCAACCTCATCTCCCTCTCCCTTCGCACCCACCGACCATCCCCCTCTCTCTTTCTCTCCCTCTCGCTCACCCCACCGACCATCCCCATCTCTCGGTCTCCCCACCGACACTCCCTCAACCCAGCGACCATCCCCCTCTCTTGGTCTCCCCACTGACACTCCCTCAACCCAGCGACCATCCCCCTCTCTCGGTCTCCCCTCTCGCTCACCCCACCAACACTCCCTCAACCCACCGACTATCACACCCCCTCGGTCTCTCCCTCTCGCTCACCCCACTAACAGACACTCCCTCAACCCACCGACCATCCCCCTCTCTCGGTCTCTTCCTCTCCCTCACCCACCAACCATCCCCCTCTCTTGGTCTCCCCTCTCGCTCACCCCACCGACACTCCCTCAACCCACCGACCATCACACCCCCTCAGTCTCTCCCTCTCACTCACCCCACCGACACTCCCTCAACCCACCGACCAACCTCCTCTCCCTCTCCCTTCGCACCTCATCGACCCCACCATCCCTCTCCTCACCCCCCCTCGCATCACCCTCACTCTCACCCCCCCTCGTAGCTCCCTGGCCGCCCCACTCCTCCTTTCACCCGTTCTCTCCCTCTCGCACCGACCAACCCCCAGCCCCCGCCTCTCTTTTGACCCAACCCCCCTCACCGACCACCATCCCTCTCCTTAGCCCCCCCTCGCATCACCCTCACCCTCACCCTCACCCTCACCCTCACCCGCCCCGCAGCTCCTCGGCCCCACTCCTTTCACCCGTCCCCCCCTCTCGCCGACCACCAGCCGCCTCTCTCTCGACCCCCCTCACCGACCACCATCCCTCTCCTCACCCCCCCTCGCATCACCCTCACCCTCACCCTCACCCTCACTCCGCAGCTCCCTAGCCCCACGCCCCTTTCACCCATCTCCCCCCTCTCTCACCTCACCACCCAACCCTCTCCCTTCTCGCCAGCAGCTCTCTCACCGCCAACCCCCCCCATTACCTCACCCGACCCCACCCTCTCACCCTACGCAGCCAACCAGCCCCCTTTCTCACTCACCGCCCCCCTCGGACCCTCACTCCCTCACCTCCCCCTCCCTCTGTTGGTGTGCTGGCCCCCTCACCCATCCTCTCTCTCAGGTGCAACCCCCAACCCTTCGCGGCACTCACCGTTCCCCACTCCCCCATCTCCTTCTCTGCCTCACTCGCCCCCTCTCTCATGCGCCGACCCCCAACCCCCCAGCGCCCTCTCCCCTATGCAGCAATCACGCCCTCCGTCCTCCTCTCTTTCGTGGTTGTGCACCATTGATGGAGCTCGTTGGCGCTGCAAACCTTCCTGCCGCCATGCCCCACTACCCCATTCCCCACTTCAAAAAAAAACCAAATATAATAATAATATTTATATTTAAAAAAACAAACAAACCAAAAGGTTGCTCCCCCTCTCACCGACCAACCACCCCCCTTCCCCCCTTTTCCCAACCACCCCACCGACCAAAACCCTCACCAACCGTGCCGACCCCTTGCCCCTCACCAACCCACCCCCCTCTCTCACCTCACCCGTCTCGTCAACTCACTTGACCCCCCTCCCCCTCTCTCATTGCCCTCACTTCCCTCTATGAATCACTGCCCCCCTCCTGTCACTCCCCATTGGCACCCTCTCTTTCAATCGCCACCTCTCACCTTTGCATTATGCTGCGTCACATGGCCAATCTAAGTGAGTGGCTTGTGGCCTGGGGAGCTATATCCTTATGTTTGATGCTCCCAATGGGAGGACATGCCTCCATTATGCAGTAAAGAGCGGCCACTTTGATTATGTCCAACAAGTTTTGGATGTTGCCCACAGTGGCACAAACATGTGGAGCTACACCTCTACACTTGGTAGCCCACAGTGGCACAAACATGTGGAGCTACACCTCTACACTTGGTAGCCCAGTCCAACCATTCTATAGCATTTTGCAGCACATAGAGGATCATCTAAATGTGTTAAAGAGCTCTTGGCATGGGATGCAGCTAGGTTGCAGAGAAACTCTGAAGGGCACACCCCTTCTTCATCGCTCTGCAATACCATAATGCAATGCCATAACACAATAGGTGCATGTGTGCAGCTCTTCTCAACCACCCTTGGACTACAAAGCCCTTGGTATGGCCCTCTCCGCGGCAGTTTATGAGCAATCTTGACACTGAAGAAGCAAAAGTTCTGTGGGAGGCTTCCTTGGCACATGCTACTGATGCTTGGGAGAAGTGAATCTTTTTCTGTTAATGAGGTGGAATATTTTATGTACTGGCCATGGCCAGATTTCATTCTGTATCTTGTATGCCTAGACTTCGTGCCGGAAGTTCTTCCCGGACAAAGTGGCCAGTGATGATTATTGTTTAGATTGGTTTTTATACTTTTGTTGAGGTAACCTTTTGCTGGATGCTTTGCCCGGGGGATGACAGTGGTAATACAGTTAGTGATAGCTTGATGGATGAAGTGTCCAGGAGCTCTGTCAAATTGAGAAAGATCAAAAGCACTTTTCTTTGCCAATTTGACATAGAATCTATTGAATATTTGGTCGATCTGATCATGTGTGTCCCACCAACAAGAACTCAAGCTTAATCTTCTTGAAGATCTTCTTATGCAATAACATATTCAAGTATGCAAGCAACCCTTGATTTTTGTTCTCTCTACTAGTGTTATCTAGCTATAAGTAGAGAACAGATGATAGATCATCAAGACACTCTCCAATAATCTTTTGAATAATTGTAATTGTCAAGTTTGAATCATTGTGAATGTTGGGAAAATTTATGAAGACTTAGATGACATGGCACTGTTGAAGAGACCAATGCTCCAACCACATGAAGTTGGATAAAATTTTCTTCCTTCAAATTTTTGGCTGAACGTATGAAGTGAGGCAACATGGTTTTCTTTTGATCCGCTCTATCAATGACCAAGTCCAAGTACTCCTTTTTCTCTAAGCATTTTTCCCTACGTTTTGCTAATTTCTGACGCTCTGTGTTTTGTTGTTATCTATAAATCTTCAAAGGTTGTAGAATGTGCACTACAATAAATATTTAAAGGTTTAATCAGCTTGGTGCAAAAGAAAAACATTATTCATTATAACACAAGATGAAGATAATTAAACTTACATTTTCTTGTGCACTCTTTGATATATCCCGCTTTGCTTTCAACTTTGCACAAATTTGACAAACGTCCATCCTTCTCTTCTTGGAAATTTTCACATACAAAAAATATTGTCTCCATATCCTGTGGAATGGGAGAAGTGAAAGAGTATGGTTCACTCTGTCCCTCGTTGACTCCACATAAAGATTGTAAACTTCTCTTTTGGTAGAATTATTTGACAAATGAATGAAGCTAGAGTTTGGGAGCACTTCCGCATTAAACAATATATATAGTTTTCTAGCCACTACCTTAGAAAACAAAGTTGTGATGTTTCATAAGTATTGAAAGCCAAAAGAAAACTCTCTCAAGTATTGTAGTTGAGATGACACTTTTAAATCTTTAATTGCAAATGCCGAATACTTTAAGAAAACTTTCTCTACACACTGCAAAATCTGAAACTGCATAAATTGGAGTCGAAGAGGTGGAGGTTCTCACACAAGACCTTAAGAAAATAATCGATTACAATACACATGATATCACCCATACGCACAAGTGCCATCGTACATTTGAAAGTAGAAAGTACACATGATATCACCCATACACATAGGTGCACGCATAGGGAAAATTCAAACCCATAACTTGGGGACTCTCAACCTCCATTCTAACTATTGCAATACCACGTGATCATCAAGAGCCTTTTTTTTTAAATGGCCAACCATGGGACACTCTGGTACATCATGTAGGTATGCTACCTATTCTAACAGGTCAATGATGGTGATAGCCAAGCGTCACTTCTAAATTCTAACTAGTTCAACCAAGAAGAGCCATCCATGACACATGAGGAATAAAGACTTGAGATGAGAATGTAAAAACATGGTGCATGCCAACACCCTACCCAATGAAGAAAAAAGGCAAAAAGTGGATACATAAAAAGAAAAACAAGAAGAAGAGCCAACAACTTAAAAGAGAATGCAAGCTCTTCTAAGGAAGAAGAAGTCAAGCCTAAAGCCAAAAAAGGATAAGATGAGAATACTTAAATTGCATGATTAAGAGGTTGCCAAAACCAAGTGAACCACCTGCAAAGACTGCAAGTTCGTTCATGTCCTACCACATTGACGATATAACTACCACATTAAACTTTACATGTACAAGCAAGCTAACCGCACTGCAACTAAGTGTTGATGTGGAATCAACCACTAGAAGCCAAGATCGTGGCTTAGCAACAAGAACTAGGAGGACATCACACGAGGTATCAAACAACTAATGGTATCAAGTACAATAATCAAAGGATATGAGAACAACCATCGACAAATTAATCATGGATATGGATCAAGAATATGGAAATTGGCCAAACATTTAAGTTTACGATGCATTGCTTGTGAATGAATATGGCATTATAGAGATATGTCTAATAATTTCTTCAAAGGAAAAAGGAGAGTTCTCTGAACAATAGTAACTGCTCCAGTAGGTCAATTTGGTTTTAACAAAGTACACTAAGGTTAAAAGCCTATGTAATAACTCGATCCAAAGGCCTAGATGTCAAATAACCAAAACTATGAACCTAATTGGAAGAAAGAGAAGCAACAAATAGCCAATAGAGCCCCAAATACACAAGATGCTACTCTAAGAAGAAAGACCAAGGAAAGGAGAAAAAGGCATCCAAGACACTTGGGCTTGAGAAGAAGAGCAAGGTAATAAAAGTGTGATGGAAGCTTGAAAGAATAGCCCAAGTCAATTGCTTACCTACCACTCTTTTTGACCTTGAAGAAGCTGAAACATGGCCGAGTGTAGAAAGATGGAAAGTATAAAAAGAAATGTGATTTCACACTACCAAAAAAAAAGAGATGAAAGAACAAAGTAAGTTGGAGAAGGTGAAGATGATGGCCTACCATGTCAAAGAAAAGAAGATAGGGGAATGGCCTTGGGGAGGCCATTTCCCTCCCAAAAACAGGGCTCACCATTTTTCTAGGGAAATGGCTAACCCAAGGCCATTCCCCTACTTCAAGGTCGGCAACAACCTTAAAGGAGTAGGGAAAGGCAATCGGGAGGCCTTTCTCAAGACAAAGATGGGGAGCCAATCGAGTCACCCAAGAATCAAGTGTTAGTGTACTTGAGTGCTCTCCAATTTGACTCTAACATGACTTCCATGGTTGTCACAACCTTTATCGTTCAATTGGGGTCTATTTGTGCCTAAAATGCGCACGATTATATCTTCTGTGTTAGTTGTAGATGGGGAAATCCCCTTCTTTACATGTTGTATACAAGGGGGTGATGATGATAGGGTACATTGTGAGGAGGAGCTCATGTTTGAATTATCTTTTCATCTTTTTGATAGACTCACAGAAATGAAGCGTGCAGACATTAGCTTTTACTCCTTATAAAAATACAAGTTTGACCTTTTTGTAGCTTGTGCAAACTAACACTTCATCATGAAGTCAATAGAATATCTAATTAGAAACGCACATTGAGAATGTAAACAAGCAAAAACCTTAAGGCTCCCTTCCCTTTGTAAACTCATTAGTCTACAATGTTTGCTAGTAACTCAACTCCCCTTGAAGCATAATGACAAACGTTGCAGGCAAGTACTTGCCTTGTGTGGAAGTGCCTTCTTTTCCATTTTAGTCAGTCACATTAGCCACCTACTAATTCAATCTGACCAATGTCTTCTGGTTAATCTAATTGCGAATCTTCTAATGGAGGTGGACTTCCTTTGTATGAGATTCACAAAAAGATTCACAAAGACGACTAAGCATTTAATCAAAAGAGTTCCCAGCTAGTGGTCATTGTAGCTGGGGCTAAAGAAGGGCCTGCCAAGCTTCTCAATCCTGAATCAAAGGTTCCCCATTGAGTAGTTATTACAACCGCGTTACTGCAAATAGGGTTACCATGACTAACTTTGAGATTGTCCAAATGCTCAGCAAAACTCTGCACCCTTTTAACCTGCAAATGTACAACAACTTTGTATAAGCATTCTGCATACATGACGAGCACCATGAATCTAAATGTTATAACCCGTCGTGGGAGGGGGGCATTGCAAGAGTGAGAAAATACAAACTTGGGTAGATGTAGGAAGCATGGGGTGTCCCACCTCGACGCATATAGCACTGGCCTATGAGATTGTGGGGCCAAGAACACTAAAGCAAGGCGGGCAGCAAGCATGATTCAGTTTTGCAGGTATCAGTTGGGTTGCCATTGACATACTTTAAAACAGACACGGCTGCAGACAGCCTCGCAATGAGTGGCCAGCTGTTAGAACATTGGCACTTTGGAACCAAGCACACAACAATGGGTAGTATGTCACATGTGAGCCCTGCAGAGGTATCATGTGCAGGCAAGTATTACAGCAGGCTTGAAACTATTGGCAATTATGGATGATCTCGAAACAAGTTCTAGAGCAGTTAAAGACATCAAAGGTGATAGCATGCATTGGCCAGAGTTTCATGCTATGTCATTGCAAGATATAGGTCAATCAAAAACCACTCTCTTCTCCATCATGCACTGGTGAACTTATGATTCTTGTACAAACCATACAAGCAAGGGAAGGAAGGGGTAGGGTGAAGAGGCTGAATTTGCTGGCAAAAGACACTAGAAAAGAGGACTCCCCTATTTCCTCAACTCACACTGTGGTCCTGTTTTTTTAATTTTTTGAGGAAAGGGGGGGGGGGGGGGGGGGTGTGTTTCAAGGTGCCCACCAAATCTCTTGCACCACAACTCCACCATACACGAAAGAGATAATTAGCGCTAGAACTGCAAACACAACCTCCCCCAACACCCAACCTACTAGTTGCCCTCCTGCAATTGACGATCTGCTGCTGCACTGCTAGAGGTAGACCACTACAGCTGCACTTCATGCAATGGGACACATCATGCTCATGCACATGCGCTGGCCATAGGAGGGATGCACTCGCTGTAGGAGTAGGGGAAAGACGTAAGTCATAGAAACCATTTGCAACAGCCAAACCTGACTGAAGATTAGTTTTCGAGCAGCTGCATATCAAAAAACGTTTACCATGTTTTGGACAGAGTCTACATGATTGGCAGACAATAGCAAGAATCCGGCCAGCATACTGTGGTTGGGTGTCACACTTCCCCTCAGATGGCTGTGAGCATTCTTGGAGTAGAGCTAGATAAGAAAAAAGATTGAAAAATCCTTTTGAGAGCCTTTGAAGGTAGGAAGGATGACCTTTGCCTGAATTATGGACGATAGCCCATTCTGGATATCAGCGGCCCATGGTATCACAAATCATTTTTACGGTAAAAAATAATACAACCCTAACAAAGGTAAACCTGAAAGCCATGCATTAAGTAAAAACACTTGCCTCAATCCTTCTTTGGACTTTAGCTTCTCCTTCAGCATGAATACTCTCCAGCTCCAACAACTGTCTCATCAATAAATCTGCAAGCACGCTAAAATCATGATCTGGCACCTTGCTTCCACTACTGACAACCCCATCCAGAGCAGAAATCTGCAATCATAAGCAAATGATGCAACTTAAACGGCTGCATCTCCAAACAAATATAATCATACCATCCCATCACAGCTCATGATACCTGTCCAGCAAGTTTATCTACTTGTGCTCGTACTTGTGCCACTGCTTGGCAAGCTTTCTCAACATTGTTGTCGCTCTTCATCTCTTCTAGCTTCTTCTCTTTACTTGCAGGGTCCTCCACTAAAATCACTTTTGCCATGTCCTTCACTCCAGCAATGTGCAGGAACTCATTGTCATCTTTCTCCTTCCCTTGAAAGATTAGGCGTTGCTCATGGGGCTGCAAGCCAACTTCCTGTGCCAGAAGCCACTTCATATCCCCTGTCACAAAGGAATGTATAAATAAAGAAGGCTGCATCAACTGAAACAAACACTTTCCAACCCACATATGTGTATCCATGGACAGAAACATGTTCGGGGGTGTGTATGTGTGCACACATGCATGCATGCCCACAGGTTTATGTGGATGTGTATGCATGCGTGAGCACACACATCTGACGTGTGGACATGCATGCACTCTGTTGTAAATCCATGCATGTCTAAAGTCTCATCTGCATGCAGGTATTTGTATGTGTGCAGGTCTGCATTTATGTGCACGAGTGTAGATATGTACGCACTAGGTATGGAAATCCATGTACGTCTAAAGTCATATGCATGTATTTATGTGTGTATTTACACATGCCTATCACTTGCATGTATAATAGTTACACACACAAGTATATACGTACAGAGCGAAAGACAGGAGTGAGAAAGAGACAGGTTTTATCATTTGCATGTATGTATGTATGTACACAAAAACGCATAATACACACATAGTTAGTTGCATGTCCGTCTGTATGTATGTAACAACGTAAAAACAGATAATACACAAAATATCACAGATGGACAAGTTCATCTGCATATAGAGAAAAGGAGAGAGATTCTACCAAAGGTGGCATGCGCTGGGATGGTAACGTCATGCTGGTAAAGGCCATGTGATACTTTCACTTTGATCAAGGGACCTGAAGATGGAGTAACATCCAGTGAGGCATCCCTTCTTTGAACCAACATGCCACCTGGCCTTAATTCCCAATCAATTACCTCCAGTCCTCCCTCTGCACTGCCACTATATAAGCTTTTGGAACTTATGCGGTTGACCTTGTTTGCTTGCGCCCGCTCAGAGATTTTCTGGGGCTTATTTTGGGATGATTTGCTCTCGCCATGGGGCCTGGAGAAGGACTTACTGAAGAGTCGAGAGAGTTTCATATGCAACAACTTGATTACAAAAGGGAAGGATGCTTGAGGGCAATCGACAACTGTGCTGTAAACCAAGTCTGCTTGTACACTCCCTCAAATGTGCTGTTGCTTGTACACTCCCTCAAATGTGCTGTTACTTGTTTAATTTTTGCCTGTTATAATAATAATGAATTATGTTTTAGACTGAGGTCTGCCTGTTACATTATACACGTATTATGCTTACTATTAGATTATACATGTAGTATGCTTAGACTGAGGTCTGCCTGCATGCAGTATTCTTAGAATGGCGTCTGCCTGTTAAGTTATGCATGCATTATGCTTGGACTGAAGTCTGCCTGTTAGATTGATTATACACGCATTACGCTTAGAGCAATGTCTTCTTGTTAGAAGTATGCTTGGACTGAGGTGGATGCACTATGGCTTCCTACTCCCATGTCATATATTTGCAAAATGGGCAATTGAAATGTGCAGCCAAATCAAAGCTGTTAATATAATGTGCTTAGAGTGGAGGGGCAAAGTGGGCAATTGTGCTTTGCTGCTAATGAGAGGTGAAGCCTGCCTACAAATGTACTGTGCGCTGTATCACCTGCTAGCAGCAATGCAGCAATTTGGGCTGATAGCGCTGGGTCAAATGTGGCAAGATGGGGGGTGCCCGTAATACACACAAGGGCGGCCTCAAATAGATTGAAAATCTCATGGGTGACCCCAAATCAACCCATGTTGGCTATTAATCTGACATCTCCTAGGAATCAAAAGGGGAATTAAGTTTTTTTTTTTTTAAATTGGCAAACGACCCAAGGCCGCGCGTTGTCTGCAGGCTTTGAGTGGACCACGAAGATTGTCGTTCCCAGGTGTTGATCGCCAATTACTTTGCTCCATTTAAGGAAAAGAGATTGAGACCGCCCACAAGGAAAACAATTAAAAATTTAAAAACAGAGAAAGAAAGACACACACACACAGAGAGAGAGAACGCATACATGATACAATTGTTTTCTCGATATAGCCGATGCAAGGTCGCCGTCCAGCGACAATTAATATATGTTGATATATTTCCACACAAAGGCGACAAGAAACCGCGCCAAAAGAGACCTGCCAGCAAAAGCTTTTCTGCTTTTTTTGTACTTTTCTGCCTTCTGCTGCTTTTTGAGATCTCCTGTGGACCTGTGGTTATCTCTGCTCTGCAGAAGAAGAAGCGAGGCCCGATGCGACAGGATCAAGCCGAATTTCGAGCATGGCCTCTCCGCGCCATCGAAAAGGGCGCGCAGAGCTGCGATAATAAAGTAACAAGAAAAGAAAATCGGATTTGTGGGTTTTGGAAAATGGCCCCGAGAACGAAATATATTGCTGTCAGAATTCATGTAAAGCTCGAAATGGTGGCGATTCGAGCAGATCACATGTGCGCTTCCGCCATGGAAGCTCGCGCAAATGCAGACCCTAATGGGCTCATTGGGCTGCCTAATCTCCATGCTTAGCGATAAATGTTACGGTTTGGAGTTTGTCCGGACAGCATCTCGACTATACCGCCACATTAACCACCAGCCGTTCGATCTAGCCACGTGTAATTACGAGTGTGAACATGTCCGCCCGTGCTGGACGGCCAAAAGGGTACCCATGTGAAGAAGGTCCTCCCGTGTTCATGAGGATCCAAGCTGTCTTCGATTTTTTTAATTAGTGCAAAAGGCAAAAGGACTCTTCGTAAAAGCCAGGAACTTGAAGGCTTCCTTATCCCTTAGAAGAAGCGTAGAAAAAATATTACCCAATGTACAATTTTGAAAAAAAAAAGTAACCCAATGTACAATTTTGAAAAAAAAAAGTAACCCAGCAATCGGTAGGTCAGTTGGTTAAAGTGGATGGCTTGTAACCCAAGGTAATGGGTTCGATCCACGGCTGCCTACATTGCATGGTTCTACCTTGTACCTCCTAAACCCGTAGGTGTGTGTGTGTTTGTAAGAAGGGTATACGGGACCTTCATGTAATAAAAATTGTCCAACTTAAAAAATAAAATAAAAATAAAAAAGCAGTATACCCTTCATATCTCTTCACAACGATATGGAGTTTGGGTTTCCCTTCAAATTCAACACCAACACCACCCTTCATATCTCTTCGCAAAGATATGGAGTTTGGGTTGCCCTTCAAATTCAACACCAACACCCGTGAAAAAAAACCCAAACCAACCCCCCCCCCCCCTCTCTCTCTCTCTCTCTTTCACACACACATTGCAACTTTCCCCAACCCTTCCTTCTCTCTCTTACACACACACATGGGCTACACCTTGTAGCTCACATGGGCTACAACTTGCAACTTTTCCTAACCCCCTTCCCTCTCAAATATCCTCTCTACACTCCGTAGATTGCACAAAACTTATTATCACATAGATACATGTGTAATAAAGAAAAGGAACTATGTCCCACATATCATACCAAGTGTCTCTATTACAAAGAAGATAAATTTTCAATATGTTCATGGAGTTGCATGAAGTTGTAATATATTAACGACCATGGCTCCTTAAAGTGATGCTCTCCCCAAGCTTAATCATCTTCAAGTAAGAATGGAACACTTATGTGGCACTTTGATCCTAGGATATCTTAAATTAACAAATTTCATCAATATCTTGGGCAATTATCTCAACAGTTACATATGAGATTTAATTGATCCATCATGTATGGGGTTCACTGGGAGATGATCCCCTTCCTTCTCTCTCTTACACACACACACATGGGCTACACCTTGTAGCTCACATGGGCTACAACTTGCAACTTTTCCTAACCCCCTTCCCTCTCAAATATCCTCTCTACACTCCGTAGATTGCACAAAACTTATTATCACATAGATACATGTGTAATAAAGAAAAGGAACTATGTCCCACATATCATACCAAGTGTCTCTATTACAAAGAAGATAAATTTTCAATATGTTCATGAAGTTGCATGAAGTTGTAATATATTAAGGACCATGGCTCCTTAAAGTGATGCTCTCCCCAAGCTTAATCATCTTCAAGTAAGAATGGAACACTTATGTGGCACTTTGATCCTACGATATCTTAAATTAACAAATTTCATCAATATCTTGGGCAATTATCTCAACAGTTACATATGAGATTTAAATGATCCATCATGTATGGGGTTCACTGGGAGATGTTTTAGTAGTGCTAGATGCTAGAGCGGTCACCATGTGAATTTGTCCTTCAATGTTGGGGACCTCACTACTGCATCTACATGCATAGTCAATAAAAAAGTGTGTCGATCCAAAGTATTCCCCATGTGAGAAACTACCAGCCAACTCAAGGCTTGAAAGATCAAAACTCTGTTGTTATTTTAAAGCACATCTAGATAGAAACTATGTCCTAGTATGCAAGTAGCAAACAATAGATACAAACTATGTCCTAGCTTGCAAGTAGCAAACAATAGATACCTAAGGGGAGATGTATTGAAAATTTTATGTCATGGCATCGTTTGTCAACTTAAATTGGCACCTTTCATGGCTTTAGCCATATAAGAAGCTTAGAAAATATAGCATATAGAATGTTGCATTATTATCGTTTCAACATCCCATTGGTGTCTAATTTATTACAAATGCCATTTGGCATTTTTTCGATCACCATCTATTTAGATTACAATGTGTAACATGTCCTTGCACGTCCATACTTATAAACAAGCTTTGAAATGGGTTGAACCTTGCAACTTTTCTTGATTTTGTACTCTTAAAGATTCTACTTATCCTTATTGCACTCCATATGCATGAACCACTTAATAATTTAACATACTACGTGTGGAAAAGGAAAGAATCTTTGGCCCATGTCTATAAAGTTTCTACCTTTATATACGTGTACTTGTAATACTCTTGAGACCCACTTAAACATATATTATTTAAAAGAAATGTATCTAGACATGGCTACTTGTGGAAAAGGAAAGAATCTTTAGTCCATGTCTATAAAGTCTCTACCTTAAAGCTTGGTGTTCCAACGAGGGGGGGGAACTGGTCTGAATGTGACTGAAGTAATGTATAAATGTATTCACATGTGCAGGTATGTATATTATATTAACAAACTGAATGATGCTAACATACTTTAGGAAATACAATCCCTTACAAAATGGGATCAGTTGATCTGTAGAGCAGCAGACTTTAGTACATACTAGGAATTCCTAACCCATGGTTGCTCGCAAGTTTGCCTAGGTGAAGATGTGAAGACCAAGTTTCCCAAGTTTGGACCCAAGACCAAAAGATGGTACCTCAAGGAAAATCACCTCATATATACATTTGTGGACTTTGTTGAAAATCCCTTAGGAACTAAACCTATGGTTAAGGCTTGAACATGCAAGTATGTATTGGAAAGGCTTCCCCCAAAAGGATTTACTACTGAACCCTTGATGATAGCTTGCATGCAGTTGGGGGCTACCTTGTGTCCTAGAGTCAATCTTCATTTGTTTAGGAGGATGAAAGATGGGATTTGCTTTGAAAACTGCTTAATTGTAAGAAGTATGAGTTGGAATAGGCTTGGGGTACAAGTTCTTTTTGTTGAACTCTTGTAAGCTTTTTGTTGAACTTTTGTAAGTCAAGTACTATAAAACTTGGCTTCTAGCTTTAATATTATAAATATTTTCCCAAAAAAAAGTCTCTACCTTAAGATATGCATATATGTGTAATACTCTTGAGTCCCACTTAAACCTACATTATTGAAAGAAATAACATCGCTCCTCTACATGATCAAACAATTATATTGTGTTGGAAGCTTTACGAATACAATGCATAAGAGCTATTTGTAACTCCTTAAACTCAAGTAGTGGTAATGTCCTATTGAGATTACAAATATGATGTATAAGAGGTAGTTATAACTCCTTAAATGCCCTATTAAGATTATAGTAGCATGGTCTATGGAAAATGGGGAACATTTTTAAAGAGGTGTGTTAAGGGTTCATTGACTTTTACAATCCATGTAAACTCCTCCTTTTATGCTCAATGCCTTTCTATAGCGAATGCATTTTATGTAGACTTAGAAGAAAAGACAGATTTCCAAAATGATTCCCTTGTATGGGAAACATAATGACATCAAAAACTATAAAGGTTAAACTAGTGATGGAGCTTAGTCCTACATTAAACTAGTGATGGAGCTTAGTCCTACTATAAAGGTTAAACTAGTGATGGAGCTTAGTCCTACATTACAAGTAATAATTTCATAGATGTTTATGCTTAAGGGGAAATGCATTTCTTAATGAATGGTTTCTAAACTCTTTGAAATGAAATGTATTTTTATATGATAAAAAATAAGTGTTTTCTCGTAAATTATATCCAACTCATTATTTGTACATGTTATGAGTAAATGCATATACATGTGCATGCACACAAAGAACACACATACATTTTCATGACATTTTCACGTTTACTCGACATTTTAGCTATAAAAAACAACCACCTTTGGGTGTCCCAAGGAGAATGCCTAGAAGTTAAAAAATATATGCATGTCAAGCATAAGTTCATAATAAATAAGTTACATATAAAAACCAAAACACCAAAATAGTAGCATGGTTTGGACTATTATTCAAGGGGGTGGAAGTGGGTTGATTTTATTGGTAGGCATTTAATGTGCTTGTGTATAAAATAATTGTCCTTACTTGGTCTCTAGTCAAGTGACAAGAAATATAATGCATTGAAAATAGAGGTGGAACAACGAATATATTTGTGTGGCATGTGATAAGCTTGATGTATATGGGAATATGGGTTTTTGGAGATAGTTCTTTATTAAAGTTTTCTTAGTAAAGGCATTATCTCACATTGGACTCTTACAACACGTTCCAAAGGAACCAATATATAACACCTTTACAAAGGCATTGAATGTTTCATGGAAATAATTTAATAAAGTTTGGTTTCATATAGAAGACCCACTTATCTTTCCTTCATATCCCTCACTTACAAGCTATGTGCTATAAAAGTTTTCAAGTAATACATAGTCTATTTCATGGTAATGAAATGGTGGTGATGAGTGGTTCTCTCATTCAATAATTAGAACTCTCATATAATTTGATAAGAAATAACAAGTGATTATTACTAGTTTTGAACACATGTGTGCCTATGGCATGGAATTAGAGGTGGTCACATGCATCCTACAATGATGTCAAGGAACAATACACCTACCTAACCCCTAACCCTATCCCTACTCAAACATATTTCAAAACTTTAACCCTCAGCTTAACCCATACTAACCATAAGTAACCCTAACCCTTACTGACCTATTTAGAGCTAGTTTAGATTATGTTGGGGTTAGGTTATGGATTAGTATTAGCCAAGGTTATGGTTAGGATTGACCTTAACCCTAACCAACCCTTAACCACCCTCTGTTAGCCACCCTCCCCTCATACCCCTCCTATTTTTTTTAAATTATGTGTATCTTAATTTCAAAGTTAATGTAAATTGCATCTTACTTTCAAAGTCAATACAAATTTATTATATTCATGATGATCACAACTTGAATGAGGCCATGCTAAACCAGTAATATACTCCAATTATACCTTTAACATCAATTAATTTGGAAAGGAGTTCTTTTCTCTTAACTAGATCAAGTTGTTCAAATTTTGCATATTTGCATTAAAATGATGAAGGCCCTCCAAATTACCTTGTATTTTGTAAGGATGTAAATAGATAGATACACATTGAAATTGCTAATTAGGCCAATGTTATTCACTAAATCAATGCCACTGTTATTCATCAAATCAATGCCAGTCAATCGTCTCAGTGGCTTCCAAGGGATAGCCTAATAGTGCATATTTGAAAACATTTGGATGTGATATGTGCATGTTCCAGACTCATTAAGCACTAAGTGGGATTCCAAGACTACAAGTGGTATCTTTCTAGGGTACAATATGGAGTGGCATATGTGAATGTTCCAAACTCATTAAGCACCACATGAGATTCCAAGACTTGCAAGACTCATTGAATATTTGGATGTAATATGTGCATGTTCTAGACTCATTAAGCACCAAGTGAGATTCCAAGACCTGCCCCCAGTGGTATCTTTCTAGGGTACAATATGGAGTCAAAGGATTATCGCCTCTATGACCCTAAGGTAAGAAAGATTATAGTGATCCGCAATGAGGTGACCATGTCAAAACAACCCATCACAAAGGAGGAGGAGGCTCTATCCCCCAATAACAAAAGTTATAGCCCATTATAGGGGAGGCTCGTACCTATTCCACAAAAAGTGGAAGTGGAATAGGTAAGAATATAGCATGCCTATTAAAAGGTCTATTGAAGCACGTAGGAAGATACCATTTCCAAAGAGGGTGAAGTAGCTCTTTGATGACAAGAACCTCCCTTGGATGTTGATAATGAGGACAAAATCTATAGCCCATTAGAGGGGAGGCTCGTACCTATTCCACAAGAAGTGGAAGAAGAATATGACATGCCTATTAAAAGGCTTGTTGAAGCATATAGGAAAATGCCATTTCCAAAGAGGGTGAAGTACCTCTTTGTTCCCTTGGTTGTGTTGATGAGCTATTTATGTTGGTTAAAGAGGATAGAGGAGCAGAAGACGACTCAAGCCAATGGTGTTAACTATACACTTATGGTTGCAATGATGAAGATGTAGCAGCCAAAAACGATGAAATGGTTTGACCATAATTGTTAAATATACACTTATGGTCGAAATAATGAAGACATAGGAGCCAAAAGTTTGGAGAAATCAAAGGGAGATCCTATTAGAGTGAAGACCAATGCTCGATCACTATAGCAACACACACATAGATGTAGCAAGCAAGGAGAGATAGATGGAAGCACAACACTCAAAGTATATTATTGAGAATGAGTAAAGCATAAGTGAAGTGACATGATAAGATCACTTACATACACTCATAAGAGTATGTACATGTGCTGCTCGAGGAAAAAAACCTCCTAAAGAGGAAAAAAGTGCCCCGCCCCATTCTTAGCATACATCCAAACATCACTACCATATAAATGGCTAAAAATCTCCCCTATAGTATTGATGGAAATAATACAGGGATCATGTGCCCAAATGGAAAAATAAACCCAAAGCTTTACGAAAATCTTCAAACTTCTCTCATGAGAGAAGCTTCATGAATATATCTGTCACATTGTCATGTGTAGAGATACAAGCAAGCCTCTCATTAGTACCATATGAATGACTACAAATATCCCCTATAGTGATGATGCAAACATCATGTGGTTGATCAATACCCAAATGACAATAAACCCAAAGCTTTGCGAAAATATTCAAACTTCTCTCATGAGAGAGACTTAGCAAACATATATTGAAAAGATGCAGGGGGGAAGAGAGCTTGAGCTCTTGCAAGCACACACACACACTCATAGAACCCTAAAGAGAACACACAAGGTGAGAGCCACACAATACTCAACACACCATATACAAAGATAAGAGTACACAATATGAAAAGGTACTCAACCAAATACATACTAGGGTTCTCTATAGTGTGAACCCAACTAAATGAGCTGGCACTATAACTATGCCACTCTCTAGAATGGCTATCACATAGCCTATCATCCCACTGGATGCATATCACCCATGATCTCACCAACCATGCCAGTGGTGTAAGTGTGGGGCCTATCCCCCAGGCGGGTCATCAGTGTCCAACGCCTCACGGGTCATCAGTGTCCAACGCCTCACGGGTCATCAGTGTCCGTCGCCTCACTAGATGAGCTCGATATCTCAACACTCCCCCTAGAGCTCAACTCCATCTCATGTACACCAAGCGAAGCCCTGAATCTGCGGAGCTTCTCAATACCCAATGCTTTGGTGAAGATGTTAGCTACCTGATCCTGTGTGCTGACATAAACAAGGTCAACGTCTCCTGCCAAAACCTTCTCTTTGACAAAATGGTAGTGGACCTCTATATGCTTCGTATGAGCATGAAAAACTGGGTTCTTGGCCAATTGTATACTGCTAATGTTGTCATAGAAAATGACAACTTTTCTATCCCCATTGATAGACCCAAATCTGCAAAGTAGCTTTCTCAACCAAGCTACCTCACATGCTGCCATAGCAACACCTTTGTACTCGGCCTCTATATTGGATAGAGCAACCGTAGGCTACTTCTTGTCGCTCCAAGTCACAGCAGCACTCCCCAAAGAAAACATGAAGCCACTAGGAGATCTCCTATCTGAGATACTACCAGCCCAATTAGCATCTAAGTACCCATGTACACATGTCTGTCCCAGTTTCATAAAATAGTCCACAATGCAAAGTAGACCTCACATACCTCTGTATGCGTCTCAATGCATCCAAATGCGGCCTCCAAGAAACCTGCATACTGACTCACCAACCCAACAACATAGCTCAAATCTGGCCTGATCGTCATGTAGATCAAGCTTCCTACGATGCGCAGGCCTATACATAGTAGGATCCTCCAAAATCTCTCCTGAATCTGCACTCAACTTGCCATTCTGATCCAATGGCATGGAGATAGGCTTACAGCCTGTCATACCATACTTGGACAACATGTCCAAGCCATACTGTTTCTGCAGTAATCCAATACCATGTGGTGACCTAATCACCTCAATGCCCAAGAAATATCTGAGCTCCCCTAGATCCTTCATCTCAAACTTTTGTCTAAGCAAGATCTTTACATCAAAGATCTCTACATCATGGTCCCCGGTAATGATCAAGTCATCTACATAGATGACAACAAGCACAACCCCTCTATGACTGTGTCTCACATACAACGAGAAATCTACATTGTCTACATGAAAGCCAATAGTGACAAGATATTTAGAAATCTTGTCAGACCATGCTCTTGGTGCTTGTTTTAATCCATACAAGGCTTTCTTCAACCTGCACACATGCTCGGGGTGACTCACATCTTCATAACCAGGTGGCTGCAACATATACACCTCTTCTTGCAAATACCCATGCAAGAATGCCATATGTTTGTGCATATCCTTTGGCTACCAATCTAGCCTTGTACCTGATTATGCTTCCATCACTGTTATGTTTTACTTTGTACACCCACTTGCATCCAATGGCTTTCTTGCCTTCAGGCAATTGCACTAAATCCCAAGTCTCATTTCCATATAGTGCATCCATCTCCTCATCCATAGCTTTCTCCCAACACACATTTCTAATAGTCTCATCAATGCATGTGGGCTCTACAACATACACAACTTTTGCCATGTATGCATAGTGATGTGCCACATAACCATCATAGGTAAACCTCTGCACAAGATTCTTCATTCTCTCATATCTTTGCAGCTTTGAATTCATGGCTTCCATAGCTTTCTTTACACCAGGTGTTCTCATAGCTGGTATCCCAAGATCCTCATCAAGGCTCATCTATGAGCCGCTAGACTCTCCATCAACATGAGAATGCCCTGCAGAAATGTCAGGCATACTAAGGAGCTCAACCACTTTCTCTTTGCCTTTATGTGATGTACTAATCACATTTGCAGGACTGGTATTATGATGCAGCCTGCCACTCCATGGTCTATCAACAACAACTGAACCACTAGATGAGGACTCTCTTGGTCCACTCAAAGACTGTGATTGCTGACTTGCATTCTATGCAACCACACTTCCACTCATGTGTTGAATACAAGAGTGCTCTTGCCTTATCTCTTGAGTTTCCTTCTCCTACATGTGTGTGTGTGTGAGAGAGAGAGAGAGAGAGAGAGAGAGAGAGAGAGAGAGAGTGAGAGAGCGATTGAGCACTGTGTAGCGGCGGCACGACGGCGGTGAGGCGGTAGAGCGACGCGACGGCGGCTCCTCCTTCACTGCTACGACGACGGCGGCTCCTCCTTCACTGCTACAACACGGGAATCCTTCACGGTGGCAGTTAGAGCGGTGAGTGACACACCCTTGCATTCTGTTTGAGCTTGCTTTCCTGGTTGTATGGTTGCAGCCATTCGTGGCTCGCATATGGTGTTCGGCAAGTCCCTGACCTGTGCGGCAAAAGCGCACATTTTTTGGCGCCGCTGCCGGGGAGTTGCCCTGCACCAAGCTCCAGTTTGCAGCTCGGGCTGCTACGTGAAGTGAAATTTACACTGTAGGAAAGGCATCTGTGTGTTTGTTGTTGAGGTGTTTCTGTGTTTTGCAATTTGTTTCTGCAATTTGTCTTCTGCATCTCTGTTTCTTTTGCTATTTCTCCGTTCCGCGTGTGGGTGTACGTTCTGTTATCTGGTTTTCTACGTGCGAGGGGGATTTCTGAATGCCCAGACCTGTGTTGTGTGCGAGCTGCACCGCGGCCAAGGCTGAACCCTAGAAAGAAACCCTAGAAAACTTATCTCAAAAAGAAAAAAAAACAAAAGAGAAAAAGAAAAAATTAATTTCGGAAAAAAAAAATTAAATTTTTTTAAAAAGAAAAAAAACCAAATGTGTGGAAAGAAAAGATTTTTTATTTGGAGAAAAAAAATTTGAAAAGAAAAATCCCCATTTGACCCCGACCCCGGTCTCGGACTTTTGATATATATATATAGGAGAGTGAGCCTCCATAGCTTTCTTTCAAGTGAGAGCTTATGGGATGTTGTGCCCTATATGTAGCCCACCCCCCAAGGAGTAAAGTGAGCATGTGGGATAAAGCCCTCGCCCTTTCCTCCACAAGCAAATAGGCTTTCGCCCTTTCCCCACAAGGAAACAGACTGTTTTGAGGACTACAGGAGCTCTGGATAGGCGAATACGGTGCTGTAAAGCACACTAGGACCCTTTGAATGATACGCTCGTTTCGAGCTATCACACGCCCTAGTCCAGGTTCGACCATAAGTAAGGGGGTCAAAAACGGGTTAAAAACAATCTAAAAACAAGTAAAAACGGGGTGCGAAATACCCAAGAAACCACTTGTGTGGGCTTCAAGGGTAGTTACCAACACAGTAGGGTACCCACATCACATGCATCTACGCTCTGGTCAGGTGCTAGAGCCTGAGCCACTAGAAAGCGTTTCAGTTTACGCAGGCTCACACCATCCCTCCACGTTCTGGCGGATCTCCTCAATATCCTCTGTGGTCAGCACCGTGACTGGGTGTCCCGCATGTCTCGCAAGAGAGTGTCCATGTGGATATTCTACCCACTTCGTTTAATGAGGGCCCTACGGAGCTACCAGCTTCCGCATGCTCTTCCTAAAGTAGAGGTCCCTAGAAGCCAATCCATAAGAAGTGACATTGCGTCCACTTCAAGAGAACTGTTTGGCACACCAAGTCTGGATGGGATATTTCTCAACGAAAATTGGGAATATGATCTACACACAAAGACTCTAACGGACCTATACACGGGTTACACGTACCATATAGGTTGGTTAGAAGTCCTACGATCTACATCTAGCGCCACTAATCTAGAAGAGCAACAGCAAATGATATGTGAGGTTATTCATAGAATTATCCAAATTGAGAGGCAAAATAGGGGAGTGAACCTAGTTTCCACTAGCCCTATGAGATTTTTGGATACGAGCAAGGCCAAACAACCAACCCTATCACAATTGGAGACTCCCTCGGTGAATCCCATAGACCCTTCGTATGTTGTTTTGCCTGGAGTCTCAATGCAGGTTGAGCCCACGA
Organism: Cibotium barometz; assembly: GCF_041138505.1. Lineage (NCBI taxonomy): Eukaryota > Viridiplantae > Streptophyta > Polypodiopsida > Cyatheales > Cibotiaceae > Cibotium > Cibotium barometz. The sequence continues at coordinate 42,381,734 of NC_141082.1, forward strand.
GCAATAACTTTAGCTTTTCAACCTTGGCTCAACTTTCCATTAAGGAATCCACAATGCCTACCCCAATGATGAGCATGACAGAAAGCGCACTTGTTACCACTGTAGTTAGTACGACACCGCTACCTAGTGGAACAGTACCTACAACAGTGCCTGCCAGTGCCTATCGACCATATGTACCTATCTCTACTCATGCTCATGTAGCTCCTACGCCTCTTAGTATGCCAATGGCGTATGCTCCACGACCGCCTTATCACAACCCTTATCCAAGAGGAGCTAGGCCTAGTCACATATCATATCCTACGTCATTTGCCAACATACCCAAACCAACGCCAACTCCTATCAGCCAAGCTATCCCAGAAGTGCCTCCACCAGCTATGCCTGCTCACCTAGGTGATCTCGCAGTGTTTGCTCAGACGATCGGACGATCTATTGCGGAAAACATGCGGGGCATGCCTGAGAGAGAACCGTGAAGCAAGGCGGTACAAGTGGCCAAGCTCACTCAAAACTTCAGTGGTAACGAGGATGTCAAGAAGCACATTGAAGTCTTTGAACACGTGTGTGATTCCTTTGGAAGAGCACAATGAGCTGCATAAGTGTAAAGCTTTAGGCTTAACTTTGAGTGGGAAGGCCGGAGATTGGTATCGAACCTTAAGGGTTGAAGAGCGTACTCACTACCCCACTCTCAAGAGATTGTTCTTGAAAGAGTACATACGTGAGGGTGTGCTTTGGGGAGTAGCATCTCAACTCCAAAAAGCTGAACGTGAAGAAGGGGAGTCAGTGAGAGACTTTATTAGTCGATTGAAGCATCTAAATTCTTGCTGTACTCCCAATGAGCGCTTCAATAACAACCAACGGCTCGATAGAATCATCTGAGGATTATGCCACGAGGACATATACAATGGCCTAGTCATTAGAGGTCTTACAACGTGGGAAGCAGTCGCTGCCAATGCAATCTAGTTAGAAGACAACTTGATGATTGCAGGTAAAATGGTGTCTTCGAAGACAAAATCCGTTAGTTCGCAAGTATCTGGGCACGAGCCAATGACGGTGAAACCTATTGCCAAGGAGCCCAAGATATCTGAAATGTCTATGACTGACCTTACTAAGGCTCTCCAAGAATACTTTAGGGGTAATCGAGCTCCTCAGAATAGCCATATGTGCCCAAGGAGAGAGCAACAATGGTGTTCGGTGTGCTTAGGACCACATAGCACAAGTGAATGTCCCACATTCAGAGTCAAATTCAATGGGAATTGCAATGCATGTGGTAAGTACGGCCATCAATCTAAGGATTGCCTAGTACTTAAGCGAATGTTGGCAAATCAGGCACCCCTAGCCTGGTCAAACACACCTCAAGTACCGATGCTAATGCCTGCACAACCTATCGAGCAACCGTCACAGCACATAGTTCCAAGGAATCCGAATGTAGTCCAGTCTGTGCCGTTACCACCGCCAGTGCTAGGACCACAACCTCCACATCCAAGGATTACTCCTATAAACCAGATGGGTTGTGAGTCACATAGTGCGTGTGGGGATTATGAAGAGGAGATAGACCCCACTGCTCCATATGGGATTGATACGTTTGAAATGATTCCCCAGTACTACATGGAGGATCATTTCGGGCAAGTCAAGCCTGTATATCAAGCGGCTGCTCTCGCCACAAGAGGGCAAAACCTTAACACTTTGGCGAGGAGACCACCTCTTCAATGCTACGAGTGTGGTGGACCGCATCGTGTAGTGGAGTGCCCTAATAGGTTACAGAAGATCGCTACTCAGATGCAACCAAATCAAGGGAGCACATTGGGAATGCCGGTACTTACATGTAATCGTTGTGGCATAGATCATTTGATTGCTCAATGCCCACATAATCCTAATGCACCCAAGATTACGCCATTGAATTTGGTTGAGGTCACCAATGAGGCCCGAGAAGCCACACCCGTTGTACCCGCGAATGTAGTTACACAATCAATGCTTCAAAATCAAAACTACATTCTTGAAGAGAGGGATACTGCATCAATTGCTCGAGCAAAGAAAAAGAAAATGCGGCGGAAGAGATCGCTTAATGCCATGAGCTCCAAGCCTAGTTCAAAGACTAACATAGGGACAGGAGACGACCCCGTGTATATGAATGATCCTGAAGATGATTCCGATTCAATAGAAACCATGGGGACCAAAGCCATTACCCTAAGGGAGGTGGTGTATTGGGAATTCCTAAATGAGGTGGATCCCTTTGCGTTCAGCATCATAGATATCCATTAAAGTTGGATCCTCTTCCTGGCAGTATGGTACTGTCAACTTTTTATCATTGACCATCATAATAACTCTATCGTGCTAGCAAAGCATAGTGGTGCTTGGGCAGAGTCCCTTTATGCCCCAAGATTAAATCTTCTTCCAACAGATAACCACAAAAAACTTGCAAGTGAGGGGATTAGTTTCAATATACATTGTATGTTCAAAGTACATTGTATGTTCAAAGTACCCCAAACATGGCATGTTCAAGTCTTGTGTAAAGGTAATCCTTTCAGGATGTGTCATGAGTGTTGGTTGATATAACAAATTCCATAGTTCGAGAGTCATGAGATTGTGTTCTTGTGTTGGATAAAGTTGTGCTTGAGCTGTGGTGATTATATTTGAAATTTCCAATCCAACCAAAATCCTAAGAATCTTTTCTGTAAGATATGTTGGAAGTTCCGGATCATGTAAGGTTTCTTCCTCCCGTAATAGCAATTTTACAGTGCTTGCAGGAGTGTTCAGGGTGACTGTTTGCATGGATTCATCTATTGAATACAACAATTCACCTATGCAAGTTCCACCAAAAGGACGGCATCATACTTAAGGGAATCTAGGGTAACATGGAATGTAAATTCCATATCGCCATAGATTGTTTGAGTAGTGTATCTAAAGTAACCTAGAACTTAAATGTTTTGTCCATTGGCTCCTCTTGCAAGACTATTTTTTTGTAGGGATGAGTGTAGGTTGTCCCAATAACACCCAAGTGTCTATTGTCTCATGATGTTATGACTAGCTCGAGGGCTAATCAATGCGTGTTTGCATTTAACATCATTACCTGTAGGAAAATCCAACCATACCATGATAGAATCTTTCAAAGGAACCATGGATGTTTCGGTTATTGACTCGGTTTTAGATTCCCATTTTTTTTTCATATTCCCATCCACTTTCATCCTCTGTTTGGGTTTTAGCTTTTTCAAGAGTACCCAATGCGTACGCTCGCACACTTGGCCCTCTGACAATTCTTAATGAGGTCTGTTTGGAAATTTGCGAATCCTCACAATCCTATTTTATGGAGTTTGTTATGTCCTTGTATAACTCAGGTTGAGCCATTAAAGGTGCAAGTACTGATGTGATGTTGGCTTTATCATGAGAGAAGAGCATTTCTCCGAATGAGGTTTTGAGAGACTATTTTAATCTTGTAAGAGAATTTTAGAATTCCTCACATGCTTTCTCAAGCCTATAGTTTGTACAGTTTGTTTCAAATGACTCTTCTGTGAAGAGAGTATGTCTTCCTCTTGAAAGGGGAAGCGGTACTCTTCTAGGCTTTGTATATTGGTTTCTCTTTTAGGATTGGCATTATGAGGCTCAATCACAACCGGTGACCCTGTAAGACATTCAACCAAGCTAAGCATGCTCTTTTGAGCTTTCTTTTTGCGTTTCGCATATGTCATGTGATTATCATTATCCACATTAGGAAGTGAATGGGGTCTTCTTGGGCCCTTTAATTTGCCCAAGCCTAATCAAGGTGATTAAGGAATAGCCAAATGGGGGGTTGCCATGTGGACTGAAATGTTGGGTTTGTAAGAGAGGTGTAAGAGTGGTCAAAGGGTGCACTTTTTCCCCCAAAAAGGGGGGAGGCAATTTTACAATTTTCGGACCTCCATAACTTCTACATACAAGCTCCAATTTGAGCAGAGATTATAGATCCGTGATCTACGCATCAAGAGCTTTCCATAGATATGTTACATGATATGGTTTTGTCCGCTAGATTTTAAATTCCATTTTTTTCCCAAAATTCAAATTCGAATAAAGTAGCCGTTTTGAAGCTTCTAATTAGAAAACGTTTCTTCTTAAGAGAAAAGGTTTGACTCCTTAAACTGCCAAATAAAAGGGCCCAAGAAGCCTTCCATTGAGGTCCTAATGTTTGGGGTGGTTGGGTGGGTTCTAGTTTCTTGATTGGTCTATGTGGTGCACTGAGCGAAGAGTAAGAACTTGTTTCATCCTCACTTAGTGATGTACTAGAACTTGTTTCATTCTCTGAATTTCTTTGGTTTGTCAGTTTTTCATTATGTTTACCCATGCGATGAGATCGAATTTTCTTTTGGGTTTTTGTATCCTGTGTCACACGTATGGGTGTTGTGGTTTGTGTTGTGTCTTTTGAGGTAGATGCTTCTACATAATGTAGAGCTTTTGGCTCTTTTGTGTTTATGTTCCCTTTTGGGTTTATGTCGTGTATAGACTCCTTTTCCCTGTCTTTTAATTCGACCTTGGTTTCAATAGTTTTTTGTTCCTTGTCTTTCTTTGGTTTAGAAGGTTTTGTTTTTCTTTTAGGTTTTGTTTTAAAGCATGTTCTTCTACCCATGTTGAGGTGTTGTCTTTTACATTCCTTTTTGACTGTTTCTCATGCCTTGGCTTGTAAGCGTGTAAGCACATTCATATTAAGAGACTAAGGTTGAGTAGAAGGGTGAGAGAAGGGTGTGAGTGTGAATGGACTTGAGGTCCACTTGTTCACCTATTTAAAGGTGAGGCCATGAGGCATTTTGCATGAGAGCAAGGCCTAGTTGTATGTATAAGCAACTTAATAAGCAAGATATTTTTCTTGTATTTTGTGAGTCCCTCTCCTCCACACACTTGATCTAGTATAAGCACCACATTTTCTTATCATGGTATCAGAGCTTAGGTGAGTTCAAACTTTGTGGTGTAGAGAATAGGTCAAAATTATCCATTTTTTGCTCATCTCCTTTGTGTGGAGCACAACCTACTGCCCTTGGAGGCTTTCCACAGTCGTGTAGAGGGCATATCTCTCCAAGATTTCTTCATGGGAGATGAAGAGCAGCACTGGGCACATCAAAACGTACGACCAATTGCAAGGGATGGTGCTTCACCGCGACGGCATTGCGACTGTAGCAGCCCGGCGTTAATTTCCAGCAGCGCAGCAGTTCGTACAAGCATTCGCCGCCTGTGAGTGATCATTTGCCAAAGTGTTTGAGGGCTGTTGAAGCTTACTCCATGCCCTATCTACAGCTTAAATCTGAGAGCATTTCGTCCACTGTAGTGCCGGCTGGAAGCAAAAGACCAGGCGCCCCTTCTTCCTTTCCTTCAAGCTTCCATTAAAGCTTGTTTTTTTTTTGGGTTTTGTTCTCTCTAATCATCTCTCCCTTCCACTAATCACTCAAGTGTGAGAGTGCATTAGTATTGCTGGTCCTAATCTTGATTTTGAAGTGTTTTCCATCTACATGAGGTAGCCATAAACCTCATGCCCGTCAAGCTTCAACACCGACATCAAGTTTTAAGCTTTCAAAGTGATTAAAGTGTGCTTCTAAGCACTAATTGTGTTGTTTAACACTAATCACTCTATTAATCCAGCAAAGAGAGATTATCTTAAAGTGTTTTTAAACACTCATAGTGTTATTAAACACTAATGGTGAGTTAATCACCAAAATAAGTGTCATTTGACACTAAAAATGTGCTTTTTAGCACTAATTGTGTTTTATACACACAAATGGTGATATTAATCATCAACTAAAGTGTTGCTAAACACTAAGGTGGTCTTAACCATCAAAGGAGGAGGTCATCTACATTACGGAGGCTCTTCTTCATCAACATGGAGGCCGGGCACACACATTAAGTGCTACATTTCAAGTCTTCATCATCAACCGCTTCTTCCAAAGAGCAATGGTGCAACCATGAACCAATTGTCTTCACCTCATAAGCTAAAGAGGTTGAAGAATTCTGGTTTTTTATCATAAAACTCAGATTTTTGAGTGTTCTTAAAGTTGGGCACATGTACATTAAGTGCTCATCTTCAATGTTTATGTGTATTACCCTTGAGGCCCTTGTTTGTAAGAGGCATAGGCATGCCATAAGCCATATGTTCTCGTTTCCCAAGCCCAAGGCATTTCATTCCGCTGCATATTCTGATTTTTCATCATATAAGATGAGATGTAAGGTTGAGCATAGAATCTCTAAATGCTCTACCTTGTTGGTTGTCATGATTTTAAGCATCTTTTGGCATTACTTTTGTAAGAGGCATTGGCAACATTATGAGCCATGTCCTCCCTTTCTTGAGCCAAAGATGATAAACCTTATTTGTTTGAGCACTTACCTCAACAAATTACTCATTAAGCTTATAACTTAAAACCCTAATGGGTATCTTGTAACTAACATGCATAAAAGCTATTGTAATTGTGGAGTAGACACTGCCCTTGACCAATGCATAAGGCAAGTGGTAAGACCCTCCCTTTCCCTTTCCCATTTAAATCTACCTCATCACTCATGGAGGAGATATGGTATTCAAGGAAGCATAAAGCATGTTGGAGGACCATCTAAAAGCAAACCACTTAAGCAATGGTGGTAGCCTGCTTATGATCATTGTGTGAGAATGGTCAAGGTGGAAAGCATATGGTGGAAGAATGACATGTATGTCTCAACCATGTCATCTACAAGAAGCCAAGCAAACACAAGGAGTGGGTGCACTGTCATCGAGGTGTACATCTTCATCGACAAACAAATAAAGACTTAGATGGCATCAATGTAATAGCCTCTGAGGCTCTAGGAACACTTTTGTAAATCCTAGATAACCACACCTATATTCAAGCCTTGTACGCCTAATGTTATAAAGGCATCTTATGTCCAATACCTCCTATTCCATCCTTCCATAGTTGGTATTGAGGGGGGGTATTAAGAGACTAAGGTTGAGTAGAAGGGTGAGAGAAGGGTGTGAGTGTGAATGGACTTGAGGTCCACTTGTTCACCTATTTAAAGGTGAGGCCATGAGGCATTTTGCATGAGAGCAAGGCCTAGTTGTATGTATAAGCAACTTAATAAGCAAGATATTTTTCTTGTATTTTGTGAGTCCCTCTCCTCCACACACTTCATCTAGCATAAGCACCACGTTTTCTTATCAATTCAAGGGTACCGAGGCCAATTGCCCGTTTTGTACACTTAAGATGTTAAGAGTTGTATTCTGTGAGACAAGCTGCATTGAAGCAACTCATCTTGGGCAATCTTGGAACATGTGATCAATGCCACATGGTTCGCACATTGGTCGTAAGGAGGTGTCAGTTGACTATGGGCATGGAAGTATTCCAAATTGTGCAGTTTGCCACCTTGTGAGGTCCACAATAATAAAAACACTGAAGTGTCCGATTAACTGCTTCCTGAGCATTTTCTACCCTTTGGACTGTTTATTTTTCGCGTGAAACCTTAGGCTTTCACGTCGTGAAACAATGAGTGTTTCACGCCGTGAACCAGACTTACATAGAATATTAAATCGTGAAAGTGCAGAAAATGATTCACGTCATGAACCGGACTCCACGGAATATTAAATTTGATTTTTTTTTCTTTTCTTTGTGCGTGAAACTTTGTGCGTGAAACCTTAGGCTTTCACGCCATGAAACACTGAGTGTTTCATGTCATAAACCAGACTTCACGGAATATTAAATTTGATTTTTTTAATTTATTTTATTTTTTGTGTGAAACCTTAGGCTTTCACGCCGTGAACCGAACTTCACGAAATATTAAATTTGATTTTGTTTTCGCGTGAAACCTTAGGCTTTCACGCCGTGAAACACTAAGTGTTCACACCGTGAACCGGACGGACTTCACGGAATATTAAATTCAATTATTTTATTTTTATTTTTTTCACGTGAAACCTTAGGCTTTCACGTTGTGAAACACTGAGTGTTTCACGTCGTGAACCAGACTTCACGGAATATTAAATTTGATTTTTTTATTTTTTTCTTTTCGTGTGAAACCTTAGGCTTTCATGCCGTGAAACATTGAGTGTTTCACGCCATGAACCATCAGACTTCACGGATTTTATTTTTTTTAGGAGTCTAGTGGGAAATACGAATTTTCCTTTTTGGGGGGGAATATTTTTTGAATTTAAAATGAAAGGGATATGGGCATTTTCCTAAAAAGGTAAGTGGGAATAAAAAAAGTCAACCTTTTAATGACACCCCTTACACCCTTCATAAATGACCCCCAAAATGGACAAATTGACACCTCATGAGCATCTACTCATTGAATGCTCATTAGCCTTAATGAGTTATTTAAAAAAGTAATTAAGAATTAATCTAAGATTAATTATTTCACTAATTTTTCTCTCTTTTACACTAATTAAGGACTCTAATTAACCATTAATCCCTTTCACACAATTGACACATCATTGGATAGAGCAAGGGAGTTCTAATCTTTGTGCATCAACAACGGTGTAAATTAATCAAAAATAGGGGATTAATTAGATTCTTAATTATAGTCTCATCTTTTAAGGCAAAATTAATCAAAGAGTGTCTCCTCTTTTAAGGCAAAATTAATCAAAGAGAGTCAAATTTCTCAAATCGATGAAAAAATTAAAGTTATTAGGTGTTTTGATGCATCTAGCTGCTCCAAAACACTCAAAAATCCCAATTTCGACTAAATCACCATCGAGATTAGCAAGAGGATTAGCAAGATCAAGACTCAATTGCACAATGGGAGAGTCTATTGTATTATGAGAGAAATTCACTTATATACATGGCCATAAGTGTTCACACTCAAACTATGGTCAACCGGGCACTTTAGGCTCATAAGAGGCCTAATGCTATTACAATGACTACTCTCATAATATATCCATGAAGTACATCACTTAGGACTTCATCCTAACTTGCTACCATACGCTCTTGAAGTGGGAATCGCCATAAATACTCCGTCACACCATTACGGGCGCCCATCCAAGTTGTAGCTTTGGACACTATTGCTTCATGTCTTGAATGTAGGTTCCTTTGGTATATCTACCGTGACTTCTTGATGTGAGATAATGGCAGTAGCTCTTGATAATCCTAGAATTAGATTAACACCCATTTGCGTTTTATGCATAGGCAATGGTAGATTGGCTCCTTGCTTGAGTTGTTTGTGCTCCTGAGTGCGAATGGGCAAAGCCCCATAATATTTGGTCGTTTCGTACACCTCTCCTGTGGCATAAGGGTCCTCCATTAGTGGCTTTATCATCCAGGGAGGAATAGCCCCATTGCATAGGCATTGTGCATTTTGATTGCATGTGTGTGTATGGTTAATTTCTCTTATGTTTCTATTTTTTGGTTTTTTTTCAGGAATGGAAAAAATGAAAGAGTTAAAATCTATGAAAGGTGTTTGTTTTCCAAATTTGATGCGTTTTCCATTACCAATTTGTGTTTAATGTGTTTATTTCTGTAATTTCTATAATTTTTACTTTTTTTTGTTGTTTCTGTAATTTCTAGTTTTTTGTAATTTTTGGTTTTTTTAAAACATTTTTTACTTTTTCAAAATGAAAAAAGAGTCAACTGAGCATATAATGGAAATAATTTGCTTAAATTGATCTTAGAATTGGCTTCATGGCATAGATTTCACTCTAATTTCATTAAAAAAATTACACAACTGATTCCTAGTTGATGGAGGACTCCTGCTAGGGCCCCGCATGCCCTTTTACAACACCACACACCACACACACACGCGAGCAACATTACAAGGTAGCATCATTCAGGGTATCCGATAGGGTTTAACCTTGGTCATATCAGCTAAACAAATTAATGACTGAGCTACCACCTATCAATGAGAGAGAGAGAGATATATATATATGTATATGTTGTTTTTACCCTAATTTCGACTCCTCACATGACAAAATTGGGATAGAAACTGAAATTAGAGGAGGATTTGTAATACACATAATTTTTCATGTTTTTGTATTTTTTTTTTGGTGTTTTTACATTAATATAATTACATAGGTTAATTAGCCTTAATCCTCTTTCTAATTTGGAGCACCTTCACTAGCTAGCTACATTTAATGTGTATAGTCTGTATAGTCTTTTACGCCACTAGTCACAAAAATCCGAATCCTGACATTAACCAATTTTGGATAATTTCGGATGGGTTGGCTGCATTCAATGCATGTAGGCTTTTAGGCAGGTCTACAAGTCAACGATTCTGAAAAAACCCCTTTTTGGTAAAATTGAAAATCAAAACCATGAAAGTAAAAAATGGTTTAAAAAAAAGTAAAAAAAGGTAAAACAGAAAAGGGAAAACGGAAAAGGTGTAGGCCAAAAATATAGATTTTTTTAAAAGTACACGTAGAAGTTTGCTTAATATATGTTTTAAGCCGTTGCGATCGTCTTGATGCAACTCGTGTAACACTCCAAAAAATTAAGTATTTCCATAAGCAGCTTAATTATGGGAGCTTTACTATCATTTTTGCCGCAAATTGCGTAACACCCAAAAAATTACGTCTTTTCATAAGGAGCTTCCTTAACTATGGGAGCCGCCTGTAGCGCTTGACAGGTTAAGAAAGACCAAAGACGCATTTTGGAAAAACTTTGGATAATCCAAAAAAATTCAATTTTTTTCTTCAAAAATTCTCAAACTTGTCTGCAAGGCATCCATAAGACCTTCACACACCCCATACTCACATGCACCTACGATCTGGGTGAGTTTAGAGGCCAATTTAGAGGAAAGTGGGTCCATAGAGCTAGGTGCATACCAGGCTACACTAGGCTCAGGACCTTTGGTCGGAACCTAGTTTAGCATTACATAAGGACCTGCAGGGCCACTGATACATCGTCTAATTTTGAGTCAATGAAAGGGTCCCTAGCCTCAAGAAGTGAGAACCCTAGCCACGCCTCACTAGTTGGGCTAGCTATATTAGTCTTTTTGACCGCGTAGCTAGCTACCTCAGAGGTTCGACCTCAACAGCTACCTTTGAACCAAATGTTACTACATACCGACCACATGATGAAGGAGTTGAGGTAAAATCCAGAGATACACCTGGGGTATCGTTACAAGCATGAAGCATTCACGTTGATATCCCTATCCATACAACTCTTAGTGCACCTATTGCAACTGCGGACTATCAAACCACCCCCGCACACAAGTGCTTATGCCTTATGGTCAAACATTGGAAGAGGTGCAGGCAATAAAGGCACTAATCTAGGCTCCTAGGACAAAGTAATAAGAGACCTTGCAATTGGCACATCAACGACGATTAGCAGCCCAAACAACTCAGTATGCCCAAAACGAGTCCCAAGCCAGGACTACACAAGTAGTGCCCAATAGTCCTAACATAGGTAATAACATTACGTCTACCTTGAGGAAACATTTAGGCTTACAAATCTTGGATCAAAGTCTTCTCATAGATGATTGGGAGTATGCCACATATCAACAGAGACTCTTGTGTACAGGCCAAGCTTATGGTGTTAGTTGGGAAGGGATTGTCTAATCAATATCTGGGGCCACAACAGAGGAGGAACTATTGCAGGGTATCTACGATTGCATATATAGGATCATTGAAAATTAAACAATCAAAAGACCTATGGTGCAAGTCGGGACATTCAAAGCAACAATGCCACAATGAGCAAAATGGTAACACCTCTCCTATGAGCCTAGTGGATCCTACTTTTGTAGTATCCTACTTTTGTAGTATCCTACTCGGCTATATACCATGGGCCAACCCACATCTTTTAACCCACAAAACCATGTAAGGACTCAAGAGCATACTAGCATGAGCTTCACCTTTTTAGATCCTAGAGTTTTCCCTACTACCCAAGACACTGCTAGTATAGTGTCTCATCTTCTAGTGGTAAGCACCAAACCACAAACTATGTGACTGACACATTATTACCTTTGAGTCACATCCCCATAGCTATCATGGAACCCCCTGCGCTTGGTATATCTAGTATTGCCATTACTAGAGGGTTCACATCTCATTCTAGTGCACCCATGAAACATCTCTTTCCTAGAGTGATGTGCTACCAACTCTTGCTATACAAGACCGACTGCACTTAATGCCCACATGACTAAAGCACCTATTGGGGCACTAGTAGGACACATAACTTATGTAGCACATCCACCCCCCAGCAGAGGGTTTAGACCAATGCATCCTCACATGCAATGCCATGTATTGCACCTCCACCAGCTCCTATCATTTCTCCTATTATGCCAGCAATAGCTCTACACACAGACCTACTTGCATTTGCATAGCCCTTGGAAAAAGAGCGGTAGTAGAGAGCATAGCGCCTATTGTGAGAGATGGTGGTCGACATAGCCATGAAAAGGCTGCCCAGATAGCCAAGCTAACTCATAAATTCACTAGAGATGGTGATCCTAGGAGACATTTGGAGGTATTAGATCAAGTGTGTGAGGCACTAGGAGAACAAAATGAGGTTTCCAAGACTAATGCCTTTAGTCTAACATTAGATGGTAAGGATGAGGATTGGTATAGAACTCTCAAGGTCAAGGAATGCTTGAACTTTACCGCTTTTAGGAGATTGTTCTTGGAGTAATTTGTGCAAAGATGATCTAAGCTTTTCTCTCAGACTTTACCACTCATTCATCCATGGGCTTAAACATGAAGCAATCTATAATGGCTTAGTCATTAGAGGGATCACTACATGGGATGGCATCACAACAAATGCCATCCAAAGATAATCTGATAATCTGATGGTCAAGGGAGCTAAAGCATCGGATTGTAAATCTGTTTCTTTCGGAGTCACAGGACATAGCACTTCTATAGTTAAACCCATAACTAAGGGTAACATTTTAGCGGAGATGAATTTCACAAAATTCATGAAATAACTCGAAGAGGGGATGAAGACCAATAAAGCTTTAGAAAACGTACATATGTATCCAAGGAGAGAGCTTCAATGGTGCTGAATCTATCGATAAGGGCATTCGACCAGTGAGTGTCTAGTCATAAGGGCACACTACAATGGAAATTGTAATTTTTGTGGACGTTATAGTCATGAAGCTTCACAGTGTTGCATGAGTTTGCAAACCATTGCTAATGTTTCTAGACCTTAGCAGTTGTCTTTACCATCTCCATCAGAGCCCCGCAAGCCATAATGCCTACTGCAACACCTCAACCCAATGCTGAGTAAGTGACACAACAACCTATTTTAAGGGGGATTTACAATGCACAAAATGTGTTGTTACCTCCACTAGTTTTGGGACCTCAACCTTAAATCCTAAGGATCTTACCATTGAATCAAATAGGTTTCAAGGAACCTTATGAGTGTCTCAAATAGGAGGTTGACTTGGACAATGCCTCACATGTCGTTGAGGACTCTAAAAACCTTTATCCGGACTACTATTGAGTCGATGCAAGAGGTGAAGTTAAACTACCAGCAGCTAGCCATAAAAGGAAGAGGTCAAGACATCAACAATTCTACTATCAAGGCAATGCCTCTTCAATGCTATCATTGTCAGGGACCACACCGAGTTTCTTAGTGTCCCATCAGAAACCAACCAATCACCCAAGTTGCATCTTCCAGCATGCCACCTGCAACCTGTAAATCGTTGTAGCATAGATCACTGGATCAAAGATTGCCCAATGAAAGTGGTGCTTGAAAATCATCAGAATGGTCGTACCATCACACCTCTCAACATGATTGGGGTGGGTGGTCATCTCATAGATTAATTTTGAGAAATCCTAACCCACCTGTGAATGCAATAATGAGACTCGTGGCTCAAAAACACATGTTGTGAGAAAGAAAGTAGAAAACTAGGATACTTCAATAGTGGGATCCAAAAAGAAGAGGGGCCATAGAAGTAAGAAGTCCATAAAAGGGTGAAAAATAGAGAAAACGGAATGAGTGAACTTGGGAACACCTGACAAACTAGTCTATATGAATGATAATGATGAGGATTCTGATTCAATGGATACACACATTGGTTCTGAGAAAACTAGAGACACTCGAACAAAAACTAAGGAGACTAAAAAGGAAAGGATGTAGGCCCTCAAGAAACCAATCAAAGAGAAACTTGGTTCATACCTTGACCCGATATGGGAATTGGAACAACTTCATGAGCTCACGTATATGGTCACACATACTCAAGAGGAGTTAGAACCAAGACCAAAACAAGTGAACATCTTTGACATTGTTCATCCAAACAATGTAAAGCCGATCGTCATAACCCACAAACCTTTGGATGTATGGGGGATATACCTAGTGTCATCCTTGAGGTCAATGAGAAATTACCTGTCCCAAGCATGGAATCTGTACTCTTTAGGAGAATGTTTGAGTATGAGAACCCTGAACCTATTTCAACAAAGGTGAAAATTCCAATATCACCAGCACGCTCATATGGTAGAGAGGTGATGGGTACTTCCTTGGCATTCATAAATTGTTGGAGTTCATGGCTTCTGAAGAAGTAAAGACCACGATGACTACGCACGTGTGGAGATCCCAAACTCTTTAGAGCATTGAAAGATCTTTTAAGTGAAGAACAATGTAGGACTACCACCATTTATAGAAACCCACAAGACTCAACCCTACTACGGAATTTTTTTGACTCAAGTCATAGAAGATCCAAGAACCCAAGTAGAAGATAAGTATGCCAAATCAATGGTAGAAATTTTGTTGAATAAATTGGGTCAATACTTTTAAAGTAATGAATCTAAGGCATTACTACCAGCCAGGCAAGGGCATCACAATAATGGGAGTCCTTGATGGTGGTGTAGGATTCAGTATAATCACCAAAAAATGTTGTGAAAAAATGGCAAAACCTAGGCTTGAAGTCTCAGATATTGTGGTTAAAATGGCTAACAGTACTGTTACTAAGCCAATGGGAGATTAAGGTGTTGAAACATCGGGTGAGGTATACGTTGGACTTTTCCAAGAAACCTGATCCTTATGAAAAAATCTTAGGAAGACCATTTATGCGTGAAGCTAATATGATCCATGATTGGTCCAAAAACCATGTCTCCCTACAATTTGATGACTCGATCCTTAGAGTAGACCTTGTGACTCACGTACATCCAATGGTAGTGATGGTGGATAATTTAACCAGAGATCTGATATTATCATTCATTCAACCCCTTTGCAATACTACTATACTTGCAGAGAAGAGACTGATGTAGGGAAGGACCCAGCCTACAAAGATGCTAAAAAACAAGCTATTGATCCTAAAGATGATCTAAACTGGATACATATGATGGCTACAATCGATAATTGTGTGCTAGAGGATCTACATAAGTTACACTTGATGGTGAAGAGATCCCTAAGTTGTGCCCCTACGAATGATTTATGCTCTATCTTCTAATGCCAAGGGGATTGGTTATAGTGAACTTGAGTCCACATGGATGACTCAAGATCAAGCACCAATAGTGCTAAGGAGTATGAAAAACAGAGACTAAAAGCAACATCAACACCTAAGTTACCACCATAAGAAAAATAGAATTGACAACCTAAAAAAAAACTGTAGGGAGTAGCTCCAAATCTGATACGGATTCCCAATCTGAAGAAGAAAGAGATGAAGTTCTTCAAAACACCAAGGAGAATCTCCAAAGATGGTGGAGACGTAAATGCTATGCAACAAATCTTCATAGAAGGCTACAAGAGTGAATAACTACCACCCAATGGCTCCAATACATGGGTGTAGTAGACTTACATAAAACAATTATAGATGATTTGGAAGAGGAGTTACAAAAGGTCAGGTATTGTAGGCTATCCACAATTGATATAGCTAAGGTGAAAGTCTCTGATGAACCAAAATTGAGTTATTCAACTAGGAGGAAACAAAATTGTGAGCTTGCACAAAAGGAACGAGAGGCTAAGGCTGCAGTTGAAGCAGTGAATGAAGGAAAGGAAAATGAGCTTGATTTGCGCCGGACACCTGAGCACGGACACCTGAGAATTACAAGTTATACACCATTGGGGAACATAAGTTAGTATTCTTCTATAATGTAAAATGTTACCCCACAAGTGAGACTGGAGGACTCTATGATGGGCTTGTAGAGGTAAAGGAAGTAGACTTGGCTGAACCAAGAGAAGATCCTAAGCTGGTCTACATAGCCAAGGACTTAATTAAGGCCGAGGAGGTTGAACTTGTAGCTCTCCTCAAGGAGTATAGGGACTACTTTGCATGAACTTATCATGACATGAAGGGAGTGCTTGTTTGCTAGTGTTGTACAACACTAGCAAAGATTATAGAGACTACTTTGCATGGACTTATCATAACATGAAGGGAGTGCTCGCTAGTGTTGTACAACACACCATCCCAATGGTACCAAATATTAGACCAGTCCAACAATCCTTATTAAGATATATGCCTTGGAGCCTTAGTGAACAAGGGTGTAGACAGTGTGTGGGTGTGAATGGTCCTAAGGGAGCCACCTAACCCTAGGTCACTAGCAAGCCTATTTAAAGGCACATGCCAAAGGCATTTGTATGTAACATGAAGCCTAGTTATATTTTAAGCAACTTAATAAGCAAGATTTGTTCTTGTATTTTGGGTCTCTCTCCTCCACGTATTCTTGATCTAGCATAAGCACCATGTTTTCTCAACATGGTATCTAGAGCTTGGCAAGATTAGGTCATTTTTTGTGGTGTAGAATAGGTCAATCTTATCTCCTAGAATAGTGGATCTGAACCTCCAACCTGTGGAGGGACTGCAGCGAGCACACGAGACGGTTTTAGCCCGTGCTTTCTTGTAGAGAGTTTTTAGGTACCTCTGTGTGCTTAGGTTTGTACCATCAATTGCTAGGTTTACCCTCAGGAGGCCGCAACATTTCTACTGGTTCAGAATAGTGCATTTTTTTTGCTTCGTTTTACTGGTTGTACAATGTTTTGTCGCCTGTGGGCACCATTATCCTAAGCCACCTTAGGGTTTTAAAAGCCCATGACCTAATGGCTTACCCTATTAAGTCTCAACCCTAATGGCCGCCTGAATCGAGCACGAGAGTCAAAAAACCAATCGGCTATCTGGTTTTCTCCCATGGAAGCTTGTATAAAAGCTTTATAAAAGTGTTTTTTTAAACACTAGTTAGCTTTCATGCTTATCATTAAAGGAGTACTAATCAGTTAAGTGCTCCTGTGAGGGCTTTTTCCATATCCTTGAAGTGGTGGGCATACACCATGAGGTGTTCATAAGCCTCATTGTCATCATCAAGCTTCACCAACATCCTCAAGTGCACAAAGCTTCTCAAAGTGTGCTTATAAGCACTAATAGTGTTGCTTAACACTAAAAGTGGTCATAACATCAAAGGAGGAGGTCTTTAACACTAAGGAGGCTCTTATTCACCAGTATTGGAGGCCAGGCACACACCATAAGTGCAACATTATAAGTCTTCATCATCAACCTACTTCTATGCTTACCTTGGTAAGCTTCCAAGGAGAAATGGTGCAACCATAAGCCATTGTCTTCATCCCATAAGCCATTATCTTCATCCCGTAAGCCAAAGAGGTTGGAGTTTTTTGGTTTTTCATCATCAAACTCAGTTCCTTAAGTGGTTTAAAGTTGGGCACATGTACACTAAGTGCTCATTTTAATGTTTTTGTGTATCACCCTTGAGGCTGTTGTTGTTTGTAAGAAGCATAGGCATGTCATAAGCCATGTGCTCTCATTTCCCAAGCCCAAGGCATGTTATTCCATTGCATACTCAGCATTTTCATCTTCTAAGATGAGTTTTAAGGTTGAGCATAGCATCTCTAAGTGCTCTACACCTTGTTGTTTGTCATGTTTTTGATAAGCATCTCTTGGTATTGTCTTGGTAAGAGGCGGCATAGGCAGCATTATGAGCCATGCCCTCACCTTCTTGAGCCAAGAATAATGTACCTTGTTGGTTTGAGCATTTACCTCAGCAACTTACTTTCATTAAGCTTGTACTTTTAAACCCTAATGGGTATAACATGCATAAAAGCTCTTGTTGTAATTATGGGGAGTAGACACTGCCCTTAACCAATCTATAAGGCAAGTGGTAAGACCCTCCCTTTTCCTTTCCCATATAAACCTACCTCATAACCATTACTCTAAGGAAGGCCCTCATTGCCCATGGAGGAGGTATGGTATGCAGAGAAGCATCAAGCATGTTGAAGGAACATCTATGTGCAAGCCACTTAAGCAAGGGTGGCAGCCTTGTTTTGATCATTGTGTGAGAATGGTCAAGGTAGAATGCATGTGGAAACAATGGCATGTATGTCCAAAGCTTGTTACCTACAAGACATCAAGCAAGCACAAAGAGTGGGATGCACCATCATTAAGGTGTACATCTTCATCGAAATTAAATAAAGACTTAGATGGCATAATTGTATTAGCCTCTAAGGCTCTAGGAACATAGTTGTAAGTCCTAGATAACCACACCACCATGAACATTCTTGTAAGCCTAATGTTAGAAAGGCACATTTTTTTTCATATGTCCAATACCACCCATTCGAAGCACATTTTTTCATGGCTGTTATTGAGGGGGGGTATTAAGATGATATAGGCCTTGGAGCTGTAGTGAACAAGGGTGTAGAAGGTGTGTGGGTGTGCATGGTCCTAAGGGAGCCACCTAACCCTAGGCTGTTGAGATATCGAGCTCATCTAGTGAGGCGGTGGACACTGATGACCCGCCTGGGGGATAGGCCCCACACTTACACCACTGGCATGATTGGTGAGATCATGGGTGATATGCGGCCAGTGGGATGACAGGCTGTGTGATAGCCATTCTAGAGACTGGCATAGTTATAGCCCCAGCTCATTTAGTTGGGTTCACACTATAGAAAACCCTAGTATGTATTTGGTTTGAGTACCTTTTCATTAGGTGTACTCTTATCTTTGTATATGGTGTGTTGAGTGTTGTGTAAAGAAGAAGAAGATTTTCAGCCTCTCACCTTGTGTGTTCTCTTTTAGGGCTTTGTGAGTGTGTGTGTGCTTACAAGAGCTCAAGCTCTCTTCTCCCCTATATCTTTTCATGGTATCAGAGCCTAGTTCATGCTAAGGACTGAGCTGCAAGCAAGAGAAGCACAGGAAGCAGTACGAGAGTAAGAGCTTCATCTACTCTTCCCTATTTGTGTTGGTGACTACACCCTTGTCGGGAGCTCTATGGGAGGCATCGGCAAATGATCTCTAATTGAGGAGCTCTCTTCGTAGGAGTAAAGCTATAGGGAAACTATACTGTCCTATTGGACAAAAAAATTTTAGGCCGAAAACACGTTTCGAGCGCATTAGGACCTTCATTTTTCAAAAAGCAGGCGGTTTCGAGCACTGCAGGTAAGTCATCGATTCTCTGCAGAACTCTGTTTCAGGTTGAAAACGCGTTTCGGGCACGTTAGGACCTTTGTTTTTCAAAAAGCAGGCGGTTTCGAGCACTGCGGGTAAGTCATCGATTCTCTGTAGAACTCTATTTTAAGAACTGAAGGAAGACAGATTGGTTGTACAGACATTGTGTGTGCTGCAAGGAGGTCAAAAGTTGCCATTGGGTGTATGTATGCACATTGAGGTCATTGGTTGTGACATTTGAGTGTAGTACAATACCGCTCCAAAAAATACAGTAGCTTGTGCAAGACAAACCAGAGTGCTGTTTCTGGTAAATTTGTGCGTCTGGAAAGATGTCAAATGAGGGTATAAACCAGATTGTTGCTGAGAAGCTTGATAAGAACAACTTCCATGCTTGGAGGTTCAAGTTGACAAATTTTCTTGATGGGAAAGAGTTACTCTGGGACTATATAGAAGGTGAGCATGTGAAGAGGCACCGGAGATACCGGATATCAATCTGACTGCTGAAAGAGTTCAAGGATTGGAACCAAGGAGAGCCAGAAAAGTTATGTATTGGCTCTCTATCAGTATACAGGACACCATGATTGGGCACATACAAGATGCTAAGTCCCCCAAGGAGGCATGGGACACCTTGGTAAAACTCTATGAAACGAATACCAAGGCGCAAAAGATACAATTGAAAAATGAACTTCATACTGCGGAGAAAAAGAGTATGTCTGTGAATGACTATGTATTGTGAAGATCAAGGGTATTGTGGAATCCCTTGCATCTATTGGCATTTCAGTAGATGATGATGATAAGGTGAAAGTCTATCTACGTGGTCTCGGGCCACAATACAAGGCGTTCAAGACGTCTATTCAGACCCGAAAAGCATTCCCAATTTCATAGATTTGGTGTCTATGTTAATTATAGAAGAGAAGAGCTTGGGTGAAGATCAACAGTCTTCACAAAACAAAAGCAGCCTTCTACACAAGTTTAGAAAGAGGACGAGGTAGAGGAGGCCGTGGATGTGGCCAAGGAGGTGGCCGAATAGGTAATTAGAATTATGGCCAGCAGAGCAGCAACAACAACAGTCCCAGAATTCACAACAACAACACGCAAGTGGAAGAGGCCAATTCAGAGGCAGGGGGAGTCAAAGAGGTCATGGAAATTGGCAAAGGCAGTATAATGATACACGTGGATGCTTTTATTGTGGTAAGCCTAGACATGTGCAGGGAGATTGTTATAAGAAGCAGGCTGACATGCAAAATGGGAAATTGCAGCAAAACAACTATGCATCCTCGAGCAGAAACAATGAGGATAATGAAAGGTTGTTTGTTATGCAGCATGTCGTTAATGCTATGTCTGAAAATGTTGAAGCAGCACATAAAGATGAGGTATGGTACTTTGATTCAGGTGCTTCGAACCACATGACAAGTCATGGGGAGTGGTTCAGGTTGTTTGTTATGCAGCATGTCGTTAATGCCATGTCTGAAAATGTTGAAGCAGCACATAAAGATGAGGTATGGTACGTTGATTCAGGTGCTTCGAACCACATGACAAGTCATGGGGAGTGGTTCAAGGAGATGAAAAAACTTGAAAGACTAGGTTTTGTGGAAACAGGGGATGACACTGCTAATCCAATTGCCCATGTTGGAGATGTGCCATTGTCTATGCAGGATGGCAAAGTGAAGTACCTTGCAGACGTACTTCATATTCCAAACATAACAAAGAATCTGGTTTCAATTGGCCAGATGATTGAGCAGGGTTTACAGGTTCGGTTTTACCGTGATGGTTATTATGTTGAAGACTTTAAAGACAAGTGCAGGTTGGTTGCAAAAGGCAACATAGTGGGTAGAATGTTTACATTGAATGTAAACATGCCTGAAGTGAGTGCTGCAATGTTTGCAAATGGTTCAGGAATTGTTGTAGACATAGACATTTGGCATAAAAGAATTGGACATGTGAATGTGTAGAGAATGAAGTCTATGCAGACTAAAGGAATTGTGATAGGGCTGCCAAAGTTTAAAGTTCAAGGTATGCAGAAAATATGTGATGCATGCCAATTTGGAAAGCAAACAAAGCATGTATTTCCACGTGACAGAAGAAATGCACTAGATGTTGTGCATTCAGATGTATGGGGTCCTACGAAGACCATGTCTGTGGGATGTGCAGGTATTATGTGACATTTATTGATGACCACACAAGGAAAGTGTGGGTATACATCATGAAGGAGAAGGGTGAGGTGTTCACTCATTTTCAAAATTTCAGAGTTATGGTTGAAAAGCAAACAGGGAAATATGTAAAGTGCCTAAGGTCAAATGGAGGGGGA
Source organism: Cibotium barometz (assembly GCF_041138505.1). NCBI lineage: Eukaryota > Viridiplantae > Streptophyta > Polypodiopsida > Cyatheales > Cibotiaceae > Cibotium > Cibotium barometz. The sequence continues at coordinate 42,403,257 of NC_141082.1, forward strand.
CTTCTCCAATGAGTTCTCTGAATTTTTGAAGAAGAATGGTATTCGAAAATGTGGTTGCACAGAATGCAAGTCAGCAACAATCACAGTCTTTGAGTGGACTAGGAGAGTTCTCATCTAGTGGTTCAGTTTTTGTTGATAGACCATGGAGTGGCAGGCTCCGTCATAATACCAGTCCTGCAAATGTGATTAGTACATCACATAAAGGCAAAGAGAAAGTGGTTGAGCCCCTTAGTATGCCTGACATGTCTATAGGGTATTCTCATGTTGATGGAGAGTCTAGTAGCTCAGAGATGAGTCTTGATGTGAGGATCTTAAGATACCAGCTATGAGAACACCTGGTGTAAAGAAGGCTATGGAAGCCATGAATGCAAAGCTGCGAAGATCTGGGAGAGTGAAGAATCCTGTGCATAGGTTTACCTATGATGGTTATGTGGCACATCACTATGGAAGCCATGAATGCAAAGCTGCGAAGATCTGGGAGAGTGAAGAATCCTGTGCATAGGTTTACCTATGATGGTTATGTGGCACATCACTATGCATACATGGCAAAAGTTGTACAGGTTGTAGAGCCCACATGCATTGATGAGGCTATTGGAAATGTGTGTTGGGAGAAAGCTATGGATGAGGAGATGGATGCACTATATGGAAATGAGACTTGGGATTTAGTGCAATTGCCTGAAGGCAAGAAAGCCACCATGAATGCAAAGCTGCGAAGATCTGGGAGAGTGAAGAATCCTGTGCATAGGTTTACCTATGATGGTTATGTGGCACATCACTATGTATACATGGCAAAAGTTGTACAGGTTGTAGAGCCCACATGCATTGATGAGGCTATTGGAAATGTGTGTTGGGAGAAAGCTATGGATGAGGAGATGGATGCACTATATGGAAATGAGACTTGGGATTTAGTGCAATTGCCTGAAGGCAAGAAAGCCATTGGATGCAAGTGGGTGTACAAAGTAAAACATAACAGTGATGGAAGCATAAGCAGGTACAAGGCTAGACTGGTAACCAAAGGATATGCGCAGACATATGGCATTGATTATTATGAGGAAACTTTCAGCCTAGTTGCCAAGATGGCAACAGTGAGAGTTGTGATAGCAATGGCTGCGTCAAAGCAATGGTCTTTACATCAGATGGATGTAAAGAATGCATTATTGCATGGGGATTTGCAAGAAGAGGTGTATATGTTGCAGCCACTTGGTTATGTGGATGTGAGTCACCCCGAGCATGTTTGCAGGTTGAAGAAAGCCTTGTATGGCCAAGAGCATGGTCTGACAAGATTTCTAAATATCTTGTCACTATTGGGGCTTTCATGTAGCCAATGTAGATTTCTCACTGTATATGAGACACAGTGAGATAGAGGGGTTGTGCTTGTTGTCATCTATGTAGATGACTTGATCATTACGGGGGACCATGATGTAGAGATCTTTGATGTAAAGATCTTGCTTAGATAGAAGTTTGAGATGAAGGATCTGGGGGAGCTCAGATATTTCTTGGGCATTGAGGTGATTAGGTCACCACATGGTATTGGATTACTGTAGAGACAGTATGGCTTGGACATGTTGTCCAAGTATGGTATGACAGGCTATAAGTCTATCTCAGTGTCATTGGATCATGATGGCAAGTTGAGTGCAGATTCAGGGGGGATCATGATGCAGAGATCTTTGATGCAAAGATCTTGCTTAGACAGAAGTTTGAGATGAAGGATTCGGGGGAGCTCAGATATTTCTTGGGCATTGAGGTGATTAGGTCACCACATGGTATTGGATTACTGCAGAGACAGTACGGCTTAGACATGTTGTCCAAGTATGGTATGACAGGCTGTAAGCCTATCTCACCACATGGTATTGGATTACTGCAGAGACAGTATAGCTTGGACATGTTGTCCAAGTATGGTATGACAGGCTGTACGCCTATCTCAGTGCCATTGGATCAGAATGGCAAGTTGAGTGCAGATTCAGGAGAGATTTTGGAGGATCCTACTATGTATAGGTGCATAGTAGGAAGCTTGATCTACATTGACGATCACCAGGCTAGATTTGAGCTATGCTGTTGGGTTGGTGAGTCAATTTATGCAGGTTCCCCGAAAGCTGCATCTGGATGCATTGAGACGCATACTGAGGTATGTAAGGTCTACTTTGCATTGTGGACTATTTTATGAAACTGGGACAGAGATATGTGTACATGGGTACACAGATGCTGATTGGGCTGGTAGTATCTCAGATAGAAGATCTACTAGTGGCTTCATGTTTTCTTTGGGGAGTGCTGCTGTGACTTGGAGTAGCAAGAAGTAGCCTACGGTTGCTCTATCCAGTACAGAGGCCGAGTACAGAGGTGCTGCTATGGCAGCATGTGAGGTAGCTTGGTTGAGAAAGCTACTTGCAAATTTGGGTCTATCAGTGGTTGGTGGATAGACAAGTTGTCATTTTCTGTGACAACATTAGCAGTATACAGTTGGCCAAGAACCCAGTTTTTCATGCTCACATGAAGCATATAGAGGTCCACTACCATTTTGTCAGAGATAAGCTTTTGGCAGGAGACATTGACCTTGTTTATGTCAGCACACAGGATCAGGTCGCTGACATCTTCACCAAAGTGTTAGGTACAGAGAAGATCCGTAGATTCAGGGTTTCGCTTGGTGTACATGAGATGGAGCTGAGCTCGAGGGGGAGTGTTGAGATATCGAGCTCATCTATTGAGGTGGTGGTGGACACTGATGACCCACCTGGGGGATAGGCCCCACACTTACACCACTGGCATGGTTGGTGAGATCATGGGTGATATGCGGCCAGTGGGATGACAGGCTGTGTGATAGCCATTCTAGAGACTGGCATAGTTATAGCGCCAGCTCATTTAGTTGGCTTCACACTATAGAGAACCCTAGTATGTATTTGGTTGAGTACCTTTTCATTCGGTGTACTCTTATCTTTGTATATGGTGTGTTGAGTGTTGTGTGAAGAAGAAGAAGATTTTCAGCCTCTCACCTTGTGTGTTCTCTTTTAGGGTTTTGTGAGTGTGTGTGTGCTTGCAAGAGTTCAAGCTCTTTTCTCCCCTGCATCTTTTCATAGGCCACTAGCAAGTCTGTTCAAAGGCACATGCCAAAGGCATTTGAATGTAGCATGAAGCCTAGTTGTATTTTAAGCAACTTAATAAGCAAGATTTGTTCTTGTATTTTGGGCCTCTCTCCTCATATCTCTCTCCTCCATATCTTCTTGGTCTAGCATACGCACCACGTTTTCTCAATAATCCTATCCTATTAATCCAATATATACTAAAATTATGAAGGAAGAAATTGACAAACTTATTGAATGTAAATTCATTTATGAGATCAAACACTCAGAGTGGGTTTTACCTATTGTGGTTGTGCCTAAGAAAAATGGAAAACTAGAGTGTGTGTGGATCTCAAGAAGGTGAATGTTGCCACCTATAGGGATCACTACCCCTTGCCTTATTGTGAACATGTGCTAGAGCAAGTTATAGGTGTTGAGACTCAAGCTTGATATGTCAGTGTGAGCCAGCTATGCTATGTGCTGGCAGATTAGGTAGGAACATGTGTGAGACATAAATGACCGCGTGTCCAGCTGGTCATAGTGTGTGGACATTAGCTAGGGTTAGTAGAGTGTGGACACAACTCATTGTGTGTTGTGTGGATCATGGATTAGTACATTATGCTTTGAGTGAGTGTGGACATGGCTTCCCTCTATGGTTAGGGTTTGCAATATACATTAGGGTTTGCTCCTGTGTGTGTGTCTCCTCCTCCTCTACCGTTCTTTCAACATGGTATCAGAGCCTTGTGCTGTTTATTAGGGTTTATGAGTGAGTGAGTGAAGAGGGAGAAGAAGAAGCTGTGAAAAGAAGCTGTGAAGCTGGCCATTGGAGCTGTGAAGCTTGGAGCACACCAAATACCATCAGATCTGAGAGCTTGGCCTACCGGGTAAGGTCTTCTAAACATCCTTGAGCAGATTGCAGGTGATACAGGCAAAAGCAAAGCAAAATAGAGCAAATCAAAGCAAAGAAAAAACTCTGGTTTTTGAAGCTTTCCATTAAAGCTTTGGAACATTGATGTATGGTGGAAATATGTGTGATTCTGGCAAAAGACATATGTATTTGACAAAGAGGCAACCCATTTGCAAGCCTTGAACAAATTTTGGAGCATTTTGGAAGCATTTAAATGTATGGAAATCTCTGGTTTTTGAGCTCACACAAAACAGAGAAAAGCAAGTCAAAAATTGAAGCATTTGGAGCACATTTTTGGTAAAAATCAAAGCATTGATGGGTCACACATATGCCTAGGTGTCTTGGGGACTGTATCCATCATCAATTAACCTTACAACCACTCCCAAACCCTTCATTTGCAGGCGACGCAGCTAGAACAGAGGAAACAGAGCATTTTTCTGGTTTTTTGCCTACGAGGAGATCAATTTCTCACTTGGTACTTGACATCTTCCACAATTTCTTTAGCAATTGGATGCTTTACACTTTGGAGAAGAGGGCTATGTGATTTGTTTGGTCAATGATGCTTAATTGAGCTGGGAATGAGCTGATTAAAACAGGTTGTCCACTGGTTGCAGAGAAACAGAGCATTTTAATTGAGCAATTAATCTTTGGTGTTTTACAATTGGACAAATTCCTCTTACATGGAGTTGATGGACACTATTGCTAAGCCAATGAATGCCTGGTTGCTCAATTTGGTGAAATATTGAAGAAATTAGAGCCAAATCATTACTGGTTTTTCTGGTTTTTCTGGTTTTTCCAAAAACAGAAAAAGGGGTTTTCAAAAATTGATATGTACACATGTCAGATGGTGTTGATACTCAACATTGAGGTTGATTAGGTGTCAATGCAAGTTTCCCATACTTGATTGCACCATTACATTGTGATTTGGAGCCTTGGAAGGCGTGTCAATTCAGGGTATCCCGCACTGAGTGAGTCAGTTCATCTCGGATGATTACAGGTTGATTTTCTACATCAAATTTGGAGTTTGTTGGCTACCTTGGAGTATCTGGAACATTCATTGGAATGTGGTTGAGCTGAGGAAGGCTCATTTACAGATTTGAAGTGTGCGGAAGGTGTATGCATTGAGCAACATGGACAACAATCCAGTTCAGATTGTTGGTGAAAAGCTGGATAGGAAGAACTTCCAGGCATGCAAGTACAGGATAAAGAGTTTCTTGAAAGAGAAAGGATTTTGGAATCTCATTACAGGTGCTGAGCCTGAGCCTGAGCTACCTCGGCAACCTACACAGCAGTAGCTTATTGCTCATAAGCAATGGTCAGAGAGAGCATTCAAAGTGCTGCATTATTTGTCTATATGTATATCTGATGCTATGCTCATACACATTCAGGATGCTGAGAATCCCAAAGATGCATGGGATACTTTGGTCAAAATGTTTGATACAGATACGAGTGCTCGTAAGTCTCAATTGCGACAGCAGATACACAATGTGAAAAGGAATAAAAGGAGCATACATGATTATGTGCAAGAAATCAAGAAGTTTGCAGATACATTGGCCACAATAAATGCCCCCATGCCTGATGATGATTTGGTGGATATTACCTTGCGTGTCTTGGCAAGGAATACAAATCCTTTGATACATCTATCTCAGTGAGGAGTATAGGTTTACCCGACTTCGATGAGTTGGTTTCACTCTTGTTGGTTAAGGAAATCAAGCTCAGTGATTCATTTTTGGATGCATCTACTAGCCATGATGATGGCAGAAATCAGGCTTTCTACTCGCAGAGAGGCTTTAGAGGTAGGGGGAGATTTGCATCACATGGACGTGGTGGTAATGGTCGTGGATGGCAGGACAGGCCTCCACAACAAAATTCTCAGCCTTCATATGGTGCTCGAGGTGGTCGTGGATATGCACCTCAGCGAGGAAGAGGTACCCCCCGTGGTCGAGGACGTTGGCAAGGCCAACAAAATTCTATGCAAGATGTGGAATGCCATTATCGTGGCAAATATGGTCATATGGCGAGAGATTGTTTCCGCAAACAGCATGATTTGAGAGGGGGAAGAGCACAACGTGGTGGTCATTATGGTGGAAACTATGCACAACATGGTGGTAACTATGCATCAAGTAGCAATGATGGAACTGCAAATCATTTGTTTGCCATGAAGCATGTTGTGGGTTCTATGACAACAAATGCTGAGAATGATGATACATGGTATATGGACTCAGGAGCATCAAACCATATGACATGTCATGGTGAATGGTTTGAGCATATGAAGCCTATGGATGTAAAAGGCTATGTGGAAACAGGTGATGATACCCAGCATGTAATTACACATGTTGGAAGTGTACCATTGGTCATGCATAATGGTCAGACAAAGTCTATGTCAGATGTGCTGTCGATCACTAAAAGCTTGGCCTTAGTTGGTCAAATGGTGGAACAGGGATTACAGGTTCGCTTCAACGAGCATGGATGCTTCGTTGAAGATTTCAAACATGGATGTAGAGTGATTGCTAAAGGCAAGAAAGAAGGAAGATTGTTTAAGCTGGATGCTGGAATTCCAGAGCTAAAATCAGCCATGTTCTCAAAGAGCAGGAATGTGGTACAGGACATTGATATGTGGCACAAGAGGATTGGCCATGTCAATATACAGAGATTAAAGAACATGCAAACAAGAGGCATTGTCAATGGTTTGCCTAGGTTCAAATATGATGGACATATGCATGTTTGTGAAGCCTGTCAGTTTGGGAAGCAGGCAAGGTTGAGGTTTCCTAGAGAAGGAAATATGAGTAACATGCCACTTGAGATAGTACACAGTGATGTATGGGGTCCTGCACAAAACCCATCTATCAAAGCCAGTTTATACTATGTTACATTCATAGATGATTTCTGCAGGATGACATGGATATACTTTCTGAAAGAGAAGAGTGAAGTGTTGAAAAAATTCATGGATTTCAAAGCTTTTGCAAAAAAGAAGTATGGCTGTTGGATTAAATGTCTGAGGACAGATGGAGGTGGTGAATACACCTCAAAAGCTTTTGAGCATTTCTTGAGGAAGCATGGAATAAGAAGACAATTGACTTGCAGGTATACACCTCAGCAGAATGGTGTGGGTGAGAGAAAGAATAGAGTCATATGTGAAGTGGCAAGGGCAATGCTTAATGAAAAGAGCATGCCAGATTACTATTGGGCAGAAGCATGTGCTACTGCAGTATATATATTGAACAAAACACCTACACAGCAGCCATTCATGGAAGCACGTTAGAGATGCGGCTCACAGGTTACAGGCCAGACATTGGACATCTTAAAGTTTTTGGATGCATAGCTTATGTACATGTGCCTGATGATAGAAGAAGGAAGTTGGATCCTAAAGCAGAGAAATGTGTATTTGTTGGATATGCACAGGATCAAAAGGCATACAAATGTTATAACCCTCAAACTAGACAAGTGGTCATCTCACGAGATGTGGTGTTTGATGAGCTTGCTAGTTGGTACAAAGCAAAAGATGAGGGAGTCATTGAGTCACTTGAGGCTGATGTGCCTGTGAACTTGCCATCACAAGCAAGTTCTAGTTCTACTACTATGTCAGGGCCAGCAGAGCAGAAGCTGAGAGCAGCAGTGTACGTCCATGGTCAGGACGTTTGAGGCATGAGAGTGTGAGCACTGGGAGTAGTGCTATGGATAAAGGCAAAAAGAAAGTCGAAGGAATTGGAATCACAGGTTATGAGTCATCTAGTTCTGAGAGTTTGGATGAGGAGCTTGGCATACCTGTTTTACGCACACCTGGTGCTAGACAGGATAGATATGTGCCACCACATGCTAGAGTTACAGGTGTTCAGAGTGACCCGCAGGCATTGCGGAGATCCCAGAGAGTCAAATATCCTGTTGACAGATTGACATATAGAGATTTTGCTATGCACTATGCATATATGACATCTATGGTGAAGCATGTGGAACCTACATGCTATACAGAGGCTATTGGAGAGCATGTATGGGAAAAAGCAATGGATGTGGAGATGGACGCATTGATCCATAATGATACATGGGACTTGGTTGCACTTCCAAAGGATAAGAATGTTATTGGATGTAAATGGGTTTACAAAGTGAAGTGCAAATCTGATGGTTCTATTGAGAGACATAAAGCAAGATTGGTAGCAAAGTGTTATGCACAGACCCAAGGTTTGGATTATGATGAGACGTTTAGTCCAGTGGCTAAGATGGGCACAGTGAGAGCAGTCATTGCTATGGCTGCAGCTAATGGCTGGGAAATGCATCAGATGGATGTTAAGAATGCATTTCTGAACTACAAGAGGAAGTGTACATGGCACAACCAGAAGGGTATGTACACCCTAGATATCCCACTCACGTATGTAGGTTGAAAAAGGCATTGTATGGTCTGAAGCAAGCACCTCGTGCTTGGAGTGATAAGATGAGCAGATATCTTATCTCACTTGGTTTTCAGATTTCTACAGCAGATTCTTCACTCTATGTGAAGAAGACACAGCATGGGATTGTTTTACTAGTCATCTATGTGGATGATTTGATTATCACAGGTGATCATGGTGCAGATGTGATGTATGTCAAGAAAGCTTTGAGTGGGCAATTTGACATGAAATATCTTGGTGAGTTGAGATATTTCCTTGGCATTGAAGTGGTGAAAGATCATGCAGGTACTTGGTTAGTACAGCGCCAATATGCATTGGATATGTTGGCAAAGTATGGCATGACAGGGTGTAAGCCTATGAGTACACCATTGGAGCAAAATGTGAAGTTGCGGGCTGATTATGGCGAGGAATTGGATGATCCTTCTATGTACAGGAAGATGGTTGGTAGTCTCATATATATGATTATCACACGCCCGAATTTGAGTTATGATGTGGGGCTAGTCAGTCAGTTTATGCAGAGCCTCAGGAAACCACATTTGGATGCAGTGAGACGCATCATGAGATATGTGAAGACCACAGCACATTATGGTCTATTTTATGAGAGTGGTAAAAGCTTGGACATACATGGCTACACAGATGCTGATTGGGTAGGTAGCGCATATGACAGGAGGTCTACTAGTGGATATGCTTTTACAATTGGAAGTGCTGTGGTGAGTTGGAGTAGCAAAAAGCAACCTACAGTTGCTTTATCCAGTACAGAGGCTGAGTACAGGGGTGCAGCCATTGCTACTTGTGAGGCTATATGGTTAAAGAGTCTCTTGACAGATTTATGTGAGCCTCTTGATGGGAAAGTTGTCATTCATTGTGACAACATGAGCAGTATACAGTTGGCAAAGAATCCAGTGTTTCATGCGAGGACCAAACACATAGAGGTCCATTATCACTTTGTCAGAGAGAAGGTGCTGGATGGTACAGTTGATCTTCACTATGTGAAGACTGATGAGCAGGTACATCTTTACGAAGCCACTTAGTAGGGAGAAGTTTGAGTACTTCCGGACTATGTTGGGAGTACATGGGATGAGCTTAAGGGGGAGTGTTGAGAGTCTTGATATCCCAAGCTCATCTACATCTTCATTGGCAGTACATCATGAGCTTGAGAGGGGCTGTTGAGATTCAAGCTCGATATGTCAGTGTGAGCCAGCTATGCTATGTGCTGGCAGATTAGGTAGGAACATGTGTGAGACATAAATGACCGCGTGTCCAGCTGGTCATAGTGTGTGGACATTAGCTAGGGTTAGTAGAGTGTGGACACAACTCATTGTGTGTTGTGTGGATCATGGATTAGTGCATTATGCTTTGTGTGAGAGTGGACATGGCTTCCCTCTATGGTTAGGGTTTGCAATATACATTAGGGTTTGCTCCTGTGTGTGTGTCTCCTCCTCTCTACCGTTCTTTCAACAATAGGTAAGGAAGATTATAGCTTTTTAGATTCATTTATGAGATCAAACACTCAGAGTGGGTTTTACCTATTGTGGTTGCCTAAGAAAAATGAAAAACTAGAGTGTGTGCGGATCTCAAGAAGGTGAATGTTGCCACCTATAGGGCTCACTACCCCCCTTGCCTTATTGTGAACATGTGCTAGAGCAAGTTGTAGGCAAGGAAGATTATAGCTTTTTAGATGGATATTCAGGCTATAATCAGATTTCCATTCCCCTTGAGGACCAAGCTAAAGTAGCATTTGTTACAGAAGGTGGTTAGCCACGTTCCAAAGGCTAATAAACACTGCCTTTACGGACTTCCTACTAAGAGAGTTTATTGAAGCTTTCTTAGATGACTTATGTGTTCATTCATCTTGGAAAGAATATCTAGCATGTTTAAGAAAGATCTTTGAAAGGTGTAGGCTTTATCGCATATCACTGAGCCTTTCAAATGCCAATTTTGGGTTTAGCATGGAGTTATCTTGGGACACAGTGGCCAAAAATGGTATTTCTACTACAAATGACAATGAAATCAAAGTCATTTTGGACCTAAGGGAGTTCAAAGATTTATGGGTCATGTTTGCTATTATTGACGGTTCATATTATTCTCTGCTAAGATAGCTAGACCTTTGTACAAGATTCTCAATTGTATTTGAGTGAAAAAAAGAATACCAACAAGCCTATGACACATTGAAGTGAGCTTTGGCTAGTGCTCCCATACTACGTGTGCTAAACTAGGATGTTATCTTCCATGTCCATATTGATGCTTCTAACTTTGCAATTGGATTCATCCTAGCCAGGTGATTATAAATTAGACTACCCTATTAGTTTCGCAAGCCATCAATTGAATGAGGCTGAAACTAATTATGCCAACACAAAGCATGAGGGTTTAGGAATGGTATATGCTGTTAAGAAATTTAGGCATTACCTGAAAAATATGTTGACAGAAAAGGGTTGAAGAAAGAAGTGGTTTGACTAAAATCTCAAGGATAAGAAGATCAAGGGAGGAGACCTCTTATGTATGGGGTCCATAGTGAAAAGAAAAACCTCAAATATATTGGAAAGGGATAATTTAGGGTTTGTGAAGTTACTCCACAAGGTACTATACATGTTAAGACTCTTGACAGAGTTGAAACTAACAGTTTAATTAATGGTAGTAAGTTTAAAAAATACTATCGACCTCTTACCAAAGAATTAACAAGTTTTGCTACTCAAAAAACGATCGAAGCCCAATAGGAAGCAAGGGAAAGATGAGAAAAACTTCAACAAAATTAAGAGGAAAACCTTAGTCCTATTGCTGGGCTTATATTGGATAGGTAATCGACAACATGGAGGATCACACCCAGCTCTCAGAAAACACCCATCGAGTTGCCTAGCCCCTATGGTAAAGTGTTCTATAACGCTATGCTTGACACGGGTGCTAGTCACAATCTACTCTCCTTTGCTACATGGAATCAGTTGGGTAAACCTCAACTTGAAAAGTCTAATATGAGAATAGAGGGTATAAGTGCCAAAAATACCAAAGTACTTGGTTTGTTTAGAACTATCATCTATGGTGATAACGGGCACTTGGTTGATAGCTTTTTGGTCATGCCCATAGGAACTTTAAAAGAACATGTCTTTCTTGGATGGATTCGGTTAATAGTGGCTCAATGCAGAATTAACTGGGCCACAAGGAGTGTCTCAATGGCAAAAAATACTAACCCTTCACTTTATAACTCCATGAACATTGCCTCCACATCAAATGCATTGGACAATTGTGCCGCAATAACAAAGCCTCAACATCAACACAATCCAATGTCGTTTCCTCCCCCCCATAAAAATCCACTTCACCACCATAAGGTTCTTCATCTTCAAGATCCACATCATCTATCTCCATACAGAAGCAATTACCAGTAGGGCATCAACATACATAAAGCCATAACATACCCTTAAGTGGGGTCCCTAAAGCCTCTCCCCACTAGTTCTCAATCGCCAACCCACTATTAAAAAACCCAGGAGGCCTTGTCGTAATAAAACTCAATCCAAACCATAGGTTACCTCTTAATGGATTCCAACTCATCTTCTTTAAGCTCAAGGCTACTATGAGGGTAGCATATGGATTTGGGTACTGAAGAGGATGCAGAGGTCTAGCCTCGTCATTCAGAGACACATCCATCGGCCAATCAACAATCTCTATAAGACTTTTTGGGTGCACAATAACTATAGAACAAGAGAATGAACAATCTCAATGTATAGACTTTTTCTGTAAGACTGACTATTGATGTTTCACATATCAGGCAATGGATTTCACTTGGTGTGACATGGTATTATCAGGGAGTGTCTAGCATACCACCTTTCCAAACACACTCGTGTTACTTTTATGGACCTGTAGGAGTGACTTGTTGTGGAAACAATTTCATTGATTTATTTTAATTGCAATTCCATCCCACGGCTCCATGCCATACATGTAAATGGTGTATGCTTCTTGCCACATCCCACCTTTGTTGGCAATATAGAATGTATTTTTAATGTTATGGGACCACATTATTCCAATTTACCCATGGTAGGAGTAACACCACAAAGGCATACTGACTTGTGTTATTTACGTGATCAATGGACCTAACCAAGTAAGAACACCCTAAGAGGAGGCAATGGAGCGATTGAGGCAAGAGCATTCCCGCTCACCCCACCACTTCATGAAACGCTCTTACCCACACCATGTTTGTTATGGGTAGCAGTAGTTGAGTTTATAGATCATTTCCAGGGCATAAGATGCTTGGAAAACTTACTTGTGGTACCTATGCCCTTTTATAGCTAGGATGCACAGAGACCCTTGCCTTCCCATGCAAGCGATGGTTATGTTTTAGGAAACGCAAGTGAGGGGAAAGATCAACCTAGTGATGCTAAATCGGAGCATGATTATGAGCTATGGCTATCTGACAATGAGATTTCTAGATGAATTTGATTTACAAGTTATTGAGGTGCAATCGTGAAAATCAGCTTCATATTTACAACTTGCAATGGATGTGCAACCTTGATTGGACCAGATTTTTCAGGTTATCCTAACTCACTCTTAACTTTGAAACTATTCTTGCACATCCTTACATGTATTCATAGAACTAAAAAGACCTTACAACTGGGTAAAATTTTCTTTCTAAGTGCCACTTAAAGGAAATTTAAAGCCATATTCTTTCTTAGACTTAGCAATGTTCCTACCTATCCATGTATGACCTTAAATTATGCTGATGCAGTATGCGAAGTACTCCCACTTAGCTTTTAGTGACCTTTAGCAGTGACCTTTAGCTGAGTTTTCTAGTGAGAAAATAGACAAATAAATAAAAAAATAAAAAAAGAGAAAAGACAAGAAAGAAATTCACAAAAAAGACCAAGAAGATAACTATCACCATAAAGGATATTGGTAGGACTCTTGGTTACTAGTGATGGTATCTTGAGACCGATGCCTTGTTTCTTATGGGGTAGGACCTTGCATTTCATGCATAGGCCATGGTAGATTGGCTTCTCATTTGAGCTATTTGTGCTCCTGAGTGCGATTGGGCAAAGCCCCATGACATTTGGTCATGCCCTACGCCTCTCCCGTGGCGTAAGGGTCCTCTAGTACTCTAGAACCTACATTAGGGACATCTAAACATGGTCAATTGCCTACTATTCTTGTTTAAACATGAGGAGAAGAGAACTATAGAAGCCTGGATCAAACTTAGATAGCCATGTAAATAGTAAGGAGAACCATTAATCATATAGAAGTCAAGAAGCAAATAACGATGGTGGACATGGAAACCTTGAAAATCAAGAAGGACAAGACACTGAAGGAAATGGGAATCTTGAAAATTAAGAAGGACAAGAAACTGGCTAGTGAGAGGAAAGAAGTGAACTAGAAGATTTATAAGGACAATCTTGACATGGGTGAATGCTTGCAACATGGAAAGATGTGCCCTATATGATGGTGGCTAAAGGAAGAGCAATGCTAAGTAAAGCAATGCACGGAATGGCCTAAACCTATGTTTGGAAGGCACATCATTGTAGAAAACCAATATGCATGGAGGCTACATGGAAGGAGTCTTGTTCTGAGGATGGAAATAGGCATAACCATGTAGAGGGACGTGGAAGAGAAGAATTGCAAAATAATCAGTAATAACAACAAGAAGAAGAAGCTGTGAGGACCAAAATCAAGATCAAGAGAATAAAGAATAAGAATCTTAAAGGAATCAAGGGGAAGGAAATAGGGAGTTAGAGATCTATAACGGAGGACAAGAAGAAGAAGAAGAATAAAGAGAGCCCCGGTGCTAGGTGAAATGGCCCTAAAATACCCAAAGTTTAAATAATCGAGTGAAGAAGATCCACATTCACACACCTTTGCATTTGAAATGATATTTTTGGCCACCAAATCACCTACAACTGAGAAGATAGAATACTTTTCCCGACTCTAGGAAGCAAAGCCACTAGTTGGTATGCACAATACATGTAGGAACAATTCTAGACATTTGATGAGGTGAAGAAGGCTTTCTTGTAGAGGTAATTTTAGAGAGGAAAAACTAGTATAGAGGTATTGGAAAAGCTGTAGAGGTTATCATAAAAGAAGCGACCTATAGAAGATTATGCAACAGAATTCAGAGCGCTCCTGCATGTGGACCAAATCAACACGCTAGTAGCATTCACATTAAGCCAGTAGTTTGTAAGAGGAGTATGCAAACTGCTTTAGATGGCAGTAGAGCAGGGTCAGATCTTGAAACCCTTACGTTTGAGCAAGTGGTAGAATGTGTAATGAGGGTAGATATATTGAGCCAAACCAGGAAAGACCCAAAGAAGAAAAAGAAAAGATTTGAAAAAGATAAACATAAGGAGCATGATCCTTCTAATTCTGAATTCGAAAAAGAAACTTCTCATTCAGAGTTGAGTTCAGATGGGATGATGCCAATAAAGAGAGGAAGATCCTCCGAAGAGAAAAATAAAGAAGCAAGTAGTAGATGTTCATGGAGAAGTAAAGGCTGCCCTAGCCAAGCTTGACGGAGGATACAAAGGATTAGGACTGAGACCGAACATGTGGTGTGGAAAATGTAACAATTAAGGCCACAACAAGGAATAATGTCAAATATCTTCAGCCTAGCTGTGTGTGCTATTTGCAACAAGAGTAACCAACACAACTGACAAATGCTACTACAACACTAGAAACAAGAATCCTAGAGTGGCTAAAAGGCAACCGCAGTTGTTGGCACTGTCACAACAATTGATCAGATAGCTATCGGACCTCCAAATCGACTTGCATATGGGAGACGAGGTGGTAGGTTTAACCAAGAGGTGGTAGGTTTAACCAAGAGGGGCTAGATTGACACGCTATTACTGCAATACACCTAGTCATAGATGGACAGACAGTCTGTTATGGAAATACACCACCATGAATTTCAAGTCTCAAGACAAAAGTAGGATACAGTCCCCGGGATCTCATGATGTCAATATGGTGAAGGTGGACGCTGAGCCTATAGGAGGATAGGGAGAGATGCACCTAGAAGTGGGGGCAGTAAGGAGATCAACTATAGAAAAAGTAACGGATGAGAATTCTAAGAAGGATAACAAGCTAAAACTAGAACATTGGGAAGGACAGTAGAAAGTTCAGGAGTAAGTCACTAAGCTTGTGAAGAATACATAAACAATGGTCTCGACAATGCAAGTACACGCAAGCTTGGGGGAGGGAAAGTTGATGAAGGAGAGTTACAAGAAAAAAGCAACAATGCAACATTAATGTACAAGAGGGAAGGGTGCAGGATTGCCAGAGAGAGCCCAAAGTACCCTAGGAAGAAAGGACCATTATGTAGGAAAAGCACATGGGAGGAATGGACTATGAAAGAGCCTCTTTTGAAATTTTTCCACGAGCTAAAAAAAGTTCCTCTCACACTAATATATGGTTTAAAAAAGTTTCCAAGCCTCTTTACCCAAATCCTCTGGTGTTTCTCATTTTCATGTTCTCTCAGAAATTTTATTCATTATTCTCCAACTTCTCATCTCCAACGTCTAGTATTGTGTGACATGCATAGAAGATTCAATTTATTAGAATCTTGTTTAATTTATTTCTATTCAGTCGGTTTGTAGATCCAATGGTAGGTGTTTTACATCTTTTGATCTCCAATGGCTTCCATAGGCTCACAAAGATCCCCTAGAGACTCTTTTACTTTATTTCTTCTTCACAATGTCACAGATGATAGTTGTCACTAGCAAACATCAACATTTAAGAAGAACTCTTAGGTATACATGCAACCTCGGGCTATAGTTCCACATTAAGTTCACTATTGTGGTGTAATAGAGAATCATTGGAAATGATTCTCTATTACACCATTGTGGTGTAATAGAGAATCATTGGAAATGAAATCTACTTAGGTTTAAGGAAACAAGGGAGAATGGTCTTTATATACTTCATGTTCTGAACATTAGAAAGAATCTACTTGGATTTACGAAAACAAGGGAGAATGGTCTATATATACTTCATGTTCCGAACATTAGAAAGAATCTAGTTTCTATTAGTGAGATGATTGAGCACAGGGTTTGTAGGTGCGCTACTTCACCTTACCATCCTGCATAGACAATGGCACATCTCCAACATGGGCAGTCAAATGAGCAATGTCATCCCATGTTTCAACAAAACCTGGTCTTTCAAGACTCTTCATGTCCTTGAACCACTCACCGTGACTTGTCATGTGGTTTGAAGCACCTGAATCAACATACCACACATCATCCTTACATGCTCCTACATCATTTCCAGACACAGTATTAACTACATGTTGCATAACAAACAACCTTTCATTATCCTCATTATTTTTGCTAGAGGACGCATAGTTATTTTGCTACACTTTTCCATTTTGCATGTCATTCTACTTCTTATAGCAATCTGCCTGCACATGTCTAGGCTTAACACAATAAAAATAGCCTCATGTATCATTATGCTGCCTTTACCAATTACTAGGACCTCTTTGACTCCGCTTGCCTCTAAACTAGCCTCTTCCACTTGTGTGTTGTTGTTGTGATTCATGGGATTGTTGTTGCTCTGCTTCTCCTAACCATAATTCTAATTACCTATTTGGCCACCACCTTGGCCACGTCCACGACCTCTACCTTATCCTCTACTTGAACTTGTGTAGAAGGCTTGCTGCTTTGAACTATTTTTGTTTTGAAGACTGTTGATCTTCACCCAAATTATTATCTTCAATGATCAGCATTGACAACCAAATCTGTAAAGTTGGGAATGTTTTCTCAAGTCTAAATAGAGGTCTTGAATGCCTTGTACTGTGTCCCAAAGGACAATATAGAATCAGAGTTTTCTTACCGGTGCCTCCCAAAGAGCTCCTGTGTAGTAGCAAACACAAAGGGGGAAGAGTAGATGAAGCTCTTACCCTCATATCCCTTCTTGCCGCTCAGCATTTAGTATAAACCAGGCTCTGATACCATGAAAAGATGTAGGGGAGAAGAGATCTTGAGCTCTTACAAGCACACACACACACACACTCACACAAACCCTAGAAGAGAACACACAAGATGAGAGGTTGAAATTTTTTCTTCTTCAACAAAAGAAGTCTACAACAAAAGAGATAAAATGACTAACACACATACTAGAGTAAATTTCTTCTTCTTCTTATTCAACAAAAGAAGTCTACAAAAGAGATAAAATGACTAACACACATACTAGAGTATATACAAGTGGTCTATAATGTGAACTCGCTAAAGTGGAGTGGATAGATGTGGACTAGTCAGTGTAGTCCACGAGCTGTAGAATCTCTAGCAAAGATATGTTAGTATACCAGCCCCTCCAGTGATGTAAATGTCGAACGGTCATGCAGGCGAGACTCGTGAGTGTCAGCTCATGTTGAGCTTGACATCTCAACATTTCTTAGGTATCAATTTCACTAACCCTTCCTTAAAGTCTTTATCTAAGCACCCTGTCGTCTTAAAGGCCTTGTTATAGACTTCCCAAACAAAGTCCTCCTTCAAAGAGAGCCAAAAAATAATAAAAACTCAACAGTTAAACCATCCCTGTAATATTCCTCCCCAGCCCTTCAAGATGTCTAGTTTCTTCCCCTGTAATCAATTTTCTTTTCAGAATAATAAAAGATCTTGTTTCTACATGTTTTGGCCTAGAGAGAGAAAATATTCTAGAGAGAGATAATTTAGTTTTTAGATATCTTTGGACGAAAAAATATTCTTTCTTATTAAAATAAATTCCCTTGAAATAGAAGTTTAAAAAGAAATTCCTAAGGTGCATTAGAAATAAATTATAATCTGCACAAAAGACCTCAGCCTAAGGGTCCAAATTTTTTAAAAATTTTGGATTAAGGTTCTTATGGACCAATACGATTAATCCAAATGTAGGTAGGAGATACATTGAAGAATAAAAGAGTAAATGCTCACATAAGATGAAGAGTGGACTAAGGACCAAAGAAAAGAATTAAAAAATTAAATTTTGACACTTTAGAGTGGGGATCTTCCCTCATGAAGTAGGCACCTTTTTCTCACCATTACCCCCAATTTTTAATCAATAAAATGAGATATTTTAGTCTCCTCTCTCCTGTTTCAAAACTAGATCAGTAAGCTGAACTAACCCAAAAATGGTCAAAATTGACCAAACTGATCTGGAAAATTCTAGAATGAGTTTGCTTGGTTAGAGGCTCACTTTTTCCTATAAATAGAAGCCTCCCCCTTTGTAAAAGATTAATGGTGTTTATGCACTATTACTCTACTCTTACCCTGAGCCATCTACATTGAATTTGTTGATAATTCAATTATTTTTGGCCTAATCCTCTCCAAAGTGAATCGGTGGCCACTCTTGCTTCAAACAAGAGTAGAACCCTCAGCCACCAAGGAAAGCTTACAACCTCCATGTAAGCTAATTCTCTTACTTTGTTTAATGAAAAATCTATGGTTTTCTTAATTTTTATGTTTTGTAAATGTTTGAATTAAATTCAGATGATATGCCTTTGAGGAAAAGGCCACCCCCTTCTCTTCTTTACATTCCAGCCTTTCTTAATCCTAGAAAGATTAACTAAGAGATTAATTAAACTCTTCTTATTGTTTACATTCTTGAATTTAGAAAATTGTGTAGATTAGAATTCTATGAGTCTAATTTGGGTTAATTTAAGTTAAAAATAGAATGATAAAAATGAGAAATGGTCAGCCATACAAAGGAGGTTATGGCAAAATTTTCCAGAATTTTGTGGAAAAGAAAGTTAGTTTTTATGTTATTCCAAAAGAGTAATTCCCACCATTTTTGCATCTAAAAGAAATATTCTAATTACTCCATATACATATTCACCTATGAATATGCATGGATATGACTGATATTAATTACAAAATTTGATTTTTATGCATAGAAAGGTGCATAATGGAATTTTTTATCATAAAAGTGTTATTCTCATTAAATTTGATTTTTACTGCCTCAATCGCATTCGTATAAAGAAGCAAAACTGCGAAGGCAACATACCATGGTACACACGATTCATTACAGAAAGAGGTGTTGTAATTTTATCTCTAGGGATAAAGCGGCTAAGAAGCCTAAAAACTTGGCATGAAGTTCTGAAGTTCCTGGGTGAATGATCAAAGAGTTGCGCATGCTGATTAGAATCATGGCTAAGGAAATATTCTGCCTGAGCCTCTGACGCTGACTGGTACTGATATTAATACATCGTCCTCCACAAAACCACATATACCGACGTCGCTCAAGAGGATCAAGAAAGTAAAGACTCTCCATTAGGAAGTGAATGGGGTCTTCTTGGGCCCTTTAATTTGCCCAAGCCTAATCAAGGTGATTAAGGAATAGCCAAATGGGGGGTTGCCATGTGGACTGAAATGTTGGGTTTGTAAGAGAGGTGTAAGAGTGGTCAAAGGGTGCACTTTTCACCCCAAAAAGGGGGGAGGCAATTTTACAATTTTCGGACCTCCATAACTTCTACATACAAGCTCCGATTTGAGCGGAGATTATAGATCCGTGATCTATGCATCAACAACTTTCCATAGATATGTTACATGATATGGTTTTGTCCGCTAGATTTTAAATTCCATTTTCCCTCCAAAATTTAAATTCGAATAAAGTAGCCGTTTTGAAGCTTCTAATTAGAAAACGTTTCTTCTTAAGAGAAAAGGTTTGACTCCTTAAACTGCCAAATAAAAGGGCCCAAGAAGCCTTCCATTGAGGTCCTAATGAAAATGACGTGCGAGTCTCACTCTGCTTACTCGGGTCATAGCAAAGTTAATGAGGTGCTCGAATGCAAAGGCTATCATATCCTGACTCTGGGAGAGTTCAAGAATGCCAGAAAGATTCGGGGTATCCATCTATAAATTCCAATTCAATTTATGAGTTTTCAATTTTTGAAGTTCCTTCAACATAATATTAACAAGCGAAAACATTATTTTACTTTAAAATTTTTAAGCAATTTCTGCTGTTGTCATGTAAATTTACAACAGTGCTCTAATACCAATTGTGAGATCCCACTGCCCCCTCCACGCACCGGATTCCCTCTTGCGCGGGGCAGGGTTTCCCACTCGGGGCCTCACCCTCGAATGTCCGGGCACGAGACTAAGCTGGTGGTCATTCCAAAAACCGAAATCGGAAAATTTTCCATACCCGGAAAGCGGGGACGATTCCACCATTTTGAATTTCTTAACGAATTTTTCTA
The DNA here is from genome assembly GCF_041138505.1 of Cibotium barometz. Lineage (NCBI taxonomy): Eukaryota > Viridiplantae > Streptophyta > Polypodiopsida > Cyatheales > Cibotiaceae > Cibotium > Cibotium barometz. The sequence goes on from NC_141082.1 coordinate 42,423,729, forward strand.
ACGAGGTTAAGACTAAACTAACCTTCATCTGAATAAACCGGATAGAAGGAAAACTATAATAGACTTGACTTGAAGGAATCAACGCTTTTTTCCTAATTGAATTAGGCACAACCGCCGTTGATCTATTCATTTGAGAAGTCTTCAAGTTATCATTTAACTATTCAAGTTCTAAGCGTAATCTTATTAATCAATTTTATTAAAACTCTACTGATTCCAGCCTCATCCGGTCCATGGGTTAAGCCACCCAACCACTGGAATAGTAGAACCAGACAAGTACTCACCCACCCATTATTGAAAGTCTTTCTTAACTTTTTCTTTAAAATACAAATACTCACACACTCCTCTTTAAACTTTAATTTATAAAACAATCCATTAACAAACAATTACTAGGTACAAATGTCACAACTCAAAATTTCTATTCAATCCTTGTTTCTCATAAAACAGTATCACTCTGGACTCTCCATTGAGACCAGCAGGTCAACAACGAGATCCAGTAACAGATTACAATAAGTTTCTCGTTATCATACATATATATCTTCCACGACATACGCATGGGTGTCCTCGGCACCGCGAGCCCGTGCATTGCGTGGTCAGAACCCTCCAAGATAGGTGTCCCGGCACTTCACTCAAGGACTGCTTCGTCGGCCCTCGTCCATCGTATCGGAAGTACACCATTTTAACGATACCGAGGCTGGTCAAGACCTGGGCAGGCTTTGTCGCCGCGTGAGCCGTCCTTTGAACACTCCATGCCGCCAGCTGTTTGCAACCAAACTTCCCTTAGAACAACATATACCAAATGCTCCCTCCAAGCATTCTGGCGTAAGATAGTCCTTTAAGAAAACATGGTTTCTATGCAAGTTTTCAATTTTGGTTTTCTTTTGAATACAATGAGTATATCTAAATTCCGTATTCCAAGACTTCTAGATCACAGGTTTGGATTCCCAAGTAGAATTCCTCGAATCCGAATTCTTGATCCTCATATCAAAATCAAAGGTCTCAACTAAGTTTCAGATTCGGTGGGTGATTTGAGTGTAGATTATTAACATGGTCACATCGTCATTTCTTGAAACTGATGAAGGAGTTACGTCTTAGTCATAGTCTGATTCAGGGTTTGAGTCTCGTAAGGTTCTCCCTGAACTATCTTTCTCGAAGGTAATATTTCAATTACTACTTTACTAAATTCAAAACTAAACACGAATTCCTATGAGGAATAAATTAGTCATTTATCTAAAATTTTGACTTTGATAGTTTTTTTGAATTTTCTCATTACCATCCTATAGAATATAAAACGGAATAATTTTCCTTCACTGAGTATTTACTTATTCATTTTTCCAATAGTCATGGGATTTAAACATAGGATTAAAGTGAACTCTTATTTTGATAAAAAATTTCTTTTATGCATAAAAATCAATATTGGTGAAAGAAACACTTTTGTAATTAAAAAAATTCTTTTATGCATGATTTTATGCATAAAAATCAATATTAGTGAAAGTAACACTTTTACAATAAAAAAATTTCTTTTATGCATAAAAATCCATTTTAATGAAAGTAACACGTTTATAATAAAACTATTCTTTTATGCATCTATCTATGCATAAAAATCCATTTTGATGAAAGTAACACTTTTATAATTAAAAAAATACTCTTTTATGCATCTATTTATGCATAAAATCCATTTTGATGAAAGTAACACTTTTATAATAATAAAAAATATTCTTTTATGCATAAAATCCATTTTGATGAAATTAACACTTTTGTAATTAAAAAAATAATCAATATGAATCTTTCTATGCATAGAATTTCATTCTATTGAAAATCACTCTTTTATAATAAAAAAATAATCAATATGCCTAGAATTTAATTCTATTAAAAATCACTCTTTTATTAAAAAAATAATCAATATGCATCTTTCTATGCATAGAATTTAATTCTATTAAAAATCACTCTTTTATAATAATAAAAATTCAATATGTATCTTTCTATGCATGAATGAAAATGACACTTTTAGAATACACAAACGATGGGGATTACTCTTTTTCTATGCATGAATGAAAATGACACTTTTAGAATACACAAACGATGGGGATTACTCTTTTTGATTAATAAAAGATGAAATTTATTTCATAAATTTTTAGAAAATTTCACCATAGCCTGGCTAACCATTTTTTAATTTTTCTAACCTTAATCTACTTAGGAATTATCCCCAATTGGTTTAAAGCATTCTCAACTAATCAATTTTCACTTTTAAGAGAGAAACAATATGAAAAGTTTAATTCCATCACTTAACTAGGATAAAGAAGGGCTGATTTTAAGAATGAGAGAGGGGGAAAGCCTTTCCAAGAAGGCATAGCATCTGTTTATCATTTTAAGATAACAAACAATTTAGAAAACCATTAAAAGAATAAAGAAAAATATAAGATTTCTAACTTACATGAATTCTGGGAGCTTTCCTTTGGCTTGATGGTTTGAGGGTTCTACTCTTGTTTTTGCAACAAGAGTGGCCACCAATTCTTTAGAAGAGGGAATGGTCAAAAACTAGTGAATTATTAAGAAATTCAGAGTTCTTGGCTCTTGGGAGGAGTAGAGTAACACTGCATAAAACACTGTTAAGCTTCAACAAAGGGGGAGGCTTGTGTTTGTAGGAAAAAGTGAGCTCCTAACCAAGCAAACTGATTCTAGAATTTTTCAGTTTCCAACACACATGTGAAGTAGGTGCCTCATTCATGAGGGGGGAATCCCTATTGTGAGGTGTCAAAAATCCCTTTTTTAGTAATTCCTTTAGTCCTTAGTCCACTCTTCATCTTATGTGAGTATTTACTCATTTTTGGGGGGATTTTCTTTATTTATTCTATTTATCTTATCCACTTATTTGGATGAATCTGATTGGTCCCTCAAAACCTTAATTTAATTTTTTTTGAAAATCTGGACCCCTAGGGTAAGGCCTCTTGAACAGATTATACTTGATTTCTAATGCACCTTCTAAAAATCTTTTTGAACTTCTGTTTTCGGGGGAACTTATTTTTATAAGAAGAGATATTTTTCTATCCAAAAATATTCAAAATCTGAATAATCTCTCTCTAGAATATTTTCTCTCTCTAGGCCAAAACAGGTAGAAACAAGATCTTTTATATTTATGAAGAGGGATTTGATTACAGGGAAAGATGCTGGACATCTTGAGAGGCTGGGGAGGAATCTTACAATATTAAAATAATCATATTTTCTATTATCCCTTAAATTTTCCTCTACAACTCTTGGAGTTGCTCTTCTCTCTTGGTGGACCAGTTGATTGGTCGGGGGCTTCACTACTAATAGAGAATCAAGCCAAACTTGGAGGTAAAATCAAATTTTATGGTTTTTTCCAATTTGACTTTGTTCTTCTCAACCCCTCTCAAGCTTGAGAAGCTTTCTAAATGATTGTTTGAATTCAAATCAAGCTTTCTCTTAAAGTCTTAATGCTTAATTAAGAGAAAGTTAATCTTTATACTTATTTGTAATGTTTTCTTTAAGTAAATGTCTCTCTCTAAAAGAGTAGCCATCTTTATGGCTAAATTCCTTGAAAAAGGATGCTTCTCAATGATAGTCTCTTAATTCAAAGCTAAACTCTAGGCTTGATAAGCTAGAGATTAAGAAAATGGTATTTTTATGATTTTGTGTTAACAAAATAATGGTTTTTTCTTTTAGATTATTTATAATTAGTTAAAAACTACTTTGATCGATTCTAAATGAGAAATAGATTATCCTATCAATTTGGAAAAAGAGAAATAATAGAATTAGCTCAATCTAGTGGGATAATCATAATTAAGTTTATGATTATGGTTAAAATTATGATTTAAATTCATAGTTTGATTTTAAGCATAAAAGAGGAAACTACTATCATATTTTCATTACAAGCTTTTATTCTTTAGAAAAAAATTGATAATTATCAGTAATAGCAGCGAAGCTATGGTAAAATTTTCAAAAAATAATACATATCTTATTTTCATGCATGATGCTAAAAGAGGATTTCCTACCATATTCTAGGATTGGACATCCTATATGCAAAAAGAATGATTTTCATCATATTCATGAGAAATAAATTTTTTGTAATTATGCATAATTAATTGATTATGAGAAAAGAGTAAATTTTGGTAAATTTATTTTTATACAAAAAGAGAAATTCCTATGATATTTGAGATCCAAGTAATTAAATGGTAAAAGAGGAATTTTTGGTAAATTTATTTTTATGCAAAAAGAGGAATTTCCATGATATTTGAGATCCAAGTAATTAAATGGTAAAAGAAGAATTTTTGGCATAATTCAAATTATGAGTATTTATCAAAAGTGGAATTTTGAGCATTATTAATTTTATTGGAAAATATAGGTAGAATTAACTTTTGTAAATCCCATGAATCTTTTACTCAAAAAGAAGAATATTGAATATATTTCACTTGAGAAATTTGAGAAGAATATGAAAATATCCATCGAGAAATAGTACCTTTAACTAGGCCAAACAATTGACAGAAACTTAGAAAAGTCCCATCGGTATCGAAAGTAGAAAATGGTACTAAATGTGAATGCGATGTGATAAGATGTGAGTGGATGTGATGAGATGTGATGTGATGTAAATGGATGTGGATGTGGATGTGATGAGATGTGAATGGGATGTGATGTGATGTAAATGGATGTGGATGTGAATGTAAATGTGATGAGATGTGATTATATGTAAAAGGATGTGATGTGATGTAAATGGATGAGAATGAGATGTGATGATATGTGAAAGGATGTGATGTAATAGATGTGCATGTGAATGAATGGATGGATGTGGACAGATGTGGATGTGGATGAATGTGACGAGCTGTGAATGGATGCGGTGTGATATGGATAGATGTGGATGGAATGAATGTGATGTGATGTGGATGGATGTGAACGAGATGTGATAAAATGAGGATGGATGTGAACGAGATGTGATAAAATGAGGATGGATGTGACGAGATGTGAATGAATGTGGGATGTGAATGGGCGTGAAGGATGTGAATGGATGTGATAAGATGTGAATGGATGTGATAAGATGTGAGTGGATGTGGTGAGATGTGAATGTGATGTAGTGAGATGTGAATGGATGTGATGCGATGTGGATCTGGTAAGATATAAATGGAAGAGATATGATGTGGATAGATGAGATGTGATGTGATGACTTGGGTAGATATGAATGGATGTGAAGTGATGTAAATAGATGTGAACGTGATGTGATGATATGTGGATGTGATGTAGATATGAATGAATGTAGATGGATGTGATGTGATATGAATGGATGGGATGTGATGTGGATATGTTGTGATGTGATATGATGAGGATAGATGTGGATAGATGTGATGAGATGTAATATGATGTGATTGGATGAGAATGGATGAAGGACGATGGGAATACATATGACTAGATGTGGAATAAGCAATGTGAATTGATGTAGAAGAATGTGGAATAACGAGAAAGGATGTGGAACAATGTGGAAAGATGAGAGTTCGTTAGAAACTGTATTTATGAAACCTATTTTTAAATGATTGTTTTATGTCAAGAAGGATGGGAAAGCATTTTGACCATCTTGTAAATGAGATCCTGGAGACCTAAGTGATAAAGTTACAATAGCTGACGGAGAGTCAATGTAGAACATCTCACGTAGCAAGGTCGACCGAGGTCTTCACTAGCCTTGGTTTGATTTAAATGGTGAGCTTCCGGTACGGTGGATGAGGGACCAAGGAAGCGGCCTATGAGTGAAGCGCTAGGTGACCTGCAAAGGAGCCTAGAGAGTAATGACCATACGGTGCTCGGGCTCTGGGGATTGCCGCCTGAAGATACCTACACGTGCATTGGGGAAGAAAAATGGAACAAGGTGTTAGAGTTGTTAACTGAACTCGGATATGGATCTAGTTGATTGTCCTTGTTGGTCCTTAAACGGATGAGTCCATGGCTCTTTTATATAGATATGTTGGTTGATCTTACTGATCTTCAATGGAGAATCCATCTAGATTTTCTTATATGATTATATTGCCGGGTACTATGAGCTAGGAACTATTGAAAAGGCTGTGAGTGAACAGGTGGTGAGCGTTCTGGTTGCCAATGATGCCATAGGTACACCGATGAAGGAGTGATTGTAAATTAGAATTCAAGCTGGATATTTTAGAGAATTATGATCAGTGATACTATGGTTTCATTAAAAGACTGTTTTAAAGACAGTTGAATATGTGAAACATGCAATTTCATATTGGGTGTATAAGTGGTGTGACTATCTTGAAGTTTGCTTGAAGTGTCGGCTAGGGGGCCTGGGAACTCTTTCCCCTGGTACCCGGGGCAAAACATAACCAAATTCCTAAATGGATCCTATCACGAAAATGGTTGTGCGGTTGGCTAACCCATGGGATTGGATGGGGTTAGGTTGGACTGATGGATCCCTAAAATGAGACTCAATTCTGTTAAGTTACGATAGTTGAAGTAAATCCCAAATAACCCTTGTTCTATGGAAAAGAATCAACGGCTAGGCCTCTTGATGAGGAAAAAAGCATTGGACTCTATGATCCAAGTGCAAGTCTCTTCCTTGATCTGACCATGAGACTTACGGGTTCAGTCGGATTAGTTTGGTTAGTGATAACCTTGACTACATTAGATTAAAATATCCTGGAGGAATTGCCTATGTCTGCTGGGCGAGGGAAGATTTTCCAGGTTCAGTTTTGTAAGAACCGAGGGATTAGTCTCTTGTCATGATATCCATGGGCGAGGCCCCGAGTGAGAGGCTCTACCCTACGCAAGAAGTGCTACTTCCGCTGCTTCTAGCACCCCGGAATTCGTTGCACAGAGGGGGCAGGGATCTTTCAAGCATCTTCACCTCATGAATATCATTTTCACTACCACCTATGGCAATCAACTCTAGCAATCAAGTCAAACATAATAGCAATCAACTATGGCAAACAAGAACATAGTGGTATAATCCCTTTTACAATATTTCTCACATAGAATAAGAAGTCATAATTGGATATCTAAAATCTAGTGGTGACAAGATACTCCCTTTCATGTTATAAACCTTAGAATTTGGAAGAACACATGGAACCCCTATCGCTATAGTATTGTGTTACCATCATTATCCTTCTTTTATAATTCAATACTACCATCATTTGGCAACCATTCATGAATGGATTTAGGATGTACTTTATATTGCATGACTAGAACCTTTTCCTGTATGAAGAATCCTAATCGTAATGGACTTGAGTGCCCCACTAGCACATCTTGTCCATTAGACATCAATGAATCCCTTGAAATATGGGACATTTGTGATCAAGAATGGGGCTGGATCAGATACTTAGCTATCCTTGAATATTTTCATTAACTGTGGAAAGGTGAATATCTAGCTAGTCCTCAGTCTTTGAAAACCTACTAAACATTGCATCAATATCCTTATGTGTATAACCAACCATTAGAAATACTAACTAGACCATCTTAAACACTCCTTTGGCTAACTAACAATGATATATAGGTGAATAAATACTAATTCTTATTCTCTAAGGCACAATTGTAACATCAAAATCTCTGGCAACTTCTTGAATTATGAACTAGGATTTGTGTTCAACTTCTATTGTTATCATTAAACGTAGTTGAACAAGCACCCATGTATCCATCATGTGGGTAATGGTGATCAAGAGCCTTTCTAGAGTTTAAAGCATTCAACAATGTGCTAATAATCTAGGCATACCATCATTGGCAATATCTCCATACTCATGTTTGTCATTCCTCTCAAGGTTTCTGAGACACAAGGCAAGAGAAACTATAATGAAATTCGGATCAGATAGCCATAAGCCAATAGCAAAATGTCCATAGTGCCCTTTTCCATGTACATGGGTTATTATTCCCATTAGTGACACTGGCAATTAGTCAATCTCCTTGGAATACACCTTCAATATCGAGATCACTACTTTCTTCTAGTCCATCTTATTATGTATTATGTAAAAGTTCTTATTAGGATTGAATTGTGAGGTTAATCTCCAAGCATAGTGGAGATTCCTATAGCCAAGTTTTTGGCACATGTGGGCTTTTGTTTGACGCATCAATCTATTACATTCATGTGGCTCCCATTTATGCCACTACATATAGTGTGTTTTGAAAACTCACTTATTTTGGCAAGGATAACAAGCTTGAATTATATATTCCAGATCCTACCAAATGTTGATGTTGACATACCCTTTTGATTAAGATGCATCAATGTCATATTAACCTCATTCAAAATGTCCACTTGTTTGTAGATTTCTGGGAAAACTAGTTGGGTTTCCCTAGAACCATTTCTCATTTTTATGCTCTTGTGAGGCATTTTCTCAAAATTGTTTTGTAAATATTCTTGAACTATTGTCCTTGAACCTAGTTCAAGGACATCCCATGCCTTTCTTATAATCCCCTTATTTCTATACATTGACCTTCGTATACTACCCTGTACCTATAACATGTTATCGATGGAATACCATGCATCTCATACCATGCCCTTGAACATACTTTCACACCATTGAATGTGAAGCTATATTGGCTTCCATCCACATAGTATGCCATTTCCATGGAGTCATCATTTTCACGGAATCATCATTACATAATCAGTGTGATATTACAAGCAACACTCCCGAAATTCTTTGCATAATTATTTCAATGCATCACGGTAAGCAACTTAGCAACATTTTCTCCTGCAACAATCAATTTTAGATACATGGGAAATAGTATCTAGTGTTGTTCTGTTTGAATTCCCTATTATGGCCAACACTTTGGGCTGCCTCTTCACCATGTAGTATCTCTTCTTCTTGGAGTATCAACATATTCATCAATAAATTGGTCATCCATATCAGTGGAATCCTCTTTAACGTGAGGAGTGTTTAACCATCCTCAAATGTGTCTTTTAATAGGCCACCTAATAAGATTAACAACATTATCTGAAGAAGGTAGTGATGATGATTGAACTTATTGGATGGCTTGATCAACCATCTCCCACATCATCTCCCCCTAAAACTTCAAAACCAATGGCCTCATATGGAAAGACCAACAATATGATCCCTTTCCCAACACATTATGCTTTTCTCTCTCCCCACAATGCAATAAATTTTTCTCTCCACCAACTCTCACACGGACTAAAATTCCATCATATGGCACTGACTCTTGAATTGGTTGAACCCAAACTTTCTTAAAAGTCAAGTGCTACACCTAAGCTCTCTAGAGAATGCTTACACCACTTGACAATGCTACCAACCATATAGACTAATTGCTTACAGCTAAGGTGGAAAAGGTAGTGCAATGTCATGGTTGAAGAATTTGTGTGAATGCTCATAGAGACGTGGTCTTTCCCAAGTGTCTCTCCATGACACATCTTCCTCATGGGTTGCATGTATCTTCCCTATAGCCACCATCACATTATAGGTGATCAACTTGACACATTCTCTGTGAGAAGTCTGAGATGCCATTTGAACTGTATACATATAGGAAAATACATAACTTCAGTACTTTAAATTTGATCAAGTGTCCAAATTTCATTATTATAATATTTATTATAATCTATCATTAATATCATCTTCTTTCACTTACCACTTGATATAGAATTGGTCAATTGTCCAAATTATATACAATATGGATATCTTTGAGGTCATGGTGGGTGGCAGATGTCCAAATCCTTCCTCGATCGAATACATGGACCACTCCATTTTTGTGGGATTATTACCCAAATATTTGTATGTATCCCATCCTCGCTTCCAAATGCCACAACCCTCTAAAGACATGGTTAAGTGTCCAAATCTATTTATATGGAATTCTCTCACATCCTAGTTTTATGAACCTAGCCATTTGTATATATATATTCCCCCATCCAATACCACAAAATATACATTTGGCCAATTGTCCAAATCTATATATAATATAAATTTGCCTCATACATCGTGACTTGTGCACTAGCCATTTTTACATACCCTCTCCCATCCAATGTCACTTATTTAGTATTTACCTAGGTGTCCAAATCTATATCTGATATGGATACACATAAAACCTACTCTTTAGGACTTAACCATCAATATATATATCTTTCTAATGCCAATTCTCTCCAAAGTCTTGACTAAGTGTCCAAATCCACCTCAAATTTTGATTTCTATCACCTCTTAGTTTTATAGACCTAGCCATTTGTAATGCCACCCTAGTTTTAGTCAAGTTTCCAAATCTACCTCTAACATGGATTTCTAACAAGGCTCTAGTTTTGGCCAAGTGTTCAAATCAATGGCTAACATAGATTTCTAACAAGGCCCTAGTTTCGGTCAAGTGTCCAAATCAACTTCAAACATTGAATTCTAACAAGGCACTAGATTTGAGCAAGTGTTCAAATAAACCTCTAACATGGATTTCTAAGAAGGCCCTAGTTTTGGCCAAGTGTCCAAGTCAACCTCTAAGATAGATTTCTAACAAGACTCTACTTTTGGGGCCAAGTGTCCAAATCTACCTCTTACATGGATTTTTAGCAAGGGCCTAGTTTTTAGCAATTGTCAAATCTACCTCTAACATGGATTTCTAACAAGGCCCTAGTTTTGGGCAAGTACTTAGAACAACCTCTAACATGGAATTCTAACAAGACCGTAGTTTTGGCCAAGTATCCGAATCAACCTCTGACCTGGATATCTAACAAGGCCCTACTTTTGGCCAATTGTTTTAATTATACCTTTAACTATATCTACATGTATATATAAAGTAGGACAATTGACCTAGTTTTGGCCAATTGTCCTAATTATACCTTTTTCTATATCTATATCTATATCTATATATAAATGTAGATGTGTGTGTGTGTGTGTGTCTATATATGTATATTTATGTACATATTTATGTATGTATGTATACCACCATAGGCCCCCAGAAGGGGTCTGAGGGACTGCCATGGAAACGTGACGAGTGTGCAGACAAATAATATATACACACATAAATGTGCATGTACATGCATGCGTGTGTGTGTGTGTAAAGATGAGCAATTATGTCTCACAATTTGCTATTTGAATTTTTTTAATTAAAAAAAAAACTAATTAGGCCATATTATATCAAGAAACATAGACACAATGCAAGTTTCATCTAAACATGATGGCTTTGATATCATGGATGTTGAGACAAACACAAACAAACAATATAAACAAATGGAAAGTGTGTGTGTGTGGTGTGTGTAATATATATATATATGTATGTATGTATGTACACACACGATAATATACGATATATATACATATATAAATAACGCACTCGTCAACGTCAACTTCGTGAATACTACTACTGTGTACCATGCAGGCAGCGACAATAACGCACCAGGGAAGACACACATTCGATATGCCTTTACTCTTCCCACATATATTGATGTATACAGCATTACAGGGCGTCATTTAAATAAAGTAGCCAGATTAAAGGTCTGATTAGTTACAACTTTAGTTTCTAAACATGGGCTTCTCAAGAAGCGCAGAGAGATAGATTTCTTGCAGCTCAGGGCCTCTGTCTAGCTTGGGTCCAACGCCCCATTTGAGCTTTGTATAGCCCAATTTCTCTACCAAGGGCAAGTAGATTACATCCAATTGATGCGCAATACAGAAGAAATGGTCCAACCATAGTAATCCACCTGGCCTCAACACCCTATCAATGTCGAAAAGCAAGAACTCCAGAGTCTCTGTGGGTATCCAGTTGCTGAGAACATGCATGGAATGCACTATATCAAGCGTGTTGTCAAAGAAAGGGAGGCGTTGTGCAATGGTTAAGAAGAGGGGCACAACACCCCTAAGAGCAATAAAATTATTAAACGGCCCATTAAGGTTAAGAGAGGTGGTGATTATAGTCACATTTCTCTCTCTCATTCTCACGGCAAAGGTGCCAGACCCACCTCCAATATCAAGCCCAATTCTAATTGATCCTTGCTTAAGCTCTAGTACTTCGTCAATGGAGTAATCAAGGTCACCTGTGTGCTTTATCCACCTTTGCTTCTCCCTTCCATGGAGCTCAAAGCAATCAATGCAATCCTCAAAAACTCTCTTGTTTTTGCGTTCATTTAGGCATTCAAAGCTCTTGCATGTGTAAGGGGTCCATAGAATACTCTCATCATGGGGTGTAGTCCAAAGGCACTCAGGCAAAGGGTAAGGCTCTTTGAAATTAGGGGGGGCTTTTGCAAAGCACCTTCTTCTAGGCAAAGGCTCGCACCCATGGACTGTTAATGAGTGGGCGAGCCCTTGATCATCAGGGCAATTTCCACCCACTTCATAATCCATGTACTTAACCAGATTATCTTTTGCTAACCCACAAGAGTGGCCAATGGGGGACACCACACTGACCGAAGCCATGGCTGAGCTCCACCCAAGTGGCAATTTCCTCGCAGAAACAAACGCTTGCAACTCCTCGCTCATTGAATGCGCTTTCATCAAGCTTTTCCATGGACCTTCTGCATCTTCTACTACATCTGCTTTCCCGGCCACCGCAGAGCAATTGAAGAGCCCATTTGCGAGGAAACTTTTGGAGAGCTCTTGTGAGGCCTTGAGCTCTGTTTTGAGTTGAGAGAGCAGTAGGTGCGTGTCCTGGAGCTCAGCCTGCGTGAGATTGAGCTGAGAGAGCAAGCTGTTGAAGTGGGTGGCAATATAAACAGGTTGAAGATCATGTGAGGGGCTGCTTATGGGGAGCTGACGGGCTGCAAAGCCGAGGGAGTGCCAAGAAAGGCCCAAGTAGAGGGTGATGAGATTGGAGCCAAGAAAAGCCAATACCACAGAGAAACCATGTAAGGCTGGGCGCTTTTTGAAGGTCCCCTCCATGCACTTGCAGTGAGGTTCAGCAGAAGCCATGGGGATGAAAGCACGCACCTTGAGAGAAGACGCGGGCGGGGTAGCGAGTTGGTGTTTCTTTATACAGCGCAACAATAAATTGACCTGGCACCGGGGTGAAAACCATGAACCGTTGAGCGTGGTTAATTTCTCACATGGTCACCAACCGCCTGTGTTGTCCCCCCCTATGGCACACGCTTAACCTCATTTTCCTATTGGCATTTATGCGTCCTCTATCTTCCTTACAAAAGCATATACCATGCATGGTTGCCATTTGATGGGCACCCTTGACCCCGTCAAATTTGACGGCGGGAAGAGATGGAAAACTGCAAGTTTTTTCCGTAGTTTATGCTCTCTTTTTTTTTTCTTTTTTTACTGTTTATAATTATTTTTGCAAGTTTTTTTAACGCCCAAAACACCCAGAAATGTGCATGATGTTTGTCAAAAATCAAGCTTGGTAGATACCCTCAAATTTGAAGCTTGCACCGATATGTGTCCAAAAAAAACAAATCACAAAACTTAGAGCCTTAGAATTTCAAAGGTTTCTCTTAAGAATTTGCTAGATTTTCAACTAAAATATAACTAAATTGACATCATTTTTGAAGATTTCAATTAGACTTTATGAGAGTGAAAATAGAGATGTTACAAGTCCATTGTATATAGTTTGTATGTTTTTTTTAAACACTAGGTTACACTACCCTTCAAACTTCAAAGGGGGTTTTGTCTTTCATAAGAAGAATGAATGAAAATTCTCCCCGTCAAAAGAAACTTCTTTTTTTTTTATGAGGGATTACTGCTTTTACAACTCTCAGTGAAAACTAGAATAAGGGCTCAAGTTTGTACCCATTGTGAGTCTGTCATTTATGCATTACAAGTAAAGTGGATCAAAATATGTACTCCAAAATGAGATATTAATAGCACAACTATCCACAAAAGTTCACGTTTCTTCATGGAATTCCAAGCGGAAAAGAGGCATAAGGATAGACACAATCATATCAGTTATTCTAAGGGCCCCACTAGGACTGATGTAATGAAACATGTGCATTCACATCAAGAGTTTTTTATTGAGTATATATTCATAACATTTAAACATACATTAGGGCTTTCCTAGTGTACAAATGTGCATAGAGGGCTATATCTCCCTATTTATGCAAGGATAAAAACTAGATCCTTATATAGAATATAAAACTATGTATTTATGCAAGAATAAAACCTAGTTTTTATGTGCTATAAAGGTAAGGCATAGGGAAGGCTTTGAAAAGTGAGGTCCCCATGTCATATTCAAAGCTTAATGATTTGTCAAGAATGTAGCCTACGGTAATGGGTAGTGGGCTACCTTAGTGAAAGTCCCTAAACATGAAGCTTTAACAATTTTAATACTCGTATACAAAAATGGAGCTCAGAGATCTCATATATGCGTGATATATCGATAAATGGACATATATATTTTTAGGTGGTGGGTATAGACATTCATGTACTATTGAAGTCTCACAATTCTAACAACTAAAAGCATACAGTGGTTTTGAGAGCTTTTAAAGAATTGTCAACTTTCACAATTTAAATCAAATGAAACAAGAATATGGAAACCATTGATAGAGCGGTGAAATATCACATTCATATCAAAGTGTAAATGGCTTAGAAGGGTCCCCCCCTATGGCACACGCTAAACCTCATTTTCCTATTGGCATTTATGCGTCCTCTATCTTCCTTACAAAAGTGTATACCATGCATGGTTGCCATTTGATGGGCACCTTGACCCCGTCAAATTTGATGGCGGGAAGAGACGGAAAACTGCAAGTTTTTTTTCGTAGTTTATGCCCTCTTTTTTTTTATACGGTTTATAATTTTTTTGCAAGTTTTTTTATGCCCAAAATACCCAGAAAAGTGCATGATGTTTGTCAAAAATCAAACCTGGTAGTTGAAGCTTTCACCGATATGTGTCCATAAAAAAACAAATCACAAAACTTAGAGCCTTAGAATTTCAAAGGTTTCTCTTAAGAATTTGCTAAATTTTCAACTAAAATATAACTAAATTGACATCATTTTTGAAGATTTCAATTAGACTTTATGAGAGTGAAAATAGAGATGTTACAAGTCCATTGTATATAGTTTGTAGGTTTTTTTTAAACACTAGGTTACACTACCCTTCAAACTTCAAAGGGGGTTTTGTCTTTCATAAGAAGAATGAATGAAAATTCTCCCTGTCAAAAGAAACTTCTTTTTTTTTTAATGAGGGATTACTGCTTTTACAACTCTCAGTGAAAACTAGAATAAGGGCTCAAGTTTGTACCCACCATTGTGAGTCAGCCATTTATACATTACAAGTAAAGTGGATCAAAATATGTACTCCAAAATGAGATATTGTTAGCACAACTATCCATAAAAGTTCACGTTTCTTCATAGAATTCCAAGTGGAAAAGAGGCATAAGGATAGACACAACCATATCAATTATTCTAAGGGCCCCACTAGGACTGATGTAATGAAACATGTGTATTCACATCAAGAGTTTTTTATTGAGTATATATTCATAACATTTAAACATACATTAGGGCTTTCCTAGTGTACAAATGTGCATAGAGGGCTATATCTCCCTATTTATGCAAGGATAAAAACTAGATCCTTATATAGAATATAAAACTATGTATTTATGCAAGAATAAAACCTAGTTTTTATGTGCTATAAAGGTAAGGCATAGGGAAGGCTTTGAAAAGTTAGGTCCCCATGCCATATTAAAAGCTTAATGATTTGTCAAGAATGTAGGTAATGGGTAGTGGGCTACCTTAGTGAGAGTCCCTAAACATGAAGCTTTAACAATTTTAATACTCGTATACAAAAATGGAGTTCGGAGATCTCATATATGCGTGATGTATCGATAAATGGTCATATATATTTTTAGGTGGTGGGTATAGACATTCATGTACTATTGAAGTCTCACAATTCTAACAACTAAAAGCATACAGTGGTTTTGAGAGCTTTTAAAGAATTGTCAACTTTCACAATTTAAATCAAATGAAACAAGAATATGGAAACCATTGATAGAGCGGTGAAATATCACATTCATATCAAAGTGTAAATGGCTTAGAAGGGTCATGTGTTGACCAATATAATCCTAAGGAGATTCACTAAGTAGAAAACCTATATGTAACCTACACTTAAGGTGTATTTTTAAAATCCTTAATCTACAAATTTGGAGCATTTAATTTAAAGACATATTCTTCTACACAAACTTGTAACGTTTGTGTAGAAAAAGACATCTTTTCTACATAAACTTGTAACATTTTTTAATGAACGGATGTAAATTTATTTTTTTAGATTTACCTTGAAATAGTCATTAGAATACACGTATAGATGATACATGCAATTATGTGTTTTTGAGTGGCTTGGGGCCTAAACAATGTGAAAAATGGAGGGCTTTTTTGTATTTGTGGATAACAAGAGGATAACACCACAAAAGGCTTATCTTTTGTTGAGACTCCAAGCCTAAACATCAATCCTTAGCTCTCTAGCTATGCACCTCCTCCTCCTATCAGTTTTCTACTACCCTCCATGCTACTTTGAATACTTTTTACATTTAAGTAATACATAATTATTTGTAAATTCATCAAACAATATTCTAAATATTTTATTCAAACCTTCTATAAAAAATGGATTTCGTGTTTTAGTATAAGTCACACACACACACACACACACACATATAGAGAGAGAAAGGGACCTCGAGGACATATTGTTAACAATCCTAAAATGGGATTGATCATGGTGAAGGACACAAATTAAGCAACATAATTAAGGTGGATTAAACCACACTAAGAACTCGATAAGAGAGAGAGAGAGAGAGATTGCACACTCAACACAAGTTCTATTGCATATTTCAAATGAACCATACAATGATATAGGCTCTCTAGCCTTATCCCACTTTACATGTCATCATCCATGTGGCACTCCCTTTTCCACTTCTTTTGGTCAACACTCAAACACCATTCAATATTACATGTGGCATTCTTATCTTGCCACAATATCTTGCACCTTTAGGGTGCTTTCCCACATACACACAACACCACTATTACATCTCTCAACACCCCCTCTTAATCGAGGTGTTCCTCCACAACTCACCCATCATCCATCACCCATATAAATGTAGCATTGCACAAACGCAATCGCTACCTCTCAACACTCCCCCTCAATGATACATTGAGGGGGATATGTGGATCCCATGGCTCTTGTATTTGGGCAAAGAGCATGTTTTAAGGTGCATATTTTTGCTTGGCTGAAGCAAGCAAGGTTTGAGACTCAAGATGGAGTCCATGTGTGTGCATCGAGGAAGAGGATGTACTTGCTTGGCTGAAGCATGCAAGGTTTGAGACTCAAGATGGAGTCCGTGTGTGTGCATCAACGAAGAGGATATACTTGTGAATGTTGCTCAAGGAGATGAGCAAAGTGGTGGTGGGCTGATTTTGCAGCTCATATGGAGCATGTCAAAATGGAAAAGATCATTTGGTTTGCTCATAATGATGGGCATGATGATGGTGGAAGTCATAAGGGCTTTCACAATGTTAGCACCTTATATTTCTTGTAACAAGAAATATATGAAAAAGATCATTTGGAGCATGTCAAAATGGAAAAGATCATTTGGTTTGCTCATAATGATGGGCATGATGATGGTGGAAGTCATAAGGGCTTTCACAATGTTAGCACCTTATATTTCTCATATGGAGCATGTCAAAATGGAAAAGATCATTTGGTTTGCTCATAATGATGGGCATGATGATGGTGGAAGTCATAAGGGCTTTCACAATGTTAGCACCTTATATTTCTTGTAACAAGAAATCTATGGAAGAGAACCCTTGAGGGAGCATGCAAGATAGCATGCATTGTGGAGCTCAATTAGGAGCTCGTTGTGGCCATGTTAGTGGTCAATGTGAACCTCATCCAAGGGGTTCAAGAGGCAAAGAAGTGCAGTCAATAAGGGCTCCAAGCTGCAGTCAAGGAAGAGCGTTGAGCGACAGTAGCTAGCACAAGGAGCTAAAATTGCTCAAAATAGTAAGCATAGTGAGATGGCTCTAGAGAAGAGATGGTGGGTGAAGCAAGAAGGGGCCGTCAAGCAGACTCGAAGTAGTGAACAATCAACAAACAACGAAGGCAAACTCGAAGCAACGAACAGTCAACAGAGGCGCGAACTCGAAGCAGCAGCTAAAAGGAGAGTGAACCCGAAGAGCAGCATGTCGAAGGCAACCTGCACACAGGCATGATTTCCATGGAGAATTCAAGATGGGAGAGAAGTTGAGCCACACGGCTGCCAAAGTCCTGCACTCATGCGGAGGGTGCAGTCAAAATGATGGTTGCCCAAAATGACTATCTACCGATAGAGATTTATTAGGGTCGGGGTTTGCTGCTACTACTGTTGTTCTTCTCTGCTGAAGGTGAAAAAAGAAGAAGGGAAAGATTCTTGCAAGGACCAGAGAGAAGAGATAAATGCTTTTTAAAAAAATTTATTATTTTGAGGTGGTTGGTTGAAACCCTAAGAGATAAGGGTTTGAAACCCTAAGAGATAAGGGTTTGAAATTTGTATGGTGTAAATTAATCCAAGCATAAGCCCCCATTCACATGATTTTAAAGCATTGTTGACAAATTGTGAAAATAGCTTTTAAGAAGATGTTCACACACACATGAGGGTCCGCTGCTGCGTGCCGGCTTTGGCCAAAAGGCTTTGTAATTTTTATTCTCACCCACAATTAATGATGGGTAACCGTACCTGAGCCTCCGTGCTCAAAACGATTTTTTTTTTTGTATTCACCCATTGGTATGAGGGTCGCCCTACCCGAGCTCACCTAGAAGCTCGAAATGGTTTTCGTGTGATGTGTGCATGAGCGATGCACGTGTGAGGTGCATGTGCATAGGTTGGTTCCCACCCCAACTTTCATGTTCAAATCGGACTCAATGGTTCTGCTGTGAGCAAGTCGGCTCAAAATGGACTTGGTGTCTAAGATGGTAGACACGCACACACATGATTGGTGGATGGACACTGCATTTTTCCATGCTCAAAACAAAAACTTTGAGGCAAAACTTCACAAAACCAACCTTCTTGAGACACCTTTGTCTCCTTGGTAGCTTCCTTGTTGACACCGAAGACTCCATAGTCTTCACACTTGCTAAAATCTCGATTTTCAGCTTCCATGATGATGAGCATGCTTTCCCCTATTGCAAAAATCCCATTTGCAACTCTTGGGCAGCTTCTATGCAATCTCCTTGTTGCAAATCTCCTCTCAAATCCTCACAAATGCAAATCCAGATGATAATATGAGTGTGCATAATTTTTTTTTCATGATAACTGAAAATAATGCTTAATCATATGAACACATAACGAAGAAAAACTATACATAAATAATCACCATGACCAAGAGCCCACCCAAGCTCTGATACCATGTTAACAATCCTAAAATGGGATTGATCATGGTGAAGGACACAAATTAAGCAACATAATTAAGGTGGATTAAACCACACTAAGAAATCCATAAGAGAGAGAGAGAGATTGCACACTCAACACAAGTTCTATTGCATATTTCAAATGAACCATACAATGATTAGGCTCTCTAGCCTTATCCCACTTTACATGTCATCATCCATGTGGCACTCCCTTTTCCACTTCTTTTGGTCAACACTCACACACCATTCAATATTACATGTGGCATTCTTATCTTGCCACAATATCTTGCACGTTTAGGGTGCTTTCCCACATACACACAACACCGCGATTACATCTCTCAATATCTTGCACGTTTAGGGTGCTTTCCCACATACACACAACACCGCGATTACATCTCTCAACACATATGTCTACTCTTCATGCTAATATCCTATATTTCTTAGTTGCATTATTCACTTTGAATAATTTTTTCACTTATCTAAGTATACATGATTATTTGTGAATTCCTAAAAAAATATCCCAAATTTTATTCAAATAGTCTATTGAAAACATAAAAAAAATAGAATAGTACAAGTGACATGAATAGGGAGGGAGGGAGAACACATATCTATAGAAGGAAAAAATGATCTGTAACATGAATAGAGAGAGAGAGAGAGGGAGGGAGGACACAAAATGATATGTGACATGAATGGAGAGAGAGGGAGGGAGGGCATATATTTATAGAAGGCCAAAATGATCTATGATATGAATAGAGCTAGAGAGAGGGAGGGATGACATATATCTATAGAAGGCCAAAATGATTTGTAAGACCAAATACATAAACTAAAATACAAATGATATGTGAGACCAAATACATTAACTAAAAGACCGTATCAATTTTGAGCTAAATCTATGGAGCAATAATACAAGACATGAGAGAGAGAGAGAGAGAGAGAGAGAGAGAGAGAGAGAGAGAGAGAGAGAGAGAGAGAGAGAGAGAGAGAGACAAAGACACACACACACACATTATAATTGAAAACACTTTTATGGATTCAACCACACACACACAATTGAAAACACTTTTATGGATTCAATGGGTAATCGTAAACATTTCTCCAAAGAGAGAGAGAGAGAGAGAGAGAGAGAGAGAGAGATTTGACAACACTATTATAGATTGAATGGGTAATTATAAACATTTTTCCTTAAAGATTCCCTTTTAAATATCCCAAAAATGAGCCATTGTAAAAATGACCTAAATTGCACCATGTTGGAATTATAATATGGTCTTTTTTAAAGGTTTACATTTTTTTCGAATTTTGAGTATCACACTTTTAAAAATGTGTTTTAAATAACATAAATGTAAAATTTCTTTTTTGATGCACAACTACAAATTTAAAATAATAAATATCTGCATTTTATCGAGCACATAAAAGTTGTATACATTATTAACTTTAAATACACAACACGTAAATATGTATATACACATAAATAAAATCCAATGTCCATCTCTCTCTCTCTCTCTCTCTCTCTCTCTTTCTCTCTCTCTCTCTCTCTCTCTCTCTCTCTCTCGCTCAATATGTACTCATCCACATTTTTCTAGTTCCCCATCCTAGATTAGGTTGTTCACATGTAGTCCACTTGGCTGGCAGTATAAGGCTTGTATAAGTTGTATACATTATTAACTTTAAATACACAACACGTAAATATGTATATACACATAAATAAAATCCAGTGTCCTTCTCTCTCTCTCTCTCTCTCTCTCTCTCTCTCTCTCTCTCTCTCTCTCTCTCTCTCGTTCAATACATACTCATCCACATTTTTCTAGTTCCCCATCCTAGATTAGGTGGTTCACATTATGTAATGATTGTAGTCCACTTGGCTGGCGGTATAAGGCTTGTATATACATGAGAGAAATAATAAAATTTCAAACAAATATATTTTAAAAATTAAAAGAATAACACTTTTTAAAGTCCATGTTATTTCATCTTTAAATGTCAATTTTGTGACTTTAATATTTTATGAAAATATTATTTTTGTAACAAAAACCTTTGAATTAAAC
The DNA here is from genome assembly GCF_041138505.1 of Cibotium barometz. Taxonomy (NCBI): domain Eukaryota; kingdom Viridiplantae; phylum Streptophyta; class Polypodiopsida; order Cyatheales; family Cibotiaceae; genus Cibotium; species Cibotium barometz. The sequence continues at coordinate 42,444,998 of NC_141082.1, forward strand.
TTGAAAAAACACCTTAGGCTTGTATATCGCTTTTTAATATATCTTTACAATCTTTCTTTAAATTTAAAAAACACCTTATGGAATAAAGTATAGTTATATTATCAAAGATTTTTTTTTAAAATTATACTTAGATATATGATAAAAATATAGATTTTAATAATATATTTCTATTTATCTATATGTTTATCTTCATTATCCAATGGGTGGTTGTACGATAAGGGTCCTCACTTTGAGACCATCTCGTGTAGATAGGACACACTTGAATTACCTTGGCTTACCTCGATCAAGTTTGAGAACCAATTGCAATCCCCCAAGTGGCACAGTTAGTCGAGGTTTGGGATGTATCTCGACCGAGTTACTAATATTGGCACATAGGATAATGCCAACTACCATGTAACTCGATCAAGTTACGTGGCAGACATCCACATGGCACTATTTAACTCGGTCGAGTTACATAGTTGACATCCACATATGCTTTTTTGAGGTGTGAGGTGTGAGATGAACATCCACGTAACTCAGAGAGTTATGTGGTTGAATCCATGTATGTGCCACCTGTATGCACTAATTTGGTTACTAGACATCCACTGTGTAACTCGATTGATTTATTCTTTGCATACGTAGATGACTTGTATATAACTTGACTGAGTTACATATACATACCTTGGTAGACATGCACATGAAGCATGCACATCTCAAAGCATCAAATATTTGTTTTAAATTTTCTACGTACACAAAATTCATTTTTTAGATTTTCACCCTAACTCAATTGAGTCATTTTGAGATTAACACGTGTTAATCTCGGCATAAAGGGAAAAAATTAATTTCAAATTTCCATGTAACTCGACCGAGTTATATGGATACCCAATTGATGAGCAACACAAGTTTATCTCAACAAAAAAGGAAAAAAATAATTTCAAATTTCCATGTAACTCGACCAAGTTACATGGATACCCAACCGATGAATAACACATATAAATCCCCCCATGAATGAAAAAATAATTACAAATACTGAGTTACCTGAAAATACACAAAATTCAAATTTTCTATTTCCACGTAACTCGATCGAGCTACATACATACCCAACCTATGATTGACACGTGCAATTATTGATGAATAAGAGAAAAAATATATTTTTAATTTTCTCCGTAACTCAATCGAGTTACGTGGGTTCCAACAAGTGCATGACATGTGCATTACAATGCACCAATGCATGTGTGACACGTGTAGCTTGGCTCCAAATCCTAACCCTAACTCGGTCAAGATATAAAGCCCAAAATGCCCCCCCCCCCCCAGTTTAGAGCTCCCCCTCTCCCTATTCTACATTAGCTTTCACCTAGTATCTCGGAGGGTTCACTATATGTAAACTCTCTATATCATGTGCGTTCAAGGCCTAATTGAAAAACCCCTTATCTGTAAAAATTTTATGAATAAACACACCCTTTTTCTATTCAACTTGTAAATACCCCCTTTAAATGGTACCCTTCTGTATGTCAAAAATGTGTTAAAAAAGGGATTTTAAAAAACCCTTCTGTTGAACCCACGTGCTACGCTTACATATTTATGAGTAACCCCCCTGAGCCTTGTCTCCATTAGCACTTTCCTAATTTACATTATAGATTTTGATTCCTTTCACACTTAGGTTAGTGTCTCCATTAGCACTTTCCTAATTTACATTATAGATTTTGATTCCTTTCACACTTAGGTTAGTGTCTCCATTAGCACTTTCCTAATTTACATTATAGATTTTGATTCCTTTCACACTTAGGTTAGTGTTTTCATTGGGGCGGCCTTAGCATCCTCTTTAGAATGGAAATTCACGTGTGTCTATTGAGCATGAGTCTATTCACGGCCTCATAGGCATCATTCACTACGAGCTATCAACGTTTCGTGCGAGTGCAAGTGCGGTTGATACACCATCCACTTTTTGCACATCGTGGCAGACCTGAAGGCGATGTTGTCCTCCTTATGTAGCATCGTGTCTATATAAAACTGACTATAAATGTAGCATACCACTGGGTCTCACATGGCTTGTCCTATAGCGAGGTGGACAAGCTACCTAGCATTAGGGACTCAATTTTAGATCTGTTTAGAGATTCCCAGGGGAGTCCATCCTGTGGTTGGGAAATCGCTTCATTGGGTATATATTACTACATTGTACTGTTGGTGTAAGGTCCCTCCCAAGCCATGTATGTATGTGTCTCTTTTAATATAGATTTCAATAAGGAAAGAGAGTGTACTTAGAGAAGAGTGAGACAATAAGGCTAGAAACATTAAGAAAGTGTTAGAATAAAAATATTAGCTCCAAAAATCCTAAAAGAAACAAAAAGATAAGAATAGTTTTATTAAGAGATAAGTATCTCCAAAAATAAAAATTCGAATTTAGGTGACAAGAGGTCATATTTAGAGTACTTTTACATATTTAGAGTCCATGCATACTAAAAATGTGGAAAAGCAATGCGTTTCTAAAGATGGCATGTTTGTGGCTATATACATACGTTTTTACCTATTCTACCCGCGTTGGCTTGTAGAACAGATAGCTTTTGGTTCTTTTGACTGGTTATATGACCATATTTTGAGTTTTTATCAGAGAGTTATGGCCGAAACGATTTGCTGATTCTGTCAGGGTCTCTACTCAGGGAAAACTGTAAGAAGGCAGCAAGTAGCCTCAAGGTAATCCTAGAGCTTGAGATGTACATATCCCTTCATTCTTATCTAATATCTTAGAAAAGAAACTTAGATTGCTATGGTCTTTCAGAGGAAGAGAGCAAAACTCCATAGTTTTTCTTTTAAAGAAAGAATAGTGTGCCGTAGCCTTGTAAGAGAAGGCTATTTTGTCATAGACCTTAGAAAGAGAGAAGAGTCACAGTACGAGTAAGAGGAGATAAAGCTTGGGGATGATTGGATGATTTCAATCGCAAGACAAGGTATTAAAAGACTCTATTCTCATATGTCAAGTTTCTAAAGCTCTTGTTAACGACGAGCAAAAGCGATAAACGATAAATTTCTATAAGGTATATACATATTTTGTTTTTCAATTATATATCATTCTTAGGGGTTGAGGTATAGCCCCGGCTTCTCTATTAATTGTTAATAGTGATCTATTTGATTGATTTACTATTTAAAGTTTGTGTTCTTTTAAACAATAGCATATGTCTTAAATAAAGAATGTCTTATCGCAATCTCAAGTTGAAATGCAAAAATCCTTGTGAAAAGGATTGTTTTCTTAAGAAGGTAACATGGATTCTAGTCCTATGGTTTAGTTGAGTAAATGGATTGTTATCTTGGAGATAAATTAAGATACAGGTACAACTCTCCCTGCCTTGACGCTGCCCCGTTCTTTTGCTTGTGTAGTCGGACGGCGGAGACGTTAGTAAGGCCCGGAGTTGGCCCATGGTATCCCTCATACCATTGGGAGAATGAGGTTCGCCGATTGAGGCGAGTGATTGTGATTCTGCCTAGTTCTGAGGGCCCAGGCTAGTGTGGTGAATTAGCCCACCCTAGTGCAGACATCCCTCTGAGGGACGAGAGGATCGAGCGATGGAGCCTGAGAGGGCAACAGGCCAGCTTGAGTCCTTGCCAGCCGGCCGACGATGAGGTGTATGGTCCCGTAGGATTTTGCCTAGCATGTAGAGGCTGGAAGGCCGAATTCTAGATCATCGATGGTATAAAGGAAAAGAATAAGAAAGACGGTTTGGCTTGTATGAAATTGTTTCATGTATAAACTTTTTTTTTATAAATCTTGTCTTGGCATCATTGTATTATGTAAAAAGGCTATTTTAACAAACCTTATGAAAAAGGACCTTAATTAAGGAACATGTTTATTTATGTCAAACAGTGTGGTAGGATTAATTAGAAAACAAATTGACGCGTGAGTAGGGTGGAAAGTGGGAGGATGGAATGCCCCGACGACACCATCCTATGGACGGGTGGACCCGATTAGTCGGGTAGCTTTCCAACATATTAAGTGAAAGCCCTACATTTTAGATAAATAGGTTCTCGAGCAATTCTATTCTAGAAGACTAGGCCAGTGGGCTGTGCCTTGCATGGATGAGGAAAAACCTCACATGTTGAGACAATCATCCTATGAAATTGTGCTTATATCTTGGGGGTGCACACGCAAGATATTTGTACAATAAATTTGAGAAATAAGATTGGGGAGAAAACCTTTTGTGAGGAAAAACATAGGGTGATCAAATTAAGAAACTAGTGAGAGACTAAATGACTAGAAGGATAGACCGAAACTTGTTTAGAGAAATTTTCAGGATATATCTCATTAACTTGCATATTATAAATTATTAAGATTATAACTCCATTAAGATTTGAATAGTTGATGTGTGAATGCCATCCATTGGATGCTTTACACTAGGACGATCATCCAAGATCTTGAACCCATCTCAGACAAACATGGGTCTAACTTCGGATGTGTAATTCCCAGAGGATCATGCTCTTAGATGTGTTAATCCCAAGATACTAGATGTGTAATTTGTAGAAAACTAATCATCTCAGACGTGTTAATCCTGATATTCTTTGGATGTGTCAATCCCAAGGTACCAAATGTGTAATTCTCAAAAAATGAAGATCTTAGATATATTAATCCAGAGTGCCTTTAGATGTGGCACTATGATCAGTATTTGATAGTTTTGAACTTTTCATTGGATACAATGAAAGAAGCAAGTTCACCCTTGCTCATCTAAAAATTGTAAGAAATGCCAAATTAGTTGGAAGCACTGTTGTCAATCCACTAAAACTAGAATCAGTTATGGGATGCCATGAAAGTACACCTTCGTGAAAGGTTTTGTTCTCTAGGATTTCGAGAGGATAAAATGAATGAATTTTTGGAGCTAACCCAAGAAAGGAAGACCCTAAAAGAATACCACCAAACTTTTGTTAAAATTCTTCGATGAGGTAACTCTTCTCCATTGATTTATTTGGAAGCTTAATCTACCTTTGAATAACCTCATCAAGAATGTAAAACCATCCTCTATTTTAGAAGCCATAATTATAACCAGAGACTTTGATAGAGTTTTTTTTAATATAGAAAGTGTCGAGAAGGACATGAGTCCTTCCATGTTAATCAAGAAGAGGTCCCCTAATTCAAGAGGAACGTCAAGCCCACCCTTGGCTACAAGGAATCATGAGCTAGAGCAAAAATTAGGTCAAGAAATAGGGATAGCAGGGTTAAAGATACCGAATTCAACAAGTATTTCTATTAGTAAATAGAAGAGGATTGGTGCAAGATTCATGTGAAGTAATGTGCATGACGAATAGAGGTATTCTACAAGATGATACTAAGATTATGAAATTGCTATCATAGGTTAGATTGCATAAAGGATTGATTCCCTTACGTTTCTCCATGACAATTTGTTAAGTACCATATTACATGGGGGTATAGAATAAGAAATTCGAAGGTTCATATCATATGAGAGGTATATGGATGCATGAAATAAGGAAAATAAGACCAATTAACTTTAGAATAATAGACATTTTGGAGGCAAAACAAAACAAGCCAAACACATGAAATAAGGGACTCGGAGTAATGTTTAGATAAAAGAAGATTTCTACCTAGTGGTGGGGACACTACTTTGAAAGAGATAGGAGGATTTACTTCGATACTACCCCAGCTAGCTCGCGAGATGAGGACATCTCGAATCTTTTAAGTGAGGGAGATTGTAAGGTCCCTCCCAAGCCATGTATGTATGTGTCTCTTTTAATATAGATTTCAATAAGGAAAGAGAGTGTACTTAGAGAAGAGTGAGACAATAAGGCTAGAAACATTAAGAAAGTGTTAGAATAAAAATATTAGCTCCAAAAATCCTAAAAGAAATAAGAAGATAAGAATAGTTTTATTAAGAGATAAGTATCTCCAAAAATAGAAATTCGAATTTAAGTGATAAGAGGTCATATTTAGAGTACTTTTACATATTTAGAGTCCATGCATACTAAAAATGTGGAAAAGCAATGCGTTTCTAACGATGGCACGTTTGTGGCTATATACATACGTTTTTACCTATTCTACCCACATAGGCTTGTAGAACAGATAGCTTCCGGTTCTTTTAACTGGTTATATGACCATATTCTGAGTTTTTATCAGAGATTTATGGCCGAAACAATTTGCTCATTCTGTCAGGGTCTCTACACAGGGAAAACTGTAAGAAGGCAGCAAGTAGCCTCAAGGTAATCCTAGAGCTTGAGATGTACATATCCCTTCATTCTTATCTAATATCTTAGAAAAGAAGCTTAGATTTCTATGGTCTTTCGGAGGAAGAGAGCAAAACTCCATAGTTTTTCTTTTAAAGAAAGAATAGTGTGTCGTAGCCCTGTAAGAGAAGGCTATTTTGCCATAGACCTTAGAAAGAGAGAAGAGTCACAGTACGAGTAAGAGGAGATAAAGCTTGGGGATGATTGTTGGATGATTTCAATCGCAAGACAAGGTATTAGAAGACTCTATTCTCATATGTCAAGTTCTAAAGCTCTTGTTAACGACGAGCAAAAGCGATAAACGATAAATTTCTATAAGGTATATACATATTTTGTTTTTCAATTATATATCATTCTTAGGGGTTGAGGTATAGCCCCGGCTTCTCTATTAATTGTTAATAGTGATCTATTTGATTGATTTACTATTTAAAGTTTGTGTTCTTTAAACAATAGCATATGCCTTAAATAAAGAATGTCTTATCGCAATCTCAAGTTGAAATGCAAAAATCTTTATGAAAAGGATTGTTTTCTTAAGAAGGTAACATGGATTCTAGTCCTATGGTTTAGTTGAGTAAATGGATTGTTATCTTGGATAAATTAAGATACAGGTACAACTCTCCCTGCCTTGATGCTGCCCCGTTCGTCTGCTTGTGTAGTCGGACGGCGGAGACGTTAGTAAGGCCCGGAGTTGGCCCATGGTATCCCTCATACCATTGGGAGTATGAGGTTTACCGATTGAGGCGAGTGATTGTGATGCTGCCTAGTTCTGAGGGCCCAGGCTAGTGTGGTGAATTAGCCTACCCTAGTGCGCAGACATCCCTCTGAGGGGCCGGAGGATCGAGCGATGGAGTCTGAGAGGGCAACAGGCTGGCTTGAGTCCTCGCTAGCGGTCGACGATGAGGTGTATGGTCCTGTAGGGTTTTGCCCAGCATGTAGAGACTGGAAGGTCGAATTCTAGATCATCGGCGGTATAAAGGAAAAGAATAAGAAAGACAGTTTGGCTTGTATGAAATTGATTCATGTATAAACTTTTTTTTTATAAATCTTATCTTGGCATTATTGTATTATGTAAAAAGGCTATTTTAAGTGAAAAAGGACCTTAATCAAGGAACATGTGTATTTATGTCAAACAGTGTGGTAGGATTAATTAGAAAATAAATTGACGCGTGAGTAGGGTGGAAAGTGGGAGGATGGAATGCCCTGACGACACCATCCTACGGACGGGTGGACCCGATTAGTCGGGTAGCTTTCCAACATATTAAGTGAAAGCCCTACGTTTTAGATAAATAGGTTCTCGAGCAATTCTATTCTAGAAGACTAGGCCAGTGGCTGTGCCTTGCATGGATGAGGAAAAAAGCGTTGTCTCTAGGAATCAAGACTAGTAGTTGCCCAAATTATGATCAATTACCCTATGGGTGATTTGATTTTTAGAAGACCACACTCTCCCTGCGGGATAGAACTAGGTCTTACCTATGAATCGTATCCTTGAATCTCTGTATGGTCAAGGTGTTGATGAGTAGGAAATTTTCTCCAAGATAAGACTTAGTGGACTATCTTAAGTGTTTCCCCTATTTTTGGAAGGGGGGAATCTTACAGTTGGACTAAGCCTCCAATATAGTGATAGAGTGATTTTTCTATGCACTTCTCCATTTTTTATACCCTATAAGTCTGATTGCTTCCTTGTTTGTGATAAGTACTTTCCTGTTGGGATGTCTTCCAACTGGAATCTGGGTCCCGGAGCCAATCCTAACATGACTCCTATGTGGAAAGAAGATCAGGAGTCATGTTAGGGATCGTGTCAAACGTAGGAACTAACTTCCACACTGTCATGACCGACTCCCCTACCTTAGGCAGATTGGCAATGCAACGCACTAGTGTTAGCTTATTGCACTGGGCACAGTTACATTAGTCGCATCTCCTCTAGAGACGACTAGGTGGCCTTGAACCACATAAGTGCCGGGTCTCGATCAGACACCGACACTTTTGGCGATCTTGATGGGAAATGGGTACGCCAAGTAGGGGAGTAGAAAGATAGATGCTAATTCTAGGGTAAGTCTTGCATAGTCAGTAGAGTAAGCTAATCAAAAGAAGTTGAGAAAGAAAGCACACACTAATTAGTGTCAAGAATGCTAATTAGAGAGTCATAATATTAAGAGACTAAGGTTATGTAAAAGGGAGGAGAAGGGTGTGTGTGTGAAGAGACTTAAGGTCCACTAGCTCATCTATTTAAAGGTGAAGCTAGGAGGCATTTTGTATGGAGCAAGAAGCCTAGTTGTATTTGAGCAACTTAATAAGCAAGATATTTTCTCGTATTTTGTGAGTCTCTCTCCTCCACATAGTTGATCTAGCATGAGCACCACGAAATTCTATCATAGTATCTAGAGCTTGGCAAGAGTAGGTCACTTTTGTGGTGTAGAATAGGTCAATTTTCTTATCTTTCCCTTTGTGGAGCTGAACCTCCTGGAAGTGGAGGCCTTCTAGCATCTCGTGGAGGCAACATCTCGGGAAAATGTAGAGGACAGCCGAGCGCACACATTCGTACGGCCAATCGACGAAGAGCCTCCTTCGTTGCCGTGGCATTGCCGCCTGAGTGAGTCGGTGCACATTTCCCTATGCAAATGAGGTCGTACACAGATTCGTTGGCTACAGGCGATTATAAGCTGTCAAAGTTTAGGGCTTTTGAAGCCCAAGTTCTAAAGAAGCTACAACTCGATTTTTACTCCTAATGGTGGCTCGACGCACTTGCTACAGTAGTGAAAAAACCAGGGCTGCCCCCTTCAAAGCCATTGAAGCTCACCACCATTAAAGCTTCAAAATTAAGTTATTTCTTGCTCTAAACCTCTCCTCCTTGCTCTAATCACCTAAGTGCTCTTGTGAGGGCTTGTTGCTGATCCTATTTTTGATTTTGAAGCAGTGGCCATACACCATGAGGTATTCATGAGCCTCATTCTCATCAAGCTTCATCAACATTATCTTCAAGTGCACAAAGCTTTTCAAAGTGTGCTTATAAGCACTAATAGTGTTGATTAACACTAATGAGGCTTCTAATCCAACAAAGGGGAGTCATTCCAAAGTGTTTTTAAACACTAAGAGTGTTCTTAAACAGTAATGGTGAATCTAATCTCACCAATGCAAGTGTCATTAAATGCTAGAAATGTGCTCTTAAGCACTAATCGTGTTTTTAAACACTAATGGTGATCTTAATCACCAAACAAAGTGTTCTTTAACACTAATAAAGTTAATCTCCATAAAAATTAGTGGTTGAGTACAAACCCTAAGTGCTAAACCATAAAATTTACCATCTTAATCTCCTTTTTTTTAATGCAACATCCTTGGCTTGATTAAGGGTTGTTGCACTCTCATAAGCCTTTCTCTTTCTACTTAAGCCAAAATATCAAAATTTTTTGGTTTTTTCCTCTTCATAAATTAGCCCATTACTCTCTAGTAATCTCCTTCAATACCCAATGTCAAAGGACAATACCCAAATTAAGAAGTTCTCAGGAGAGGGCTTCCACACTTGGCAAGTCCTTGTCAAGTACAAGATGATGTCCAAAGGTTATTGATCGAACTAAGGCTGAAGATATTGAAGATGATGAGAGGGCACAAGCCATCATCATGCTTTATCTTGATGAGGCTCTCATTCACCATGTGGAACAGCTTCCGACTGCAAAGGAGAAATGGGATGAGCTTGATAAGCTCTATGGAGCTCGTGGTAAGAATTCCAAGATCTCACTTAAAATTGATTTTTTCAGCTTGGAACTCAAAGAGGGAGACGGCATTGGAGCCTTCATCTCTCACTTGAAGGGCCCTATGGCTCAACTTGCATCAGTGAATGCGAGAATGGATGAAGATGATGCAGTTGTTATTTTTGCTAAAAGCAGTCAAGAAGTTGTACCCCACCTTAGTCACCACCCTGAAGAACATACCTAATCCCACCCTTGAAGGAGTCATTCAATCTTGTCTTGATGAAGAAAAGACGCCAAAGGGAGGAGCTGAATCTTTAAATGCAACAACTTCATCGAATATCGAACAAGCTTTGTCACATCAAGTGATCAAAGTAAGATGTGCCCATTGCAAAAAGGTGGGTCATTTGGTAAATAATTATTGGATCAAATATCCCAACAAAATGAAATGTAAGAAGTGTAAACAAATAGGACATATCACTTCTAAATGTCCTAACAAAGAGTCAAAGGCTAACTTTGTATCAGCCTCTAACTCCACTGAGAAATTGTTTTAAATCTCACTGTAACCACACCTATATTCCTAACCTTGTACGCCTAATGTTATAAAGGCATCCTATATCCAATACCACCTATTCCAATTCTTTTCATAGTTGGTATTGAGGGGGGGTATTAAGAGAAGGGGAGGAGAAGGGTGTGTGTGTGAAGAGACTTAAGGTCCACTAGCTCATCTATTTAAAGGTGAAGCTAGGAGGCATTTTGTATGGAGCAAGAAGCCTAGTTGTATTTGAGCAACTTAATAAGCAAGATATTTTCTTGTATTTTGTGTCTCTCTTCTCCACATAGTTGATCTAGCATGAGTAGCATGAGTAGCATGAGCAGCACCATGAAATTCTATCACATAAGAGCACAATGGAGCAAGCATGGATAATGAAGGGAGCTCAAATAGGGCAATGTGGTACCACCGTGTTGAGATATTGAGCTCAAATAGTGCTATACGGCAGATATTGACCCACTTGGGTGATAGCTTCCACACTTATGTCACTGGTACGGTTGGTACGATTATGTTTGATATGCTGCCAGTGGATGACAAGCTATGTGATAGCCACGTTGGAGTACTAGAGTTATGACATAGTTATAACGCTAGCTCATATAGTCAGGTTCATACTATAGACCGCCGACCATTTTTTATGTTGTTGTAGAAGAGTACTTTTTCTTTATGTATGTACTCTTACCTTTTTGTTATATGGTTGTAGAGAAGAAAAGAAGATAGAAGAAAATTCAACCATCCATCTCTCTCTTGTGTCTTGTACTCTCTTGTGTGTGTGTGTATGTTTGCTTGCAACAAGGAACACAAGCTCTCTCTCCCCCACATTCTCTTTATGGTATCAGAGCTCCGGTTTGTGTGAGAGCTAAGGAGGCAAGCAAGAGGTGAGAACAAAAAAGCAAGGAAGTGGTACATGGGTAAGAGAATCACCATCTCTTTCCCTTGTTGGTTTAGGTACAACACACCTTGGTAGCTTCGCGAACTACACATCTCCGATTGAGGTGTGTTTTCATAGGCTTGGAGGTGCCTGTGTGGTACATAATACTTTGTACTGCATGTTTGGGGCCTACATTGCATTTTGGGCGCGTGTTAGTCTCCGTTCTTCCACTGCAAGGTATTTTTAGCAGTTTTGGGAAGTTCTGGCTGAGAATTATCTCTAGTCAAAATCTGGTTATTACAGTGCAGTAGTGCATTTTGGGAGTGCAAATGATGTTTGCACATGTATTGTTAACATTGGGTGTATGTACATATACTTTGGTCAGATCTGGTGACCTACAGATTGTGCTGAAGTACTGCTGTAGTAGTCAGAGAAGATACTGCTGTGTTACGGGGTTGCATACAGAAATTGTATGTTGCAGTTTTTTGATTGTTCAGGAAAACATGTCTAGTGATGGAATCAATTAGATTGTTAGTGAGAAACTAGACAAGAACAACTTCCATGCCTGGAAGTTCAGAATGACCAATTTCCTTATGGATAAAGGATTTTGGGACTATGTCAAAGGCGACAATGAGGAGCCTCGAGAGTTGTCTGAAGAGAATGCCACTCCAATAGACATAAAGGCATTCAAGAATTGGAACCAAGGTGCAAGGAAGTCATGTATTGGCTTTCAATTAGTATCACAGACGCAATGATAGGACACATACAAGATGCCAACACTCCAACAGTTACATGGCAAAATTTGGTGCAGATGTTCCAGACCAACACAAAGCAAGGAAATCACAGCTAAAGCAAGAGCTGCATACTGCGGAAAAGAAAAGCATGTCTATCAATGAGTATGCTTTAAAGATCAAGGGCATTGTTGAATGTATTGGGTCCATAAATGTATCCATGGAAGATGATGATTTGGTGAGTGTCTTTTTGAATGGGCTTGTAAATGTATCCGTGGAAGATGATGATTTGGTGAGTGTCTGTTTGAATGGTCTTGGTAAAGAGTACAAGCCATTCAAGACCTCCATTGCAGTGAGGGAGAATATTCCCAACTTTCGGGACTTAATGTCTATGTTGATAATAGCGGAAACGTCACTAGGTGAGGACTCTTCTTCACAAAGCAAGAACACATCTGAATAGTCCTTTTACTCTACTTCAGGTAGAGGCAAAGGTAGAGGTCGTGGTGGCCGAGGCCAAGGTGGTGGCCGATAAGGAAATCCAAATTTTGGACAACAATAGTCCAATGATTCACAGCAATCATACATAGGTGGAAGAGGCGAGTCTAGAGGTAGGGGGAGCCAAAGAGACCCAGGTGATTAGCAAAGAAATCAGAATGCAAATATCATAGAGTGCTATTATTGTGGCAAACTAGGGAACATTGCAAAGAACTTCTATAAAAAGCATAATGACATTAAAAGTGGAAAGTTGTAGCAAGGCAACTGTGCATCATCTAGTAAACATGGAGGTGATGACAAAAGTGAGTAGCTAGATGCAGCACATGCTCAATTCCATAACAAGAGACGTGTCAGGATCTCAAGATATATGGTATGTGGATTCTGGCACCTCTAACCACATGACCAGTCATGTTGAGTGGTTTAGAGACATGTAGAAAATAGAAAAACTAGGCTATGTAGAAATAGGTGATGATACGGTGCATCCCATTAAACATGTTGGTAATGTGTCATTATCTATGCACGATGGCAAAATAAAGTACCTAGAAGATATAATTCATATTCCAAATATTACAAAGAATTTGGTTTCTGTTGGTGGACAGATGGTTGAACAAGGTCTGTAAGTGAGGTTTAATCCTTAAGGATGTTTTGTGGAAGACTTAAAAAATTAGTGTTTCTTGGTTGAAAAAGGGTAACAGAAATGGCAAGATATTTACTTTGGATTTAAACATGCCTAAAGTAAAGGTAGCCATGTTTGTTCATGGAATAGGTGTCTTTGCAGATATTGATATATGGTACAAGCGCATTGGTCATGTGAATGTACAATGATTGAAGCCTATGCAGGCCCAAAATATTGTTGCAGGTTTGCCAAAGTTTAAGGCTGATGATACACAAAAAGTATGTGAAGCATTGCAGCTTCTTAAGCAGGACAAACATTCTTTTTCACATGAAAATCATGTCAGTGCATGCGGTTTGCAGGTATTATGTTACATTCATTGATGACCACACTAGGAAAGTGTGGGCTTTCTTCATGAAGGAGAAAAGTGAGGTATTTGCTCACTTTCACATAATTAAAGCCTTGTTTGAGAAGGAAAAAGGCATGCAAATAAAATGCCTGAGATCAGATGGTGGTGGAGAATTTCTCCAATGAGTTCAGCGATTTCCTGAGGGAATCAAGAGATAGTTTTTATAAGGTACACTCCGCAATAGAATGGTGTTGCAAAAAGAAAAAATAGGCATATTGCAAAAGTGGCATGTACCTTGATGGATGAAAAGAATATGCCACATTATTTTTAGGCAGAACTATTGTGTATATTATGAATAATACACCCACTATAGCAGCTGCTCATGGTATGACACCTGAACACAAGTTTACAAGCATAAGACCAGATGTGTCTCACTTGAAAGTGTTTGGGTGTATTGTACATGTGTATGTTTATGATGAAGTGAGAACAAAGTTGGATCCAAAGGCAAAGAAATGCATCTTTTTTGGTTATGCTATAAAGGAGCAGAAAGGTTATAGATGTTATAACCTTACCACTCATGAGATATGAGTAAGCAGAGATGTTGTCTTTAATAAGATGAGTAGCTGGTATGCATCAACAGTGAAGGCAATAGAAGATGTAGATGTAAGAAGTGCTAATGTTGCACCACATGTAGAGTAGCAATTATAGGTGCTTAGTGGACTTGGAGAGTTCTCTAGCAATGGATTCAATGTTAGCCCATGGTTAGGTAGGTTGAGGACAGATGTAGGTACACATGTATCATGCAGAGGGAAGAAAAAGGTAGATCAACCTTTTGTGCCTAATCTATCAACAGATGAGTCATATGACACTTGGCAGTGATCCAGGTGTACGACATAGGTCTACGAGGGTTAGGTACCTTGTTGATAGGTTGAGATATAATGGATATACAACCCATCATCATGCTTCCATGGTTAAAGCAATACAGGAATTCGAGCCCACTTGTTTTGAGCAGGCACTTGGAAATAAGAAATGGAAAGATGCCATGAATGAGGAGATGGCAACATTGGGATACAAATGCAACATGGGAGTTAGTGCTTTTACCTAAGGAAAAGAAGGTAATTGGATGTAAGTGGGTGTATAAATTCAAGCATAATGTTGATCGTTCAGTGAGCAGGTATAAGGAAATATTGGTGGCCAAAGGCTATGCATAGACTTATGGCATTGACTATGAAGAGACATTCAGCCCGGTTGGAAGAATGGCAACCATGGGAGCTGTCATTGCTATGGTTGTAGCAAAGGGTTGGTCTTTACATCGAATGGATGTAAAGAATTATTTCTTGCATGGTGATTTGCAACAAGAAGAAATTTACATGATGTAGCCACACCAGGTTGTGAGAGTGATGCACACCCAGATTGGATGCGGCTAGATAGATTCTCATGTAGCTTGTGAGGTAGCTTAGTTTCATAAGCTACTTGGTGATATGGGTAAGCTAGTGGATAGGACAGTTGTCATTTATTGTGACAACATGAGTAGCATACAGTTGGCTCATAACCCGGTATACCATGCTAGAATGAACCACATTGAGGTGCACTATCACTTTGTGAGGGAGAAGGTTCTAGCAGGGGGAGGTGATGTAGATATGGTATATGTCAGCATAGAGGATTAGGTGGCTAAGATCTTCATGAAGGCATTGGGCACAGAGAAGTTCCACAGGTTTAGGAGCTTACTTGGAGTGCAGTGTGTAGAGTTGAGCTCGAGGGGGAGTGTTAAGATATCGAGATCAACTAGTGCTATGCGACGGACATTGAAGACCGACTTGGGTGACAGCATCTACCTAGTGCAATTATGGTTGATATGCCACTAGTGGATGATAGGCTATGTGACAACCACTTTGGAGTACTAGAGTTATGGCATAGTTATAGCACCAGCTCATATAGTCCGGTTCACACTATAGACCGACCATTTTGTATGTTGTTGTAGGAGAGTACTTTCCCTTTATGTATGTACTCTTAACTTTTAGTTATACGGTTGTAGAGAAGAAAAGAAGATAGAATAAAATTCAGCCATCCATCTCTCTCTTGCATCTTGCACTCTCTTGTGTGTGTGTGTTTGCTTTCAAGTAACTTAAACTCTCTCTCTCTCTCTCCCCCACATTGTCTTTATGCCGTAGACAGGATGAAGCTATAGAGCAAGAAGCACCATTGCACCATCCAAGAAGACTAGTAGATGGGATTCCATGGTAGCTAGAAAGATAGATTACAGAACCACTAAGGAATTGGTGGTTTCGGAATTAGGAAGAAGATCACTAGGAACCACCAAATAGGAGGCAGGAAGTTCAAGAAGGAGAAGAGCTGGCAGGTGTTGGTAGGATGTCCCTCAAGTATCCTAAATTCAAGGGCAAGAGTGAGGAGGATCCAGACGCCCACATCTTCTCCTTTGAAACCACGTTCCTGGCCACCACTAGATCTCCGTTGCCTCAAAAGAAAGAATACGTTGCAACAACATTGGGCGGCAAAGCCACTAGCTGGTACGTCCAATATGGTCTGGAGCACTTCCAAAAATTTGAAGAAGTAAAGAAGGCTTTCCTAAAAAGATTCAAGAAGACAAGACCATAATGGAGGTGCTAGAAAAGCTATAGAGGATGATGTAGAAAAAGAGGCCAACATAAGACTACAAATTTGAATTGAGAAGAATGCTGATGCAGCTGGACTACCCTAATCATCCTGCTCCAGCCATGCTGAGCCAATGGTTTGTGAGAAGACTGAGGAAAATCTCCAAATGGCAGTAGCCTCATACGACCTAGATGCCTTTACATTCAAACAAGTAGTGGGAGGCAGGAGCTGCCCCAAGGCTGAAAGGGTCTTGAAGTAAACAAACAAAGACTCCAAGAAAAAGAACAAAGACTCCAAGAAAAAGAACAAAGACAAAAGAAAGAAGAAAGAGGAAGAAAACTTAGAAACGGATTCCAGAGAAGATACCTCAAAGTTAGAATCTAGTCATTCAAGAGTAAGATGCCAAAGAGTGGAAGCCCCAAAAAAAGAAAGGCAAGAAGCTGGCAAAGAAGGTTCGGGAAGAACTAAGGTCCGCCCTAGCCAAGATTGCCAGAGGACATGTAGGATCCAGACTCAAACTAGATGATTGTGGTGCAACAATCAAGGGCACACAAAAGAGGAGTGCCAGTTTTAAGAGACATTCAGCAAGTATGCACTATCTATGGGAGGAACAATCACTATATAGAGATGTGTTACTATAATACTCGGAACAGAAATCCAAGGGTGGTGGAAAGGTAACAAAGCAAGCCCCAGCCCGTCAACTAGGTCACCATAGGACCTTAAATCAATAGACCATATGGAAGAGGATGTGGAAGATTTGGCCCAAGGGGAGCTTTCTTCTACTCTGCAATGGTCTAGGGCATAGACAAAATGATTGCCCCATATTCCAGTTGAAAAGATGTAGGGAGGAAGAGAGCTTGAGCTCTTTCAAGAACACACACACTCACATAAACCCTAGAAGAGAACACACAAGATGGATGAGTGGCTGAAAATTGTTCGTCTTCTTCTTCACAACAAAAGGGTTCTACCAAAAGATAAGTGAAATACAACATAAGTACTGAAGTACCATGCACATGCGGTTCCATAATGTGAACATGCTAAGTGAGTGAGTTGGCAAGATAAGTATGCCATAAATAGTTGGTGGACTAGTACTTGTTGTGTTCCAGCTATAGAATCACTGGTGAAGAAGATCTATCATGTCAGAGTTCTACCAAACACGCTACTGATGTAAGTGATAAAAATGGTCACCCAAGCATAGCATTATTGTCATCCCATGTTGAGATTGACATCTCAACACTCCCCCTCAAGCTCAACTCCATCTCTAGGACTCTAAGCATAGTCCGAAATCTGCAAAGCTTCTCTACTCCTAGGGCTTTCATGAAAATGTCAGCTACCTGCTCCTTTGTGCTAACATACATGAGACCAATGTCTCCTGCTACCCTCTCTCTGTGATGAAGTGATATTGGACCTCTATGTGTTTGGTCCGCGCATGAAAAATTGAGTTCCTCATCACCAACTATTTATCGCTAAGGTTTTCCTAATACATGAAAACTTGTCTGACAACCTGCAACCCTAAATCACCAAGTAGCTTGCGTAACCAAGCTACCTCACATGTTGCAACACCTCTACACTGTGCCTCCTTACTCGACAAGGCAACTGTTGGGGCCACTTCTTGATACTCAATGCCACAACACCACTCCCAAAAGAGAACATAAATCCACTGGTCGATCTCCTATCTACAATACTACTATCCCAATCTGCATTAGTGTATCCAAACACCTGCAACTTTGTATAAGCCTCATAAAAGAGACCATAGTCTATTGTAGACTTCACACTTCCTGTACATAGTGGGGTTCTCTAAAATCTTATTAAGGGACTAAGGTTATGTAGAAGGGGAAGAGAAGGGTGTGAGTGTGAATGGACTTAAGGTCCACTTGCTCACCTATTTAAAGGTGGAGCTATGAGGCATTTTGTATTGAGCAAGGCCTAGTTGTATTCATAACCAACTCAATAAGCAAGAGATTGTTCTTGTATTTTATGAGCTCTTTTCCTCCACACACTTGATCTAGCATGAGCACCACATTTTCTCAACATGGTATCAGAGCTTAGGTTGAGTAGGTCACCCTTGTGGTGTAGATTAGGTCATTTTCTCCTCATATTTCTTATCTCTTCTTGTGTGGAGGTCAACCCTCTGCTGGTGGAGGCCTTTTACCAGCTTGTAGAGGCCATATCTCGTGGAGATTCCTTCAAGGAAGATGTAGAGGACACCTCGGCATTTCATTTTGTACGATCAATCTACTGATTCGTCGCTCATCCGCGCTACGGCATTCTCTCTACAGCAACTCGGCATCGTTTTTCGGTGCAGCGTTGGCCGTACAGCCATACACCGGCTATAGGCCATCATTAGTCAAGGTGCTTGAGGGCTTTGGTGGTAGTCCACTCAATGAGGACTCCATAGCTCAAATCTGAGCTCATTTGATGCACTGAATCGTTTGCTACAGTCAAAAAACCAGTCGCCTCTCTCTTTCTCCATGGAAGCTTTCCATTAAAGCTTCAACTTTGATTTTTTCTTTCTCAAATCATCTCTTCCCTTGCTTTAATCACTCAAGTGATGTTGTGAATGTGTGTTGCTGAACCTTCATCTTGATTTTGAAGAGTGGCCAACCACATGAGGTATTCATAAACCTCACTCTCAACAAGCTTCATCATCAACATCAACTTTCAAGCTTTCAAAGTGTTCAAAGTGTGCTTTTAAGCACTAATTGTGTTATTTAACACTAATTAAGCTATTAATCCAGAAAAGGGAAGTAATTATAAAGTGTTCTTAAACACTAATAGTGTTATTAAATACTAATGGTGAACTAATCACCAAAAATAAGTGTCATTTGACACTAAAAATGTGCTTTTAAGTACTAATTATGTTTTCTACACACTAATGGTGATCTTAATCACCAACCAAAGTGTTGCTTAACACTAAGGTGGTCTTAACCATCAAAGGAGGAGGTCTTTTACACTAAGGAGGCTCTTCTTCATCAACATTGGAGGCCGCCGGGCACACACCATAAGTGCCACATTACAAGTCTTCATCATTAACCCATTTCTTCCAAGGAGAAATGGTGCAACCATGAACCAATTGTCTTCATCTCATGAGCCAAAGAGGTTGAAGATTTCTGGTTTTTCATCAACAAACTCAATATTTGAGTGGTTTAAAGCTAAACACATGTACACTAAGTGTTCATCTTCAATGTTGTTGTGTATTGCCCTTGAGGCTCTTGTTTGTAAGAGGCATAGGCATGTCATAAGCCGTATGCTCTTGTTTCCCAAACCCAAGGCATGTTATTCCACTGCATATTCAACTTTTTCATCGTCTAAGATGAGTTGTAAGGTTGAGCATAGCATCACTAATGCTCTACCTTGTTGTTTGTCATGATTTTAAGCATCTTTTGGCATTGTTTTTGTAAGAGACATTGGCAACATTATGAGCCATGCCCTCTCCTTCTTGAGCCAAGGATGATGAACCCTATTGGTTTGAGCATTTACTTCAACCAATTACTCCCTTTCTCATTAAGCTTGTACCTTCAAACCCTAATGGGTATCATGTAACCAACATGTAAACAACATGCACAAAAGTTGTTGTAATTATGGAGTAGACACTGCCCTTGACCAATTCATAAGGCAAGTGGTAAGACCCTCCCTTTCCCTTTCCCATTTAAATCTACCTCATTGCCCATGGAGGAGGTATGGTATTCAAGGAAGCATCAAGCATGTTGAAGGAACATCTATAAGCAAACCACTTAAGCAAGGGTGGCAGCCTTGTTTTGATCATTGTGTGAGAATGGTCAAATTAGAGAACTCAATGGAGAAGTACTCTCCCTCTCCATCTGACCTTTGTTGAGATATTGAGCAAATCTAGTGAGGCAGTGGACAACACTGATGACCCGCCTGGGGGATAGGCCCCACACTTACACCACTAGCATGGTTGGTGAGATCATGGGTGATATGCGGCCACCAGTGGTATGACAGGCTATGTGTGACAGCCATTCTAGAGACTGGCATAGTTATAGCGCCAACTCATTTAGTTGGGTTCACACTATAGAGAACCCTAGTATGTATTTGGTTGAGTACCTTTTCATATGTGTGTACTCTTATCTTTGTATATGGCGTGTTGAGTGTTGAGTGAAGAAGAAGAAGATCTTCAGCCTCTCACCTTGTGTGTTCTCTTTTAGGGTTTTGTGAGTGTGTGTGCTTGCAAGAGCTCAAGCTCTCTTCTCCCCTGCATATTTTCATGGTATCAGAGCTTGGTTCATGCTAAGGGGGGCTGAGCTCAAGCAAGAGAACCACAGGAAGCGATATGAGGGTAAGAGCTTCAACTACTCTTCCACTATTTGTGTTGGCGAGACTACACCCTTGTCGGGAGCTCTATGGGAGGCACCGGCAATCAATCTGAGGAGCTTTCTTCTATCAGACAAAATTTTTGGGCCGAAAACGCGTTTTGGGCGCGTTACGACCTTCGTTTTTCAGAAAGTAGGCGATTTCGAGCACTGCAGAGGGTAAGTCATCGATTCTCTGCAGAACTCTATTATAAGAACTGCAAGAAGACAGATTGGTTGTGCAGACACTATGTGTGCTGCAAAGAGGCCAACAGTTGCCATTGGGTGTATGTATGCACATTGAGGTCACTGGTTGTGACATTTGAGTGTACTACAGTACCGCTACAGAAAATACAACAGTTTGTGCAGGCCCAAACCAGAGTGCTATTTCTGGTAAATTTGTGTGTCTCGCAAGATGTCAAATGATGGCATAAACCAAATTTTTGCTGAGAAGCTTGATAAGAACAACTTCCATGCTTCGAGGTTCAGGTTGACAACTTTCCTGATGGGAAAGGGTTATTGTTGGGACTATATAGAAGGTGAGCATGAAGAGGCATCGGAGATACCGACTGTTGCAGATGTGAAAGAGTTCAAGGATTGGATTCAAGGAGCCAGAAAAGTTATGTATTGGCTCTCTATCAGTATATAGGACACCATGATTGGGCACATACAGGATGCCAAGTCCCCCAAGGAGGCGTGGGACATCTTGGTAAAATTGTATGAAACGATTACCAAGGCATGAAAGATACAATTAAAGAATGAACTTCATATTATGGAGAAAAAGAGTGTCTGTGAATGACTATGCATTGAAGATCAAGGGTATTGTGAAATCCCTTGCATCTATTGGCATTTCAGTAGATGATGATGACAAGGTGGAAGTCTGTCTACGTGGTCTCGGGCCACAATACAAGGCATTCAAGATGTCTATTCAGACTCGAGGAAAAATTCCCAATTTCACAGATTTGGTGTCTATGTTGATTATATAAGAGAAGAGCTTGGGTGAAGACCAATAGTCTTCACAAAACAAAAACAGTTTAGAGCCCAATAGTCTTCACAAAACAAAAATAGTTCAGAGCAACAGGCCTTCTACACAAGTTCAGGAAGAGGACGAGGTAGAGGAGGCTGTGGACGCGGCCAAGGAGGTGGTCGAACAGGTAATCACAATTATGGCCAGCAGAGTAGCAACAACAACAGTCCCGGAATTCACAACAACAACAAGACGCAAGTGGAAGAGGCCAATTTGGAGGCAGGGGGAGTCAAAGAGGTCGTGGAAATTGGTAAAGGCAGTATAATAATACACGTGGATGCTTTTATCATGGTAAGCCTAGACATGTCCAGGCAGATTGTTATAAGAAGAAGGCTGACATGCAAAATGGGAAATTGTAGCAAAACAACTATGCATCCTCGAGCATAAACAATGAGGATAATGAAAGGTTGTTTGTTATGCAGTATGTCGTTAATGCCATGTCTAAAAATGTTGAAGCAGCACATAAAGATGATGTATGGTATACTGATTCAGGTGCTTCGAACCACATGACAAGTCATGGGGAGTGGTTCAAGGAGATGAAGAACCTTGAAAGACCAAGTTTTGTGGAAACAGGGGATGACACTGCTCATCCAATTGCCCATGTTGGGAGATGTGCCATTGTCTATGCAGGAAGGCAAAGTGAAGTACCTTGCAGATGTACTTCATGTTCCAAACATAACAAAGAATCTAGTTTTAGTTGGCCAGATGATAAAGTAGGGTTTGCAGGTTCGGTATAATCCTGATGGTTGTTATGTTGAAGACTTTAAAGACAAGTGCAAGTTAGTTGCAAAAGGCAACAGAGTGGGCAGAATGTTTACATTGAATGTAAACATGCTTGAAGTGAGTGCTACGATGTTTGCAAATGGTTCAGGAATTGTTGCAGACACAGACATTTGGCATAAAAGAATTGGACATGTGAATGTGCAGAGAATGAAGTCTATGCTGCAGACTAAAGGAATTGTGACAGGGCTGTCAAAGTTTAAAGTTGAAGGTATGCAAAAAATATGTGAAACATGCCAATTTGGAAAGCAAACAAAGCATGTATTTCCACGTAACAGAAATGTGAGCAGAAATGCACTAGATATTGTGCATTCAGATGTATGGGGTCCTACGAAGACCATGTCTATGGGAGGCTGCAAGTACTATGTGACATTTATTGATGACCACACAAGGAAAGTGTGGGTATACTTCATGAAGGAGAAGGGTGAGGTGTTCACTTATTTTCAGAATTTCAGAGTTATGGTTGAAAAGCAAACAGGGAAATATGTAAAGTGCCTAAGGTTAGATGGAGGGGGAGAGTACTTCTCCAATGAGTTCTCTGAATTTTTGAAGAAGAATGGTATTTGGAGACAATTTACATGCAGATACATTCCGCAGCAAAATGGAGTTGCTGAGTAGAAAAACAGGCACATTGCTGAGATTGCACGAGCATTGATGGAAGAGAAGAATATGCCACATAGCTATTGGGTCGAGGCTATTTCTATAGCAGTTTACATCATGAATAGAACTCCAACTGTAGCCATACATGATGTAGCTCCAGAGGAGAGGTTTATTGGCAGAAAACCTGAATTGTCTCATCTCATAAAGTCTTTGGATGCATTGCATATGTGCATGTGCCAGTTGAGCTGAGAGCTAAGCTGGATCCAAAAGCTAAAAAATGTGTGTTTATTGGGTATTACCTTGAGAAAAAGGGATACAGGTGTTATAACCCTGCTACACGTGAGTTAAGGGTAAGCAGGGATGTTGTTTTTTATGAGATGAGCAGTTGGTATGCTACTAAAAAAGAAGTTGTGTTGAAAGAACGATAGAGGGGAAGGAGACACACACAAAGGAGCAAACCCTAATGTATATTGCAAACCCTAACCATAGAGGGAAGCCATCTCCCTTCTCACACAATGCATAAAGCCATAATCCATAATACACACACACTATGAGTTGTGTCCACACTCATCTAACCCTAGCTAATGTCCACACACTATGACCAGTTGGACACGCGGTCATTTATATCTCACACATGTTCCTACCTATCATGCCAGCACATAGCATAGCTGGCTCACACTGACATCGAGCTTGAATCTCAACAGCCCCTCTCAAGCTCATGATGTACTGTCGATGAAGATGTAGATGAGCTTGGGATATCAAAGCTCTCAACACTTCCCCTCAAGCTCATCCCATGTACTCCCAACATAGTACGGAAGTACTCAAACTTCTCCCTGCTAAGTGGCTTTGTAAAGATATCTGCCACCTGCTCATCAGTCTTCACATACTATAGATCAACTGTACCATCCAGCACCTTCTCATCAGTCTTCACATACTATAGATCAACTGTACCATCCAGCACCTTCTCTCTGACAAAGTGATAATGGACCTCTATGTGTTTGGTCCTCGCATGAAATACTGGATTCTTGGCCAACTGTATACTGCTCATGTTGTCACAATGAATAACAACTTTGCCATCAATAGGCTCACCCAAATCTGCCAAGAGATTCTTTAACCATACAGCTTCACAAGTAGCAATGGCTGCACCTTTGTATTTAGCCTCTGTACTGGATAAAGCAACTGTAGGTTGCTTCTTGCTACTCCAACTCACCACGGCACTTCCAAGTGTAAAAGCATAACCACTAGTAGACCTCCTATCATATGAGCTACCTGCCTAATCAGCATCTGTGTAGCCATGTATATCCAAGCTTTTATCACTCTCATAAAGTAAACCATAATGTGCAGTGGTCTTCACATATCTCATAATGCGTCTCACTGCATCCAAATGTGGTTTTCTGGGGCTCTGCATAAACTGGCTTACTAGCCCCACAGCATAACTCAAATCCGGGCGTGTGATAGTCATGTAAATAAGACTACCAACCATCTTTCTGTACATAGATGGATCATCCAATTCCTCACCATAATCAGCCCGCAACTTCACATTTTGCTCCAAAGGTGTACTCATAGGCTTACACCTTGTCATGCCATACTTTGCCAACATATCCAATGCATATTGGCGCTGTACTAACCATGTACCTGCATGGTCTTTTATCACCTCAATTCTAAGAAAGTATCTCAACTCACCAAGGTCTTTCATGTCAAATTGCCCACTCAAAGCTTTCTTGACATGCATCACATATGAACCATGATCACCTGTGATAATCAAGTCATCCACATAGATGACGAGTAAAACAATCCCATGATCTGTCTTCTTCACATAGAGTGAAGAATCTGCTGTAGAAATCTGAAAACCAAGAGAGATAAGATATCTGCTCATCTTATCACTCCAAGCACGAGGTGCTTGTTTCAAACCATATAATGCCTTTTTCAATTTGCATACATAAGTGGGATATCTTGGGTGTACATACCCTTTTGGCTGTGCCATATACACTTCCTCTTGTAGATCACCATTTAGAAATGCATTCTTGACATCCATTTGATACATTTCCTAGCCACTAGCTGCAGCCATAGCAATGACTGCTCTCACTATTCCCATCTTTGCCACTGGACTGAATGTTTGATCATAGTCCAAGCCTTGGGTTTGTGCATAACCCTTTGCTACCAATCTTGCTTTATGTCTTTCAATGGAACCATCAGAGACTTGCACTTCACTTTGTAAACCCATTTACAGCCAATAACATTCTTGTCCTTTGGTAATGCAACCAAGTCCCATGCATCATTATGAACCAATGCGTCCATCTCAACATCCATTGCTTTCTCCCATACATGCTTTCCAATAGCCTCTGTATAGCATGTAGGTTCCACATGCTTCACCCATAGATGTCATATATGCATAGTGCATAGCAAAATCTCGATATGTCAACCTGTCAACGGGATATCTGACCCTTTGTGATCTTTGCAATGCATGCAGATCACTCTGTACACCTGTAACTCTAGCATGTGGTGGCACATATCTATCCTGCCTAGCACCAGGTGTGCGTAAAACAGGTATGCCAAGCTCCTCATCCAAACTCTCTGAACTAGATGACTCATAACCTATGATTCCAATTCCTTCGACCTTCTTCTTTTCTTTATCCATAGCACTACTCCCAGTGCTCACACTCTCATGCCTCAAACGTCCTGGCCATGGATGTACAGTACTACTCTCAACTTCTGCTGGCCTAGACATAGTAGTAGAACTAGAAGTTGCTTGTGGCAAGTTCACAGGCACATCAGCCTCAAGTGACTCAATGACACCCTCATCTTTTGCTTTGTACCAACTAGCAAGCTCATCAAACACCACATCTCGTGAGATGACCACTTGTCTAGTTTGTGGATTGTAACATTTGTATGCCTTTCGATCCTATGCATATCCAACAAATACACATTTCTCTACCTTAGGATCAAGCTTACTTCTTCTTTCATCAGGCACATGTACATAAGCTATGCATCCAAAAACTTTGAGGTGTCAAATGTCTGGCCTGTAACCTGTAAGCCGCATCTCTGGCGTACTTCCATGAATGGCTGTTGTAGGTGTTTTGTTCAGTATATACACTGCAGTAGCACATGCTTCTGCCCAATAATAATCTGGCATGCTCTTTTCATTGAGCATTGCCCTTGCCACTTCACATATAACTCTATTCTTTCTCTCAGCCACACCATTTTGCTGAGGTGTATACCTGCAAGTCAATTGTCTTCTTATTCCATGCTTCCTCAAGAAATGCTCAAAAGCTTTTGAGGTGTATTCACCACCTCCATCTGTCCTCAAACATTTAATCCAACAGCCATATTGCTTTTCTGCAAAAGCTTTGAAATCCATGAACTTTTCCAACACTTCACTCTTCTCTCTGAGAAAGTATATCCATGTCATCCTGCTGAAATCATCTATGAATGTCACATAGTATAAACTGCCTTTGATAGATGGGTTTTGTGCAGGACCCCATACATCACTGTGTACTATCTCAAGTGGCTTGCTACTCGTATTTCCTTCTCTAGGAAACCTCAACCTTGCCTGCTTTCCAAACTGACAGGCTTCACAAACATGCATATGCCCATCATACTTGAATCTAGGCAGCCCACTAACAATGCCTCTTGTCTGCATGTTCTTTAACCTTTGTATATTGACATGTCCAATCCTCTTATGCCACATATCAATGTCCTGTACCACATTTCTACTCTTAGAGAACATGGCTGATTTTAGCTCAGGAATTCCAGCATCCACAGCTTAAACAACCTGCCTTCTTTCTTGCCTTTGGCAATGACTCTACATCCATGTTTAAAATCCTCAACGAAGCAACCATGCTCGTTGAAACAAACCTGTAATCCCTGTTCCACCATTTGACCAACTGAGGCCAAGCTTTTTGTGATAGAAGGCACGTACAATACATCTGACATAGATTTTGTTTGACCATTGTGCATGACCAATGGTACAGTTCCAACATGTGTAATGGCATGCTGAGTATCATCTCCTGTCTCCATATAGCCTTTCACATCCATAGGCTTCATATGCTCAAACCATTCACCATGACACGTCATATGGTTTGATGCTCCAGAATCCATATACCAAGTATCATCATTCTCAGCATTTGTCATCATCGGTCCCACAACATGTTTCATGGCAAACAAGTGATTTGCTATGCCATCATTACTGCATGCATAATTTCCACCACCATGTTGTGCATAGTTTCCACCATAATGACCACCACGTTGTGCTCTACCCCCTCTCAAATCATTTTGTTTGTGGAAACAATCTCTCGCCATATGACCAAACTTCCCACAATAATGGCATTCCATATCTTGCATAGATGTCTGTTGGCCTTGCCAACATCCTCTACCATGAGGATTACCTCTGCCTCTTAGATGTGCATATCCACGACCACCTCTAGCACCATATGTGGGCTGAAAATTCTGTTGTGGTGACTTGTCCTGCCATCCACGACCATTACCACCATGTCCACATGATGTGAATCTCCCCCTGCCTCTAAAACCTCTTTGCGAGTAGAAAGCTTGATTTCTGCCATTGTCATCATGGCTAGTAGATGCATCCAGAAATGAATCACTAAGTTTGATTTCCTCAACAAGCAAGAGGGAAACCAACTCATCAAAGTCTGGTAAACCTGAACTCCTCACTGAGATAGATGTATCAAAAGATTTATATTCCTTGCCAAGACCACGCAAGGTAATATCCACCAAATCATCATCAGGCATGGGGGCATTTATTGTTGCCAATGCATCTGCAAACTTCTTAATTTCTTGCACATAATCATGTATGCTCCTTTTATTCCTTCACATTATGTATGCAACTGAGACTTGCGACGTGTCTGTATCAAACATTTTTACCAAAGTATCCCATGCATCTTTGGGATTCTCAGCATCATGTATGTGTATGAGCATAGCATCAGAAATACATATAGACAGATAATGCAACACTTTGAATGCTCTTTCTGACCATTGCTTATGAGCAATAACCTGCTGCTGTGTAGGTTGTCGGGGTAGCTCAGGCTCTGGCTCAGTACCTGTAATGAGATTCCAAAATCCTTTTCCTTTCAAGAAACTTTTTATCCTGTACTTCCATGCTTGGAAGTTCTTCCTATCCAGCTTTTCACCAACAATCTGTACTGGATTGTTCGACATGTTTGCTCAATGCAAAAACACCTTGCGTACACTTCCAAATCTGTAACCAAGCCTTCCTCAGCTCAACCACACTCCAATGAGTGTTCCAGATACTCCAAAGTAACCACCAATCTTCAAATTTGATGTAGAAAATCAACCTGTACGCATCCAAATTGAACTGGCTCACGCAGTCCGAGATACCCTGTTTTGATGTGCCTTCCAAGTCTCCAAATCACAATGTAGCGGTGCAATCAAGTATGGACAACTTGCATTGACACCTAAACAACCTCAATGTAGAGTATCAACACCATATGACATGTGTACATATCAATTTTTGAAAACCCCTTTCTCTGTTTTGGAAAAAACCAAAAAACCAAAAAAACCAGTAGTAAAATGGCTCTAATTTCTTCAATATTTGTCCAAATTGAGAAACCAGGCATTCATTAGCTTAGCAATAGTATCCACTAACTCCATGTAAGAGAAATTTGTCTAGTTGTTTAAGACCAGAGATTAATTGCTCAATTAAAAACACTCTGTTTCTCTGTAACTAGTGGACAGCCTATTTAATTAGCTCATTCCTAGCTCAATTAAGCATAATTGATCAAACCAACCATGTAGCCCTCTTCTCCAATATGTATAGCAACCAATTGCTAAAGCAATTGTGGAAGTTATCAAACAACCAAGTGGAAATCAATCTCCTCATAGCAAAAAAGTTAAAATTCTGCCCTGTTTCACTGTAGGAGCTGCGCCGCCTGCTCTACAGGGATTTGAGGATGATTATAATACTAATTGATGATGTATTCAAGTCCCCAACACACTTGGGTATGTGTGCAACCAGACAATGCTTGGATTTTTGCCAAAAACACGCTCCAAATGCATCAATTTTTGACTTGCTTTTCTCTGTTTTGTGAGAGCTAAAAAACCAGAGTTTTTCACACATTCAAATGCATCCAAATTGCTCCAAAATCAGTATAAGGCTTGCATAGGAGTTGCCAATACATCTTTCCTTGTCAGATACATGTTTGTTTTGCCAGATTTACATGTATTTCCACCATACATCAATGTTTCCAAGCTTTAATGGAAAGCTTCCAAAAACCAAAATTTTTCTTTGCTTTGATTTGCTCTATTTTGCTTTGCCTGAATCACGTGCAATCCGCTCAAGGATGTTTAGAAGACCTTACCCGATAGGCCAAGCTCTCAGATCTGATAAGAATCGGTATGCTCCAAGCTTCACAGCTCCAATGGCAAGCTTCACAGCTTCTCTTCACAGCTTCTTCTCCCTCTTCACTCACTCACTCATAAACCCTAATAAACAGCACAAGGCTCTGATACCATGTTGAAAGAACGGTAGAGGGGGAGGAGACATACACACAAGAGCAAACCCTAATGTATATTTCAAACCCTAACCATAGAGGGAAGCCATCTCCCTTCTCACACAATGCATAAAGCCATAATCCATAATACACACACACACAGAGTTGTGTCCACACTCATCTAACCCTAGCTAATGTCCACACACTATGACCAGTTGGACATGCAGTCATTTATGTCTCACACATGTTCCTACCTATCATGCCAGCACATAGCAAAGCTGGCTCACACTGACATCGAGCTTGAATCTCAACAAGTTGTTGGGGCTGATGTGAGTGGAAATGTGGTTGCACACAGAATGCAAGTCAGCAATCACAATCTTTGAGTGGACCAGGAGAGAGTCCTCATCTAATGGTTTAGTTGATAGACCATGGAGTGGCAGGCTGCATCATAATACCAGTCTTGCAAATTTGATTAGTACATCACATAAAGGCAAAGAGAAAGTGGTTGAGCCCCTTAGTATGCTTGAAATTTCTGTAGGGCATTCTCATGTTGATGGAGAGTCTAGTGGCTCAGAGATGAGCCTTGATGAGGAGCTTGGGATACCAACTATGAGAACACCTGGTGTAAAGAAGACTATGGAAGCCATGAATGCAAAGCTACGAAGATCTGGGAGAGTGAAGAATCCTGTGCAGAGGTTTACCTATGATAGTTATGTGGCACATCACTATGCATACATGGCAAAAGTTGTGCAGGTTATAGAGCCCACATGCATTGATGAGGCTGTTGGAAATGTGTGTTGGGAGAAAGCTATGGATGAGGAGATGGATGCACTATATTGAAATGAGACTTGGGATTTAGTGCAATTGCCTAAAGGCAAGAAAGCCATTGGATGCAAGTGGGTGTACAAAGTAAAACATAACAGTGAGGATGGAAGCATAAGCACGTACAAGGCTAGATTAGTAGCCACCAAAGGATATGCGCAGACATATGGCATTGATTATGAGGAAACTTTCAGCCCAATCGCCAAGATGGCAATAGTGAGAGTTGTGATAGCAGTGGCTACGTCAAAGCAATGGTCATTACATCAGATGGATGTAAAGAATGCATTCTTGCATGGGGATTTGCAGGAAGAGGTGTATATGTTGCAGCCACCTCGTTATGAGGATGTGAGTCACCCTGAGCATGTTTGCAGGTTGAAGAAAGCCTTGTATGGCTTAAAACAAGCACCAAGAGCATGGTCGAACAAGATTTATGAATATCTTGTAACTATTGGCTTTCATGTAGCCAATGTAGATTTCTCGCTATATGTGAGACACAGTGATAGAGGGGTTGTGCTTGTTGTCATCTATGTAGATGACCTTATCATTACGGGGGACCATGATACAGAGATCTTTGATGTAAAGATCTTGCTTAGACAGAAGTTTGAGATAAAGGATCTGGGGGAGCTCAGATATTTCTTAGGCATTGAGGTGATTAGGTCACCACATGGTATTGGATTACTGCAGAGACAGTATGGCTTAGACATGTTGTCCAAGTATGGTATGACAGGGTGTAAGCCTATCTCAGTGCCATTGGATCAAAATGGCAAGTTGAGTACAGATTCAGGAGAGATTTTGGAGGATCCTACTATGTATAGGAGCATAGTAGGAAGCTTGATCTACATGATGATCACCAGGCCAGATTTGAGCTATGCTGTTGGGTTGGTGAGTCAGTTTATGCAGGTTCCTCGGAAGCCACATTTGGATGCATTGAGATGCATACTGAGGTATGTGAGGTCTACTTTGCATTGTGGACTATTTTATGAAACTGGGATAGAGATATGTGTACATGGGTACACAGATGCTGATTGGGCTGGTAGTATCTCAGATAGAAGATCTACTAGTGGCTTCATGTTTTCTTTGGGGAGTGCTGTTGTGACTTGGAGCAACAAGAAGCAGCCTATGATAGCTCTATCCAGTACAGAGGTCGAGTACAGAGGTGCTGTTGAGATTCAAGCTCGATGTCAGTGTGAGCCAGCTATGCTATGTGCTGGCAGATTAGGTAGGAACATGTGTGAGACATAAATGACCGCGTGTCCAGCTGGTCATAGTGTGTGGACATTAGCTAGGGTTAGTAAAGTGTGGACACAACTCATTGTGTGTTGTGTGGATTATGGATTAGTGCATTATGCTTTGTGTGAGAGTGGACATGGCTTCCCTCTATGGTTAGGGTTTGCAATATACATTAGGGTTTTCTCCTGTGTGTGTGTCTCCTCCTCCTCTACCGTTCTTTCAACATGGTATCAGAGCCTTGTGCTGTTTATTAGGGTTTATGAGTGAGTGAAGTGAAGAGGAAGAAGAAGCTGTGAAGAGAAGCTGTGAAGATTGCCATTGGAGCTGTGAAGCTTGGAGCACACCAAATACTATCAGATTTGAGAGCTTGGCCTACCGGGTAAGGTCCTCTAAATATCCTTGAGCGGATTGCAGGTGAAACAGGCAAAAGCAAAGCAAAATAGAGCAAATCAAAGCAAAGAAAAATTCTGGTTTTTGAAGCTTTCCATTAAAGCTTGAAAGCATTGATGTATGGTGGAAATACAAGTGATTCTGGCAAAAGACACATGTATTTGACAAAGAGGGATGTAATGGCAACTCTTATGCAAGCCCTATTGTGATTTTGGAGCATTTTGGAAGCATTTAAATGTATGGAAATCTCTGGTTTTTGAGCTCACACAAAACAGAGAAAAGCAAGTCAAAAATTGAAGCATTTGGAGCACATTTTTGGTAAAAATCAAAGCATTGATGGGTCACACATATGCCTAGGTGTCTTGGGGACTAATATCCATCATCAATTAACCTTACAACCACTCCCAAACCCCTCATTTGCAGGCGGCGCAGCCCATACAGAGGAAACAGGGCAGATTTCTGGTTTTTTGCCTATGAGGAGGTCAATTTCTCATTGGGTGCTTGGTTCCTTCCACAACTTCCTTAGCAATTGGATTCTTTACACCTTGGAGAAGAGGGCTATGTGATTTTTTTGGTCAATGATGCTTAATTGAGCTGGGAATGAGCTGATTAAAACAGGCTGTCCACTGGTTGCAGAGAAACAGAGTATTTTAATTGAGCAATTAATCTTTGGTGTTTTACAATTGGACAAATTCCTCTTACATGGAGTTGATGGACACTATTGCTAAGCCAATGAATGCCTGGTTGCTCAATTTGGTGAAATATTGAAGAAATTAGAGCCAAATCATTACTGGTTTTTTTGGTTTTTCTGGTTTTTCCAAAAACAGAAAAAGGGGTTTTCAAAAATTGATATGTACACATGTCAGATGGTGTTGATACTCAACATTGAGGTTCATTAGGTGTCAATGCAAGTTTCCCATACTTGATTGCACCATTACATTGTGATTTGGAGCCTTGGAAGGCGTGTCAATTCAGGGTATCCCGCACTGCGTGAGTCAGTTCATCTTGGATGATTACAGGTTGATTTCCTACATCAAATTTGGAGTTTGTTGGCTACCTTGGAGTATCTGGAACATTCATTGGAGTGTGGTTGAGCTGAGGAAGGCTCATTTACAGATTTGAAGTGTGCGGAAGGTGTATGCATTGAGCAACATGTCGGACAATCCAGTTCAGATTGTTGGTGAAACGCTGGATAGGAAGAACTTCCAGGCATGGAAGTACAGGATAAAGAGTTTCTTAAAAGGAAAAGGATTTTGGAATCTCATTACAGGTGCTGAGCCAGAGCCTGAGCTACCTCGGCAACCTACACAGCAGCAGCTTATTGCTCATAAGCAATGGTCAGAGAGAGCATTCAAAGTGCTGATTGTCTATATGCATTTCTGATGCTATGCTCATACACATTCAGGATGCTGAGAATCCCAAAGATGCATGGGATACTTTGGTCAAGATGTTTGATACAGATACGAGTGCTCGCAAGTCTCAATTGCGACAGCAGATACACAATGTGAAAAGGAATAAAAGGAGCATACATGATTATGTGCAAGAAATCAAGAAGTTTGCAGATGCATTGGCCACAATAAATGCCCCCATGCCTGATGATGATTTGGTGGATATTACCTTGCGTGGTCTTGGCAAGGAATACAAATCTTTTGATACATCTATCTCAGTGAGGAGTACAGGTTTACCCGACTTCGATGAGTTGGTTTCACTCTTATTGGTTGAGGAAATCAAGCTCAGTGATTCATTTCTAGATGCATCTACTAGCCATGATGATGGCAGAAATCAGGCTTTCTACTCGCAGAGAGGCTTTAGAGGTAGGGGGAGATTCACATCACGTGGACGTGGTGGTAATGGTCGTGGATGGCAGGATAGGCCTCCACAACAGAATTTTCAGTCTTCTTATGGTGCTCGAGGTGGTCATGGATATGCACCTCAGCGAGGCAGAGGTAACCCCCGTGGTCGAGGACGTTGGCAAGGCCAACAAAATTCTATGCAAGATGTGGAATGCCATTATTGTGGCAAATATGGTCATATGGCGAGAGATTGTTTCCGCAAATAGAATGATTTGAGAGGGGGAAGAGCACAACGTGGTGGTCATTATGGTGGAAACTATGCACAACATGGTGGTAACTATGCATCAAGTAGCAATGATGGAACTGCAAATCATTTGTTTGCCATGAAGCATGTTGTGGGTTCTATGACAACAAATGCTGAGAATGATGATACATGGTATATGGACTCAGGAGCATCAAACCATATGACATGTCATGGTGAATGGTTTGAGCATATGAAGCCTATGGATGTAAAAGGCTATGTGGAAACAGGTGATGATACCCAGCATGTAACTGCAAATCATTTGTTTGCCATAAAGCATGTTGTGGGTTCTATGACAACAAATGCTGAGAATGATGATACATGGTATATGGACTCAGGAGCATCAAACCATATGACATGTCATGGTGAATGGTTTGAGCATATGAAGCCTATGGATGTAAAAGGCTATGTGGAAATAGGTGATGATACCCAGCATGTCATTACACATGTTGGAAGTGTACCATTGGTCATGCATAATGGTCAGACAAAGTCTATGTCAGATTTGTTGTATGTGCCTTCGATCACTAAAAGCTTGGCCTCAGTTGGTCAAATGGTAGAACAGGGATTACAGGTTAGATTCAATGAGCATGGATGCTTCGTTGAAGACTTCAAATATGGATGTAGAGTGATTGCTAAAGGCAAGAAAGAAGGAAGACTGTTTAAGCTGGATGCTGGAATTCCTGAGCTAAAATCAGCCATGTTCTCAAAGAGCAGGAATGTGGTACAGGATATTGATATGTGGCATAAGAGGATTGGACATGTCAATATACAGAGATTAAAGAACATGCAAACAAGAGGCATTGTCAATGGATTGCCTAGGTTCAAATATGATGGACATATGCATGTTTGTGAAGCCTGTCAGTTTGGGAAGCAGGCAAGGTTGAGGTTTCCTAGAGAAGGAAATATAAGTAACAGGCCACTTGAGATAGTACACAGTGATGTATGGGGTCCTGCACAAAACCCATCTATCAAAGGTAGTTTATACTATGTTACATTCATTGATGACTTTAGCAGGATGACATGGATATACTTTCTGAAAGAGAAGAGTGAAGTGTTGGAAAAATTCATGGATTTCAAAGCTTTTGCAGAAAAGCAGTATGGCTGTTGGATTAAATGTCTGAGGACAGATGGAGGTGGTGAATACACCTCAAAAGCTTTTGAGCATTTCTTGAGGAAGCATGGAATAAGAAGACAATTGACTTGCAGGTATACACCTCAGCAGAATGGTGTGGCTGAGAGAAAGAATAGAGTCATATGTGAAGTGGCAAGGGCAATGCTTAATGAAAAGAGCATGCCAGATTACTATTGGGCAGAAGCATGTGCTACTGCAGTATATATATTGAACAAAACACCTACAGCAGCCATTCATGGAAGCACGCCAGAGATGCGGCTCACAGGTTACAGGCCAGACATTGGACATCTTAAAGTTTTTGGATGCATAGCTTATGTACATGTGCCTGATGAAAGAAGAAGGAAGTTGGATCCTAAGGTAGAGAAATGTATATTTGTTGGATATGCACAGGATCAAAAGGCCTACAAGTGTTATAATCCACAAACTAGACAAGTGGTCATCTCACGTGATGTGGTGTTTGATGAGCTTGCTAGTTGGTATAAAGCAAAAGATGAGGGTGTTATTGAGTCACTTGAGGCTGATGTACATGTGAACTTGCCACCACAAGCAAGTTCTAGTTCTACTACTATGTCTGGGCCAACAGCAGAGCAGAAGCTGAGAGTAGCAGTGTACGTCCATGGTCAGACGTCCATGGTCAGGATGTTTGAGGCATGAGAGTGTGAGCACTTGGAGTAGTGCTATGGATAAAGGCAAAAAGAAAGTCGAAGGAATTGGAATCACAGGTTATGAGTCATCCAGTTCCGAGAGTTTGAATGAGGAGCTTGGCATACCTATTTTATGCACACCTGGTGCTAGACAGGACAGATATGTGCCACCACATGCTAGAGTTATAGGTGTACAGAGTGACCCGCAGGCATTGCAGAGATCCCAGAGAGTCAGATATCCTGTTGACAGATTGACATATAGAGATTTTGCTATGCACTATGCATATATGACATCTATGGTGAAGCATGTGGAACCTACATGCTAGGCTATTGGAGATGGGAAAAAGCAATGGATGTGGAGATGGACGCATTGGTCCATAATGATACATGGGACTTGGTTGCACTACCAAAGGACAAGAATGTTATTGGATGTAAATGGGTTTACAAGTGAAGTGCAAATCTGATGGTTCTATTGAAAGACATAAAGCAAGATTGGTAGCAAAGGGTTATGCACAGACCCAAGGATTGGATTATGATGAGATGTTTAGTCCACCAGTGGCTAAGATGGGTACAGTGAGAGCAGTCATTGCTATGGCTGTAGCTAATGGCTGGGAAATGCATCAGATGGATGTAAGGAATGCATTTCTGAATGGAGATCTACAAGAGGAAGTATACATGGCACAGCCAGAAGGGTATGTACACCCTAGATATCCCACTCACGTATGCAGGTTGAAAAAGGCATTATATGGTCTGAAGCAAGCACCACGTGCCTGGAGTGATAAGATGAGCAGATATCTTATCTCACTTGGTTTCCAGATTTCTACAGCAGATTCTTCACTGTATGTGAAGAAGACACAGCATGGGATTGTTTTACTAGTCATCTATGTGGATGACTTGATTATCACAGGTGATCATGGTGCAGATGTGATGCATGTCAAGAAAGCTTTGAGTGGGCAATTTGACATGAAAGATCTTGGTGAGTTGAGATATTTCCTTGGAATTGAAGTGGTGAAAGATCATGCAGGTACTTGGTTAGTACAGCGCCAATATGCATTGGATATGTTGGCAAAGTATGGCATGACAGGGTGTAAGCCTATGAGTACACCATTGGAGCAAAATGTGAAGTTGCGGGCTGATTATGGCGAGGAATTGGATGATCCTTCTATGTACAGGAAGATGGTTGGTAGTCTCATATACATGACTATCACACGCCCGGATTTGAGTTATACTATGGGGCTAGTGAGCCAGTTTATGCAGAGCCCCAGGAAACCACATTTGGATGCAGTGAGACGCATCATGAGATATGTGAAAACCACAGCACATTATGGTTTATTTTATGAGAGTGGTAAAAGCTTGGACATACATGGCTACACAGATGCTGATTGGGCAGGTAGCGCATATGACAGGAGGTCTACTAGTGGATATGCTTTTACACTTGGAAGTGCTATGGTGAGTTGGAGTAGCAAAAAGCAACCTACAGTTGCTTTATCCAGTACAGAGGCTGAGTACAGGGGTGCAACCATTGCTACTTGTGAGGCTATATGGTTAAAGAGTCTCTTGGTAGATTTATGTGAGCCTCTTGATGGGAAAGTTGTCATTCATTGTGACAACATGAGCAGTATACAGTTGGCAAAGAATCCAGTGTTTCATGCGAGGACCAAACACATAGAGGTCCATTATCACTTTGTCAGAGAGAAGGTGCTGGATGATACAGTTGATCTTCACTATGTGAAGACTGATGAGCAGGTGGCAGACATCTTTACGAAGCCACTTAGCAGGGAGAAGTTTGAGTACTTCCGGACTATGTTGGGAGTACATGGGATGAGCTTGAGGGGGAGTGTTGAGAGTCTTGATATCCCAAGCTCATCTACATCTTCATCGGCAGTACATCATGAGCTTGAGAGGGGCTGTTGAGATTCAAGCTCGATGTCAGTGTGAGCCAGCTATGCTATGTGCTGGCAGATTAGGTAGGAACATGTGTGAGACATAAATGACCGCGTGTCCAGCTGGTCATAGTGTGTGGACATTAGCTAGGGTTAGTAGAGTGTGGACACAACTCATTGTGTGTTGTGTGGATTTATGGATTAGTGCATTATGCTTTGTGTGAGAGTGGACATGGCTTCCCTCTATGGTTAGGGTTTGCAATATACATTAGGGTTTGCTCCTGTGTGTGTGTCTCCTCCTCCTCTACCGTTCTTTCAACAGGTGCTGCTATGGCAACATGTAAGGTAGCTTGGTTGAGAAAGCTACTTGCAGATTTGGGTCTATCAATGGATAGACAAGTTGTCATTTTCTATGATAACATTAGCAGTATATAGTTGGCCAGGAACCCAGTTTTTCATGCTCGCACGAAGTATATAGAGGTCCACTACCATTTTGTCAGGGAGAAGGTTTTGGCAAGAGATGTTGACCTTGTTTATGTCAGCACATAGGATCACGTCGTTGACATCTTCACCAAAGCATTGGGTACAGAGAAGCTCCGCAGATTCAGGGCTTCGCTTGGTGTACATGAGATGGAGTTGAGCTTGAGGGGGGGGGAGTGTTGATATATGGAGCTTATCTAGTGAGGCGATGGACACTGATGACCCGCCTGGGGGATAGGCCCCATGTTGAGATATCTAGCTCATCTAGTAAGGTGGTGGACACTGATGACCCGCCTGGGGGATAGGCCCCACACTTACACCACTGGCATGGTTGGTGAGATCATGGGTGATATGCGGCTAGTGGGATGACAGGCTGTGTGATAGTCATTCTAGAGACTGGCATAGTTATAGCGTCAGCTCATTTAGTTGGGTTCACACTATAGAGAACCCTATTATGTATTTGGTTGAGTAGCTTTCATATGTGAGTACTCTTATCTTTGTATATGGTGTGTTGAGTGTTGAGTGAAGAAGAAGAAGATTTCAACCTCTCACCTTGTGTGTTCTCTATTGGGGTTTTATGAGTGTGTGTGTGCTTGAAAGAGGTCAAGCTCTCTTCTCCCCTGCATCTTTTCATGGTATCAGAGCCTGGTTCATGCTAAGAGCTGAGTTGCAAGCAAGAGAAGCATAGGAAGCGATACGAGGGTAAGAGCTTTAACTCCCTATTTGTGTTGGTGACTATACCCTTGTCGGGAGCTCTACGGGAGGCACCGGCAAACGATCTCTGATTGAGGAGCTTTCTTCGTGGGAGTAAATCTATAGGACAACTATTCTGTCCTATCGGATAAAAAATTTTCAAGCCGAAAACGCGTTACAGGCGTGGCAAGACCTCCGTTTTTCAGAAAGCAGGCGATTTCACGGGTAAGTCATCGATTCTCTGTAGAACTCTATTTTAAGAACTGCAGGAAGACAGATTGGCTATGCAGACATTGTGTGTGCTGCAAGGAGGTCAAAAGTTACCATTGGGTGTATGTATGCACATTGAGGTCAATGGTTGTGACATTTGAGTGTACTACAGTACTACTGCTGCAGAAAATATAGCAGTTTGTGTAGGACAAACCAAAGAGTTGTTTCTGGTAAATTTGTGTGTCTGGCAAGATGTCAAATGATGGCATAACCCAGATTTGCTGAGAAGCTTGATAAGAACAACTTCCATGCTTGGAAGTTCAGGTTGACAAATTTCCTGATGGTGCTATTGGGACTATATAGAAGGTGAGCGTGAAGAGGCACTGGAGATACCGGGACATCAATCTGACTGTTGTTGCAGATGTGAAAGAGTTCAAGGATTGGAACCAAGGTGCCACAAAAGTTATGTATTGGCTCTCTCAGTATACATGACACCATGATTGGGCACATACAGGATGCCAAGTCCCCCAAGGAGGCGTGTGACACCTTGGTAAAACTCTATGAAATGAATACCAAGGCACGAAAGATACATTTGAAGAATGAACTTCATACTGTGGGGAGAAAAAGAGTATGTCTGTGAATGGTTATGTATTGAAGATAAAGGGTATTGTGGAATCCCTTGCATCTATTGGTGTTTCAGTAGATGATGATGATAAGGTGGAAGTATGTCTACATGGTCTCGGGCCACAATACAAGGCGTTCAAGACATCTATTCAGACTCGGGAAAACATTCCCAATTTTACAAATTTGAGGTCTATGTTGATTATAGAAGAGAAGAGCTTGGGTGAAGACCAACAGTCTTCACAAAACAAAAACAGTTCAGAGCAACACGCCTTCTACACAAGTTCAAGAAGAGGACGAGGTAGAGGAGGCCGTGGATGCGGTCAAGGAGGTGGCCGAACAGGTAATCAGAATTATGGCCAGTAGACAGCAACAACAACAACAGTCCCAAAATTCACAACAACAACAACATGCAGGTGGAAGAGGCCAATTCAAAGGCAGGGGGAGTCAAAGAGGTTGTGGAAATTGGCAAAGGCAATATAATGATACACGTGGATGCTTTTATTGTGGTAAGCCTAGACATGTGCAGGAAGATTGTTATAAGAACAGGCTGACATGCAAAATGGAAAATTGCAGCGAAACAATTATGCATCCTCGAGTAGAAACAATGAGGATAATGAAAGGTTGTTTGTTATGCAGTATGTCGTTAATGCCATGCTGAAAATGTAGAAGCAGCACATAAAGATGATGTATGGTACGTTGATTCAGGTGCTTCGAACCACATGACAAGTCATGGGGAGTGGTTCAAGGAGATGAAAAACCTTGAAAGACCAGGTTTTGTGGAAATAGGGGATGACACTGCTCATCTAATTGCCCATGTTGGAGATATGTCATTGTCTATGTAGGATGGCAAAGGAAGTACCTTGCAGATGTACTTCATGTTCCAAACATAACAAAGAATCTGGTTTTAGTTGGCTAGATGATTGAGCAGGGTTTGCAGGTTCCGTTTAATCCTGATGGTTGTTATGTTGAAGACTTTAAAGAAAAGTGCAGGTTGGTTGCAAAAGGCAACAGAGTGGGCAGAATGTTTACGTTAAATGTAAACATGCCTGAAGTGAGTACTGCGATGTTTGCAAATGGTTCAGGAATTGTTGCAGACACAGACATTTGGCATAAAAGAATTGGATATGTGAATGTGTAGAGAATGAAGTCTATGCAGACTAAAGGAATTGTGATAGGACTGCCAAAGTTTAAAGTTGAAGGTATGCAAAAAATATGTGAAGCATGCCAATTTGGAAAGCAAACAAAGCATGTATTTCCACGTAACAAAAATGTGAGCAGAAATGCACTAGATGTTGTGCATTCAGATGTATGGGGTCCTACGAAGACCATGTCTATGGGAGACTACAGGTATTATGTGACATTTATTGATGACCACACAAGAAAAGTGTGGGTATACTTCATGAAGGAGAAGGGTGAGGTGTTCACTCACTTTCAGAATTTCAGAGTTATGGTTGAAAAGCAAACAGGGAAATATGTAAAGTGCCTAAGGTCAGATGGAGGGGGAGACTACTTCTCCAATGAGTTCTCTGAATTTTTGAAGAAAAATGGTATTCGGAGACAGTTTACATGCAGATACACTCCGCAGCAAAATGGAGTTGCTGAGCGGAAAAATAGGCACATTACTGAGATTGCACGAGCATTGATGGAAGAGAAGAATATGCCACATAGCTATTGGGCTGAGGCTCGGGGGGGTCACTCACAAAAAATGTGAATATCACGTGCGTTCAACAGAAGCATAATTTTAATTTATGAAACTTATAGAAATATATTTACATAAGGGTATGATTTAAAATTTTTTCAAAAAAATTTACAGATTCATAAAGAAAAGGGGATATTATATAGATTAAAAAATTCACAAATAAGGAATTTAAAATATAGGCCTTGAACGCACGCGATAGGGATATTTTACATATAGTGACCCCCCCCGAGGGCTGAGGCTGTTTCTATAGCAGTTTACATCATGAACAGGACTCCAACTGCAGCCATACATAATGTAACTCCAGAGTAGTGGTTTCTTGACAAAAAACCTGATTTGTCTCATCTGAAAGTTTTTGGATGCATTGCATATGTGCATGTGCCAGATGAGCTGAGAACTAAGCTGGATCCAAATGCTAAAAAATGTGTGTTTATTGGATATTCCCTTGAGCAAAAGGGATACAGGTGTTATATAACCCTGCTACACGTGAGTTGAGGGTAAGCAGGGATGTTTTTGATGAGATGAGCAGTTGGTATGCTGCTGAAAAAGAAGCTATTGGGGCTGATGTGAGTGGAAATGTGGTTGCACAGAATGCAAGTCAGCAATCACAATCCTTGAGTGGACCAGGAGAGTCCTCATCTAGTGGTTCAGTTGTGATAGACCATGGAGTGGTAGGCTGCGTCATAATACCAGTCTTGCAAATGTGATTAGTACATCACATAAAGGCAAAGAGAAAGTGGTTTAGCCCCTTAGTATGCTTGGCATTTCTGCAAGACATTCTCATGTTGGGTGGAGAGTCTAGTGGCTCAGAGATGAGCCTTGATGATGAGCTTGGGATCCCAGCTATGAGAACACTTGGTGTAAAGAAGGCTATGGAAGCCATGAATGTAAAGCTATGAAGATCTGGGAGAGTGAAGAACCCTGTGTAGAGGTTTACCTATGATGGTCATCACTATGCATACATGGCAAAAGTTGTACAGGTTGTAGAGCCCACATGTATTAATGAGGCTATTGGAAATGTGTGTTGGGAGAAAGCTATGGATGAGAGAAGGATGCACTATATGGAAATGAGACATGGGATTTAGTGCAATTGCTTGAAGGCAAGAAAGCCATTGGATGCAAGTGGGTGTACAAAGTAAAACATAACAGTGATGGAAGCATAAGTAGGTACAAGGTTGGATTGGTAGCCAAAGGATATGCGCAGACATATGGCATTGATTATGAGAAAACTTTCAGCCCAGTTTCTAAGATGGCAATAGTGAGAGTTGTGATAGCAGTGGCTGTGTCAAAACAATGGTCTTTACATGTAACGAATGCATTCTTGCATGGGGATTTGCAGGAAGAAGTGTATACGTTGTAGCCACTTGGTTATGAGGATGTGAGTCACCTCGAGCATGTTTGCAGGTTGAAGAAAGCCTTGTATGGCTTAAAACAAGCACCAAGAGCATGGTCTGACAAGATTTTTGAATATCTTGTCACTATTGGCTTTCATGTAGCCAATGTAGATTTCTCGCTATATGTGAGACACAGTCATAGAGGGGTTGTGCTTGTTGTCATCTATGTAGATGACTTGATCATTACGGGGGACCATGATGCAGAGATCTTTGATGTAAAGATCTTGCATAGACAGAAGTTTGAGATGAAGGATCTGGGGGGGAGCTTAGATATTTCTTGGGCATTGAGGTGATTAGGTCACCACATGGTATTGGATTACTGCAGAGACAGTATGGCTTGGACATGGATCAGAATGGCAAGTTGGGTACAGAGCATTGGATTACTGTAGAGACAGTATGGCTTAGACATGTACAGTAAGCCTATCTCAGTGCCATTGGATAAGAATGGCAAGTTGAGTGCAGATTCAGGAGAGATTTTGGAGGATCCTACTATGTATAGGCACATAGTAGGAAGCTTGATCTATATGACGATCACCAGGCCAGATTTGAGCTATGCTGTTGGGTTGGTGAGTCAATTTATGCAGGTTTCGCGAAAGCCATACTTGGATGCATTGAGATGCGTACTAAGGTATGTGAGGTCTACTTTGCATTGTGGACTGTTTTATGAAACTGGGATAGAGATATGTGTACATGGATACACAGATGCTGATTGGGCTATAGTATCTCAGATAGAAGATCTACTAGTGGCTTCATGTTTTCCTTGGAGAGTGTTGTTGTGACTTGGAGCAGCAAGAAGCAGCCTATGGTTGCTCTATCTAGTACAGAGGCTAAGTACAGAGGAGATACTATGGCAGCATGTAAGGTAGCTTGGTTGAGAAAGCTACTTGCAGATTTGGGTCTATCAGTGACAACATTAGCAGTATACAGTTGGCCAGGAACTCAGTTTTTCATGCTCGTACTACGAAGCATATAGAGTTCCACTACCAT
Organism: Cibotium barometz; assembly: GCF_041138505.1. NCBI lineage: Eukaryota > Viridiplantae > Streptophyta > Polypodiopsida > Cyatheales > Cibotiaceae > Cibotium > Cibotium barometz. Next base: position 42,488,561 of record NC_141082.1, read on the forward strand.
TTTGTCAGAGAGAAGGTCTTGGCAAGAGATGTTGACCTTGTTTATGTTACCCACACAAGATCAGGTAGCTGACATCTTCACCAAAGCATTGGGTACAGAGAAGCTTTGCAGATTCAGGGCTTCACTTGGTGTACATGAGATGGAGTTGAGCTCGAGGGGGAGTGTTTAGATATCGAGCTCATCTAGTGAGGTGGTGCACACTGATGACCCGCCTAGGGGATAGGCCCCACACTTACACCACTGGCATGGTTGGTGAGATCATGGGTGATATGCGGCCAGTGGGATGACAGGCTATGTGACAGCCATTCTAGAGACTGGCATAGTTATAGCGCCAGCTCATTTAGTTGCGTTCACACTTTAGAGAACCCTATTATGTATTTGGTTGAGTACCTTTGATATGTGAGTACTCTTATCTTTGTATATGGAGTGAAGAAGAAGAAGATTTCAGCCTCTCACCTTGTGTGTTCTCTATTAGGGTTTTGTGAGTGTGTGTGTGCTTGCAAGAGCTCAAGCTCTCTTCTCCCCTGCATCTTTTCACCCCACACTTACGCCACTGGCATGGTTGGTGAGATCATGGGTGATATGCGGCCAGTGGGATGACAGGCTATGTGACAGCCATTCTAGACTGACATAGTTATAGCGCCAGCTCATTTAGTTGGGTTCACACTATAGAGAACCCTAAAATGTATTTGGTTGAGTACCTTTTCATATGTGTGTACTCTTATCTTTGTATGTGGCATGTTGAGTGTTGAGTGAAGAAGAAGAAGATTTTCAGCCTCTCACGTTCTGTGTTCGCTTTTAGGGTTTTGTGAGTGTGTGTGTGCTTGCAAGAGCTCAAGCTCTCTTCTCCCCTACATCTTTTCAACCTTAGGCACTTCACATGCTTTCTTGTCTGCTTTTCAGTCCCATCATTCTAAAATTTTGAAAATGAGTGAAAAAATCACTCTTTTCCTTCATGAAATATACCCACACTTATCTCGTGTGATCATCAATGAATGTTATATAATACCTGCAAGCCACCCATAGATGTAGTTTTTGCATGACCCCATACATCTGAATGCACCACATCTAGTACATTCCTGCTCATATTTCTATCATGTGGAAACACATGTTTTGTCTACTTTCCAAATTGACATGCTTCACATAGTTTCTGCATACCATTAACTTTAAACTTAGGCAGCCCTGTCATGATTTCATTAGTCTGCATAGACTTCATTCTTTGCACGTTTACATGCCCAATTCTCTTATGCCAAATGTATGTATCTGCAACAACTCTTGAACCTTGTGCAAACATTGCAACTTTCACTTTAGGCATATTTACATCTAATGTAACATTCTACCCACTCTATTGCCTTTTTCAACCAACCTCCACTTGTCTTTAAAGTATTTGACATAACAACCATCAGGGGTTAAAGTAGCCTGAGACCATGTAGACATACATCCCCTTATCATCATCATTAGAGCAGAAGCACCAATAGATGCAGGGGATTCCAAAATTCCGTTGATCTTCAAGGCATAATCATTTATAAACATGTTTTTCTTCTCTAGTATGAAGCTCATTCTTCAACTAAATCTTTTGCTCCTTGGTGTTCATTTCATGTAGTTTCACCAAGGTGCCCCATGCCTCCTTATGTGACTTGGCATCTTATATATGCCTAATCATAGTGTCCTTTATACTAAATCTTTTGCTCCTTGGTGTTCGTTTCATGTAGTTTCACCAAGGTGCCCCATGCCTCCTTATGTGACTTGGCATCTTATATATGCCTAATCATAGTGTCCTTTATACTAATAGAAAGCCAATACATGACTTTCCTTGATCCTTGATTCTAATCCTTGTATTCTTCTACATCTGCAGCAGTTGGATTAATCTCAGGTATCTATGGTGCCTCTTCATGTTCATCTTTAATGTAGCCTTTTCCCATAAGAAAATTTGTTAATCTAAACCTCCAAGAATGAAAGTTGTTCTTGTGAAACTTCTCTATAAAAATTTGGTTAATTCCATTATTCGACATCTTGTCTATAACACAAACTCACCAAAACTAGCACTCTTGTTTGTCCTACACAAACTATTGTATTCTTTGCAGAGTGATACTATATTGCATCTAAACTATCACAACCAATGACCTCAATTTGCATACATACACCTAATAACACCTATAAGAACTCTTTTTTGCAGTACACACAATGCCTGCACAACCAAATGCCCTTCTTGTAATTCAAAAAATAGAATTTATGTAGAGAATTAAAACTTACTCGAAGTGCTGTGAACGCTTGTGAACTAAAAAACAGAGGTCCAGATGCGCTCAAAATGCGTTTTTGGCCACAAAAACTTGGTCTGAAGGAAAATATAGTTACCCTGTAGCTCCGCTCCTAGGAAGACAACTCCTCAATTCAAGTTCGTTTTGCCCGTGCCTCCCCCCGAAGAGCTCCCAACAAGGGTGTTGTAGCCAACACAAAGGGAGAAGAGTAGATGAAGCTCTTACCCTCGTACTGCGCTTGATGTGAAAACGGTCACCCATGCATATCATAAGTGTGAGCTCATGTTGAGCTTCACATCTCAACACTAGCGTCATCAATAGGAACTATAGGAGGTAAAGACAAAAAGGGAGGTAAACTCAATAGGAAATGATGTACTTATCAATATGGTAAAGGTGGACCATGATGCAAGAAAGGAACAAGAGAAGCCACCAGAAGTTATGGCCATGAGACAAGATCACAAAAGGACTTGTCAAGACATTGACAGGTAGGAATGCCGAGCGGGAACTAGAAAAGAAACTAGAATAGTGGATAGGGCAACAAAGGTCCGAGAACAAATCACCAAGCTAGTGCAGAGTGCACAAGGAAAGGTGAGGATGATGAAGGAAAGCCTGCCCCCTGGGAGAGTATCTTGAGGAAAACCAGGAAAAGTTGATCAAGAAAAGAGAAGAGATCCATGCAAGAATGAAGCCAATGCTGAACCACCAAAATTGGGCCCAATTATACAGGCCAGAGCAGTAGAAGCATCTCGAGAGAAGAAAAGGAAAGAAATCTGGAAGGAATACTAACAAGAAGAAGTCAGGAACAGGAAAGCGAAGAAAAAGAGAAAGAAAAAAGAATGTATACAAGTCACGAGCAAGCCAGGTGATGAGGAGAAAAGCAGCAAGGAATATGACTTGTGGGAGAATCTCAACAGGATGAAATTGAACATCACATTGGATCAAATGCTAAATCTGGTTCCCAATTATAGGCAAAATTTACTTCAAGCTATAATGCCAAATGAGAATCTAGTGCATATGCTAGCAAAGGAACTGGAACATCTTGCACCTGAATACAGAAATGTGGAGACAGTCTAGGACTATGATATGTCCACTCCATAAGTAACCATCAAGATTAGAGGTGAGATAGTGATAAGGGTCATTCTAGATAGAGGGTCAGGGGTAAATATAATATCAAATAGCCTAGCTAAAAAGCAAGGGGTTATTGACATTCAGCCCACACCGTTTTAGATTTGCATGTCTCACACCAAAGAAGGTTTTGACCTGTCAAGATAATAAGAGGAGAACAAATAGAAGTGGCAGGATGTTTCACTGTTGTGTTCATTGTTCTCAAGATGATTAAAATAGTAGGTGCATATCCCATGCTACTAGGAAGACCGTGGGTCAGGATGACTAAAATAGTTACATATCCCATGCTCCTAGGAACACCATGGCTTAGAAGTGGAAGGATAAAGCACAACTAGGAGACAGACAAGATCATGATCAGGAGAGGTAAAAAAAAGTCTACATTTTAGTTGCAAGAAAAGACAAGCTAAACCTGATAAGCTGACCAATGCATGCAGAGGGGCTAAACTACCTAGAAGGGGTAGAAGATGATCAAGAAGATAAGATCTTGAAGGGAGAATCTAGATCTTCTATCGCTGTTTTAAGTGGACATAGAGATGATTATGTAGAGGTACGACCCAAAGGTTCTGGTGGCTCATCCTAAAGAGATATTGAATGAAGAGAGCACTCATAGTAGAGAGAGGAAGATGACACTCAGGACAATGTGGAAGAATTGTAGGATGAATAGGAAAAAGACATGGTGGCCCTAAAACAGGAGGAAGCTGAGCTCATGAAAAGGAACATCAAATTTCAAGAAGATGATATTGAAGAGGTGAACCTAGGGGATGATTAGTAGCCCAAAATAGTTAGAATTAGTGCGCCAAGCTAAATCAAGAATTCAGGGGAGGCTCCTAAAATTGTTGAATTCCTACAAAGATGTATTTGCCTGGAACTATTTTGACATGAAGGGGATTGATCTAAGTTTCTATACCAGCATAAGATTAACCTGAAAGAGGATGCAACCCCAATCAGTAGGCAGAGTAGATACACAATGAACCCAAACTATGCCAAACAGGTGAAGGAAGAAATTGACAAACTGGTGAAGGTTGGGTTCATTAATCCTCTGGATAGGGTGGAATGGCTATCCACCCCGATAGTCATCATTTGGAAAACGAATGAGAAGATGAGTGTTTGTATTGACTACCGCAAGTTGAATGCTTCCACTATATCAGAACCATTCCCATTGCCATTCATTCATTCCTTCATGCAGTAGTAGCTGGGTATGAAACACTCTTTTCTGGATGGGTTTAGTGGGTACAACTAGGTGCGAATGGCACATGAAAATAAATCGAAGATAGCTTTTATGACAGAATGGGGGGCATTTGCCTCCAATGTGATGACATTTGAAAAGATACAAGGGAGAAGGGAGCTTGAGCTCTTGCAAGTACACACACACACACAAACCCTAGAACACACAAGGTGAGAGGCTGAAAACTTGTTCTTCTTCTTCTTCAACAAAAGAGGTCTACAAAAAAGATAAAGTTACTAAATCATGTACTAGAGTATATACAAATGGTCCATAATGTGAACATGCTAAAGTGGAGTGGGTAGGTGTGGACTAGTCAGTGTAGTCTCTAGCTGTAAAAGCTTTGGCAAAGATATGTTGGTGCCAAGTGCCAAACCCCCCTAGTGATGTAAATGTCGAACAGTCACGCAGGCACCTCGTGAGTGTCAACTCATGTTGAGCTTGACATCTCAACACTCCCCTTCAAGCTCAACTCCAGCTCGTGAACTCCAAGCATATCTTGAAATCTATGGAGCGTCTTAACTCCCAAGGTCTTTGTGAAGATGTCAGCAACCTGATCCCATGTGCTGACATAGGCCAAATTGATGCCACCTACCAAGACTCTCTCCATGATGAAGTGGTAGTGCACCACCTCAATGTGTTTCATCCATGCATGGAAAATTGGGTTCCTCACCATATTACTGCTAAGATTGTCACAATATATGACAACCTTTATCTCCACATGCAACCCTAAATTAGCAACAACAAGTAGCTTGCGAAGCTACGTCACATGCTGCCATCACAGCTCCTCTCTCGACAAGGAAATTGTGGGCTACTTTTTGCTGCTCCATGTCACAGTAGTAATCCCCAATGAAAACATAAATCTATTGGTAGATCTCCTGTCTGAGATGCTACCTACCCAATCTGCATCTGTGTACCCAAACAATGCATAATCAACAATGGCCCTCAAATACTGAAGTGTGCATTGCACACTATCAGTGGTTTGTGCGGAACTTGCATAAACTGGCTCTCTAAGCCAATAGTGTAACTCAAATCTGGCCTGCTGATCATGACATCGCTGAGCTTGCCATTTTGTTTTAATGGCATTGAGAGTGGGTTACAACCAGCCATCCCATACTTGGACAACATGTCTAATACATACTATCTCTGTGACAACCAAATACCGTCAAGTTTGCGAATGACCTCAATGCCCAAAAAGTAGTGTAGATCTCCCAAATCCTTCATGTCAAACTTCCTTTTGAGAAGACTTTTCACATGCTCAATCTCTTCCAAGTTGTCGCCCCTAAAAACAAGATCATCTACATAGATGGTGATTATTACAATAACCTTATCACTCTTGCACACATACAAAGAGTGATCTGCATCTGCCATATGAAAACCAATACTGACAAGATACTCAACAATCTTGTCATCATGACATTCTTGTGGAGCTTGCTTCAATCCATACAAGGCCTTACAAAGCTTACATATATACTCTGGGTGACTTGTATCCTCAAATTTAGGTGGCTCATCCATATACACTTCTTCTTAAGTCACCATGTAAGAACACATTTTTATATCCATTTGATGTAAAAACCAGCCTTTAGCTGCTGCTGCCAGCTCTCACAGTTGCCATCTTAGCAACTAGGGCAAACGTCTCCTCATAATCAATCCCATGTATTTGTGCATATCCTTTGGTTACCAATCTAGCCTTGTACCTACTCATGCTACCATCACTGTTATGTTTCACCTTATACACCCACTTACATCTAATAGCCTTCTTGCATTCAGGCAAAGGCACCAAATCCCAAGTCTCATTTCCATACAATGCATCTATCTCCTCAATATAAATAAGTTTTAATTAGAAAGAGAAAATATGGGTATAATTGATTTTGTAAATCCCATGAGATCATATGCATAAATATTTTATTCAAAAAAAGGAATATTGAGTATATTTTATTTTTGGAAAGTTGAGATAAGAATGAGAAAATGTTCATGGAAATACATCGAGAAGTCATGGATGAAATTTTAATCAGAAAGAGAAATCACGAACATAATTAACTTTTTGAATTACAAAGTGTATGTCTAGATTCTTGAAAAATAGAATCCTGTGGTACATTCCGAACGGGAAAAGGATTTCCAAGAAAAAGACTAGAAACACGCTTAGTTGGATGAATATGAATAATTGCAACTTATTCCTAGATTCCCTAGGAAAGGAATCCGAAACTCTTGAAAGGATTGAGGATCCAAAAGAGACTGGAAATTTAGACTTAACTGAATTGAGTCGAGAAAAGTTATCTTTAACTAAGTCAAGTAATGGTCAAGACTTAGAAAGTCCTGTCAGTATAAAAAGTAGGGTAACTGTACTTTTAATCTAGTTGATGTGTGGAAAGATGTAGAGTGATGTGGATTGAAGCGAATGAATGTGGGAATGATGTGAGATGATGTGAATGAATGTGGGAATGATGTAGGATGATGTGAATGAATGTGGGATGATGTGAATGAATGTGGGAATGATGTAGAATGACGTGAATGGATGCCAACTCTATACTAACAATATACATGAGTGAATCTAAGACCTTGAAGTTATGAGCAAAAATGCTATCCTAGATGATGAATTTTTTGAATGCTGGTTGATATGATTTCAGAATTTTGGTTGAGAATTGATGAATTGATTTGGATTTTGATTGAAGGATGATGATTTTTTTAAATTTCGGTTGAAAGTAGATGAGTTAAATAAGTCATGATAATGGCGAATGGAGAGAAATTCCAGTGATGATTGATGATCAAGACTTTCAGTAGATCACTCTAAGATTAGTGGATCGTGCTGATAGATTGTTCGTAGCTTGTTGACCTTGGCCCAATAGACCCTGTATAAGGGTGCAAAAAAGTGTCATTCATAGTGTCGTGAAAGTTGTCATCAGAATTGTCATCTGAGTTATCATTTGTTCTAAAAGCTGTCATCAGATTTATCGTTAAAGTTATCAGCAGAAGTGTCGTCAATGATGTCATTTTAGTTGTCGTCAGAAGTGTCATAAGGTTGAGATTTGAAGAGTTATTTAGGGTCATAGGAATGGTCACATAAAGACTATAAAATGCAATCAGTTGTAATCGTGTGATATGGGAAGTTGAATAACCAGTTTTTTAGTTTTCGCATCTCTCTCTCTCTCTCTCTCTCTCTCTCTCTCTCTCTCTCTCTCTCTCTCTCTCTCTCTCTCTCTCGCAATCTCTGTGTGTATGCTGTTTTGAGAGTTGTGTGTGCAGTTTCCATGTTGGGGGCTGTAGCCCTCAGCACTTGGCGACCCACGGCGGGTGTTTGAATCTTACTACCTTTGGAGATGGAGTTCAATGGCATTGCAATACTCTCGGGTGGTCCATTAGGTGTCGCTCCTCACAATGGAAGGGCCTATTGTCAAGTGCCTATTGAAGTCAATCTACCAGCAAGGACACACACAATTACTGTTTTTCATCACGCTCATGTGCTGTGCATGACGACCCAATGCTGAATTTTGTTGGTGCAGATGCCTGTGTGGATGGTAGCATGCAGATTGCAGCAGAGCCAGCAACTGCTAATGTGGATTTTTGGTGTGTATGTGGGATTTTTTTATGCTATTGCCGTATGGCTGTGTGGATGTCCATTCAAATTGCAAGGCTCAGGATCTGTTGATCATTCAGTGTGTGCGGGCCAGACTTTAGGTTCAGATTGTAGGGATCAAGATGGTTTTTCCAAATTTTTGTCAACATTCCGGTGAAGTAAGAGGGCGTTCATGCTGTGCAAAAGCGTGTTTTATCAAGCGGAGTCATGTTTAAGCATTTCATGAGGGGATTTTCTGAAGCGAAAGTTTTTCAAAGTGTCGACATCAAGAGGAGCTTTTTGAAGCGGATTCAAGAAGATGACTTTTTGCAAGGATGGAGTGTTCCAAAGGAGGCATACCGACAAAGAGAAGATCGGATGTACTACCTGGCGATGCGAAGCCCGGCAAGAAGCACGAATCTTGGACGAGTTGATGGAGGAGTCTTTTGGTGAATCAATGGAGGAGTTGATGGAGGAGTCTTTTGGTGAATCAATGCCAAAGCAAGATTTTCAAAGGCATTTGACTTCTAATCAAGGGAATGTGTGGGTTCTCATTTGCTACGCAACTGTTCCCTCGTGCATGCCAGTGTATAAGGGTGCAGAAAAGTGTCATTCACAGTGTCGTGAAAGTTGTCATCAGAATTGTCATCTGAGTTATCATTTGTTTTGAAAGCCATCATTAGATTTGTCATCAAAGTTGTTAGCAGAAGTGTCGTCAATGATGTCATTTTAGTTGTCGTCAGAAGTGTCATAAGGTTCAGATTTGAAGAGTTATTTAGGGTCATAGGAATGGTCACATAAAGACTATAAAATGCAATCAGTTGTAATCATAAAGACTATAAAATGCAATCAGTTGTAATCATAAAGACTATAAAATGCAATCAGTTGTAATCGTGTGATATGGGAAGTTGAATAACCAGTTTTTAGTTTTCGCATCTCTCTCTCTCTCTCTCTCTCTCTCTCTCTCTCTCTCTCTCTCTCTCTCTCTCTCTCTCTCTCTCTCGCAATCTCTGTGTGTATGCTATTTTGAGAGTCATGTGTGTGCATTTTCCCTGTTGGGGGCTGTAGCCCTCAACAGACCCAATTGTGGAATGACAAATTGAAAACCTGTATAACTGAAATTCCGTGGGGAATGTTCAGATGATAATTGGAAATTACTAGTTTGATGGACCATTATTGTGTTAAGGATATGAATGAACTATTTTTTGATAATGATTTCTGTATGTTCTTCTGATAGAAGGGACTTTATCCTAGGATTTTGAGAGGGTTGACCAAACTTTAAGGAACCCTAGAATCAGTTGGATCTAAAGTATAATTTCTTTTTTGATTCGAATTATAAATAAAGTGATCTTTTTACCATAATTTCCTTGATCATCTTGTTACGTTGGAAAAAATGGACTTGATAATCCCACTCCAGATAGCCGTACATCGAGAGCCACCACAATAGCTGATGTAATGCTAGGAAGAAAGAGGAAGGATAGATTTATATCACCATTGATGATCAAGTCTAAAATATTTAGTTCGCTGTCAAGAATTTGATTTTTAATTAAGTACCACCCTCGGAGTAAGAAGATCATTTTACCAAGATTATCCTCTAGTTGCGAGATGAAGACATCTCGCATTTTTTAAGTGGGGTAGTATGTAAGATTCCTCCCTCCAACTTTTGAGATGTAAAGGTGTAAGAACCTCCCCTTCAGTCTCTCTAATCATCCCCTAATTTAGAATGCAAGAAAACATTATTTTCCCTTGTTTTTGGTCTAGAGAGAGAAAATATTCTAGAGAGAGATAATACAGTTTTGAAATATTTTTGGATAAGACTCTTCTCCTAGTCAATAGGAAGAGATCCCCTGAAAGAGAATCTTAAAAAGAGTTTTCCAATGTGCATTAGAAATTAATTGAATATGTGAATTGGACAATTTGGCCTAGGGGTATATAATTTTAGAAAAATTCTTATTAAGGTCCAAAGAGTGTTCTAAAGGGCCAATAGGGTTAATCCAAGTGTTGGGATGAGAAAAACGCAAAGCATAAAATAAAATCCCCCAAAAATGAGTAAATTCTCACATAAGATGAAGAGTTGACTAGTACTGGGGTTTATTAGTAAAAAAATATGATTTATTAGTATAAAAATGAAATTTTGACCTCAAAAAGGGGGGGAGGGGACTCATGAAGGAGGCGCCTAGAAATCACATCAAGGGGACATTTCTCAATTCAAAAAAATGAGATATTTCATCTCTCCTCCCTCCTCTTTCAAACCAAATCAAAAAAGTGAGCCAAACTAGCCTAAAACTTGTCCAAAATGGATCAAACTGGAGCTGGAAACCTCTAGATTCTAGTTGGTCTTGGTTGGTGGCCTCCCTCTTCTATAAATAGACCCCCATTCCTTTGTATTTTCATATTAGAGTAACTCTATGCTAGTGTAATTTTCAGTTCAGTATTTTTCTATTATCTCTCTACCTTGCCTCTCCATTATGAAGCTTTGGGGCTTCACTAATCCTCTTCTTCTCTTGGAGATTACCCTCTTTTACTTGGTGGCTAAGATTCTTCTTGTGGGCTTCACATTTCCCTAAAGAATCAAGCCAAAAACCAAGGGTAAGCCTAAAACAATGGTGTTTTACTCTCTTCTAAATGGTAATCTTCTTCCCAATCCCTCTAATGCTTAGGAAGCATTTTAATCTATGGTTGCTTCTTTAAAACCATGCTTTTAATGATTATATTGTTTAAATGGATTAGTGCTAATCTTTTATGCTTAAAGGTAATGTTTTGATTTGTAAATCTCTCTTTTTGTAAGAATACTCACCTTTATGGATTAATCCTTCTTGGAAGGATAGATCTTAATAGCCCTAATCTCATTTTTTAAACCAAATCTCTAGGCCTAACAAGCTAGAGATAAAGATTAGGCATTTTTTATGGTTTTTAATCCAATTAAAATGAGGATTAATTCATTTATGCTTGTTTTATGTTAAGAAAATTCATATCTATTCATTTTAAAGTGAAAGGGACCTTGGTCTAACATTCTTATATTTATTTTCATATGGAAGTCATATTTGGATATTTTTCTTAAATAAAAAAGGTGCTTTAATGTAATTTTGTTTATTTTTAAGCTTAGGCTTATGCATAAACTAATTTTTATGTTAAAAGGGTTATTTATCCATTTTTAATTCTTAAAAAATACGGGAGAGTTATGGCAAGATTTTATCAGTAGAAAATGAAGGTTTATGCATAAATGATTTTTATTCTAAAAGAGGAACTTTGAGTATTATTATTTCAAAGAAAATGCCAAGAAACTATGGAAGAATTTTTATTATTAAAAAAATGATTTTTTTGCATAAATAATTTTTATGCTAAAAGCGGAATTTTAAGCATTCTCATTTCATAGAAAATATGAGGAAGTTATGGTAAAATCTTTATCAACATTAGAAAATGAAATTTATGCATAAATAACTTTTATATAAAAAGTGGAATTTTGAGTATTATCATTTCTTAGAAAATGTGGGAAAGCTATGGAAAAATTTATATCATTAGAAAATGAAATTATATATAATAAATTTTATGCTAAAGTGGAGTTTTGAGCATTATTCATTTGTCTGAAAAATAAAGAAGGTTATGCATAAGATTCATTTAATTTATGAGAATTATGGAAATGATTACTAATATAACTCATTTAGATAAAGATGGATTAGTAGGTGTGCATAAATATTTTATGCTAAAAGAGGGATTTCCATGATATTCTATTTAGGGAAAATAGAGAAAAGAAGGTGAAAATATTCATAGGGGTGCATTGAGAAAATATAGATAAATTTAAATTAGAAAGAGGAAATATGGGTATAATTGATTTTGTAAATCCCATGAGATCGTATGCATAAATCTTTTATTCAAAAAAGAGAAATATTGAGTATATTTTATTTTGGAAAAATTGACATAAGAATGAGAAAATATTCATGGAAATGCATGGAGAAATCATGGATAAAATTTCAATCAGAAAGAGAAATCACGAACATAATTAACTTTTGGAATTACAAAGTGTATGTCTAGATTCTCGAAAATAGAATCTTGGGGTACATTCTGAACGAGAAAAGAATTTCCTAGAAAAAGACCAGAAACACGCTTAGTCGGATGAATATGAATAATTACGATTAACTTATTCCTAGATTCCCTACTAGGAAAGGCATCCGGAACTATTGAAAAGATCGAGGATCCAAAAGAGAATGGAAATTTAGACTTAACTGAATTGAGTCGAGAAAAGTTATCTTTAACTGAGTCAAGTAATGGTCGAGACTTAGAAAGTCATGTCAGTATAAAAAGTAGGGTAATTGTAACTACTCTTTTGTGAAGATTGGTCTTCACTCAAACTCTTCTCTTCAATAATCAGCAATTGACACCAAATCTATAAAGTTCAGAATGTTCTCCCGAGTCTGAATAGATGCCTTGAATGCTTTGTAATCTGGCCCGAGACCACATAGACGTACATACACCTTATCATCATCATCAACAGAAACACCAATAGGTGTAAGGGATTCCACAATGCCCTTGATATTAAAGGCATAATCATTCATAAACATGTTTTTCTTCTCCATAGTATGGAGCTTATTCTTCAATTGAATCATCTTTCATGCCTTGGCGTTGGTTTCATATAGTTTCACCAAGGTGTTCCATGCCTCCTTGGGTGACTTGGCATCCTGTATATGCCCAATCATGGTGTCTTGTATGCTAATAGAAAGCTAATACATGACTTTCCTTGTTCCTTGATTTTAATCCTTGTATTCTTTTACATCTATAGCAGTTGGATTAATCTCTGATATCTCTGGTGCCTCTTCATGTTCACCTTCAATGTAATCCCAATAGCCTTTTCCCATCAAAAAATTTGTCAATGTAAACCTCCAAGCATGGAAGTTTTTCTTGTCAAGCTTCTTTGCAACAATCTGGCTAATTCCATCATTCAACATCTTGTCTGCAGCACAAACTCATCCAAAATAGCACTCTTGTTTTTCCTACACAAACTGTTGTATTCTCTGCAGAGGTACTACACTGCACCCAAACTATTGCAACCAATTTCATCTGCGTATGGACCTCCATTTTTCAGTTTGTAGGAGTTCACATGAACTATGGGTAAGTTTTGATTCTCTACAAAACTCTTTTTTGGGTATTGTAGGAAGGGCGATTGGTTGTGAAAACATTGTGTGTACTGCAAAGAGGTCTTATAGGTGCTATTGGGTGTATGTATGCAAATTGAGATCACTAGTTGTGATAGTTTTGGGAGCTCTTCATTCGGGAGGCACTGGCAAACCAACTCTAATTGAGGAGATTTCTACGTGGGAGTGGAACTTAAGGACTTGAAGAAATCTCCTCAATTGGAGTTTTTTTTTTGCCGGTGCCTCCCAAAGAGCTCCTGATAAGGGTGTAGTAGCAACAAAAAGGGGAAAGAGTAGGTGAAGCTCTTACCCTCGTACCGCTTCATGTGCGTCTCTTGCATGCCGCTCAACTTCTTAGCATGAACCAAGCTCTGATACTTTGAAAAGATGCAGGGGAGAAGGGAGCTTGAGCTCTTGCAAGCACACACACACACACACACACAAACCCTAGAAGAGAACACACAAGGTGAGAGGGTGAAAACCTGTTCTTCTTCTTCTTCTTCAACAAAAGAGGTCCACAAAAAAGATAAAGTAACACATGTACTAGAGTATATACAAATGGTCCATAATGTGAACATGCTAAAGTGGAGTGGGTAGGTGCGGATTAGTCCGGTGTAGTCCAGTGATAGAATCTCTAGTAGCGAAGATATCTCAATGCCAACTACCAAACCTGCCAGTGATATAAATGTTGAACGATCAGGCAGGTGCCTCATGAGTGTCAACTCATGTTGAGCTTGAAATCTCAGCAACATTCAGGCTGAAAAATGTTCCTGCTACATTCCAATGGATGGTTCACAAAATATTCTATGAATATATAACCACCTTCATGAGGGTCTTTGTGGATGACTTTAGTGTGTTTGGGAAGAAATAAGAACACATAACACACCTCACAATGTACCTAGAAAAATGCATGAAGGTTTAGACTGATCCTAAATCTAGCCAAGTGTTCCTTCATTGTAACCAATGGATCCCTCTTGGGGTATATAGTGTCTTCATAAGGGCTTGCTATGGATCCGCCAAGGTTGAATTCATTGTGAAGCTGCACAGCTGCCCAAGAATGCCAAAGATCTTGCAAGATTCATGGGGATAATCAAGTGGCATAGTAGATTCATGAGGTTCCTAGAGCAAACATGGTCGTGTCCCTGTATAGTCTAATGCTGAAGGATGTAGAATATATCTGGTCGAGATCCTGTCAAGAGGCATTCCGGAATCTCAAGAGAATACTATCACCAGCTCCCATTCTCTAGCAGCCCAACTATGACACCTGGTGTCTCATGTATTCATCTTGATGCCTCTGATGTTACCATTGGCAGTGTTCTGATGTAGGAAGCCTACGAGGGATGGTACATACCAGTCTACTATACCAGCAAGATGTTGTCTAGGCTAGAAAAGAACTACTCCACTATGGATAAGGAATCACTGGGAACGATCTACTCCATCAAGAAGTTTAGACACTACTTATTGGATAAGACGGTTGTCAAATTTTGTGTAGATCACAAAGCTCTCATGTAGATCACAAAGCTCTCATGTAGCTAATAAACAAACAAGACCTGGTAGGAAAATTGGCCAGATGGATGCCCTTATTTATAGGAATTTGAGTTCAACATAAGGCGAACCCCCAAGAATATATATGCAATGGCAAACTTCCTGTCACAAAGCTAGAAATAGGAGAAGAACCAGAGGGGGTGGAAGATGATTTCCAAAATGCAAAACTTTTCCTTATAGAAGGAGAAAAATCCAACTGGTATGACAAAATGTTGCAATTTCTATTTGACTTGTCCTCTCTGGTGTACATATCCAAACATTAGAGAAAGAAGCTGACTCTCCAGAGCAAGTCTGTAAGATCCCTGTTCCCACCGAGCAACGGATTCAGGGTACTGGCAGCGGAAGTAGCGCTTCTCGCGCGGGACAGGGGTCCCACACTCGGGGCCTTGCCCACAGATATCCGGATAAGAGACTAATCCATCGGTTGTTCCAAAACCGAACCCGGAAAAACTTCCTCTACCGGAAAGCACGGGCGATTCCACCAGGATAACTTTTTACTCTAACGTAGTCAAGATCATTTCTGATCGAGATGATCCGATTACATCTATAAGATACTTAGTCAGTTCAAGGAAGAAACTTGCACTTGGATCATTGGGATCAACGCTTTTTTCCCCATTCAAGAGGCACAGCCGTTGATTCCTATCCATAGAACAGTTTCTGTCCGGGATTTATTTATTTATTTTTTTCTATCGTAGAAACAAAAGTTTGAGTCTCGATTTACGGATCCATCAGTCCAGCCTAACCCCATCCAATCCCATGGGTTAGCCAACCGCCCAACCACTGTAGTGATGGGATCCAATTAAAAATTTGGTTAGGTTTTGTCCCGGGTACCAAGGAAAAGAGTTCCAAGGCCCCCTAGCCGGATGTTCATGCAAAATAAAACTAGTCACACCACTCACACACCCAATATGAAATTGCCTTTTTCAACCAGATTCAACCAGTTTAAAACAATTCTTTAATAAAACCATAGTATCATTGATCACCATCTTCCAATTTATCCAATTGATTCTTAATTTCCCATCATTCCTTCATCAGAGTATCTATGGCATCATTGGCAACTAGAACGCTCAGGAGCCGTTTCGATAGTTCCTAGCCCATAATACTTGGCAGTATAATCACTTAACAAGATGGACTCTCGTTGAAGATCAGCAAGATCAACCAACAGATCCATATAAGGAGCCATGGACTCATCCATTGAAGACCAGCAAGGTCAATCAACCAGATCCATGCTCGATTTCAGAAAACAACTCCAACTCTGTTCCAATATCTTCCTCGACGCACGCGTGGGTATCCTAGGCAACCCAGAGCCCGAGCACCGTATGGTCAGCACCCTCTAGGATCCTTCGCAGGTAACCTAGCGCTTCACGCATAGGCCGCTTCCTTGGCCCCTCATCCACCGTACCGGAAGCTCACCATTTTAATCGCACCGAGGCTGGTCAAGACCTCGGCCGACCTTGCTACGCGAGACGTCCTTCATTGACTCCCCGTCAGCAGTTGCAACTTTCTCATCACGACCTTAATCACAAGACGGTCAAAATGCTCCCCCCAGCATTCTTGACATAAAACAATCATTTACAAACAGCATTTACAAACAGTTTACAATACAATTTCTATTTTAACTTTCATTTTTCCACATTATCCCTCCTCAATCTACATTACTTATTCCATATTCCATTTATATGTATACTCATCCCATCACATCATTTCCATCTCATCACTTCAGATTCCCTCACATCACAATCGTATATTCACATCCATACATCCACAACTATATGCGTACATTCACATCTACATGCATACATCTACATCCCTATGCATACATCCACATCCACATTCACATTCACCTCCATACATCTACATCTACATGCATACATCCACTCCACATTCACATCCACATCTATACATCTACATCTACATGCATACATCCACATCTACGTCTATACACCTACATCTACATGCATACATCCCCATCCACATCCACATCTACATCTATACATCCACATCTACATGTATACATATACATCTCCATTCACAACTACATCTACATGCATACATCCATATCTCCATTCCCATCTACATCTATACATCTACATCTACATGCATCCATCCACCTCCACATCCACATCTACATCTATACATCTACATCTACATGTATACATCCACATCTCCATTCACATCTACATCTATACCTCTACATCTACATGCATCCATCCACATCTCCATTTACATCCTCATCTACACATCTATTTCTACATGCATACATCCACGTCCCATGCATACATCCACCTCCACATTCACACTCACATCCATACATCTACATCTACATGCAACATCCACATCTCTATGCATAATAAAATTCTTTTAATTAATCTAGGATGATAGTTCCTAGAATATGGTAGGAATTCCTCTTTTTATACTTTGAATGAATTTATTTTATGCGTAATTTCTATAAAAATTTTGCCATAGCTCCGCTACTATGACTGATAAATCTTAATTTTTTTCTAAGGGATAAAGCTCATTATTAAAGAAATAATTAGAATGGTCTCTAATTGGATCATCAATCCATAATGGTCTCTAATTGGATCATTAAGAAAACAATTAGAATGGTCTCTAATTGGGTCATCAATCCATAATTGATTGAATCATCAATGTGCATAAACTAAAAGCATAGCAAAAAGCCATTAATTTGGCCTCAAGCATAGCTTAATCTTGGATTAAGGAAAGGCTATATGAAAAGCTTCATTTGGATTGAGAATGGTTCATGAGTATGATCATTTTCTTGAGTGAGAGAGAGAAATTACATAAAAACCATTAGAATTTAAACATAAATGGAAATTAACTTCTATAGCATTTATTAAATTATGTAACTCTTCACTACTATTCACCAATTTACTTCAATAGCATTTAAAAAACCATACCAATTAAACTTCTCAAGCTTGAGAGGGGTTGAGAAGAGAGAATCATTGAGAAATTATAGAAAGTCAAAATTCAATATACTTACCTTATAATTTGCTTGATTCTTTATTCACGGTAGAGGCCCCCAACCAATCAATTGGTTTAGTATGTTGATGGAGCCACCAATGGGGATTGAAGAAAGAGAGAAGTATCAAAAACTAGTGAATTATTAAAGAATTCACAACTCTTGGCTTAGGTAGAGTAGAGTAACAATGCATAAGATACTCTATATTTTGGCTTAGGTGGAGTAGAGTAACAAGCATAAGACTCTATCTAATTTGGCTTAGGTGGAGCATAGTAACAAAGCATAAGACTCTATCTAATTTGGCTTAGGTGGAGTAGAGTAACAAGCATAAGACTCTATCTAATTTGGCTTAGGTGGAGTAGAGTAACAAGGCATAAGACTCTATCTAATTTGGCTTAGGTGGAGTAGAGTAACAAGGCATAAGACTCTATCTAATTTGGCTTAGGTGGAGTAGAGTAACAAAGCATAAAACTCTATATAATTTGGCTTAGGTGGAGTAGAGTAACAAGGCATAAGATTCTATCTAATTTGGCTTAGGTGGAGTAGAGTAACAAAGCATAAGACTCTATATCTTTTTCAACAAGGGGAGGCTTCTATTTATAGGAAAATTTGAGCTCCTAACCAAACAAACTGATTCTAGAATTTTCCAAGTCGGTTTGGTTGAATTTGGACTAGATTTGGACCTAGTTTGGTTACTTTTTGATTCGGTTTGGTTCCATTTTGATTTGGTTTGGTTCAAGAGAGATGAGAGATAAAAATATCACATTATTTTTGAGTTTAAAACTCATTCAAGCATGTGAAATATGCACCTCCTTTAAAGAATTCCCCTTCCTTACATATGTGTCAAAATTTTATTGCTCATAGTTTTTTACTAATAAACCTTGTACATTTTCAACTCTTCATCTTATGTGAAATATGCACCTCCTTTAAAGAACTCCTCTTCCTTACATATGTGTCATAGTTTTTTTACTAATAAACCTTGTACATTTTCAACTCTTCATCTTATGTGAAATATGCACCTCCTTTAAAGAACTCCCCTTCCTTACATATGTGTTTATTTACTAATAAACCTTGTACATTTTCAACTCTTCATCTTATGTGAAATATGCACCTCCTTTAAAGAACTCCCCTTCCTTACGTATGTGTCATAATGGAATCATTTTAATATTGCTCATAGTTTTTTTTACTAATAAACCTTATACATTTTCAACTCTTCACCTCATGTGAGGATTTACTCATTTTTGGGTATTTTCTTTTTACAATTTGGATTTATCTCCTCCCTACACATGGATTGATGCTATTGGCCCATAGAAACCTTAATTGGACCATAGTCTAAAGATTTCTGAAAATCTAGACCCTTAGGCTAAGGTTCTTTATACCTATTTCCAATTAATTCCAATTGCACATTGGAAAATTCTTTTTAAATTTCTGCTTCAGGGAAACTCATCTGAATTATAAGAGATATTTTTCTATCCAAAAATATTCAAAATTTGAATATTCTCTCTCTAGAATATTTTCTCTCTCTAGGTTAAAACAGTCACAAACAAGATCCCTTATATTTTAGAAAAGGAATTGATTACAGGAGAATATACTAGACATCAAAAAGGGGTTGGGGGAGGAATCTTACATTCTACCCCACTTAAAAAACGCGAGATGTCCTCATCTCGCAACTTGGAATAATTTCGCAAGATGCACGAATATGAGACTTAGAGAAAAATTTTAATCACGATTAACCACCAAGAAAAGTCTTAAAGAGAGCAAGATTCAAAATAAGAATAAGATTTAAACTTTATTCATTCACGGGACTTATACAGTAAAGATAGAAGAACTCTTTACACTTCCATAAGCCCGTCCACCATATGGTCACAAAAGCAGTCCTCACAAGCTGCACAAGTATAGGGTAACTCATCTATGGGAATGATTCTGCTGGTTATCGCCGCACCTATCTCAGTGGTATGAGGTGATCTAACAAAAGGACCTCTGAGAGGCAAGCCAAAAACGGGGTAAAGGCATATCTTCTCATGAGGAAGAAAACACGCCAGTAAGAAGACCCGCTCAGAAAACCCAAGATGCCTTGATCTCATGACGCAGTAGTATCGGGGACCCAAACCCAAAGCTTCAATAACCATGGCCAAGCGGACATTGTTACGAAAGTGCTGCTGACCCCAGGGTGTTACCCTAGTTATGTTTTGATAGGTCCGCCATTTGGTCTGCGCTACAGAAGTTCCTAGGTGAGGAAAAAGTGAGCGCTCATACTGTTCTATAAAGTCTTTCTTCACAGACTCTCTTGCGTCTTGAAGGTGAGAAATCATCAGGGATAAAACTAATTCCTGTTGCCAAGCCATGAAGGAGATTAAGAAAGAAAGGAGATTGATGGGAGTAAGATTACTGTGAGCGGCAAGTAAAAATTACGACTTATATAAAGGAAGGAGCTAGCGTAACCTAGAAGCCAACGGTAACTTGCCACTGAAGTTTTACCGTCTTTCCATGATTTGAGTTTGACACATTTTTCTATAGAAGGCATTAAGAATTTTGAGATGAGGGAATAAAAGAAACTTGTAGGCTAAGTCACCTACTTTCATTGAATTCAGATATAAGGGTCACAATATCTGGGGGATAACTTCTTATACTCCCCAAGAGATAAAGAACTTCTTTTGGGCCGTACTCGAATGAAAACCAAAACCTAGGTATCCAAAACACCGATTCTCACTTCTGGACTCATTGTTCTAAAGCCTTAAAACAGGTGGGACTCCTGAGAAGTATTCTAGGGAAAGGGTCTTCCTTTTTTAAACAGAAACTTTCTTTTATTTTAGAGAGGGAATAATTATAAGATCAGAAAGGAAGATTCTTACCCCTGTATGCTTCGAAGGTTGGGGAGGAATCTTACATTCTACCCCACTTAAAAAGCGCGAGATGTCCTCATCTCGCAAGGTAGAGGACAGCTCTTTTTCTTAAGATCCAATTTTATTCTGGGGTTCCTTATATTCTAGTCAACCCAACAGAACACTGGGATAAATATCCCTTATATAGAACTCATCATTAAATAACAATTCATTCAGATTATATCATTCATATCTTTAACATGATAATGGTCCATTAGACCGAAAAGTTTCCTTCGGAACATTCCTCCACGGAAATTTCAGTCAAGTAAATTCTCAATTTGACATCCCTTAACTCGATCTACCGGTCAAGTATTAACAGTAGCAATCTGACAGCACAACCCACTAATCTCATAGTGATTTGCTGAATTCGTTATCATCTTTCTAGTTATGAATATCATCACAGGGACTCGTCCCATTCCCCCTCATTGTGGTTTCATTATATTTCAACTAATTTTTAAAATCAACATTTTTCAATCAGCATTTTCAATCAGAATCCAAATCAATTCATTCATTCTCAAACAGAATTAAAAATCATATCAATCACATTCGAAATCATCATCTAGATAGCATTAACGCTTATAATTTCAAGTCTTAGATTTACTCGTATATACTGTCAGTAAAGAGCTGCAGTATACTCTCGGTATATACGGGTAGTCACGGCCCTTGGAATTATAAGGTAAATACTATCATGTCTAGGCCTCAAGCAAGTCCGGGTTTCTATATAATTGCGGTACTTCCATCTAAAGAACCAATTACCAAATTATGAATTTCAGTTTGAATATCAAATTGTATGAGTTATATCACACAATTATAACCTTTTTGTGTTTCTTGATAAATTTTTGACATATTTATCTTCTCAGTTGATCTTTATTAACCAAACGCTCTGATACCAACTGTAAGATCCCTGTTCCCACCGAGCAACGGATTCAGGGTACTGGCAGCGGAAGTAGCGCTTCTCGCGCGGGACAAGGGTCCCACACTCGGGGCCTCGCCCATGGATATCCGGATAAGAGACTAATCCGTCGGTTGTTCCAAAACCGAACCCGGAAAAACTTCCTCTACCGGAAAGCACGGGCGATTCCACCAGGATAACTTTTTACTCTAACGTAGTCAAGATCGTTTCTGATCGAGATGATCCGATTACATCTATAAGATACTTAGTCAGTTCAAGGAAGAAACTTGCACTTGGATCATTGGGATCAACGCTTTTTTCCCCATTCAAGAGGCACAGCCGTTGATTCCTATCCATAGAACAGTTTCTGTCCGGGATTTATTTATTTATTTATTTCTATCGTAGAAACAAAAGTTTGAGTCTTGATTTACGGATCCATCAGTCCAGCCTAACCCCATCCAATCCCATGGGTTAGCCAACCGCCCAACCACTGTAGTGATGGGATCCAATTAAAAATTTGGCTAGGTTTTGTCCCGGGTACCAAGGAAAAGAGTTCCAAGGCCCCCTAGCCGGATGTTCATGCAAAATAAAACTAGTCACACCACTCACACACCCAATATGAAATTGCCTTTTTCAACCAGATTCAACCAGTTTAAAACAATTCTTTAATAAAACCATAGTATCATTGATCACCATCTTCCAATTTATCCAATTGATTCTTAATTTCCCATCATTCCTTCATCAGAGTATCTATGGCATCATTGGCAACTAGAACGCTCGAAGCCGTTTCGATAGTTCCTAGCCCATAATACTTGGCAGTATAATCACTTAACAAGATGGACTCTCGTTGAAGATCAGCAAGATCAACCAACAGATCCATATAAGGAGCCATGGACTCATCCATTGAAGACCAGCAAGGTCAATCAACCAGATCCATGCTCGATTTCAGAAAACAACTCCAACTCTGTTCCAATATCTTCCTCGACGCACGCGTGGGTATCCTAGGCAACCCAGAGCCCGAGCACCGTATGGTCAGCACCCTCTAGGATCCTTCGCAGGTAACCTAGCGCTTCACGCATAGGCCGCTTCCTTGGCCCCTCATCCACCGTACCGGCGGAAGCTCACCATTTTAATCGCACCGAGGCTGGTCAAGACCTCGGCCGACCTTGCTACGCGAGACGTCCTTCATTGACTCCCCGTCAGCAGTTGCAACTTTCTCATCACGACCTTAATCACAAGACGGTCAAAATGCTCCCCCCAGCATTCTTGACATAAAACAATCATTTACAAACAGCATTTACAAACAGCATTTACAAACAGTTTACAATACAATTTCTATTTTAACTTTCATTTTTCCACATTATCCCTCCTCAATCTACATTACTTATTCCATATTCCATTTATATGTTTACTCATCCCATCACATCATTTCCATCTCATCACTTCAGATTCCCTCACATCACAATCGTATATTCACATCCATACATCCACAACTATATGCGTACATTCACATCTACATGCATACATCTACATCCCTATGCATACATCCACATCCACATTCACATTCACCTCCATACATCTACATCTACATGCATACATCCACTCCACATTCACATCCACATCTATACATCTACATCTACATGCATACATCCACCTCTACATCCACATCTACGTCTATACACCTACATCTACATGCATACATCCCCATCCACATCCACATCTACATCTATACATCCACATCTACATGTATACATATACATCTCCATTCACAACTACATCTACATGCATACATCCATATCTCCATTCCCATCTACATCTATACATCTACATCTACATGCATCCATCCACCTCCACATCCACATCTACATCTATACATCTACATCTACATGTATACATCCACATCTCCATTCACATCTACATCTATACCTCTACATCTACATGCATCCATCCACATCTCCATTTACATCCTCATCTACACATCTATTTCTACATGCATACATCCACGTCCCATGCATACATCCACCTCCACATTCACACTCACATCCATACATCTACATCTACATGCAACATCCACATCTCTATGCATAATAAAATTCTTTTAATTAATCTAGGATGATAGTTCCTAGAATATGGTAGGAATTCCTCTTTTTATACTTTGAATGAATTTATTTTATGCGTAATTTCTATAAAAATTTTGCCATAGCTCCGCTACTATGACTGATAAATCTTAATTTTTTTCTAAGGGATAAAGCTCATTATTAAAGAAATAATTAGAATGGTCTCTAATTGGATCATCAATCCATAATGGTCTCTAATTGGATCATTAAGAAAACAATTAGAATGGTCTCTAATTGGGTCATCAATCCATAATTGATTGAATCATCAATGTGCATAAACTAAAAGCATAGCAAAAAGCCATTAATTTGGCCTCAAGCATAGCTTAATCTTGGATTAAGGAAAGGCTATATGAAAAGCTTCATTTGGATTGAGAATGGTTCATGAGTATAATCATTTTCTTGAGTGAGAGAGAGAAATTACATAAAAACCATTAGAATTTAAACATAAATGGAAATTAACTTCTATAGCATTTATTAAATTATGTAACTCTTCACTACTATTCACCAATTTACTTCAATAGCATTTAAAAAACCATACCAATTAAACTTCTCAAGCTTGAGAGGGGTTGAGAAGAGAGAATCATTGAGAAATTATAGAAAGTCAAAATTCAATATACTTACCTTATAATTTGCTTGATTCTTTATTCACGGTAGAGGCCCCCAACCAATCAATTGGTTTAGTATGTTGATGGAGCCACCAATGGGGATTGAAGAAAGAGAGAAGTATCAAAAACTAGTGAATTATTAAAGAATTCACAACTCTTGGCTTAGGTAGAGTAGAGTAACAATGCATAAGATACTCTATATTTTGGCTTAGGTGGAGTAGAGTAACAAGCATAAGACTCTATCTAATTTGGCTTAGGTGGAGCAGAGTAACAAAGCATAAGACTCTATCTAATTTGGCTTAGGTGGAGTAGAGTAACAAGCATAAGACTCTATCTAATTTGGCTTAGGTGGAGTAGAGTAACAAGGCATAAGACTCTATCTAATTTGGCTTAGGTGGAGTAGAGTAACAAAGCATAAGACAGCTCTATCTAATTTGGCTTAGGTGGAGTAGAGTAACAAAGCATAAGACTCTATATAATTTGGCTTAGGTGGAGTAGAGTAACAAGGCATAAGATTTTATCTAATTTGGCTTAGGTGGAGTAGAGTAACAAAGCATAAGACTCTATATCTTTTTCAAAAGGGGAGGCTTCTATTTATAGGAAAATTTGAGCTCCTAACCAAACAAACTGATTCTAGAATTTTCCAAGTCAGTTTGGTTGAATTTGGACTAGATTTGGATCTAGTTTGGTTACTTTTTGATTCGGTTTGGTTCCATTTTGATTTGGTTTGGTTCAAGAGAGATGAGAGATAAAAATATCACATTATTTTTGAGTTTAAAACTCATTCAAGCATGTGAAATATGCACCTCCTTTAAAGAATTCCCCTTCCTTACATATGTGTCAAAATTTTATTGCTCATAGTTTTTTACTAATAAACCTTGTACATTTTCAACTCTTCATCTTATGTGAAATATGCACCTCCTTTAAAGAACTCCTCTTCCTTACATATGTGTCATAGTTTTTTTACTAATAAACCTTGTACATTTTCAACTCTTCATCTTATGTGAAATATGCACCTCCTTTAAAGAACTCCCCTTCCTTACATATGTGTTTATTTACTAATAAACCTTGTACATTTTCAACTCTTCATCTTATGTGAAATATGCACCTCCTTTAAAGAACTCCCCTTCCTTACATATGTGTCATAATGGAATCATTTTAATATTGCTCATAGTTTTTTTTACTAATAAACCTTGTACATTTTCAACTCTTCACCTCATGTGAGCATTTACTCATTTTTGGGTATTTTCTTTTTACAATTTGGATTTATCTCCTCCCTACACATGGATTGATGCTATTGGCCCATAGAAACCTTAATTGGACCATAGTCTAAAGATTTCTGAAAATCTAGACCCTTAGGCTAAGGTTCTTTATACCTATTTCCAATTAATTCCAATTGCACATTGGAAAATTCTTTTTAAATTTCTGCTTCAGGGAAACTCATCTGAATTATAAGAGATATTTTTCTATCCAAAAATATTCAAAATCTGAATATTCTCTCTCTAGAATATTTTCTCTCTCTAGGTTAAAACAGTCACAAACAAGATCCCTTATATTTTAGAAAAGGAATTGATTACAGGAGAATATACTAGACATCAAAAAGGGGTTGGGGGAGGAATCTTACAAAGTCATTTATGGTGGTGTCTCCACAGCTCTATAAGATGGAAATCAACCAGATACTGAGGAGACGTGTCTTTGAACATAAGCAAGAGGCTCTGCTAGCTGAAGTGCACCAAGGCATAAGCGGTGGGCACTTTTCTAGAGAGGTCATGGGGTAGAAGGTGTTCTAGGTAGGTCTGGTGGTGGCCAACCACATTAAAAGATGCACACAAATTTCAAAGGAGTGCGACATGTGCCAGAGGTCGGGGCAACGAGTGATGCAGACACAATGACTCATAACCCAATCTTGCCACTTAAGCCATTCTAGAAGCAGGGTCTAGACTTCATCGGCTCATTCAAACCGATTTTCCCAAGGATAGTAAACAAATACATTTTGGTGGCCTACTGATGATTACTATACAAAATGGGTGGAGGCCAAGGCCCTTAGAGACTCCAAGGCATTATCCATAGCAAAGTTTCTTTATGAAACCATAATGACAAGGTTTGGATGCCTAATAGAGATAGTTCATTAACAAAGTGCTCAGGAAGTTGACATAACAGTACATGATAATACACAAGAAGTCAACAGTCTACTACCCACAAGCTAATGGGCAAGCAGAGTCCACCAATAAGATTACGAAGGGAATCCTGATCAAGACGGTAAATGAGAATAAGAATGATTGGGACACAAAGCTGCACTTGGCATTATGGGCATTTCAAATGGCTTATAAGAATTCAACAAGACATACACTCTTCAGCATGGTGTATGGATTGGAAGTAGTAGTACCCATGGCACTAGCAAAAGAAAAGGAGCTGCAAGCATAGAATGAGCAGCTGAAAATGGAATTGGACACACATGGAGGAAAAGAATTACTGGGAAGAGGGCACATGAGTAGCCCGAGGGGAAGGGAAATGAGCTTATATTGTAAAAAGGATCATCAATGGATATAATCCCTGATGATGAGCTGCAAGAACATGCTTGGGCACACAAGCTACCATGAGGAAAGCACAGGCTACATATGTGCAAAGTAAGGAAAAGATGATTGAAGATTTCTAGCGGTGGGCTAAAAGCGAGCTCAGGAAAAGACAAGAGTAGGTGGAGGCCACCATGAGGAAAGCACAGGCTACATATGTGCAAAGTAAGGAAAAGATGATTGAAGATTTCTAGCGGTGGGCTAAAAGAGAGAAAAGGAAAAAAGAAGCCTTACAAAATATACTCCAGGAAGAGAGGGCATAAAAGAGCCGCAACTATCTGGAAAGAGACAACCCTCAACCACATGCAAAGCCTAATTCAAGCTACTAAGTAGGCAAGAGCTGTGAGACCGTCCAACTGGGAGGACATTGTAGAATTTATGAACCAGTTGGACGTGTCTCAGGTAGAGAAACAAGGGCAAAGAAACCCCTAGGTAGAAGAGTTAGCACCAAGAAAAATCCCCTCATCTAGATCCCGAGTAGTGCGAGAAAGTGGCAGGATCTTATGACGCAAGGATCCAAGTGAGGAGGCAACATCTTATGCACAGAGCAGGACTGCGAGTGCCCTTTGCCAATGGAGTTACCTGGCAGAAAGAGAGAGGACACTCTACAGATTACAACCAATAGGCAAACCACCGTTGATGGCACGGAAGCGGTAAAGCTGTCTACGCCCTTATAGAGTACCACACTTCCACACACGCATGCAAACACACCAGAACACCAGACCAAAGAGCACGAACAAAACTTATATTTCAGAAAGGACCTTGACCTTTACAGAGGTGGATATCCCAAGATATCCCAGACACCAGCTACACCAAGCACCCGCTCGCAATCAGCCCTCTCCAGCTCCTGGTCGCTCCGAATCCCTTCGCTCTTTGCTTCTCTGCAGTAGCCCTTCTCGCTCTCTGCTTTGCTCCTCAGCTGAGGTCCACTCTCTGCTACACCTCCAGCACCCTGCCAGTTCCCCAAGCATAGAACCAGTCACCCCTTCTGACCTTACCACCAAGCCAATAACCAGCCCAAGCCTCACAATACCAAGTGGCTCCCTCTTGACCTGTCTCTGTCAGCCCGACCTGCACGTCCTCGCCAACCTTGCTTCCTCTGTGCCCACCTTGCCCATAGGTGGCCACTACATGGCAGCCCACTGTCAGCTTCCTCACTAGCAGCACCTACGCTTGTCTTCTCTCGGCGCTTGTCCTTGCTGTGTTCACCTAGGAGCCTTCTCCTCTCGCCCTGCAGCTATCTCTTTGCTGAGCTACCATCACTCGGCTACCATCACACGGTGCCAGTCCCTCGCCAGTCAGCTCCAAGCCTTTCACCACCATCCAGTCATGCTAACCACTGCAGCGATCATGTATTAAACCCCAGCAACACCTCTATCTCTGTCATCGCCTGCGCACACTAGAGGCGACCACCTTCATACATACTGCACCTACGCCAACTCCCCGTCGGCTCTCTATTTGTAGCCCTCAGGCTCCCTTGCGTAGTCCACGCTCCCTTCCTTTACCCCAGAAGCATCGCCCCTTCTACAAGGCGGTAACTTTCTTTGTGTTCGGCTCTACCAGCTGGCACCCTCCAGCTCCACACTCTGCGTCTTCTCAGAGGCCGCACACGTCCCAGCGCTGCTCCTCTGCAGAGCCTGTGGCTGCACACGCCACCCAGACACCGGGCTCCTTCTGTCCACGCGCTCTTCCCCCCGCTGCTCTTCTCTGCAGCGCCTCAGAGCCCCCAGCCCTTCACTCCACGGTGGTCTCCCTTTAACCAATCGCTTGCCGGCTTCAGCTGCTCTTTACACCAGCAGCAGCAGCCTCCCTCGCCCCAGCGCTTCCTGTGGCTGTAGCAAGCCACCCACAACACACACGGGTTTCTCCTGTCCTGCGCTCCAACGAGACCCCCCCTCAAAGCAACAACACCCCCTCTTCGCCTTCCAGCTGCGCTCCCCTGCGACTGTAGCCCCTACTCCACGTAATCCTCCTCGCCAGCTTCTGGATCCTCTTCTCTGTGTTAGTCTTCCCTTTCCTTTGTGCTGACTCGTCCGCCACCTCTTTTGCAGCGTCTGGGGCTGCACACGCCCCCAAACCACACGGGCCTCCACACCCTTTCATTCAACGAGACCCCCTCTCACCTCTGCAACCACACCCGCGGCTGCACACCGCTCCTCAACCTCAGAGAGTCCCTCTCCTGCTCACGAAGTCCCCTTCGCCAGCCTTCTGGAAAAACCTCGCTGGCGGCAACTCCAACTTCCACGCCACTTTCCAAAAAGTCATTTTAATATTCATTTTTTATTTTCATTTTGCTCCTCTCCTAATGGCCACCCTTCCTTTCATTTCACACCAACTAAAGGCTGCCTTGGCCCTCTTTATCATTTTCCTCCCATGCTCCACATACCTCAAATGCGACCTTGAGTGCTCGCTTCTCTTGGAGACGCATACACATATCCAAACACCCGAGCAGCGGATATTATCTCCATCATCTGACCTCTCACCCGACAAGCCTGCAACAAGCTCAAAGCCAATACCATCCACCCTTTACACCTGGCAATGCCCTCAAAAGTGAAACCTTGACACACGCCATGCACACGTATACACACATTATCAGCCTCTATTTTTAGCCACACACCGTATGGATGGAAGTGGAGTCAAGGTGGAAGGAAAAGACCAAGAGAGCCTGAGAAGACTATGTTCCAGGAAGATGCCATCATCCCAGAGCAAAGAGAGCCACATGCTTTTGCAGTGGGGATGGCCATTGATGTAATGGAAAGGGTTAGGAAAACGTATCCATATGCCAAGCCCATTGGCATGCAATTCCTTCATGCATATGAGAAGACTGGGCTTGACAAGCCCATAAAGTTTGTTTCAGGAGGTCTTGTTGAGGGAGAACCGAATGAAGGGGCTTGGGCAAGGCCTTAGAGTTTAGATCCTGATTCTGATATTTTTTATTTTTCAAAGAAGGAAGTGGTTCTCGACTACAATGACAATTCTTGACTACAATGACAATGATCCATGGTGTGCTTCACGGCCACTGGCACAGCATCCATCATGATTGCTAGGTTTTGGTGGCCATCCAGTTGTCACCCAGCCTTTGTTGCCCATATATCCGTTGGGCAACAAACTCTCAGGCATGAATCTTCTTTCTTGTAACAACCTTGTAAAAATGAATCTTGCCAATAGGTAGTCCTCGGGGGCAGATGTAAAAGAGGAAAGGGGAACTATCCAAGGGATTGAGAGATATATGATAGAGAAGAGAGTAGAGAGTGACAACTGGGTGTGTTACTACATTGTACTATTGGGCTAAGCCTCCAATCTAGTGATATAGTGATTTGTCTATGCAATTCTCCATTTTATGTACGGTATAAGTCTCCTTGCTTCCTTTCTTGTGATAAGTAATTGCCTATCGGGATATGTCTTTCAATTGGAATCTGGGTCCGGATCCAATCCTATCTAGACATGACTTCTATCTAGAAATAGGATGAGGAGTCATGTCAGGGCTTACTAGCCCAACAGCATAACTGAGATCCGGTCGTGTGATAGTCATGTATGGCAAACTGCAAGCTTGTGCTACGCCAATGGAAGTGAACATGAAGCTTTCTGCATAGGATTCTTCATCACTTGTTGACATTAGGAAGAACATGAAGTTGGTGGGGAGTTTGATTTTTCTCACTAACACTAGACCAGATATCAGCTTCATAGTTGGTAAGACCATATTAGGGAGTTTGGAAAAATCCCATTACTTTGGGAATTTGTTTCTCAATCTACTTTTTGGTGTATCTTGAGTACACCAATTCCAAAGTTGTCAGAGAATGTGGATTTAAAACCTACTCTTCAAGAGCTTTCTAATGATATGTCATATGAGGGGGTTTTGACAAAATCTTAAAAGGGTTCAATGTACCCCCATTTTTTGATCTTATAAAATGGGAATTGGGATTTTTCCAAATTCCCTAATATGGTCTTTGGTGTGTTGAGCAGGTTTTTCAACAAGCCACAAGAGAGTCATTGGAAGGAAGGGATGAGGGTACTCAGGTACATCCAGGTACATCAGAGGTACTCTTAAGTATGGCATCACTTACAACATGGGTGACACTCTCACACGTTATTGTGACTCAGATTGAGTAGGAGATTGTGATTCTAGGAAATCAATTTCTGGATGCTATTTTTTGCTTGGTTCTGGTGCTTTCTCTTGGACTGGCAAAAAGCAACCAACAGTGGCACTTTCTTCCATAGAGGCTGAGTATAAGGCAACTTGCTTTACTGCCTGTGAGGTAGTATGGCTAAGAAGAATCTAAGGTGCAAAATGAAATTCAGTCAATGCATTGGTATTCAACTCAAGTGACAATCTTGGTCCACATTTCGTACCTGCGTGATGTGCTTGGTACCATTCGGAAGACAACCCATTTCTACATCTCTGATGACAAAATCCACGACACTTTGTTTGTGCAGCACTGCTTTATTTTGCACAATGAGTGGCTGAAAGCTCAAGGATGTAGTGTTAAGCGACACTGGTGGGTGTGGTCTGATGGCGCTGCTTCACAATTCAAAGCAAGGCGCCCTTTCTATTTTGTAGCCCGATACTTCAATATGACAGGTATTGAGATGATGCACAGTTTCTTCGCATCTGGCCATGGGAAGGGCGAGCACGATGGGGCTGGTGTGGTGCTCAAAAGAGCTCTCACACAAGAGCAGCTGAAATCTGACGGATGGGTGTTACATAACGCTTCAAGTGTGGTGGCATTCCTCAACGCAACCCTCAGGAAAGAATGTCCATTGAGAGGGAAGAAAGTCGATCGTAGATTCTGGGAGGTCAAGCTTGGTGATGTAGATAGAGATAGAGAGTGGGATTGCATGCAGATCAAAGGTCTTGATCCTTCCACTGTGTCAATGGCTACAGTCAATCATATATGCACGAGCTACAGTGTAGACCATTGTCTTGCTTTTGCCATGCGGGAGATGTGTAAACAAGGACCATGTTGAGAGGTGGCAGTACTTGCGAATACAACCGACTGTCAATGTTCAAAACGATGGAGAAGCATCTAGCGATGATGAGTTACCAGGAGCCCCCATGTATGCTAGCCACCATGACGACCTAAGTGATGCCTTGATGGTTGGCCAGAACTTCGCAATGAATGCAGAAGAGCCAAGTGCAGGCTTCTACATCTTGAAGTGCAGTAAAATCAAGCGCTTGACCATTAAATTTGAAAGGGATGAATGGCATAACCGTATTCAAAAGAACTCATTTGTCGTTGAGGGACTCTTCTACGACAAGGTAATTGGCCAAGATGACACCTATGTTCTTTTGGATGACAAGCCCCCTGCTTTTATCTACTCCCACCTGCTGCGATGCATCAGGTTTCCGATGTGCTCGGTAGAAGGTGGGACGCATTGTGCTAGCTTAAAATTTAGAACTTACAAGTTCTCCTCTGGGGGCATACTATTATAGATTTGTTCAACTCTTTGACAGCACTTTCAATAGTAGACAAGCACTTTAAGACCACTTTGACAGCACTTTCAGTAGTAGACAAGCACTTTAAGACCACTTGACAAGCACTTCTAGTACCGACACAAGCACTTCTAGGATCTACACAAGCACTTTCAGAGTACTTGAAAAGCACTTTAAGTACCTAAACAAGCACTTTAAGTAACTAGACAAGCACTTTCAGACCACTTGACCAGCACTTCCCAAACAATTGAAGTTCCTACACAAGCACTTGACAAGCACTTGGAGGCCAAATGGTAAGCACCTGTCAGGTACTTTTAGTACCTAGATAAGCATTCCAGACCACTTGACAAGCACTTTAAGCACCTTGATAAATTCTTGTCAAGCACTTTCTAGTACCCACTTGACAAGCACTTTCAAACCACTTGACCAGCACTTTTAAACCACTTGACAAGCACTTCAGTACCTAGACAAGCACTTTCAAACCATCACTTTCTTAAGAGTCCACAAAATGCAACCACAATATAAACTAAAGAAAATGACACTAGATCGACACAAAATCGTTCCAAGGTTAAAACCATTTGTGTTTGTATATATGTCAAGAAGTGTTGGAAGTTAGCCACACAATAAAGGCACAGTGTCAGAGCACATTAAGCTACACAGTAAGGGCATGGTGTCATGGTAGTGAAGGGGCTACAGGTAGCCCTCTGTACAATGGAAAAAATGCCCGCAAAAGCACTTCTAATTTGTTGTTTTACTCTTTGGATGCTTATACTTTCTTTCTTTAGGATCCAAGTTGGGGGCTTCAATTTCTTTCATTTCCTCAACATTGTTCCGCACAATTCTCCAATTCGACCGTTGCAAGGCATCATCCCTGACATCAAAAGGGCACTCTGATAGTTTTTGCTCTGTCAGCACTCTCTGCCCATTACAACACAAAGTCAGCCACATCCTGTTTCAGAAAATTTTCCCACTGCCCTCAATCTGCTTCTCCACTTCAGGAAGGATCACATAGCATGCAGGATCATTAGAGTACATTTTATACAATGAGTCATCTAGCACAAGTGTATTTGTCTTATTGAATTTTGGGAAAAGATGCTAGAAGGTATCCAGGTTTTTCAAGAACATTGGACTAGGAGGAATATCAAAGCGCCAAGTGCAAACATGGCAAGCGGTTTGCGACAGCCATCCACTCATGCATTTCTTGACTTGAGGCAGGCACTTATCCATGGCTGTCTCCAATTCCCTGCCACTGTGGGAGGTCCACACAAATACCTCTGCAACCTGACTCAACGCAAGTAAGAACACCTCTGCATCCTGCCGTACATAATAGGTGATGTTCTCATCCTCACGGACTTTGGAAAAGTACAGCGTTGAGACATTCGGAAAAAATCTCTGTCCTACGCTTATCGTGCACGCACAAAAGAACCTTGTTGAAGTCAACAACGACTGCCAGGTCTCGAGAGTCATTGAAGTGTCAAAACTGATAGCGTGGAGGACAGTGCTCAATGTGCTCTACCTCATCAGTGGTAGGGTTTTCGAGCCAACAACTTGAATTTTAACTACATGCACAACAATTAAGATGGTCAGGACATGCACAGACACTGAGAAAAAGGACTTATATATTATATTGCTGCAAAATAATGTGGCTTGCATGAGCAAAAAGCTACAAAGTTGCAAGAAGCTAAAGCTTCTTGCATGCTCGGGCTTTGGGAAAATTTGGGTTAGTACTTTTCTTGGGGTCCCAAAGAGGCCCATCCTGCACCTCCCTTTTCTTCTTCTTCCGTAGCTCTCTTGCAACAAATTGGAGGGTCTCTTTCATATGTGGGTCCAACTCCTCTTCAGTATGTACACCTTTGTCGACGCGGCTTGGCTCTCCAGTTGGAGCACTAACATGACTAAATGTCTTAATGACATCAGTACCTGGGATAGCAATAGGGAATCAAGTTAGGAGCACAGGTAGTTAATATGATCACAATGATCATGGATAATCATGTCTGAGAATAACATGTTACAGCAACCAAAATTACCTTGTGTGATCTCAGAACCAAGTGTCTCCCTCAGGATGCCTCCATCACCAAGCACATCAGTTTTTTCAGCAGATAGACTACAACCACCCACCATGTTTTTGTATTTCATCATCAAGGCGTCTAGGTCGAAGGGGGCATCCACATCATGCATGGATGAGGTGGAAGCGGCTGGGTCCACCCCCTCGCCAGCCTCTGGCTCACCTGACATAATAGACAATTACTGTATATATCAAAAGTAGCATGAATCCTGTCCTATGAAAGAGGCATGCCTTACCTATGGACTCCTCATATGCATTCCCAAGTGCCCAACATCTTGCTACAAGTGGTATCTCCCACGAACAGTCTAGAACAATGCACTTGGGCTCAGTCGCACAGATAATGGAAAAGCAAAAGGGGTGGTACTTGTGGGCACATGGCAGATAATAAACGTTGGCTGCATGTTTGCTTGACAGCATCTCGCCACAGGCCACAGAAGATCCACCAATGAGGACAGTGTCAGCACCTAGGACAGACTTGGCAGGCGGGGTAGGCACTAGAAGGGCTCTCCCCTCTCTCTTCAAGAAAGTGCATGCCTCCTTCACGAAGGAGGCCTGTCTCCTCAGCTCACATAACACATGCTCCATTTCCTCAACCGAAGCCTGCACATAATGAAAAACAACCAACCATCAGAACTTTCAAGCATGTGTAAGTGGTTTGAGCACCTGTCAAGTGGTCTGTGCAGTGCCCTAAGGTCTAAGCACCAGTGAGTGGTCTAAGCACTTGAAAGTGGTCTAAGCACTTGAAAGTGGTCTAAGCACTTGCAAATGATGCAACCACTTGCAAGTGGCTCTTCCAAGTGTTCTAAGCACCTGTTAAAGGTCTTAGAAATTGTATGTGCTTTGTGCTTTTGCTAGTGTTTAAGCACTTGCAAGTGGTATGAGCACTTGAAAGCAGTATGAACACTTGCAAGTGGTATTGAACTTCACTAGTGGTCTAGGCACTTGCAAGTGGTATGAACACTTGCAAGTGGTATTAGAACTTGCAAAAGGCATGAACACTTACAAGTGGCCTTAGCACTTGCAAGTGGTATGACCACTTGCAAGTGATCTTAGCACCTTCAAGTGGTCTAAGCACTTGCAAGTGGTATGAGCACTTGAAAGCGGTATGAACACTTGCAAGTAGTCTTGAACTTTGCTAGTGGCCTAGGCACTTGCAAGTGGTATGAACACTTGCAAGTGGTCTTAGAAATTGCAAAAGGCATGAACACTTACAAGTGGCCTTAGCACTTGCAAGTGGTATGACCACTTGCAAGTGGTCTTAGCACCTTCAAGTGGTCTAAGCACTTGTAAGTGGTATGAGCACTTGAAAGCGGTATGAACACTTGCAAGTGGTCTTGAACTTTGCTACTGGCCTAGGCACTTGCAAGTGGTATGAACACTTGCAAGTGGTCTTAGAACTTGCAAAAAGCATAAACACTTACAAGTGGCCTTAGCACTTGCAAGTGGTATGACCACTTGCAAAAGGTATGACCACTTGCAAGTGGTCTTAGCACCTTCAAGTTATCTAAGCACTTGTTAAACTTCTAAGAACTTGCATGATATCTATGCACTTGCTAGTAATGTAAGCACTTCCTATGGTATAACACTTGCAAGTGGTCACAGCACTTGCAAGTGGTCTCAATACTTATGAGTGTTCTATGAACTCGATGTCCTCTAAGCACTTGCAAGTGAAACAAGCACTTGCAAGTGGTGTAAATGTATGAGCACTTTCAAGTGCTTAAATCACTTGCAAGTGCATATATCACTTGTAAGTGCTTGGACCAATACTTAAAGGATAGAAAAATGCTTGAGTTTTCAAAAGTACCTGCATAGTGGACACCTCCTCCTTCATCTTTGCAGCAGACGTCACGGCACCAGAAGCCACTGAGAAAACCCTCTCCAGCACTCCTATCTCAGCTTCCTTCTTCAGAATGAGAGCTTCATTTTCTAGGGGAGATGCTTTTAATATCTCCATGTCTGCTCTAAGTCTCTCCATCTCTACTATAATCGGAGCATAGGCCGAATAGGTGCCTTCATTGACATAGCCACAAATCCCTCTTCTCTGCTAAGACCAATTTAGTAGAACCAACCTTTGCTTTAGCAATATGGGCCTGCCCATCAAGATCTTTAGCGATTCTACCTAACCATTCTATGTATAGGGGATGGGATGCAACCTCAGTCAGTTTTGCAGGGTGATTAGACACTGTCAAGGCGTAGGAGTCAACAGCATGCTCTATTTATCCATATAAGATAGAAACACTGTAATCGGACATGAACTTCCTCACTTTGCGATTCAAACCTCCCCGTTGAGTCTTCACATTCTCCAAGACCATACCACCCACCACAGCCCATGTAATCTTGTGACTTTCGGGTTGAGCTTTAGCAGCTGCACATTTCTCAAAGGCAAACCCCCTAGCAAACTTTGTCATTAGTTCCCCATTAGAGGGGGCAGCCTGGTACACTTTCTAATACAAAAGACGGCAAGAATCGTATAGGTGATCCTGCACCATATGCAGGAAGACCTTTGTCTTCTTCTTTTTGGGAACTTTGAAGATATGAGCCATTCCTCAGGTGGCAAATCCTCGACAGTAAGGTCTTTCGGCAGCTTGCCCTCCATGCTCAAGCCGTACTCAGCATGCAACTTAGTTGACTAGCAAAAACGGGAGAGCTTTACGTACTTAGATGACGTTGTCAATAAGAGAACAAGCAAACGTTAGTTCTCAAGGGGAGCATGCATTGAGAGGGAAACAATGTGCAAACAAAAGCCAATGGAGGAGATGTGTAAGAAGGATATGTGCATGCAGCAGACACATAAGAGGAGCGCAATACCTTTTCGAGCGGACTTTCCTGTTGGTGGGGGGTCGCATGTTGTCTGCGAAGCTTCACCTTGCTCTGGCATTGGTGAAGGGGTCTGCACAACTGAGTCAGCATCCGCAAAGGGTCTCTTGCACCTCCCAGGGGGGTGTTCTTCTTGGGGGTGGGATCACTCATCTTTGTGCACATGGCTATGAGACGGTGAAACCGTGAGTGATGCAAGGCGACAGAGGGATGAATGGGCAGGAAGCTCGCTTGGTGAGAGGGAATGCAGGAATGGAGCACAGGAAGAAGAGGAGTAGAGGGAGAAAGTAGGCATGCACGACAGGCCAAATCAATGCATGCTTAAAGGAGGGTGGCTCGTTTCCTTTTCATGATGGCCCACTATTTTCCATATTAAGAGAAGGGGGGCACCAAATCATTGCATGCTTTGAAGAGAGGGGCCCAATTAATATTATGATGGCCCACTATTTTCCATATACATAATTTTAAAAACACTAAACTTCCCTCCTTTTAGGGACTATTGGTGGTACCACCAAAAGGTGAAAAAAGCGGTACCACCTATACATGCTTTTACCCATATATATATTTACATATGTATATTTGATTATCTCTCTCTCCCTCTTGACATGTGTGTGTGTATGTGTGCATTTACATATGTGTATTTGATTATCTCACTACTAGTCCATGGGCTCGTAGCGACGACAAAAGCGACATAAAAGTGTCGCTTAAGCGACGCTACGAGCCCTCGCTATAGGCATCGCTATTGTACGTCACTTAAGCGATGACAATAGCGACTCTTCTAGCGATGCATATGCATCGCATAAGCGACATAATTTTAATAAGTTATTTAACGTCACTTAAGCGATGACGCGCAACCAAAAAAAATAGATAATTATACAATTTATATACCGGTTGATTCATTTATATTAAACATAATGTTGTCTATATTTTTCTCATGATCTACCTACTGTTGCTCTCTTTGTCGCTTGCTATCTTGCAATTGTGATTGCACTCCATGCTGTCGTTGTTTTTGCAGAGATTAGTCAGACACCGGTGCATAAACGAACATGAATTCTGGTAAACAGTGTTATCTAGCTCTCTTTTATATTTTGTTAATTTTTGAAATTGAAACTTTTCTAACTTTAACTATTTTCAAGCCTTCCTTTATCTTTATAATACATATACATATACATATACATACACATATACAATGTGCATGCACATACATAGTACATACACACATAGGACATACATATGTTTAATGTTATGCATACATAATGCAAGCATGCATGCATTATATATGTATGGATGTAAGACATTATGTATGTATGTATGTATATCACATGTATATATGTATCTACATTGTATGAATCCATGCATGTGTGTATGTATATACATGCATGTATGTATGTATGTACATTGTATGTATGCATGCATGCATGCATGTATGTATGTATGTAAGCATTCCCACGACGAACGGGAGCGGGGAAGGGGATAGGGCCATTCCGGGGATGGGACATAGATCGACAGTTCAAAAAAATTTATTTAACTTCAACTATTTTCAAGCTTTACTTTATCTATATA
This sequence comes from Cibotium barometz, assembly GCF_041138505.1. NCBI lineage: Eukaryota > Viridiplantae > Streptophyta > Polypodiopsida > Cyatheales > Cibotiaceae > Cibotium > Cibotium barometz. The sequence goes on from NC_141082.1 coordinate 42,527,318, forward strand.
ATACATGTACATACACATATACATATATAATACATATACATATACATATATATATACATATACATATACATACACATATACAATGTGCATGTACATACATAGTACATACATATGTTTTGCATACATAATGCACGCATGCATGCATTATATATGTATATATATATGCACGGATGTATGTTATATGTAGTACATATGTCATATTATATATATATCTATATAATACATATACATATACATATAAATATACATATACATACACATATACAATGTGCATGTACATACACACATAGTAGTACATACATATATACATGCATACATGCATTGTATATGTATACATAATGTATGTACATACATAGTACATACACACATAGTAGTACATACATATGTTATGCATACATAATGCATGCATGCATGCATTGTATATGTATACATATATGTATGTATGTAAGACATTATGTATGTATGTATCTCATCCGACATCTGCTCTCATCCGGTATCCCGTACTCTATTATTTCCGTACGGAATCTGACTGGTTTTCCGTATGGCTTGCGGAAGGTTCCTGTCCCGCATTCTTCTGTAATGTATGCGGAAGGTTCCCGTCCCGCACTCTTCCGGATCTCCTCTGTTCCCATCTCTTTGCCTTCCGGAACTCCATTCCGGTCTGCATTTCGGTTCATATAGATATTCCGGCTCCTTCCGGATCCGCATCCGGAACGTATTTTCCTTCAAAATGAAGACTAGAAGCAAACGGTGGCGTACTACTATTATGCCCCAGACATGTTAGTAACTGACTCAAAATATATTATTTTACTAAGAGGCAAAATATACACAACCAAAAATTAAGTCTTTATGCCAAAATTTTGTATATACATGTCTATATCAAAAAGGGTCCTTACAGTATGTATGTCATATGTATGTATGTATATACATGCATGTATGTATGCATGCACATTGTATGCATGCATGCATGTATGTATGTATGTATTTATGTAAGCAATCCCCGCGAACGGGAACGGGGATGGACAGAAAATGGCAATTAAAAAACTTTTTTAATAATAACCATTTTCAAGCTACTTGGTACATGGTGCTTGGTGCACGGTACTTGGTACATGGATAATTGGTACATGGTACTTGGTGCACGGTACATGGTACATGGTAATTGGTACATGATAATTGGTACATGGTACTTGGTACATGATAATTGGTACATGGTCCATAGTAATTGGTACATGGTACATGATAATTGGTACATGGTCCATAGTAATTGGTACATGGTACATGATAATTGGTACATAGTCCATAGTAATTGGTACATGGTACTTGATAATTGGTACATGGTCCATAGTAATTGGTACATGGTACTTGATACTTGGTACATGATAATTGGTACATAGTCCATAATTGGTACATGGTCCATAGTAATTGGTACATGGTACTTGATACTTGGTACATGGTACTTGGTACTAGATTCGGTGCTTGGTACTTGATTTAGTATCAGGCTCCATAATGAAACTTCGAACTCGCAATTGATACATGTAGAGGTAATCCTCATGGTAGAGGACATTGGCAAGGCCAACAGACATCTATGCAAGATGTGGAATGCCATTATTGTGGGAAGTTTGGTCATATGGCGAGAGATTGTTTCCGCAAACAGAATGATTTGAGAGGGGATAGAGCACAACGTGGTGGTCATTATGGTGGAAATTATGCACAACATGGTGGTGAAAATTATGCATCAAGCAGTAATGATGGCACTGCGAATCATTTGTTTGCCATGAAACATGTTGTTGGATCGATGATGACAAATGCTGAGAATGATGATACTTGGTATATGGACTCTGGAGCATCAAACCATATGATGTGTCATGGTGAATGGTTTGAGCATATGAAGCCTATGGATGTGAAAGGCTATGTGGAAACAGGAGATGATACTCAACATGCCATTACACATGTTGGTAGTGTACCATTGGTTATGCACAATGGTCAAACAAAATCTATGTCTGATGTATTGTACGTGCCTTCGATCACAAAAAGCTTGGCCTCAGTTGGTCAAATGGTGGAACAGGGATTACAGGTTCGATTCAACGAGCATGGTTGCTTCGTTGAGGACTTCAAACATGGATGTAGAGTCATTGTTGCTAAAGACAAGAAAGAAGGCAGGTTGTTTAAGCTGGATGCTGGAATTCCTGAGTTAAAATCAGCCATGTTTTCTAAAAGCAGAAATGTGGTACAGGACATTGATATGTGGCATAAGAGGATTGGACATGTCAATATACAGAGATTAAAGAACATGCAGACAAGAGGCATTGTCAGTGGATTGCCTAGATTCAAGTATGATGGGCATATGCATGTTTGTGAAGCCTGTCAGTTTGGAAAGCAGGCAAGGTTGTGGTTTCCTAGAGAAGGAAATATGAGTAGCAGGCCACTTGAGATAGTACACAGTGATGTATGGGGTCCTGCACAAAACCCATCTATCAAAGGCAGTTTATACTATGTGACATTCATAGATGATTTCAGCAAGATGACATGGATATACTTTCTCAGAGAGAAGAGTGAAGTGTTGGAAAAGTTCATGGATTTCAAAGCTTTTGCAAAAAAGCAATATGGCTGTTGGATTAAATGTTTGAGGACAGCTGGAGGTGGTGAATACACCTCAAAAGCTTTTGAGCATTTCTTGAGGAAGCATGGAATAAGAAGACAATTGACTTGCAGGTATACACCTCAGTAGAATGGTGTGGTTGAGAGAAAGAATAGAGTCATATGTGAAGTGGCAAGGGCAATGCTCAATGAAAAGAGCCTGCCAGATTATTATTGGGCAGAAGCATGTGCTACTGCAGTGTATATACTGAACAAAACACCTACATCAGCCATTCATGGAAGTATGCGAGAGATGCGGCTTACAGGTTATAGGCCAGACATTTGACACCTCAAAGTTTTTGGATGCATAGCTTATGTACATGTGCCTGATGAAAGAAGGAGAAAGTTGGATCCTAAGGCAGAAAAATGTGTATTTGTTGGATATGCACAGGATCGTAAGGCATACAAATGTTATAATCCACAAACTAGACAAGTGGTCATCTCACGAGATGTGGTGTTTGATGAGCTTGCTAGTTGGTACAAAGCAAAAGATGAGGGTGTCATTGAGTCACTTGAGGCTGATGTGCCTGTAAACTTGCCACAAGCAAGTTCTAGTTCTACTACTATGTCTGGGCCATCAGCAGAGGTTGAGAGTAGTACTGTACGTCCATGGTCGGGACGTTTGAGGCATGAGAGTATGAGCACTAGGAGTAGTGCTATGGATAAAGGAAAGAAGAAGGTTGAAGGCATTGGAATTACAGGTTATGAGTCATCGAGTTCAAAGAGTTTGGATGAGGAACTTGGCATACCTGTTTTACGCACACCTGGTGCTAGGCAGGATAGATATGTGCCACCACATGCTATTGTTACAGGTGTTCAGAGTGATCCGCATGCATTGCGAAGATCACAAAGGGTCAGATATCCCATTGATAGGTTGACATATCGAGATTTTGCTATGCACTATGCATATATGACATCTATGGTGAAGCATGTGGAACCTACATGCTATACAAAGGCTATTGGAAAGCATGTATGGGAGAAAGCAATGGATGTTGAGATGGACGCATTGGTTCATAATGATACATGGGACTTGGTTGCATTACCAAAGGACAAGAATGTTATTGGCTGTAAATGGGTTTACAAAGTGAAGTGCAAGTGATGGTTCCATTGAAAGACATAAAGCAAGATTGGTAGCAAAGGGTTATGCACAAACCCAAGGCTTGGACTATGATGAAACATTCAGTCCAGTGGCAAAGATGGGAACAGTGAGAGCAGTCATTGCTATGGCTGCAGCTAATGGCTGGGAAATGCATCAAATGGATGTCAAGAATGCATTTCTAAATGGTGATCTACAAGAGGAAGTGTATATGGCACAGCCAGAAGGGTATGTACACCCAAGATATCCCACTTATGTTTTAGATTCAACTGATTATGGGGTTCTTTAGATTGGTCAGTTCCTCACAGAATCATGGGATAAAGATATTCATATATAACTCATGATAACAATTCATTCAAAACATCTCAGTCGTTTTTAACACAATAATGGTCCATTAAATTGAAATTTCCATCTGAACAGTCCTCCATCGGGATTTCAATTATACAGATTTTTAATCTGTCATCCCTTAACTTGATCCACTGGGTCAAGTGTTAACAGTAGCAATTTGTCAGCACAATCCACTAATCTCATTGTGATTTGCTGAAGTCATTATCGTCATTCCAGTTATGAACATCATCACAGGGATTCGTCCCATTCATTCTCATTGTGGTTTTGTTTAGCTTATTACATTTCAACCAAAATTTAGGAATTATCATTTTTCAATTAGAATCCAAATCAACTCATCAATTCTCAACTAGAATTTTACAATCATATCAACCACATTCGAGTTCATCATCTAGATAGCATTTTTGCTTATAATTTCAAGATCTTAGATTTACTCGTATATACTGCTAGTAAAGAGCTGCAGTTATACCCTCGGTGTATACGGGTAGTCATGGTCCTTGGAATTATAAGGTAAATACCATCATGTCTAGACCTCAAGTAAGTCAGGGATTCCATATAATTGTGGTACTTCCATCTGAAGACCCAATTACCAATTTATGAATTTCAGTCTAAATAACAATTTGTATGAATTTATCACACAATTTCAACCTTTTACTCTACTACTTCATCAATTTTTGACATTTTTGTCTTCTCAGTTGATCCACTTTAGCCAAATTCGCTCTGATATCAGCTATAAGGCCACCGCGTAACAAATTCAGGGCCGCTAGCAGTGGAAGTAGCACTTCTTATGCAAGCCAGGGTCCCTCACTCGGGGCCTAGCCCACACCACAAATATCCGAACAAGAGACTAATCCATCGATTCTTCCAAAATTGAATCCGAAAAAACTTCCCATTGCTCGGAAAGCACGGGCGATTCCTCCAGGATAATTTTTCTCTAACGTAGCCAAAAAGTCAACTAACTGAACTGATTTGACCAAACCCGTAAGTCCCATAGTTAAATCAGGGAAATATTTCACTTGGATCATAGAGACCAACGCTTTTATCCTCATTGAGAGGCACAACTGTTGATTCTTTTCCATAGAATAATTTTTGTCCAGGATTTACTTCATCTATCGTACCATAGCAGAATTGAGTCTCAATTTAGGGATCCATCAGTCCAGCCTAATCCAATTAGGAATTTGGTTAGGTTTTGTCCCGGGTACCAAGGAAAAGAGTTCCCAGGCCCCCTAGCCGGATATTCATACAAACTTAAAACTTGTCACACCACTTACACACCCAATATGAAATTGCCTTTTTTATAGATTCAGATGTTTTTAAAACAATCATTTAATGAAATCAGTCACTGATCATAATGCTCCAAAAATTTCCAGTTGAATTCTAATTTCCAATCATTCCTTCCTCAGTGTACCTATGGCATCATTGGCAACCAGAATGCTCACCACGTGAGGGGTCTTTTCAATGGTTCCTATCTCATAGTACTCGACAACATTCACATATCAAAATGGAATCTTCGTTGAAGATTAGCAAGATCAACCAACAGATCCATATAAAAGAACCATGGACTCATCCGTTGGTTGAGGACCAGTCATTCAACCAGATCCATGCTCGAATTCAAAAAAAAGCTCTTACTCCTTGTTCCAATATCTTTCACAACGCACGTGTGGGTATCTTCGGCGACCCAAAGCCCAAGCACCGTATGGTCAGCACCCTCTAGGATCCTTCGCAGGTCACCTAGCGCTTCACTCATAGGCTGCTTCCTTGGTCCCTTATCCACCATACCGGAAGCTCACCATTTTAATCGAATTGAGGCTGGTCAAGACCTCGACCGACCTTGCTACACGAGACTTGCTACAAGAGACGTCCTCCATTGACTCTCCGTGAGCTGTTGCAACTTTATCAGATTAGGTCTCCACGACCTCATTCACAAGACAGTCAAAATGCTTCCCCAGCATTCTTGAGATAAAACAGTCATTAAAAAAAACAGGTCATAAATATAGTTTCTATAGCGAACTCTCGTCTTTCCACATTGTTCCACATCATTCCTCATTTATTTCATCTGTATTCCCTTTCTCATCACATCATAATCATTCACATGACACCACATCAATTCTCGTCCATCACATCCATTTACACCCATCACATCTCATTCAATTCATATCCATCACATTCGTTCATTCATACCACCACATACATTTTCATAACCATCCCATCACATACATTCTATCCACATTATATCACATCACTTCTATCCACACCATATCTCATTCATACACATCCATCCAATCGTTCACCTGTACGACTACCCACATCTATTCATCCATTCATATCTATCACTTCATATCCACATATATTCATGTCACATCACATCATTTTTCATCACATCACATTCCTTCGCATACACATCCACATCACATTCTTTTACATACATTCACTCACATCCCATATCATTCATTTACATCCTGATTCACATGACATCACATCTCATCACATCTATTCACCTCACATCTCTTCACTCCTATTTATTCACATCACAAATCTCATCACATCTATTCACCTCACATCTCATCACATCTATCCATCCCTTCATTCACATCTATCTGATTCACCTCACATCTATTCACCTCACATCTCATCACATCTATCCATCCCTTCATTCACATCACACATCTCATCACATCTATTTACCTCACATCTCATCACCTCTATTCACATCACATCTATGCATCCCTTCATTCACATCTATCTGATTCACATCACACATCTCTTCACATCTATTTACATCACATCTCATCACCTCTATTCACATCACATCTATTCATTCCTTCATTCACATCTATCTGATTCTCATCACATATCTCGTCACATCTCATCACCTCTATTCACATCACATCTATTCATCCCTTCATTCACATCTATCTGATTCACATCACACATCTCATCACTTCTATTTACCTCACATCTCTTTTTCTTCCTGAATTATCTTTCTCGAAAAGGGGGTGATATTTTAATTACTAATTTACTGAATTTCATTCATCGAATATTCACTTAACTGATTTCTATATTAATCATGAATTTCGATGAGGAATAATTTATCATTTATCTGAATATTTCCACTTCGATAGATTTCTTGAATTTTCTCTTTACAAACCGAGTGAATATGAAACGATAGAATTTTTCCTCTCAAAGTATTTACTTATTCATTTATCAAATATTCATGGAAATTAAACATACAATTAAAGAGAATCTAATTTTGATATAAAAATTCTTTATGCATCTATTTATGCATAAAATCATTTTAATAGGAATAACACTTTTAAAATAAAAAGATTTCCAATATGCATCTTTCTATGCATAGAATTTAAATCTAATGAAAATAACACTTTTAATATAAAAAATTTCCAATATGCATCTTTCTATGCATAGAAATTAAATCTAATGAAAATAACACTTTTATAATAAAAAACTTTCCAATATGCATCTTTCTATGCATAGCAATTGAATCTAATAAAAATAACACTTTTATATTAAAAAAATATCCAATATGCATCTTTCTATGCATAGAAATTGAATCTAATAAAAATAACACTTTTATAATAAAAAAATATCCAATATGCATCTTTCTATGCATAGAAATTGAATCTAATGAAAATAACACTTTTATAATAAAAAATATCCAATATGCATCTTTCTAGGCATAGAAATTGAAGCTAATGAAAATAACACTTTTATAATAAAAAAATATCCAATATGCATCTTTCTATGCATAGAAATTGAATCTAATGAAAATAACACTTTTATAATAAAACAATATCCAATACGTATCTTTTTATGCATAGAAATTGAATCTAATGAAAATAACACTTTTATAATAAAAGAAAATCCTTTCATACATCTATTTATGCATAAAATAGGAATAACACTTTTAAAATAAAACGAATTTCTTTTAGAATACACAAACGGTGGGGAATATTATTTTTGAATAACATCAAGATAAAACTTATTTCCACAAAATTTAAGAAAATTTTACCATAACCTCCTTTGTATGGCTGACCATTTCTCAATTTTTACATTCTAAATTTACTTTAAAATTTATCCCAAGATGAAATAAAGCACTCTAATCTAATTAATTTTTCACTTCTAAAGAGTAATCAATAGGAAAAGCTTAACTCAATTTATTTGTTACTCATTTTAGGATAAAGAAAGGCTGAAATTCTTAATGAAGAGAAAGGAGAAGCCTTTTCATCAAGGCTTATAATCCATAATCACATTAAAAAGCAAAGAATTTAGAAAACCATAGATTAGAATTAAAAAAAAGTAGAATTAATAACTTACATGGAGTTTTGTGAGCTTTCCTTTGGCTTGAGGGATTGAGGGTTCTACTCTTGTTTGGATCAAGAGTGGCCACCAATTCTTTGTAGAGGAATTAGTCAAAAACAAGTGAATTCAATGTTTGTGGCTCTGGGGAGGAGTAGAGTAACAGTGCATAAACACTATTAAGCTTTTCCAAAGGGGGAGGATTTTATTTATAGGAAAACGTGAGCCTCAAACCAAGCAAACTGATTCTAGAATTGTCCAGATCAGTTTGGTCAAATTTTTACTATTTTTGGGTCAGTTCAGCTTACTTTTTGGAACTAGACTTGAATTAGGAGAGAGGAGAGATGAAATATCTCATTTTATTGATTTAAAATGGAAAGCAATGATGAGAAAAAAGGCGCCTCCTTCATGAGAGGGAATCCCCATTTTGAGGTGTCAAAAATCAAATTTTTAACTATTTTTCTTGGTCCTTAGTCCACTCTTCATCTTATGTGAGTATTTACTCATTTTTGGGGGGGTTTTCTTTATTTCTTCAATTTATCTCCTCCCTACATTTGGATTAATCTAATTGGTCCCTCAGAACCTTAATCCAAAATTTTTAGAGAATTTCGACCCTTAGGCTAAGGCCTTTTGAGCAGATTATAATTTATTTCTAATGCACCTTAGGAAATTCTTTTTAAACTTCTATTCGGTGGAATTTAGTTTAATAAGAAAGGAGATTTTTCCATCCAAAGATATCTAAAAACTGAGTTATCTCTCTCTAGAACATTTCTCTCTCTAGGCCAAAACAGGTAGAAACAAGATCTTTTATTATTCTCAAAAGGGGATTGATTACAGGGGAAGAAACTAAACATCTTAGGAGCTGGGGAATCTTACACAACTGATTTCTAAATTAGTTATGAATTCCAATGAGGAATTAATTAATCATTTATCTGAATATTTCGATCTCGATAGATTTCTTAAATTTTCTTTTTACAATCTGTGTGAATATAAAACAATAGAAATTTCTCTATCTTTTATTATTCTCAAAAGGGGATTGATTAAAGGGGAAGAAACTAGACATCTTAGGGGCTGGGGAGGAATCTTACAATTGATTTCTAAATTAGTTACGAATTCCAATGAGGAATAAATTAATCATTTATCTGAATATTTTGATCTCGATAGATTTCCTGAATTTTCTTTTTACAATCCGTGTGAATATAGAACGATAGAAATTTCTCTCTTAGAGTATTTAATTATTCATTTATCAAATACTCATAGAATTTAAACATAGAATTTAAGAGAATTCTAATTTTGATATAAAAATTCTTTATGCATCTATTTATGCATAAAAATCAACTTCAATGGGAATAACTTTTTTATAAAAAAACCCTTTTATGCATCTATTTATGCATAAAATCAAAGTTAATAGGAATAACACTTTTAAAATAAAAATAATTTCTTTATGCATCTATTTATGCAAAAAAATTAATTTTTATAAGAATAACACTTTTATAATTAAAAAAAATTTCTTTATGCATCTTTCTATGCATAAAATCAAATTTAACAAGAATAACACTTTTATAATTAAAAAACTTCCAGTATGCATCTTTCTATGCATAGAAATCAAATTCAATAGAATAACACTTTTGTGATAAAAAATCCATTATGCATCTTTCTATGCATAGAAATCAAATTTAATAAAAATAACACTTTTATAATAAAAAATTTCTTTATGCATATTTCTATGCATAGAAATCAACTTTAATAAGAATAACACTTTTATAATCCTGTTTCAAAACTAGATCCAAAAAGTAAGCTGAACTGACCCAGAAATGGTCAAAAATTGACCAAACTGATCTAGAAAATTCTAGAATCAGTTTGCTTGGTTATAGGCTCACTTTTTCCTATAAATAGAAGCCTCCCTCTTTGTAAAATCTTAATGGTGTTTATGTAGTGTTACTCTGCTCCTGTCTTGAGCCATCTACATTGAATTTTTTTAATAATTCAATTGTTTTTGGCTTAATCCTCTCCAAAGTGAATTGGTGGCCACTCTTGCTTTAAATAAGAGTAGAACCCTCAATCCCTCAAGCCAAAGGAGAGCTTACAAGCTCCATGTAAGCTAATTTTCTTACTTGTTTAATGGAAAATCTATGGTTTTCTTAATTTTTATGTTTTGCAAATGTTGAATTAAATTCAAATGCTATGCCTTTGAATTTAATCATTTATCTGAATATTTTGATCTCGATAGATTTCCTGAATTTTCTTTTTACAATCCGTGTGAATATAGAACGATAGAAATTTCTCTCTTAGAGTATTTAATTATTCATTTATCAAATACTCATAGAATTTAAACATAGAATTTAAGAGAATTCTAATTTTGATATAAAAATTCTTTATGCATCTATTTATGCATAAAAATCAACTTCAATGGGAATAACTTTTTTATAAAAAAAACCCTTTTATGCATCTATTTATGCATAAAATCAAAGTTAATAGGAATAACACTTTTAAAATAAAAATAATTTCTTTATGCATCTATTTATGCAAAAAATTTATTTTTTATAAGAATAACGCTTTTATAATTAAAAAAATTCTTTATGCATCTTTCTATGCATAAAATCAAATTTAAAAAGAATAACACTTTTATAATTAAAAAACTTCCATTATGCATCTTTCTATGCATAGAAATCAAATTCAATAGAATAACACTTTTGTAATAAAAAATCCATTATGCATCTTTCTATGCATAGAAATCAAATTTAATTAGAATAACACTTTTATACTAAAAAATTCCTTTATGCATATTTCTATGCATAGAAATCAAATTTAATAAGAATAACACTTTTATAATTAAAAAATCCATTATGCATCTTTCTATGCATAGAAATCAAATTTAATAAGAATAACACTTTTATAATAAAAAATTCCTTTATGCATCTTTCTATGCATAGAAATCAAATTTAAAAATTAATATCAGTGATATCCATGCATATTCATAGATGAATATGTACATGGAGTAATCAGAATATTTCTTTTAGATGCAAAAATGATGGGAATTACTCTTTTGGAATAACATAAAAACAAACTTTCTTTTTCACAAAATTTTAGAAAATTTTACCATAACCTCCTTTGTATGTGGCTGACCATTTCTCATTTTTATCATTCTTTATTTAACTTAAATTAACCCAAATTAGATTTATAAAACTCTAATCTACATAATTTTCTAAATTCAAGAGAGTAAACAATAAGAAGAGTTTAATTAATCCCTTAGTTAATCTTTCTAGCATTGAGAAAGGTTGGAATGTAAAGAGGAGAAGGGGGTGGCCTTTTTATCAAAGGCATAGCATTTGAATTTAATTCAACATTTGCAAAACATAAAAATTAAGAAAACCATAGATTTTCCATTAAACAAGTAAGAAAATTAGCTTACATGGAGCTTGTAAGCTCTCCTTTGGCTTGAGGGATTGAGGGTTCTACTCTTATTTAAAGCAAGAGTGGCCACCAATTCACTTTGGAGAGGATTAGGCCAAAAACAATTGAATTATTAAAAAAATTCAATGTAGATGGCTCAAGACAGGAGCAGAGTAACACTACATAAACACCATTAAGCTTTTACAAAGAGGGAGGCTTCTATTTATAGGAAAAAGTGAGCCTATAACCAAGCAAACTGATTCTAGAATTTTCTAGATCAGTTTGGTCAATTTTTGACCATTTCTGGGTCAGTTCAGCTTACTTTTTGGATCTAGTTTTGAAACAGGAGAGAGGATGATGAAAAACAGGTAGAGGGAGAGGAGACACACACACAGGAGCAAACCCTAATGTATTAAGCAAACCCTAACCATAGAGGGAAGCTATCTCCCTTCTCACACAATGCATAAAGCTATAATCCATAATCTACAACACACTACATGTGTTGTGTCCACACACTACTAACCCTAGCTAATGTCCACACACTATGACCAGCTGGATGCGGTCATTTATGTCTCACACATGTTACTACCTAACATGCTAGCACATAGTGCAACTAACATAAGCTGACATCGAGCTTGAATCTCAATAGCCCCTCTCAAGCTCATGATGTACTGCCTTAGATGAAGATGTAGATGAGCTTGGGCTATCAAAGCTCTCAACACTCCCCCTCAAGCTCATCCCATGTACTCCCAACATAGTACGGAAGTACTCAAACTTCTCCTTGCTAAGTGGTTTTGTAAAGATGTCGGCCACCCTACTCTTTAGTCTTCACATACTGCAAATCCACTGTACCATCCAATACTTTGTCTCTGACAAAATGATAGTGGACCTCTATATGTTTGGTCCACGCATGAAAAACTGGATTCTTGGCCAACTGTATGTTGCTCATGTTGTCACAATGAATGGCAACCTTGCCATCAATAGGCTCACCCAAATCAGCCAAGAGACTCTTTAACCATACTCCTTCACATGTAGCAATGGCTGCACCCCTGTATTCAGCCTATGTACTAGATAAAGTAACACTAGGTTGCTTCTTGTTGCTCCAACTCATCACTGCACTTCCAAATGTAAAGGCATAACCACTAGTAGACCTCCTATCATACAAGCTACCTGCCCAATCTGCGTCTGTGTAGCCGTGTATATCTAAGCCTTTACCATGCTCATAAAGAAGACCATAATGTGCAGTGGTCTTTACATAGCGCATAATGCGTCTCACTGCATCCAAATGAGGTTTTCTAGGGCTTTGCATAAATTGGCTTACTAGTCCCATAGCATAACTCAGTCTGGGCATGTGATAGTCATATAAATAAGACTGCCAACCATCTTTCTATACATAGATGGATCATCCAACTCCTCACCAAAATCAGCCCGCAACTTCACATTCTGCTCCAAAGGTGTACTCATTGGCTTACACCCTATCATCCCATATTTTGCCAACATATCCAATGCATATTGGCGTTGCACTAACCATGTCCCTTCATGGTCTTTGATCACTTCAATCCCAAGAAAATATCTCAATTCACCCAAGTCTTTCATATCAAACTGCCCACTCAATGCCTTCTTAACATGCATAACATCTATAGCATGATCTCCTGTGAGTGACAATCAAGTCATTCACATAGATGACAAGTAAGACAATCCCATGATCTGTTTTCTTCACATAGAGTGAAGAATCTATTGAAGAAACCTGAAATCCAAGGGAGATAAGATATCAACTTATCTTATCACTCCAAGCACGAGGTGCTTGCTTTAAACCATATAATGCTTTCTTTAATCTGCATACATGAGTGGGGTACCTCAGGTGTACATATCCTTCTGGCTGTGCCATATAGACTTCCTATTGTAAATCACCATTTAGAAATGCATTTTTCACATCCATTTGATGTATTTCCCAACCATTTTTTGCAGCCATAGCAATGACTGCTCTCACTGTTCCCATCTTTGCAACTGGACTAAATGTTTCATCATAGTCCAAGCCTTGGGTTTGTGCATAACCCTTAGCTGCCAACCACGCTTTATGGTGCTCAATGGAACCATCTGATTTGCATTTCACCTTATAAACCCATTTGCAACCAATGACATTTTTGCCTTGAGAGGTAAGGCAACCAAATCCCAAGTGTCATTTTGAACCAATGCGTCCATCTCAACATCCATTGCCTTCTCCCATACATGCTTCCTATAGCTTCTATATAGCATGTAAGTTCCACACGCTTCACCAAAGAGGTCATATATGCGTAATGCATAGCAAAGTCACGATATGTCAACTTGTCACAACTGGATACCTTACCCTTTGGGATCTCTGCAATGCATGCGGATCACTCTGAACACCTGTCACTCTAGCATGTGAAGGCACATATCTATCCTACCTTGCACCTGGTGTGCGTAAATTGGTATGCCAAGTTCCTCATCCAAACTTTCTAAACTTGACGACTCATAACCTGTAATGCCAATTCCTTCAACCTTCTTTTTCCCTTTATCCACAACACTACTCCCAGTGCTCACACTCTCATGTCTCAAGCGTCTTGACCATCATGGATGTATAGTGCTACTCTCATACTCTGCTAGCCCATACATAGAAATAGAACTTGCTTGTGGCACGTTCACATGCACATCAGCATCAACGGAATAAATGACACCCTCATCCTTTGCCTTGTACCAACTAGCAAGTTCATCAAACACCAAATCTCGTGAGATAACCACTTGCCTAGTTTGTGGATTGTCACATTTATATGCCTTGCAATCCTGTGCATACCCAACAAAAATGCACTTTTCTGCCTTAGGATCCAACTTCTTCCTTCTCTCGTCTGGCACATGCACATAAGCTATGCAACCAAAACATTTATTCTACTCTCTCTCTCTCTCAAAATGTTTAAGCACATAATCCTTAATATATTATAATACATAATATATAATATATAATATAAGCACATAATCCTTAATCGTAATCCATATATATAATACATAATACATGTATGCATATATATATGTGTGTGTGTGTGTGTGCATGTGTCTGTGCACGCGCACACATGTGTGTGTATTTACAAATTTAAATATTTACATATACACATATGTAAATATATATATATATATATCAAGAGGTATATCAAGAGGGAGAGTCTAAAGATAATCAAACACACACACACACACATATGATTCCCTCTCTCCCTCTTGATATAAATATATATATCAAGAGGGAGAGAAAGACACTACTAGCCATTGGGGGCTATAGCGAGGGTGTTAAAAATATACACCGTCACTTAAACGAGGACGAATGCGTTGCTTAAGCGATGAAATGTCGCTTAAACAATGCTAAAAAATTAAAAAAAAACCCCTCGCTTATGCGATGCTTTTTGTTGCTATCGCGTAAGCGACGCTCTTGAACGACGTCTGTTTGTGATGCTTGCAGACTAACTAGCATCGCATAAGCGACGTTACCCATTTTAATACTCCCACGCGCACCGAGAACCTCATTTCTGTTCGACTGCGCGGCGGGAGAGAGAGAACGCATTTGTGATCATCTCATCGATTGGGTGGCGAGAGCACGGAGAGGTAAGATTGTGTGTTTGTATGTATGTGTGTGTGTGTGTGTGTGTGTGTGTATGTAGTACAACTGAGAGCGTCTCTCTCTCTCTCTCTCTCTCTCTCTCTCTCTATATATATATATATATATATATATCTACTCTCTCTCTCTCTCCCTCTCTCCCTCTCTCCCTCTCTCTCTCTCCCTCTCTCTCTCTCATATGTATATATATATCTACTCTCTCTCTCTCCCTCTCTCCCTCTCTCTCTCTCCCTCTCTCTCTCTCTCTCTCTATATATATATATATATATATAGAGAGAGAGAGAGAGAGGGAGGGAGACTTGATTTGATTTGATTTGATATTTACGTCCGATTGGCTTGTACTGTAGTGCTCCCAGTATTTCGTGTTTACATATTTGCAATAGTAGTCAAATTTGGACCGGTGTACAGTTGTTTGCCATTTGATGTGGAGGGAATCTAGTATGGCTATGTCAAAATTCACTCACCTTCTTTTCCTTTGTCAATCGGCATGTCTACATATGCTTCCACATTCCATTTAGCAAACCATTTTCTACAATTCCAAGAGCCGGCCTATGGCAAAGAATGGAACATATTGGGGTTCCCATGCATCTTCAAGTTGCGGTGGCACAACTATATCAATAGGTCAGATGCCAATTAAAAACACACACAGGTTTCTCCAGAGAATTTTCAAGCAACATGGGAGTAAAACAGGGGTGCCCTCTATCCCGCACACTCTTTGGATTATGCATAGACCAACTAGAGGACTACATGCCTCCAACATTAGAAGAAGATAGGAAAGGGCCAGCCATCGGAATGCTCACACTCTTACTACTCATATATGCAGATGACATGGTTCTTTTTGCACATGACATAATAGCTTTGCAAAGATTGGTAGATGCGATTCATGTTTTTTGTAAAGCCACCGGTCTTTCCGTGAATGTCAAGACAAAGTTCATAATAGTGAGTATTCATAAGAAGGAGAATCAGCCTATGCTCAAATATCGAGGACAACAAATTGAACAAGTGAATAGTTTCAAGTACTTGGGGATAGATATCCCATCTAACTATGCTTGGAGACAATGTGCACAAAACAGAATTGATGCCAGGCATGCCAAGTACTATCAATTTGAAAACATGTGCGTGCAAAAAACTATCAGACACTGGGAGATAAAGGCCATCATTTTTGACACATGTATAGTGCAAACCCTTTTATATGGGGTGGAAGTTTGGGGTGCTAGCATTTCAGCCCACACATGGAATGAGATCGAAAAGATACAAAAGAAGTTTCTATGTAGACAATTGGGCATCAAGAAAACTACACCATACTCAGTGTTGCTCTTGGAAACTAGAAATATGCCTCTAGAGATAAAGGCTTTGAAAAGGATGTTTACATACATCATGAAAGTCAAATTGATGCCCATCACTCGCATCCCCCGCCACATGGCATGGGAAACTGGGTGTGCACCACAAAAGACTAAGAAGAGTAAATTTATAGCTTCTAGTCTCAAATGCTTTTGTGAAATCTACAAAACAACAATGCAGATTTTTCCCTTTCAGCCTGCTCTCTTCCATTAGAACTCTGAGCGAGATGAGATGATCAATGGTGCTGTGTTTGGGTCTAAAGCCCGCTTTCCCCTTGGCCCCGTTTGCCATTTGTTTCTGCCCATGAGCTTATGGTTTGTTCTAGAATGCTCCCCAAGAGTTTTGACATACAAGACCCCACCATGATAGTGCGATAATTAATGGGCTGATTTGCATCTCCTTTCTTGAATAGTGCTTTGATCCAATTTTTTTGCCAATCTATGGGCAGCCCTTGTGTGATGGCTTTATTAAGAAGCCCACATATCCATTGCCGTGTCCGGTTACCTGTCCATTTAAGCATCTCTGAATTAAAATGGAGCATGTCGGGTGCTTTACCATTGGCTAATTTTTTTATGCCTTTTGTAACCGTCTTGAAATCTAAATATTCTCCTATCTGAGTGTTATTGCACATGTTCGGCATTCCTTTGGCATCTTTATGTACATACAATTGTGCGACATATGTAAGCATGTCCTCCGGGCTTATGTCTCCTATATATTGGCTACTTGTTGGATATCCCATGCAGGTGGCTCCCCATTTGTAATATTCAATGTTAAGTGGGGGCTGATAGTATGCTGTTGCTGCTGGTGTATGTATGTATTGATCCAAGCAATCAGCCATAGCTTGTATTTTCCTGTGCATTCCATAGCCTCCAGTGAGCTTGTTTTTACATGAGCTGGTACCGTCCATGGGTAAAACGACTAATTGCTTTGATCAATTTGATGCTCCCACGTTAGTAACCATTGCATGGGTGTAGTGGGGACTGTATTGAGTTCCATGAAATCTCCATACGCACCAAAAATGAAACATACACAAGTATTCCAATGTTTTTGTTGATTGTGCTCGTCCTCTACGTTAATCATGCCATTGTTTGAGACGATCCAATGCAACATTCTAGAACGCCAAACTTGATGGCACCCAAGCTTAGTTGTGTTGTGGGTGGCATATTCGTGTGTTTGAATGCTATATGCCGCGTAACATACCTGAGAATATGATCGCCTGTTTGTCATTGATGGCTTGTGTATCATATCCCTGTGTGTGATGTTCAGGTGCCTGTGACAAGCTCCCCTTGCTTCACCTATGATTCCCACGTTCCATTGCATGACCTGCATGCTCCAATACTCCAAAAAAGCACTATATGAATGTTGATGTCGATTTATGGTGAATCTAGCCTCTCTGTACTCCATTATCACTAGTTTACGAGACTTATCCTTTATCCCATCCAATGATCTCCCTGTCACCACACGGGGTGTTGCTGCCCTGTTAGGCCGTTTTGAATTGGTTTTCTTTCTCCATCCAGATCCCCATCTGGTTCAACATACCACCTTGCACCCTTCACATTGTCCTCTTCGTCCGCTTCATAGACATGTTCATGCAAAACTGTATGCATGAACAAACTCTTCCATGCATCCTTCTCCACATAGAAAGATGCATATTGGATATTGTTTTTATTATAAAAGTGTTATTTTCATTACATTCAATTTCTATGCATAGAAAGATGCATATTGGAAAATTTTTTATTATAAAAGTGTTATTCCTATTAAATTGATTTTATGCAAAAATAGATGTATAAAGAATTTTTATATCAAAATTAGATTCTCTTTAATTCTATGTTTAATTTTTGTGAATATTTGATAAATGAATGTAAGTAAATACTCTGAGAGGAAAAATTCTATCGTTTCATATTCACTCGATTTGTAAAGAGAAAATTCAAAAATTCTATCGAAGTCAAAATATTCAGATAAATGATTAATTTATTCCTCATTGGAATTTGTGATTAATATAAAAATCAGTTAAGTGAATATTCAATGAATGAAATTCAGTAAATTAATAATTGAAATATCACCCCCTTTTCGAGAAAGATAATTCAGGAAGAAAAAGAGATGTGAGGTAAATAGAAGTGATGAGATGTGTGATGTGAATCAAATAGATGTGAATGAAGGGATGAATAGGTGTGATGTGAATAGAGGTGATAAGATGTGAGGTAAATAGATGTGAAGAGATGTGTGATGAGAATCAGATAGATGTGAATGAAGGGATGAATAGATGTGATGTGAATAGAGGTGATGTGAATAGAGGTGATGAGATGTGAAACTCTACTTATTATGATTGCCAAAAACAAAGTGAGCAAAAAATATAACCCACATAAAAACATGCTAACAAAAATATAAAAATGCAATCACTCGCAAATAAACCCCCACCACTCCCACCCGTTAGGAATTCCCGCTAATTACTAGCCTTTTTATTTACTAACTAGCCTTTATTATTCCTTCCATAGGAATAAAGACCATTGAATGTCACTTAACATCAAATGCCATCAATAAAACATGTCAATTCTCCCCACACAAAGGTCTTTAACGCGTTCACGAGGATGCAATCCACATTAGGGAGGGGGAAATGTTAACCCATTCTTAGGGTTAACAAAAGCTACCTCCATTATCTTACATCAAGGAGTCAAGGTAGATATACCAAAAGGTCATACATTCAAGATCTATATGAAGCAATGGTGTCCAAATCTACAACTTGGACGTGCACTCGTAATAGTCCGATGGAATACTTATGGCAATTTTCGCTTCAAGAGCGTGTGGTAGTAAGTTAGGATGAAGTTACAAGTGATGTACTTCATGGATATATTATAAAGTAGTCATTGTAATAGCATTAGGCCTCTTATGAGAGCCTAAAGTTCTTGGCTGGCCATAGTTTGAGTGTAAACACTTATGGTCATGTATATAAGTGAATATCTCTCAGAGTACAAAAGACTCTCCCATTGTGCAATAGAGTCTTGCTCTTGCTAGTCCTCTTGCTGATATCTCTCTAACCCATGCTAGTGAGTGTGTGTGAGTGAAGTGAGGTGAGAGGAGGGATGAGTACACGTAGTGAAATCCGACAATGTGACAATGCTCGTAGGAGGTGTGGTGGAATTACTTCTCAAGGAGTTGTAGAGCTTAGAGATCTCAAGAGTTACGAGATCAACCAATGGAAAATTCCTCCACGACAGTTGCAATTCACCAGGTAATCTCCTTATTGGATGTGCTTCAAGGGGGGTTTGGATGAGCCCTAACATAGGGGGGTTTCTTGGAGACAACACATGTTCTCTAGCCATTTATCATTGTACGGGTTCCAATGCCAAAGGATAAATATATAGCAATAGTGTGTAATTGCGTGAAAACACTCCTTATGTGAGTGTACTAGTATACTAGTACACTCTATGAGTGTACTAGTATGTGTTTGTGTGTGAATAGTCTCTTAGGCTTAGATTTGATATTGTGCAAGTGTGTGTGTGTAAGCATGTAGGAAGTTTCCTTAGGAGACTTAGTCTAGATTTCATTGAGTCAAAAGATAAGGCTACTTGACTATAAAAGCGTTAATTTTACATAGTTAACATATATATTTTTTATCAAGTGTTTTTGGAGTGTGCCATTTATAATTCCATGTGGTCCCCCAAGGAAATCATTTGCATGATTGAAAGTATCATCAAGGTTGAACATAGGACATTTGATATCTTCATATTGGATGTCAAATGGTTCAAGGATGTGGTGTGTCATAGTCCTCAAGCAATTGTGAGAAGGCATCCAAGTGGGATCATGGCAATAGACTTAACAAAGTTTTGGCAATAGGATAAGTACACCTTTATACTACCTCAACATTGTGAACAAATACATCATTATTAAAAGTGACTTGTTCATGATTAATACTTAGTCCCCCTCATTGTGAATAGGTTGTGTTTCAATCGAACATGCATGCCAAGAAATGGTGGTATGTCATACAAGTTGCTTCTCGTTCCAAGACTATTTTCCAAGATGAAGACATTCAAGAGCTTATGGAAGAGATGGAGTATAAGATGGAAACATCAAGGTTCTAGTGGAAGATCAAGAGAATGTACACATGGGATTCCAAGATGCACATGTCAATGAGCAAATGGAAAATGTGGAGTATGAGTTATCATCTACCAATATACACCAACACATATATTTGCATGCATACACACACATAACACGCACACAATGTAGATAATTCTCTCTCTCTCTCTCTCTCTCTCTCTCTCTCTCTCTCTCTCACACACACACACACACACACACACACACACATACACATGTATACCCATAGATGAAAAAATTACTTTGTTTGTCTCAATCTCCCTATATATATATATATATATATATATATATATATATATATATATATATCTTACACACACACACACACACGCACACACATGTACATATACATGCACAAAGAACACACGCACATGTACACACACACACGTATCTGTCGTAATGTGCGCGGTACAGCCAGGAAAGTACAAAACTTCTAGCTGTGAGAGTGAATGTCAAATCCAACAAGGAAACTCACGCACAAAATTTCCCAAGGAGTATTGAACATCACTATTTCCAATGACAATACATGTGTCGATTCACCTCAATACATCCTTGAATTCATCCCGATGATTGCACAAAATTGCATGAAATCCTTTGAACCTTTCACATGTGGGCATAACAAAGCCTTCCCATTTTTCCAATATACATGTGTCCAGTTACATCCTTTTAATCCAGTGCCATCAAAACTATTATTTCGAGATGCACTTTTTATCACCTGAAAACCTGCCTTAATATTCTAACATCTCACAAGCAAAATAGCATGGCATATGTACCACATAATTCTGTAATTTTTGAAAGTTCCCTATTTTGCACTCTAAAGCCCAGTTAAATAGTATTTGAAACCCAAGCTTTATGGTTCTCCAAAGTATATAAAAAAAAACTATACAAGACCTCATTCCCAAAGCTTTTTGGAGGGAAACCATTTTTAAAAAAAACATTCACTTATCTCTTTTAAAGAAAAGAAGCGAATTTCAGATTTCGCTTCTTTTTACATCATGTACAGTCGCCTCTGCGCTGATAATGCGATGAAGAAAAACGTGATGCAGCAGTCGCTTCTGCGCTGACTGTAAGCTTCGATTTTTCAAAAAGCATATCATCCTGTAGTATTTGATTTTCCCTTCATTTCTAACACCTAAAAGCTATACACAGAAGATGTAGCCTTCAATTGAAATCGCCTGGTCGTCAACGCCACTGTTCCCTAACTCTGCAGAAATTTTCCTCACACTGGTTCGCCGCCGTCGCCTCTGGTCTTTTCTCCTTTTTTTCCGCGGAGAACTCGGCCCCCTTACCACCTTTTGCAGCTATTGATGCGGGAGTTTCCAATGTAAAAGGCTGCGCTCGCGTTTTCTTCCATGCTATCTAGAAAACCCCAAATATTTCCTTTTCCACGTATGTTGCTAGCCACGTATGCTGCTAGCCTTAGTGCTTCGTTTGTAACCTTAGCATTAAGGTTGCAAAGCATAACCTTAGCGCTAGTCCCACTTTGAATTCTCTGCTTTGGCACAAACACAAGATTCCCAAAGCATTCTCACACCTATGAAAACATGCTTACAAGCCCATGTTTTCTATCTCCATATTAGATATACACAAGATACATGTACCTCTACATGATGATCCATGAAGTCCAAGTGCAGTTTTCTATCTCCACATTTCCCCAACATTCAATGAACTCCTCGGCACTGTGATGTTCATTAAATCTCCATTTCTCTTGACTCCTTCATAGTTTATAAATCATCATATCGGCCCATGTGATTTATAGAATCCCCAATTGCTCATTCAAGTATTTCTCCATGCCTTCATAAATGCATTCCTTTGTGCATTGGTATGCCCTCATGCCATCATATATAACTGGATGCTTCTAACTTGCCCATGGGCTCTGAGTAACAGCAAAAACATCATCCTCCATACTCATATACAAAAAAACTCCTAAATCTGACTCAGCCTCAGCTTGTCTTATTGAACCTCATATACAATATGAACATATGTACATGGCATCATATAATGACTCGTCATGGCACTTAACCCCATGCATCTGGATGTGTATTTGATGGCCTCACATGCACGGTTTCACATCATAGACGTGCCATGGCACGACAACGTATGCACATCCACACGCACACATGGACACATACATGAAAACACATGCACATTTGTGTGTGTGCATGCACTTACACACGCACACACATGCACTTACACACACACACACACACACACACCATTAGGAAATTTTTGAGCTCATTTTGGGGCCCTGTAAGGAAGTTTGACCGGAATATTCCCTCCAAAAAGGGGCACTGGATAAAATTTTTGCAAACGAACTCCAAATTTGTCGGATCTCACATATTTAGATTCTACTCTTCAAAAGCTATCCATTGATATATAACACGATAGGGTTCGGAGAAGGGACAAGATAGATACCTATAAGATTCCTTTTTGCCTAGAAAAGATTCCCACCGAGTGTTTCCCTTACGGGCCATGTTCGTGACCGATGCCCCAACCAAGGTTAGGACCAAGGTACTACCAAGTTTTCTGCCAGTCCGCTACGCGTGAACCTCTAGTTCACTTCGATCCTCCAGGTTGCGGGGTTCTCTTCGGCCGGCGGAAAAGGCATTCGAGCCAAAATTTCCAGCAGCTGATACGGGGGTGGCCCCTTCCTCCCTGGGGACCTTGGGAAACGTGCTTCGCGGTTTTCTGAGGTCCACAGAAAGTGGCTGAAAAGTTCGTTGAAGCCGGGCACTGCCATGTACCCAAAACAACGAAGGGGTGTACGAGGACCCAATCTAATCGCATAGGATGCGTACTCCTCCACCGGGAATTCGATCCACCAATCGAGGGACGGATCGAATGGGCAGCAAACTCGCGTTCTATTGATCTGAAATCGATTAAAGAAAAGAAAATGACGCTTTCTAGCGACATTTTCGGTTCGTTCCGACAGCAAGAAATCTCGAGACGACAACAAGAAATAGAAGCGTGGAACTAGACGGTAACGTGAATCTTTCCTAGGCAAAAAGGAATCTTATAGGTATCTATCTTGTCCCTTCTCCGAACCCTATCGTGTTATATATCAATGGATAGCTTTTGAAGAGTAGAATCTAAATATGTGAGGTCCGACAAATTTGGAGTTCGTTTGCAAAAATTTTATCCAGTGCCCCTTTTTGGAGGGAATATTCCGGTCAAACTTCCTTACAGGGCCCCAAAATGAGCTCAAAAATTTCCTAATGACACACACGCACACATAGTCACATGCACACCCATATAAGGAGAGGCATAAACATAGCCACAAATAAACAATGGGGAGAAGTAGGGGCAAGTTCACTTTTGTAAAAAAGTGTTGACCGTATCCTTATTACGTTCCTTCTCCTCCCCATTAAAAGTCGGAGGTTTCAAATCTTTTAGAATAGCAACAGCATCTCTAGAGTGAGATGTACCGACATTCATGTTGTCCCCTTGGGTGGAAGCCACTGCCATCTCTCCCACACTGAAGCACTTACAGTGGTAGAAGCTTACATAGTATCTTTTAACTCCTTAAGAAAGAGGAGTATCTTATCGTATTTGGCCTCAATGTACAAAGTACGGGACTCTAGAGCCTTAAACTGTTTAGGGTTAGCCAAATTATCATCAAGAAGATCGTTGTGACATCAGGATCGAGCACTGCCTTTTCCGTGTCCGACAAACGACTAGGATCTCCACTTATAGACTCATTAGAGTTATTAGATTCCATATAGACCCTCTACATGTGATACAAGAGAATAAACACAAGCACCAACCTCAAGTCCAAGCTCTTGGAAATCAACCGGATTGTTAGCTCGAAGTAAAATCGTCGGTGCGATATAAAAAGTTGAGAGTTGTCGGTGAGGAGATCCTTCCAATCTTCATAACAACCCCAAAACTCCACTTCCGTGACAACGGCCTCCAAATTTCAAAGGTTAAAAACCTTTGTGAAGTTTATAAAGAAAGTGAATTTTCTCTCTTTTTTAAAAAAAATTAGAAACCTCTAAATTTCGAAGAAGTTTCTGGGCTATGCTGCAACCTAGCCTGATGGTTCAGTCAAAGCAAGAGAGAAAACAACTCTTGTCTATGGCTTCGATGGCAGCACAGTATTGTTGGTCGACAACTCTGGTAGGAGTGAAAGACACAATAGGAAGAAAAATTAGTTGCCTCTATCCTCGTTATTTGCACGTGGCTCACGCCCGTGAGTTTCTACTGCAACGGTCAGCACTGTGTTGCCCCCCGTCTGCTGTGGTAGACAACACACCTGCTAGTACTAGTTGTTGTGGCTATAGCAATGATGGTGGCGATGGCAAATCCGGCTTGTTTATGTGCGCAGATGGGCTAACGGACTCCTCCATAATTCACAATGTTCAATGTTGCAGGAGATAACACTTTGATACCATTGTAAAGGTAACCATGGCTGCACGACTTCTTCACCAAAACAAGGGTGCTGAGAGCTCAAGTTTTACTCCACCCAACCATAGCCAAAATAAACACACACCCTTTAAAGATTGGACCCAACTCTTTTATTAGCTAGTTGCTCTTCACATGTGATCGGCCACTCTCACTAGTGTCCAGCCACTCTTGAGTCCGTGCTCGGTCATTTCGGCTCCCCTAAACCCCGCCCATACCTTGTCCGGACGGTCGAGCTCTCTAAGCTCCCAATAATTCTGTTGCTAATAGAGAGAGGGAGGGAAGGAGGGAGGGGAAGGGGGGGAGAGAGAGAGAGGGAGGGAATACATTATGAACGTAACAAAAGAATGCAATCATGACACAAAGGAATACATGAGAAGAGAATTATAGTTTACTTAAATGTGAACTTCATTGAAGCTTTAAAGAAACAATCTTCTTTATTACAAGTTAACAATAAATGAATTCTCATTTCTCTTTCTCTCAAAAAGTTCAAAAGCTAAATCAATCACACTAAGGCATCCTAAAGACTCTCCAAAATAGACCAAGAAAATGGGAAGTACAATCTTCTTTCCAAGCAATTGAACTCCTAAAGGTAGGCAAAAAAAATAGTAACCAAGCTGTGAAGAACTAACACAGAAGGCTCTCTATGCAGACAACAAATGTGAATATAATGGACATAAAGGACGGGAATCTATTTAGAATCATAGGAGGAAAAAGGAACCCAGTGCACTGCAACACATAATGGTATCAAATCTGCAAGGACAACATCCATACAAGTGAATTTTCTTTCCATACACAATGCTAAAAACCAAGATACATCAAAGAAAATATATACCTCTGCCGTATATGGATGTAGAAGGTGCTCATAGATTACTTTATCATTCTCTATCAAGATCACATGTCGATCACAGCTAGCCCTAGTGTGTCGATTGCAACAAACATATCAATGATGGTCTCACCAGCACGAGTGAAGAGGGACACAATGTACTTGCAAAGATTTTGACCTCTTTGACAACCCCCCCTCCATGGATGATCTTTTCTTTTAACCCAATCCTCAGATGGCACACTACACACACAACAATCAACATACACATGTTTCTAGTGATGAAGGTTTAATGTTCATATTCTTTATAAGATTACCAATATACTCGCTCATGAATGAGATCAAGCTCAATGTCAAATTCATCCCTAAGTTCCATTTGTCTCACTTGATCAGAATCAAGCTCAAGGTCTCTCTTAGGAGCAGAAGAACATACAAATGCGCTTGAGAAGAGACATGTCACCTGCCTCAATCAACATACCAAACTTTTGAGGTCTACTCTTTGTTCATAGTGAGCAAAGGAGAGACATCACATACATTAATTACCTTTTTTTCCATTTGTCCTTTCTTTCGTCGTCCAATGGAAGGTGTGCACTAGACCACCTGCAGTAGGCAGTAGATGGAAGAGCATGAATCCCTTCTATCCAGCACAAGACAACCTTATGTGCCTCTTCCATTGTGTACAAGCAGAGGTATCAAAGGGGAATCAGTGGTGAAATCAACTTTGATCCTTGAAAGGAATCCTTGTGGGCTTCTAGTTCTCATTATTTTCCCAAAAACATCTATTTTTTAAACCTATTTGGAGGTGTCCTTTGTGCCCTCTCTTTGGCTGCTTTGTGTTTTATCTACGCCTTCCCTTTCAAGACTCTCCTCCCTCTGCATAGCATCCTCCAACTCCTTCTCTTCATTCTCCTCCTCTCAAGAGTGGTCCCATGGCCCCTATCATCCTCATAAAGGCTGACGTCAATGTCTCCCTCCACTGGTTTCTCCAGTGGTCCCATCCCATGGGCTGCAACAAAGGTAGTCTCACCATGATCAGCCCCTTCTTCATCTCTTTCTAAAACCACATTTCTAGGCTCCTAAAAAAGACCCCTCTGAGCTAGAGCCAATGTTGCAGATCTCTCCTCACTTTTGGTTCCACGATTTCCGACCTGCACAATCGTTTTACATTTTTTACGTCCTGGAAGAAGCTTAGATTCTCCCTCCATTTCCCACACTTGAAGACTGGGAGCAGAGATTGCGAAGTGGATATCTAGAGGATTTGTTGCCAGTATTGCTTCCAGATTGAAGGCTCAAACAATATACATCCACAATGGTTTCATGTTCAAGATAATATCATTGTGCATTCATTCATAAATGGATAAAATAAACACAATAGAATATTCCCTCAGTGACAAGGTTGAGGCTAGCACTAGCAACTGTCACCAACCGCCAAAGAAAAGACTTTTAGTTTTTGGAAAAATAACATCTCTAAATGCACAAATTTAATATCGACCACCTCCCCAAATGAATGAAGTCGGATGGCCACCAAGTGGCACACACCGAATTCAATCCTATTGAAACAATGGATCATCTACATCTCTCCCTTCATTTTTCAAAACAACGGATCTCACACAGAGTGCAAGGGGATTTTAATCATCTACATTGTGTGCTTCAAAATGTAAGTCTCGAACTCAAAATTTGTCTTCAATAACTAGAACACCTCATTTTTTCTATTCCTGATTTTTTAATTCCTAATTTTTAGTGGATTTTTTAACTGTGCATGCAATAGCTAGAAATTCCTGATCTCTTGATTTTCTAATGGGTTTTCTTCTAGATTTTATGGCCAAGGAAAAACCCATATTGTCGACCCATATTTCTCCTCATCACAGGCTGACTATAGTTTAACATTTTTCTTTCACGCTCTTAGTGTGAAAGAAAGATGTTGTGGCCTGTGAGGAGAAATATGGGTCGATAATATGAGTTTTTCCTTGGCCATAAAATCTAGAAGAAAACCCACTAGAAAATCAAGAGATCAAGAATTTCTAGCTATCGCATGCACAGTTAAAAAAGATGGCGACCTTTATTTCTCCTCATAGCCGACTATTGGTTCGCAACTTTCTTTCACACTGAGCGTGAAGGAAAGATGGCAACCTTTATTTCTCCTCATAGTCCGACTATAGGTCGGCATCTTTCTTTCACACTCAACGTGAAAGAAAGATGCTGACCTTTATTTCTCCTCAGCGTGAAAGAAAAATGCCGACCTTTATTTCTTCTCATAGGCCGACTTCGGCATCTTTCTTTCATGCTGAGCGTGAAAGAAAGATGCTGACCTATAGTCGGCCTGTAAGGCTAAGCGTGAAAGAAATATGTCGATGGCCTGTGAGGGAGACTTTGGAGATGCCAGGGAGCGTGAAAGAAAGATGCCTATAGTCAGCCTGTGAGGGCTAAGCGTGAAAGAAAGATATCGACCTAAAGTTGGCCTGTGAGGGGGAGACTTTGGAGACGCTAGGGGTTGTGACCAACGATTTGGGGACGTCAGGGGGGCTGCGACTAGTGATTTGGGGATGGGAGGAGCATCACCTATGTATGTTTTATAAATTATGTTAATGCTCAACCGTGCTATTATTGCAAGTCTATGCTAACCCATAGTCCCATGCTATGGATGGGGTACTAAACAATGCAGTAGAAGATGAAGAGATGCAGATCGCTTGTAAGTTCTTGGACCAAGATGTCATTGATATTGACACGAATCCATCATTTCCAGAACCGGTGTCTGCATTCCAAATCATTAGGGGCCTTCCATCCAACAACGTGCTACACACTTTCGTGAGAGATTGTGAATACAAGGGCAAGCTAGAGTTCCTCCCCAAAGAATACAATGAAAATTGTATTTTTTGAGCTTATGAATGGAATAAAGTATATGGGGAGGGAGCAAAAATATGAAAGAATCGTTTGGACAAAGCCTCAAACACACACTAGGTCAAACAAGTGCTTTGTATTGAGAAAGTCAATTTGTGGTGGCACTTTTCAGTGCATGAACGAGACGTGCGTGTTCTTGCTACGCTCCTCTAGGCCGAATAAGCTTTACTAGAAAGGACAATTGATAAAGGCACCACCTAAAGGATCTCTAGTAATGGGTAGTTATGGGGAGCTAAAATGTTTTTTTTGCAAGCATGTACCTATATGCATGGATACATGCTCTGCAACAAGTGCTCACTATTTCATGCCCAAACAGTCAACACATACATGCTTGTTTATACATCGCGACTTCCACTCCCACTAGGTTCAACAAGGCATGTGCAGAGCGGCCCTCCACAACACTAAGATCCTTGTGCAAAAAGTTATACAGATGGACCATAATGCAGGTCCCCAAAAAGTACAAATGATTGTTGCAAGGGAGCTCATTATGAAGGCATTCACTCACTGATGAAGACAGATTACAAGGAGAGCATATGTCAGATCTAGAGTTGCAGAGATGGTGGACAAATCCGGAGGCTTGCTCAAGCTAGACAAGTAAGGATTCATTGTATGGATTATAAATGCCCCTACAATATTCACTTTTGATCTCATGTAAAACTATGTTTTAGGTTGAAGTAAATGGTAATGTGAATAGTAGGAAGGGCAGCCAACTTGCCAAGATTAGGCTTGAAGTTATCTTAGAATTAAAGCAGAAGTTCCATTTCGAGTTCTTCCATGGAAGCCAATTTCCTCTCCAAGCGTAGTCCGAGTTGGAACATAGCTACATTTTTAAAATGTCCACCACAAGGCCTAGTTCAGGAGTTGATATCATTCAACGCATGGACGCTGATAAGAATGGAGACCTCAAGGATGCATTGGTGTGTTTTTATCATGTTCATTAAATAGATGGATGGCACACGATGGCTGCACATGTGTATAATCTGCAGTAAGTATCCATCACCTTCTCTTGTGTGTCAATAGCTCTCTAACTTGTCTACCCACTAAAATTGTTGTGTTGTTTGCAGGCAGTTTGTAATAATTACTAACAATAACATGGATAGAGTTTCAACAAGAGGACGATGTTGCCCACACAATGTTTTGGGATAATCTAAATGTTGTAATTGAACACACAAGCAACTAAGCTAATTTTTATGCTGGCTAACAAGGAAATTGCCAAGTGGAATGCCTTATGGTGGCAGGTGTTCAACAATGGAAAGGCAATGTCAGATAGGGAGAGTTCATGCCTTTTTCATTGGCGAGACAACCTCAATAGTCACACAGAGAAGTATATTTTCTCATGTCATCATGAAGCCACATCAAAATGTGTGAAGAATGGAGAACATGTGCTACTATTGAAGATGCATTGGTTCAATTTAGAAAAATATGTGCTTAGTGGGCCACTGGTAAGGCGGCAGATTGCAACCTTTCCAAGGTTGATAGTTGGCTAAGCAGGTGGCACTACCGTGTAGGGCACTGGGGACACTTTATCGTTCATGTTAGGGACCCGAAGGCAAAATGTGATGGTGCCATGGACAAACCTGGCTGAATCCAATCACGGGAGCTGGCTTGCTAGAGAGGGATATAAGCACAAGATATCCTTATATGATGCATGCTTCACTGACCTGATAAACGCAATCCTACAAAGTGCTCTCGACAACTTGGATTCATGAAGGGTAGGTACATTGGAAGTGGCCCCGATTTGCAACAACTCATGGATAGGACCATGCCAAGTCAAAAAACAACCCCTTCCCCCCTGCAACCTCGGGTGGTGGGTGATGCTATTATGGGAATGCCCATGTTTGTTGATCGAATGAAGCTCAAAGGAGAGAAGAAGATGATGAGAGCAAAGAGGCCTCTGAGAACCAGGGGGACACAGAGAATGTTGCAAATTATAGCCATAGACCTCATTATGTATTTGTCATTGTTGATCGTGTTGATGCACAGAGCAGGGCAGCAGAGAAAGATAAGGGGGATACTTTAGCTATCATTGCCCTAGAGCCAAATGTCCATGACACCGAATGGGCTATAAGACGAGTACCAGTGGTGGGTAGTAGAGTAAAATTCCATCATTTCTTGTCTGGAAGGAAGTGTGATGCTCCTTTAAACGCTGGAGATGTGGTCCCATGTTTCTTAAGTGAATGCTAGCTAGGGCAGTGGAGGAGAGAGAAGATCTGTTTTTTTTGCAACACCGATGTGCGTCACACAAACAATCCATGTAAGCAGATATTACATAAACCAATAGATGACCCTCCAATATGTCTGATAGTGTTGGGAAGCACTTTATCTACTAGGGAAGCAATAGGTCTAGTGAAGGTGGGCTTTGACATTGGCATGAATTTGGAAGAGTTAAAGAGACTAGACAAAAGGAGATACACTCAAATGCCACACTGACTAATGTTGAAGAGGGTACTAGAGCAGGAAACAACCTTATCGCATGGGTATTTCAAATGCAGCATATCATAACAAATACAAGCAGCACTGAAGTTGAAGGCAAGAAGTGTCCACCAACATGTGTACAAAGAAGGTGCTAAAGAACTCTTCTGTCTAGTAGATGAGGAGAAACAAGGTCCACCTTTTGATATATTCATCCAAGGAGAACCATCATGTTCTTGCCCCAAGTTTATGGAAAGAACAAGTAAACAAGAAGAAGTATCTACCATGCAAGCATATATACTATGTGTTTTTTATGGTTCTTGGGCAAGATGTGAATAATAGCATGCACATCCACCAGCCTAGAATAGCTCAACATATTTTGAAAGACATGCTTATGAAGGTTGTGCGGTTTGTCAATCAGCACTGAATAAATAGTGACTGTGAATTTTGTCTCCATGTTGTATACAATCTTTGTCAAGTTATGTTTCACATTGTACACATCTTTGTCAGGTTATGTTTCACATTGTACACAACTTTTGTTATGTTTCGACTTCCCTACCCCCTTTTTGTTTCACATTATACACAGCTTTTGTCTAATTCTGTTTTGCATTGTCTACACCCTTTTTAATTTGATGGGATTATGGTCAAATCTTGGGCATATTTGTGGATTTTCAAACCTTCCTATCATCAACTTATAAGAATATGGCACAACAAAAAGAGATAGCACAACAAAGCACAATAGACAATGCAATAGATACACAATGGAGAGAAATTAAAATTTTGATTATACGAAAGAGGTACAAGTGATGGTGTTGTCCACCCGTGCGATCTCAAGTAGAGTTTAGATGATCTAGAAATTAAAATTTTGATTATACGAAAGAGGTACAAGTGATGGTGTTGTCCACCCGTGCGATCTCAAGACAGACTTTAGATGGATTATGTACGAGGTGTAGAAGGGGGTGGATACTCGCCCGCAAGCATTAGATGCCTTACCTCATGGCAACCATGTCCATATATAGTACTGTAGGCCGTGTGGTAGACGCGTATACAACGAGGGCAGTTACACTGCATAGACACAATCACCGCCCGTGTATCAAGAACGCAGCCCACCGACCACCGCCCACTAATGATAGACCTTGTATCCGCCCACTAATGATGGACCTGGTATCCGCCCACTAACGATGGACCTGGTATCCGCCCACTAATGATGGACCTGGTATCCACCCACTAATGATGGACCGGTCACCGCCCACTAATGATGGACCCCAGCTAACGCTCGTACCCCTAACCATCTCCTAACCATCATCAATGGCCACAATAATGTCCCCATCAGCGTCTAAGCCGGGGTTCCCACTAAAGGTATATGCACCATTGCTACTTCTCATAATGGGGACCTAACAAATGTGCATTATACATCAAAGTGAGATACATGTTGAGAGGTGGACATGGAGTGTACACTAACACCCCCCCCTCAATGTCCACCTGAAGATGAACTAGGTTTTGGCCCAACGCAAAGTCGATGAAGATGCCGAATGAGCTGGTCCTTCCCAAGAGCCTTGATAAAGATGTCGACGCAATTTTGCTCTGTAACGCAATACTCCAGCTCCACTATCTCATCCTCTATCATCTCCCACACATAATGATACTGAATCTCAATGTGCTTTGTGTGAGCATGAAACACAGGATTCTTGGAGATAGCCATGCAACTCTGATTGTCGCACACCACAAGACTGGGTCTCACCCATGTTGTAAGTGATGCCATACTCAAGAGTACCTCTAATGTACCTGGATGTACCTGAGTAACCTCATTCCTTCCTTCCAATGACTCTCGTGGCTTGCTGAAAAACCTGCTCAACACACCAACTGTGAAGCTGATATCAGGTCTAGTGTTAGTGAGAAAAATCAAACTCCCCACACCAACTTCATGTACTTCCTAATGTCAACAAGTGATGAAGAATCCTATGCAGAAAGCTTCATGTTCACTTCCATTGGCATAGACACAAGCTTGAAATTTGTCATCCCAAATGCTTTGAGAATCTTCCAACCATACTTTTGCTGTGAAATGAAGATTTTACCTAACTCTTGCCAGATCTCAATCCCCAAACAGAAATGCATAAAACCTAAGTCTGTCATCTCAAACTCATGGCTCAACATATCCATTGTCTTCTTTTGTCACCTGAACTGTTTAAGTCATCTACACACAAGACAACCAAAACAATCTTGCCATGATGTTTTAGAACATACAGGTTAGCATCAGAAGCACTTCTTATAAATCCAATATTTTTGCAAAATTGTTCTATCCTATGATACCATGCCCTTGGGGCCTGTTTCAACCCATACAAGGCTTTCTTCAACCTGCAAACTTTGTTTTCTGATCTGGGCATCTCAAAACCTGGTGGTTGAGCTACATATACCTCCTCCTTGAGATGGCCGTTTAGAATTGCTGATTGGACATCCATGTGAAAGACTGGCCACTTTTTGTAAGCAGCCAAGGCAAGTACTGCCTTGATAGTTGTCATACGAGCTATGGGAGCAAAGGTTTAATCAAATTCAAAACCCTCTACCTGTGCAAATCTCTATGCAACCAACCTAGCTTTGTATTTTTCAAGTGAGCCATCAGTCTTATAATTACCTTTCCAAACCCATTTGGTACCAATTACCTTTTTGTTTGGTGGTCAGTCAACTAGCTCCCAGATGTTATTGTTTATGATGCTGTCATACTCAAACTGCATCAGAGCCTTC
Organism: Cibotium barometz; assembly: GCF_041138505.1. Taxonomy (NCBI): domain Eukaryota; kingdom Viridiplantae; phylum Streptophyta; class Polypodiopsida; order Cyatheales; family Cibotiaceae; genus Cibotium; species Cibotium barometz. Next base: position 42,561,437 of record NC_141082.1, read on the forward strand.
CACTTTGGATTTGATAAGGCTTCATCCAAGGTGGCTGGCTCCTTCACTGTTTCCATTATCTCAGCCATCAAGGCCATAGTGACAATGAGATGAGATGCTCTTCTTTACTCCTCTATTCTCCTTGATCTGCGTGGTCCATCTGCTAAAGATTCTGGCTTCTCATGTATTGGATTACGCTCATCAAAGAGCTATTGTGCACTTTGGAAGTGCCTTTCCTTGTGGTGCAGTAGTATGCTTTTGTGATGTGTGAGTCTTCATCCTCTAAAAACTCCTCCTCCTTGAGAGGAGATCTAACTGGTTGGTTGGGCTCATGGTGAACTATTTCTCTCCGACTGATGATAGAGTGGACAGACCTCCTTCCTCCACCACTGAGTGTGGCTGTTCTTCAAATACCACATCTCGACTGGCCACAATCTTCTTTGCCTCTGTATCATGTAGAGTCGATATACCTTCGACTCTTGACTATATCCAAGAAAGATACACTTCTTGCTTTTGTTATCTAGCTTGGTCATGGATGCATCTGGAATATGCACATAACATTCACAGCCAAATGTTCTAAAATGAGAAACTGAAGGTTTCTTACCAGAGTAGGCCTCTTGAGGTGTAACATCCTTTAGGGCCTTTGTGTAGATCCGATTGAGGACATAAACTGCTTTGTTGACTGCTTCAACCCAAAATGTATTGGGCAAACCCTTTGCCTTCAACATGCATCGAGCCATCTCCATGATAATTCGATTGCGGCATTCTACAGCACCATTTTGTTGACGTGTGTGAGCAATGGTGAGTTGGCGCTTGATGCCATTCTCCTTTGCAGTAGCTATCAAATTCTCTTGAAAGAAATTCTCCTCCTTGATCTAGTACGAAACTTTTTCACCTTCTTTCTTGTCTCATTTTCCACAAGCTTATGCTACTGCTTGAACTTGCCAAAAGCTTTATCCTTATCCCGAAGAAAATAAACCCACATCTTCCTACTGACTAACAGCATAAAGTAAGAAGATCCCCCTAATGCAGTAGTAGATAATTTACCACAAAGATCAGCATGTACCAACTTTAGATGAGTCTTTGTCCGATTGTTGCTTTCCTGTGGAAATGCCTTGCGTTGTTGCTTGTCCATCATACAAGCTTCACAGGGTTCCTGCAATTCTGAAAATGCAATCAAATTAGCTACCCTACCCTTTTTCTGCATCTCCTTTAGCACGGCAAATCCAATGTGACCAAATCGCTTGTGCCAAATCTTGCTTGTGCTCTTATCTATAGAGACACTGTAAGGGCACTCAGCTCACAGAGATTTTTGTGCCTTACACCTTTGCCAACTACCTTGCCAACATCATCTAGAATTTTTGCTTCAATTTTCTTGAAGCATACTTCAAACCCACGATCTGTCATTGCAGTAATTGATAGTAGATTTCTCTTTATTTGGGATACATAGAGCACATTTGACAGCTTCTTCTCTTCACCTGTACCTACCACAAAAGATATGGTTCCATACCCTTCGGCTGGACATTTAGCATTATTCCCAACAACATCACTGATGGGTTCCTGTAGAGGCTTCCAAGAACTTTACCAGCCCTTCTACTAGTCATGTGTTAGAATGCTCCACTATCCAAAATCCATGAATCATCAACTGGAGCCTAAGCAAATGAACATACCTCTTCAATGGAGACCCAAATTTCAAGCTCGATCTTGACATTGTGACTGACTCCTTTCCCTTCCATGAAGACTTCAAGGTGTCGTTCTTCTCATTAGCCTCCTTCTTTCTACAGTCTTTGTGAAAGTAATAACAGCTCCCTTGAAACTTCTTCTTCTTTGGCTTCTTCTTCCCATCCGAAGATGTCGTGCCTTTGCCTTTAGCATTGGCCAAAAATGCAGCATCATTACCGAGTCTTCAGTTGCATCTCCTCCTCAAGTAGCATAGCACTAAATTCTTCAAATGATAAAGATTGTACTCTAAACTGAGTATTTAGTGATGTAGCCAAGCCATCATAGTTCTATGGAAGAATTCGGATGCACCTCCGGGCCAACTCCTCACTAGTGTGTGTAATCCCTACAGCAGCCATTTGATCTCGCAGATTTTTGATCCGCGAGATAAATGCTTCAACAGCTTCTCCTTCAGCAAACTTTTCAGCAGCATCAGCAAGCTGATTCTCTAGGTTCAAAATCTTGGTCTGATTGCAAGTCTCATACTAATTCCTCTGTAGCCTTGGTAGTATGTTAAATTAGAGTGAGAACAAAATCCCTTACGCTGGTGTGACGATGGCACAAAGTGCATCAGCATTGCACCTTCTCCATGCCCGAAGAAGTGCAGTATCTGACGAAAGCATGTTTGCAGGGTTGTTGGGGTCGAGACTTCCCACTGGTTCTGCATCCATTCCCAAAACAGTTTCTAAGAGCTCATAACAGTCTAGAATGGCATTGATTTTGAATTTCCAAAGAGTATAGTTCGCCCCATCAAGCTCGCCTTCCGTGAAGGCAGGTAGACGAATGCGCAAGACTGATGCAGCAATAGTAAAGGTAGAAGCCATCACTCCTGGGGTTCTATGCAAAGAAAGACTAAACTTTATGTACTATTCCTACTAAGAACACCTAAGCTCAGATACCATATAAAAATATGGCACAGCGGAAAGAGATAGCAAGACAAAGCATAATAGACAATGTAATAGATGCACAATGGAGAGAATTTAAAATTCTGATTATACCAAAGAGATACAAGTGATGGCGATGTCCACCCATGCGCTCTCAAGTAGAGCTTAGATGGCGATCTAGACAGACTCTGAATATGGAGTATATACAAGGTGTAGAAGGAGGTGGATACTCACAAGCATTGGATGCCTTAGCTCATGGTAACCATGTCCATATATAGTACCGTGTGGTAGATGCGTATACAATGAGAGTGATTATATTACATAGACACGATCACCGCCCGCATATCAAGAACGCAGTCCACCGACCACCACCCACTAATGATGGACTTGGTATCTGAGGGAATATTCTAAGGATCCCACACTCGAACCCCCGCCAGGGGGACTACTAGTCTCCCTGGGATCCCCCAACCGAGGCGATGCCCCAGACCCCAGCTAATGCTCGTGCTCTTGACCATCTCCTAACTATCATCAATGGTCATAGTAGCCTTGTGTGCTTAGCATGCGGTCGGGGACTAGCCAACGTTGAAAGTTTAGCTTAGGATTAGTTTTTGGCTGGTTGGTTTTCTTTTTGCTCTTGTGTTTCCAAGATGGCCATTTTGGGATCCATAGTTATGTATAGCCATCGTAGAATCCTTGAGCGCTACAAGAAGATTCTTGGACACCCACCATTGATTGTCATGATAGTGGTAAGAGATCGGGGTGCTTGTGGTGTGGATGCTCGAGGATGTAAAACTTGGTGGGTTTGGTTTTTGTGGTGGTAGTTCGGGGGTGGTGGAAGACTTACCAGTTTTTATAGGTGAAAGAGTACCCTTTGGGGAGGAAGCAGTTGGTGCAGGATCGGATATAGTGGACATTAAGGACTGTGTGACTTTGATTCATATGAGAAATCTGAGCTATCCACCGCCTCTATGGAAGCTTGTAGTTTTCGTTTCATCCAATCTCAAAGGTCATTCCATAAATTCAGATTCCCTTGTAATAATAAGGTTTTAATGGGCATTTGGATTTGGGAGGAAAGAAAGGTTGATAGGCCGACAAGGTCTCGTTGATGAGGAGCTTCTTCATTTTCAAGGCTTGGCTCGTAGGTTCGACCGAGCAATGGTGTATGTAAGTTCAATTTGGTCCTTGTTTGACGGGGTTTTAGATTGAGACTTGGATGTTGTAGGAGGGTAAATAATTCAGCAAATTTTGTGGGTGGACACCTTATGAGTCTTTGTCGGACTCTATGTCATTGTCTGCATCGAGTTCTTTGATGTGAACATGGGATTTGGCCTATGAATAGGCAATGGAGGGTTAGGAGGCACAGGTGGGGCAAGATCTTCGTTTGTCAACGTCAAGTTGGCGAATGAATCTTTCTCGTCCTCAAGCATAAACTCGAGCTCCTTCCTTACCTGCTGTGTGCGGAAGTTCGAGTTCTCTTTTTGCACGTCGTATTAGTTATATATTAGTGGTTGCATTATACATATATCATTGATTTATTACTAATTGAGTGTCGGAATATTTGTTACTATATGTGTGAACATGGTAGCACATTGTGCTTGATAGGTAGGTACTTATTCTCTTTGAATGGGCTGGCCAAACCACATTGTTAGATTCAAGTGACGTGCTTGATAGGTAGATACTTTTTCTTTTTCAATGGGGTGGCCATTGTTTTTGGACATTATGGATGTTAAATATTGCCACTTATTTTGTGTGGCGGTACTTATTCTTTTTGAATGGGGTGGCCATTGTTTTTGGACATTATGGATGTTAAATATTGCCACTTATTTTGCGTGGCCATAAAAAAATAAGATAACGGCATTAAAAAAAAGTAAAATATGGAAAAAAACGAGTAAAAAAATAAGGTAAAATATGAAAAAAAGGACAGTATTTCTACTAATCTTGTCATTTTCAAGGGTGAGGTAGCTCGTCAAAAATCATTCTTGATTATCACCAACTTGCCTTTTTTTTCTATAGTACTATCTATGAGTCAACAACTTAAATGTTGACAATGTCGTGCTTAAAGACGTCTCTTTTTCAGCTACGTTCGAAACTGACCAAACGTTTACTTGACCTCCAAAGTGACTTTGCGGCCTTACAAGGTGAATAACCAGAAAAGTCAAGATTCTTGACAATTAAGGACTCATGCATCACAAGACGTGCTTATGTGCATTATAATCTACTGAGGTAATCTAAGAATGTGCTTAATTATGTGCAGTAGCTAATTAACTAATTATGAGTTAATCTAAGATGATCAATTCATCAAGCTCACAAGCTAGTGATTTTTTCGCTATAGCACCAAAGCTGACGAGCTTGTTTTTCATCATTAGCGCATGAAGAGCATTGAGACTCGTTGCAATCCACAAAATACTTTCCTGAGACTCCTGCAACGTTAGGTTGTGTTGCAACATAGCATATGGTGGCTGCTCCCTGCCCATGTGAACAGTTTACAAGGAGATGTTAACGCAGTATATAATGATTAGGTGTTAAAAATAAATAATAAGGACTAGCTCATGTAAATCATTTTTTAAAAAAAATCATTATAATGAGAATTCTAGACAATATTGTGATAATGATGCTGTGAGAAAGGGCTAACAAATTAGTATTTTTATGACAATGAGATCCATATGTATGTGGGTTTGATGAAACAGAGTTGCAGTAATTGTCAGAATAATGAGAAATACCTGAGGAATAGTTTTCATGAAGAATATGGATGCGATACTCAAGATAGCATCTGCACAGATAATCCAAGCTTGTGTTTTACAATGAAATGTGACAGAGTTTTTTCTCTTTTTTTTTGGCCAAAAAATGGGACGAGACTAATTTAAGGCCATAACTATGGCTTCAGCACATAAATTAGATCACAAGCATATGAATGTGATGAGTTATAGAGAGAGCAAAAGAGGGTAATTATGGGCTTTGGTGCATGCATAAATTGTATCACAGGTATATGAACGTAGACTGGGACATGAAATGAATAATAGTCAGAGTTATAATTCACCGGTGACAAGTCCGCCACGATCACGAGTGATGTTTGTCTTGACGATCCCAGGATGTAGCGCGTTTGCAGTCACGTAAGCCCCAGCTTCCTGCATGTGATCATCATCATCAGCAAATAATCAAACAAACTTATTATGATTAGCATCCATTGTCAGGCTTAATTAAAGGATAATTAGCTTCTCTTAGCTTGCAGATGCATCGAAATTAATCAATCAAGGGAGGGGGGGAAAAAAAGAAGGGAAAAAAACCTTCAGCCTTCTTGCAAGCTCTTTTGCGTGGAGAATATTGGCGAGTTTCGACTGTGCATAGCTCGTGCTCTCCACAAAACTAAAGAAAATCGAGAAAATCATAACAAAATCATAAATCCCGAAGATGCCTTGCAAGATTTTGGCCCCATAAGAATGAAATACACTAAAAGAATATTTCGCTTCTGCAATATAACCCGAAAAATAATCAGAAACTTGCTGTTTTTTTCTCTGATTAAAGAATTGGCCGAGAACCACAAAGTTGTCCTCAACGCATAAATCAAAGATTGGAGCATCCAAAAAGCCCAACTTTTTTTCCCAGTACGTCACGTATACACGGAGAACAATTCCAACCTATTTTCTAAACTATGACAGAAAAAAAAATCCAAAAAAAAGTCGCGTAGAATCATTTAGATCATTTTGGTGGATTATTTTAACCTTAAAGGATATCCTTTGCAATTTTATTATTATTTTGCGGAAATCCACAATAGTAAAGAATTATTACCTGTGTTTGTCGTTGAGCTTGTGGAGATCTATGCCTGCATCGCCCACCCACGTGTGCAAACAGGACGCCACGTTCACGATCCTCCCCTCCACACCACTGCCTTTCGCAGTCTCCACCATCTTTTCCAGCAACAGATTCGTCAGCAAAAAGTGGCCTTCCCCAATCACCCAAGAGAGAAAAAAAAAAGCACAAATTTTTTTAGCTTCGAATCTAGATTCTGGCTATTGCTGCAATTATTTAAATGAGTTTATCTTTTTTGGGTTCTCTTTTTAATTATATAAAAAAAAAGATTTGCAATTGTTTGACAAGGCCTGGCCATCTCTCACTCATATTTAGAGACCGCATCCATGAAACAAACCTTACTGGATAATTTGTGCTCCCTCTTTTTAAATGTATATATTGTTAGCAACTGTTTCACATATATATAAATACCTGTATTTAGTATCTAAATGTAGGTGATCACTAATGATTTGCTCATCTTGATGATTACCCAAATGATTGGTCGCGAAGTTCATCTCGAAGCCCTCGTCGGACCTTTTGAAAGTTCTACGGCAAACACCTGCATTGTTGCTGTAATTTACCCAAAATAAGAGATTACTAAAAGGATTTGTTAAACATAAAATTTTATCTCTGCTGGTTAGGAAGATCATTCACAAAATGCAACAATTAGAGCAATGCAGCTTCCAAAACCTTTCGAACGGGAAAACAAAGAGGCTCCGAATTTTCTAACGATTATCACGCTCAAATGCTATTGTAAATCTTACTAGAATTGAACTCGATGTAAATCATTAACCAATCGACTTACATTAAGATGTTGAGAGGCAGGTCAAGGCGTAGGAACTGTATTGCGAAGGAGCGTATGGAAGAGAAAGAGCTGAGGTCCAGCTCCAAGACGATGATCCTGGCGTTGGTTATTTCCTCTTGCAATCCCTCTTTTACTAGCTGAGCTGCTTTGAGATTTCTTGCCGGGATCACAACCCTAGCACCTCGCTTTGCAAGCACCCGCGCAGCCTCAGCCCCAATGCCAGAAGTAGCTCCTGCAAGTCCAGCGATTATACAGTCCGACATTCATCTTTTATTTTTAAGCTGACAGCATAATAGCTAGCGTAGATGGCAAGATCCATAGTAACTGATTATACCCATATATTCAAAGGTTTTTATCCTGGCTATGGCCATAATTAATACTAGTGTTTACCTGTTACAATAACAGTGAGGTGAGACAACCAAAGGCCCTCTGTGACGTCCTCTGCAGTGGACTTGGATCCGAATCCGGTCTGTCCAGAAGCTCCTCTTAAGAAATCAATCCAAAAAACCATAGTGATTATCTCTACGTTTGTATAGCCACTGATGGTAGACTAAGTGTCGAGATAAATATTAATTATGGACTATTCAAGCGCTTCTATGCGCAGACCTTACTTAGATTACAGGAGAGAGAAAGAACCTCCCTACAAAGCAGACCAACTGCTGACCTACATGGAAGCTTTTAATCCTCTAAAAAGTAGGTGTATATATATAAAAATATTAAGTAATGCAGAAAATCACATTCATAAAAGAGATTTACTCTAAATGTCACGATAAAAAGACTGGTAGAAAAAAAAAGGCTCCTGTATTCACTAATTAAAAGTATTGAGATGTCTTATTAAAAGGTACATGGTGTCCATTGGTCTGATGTCAATCGTGCGAGAGACTCGCACGCTTGACACGCGCGCCATGTAGTGACCGCAGTGTGGAGTACAGAGAGAGAGAGAGAGAGACGACGACGTTGAGTTAGCACATTAATTGAGATTAAGATGCAAGATTAGGAGGTACAGTGAGCTTAAAGGCGAGCTAATGATGTTGGGAAAACAAGAATAATTGCCCCGCACCTCCAGAGAGTGCAGTTCTGGCCCATATCAGCACACCCTATACGGTTGTGCGGGCAGAGGGCGCATGCCATGTGTCAACGTCACCCATCGTTTTTCCTCCAACCAGAACTTAAATAAGTAAAATAAAAATACACTGCGTCAACTAATACCCAGAATTACTTTCGGCTGGACTGTGCTGGTTAATGCCGCTGCTACTGTTTGCCGTGCCACGTCGGATATTTTTGCCGTTTTCGCAAAATCAAGAGCAGCCAATCATCCACCATATTATATAGACGCTCAGCTCACGTGGGGAACGTCGGAGACAATTTAAAACGATGACGTGGAGCCAGCTTCTCCATACGTGGCCATCTCTCATTCGCGGAACACCACCTCACCACTGCGTTGGGAGATCTGTCAGGGACATTCCTGCTGACGTGCAGCCGAATCTATCTGTTGATGTGGCAATCCCGACGTGGCAGTTGCGATACTTTTCGCGCAGCCCCGCTTCTCGACACAGCATAGCCACATGGCGCATGGGACCCGCAAACATGTGTTTTGTCCAACTTGTCCTCCTTGTTTTGCAACTTGTCCCAAGCCTTTGTGCTGAGATGCCCTACGCAGAGTGTGATTTTTTCACACCTTGGTCCTTTGGGCTTTGAGGATTTCACATTTCTAGGGCAATAAAGAGAGAAAGAAAAAGGAGGAGTGGCAATAAAGAGAGAGAAACAAGAACAACAATAAGAAGAGAGAGAGATGAGAGGTGACCAATGACAAGTCTTTTAATGTTTTAACCATGCGAGCATACCACATATAATCCATATTACTATGAGAATGGTACTCGAGCTGTAATCTCCAGGGGTTCATTTAAAAATGTGTAAGTATACCACGTGAGTTCAAATGACGGTAATTCAAAATTTTAAGATAAATTCACATAAACACATTTACATAAGAGATTTTTTTAATCAATTTAAAAAAAACCCATAAGTCCATAAAAAAAGGGGTCATTTTATTCATGAAAAATTCACAGGTAGTAAGGGGTTTTTTAAATACCCCTTGAATGCACGTGATACATAGGGTTTCTTAGTAGTGCATCCTCCGAGCATATTACCGTGAGAATGGTACTCGAGCATACCACATGTGATCCATATTACCGTGAGAATGGTACTCGGACCATTGCTTGAAAAACCTTGTTTGTAGTGTAATTTTTTCCATTGAAATTTAGAAAACTTTGCTTGAAAATTGGGGTTTGTCTTTATTTTTAAGGGGCAAAAATCAAACATTCTAGTTATAATCCTGGTATTTTCTTACTTTTAGTATTGAATCTCTCTTTTTTTTTAAAGATAAAATTGGAGCCATTTCAATACTATTTTTTCTCGTTTTCCTTTCAATACACTTCTTACTATGGCCTTTGGTTCGTACCTATGGCTTTAACCTTTCGTGCTTTTCATTAACTCATTTTCTCAAAGTGTCGTAACTTCAACCTCAACTCACTTCTTACTATGGCCTTTGGTTTCTACCTCAGGCCTTAACCTTTCATGCTTTTAATTAACTCATTTTCTCAAAATGGTGTGACTTCAATCTCAACTCATTCCAATACCGCTTTTTAGTGGTTCTCTTTCAATATATGGTGTCATCACTTCTTGCTCTATGGCCTTTGGTTTCTACCTAAGGCTTTAACCTTTTGTCATTAACTCATTTTTCCAAAGTGGCATGACTTCAACCGCAACCTCCTAACAAAAACTTCAACCTTCAATCATTAATAATCACTAGTTTATAAATCATATTTTTAAGTGTCCTAGGAAACTTTTGTGTACTGCAAAGTTGCCCAACTTTGGATAATAATTTTATCCACATCCTTCCATGAATTCGGATAGATTATTTTGTGTCCACATGCTTGTGGTGGGTTGGGGGGGGGGATCATATTTTTTTCTTTTAGAGCTGAAAACTTACTCAAGTGAAAGAAGTTCAAAAGGCAAGATCATGAAAAATATACATATGTAAAAATTTCTCAAAAAAGGAGGAAAAATAGCAAGGTTGTAAAGCGCACTAAATCATATGGTACAAGTTCCAAAAGACACAAACAAACCTGAAAAAATAGATGCATTTTGAAGTACATTGAAATTGTTATCATCGATATTTAGTTTTTGGTGTAGGGACCTTCATATAATTAATCATCCATATTAAGAGAATTATAGGAGCAATTGTAGCGTACTAATAAGTTACTTGGACATGTGTTAGCTTTAGCCAATTTTCATCATATTTTTAGGGACTATTTTTCCTTAAAATAATCTCAAATCCACTTTGGTAACAAACTCCTTTATAAGCAGGGTATAATAGTGAGGTTGACTTGAGGTTAAGTTTTAAACTTCATGACATTTTAATGTTTATAAAGACCTATTGGAGCATTTTATTGTTATTAAGTGTTATATAAATATTATAAGACTTATCATTATCTTCATAATTGGTACATTAAAGATCTCGTATGTATTTACACCAAGATTAACCTCTAGGAGTGTAAACACTATACTTCTATGAATGGTGGAATAAAAACACCACTAAGAGGACAATTTCTATGTTTTATACCATGAAGAGGACAAGGGCATTCATTTAGTTTTGTATGGTGAAAGGAAAACCACACATGGTACCCTTCAAAGAAGCTAATCAAGTTGTAGATCTTGGGATACTAGTTCTTTTCACACTTAGGACAAATTAAGGCAATTAAGTAATTGCTTATTTTACATGTAAAAGCTAGTACTTTGTTATTTTATGGGCATGTGAACAATCTCTTAATTAAGTATAAGGTTAGTGTGAAAATGCTTTAGCGCACTCACTTGAAGCTAGGCCTAGTGCACATATAAAGGACCCTCATGTAACATTATATATAAGTGTAATCAAGCTGAAGCAAGCACCCTTGTGGTCTCTCTCTCTATCTATCTGTTTGTCTATCTATCTCTCTCTCATGCAAGCATGTTTGTGTTCAAGTGTTTCCCTCTCTCCTCTTCTCTCCCATAGATGTGTGTTTTAGTAGCATACTATCAAAGCTTTGGCTTTGAGTTGTCTTGGTGTGTGATCATGGGTTGCATTTTTTTCGGCGAGCATTTTTTAGCGAGTGCTTTTTCGTTTTCAGGTGAGCGGTTTCTCTCTACTTCTTGTCTACTCCTCTCCCTCTACTATGAAACCTATGAGATGTTGAGCACTACACACCATGGGCCACTATCATTGTTGAAACTCATTTACAAAGACACCATATGATGATCTAACACTTCCACTACATTCCAAATCAAATTTTACAAGACCGCAGCATGAGAAACACCTACGAGTACTTGAACACACACAACAATACATGAAAACATGTGTGTACACAATGTTCTTTACTTCCACGGGCCACTATCATTGAAACTCATTTAGAAAACACAATATTATAGTCTAAAACTTGCATTGTATTCCAAAGCTTATTTATAGATCATAGCATTACATGGCAAACTGTGGCCAAGATGTTAAACACACAACTATCATTGCTACTTGACAAATACACCATAGAGAGATGCACTTTCGTTATATTTCAAATAAAAATAGAGAGGGTGGGGTGCGATGTGTGTCTAGAAGAAGAGTATTGGAACATGGCATTCTCCATCGTATTTATAACTTCTCATAAATAAAAATTACTATTTTAAGTATAAAGGCACTATTTTAAGCATAAAAATAACTATTTTAAGCATAAAAATAACTATTTTAAGCACAAATGTATTTATTTTAATGCCTCTCTCAAACCCTCTTTAACTCACACTCTCTCTCGTGTCGTTGACATCTCTTTGCAATTGCTCCATCTCTCTCAATTTTCAATTTAATTACCTAAACGGCCACGGAAGAAGCAAAAAACAATGCAATTGACATAATTTGAGTGTACAACAATAATGTCTAAAATAATATTTTTTCCCATTACAAGCTAGTGAAATACATTAGTGCTGATATGCTATGGGTGCCGGTGGAAGAAGGAAGATGGTATGGGGTAGGGAGCTCTACCAAATGGTGTAGGTGCGGGTGGGAATAGTAGCCTCGCAAGATCAGGCTGTGGTGCCCATGATGAGGGCAATGTAAAAGAACCCATGGGAACACCATATTGGGGAATATGGGAATTTCCCAGTAGTTTGGGACACGTGGTCAAATCTTTGGATTAATCATAACTTGAACACCGTTACTCCAAATTGAGCGCTCTATAGCTCACTAGATTCTATTTTCCAAGCGCTTTTCAACAATAGGTCACATGATATGGTTTTAAGAAACTTATAGGCATGTTATCCAGGTCCCACCTTTTTAGTATTCAAAAAATGGGAGTTGGGAAATTCCCAAACTCACGAATATAGTGTTTGGGAGATATATGTGGCATGACATGTCGATATTGGGGCTCCATTCGAACACTAGGTGGCCATGACGAGACACTTGAATGTGTTGGGCTCATGGGTACTGGGAGGAGTGCAGGATATGGCTAAGGAATGTGTGGAGATGGTGCCCCCATGTCCATTTTCTGCTCTCGTCAAGCATACTCACTGACCTCACCCCTGAAACATTGGTGACCCAAATCATCGTACACAAAGGTAAGTGGTCGGAGACAGGAACTAAGGCACATCTCGTCGCTCTCCATGCTGATGCAATGTCCTTGTAGTGTCCTGCATGCTCTAGCCATGGTCCCAATACTACCAGCAAAGCAATCTAGGACTACACCCCACGATCGGTGAACGTCTCGAGTAACCACCTACCATAGTACAAGTTCACAATTGGCATATATATAAATGGGCAATAAAGTTTAAGACAATAGCTATATAATGATTACACTACTCGAATCGAGTTATAATGAGGTGAGTGATGTAATTACCTTGCAAAAGGCTCGCTCTACTCAAGAGCATCTCGGATGAAATTCCCGTCTGCATCCAATGGCGAGGTTTCCTCTTGTGGTTTCGGCACACACCTCGAAACCTGAACAATCTACAACTACCTCGCCTCCCCGCCTATCATACTTTGGATGACTAAGGACGTAAGTTCTCACTGGGGTGCATGAAGATGGCAATGACACAAAATAGTGACCTATGTGCACACACTAGTAAGTACGTTAGGGAAGGAAATAATTGAGCTTCACTTTAATAAAAACCAGTCACTCTTGCACTCACCTCTTCTTGGCCATCTTCTAAGTTTTTTTTTGCCTCATTGTCAGAAGTCGTTTTCACTCTCCTTACTCTCTTGGTTTGGATTAGCATTAGTGGGTCCATTAGCATTGTTTTATAGCTTCATTATAGTGCTACTTAGCACTAAGCATTGGGACCTTTGTGTTAGGCTTAGGTTTTAGCATGGAGTCACGCGAGGAGGGCCACGAGGAGGGCCGCTTGTCTATTGTGGACCTCATCGCGGAGATAGACCGCGAGTTAGCGGCTATCCGTAGGAGTGCTAGAGACACACCGTCTACATTACATATCGTGGGAGACTTGGAGGTGATGCTTTCGTCCCTTCGTAGCCTTCACGATATTGTTTTTCGTAGATGAGTGGATAGCCCACCATCGCACTACTCCTGTTTCACATGGCCTGACATATCGTCAGGTCTGTGATCTTGGTCCGATTAGGGATGGAGCCTACTTAGATCTTTCCTCGATAGTCGTGGGATGAGGCCTGGGGCGGGCAAGCCCCTTACTATTTCGCGGTGTTCGCATTCCTCGTATGGCGGCACATATCTTTAGTCGATATGTTGCCGCATATGGGAGGATGTTGAACAACCGCCAGATTCCCATATACTTCGCAAAAGCAATTATATGCAGAGTTTGTCTTAGGGGAGGTGGTGGATTACACTAGCCATCGGCCTAGTGGTGGTGCTGGTCGAGGCCATCTCCAACCACAGGGTAGGCGGCCTCCACCAGCCCTTCGTGTAGCTCCTACAGATCTGGCGTTTGTGCCTATGTCGACAATCGAGGCTCTTGGCACCACCCAGGTTGGCATCAACGTACGCAGTACCACGGAGAGCATCCAGCACGTGGTGTGCTTGTTCTCACAATCGATACCGACGACAGATGTCGAGGTATTTATACATTTATTACTTCTTAAGTTTTTTTAGTCATTTATTTACATGTTTATATGTACTTTTCTATATTTTTACATGAGCGGCATGGTTGATTGTGTCACGTAGGGTCCCACACCTACCACTGAGAGACTCACTCACAGAAGAGACGAGAGCGGAGATTGACCGCCTTCTTAGAGCTACATTGCAGACGGCAGAGGCAGCTACTATAGAGGCACGACATGTGAGAGAGTCTGACATCCAGCAGGTAGGTTTCTCTTGCATGTAAAAGAGTTATAATTAAGGTCCTAAGTTATAAATTTCTTTAAGTAATACCTAATGAGAGAGACTAATCAATTATTATTATACCTAATCCAGCAGGTAGGTTTCTCTTGCATGTAAAAGAGTTATAATTAAGGTCCTAAGTTATAAATTTCTTTAAGTAATACCTAATGAGAGAGACTAATCAATTATTATTATGCTTTACTTTTTGCGTAGACTCGGACTAAGGTAGAGAGTTCTAGAGCTGAGGCGCAGCAGCACATGATTATGGAGCGGATTGCACAACATAGGGCAGAGCAGTTGATGCCGCATGTTCGGAAGTTCCGCAGATCCTCAGACGTGGCAGTGCCCTACTTGCTATCCACGGTCTGTTATAGAGGTTTTTCGACGACCTCTCCCTCAAGATACACTACCGTTCCTTTGTGATGCCTGCTGTGCTCTCTGTATCGAGGACATTGACAGTACTGGTGGATATGCTCTTGAATGTGGACATTTTTTCCATTTGTCTTACATCACCAGGAGCTAGTACACTTCTCAGCATGTCCCTCTTGCTGCGCCACACTCGTCGACCTAGTGACATACAGAGTTTTGGGCATTGACGATCTTCACCCACGCTTCGCTCGAGTAGATGCTAGGACTGGCATGCCTCTTGATTTTACCTCAGCTACTACTAACTTGGGACTCGACGCCGCTGATGACAGAGATCAAGAGCCTGAGGTGCCTCCAGAGATTGTGCACATGAGTTTGATGCATACTAGAGAGTCTGTGTCTCACGAGAGCCAGATCACAGCATACGAGCATGTGGGTGGTGTTGGTCCTAGTGGCACCTCGGGTGATGGTGCGAACAGCAGTGCTGCTTCTCGAGCAACGTGTCCTTACAGCAAAAGAGCTTACATGTGCAGAGTGGCAGACACGTACCATTGTTGATTATAGATTTTGGGTTTATAGACAAAGACGTCTTGCAGTAGCATGACGTAGAGAGAGGGAGAGGGCTATAGCAGCTTATGGGACTCATGAGCTCTCGAGTACACCGGTAGCACCAGCTCATGATCTTGCCTTTGAGGCAGACCTCCCTGCGGATATTCAACGACCCCCGCAGCCGGCACAGCCTCCTCGACGTGCACAGCAGCCTCGACACGCACGTCGACCAGTAGTTAGAGATGACGATTTTGATTTGGTTGCCATTGATAGTGACTAAACTCAAACTAGCTGGGTTAGCTCACTTACAATGTACTTAGATTTATGGGCAGTGACTAACCTCAGAGACTAGCTAGGGTAGCTCATTTTCATTATGCCTTGATCTTTTGAGTTAGTGGGCTAAACCCAGAGTAGTTGGGTTAGCTCACCTTCTGATGTACTTATTTGATGTTTATATCATTATGAGTTTTTTCATTATTGAGTATCATTACATTTTAGTGGATGTTCTTGGTTTTTTTATTTTTTAAACACTTTGGCTATCATATTGTTTGTTGAAAATCCCCATGCCATCGTACCCAAACATGCTCCATTGGGGACCAAACTTTGCAAGCACGTGGGGGGAGCCCACCCCCACATGCTTGCAAAGTTTGGTCATGACCGGAGCACGTTTGGGTTAGTAATGAGCACCCAGTGCAGATTTTTCAAGTCTCTTGGTGCTTAAGAGGCCATGAAAAATCCGGGTCTTCCCCGTACCATCATACCCAAACATGCTCTAATGGGAACCAAACTTTGCAAGCATGTGGGGGGGGGGGCACCCCCATATGCTTGCAAAGTTTGGTCATGATCAGAGCATGTTTGGGTTAGTAATTAGCACCGCCCAGTGTGGATTTGTCAAGTCTCTTGGTGCTTAAGAGGCCATGGAAAATCCGGGCCTTCCCCATACCATTGTACCCAAACATGCTCCGATGGAAACCAACCTTTGCAAGCATGTGGGGGAGACCCACCCCCACATGCTTGCAAAGTTTGGTCATGATAGGAGCATGTTTGGGTTAGTAATTAGCGCCCAGTGTGAATTTTTCAAGTCTCTTGGTGCTTAAGAGGCCATGGAGAATCGGGCGGCCTTCCCCATACCATTGTACCCAAACATGCTCCGATGGGAACCAAACTTTGCAAGCATGTGGGAAGGGCCCACCCCCACATGCTTGCAAAGTTTGGTCATAATCAGAGTCTGTTTAGATTGGTAATTAGCACCTAGTGCGGATTTTTCAAGTCTCTTAGTGCTTAAGAGGCCATGGAAAATCCGGGCCTTCCCATACCATCATACCCAAACATGCTCCGATAGGGACCAAACTTTGCAAACATGTGGGGGGCACCACCCCCACATGCTTGCAAATTTTGGTCACAATCGAAGCATGTTTGGATTAGTAATTAGCACCCAGTGCAGATTTTTCAAGTCTCTTGGTGCTTAAGAGGCCAGGAAAATCCAAGCCTTCCCCATACCATCGTACCCAAACATGCTCCGATGGGGACGATCCCTAGAGTTTTTAGATTGAAAGATTCAATATTTGATTCTCTAGAATTAAATTATAATTGATTTAATGGGCCTTTAACAGTCATAACAAATTTTCCAAAGTAAATCTACAAAAATCCAATCGTTAGATTTGTAATTTTACCTTATACCCATATTATACTAATCTTCCCCAATCTAATCATCACTAGATCCATACAATTTGAGCATTTTAACTGGTAGATATGGTGGGAGGACAAAATAGTATGTTTTTTAACAATTATAATGCCTTTTAAATAATATAGAAAATAGTAGAACACATCAAAAATTACTCGATAAATCAAGTTAAGCTCTATGTTATTTATATTTGTGATATGCAAAGTGGGAACATCATATGAGTAATAATGTAAAAGTTATAGGAAATTTACTCATGGTTCCCAAAGAAAAGGGGATTTGAAATTATTGGATATTCGACAAATTATAGTTTTAGGTGCCCAACTTTGCATATGATGTTTCATTAGAAGACCTTGAAGTGAAACTCCTTGGCTAACTAGGAGAGATTGGCTATTCTTCTTGGAAAAATGCATGTTTTCAGGCTAAAGCCAAGGGCGCCCACTACATGAAACTAGATAACCTCATCTTGCAACCACCCGACTGCAAACACTATAATGACGATGAATGGAGAGAGTCACTAGAGATTGTACCTATGTTTTCGACTGCAAACACTATAATGACGATGAATGGAGAGAGTCACTAGCACGAGTTAGAGATCGTACCTATGTTTTCGGTTTCCCAAAAGTGCGAGATGGAGGTGATCAATGTTGGAGCTCACTAAGTGCAGGGGATCCACCACAATGTTGGAGCTCAAAACTAAGTGTGAGATGGAGTGATCAATGTTGGAGCTCAAAACTAAGTGCAGGGGATCCACCACAATGGAACGATAGTCTTCACGTAGATAACACCAAATACATGTTATTACTATTGATGAATAAATGAACTAATGAATGTTCAAACAGGTTAATTTCACTTACTAGATCCCAAGAGGTCCACTCTGGCTGTGACCTTTTTTTGGGTGTTGGTGTCTTGGTTGTGCATGATGGAGGCTCCTCGTTTGTTGATTTCTTACCCTTTTTCTTCTCAGGGGCCGGTTGCTGCTCAGTTGAAAGCTTCTTGCCCTTCTTGGTGGATACTGCATTCAACCAACATTGGAACTTAAAAACAAGCTTCATACTTCATACAAATGTTCTACTATACACAATGAAACATACTCTTAAACTACTCTTCCCGCTTTGAAGGAAACTCCCCCTTTGGGTAGTCTATCCACCATGGGCAAAGTATCCATGTGTCCTTGCTCGAAGCTTGTTAATCCACTCTTCGGGGTACAATCTTATGTCCTCTATCTCATACAGCACCCATGCATCTAAGGGTTCTCGGGAATATATACCTAATCACACACACTACTTCTCCACCACCTAATACAAAAACACTGAAGAAGTCTAAGAAACCAATATAATAAGAATAACAACTTCTCCACCACGTAAGGTGAAAAAATAAAAGAGGTGTGCTACTACATACCTATACAAGAGGCCTCATGCTGTGCACGGTAGGTGGTAAGGATCCAAGGTGGCACGCATTTTCCCTTTCCACTTTTACAAACGCCTTCTCAAAATGTGTCTTCCTATAGGATTTCAGGGCATCCTTGATACCTACTCTAGAGTACAATGTAGCTCTCTTGTGCATGCCGGCTATACAGCAGGTGAGCCTGCCTCTAACTTCGTGTACAATTGTTATGTATACTCGGTCAATTGTAACTAGTACACGTGGCAATGGATCCACACGAAGAATGCTCCCCTCATAGAGTGAACTTGCCACTAGCCAATATGTCAAGAAGCCTACATTTCTTACATTATGAACAAGTATTATGTTTCTACCTACATATTAATAAAAAATTAATGCATCAAGAGAGTTAGAGATATTACTCTCCATTTGAAATATGTGCTCGAGCAATCTTTGCTATCTTAGGAGAAGTGAATTTGTTAGCCTTTTCACCCTAGCCCTAGTACGAGATCACTTTTTTGAAAAACTCTTTTCCAGAGTCGGGGTTTGCAATTTGTGCTGCCAACTCATGTTCCCTCTTAGTAAATAGTACCTCTGTCTCCTTGAGGGCATCTCTGTAGTTCTTGTTAAACATTTCTACATTCAACCGATATTCTCTACTCCCTCGCTCAGGAAAGCCACTGATCTTGGCTTGGTACGTGGCATCAAACTCCGATTGCAGTGCGTTTATGTTTAAGAAATATATTTTGAAATCAAAACATGGCTTTACTGTGGTTTGAGAAAGAGGCATGCACACACCTTGAAAACTAATTGTGTCAGGAGTGACATGGGAAGCTTAAGCCACTTGGATTTGTTAGGTCCCTGATGAGTAACCGCATTATGGGCCCATGCATGATTAGCATCATTGAACTTTGACAACAAGGATTGTGGATCGGCAAGACCCACACGTTACATCATAAATATATCATGTTTTGTTGTGTTTGGAACATGAATGGTAGTGACCCTGGAAATTTTTCATGTAAGGTAAATGATGACATATATAATGTTTTTTCATTTGATACACAAAAAAAAATGCACAATCCAATCACTTTTTGACCATGCGCAACACTAACAAGAACTCCGCCTCCTCCTCCTCAAGGAATCGGACCATGCTGCAATTTACCTTGGGAATCCTCTCTCTTTCAACTGGATTGGTATTTTCCCATTCTTGCAAAGCTTTGAGTCGATGGTTGCCATCCCAAAACAACAAACATCTTCCCAACCATGTGTTTCCATCTTTTGGTCTCCTTTAGTATCGTGTCAAACTCACCTAGCAACGATAGGTCGTGGGTGATGACTAAGTGCACTTCGACGGTTGAATAAAATGGGCGCTAGGGAATCCCTTAGAGACAATGAATCGCTTCGACAATCGAATGAAACAGGCACTTTTGCCAGGGAATATCTTAGAGACAATGAATGCCGCCATTGTCAATTGGTATGTTCTCTCCTTGATGCTTTTGATTAACCCCTTAATGGAATCCTTGTTTGTATGGGTTGCTGGGTTTGCAAAGATATGATAAAGTGGCACTTTAGGAAGGCAGTTTTGATTATTGACCAAGTGGTTCTCCACCTAATTTGTGGAGATGTGTCGATCACCACTTGGTTGAAACTCTCTTTTACAGACTCCTCTTCTTCAACAATCATGACACTATTGCTTGGCCACACAATTGTCGTCGGGCATTGAAGAAACTGCCCATAGAGTCAACTATAATTGAGACATGTTCATTATCTCGCTTGATGTTGCCCACTTGTGATATGCCCATGTCTTGCAATAGTGCGATCTAATCTTGATTTCCAATGAGCCCCTTTGATTTTCAAACGAATCCAGGGAGGCATTTTGTCTTTAAAGTTAGACGCTTGAAAGTTAGACGCTTGAAAGATGCCGCCTTGAAAAACTAAACATAAGCTTTTTCAACCATATTCTTTATTTTTTCAAATTAATTTTTAAATATGATTAGTAATTAATAGATGTCCTTTGTTTATTGATATGCAACCATAATTAAGAATAGTTCTTAAATTAGTCCTTAATCATGATTAATTATTAATCCAAGAAATCCATTCTTTCAAATAAGATGTGATGTAACTTTATAAATTAACATTACATTAAATATGTAAAGAATTTCTTAATATTTGGTAATTATTATGCCATTTATATTAATCACAAGAAGAATACCTTGAGAATTTGAATGATTGAATCAACTTGGGTTGTGGAATGTGTTGTTGTAGTGTAGAGAACCTTTAATCCATCATCGTTGGTACTCCTTATACACCACTAGATTCTCCAATTGATGGAATGTGTTGTTGTAGTATAGAGAACCTTTTGTCCACCACAGAAACTCCTTATATACCACCAGATTCTCCAATTGATGGGTTGATGTGTTGAGGACGAGTTGAGGAAAGAGAGGGGACTATTTAGGGAGGACATGGGAGGGAGTTGAGGGAGGAGAGGGGTGATGAGAGGGAGTTGAGGGGCGATGGCGTGAGGGCGTTGAGAAGCGAGAGAGGGACGCGAGGGCGCGATAGCGTTGAGACGAGAGGCACTTGGGTAGAGAACTCACAAGCTTTGTGAGCCCTACGACGTTGGCTATCCCCAGCGGCTTTAAAGCCGTTGGAGAGCCCACGTAGGCCACAGTACATAACCTGTGCCGCATGCGTGGCACGCGTCACAGGCCACACGATGATGCCATGTCTAATGCTCGCACACTCAATCATTACACATGGCAAGCCACATGATCTACGTGGTCCACGTGGCTTGCCACATGTAATGTTTGCACTCGAGCATTACACATGGCAGCCACGTGGACTGCACACGTGAACTGCATAGTCCATGTGGCAAGCCACATGCAATGCGTGGGTGCAGGCATTACATGTGGCAAGCCATGTGTAATGCATGTGGCTAAGCATTACATATGGCACCACATGTAATACTTGTCCATGTGTGCATTACACACGTGCAACTTGTCCATGTGCATTACACACGTGCAAGCCACGTGTAATGCTCGAGTGCTGTTATGGCTCACCCCAACCCCCTTGAAACACATCCAACAAGAGATTACCTGGTGAACTGCAACTGTCGTGAGGATCTTTCGAATGCCAAGATCGTAACCCTTCAGGTCTCCAAGCTCTACAACTCCTTGAGAAGCAATTCCACCGCACCTCCCGCGAGCATTGTCACACTGTCGTGTTGCACTACGGGTACCTCCTCTCACCTCACTTCACTCACATACACTCACTAGCATGCATTAGGGAGAGATATTAGCAAGAGAAAGACTCTATTGCACAATGGGAGTATAGTATATTATGTGAGAAATTCACTTATATACATGGCCATAAGTGTTCACACTCACTTAAACTTTGGCCAGCCAGGCACTTTAGGCTCATAAGAGGTCTAATGCTATTACAATGACTACTCTCATAATATATCCTACCTAACCAAATTCTAAATTGGATCCCATCACTACAGTGGTTGGGCGGTTGGCTAACTCATGGGACTGGATGGGGTTAGGCTGGACTGAGTTACATCACTTAGGACTTTATCCTAGCTTACTACCACACACTCTTGAAGTGGGAATCGCCATAAGTATTCTATCAAACCATTACGGGCGCTCGTCCAAGTTGTTGGTTTGGATGCCATTGCTTCATATCTTGAATGCATGACCTTTTGGTGTATCTATCTTGACTCCTTGATATAAGATAATGGTAGTAGCTCTTGTTAACCCTAGAAATGGGTTAACATTCCTCCGTTCCTGATGGCGATCACGTCCTCGTGATCATGTTGAAGATCTTTGTGTGGGGAGAATTGACATGCTTGTAGATGGCTTTGATGTTGATTGACGTTGAATGGTCTTTTGTTCCTCTGGAAGGAATAAGAAGGGCTAGTTAGTGAATGAAAAAGTTAGTGGTTTATTGGGAATTCCTAACGGGTTCAGGGGGTGGGGTTTTTGTGAATGATTGCATTTTTATATTTTTGTGAGCATGGTTTTTTTTGGCTTACTTTATTTTTGGCAATCATAAGCTAGGTTACATGTGATTTGTGTTAGTGGGGAAGCTAAGAAATGTTAATGATGGGGGATAAGAGAAGGAAGGTTCCGGAGGAATGTAGACAAAATCATTAGAATGAGATTGTGTTTCTCAGTTCCTCATTTAATTCATTGAAGCGACATTCATCATTTGAAGAAATTGGCCTTCGATGATGTCCCTTTGTATGGAATGATTCTTGTCAAATGTTATTGAGCAGGGTCTGTTTCTTCATGCTTCTTCCCATGTTCTTTTTATGTTTTTATGTATATTTAAGTTCCCTTATGAAGCATATATAGATGAAGTACAAGAATTGAGTCATATAGACTCTTATTAAGCTGCTGCTTTTTGTTGAAGTAGCCACTCATTGGAAAAACTTGAAAGAATTACATTGACTTGTGAGGATAAGATATTCTCACTAAGGATTAGAGATCATTGTGTTCTGAAGATTTTTGTTTGGAGAGGTTTGCAATTTGAAAGAAAGTTCCAGGCGCGATGGGTTATACCATTGACCAGGCTTTTGCCTACCATGCCCCCCCCCATCTAGAGATGTACCTAAAAAGTTGTTGATGGTGAGGCTTTGGTGTAAATGTCCTGCACTGCATGAGTATGGATATTTACTCATGGAGCAACTGCTACATTAACTTAGCCAAAAGAATAGTAAGCTATAAACTTAACAAAAATGGAATGGCTATTTAAGATCCTTGGGAGTTGTTTCTGCCACTTTTAGGTAGGCCATATGTGTGACTCCCTTGTGTTTGTGTGTTTTTTTTTTGGGTTACCACCTTGCGAGCAATAGATTCTTGTGGCTACTCTCCTTTTTGAGAGAATAGAAATTATGTCTACCACGTAGCTTTTGCACTTACGCTTCACATCTAGAGGGGTAAAAAGAGCATTGTGAGTTTGTCTTTGATGTGCTCATAAGTCTCCGCAAATGTGGGAATTAAATCTTAAACTTTTGGCGCAAGTGTTATCCAAGCAGTAGGTATAGCTTCTAGTTGGTTGCCATTGGGTTTGAATGAACACGCAATTTATTGAATGGATTGCTTGGTGTTGCTTGGGTTTCCATTCTTGTCGAACTTTACGTGAAGCTATTGGGGTTAAAGTCAGTGGTGAGGCTGTCTTCACTTGGTTCAATTTTGGCAACCATATGATAGGATTACCATCATAGTATCCTTATTGTTGAAGCACATTCACATGCACCCATCTTTGATGAACATTATAATTTGGTGGCTGATGCTGTTGGTGCTGAGGTTTCTTTAGTAATGGTTTTGGTACCCACACTTGTTGAGTTGTTGGAGTTCGTTGCTTGCATAGGCTTTTGTGGATGGTGTTGTGGATTACTTTTATTTTTCCTTGGCCTCTAAGTGGTGCGTTGAGGAAGAGGATTTGAAGATTGAGGCACCCAAATTGGATTGGTGCATTTGTAGTATCCTTGGGCTACAAGTAGCTTCTTCTCCACCCACATTTTGATACCCCATCCACCCACATTTTGATACCATTAAGATACCTTGATTTTGGTTGTTATGGTGGAGTTTTCTTTTTGAATGAAGCAGACGGAGTGGCACTCCTTCACATTGGTTAGCGCCGAGATTACGGTTGTGAGACTCATGGAAGTTGCTGATAATAAGGCTAGAGTCTCTTGTGGAGTGGCTTTTGAAGATGAGGGTTTTGAGTATGCAACCATCTCCTGTGGTGAGGTTGGTGGTTGAAGAGGCATGGGATCCAAGGCTTTTCCCTTTGAGTTCCTTGTTAGAGATAGATGGTTGCACTTGGGGTACTTTTTCAAGAATAGCTGCTGATTGCAAGGTTGTGGTATTAAACTTTGGTGAGGATGGAGTTGAAGGGGTAGATGATTTGTCCAAGTTGGTCATTAATGCACATGGTAGGTCATTGTGTAGAGGGGCTTCTGTGGAAGAGGCTTGTAACTTTTTGCATTCAGCATCATAGAAATCCATTAGGATTCGATCCTCTTCCGTGCAATATGGTATTATCAACTTTGTGTCATTGACCGTCAATGATGACTCTATCGCTAGCAAAGCACAGTGGTGCTTGGGTAGCAATAGTCCATTTATGCCCCAAGATCAAATATGCTTTCAACACATACTCAACCACAAAAAACTTACAAGTAGGGGGGTTAGATTCAATAAACATTGTATGTTCAAAGTACCCCAGACATGGCATGGTCAAGTCTTGTATAAATGGAATTCTTTTAGGATGAGCCGTGAGTGTTAGTTGACCTAACAAATCCCATAACTCGAGGGTCATGAGATTCTACTCTCGTGTTGGATAAAGCTATTCTTGAATTGTGGTAATTTCATTGGAAAGTTCCAATCCAACCATAATTCTTTAGATATTCTTAGTAAGATATGTTGTAAGTTCTAGCTCCTCCAAGGTCTCTTTCTCCCGTAAGAGCAATTGCATAATGCCTATAAGAGTGTTCAAGGTGATTATTTGCATGGATTCATCAAGTGAATACGAGTCACACATCCAAGTTCCACCGAGGATGATATCCTACTCAAGGGGATCTCGGGTAACATGGAATCTAAATTCCACATCTCCATCGATTATTTGAGTAGCATAGCTAAAGTAACCTAGAACTTCAATGTTTTGTCCACCATTGGCTTTTCTTGCAAGACCATTGTCTTTAGGGATGAGTTTAGGTTGTCCCAATGACACCCAAGTGTCTATTATCATGATGTTATGACTAGCTCGAGAGGGCTAATGAGGGGCTAATCAATACACATTTGCACTTAACATCATTGCTTGTAGAGAATCTTCAAGTGGAACCATGGATGTTTCAATTTTTTTTTCAGTCTTATATCTCTTTTTTATTTCATATTCCCATTCACTGTCATACTCTTTTTGGCTCTCAGCTTTTTCAAGAGTACCCAATGTGTACAATGGCACACTTGGTCCTCTGACAATTCTAACTGAGTTCTATTTGGAAACTTGTGAATCCTCACAGTCCTCTTCTATGGAGTTCTTTATGGCTTGGTATGACTCATGGTTAGCCTTTAAAAGTGCAAGTACTGATGCTATACTGGATTCACCATGAGAGAAGAGCACTCCTCCAAATGAGGATTTGAGAGACTTCTTTATTTCGTAATGGAATTGTCGAATTCCTCACGTGCTTTTTCAAGCGCATAATTCATGCAATCTGTCTCTAATGACTCTTCTGTAGAGAGTATGTCTTCCTCTTGGAAGGGGAAGCAGTACTCCTCCGGGTTTTATATTTTGGTTGCTTTTTTAGGATTGGAATTATGAGGTTCAATCACAACTGGTGATCCTATATGACACTCAACCATGCTAAGCATGCTCTCTTGAGCTTGCTTTTTAAGGTCCACATAACATCATGTGATTATGATTTTCAAGTCGAGGTGGTTGGGCGGCTTCTATTTTCTTGATTGGTCTATGAGGTGCACCTAGTGTGCCAAATCAAAACTTGTTTCATCCTCACTTAGCAACGTACTAGAACTTGTTTCATCTTCTGACTTTCTTTGGATTATCAGGTTTTCATTATGTTTACCCATATACGATGAGAATGAATTTTCTTTCAGGCTTTTGTATTCTATGTCGCACATATGGGTGTTGTGGTTTGTGTGGTAGCCTTTGATATGGATGCTTCTGTAACATGTGTAGCTTTTGGTTCTTTTGGGGTTATGTCCTCCACAAGCTCTTTTTCCCTGTCCTTTATTTCAACTTTGGTTTCGATAGTTTGTTGCCCCCTATTTTTCTTGGGTTTAGAAGATTTTACTTTCTCTTTTGGTTTTTGCTTTAAAGCATGTTCTTCTACCCATTTTGAAGTATTATCTTTTGCATTCTTTTTTACTGTTCTCTTGCCTTGGCTTGTAAGCATGTAAGCACATTCAAGGGTAATGTGGACAATTTCCCGTTTTGTACACTTAAGATGTTTAGAGTTGTATTTTGTGAGACAAGTTGCATTGAAGCAACTTGCCTTAGGAAATCTTGGAACATGTGATCAATGCCACATCATTCACATATGGGTTGCAAAGTGTCAGTGACTATGGGCATGGAAGTATTCCAAACTGTGCAGTCTGCCACTTTGTGATAGAAACATTGAAGTGTTTGCTTAACTGCTTCGTGAGCAATTTCTACCCTTTAGACTGTTTCTGTTTATTGCATGGGAGATGGAGGTTTTGAGTTAATTGTTGATGAATTGGGATATTGGGTAACTTATTATGACCAAAGGTTTTACAATATATGTAGTACAGAAAAATAGGTGCCTTCTTGTACACACACAATGGGATTGGGATGGTCGTGGTGATTGCACTGAACACAAGGCATTTCACTCATCACTTGAGAGGCATTAAGGATGTTTGGTTTTGAAGGATCTCATCCTCTCTTAGAGATGTCGATTGAAAGCTTTTAAGCAAGGCTGCATAGAATTCAGGGAATGATAATTCCGAGATCGATCGTTCTTTAGCCATTGCTTCACTTGGTTTAGATGAGAAACATCTCGTATCATGATCATTTTCCATCATGTTGTCATCTAAATGTATTTCTTCTTTACAACATTGATCGAATGTTTTCGAATTGGATACAATGATCAAATTGTGTAAGTTATTATTCTTTAAGCCCATCATGAAACATCTCTTCAATTGAGTATCATTTAGTTTCTCCCATGGCTCACATCGTGAGTCCAAGATTTTAATCTGAAGAATGAAATCTCTAACGGTTTTGCTTGGCTTACACTCAATTGAATAGAGTTCTTTCACTGCACTCCACCGATCACCTTGTCTTGAAAAGCCATGGATAAAGGATAACTTCAAGGTCCTGAAGTTTGTCTTGATCGCCGACATCAATGTGATGAACCATCGACTAGATTTAAGCATAAGTTCAATGCATGTAGTTTGGATTTCCAAAGGCTTTGCATCGTTGTTCAAACATTTGTTGAATTGAACAAGATCAGTTGTTCCATCATATTTGCCCATGATTTTGAAAATTTGTATAGCTGTGTTTTTGTATGAGTCATTGAGGCCGTGTGTGAGTGCTCTTGTGGGTAGGACCTCATGTAGTCCTTGAGAAACCCCCCTTCCTAGATTAGTCAATATGTTCAATGTGTGGGCATCAAGGGGTTGAAAAGGGTTGGTACCTATAGAATTTGTGGGAATGTTAGGTAAAGGACCAAAGCCCGGTGGGATTGAAGTGACAGGAGGTGTAAAACCCGATGACACGCTTGTTGTTGGCATGGAAAATGGTAATGGGAGTTGCAGTTGGGGCATAGATCTCAATGGCTCAAAGATGTCAGCCATTGGGTTCAGTGAGGGTGTCGGCCCACGTTGTCCCTCTATCGTTTGCCATGTCTGACCCTGCCAATTGATCCTTATGAGCAAGCATACTCTCTCTTTTTCTTTGCTTTTTAGGATTTATGACAGCTTGTTATAACCCGTTTTACAACCTCACAAGGCCTGGCATACCCTTCATTGGGTTAAGTGAGTGTCAATTTGCCCAAATTAGCTTAGACACTACACCTGAACGACCTCTTAGAGATATATTTTTTGAAAAATGTGCATGATGGTAGTAGCATCCTAGATGGAAGAGGAGTTCTCGAAACCTATTTTCCATCACTGTCTCAAGATGGAAAATTTTCCCAAGAAATTTTTTCCCTGTTTTGCAACCCGTTTTTGAGGGAGTTCCAAAATGAATTTGAAAAAACTCTGTATGAGAGAGTTGTAATATTTTTGGAGTACTACAACATTGTCTCTCTGAGTCTTTCGTGATTTTGTCATTTAGACCCTCAAAAAGTAGCCCAAATATGGTCTGCAATTGTTTTTCACGTTGTTTTAGGTAATTTTTAGTGCTTTGACTGTTTGTTGCCTCGATTTCTAGGTCGAATTTTGAGACTACTGGTCAGAGGCCAAAATGATGGTTTTGCCCTCGGATGCTCGAGACCAATTTCGAAGAGCTTGATGCCAGTTTTCTGATGAGCACTAGAGCACCTTCAATGGATTCAGAGTTTAGGAGATATGGGCCTTCAAACAGGGCTGTTTTCCAGACAGGGCTATAATTGTTTTTTTTTTTCGACGGACCCCCTTTCATGGCGTGAACTAGCAGGGTGTAGTTCACGACTTGAACCGGACTTCATGGATTTTATCAAAAAAAAATTACGTATGAGGCCTTAATTCGTGACACTTAAGGCGTGAACCGTGAAACACGTGGCTCACGTGATTTTTTTTTTTAGTCTAGAGGGAAATTCGAATTTCCTTGTTTGAGAGGTATATTTTTTGAATTTTAAATTAGGGAGATATTGGCATTTTTCCAAAAAGGCAAGTGGGAATCAAAAAAGTCAACCCTTTTATGACACCCCCTTACCCCTTCATAAATGACTCCAAAAATGGACAATTTGACAACCCATTGGCATCTTCTCATTCAATGCTCATTAGCCTTAATGAGTTACTAATCTTTCTCTCTTATAGACTAATCAAAGATTCTAATTAACTACTAATTACTAATTAATTCACACCTTTGAGCACATCATGGGATAGAGCGTGGAATTGCTAAGCTATGTGCATCAACTAATGTGTAACTTAATTTATAATTAGAGATTAATTAAATGGTTAATTAATGTCTCTTCTCTTTAAGCACAATTAACCAAAAGAGAGAAATATTCACCCAATTAATGTAATTAGGTATTTTGATGCATCTAGATGCTCTCAAAACACTCCAAAACACTAATTTTGACCTCTTCTTACATGATCAATATGGACCCCAAAAAAGACATTTTCTAAATTTTTTACCTCTTGAATTGGATTAATCACCCTTAAGATAAAAATCAATCAATTAAGAGTAAAAATTGCATTCTATTGCATTGTTTGGTGTACAATGGATGCAAACTAAACCTGATACACTCTATGTGCAAGCCCTAGGAACATTAAAAACCACATTAACAATTAAAAAACAACAAATTAAGCTAAAAATTAAGCAAAAAAACATTCTTTACAAGACAAAAAAGAGAGTTATTATACATTAAATCACACACAAATCTCCATCAAATCCACATCTTTTTCATGGAAAATCATTAATAAAGACAATGGGAAATGGGTAATGCATAGATTAGAGAAAAACGATGGAAAAAGCCAAGGGATGGATCCCCGACAGTGGTGCCAAAAATGTTATGGCTCACCCTAACCCCCCTTGAAACACATCCAACAAGAGATTACCCCTGGTGAACCGCAACTATCGTCGTGAGAGGATATTTCCAATGGCCAAGCTCATAACCCTTGAGGTCTCCAAGCTCTATAACTCCGCGCCTCCCGCGAGTGTTGTCACACTGCTACGTTGCACTATGGGTACTCGTTCCTTATCTCACCTCACTTTACTCACACACACTCACTAGTATACACTAGGGAGAGAGACTAGTAAGAGGATTAGCAAAAGCAAGACTCTATTGCAAAATGGGAGAGTATATTGTATTATGAGAGAAATTCACTTATATACATGGCCATAAGTGTTCACACTCACTTAAATTGTGGCCGGCTAGGCACTTTAGGCTCATTAGAGGCCTAATGCTATTACAATGACTACTCTCATAATATATCCATGAAATACATCACTTAGGACTTCATCCTAACTTACTACCACACACTCTTGAAGCAAGAATCACCATAAGTATTATGTGAAACCATTATGAGTGCTCGTCCAAGTTGTTGTAGATTTGGACACCATTGCTTCATATCTTGAATGTATGACCTTTTGGTGTATCTACCTTGACTTCTTGATATAAGATAATGGTAGTAGCTCTTGTTAACCCTAGAAATGGATTAACAAGTGCGAGCATTACACGTGGTAGTGTCGCGTGGCGTGCCACAGTCCACACGGCATGGCATGCATGCCAGAGTCCACGCGCCGTGGCGTGCATGCCACAGGCCATGCGGCATGGCCTATGGCATGTAGGCCATACAGCGTGTCACGCGTACCATAGGCCATGCAACTTGCGTGGCTTGTGGAGGGCTCACGAAGCCCTTTGTGAGCCCTCCGCCCAAGTGCCCCCTCCCCTCCCTATCCTTCATCAATGTGCCTCTCACGCCCCACCTCTCCTCCATCAACGCGCTCCATCAGTGCGCACTTGCATCCCACCTCTCCTCCATCAATGCTCTCTCCCTCTTTTCCTTCTATGTGCCTCCCTCAATCTTAATTGCATCCTTACGTCGCCCTCTGGGTTCGTCCTTCTCTTTTGCTTTTGTCGTGGCCACGCCATCATTAGAGGAGCTAACCATGGAGTGTATCATCTTACAAAGGTACATGGCGCTTGATGAGATATATGTAAAAGGGACTCAAACAATTCAGACTTATACCAAGGTAGAGAGATTTTAAGGAGCTTATTACGGGAATTAAATCAAATAATAAAAGTAAAGGAGAATAGCCTTCCAAACGATAAATATGTTCAATCTCAGAATATCAAGCACAATTGCTTACTCAAGGACATATAGAGTAATCAATGTGAAGATAATGAGAAACTAATTAGGAATTCAACCCAATCAATGGTTGCGCATCGCAGATGAGCATGTTTCCTAAGTAGTACTGAATGTAGTAATAATGCTGGCGCTACTTCATAATGCCAACTTCAATGTATATTAAGATTTGCGCTACTCCAACTTCTTCAATGTACTTGTTAAGTTTTTTATATCTTAATGATGATTATGTTTCTCCATGTTCATCTTTTGTAAACCATGATGAGGGAGAGATGAGGGAGAGAGAGGCGGAAGATGAGGGAGAGAGAGTGATGAGAAATGAGGGAGAGAGAGGCGGAAGATGAGGGAGAGAGAGTGATGGGAGGGAGAGAGAAGAGGGGAGAGAGAGTGATGAGAAATGAGGGAGAGAGAGTGATGGGAGGGAGAGAGAAGAGGGGAGAGAGAGATAGAGGAGTGATGGAGAGAGAAGAGGGGAGAGAATATAGGAATGCTAATTTTCAGGGGAAAAAATATAATATATATTTATATCACAGAACTAGTTTTTTTTAATTAATATTTTTTCAATAATAATAATTATTTTAAAACGATCGAATTAAAAAGGGCCAACTTATTTAAGGGTGTTACTCACCATTCAATACTGTCGACTTGGTACCTCTTATGTCATTCTTTTTTATTCCCCTTTACAATGAGCTGTACAATCACATTCCTATCTTCTAAGAAGAATCTAAGTTTCAACAATGGACGAGTTCTCGTGAGTGCAAAGTTTTTACAGGAACAAGTAGCTCCCCACTCATTCTATGGATTGCAAGCCATAGTAAATATTGGGTCCAGAGAGTTGCAGATCCCTCTCGAGAAAACCTCTAGTCATTAGGGGGAGTTCTGTATACTTGAGGAATCTCTTTCTGCCAATTATCCGCAATAGTTGATGCTTCATTGAACTCAAACCCATAGCCAATAGCATCTTAGACAGCCTGCCGCCTAGAGGTCTTCCAACTCAAAAGAATGTGATAGATTTATGTAGCCCCTTTCAAGGTAACAACAAAACTGATGCATCAGGCTCATCCACTATTTGCAAGAGGAGATGGTAAGAGAATTTTGGAATGCCTTTGGAGCATGAAGAATCCAAACACATTAACAAAGATTTTGTTGAATGTCAAATAGGTTATCAAGGTTGTGGAGATTCCTAGGCAATATAATGGTGATATTGCATTTAAGTTCCCACCAGCCATGTGAACACGCTCAAGAATGGACTCCATGGAGCATAAGTATGATTCCCACTGGTGGTCAAAGCCACAAACCTCTAGCATTGCCTTCCTTGGAGTATGTCAGAGAAGCCATTTCCTAGGTAGTTTTGAAGTGTGTGAATGAACTTTTCCTCTGCAAAGAAACACAGTGTTTCAAATACATCACATTTTACTAGAAGCATGTTAAAGGCGCCAACCATTGGAGAGGAGTGCAAAAATGTGTCTAGAAAGATCCTTTGCCATTACTGCTCAATGTCAGCCAATGTGCATTGCTACATGAAATTGCTACATCTATTATGTGATTCCCTTCAACGAGACGTGAGTAGATTAATGATACACATCAGGTTCCATCAACATAATGTACGGGTAGGAACATCAAAGGCCGTAACTGATAGGATAAGGCAAATGGTGTCCAGGGTGCTATTATGGGTAGTGAGGGTACAAATGTGTGTGGGTAGTGAGGGTACAAATGTGTGTGGCCAAAGAAATCGTAATGGCAGCACTAGTGCAAGAAGGTGGTTCCTCACATTTCATTGAGGAACAAGAGTTCGTCAACATTGCAGAGGAGATGGGATCACTAGTGGAAGACAACTAGTAGGCTAATCTAGTTGGGCAATTATGTTTGTGTAAAAGAGTTATTAAAGTATAGATAAGTAAATTGTGATATTTGAACAATTTGATTTTTAGGTTTCGGAGGTCAGTCACTGCAGCTCGGCAAGGGCTTACAAAGGAGAGCTTTGGCTTGGATGCTCTTCTGAAGCTGAAGCAAGAGTGCACTTACGACTTCTTCCACGGAAGCAGGGTTCTTGGGTCAAGGGTTCTCAGGTGTGAGAAGTGCTATGTTTTCAAGATATCCACCATTAGACTCGCTGCTCTGCAGGGTTGGATTTGGTGAATCAAATGCAATGGCCGGCTCTGGTGACTTGCGACATGCATGTATATAGTTTGACTACACCTGACAAACATAAGATTGGGTGACCATGGCTTGTCATGTGTATGATCCAAGGTAGCATATTACCAATGTAGAGAATTTAGGTAGTTAGAGTTGGTTAATTGTGTTACCTCTTAAATGACTAGAGTTTTCACGCGCAACATGCAAGATCTTCTAATGATTGCGACATGTGAAATGAAAGAGGAGGATATGGAGGCCCAATGTCTGTTCTGGGAATGCTTTAATGAACTTATGGCCAACCATGATTGTGAAAGGGCAGATTTCTTTGGTTTCATGGCAGATGACGCTCGGGCTAACTGGAATGCACTTCGACATGTGTTCAATGGTGGAAAAAATAACGTCCTGATAGATAGGGAGAGGTCTTGCCTATTTCATTAGGAGCAGAGCATGGTTGCCCACACAACAAAGTATGTGTGTGTTACTTCTCTCAAGGAGAGAACAAAGAAATGTGCGAGAAGTGGTAAATGGCTCCTACCAGTGATGCTACATCAATGGAGGCTCGATTGATATGTCAATGGTGGTGGCGCAATGGTCATGTGATGGATAGGAATATGTCAGCAACAATGGACTCTTCGTTGAGCTGGTAGAGGCGCGCATATAGCACATTGGGGTTCAGTCATGATAGAGAGAAGTAATGATGGTCCAAATACCCCAAGAACAAACCTAGTAGAAAGCAAGCATGGAAGTTGGCTCTAGTAGGTGAAGGATATAAATGTAATATTTCTCTTTACAATGCATGTACTATCGATATGGCAAATGTAATTTTGCAAAGCACAAAGGCAATCTCTTACTCTCAAGGAAATCACATAGGGAGAGGACCAAGCTTGGAGAAAGGCAATCTCTTACTCCAAAGGCAAGCACATAGGGAGAGGACCAATCTTGGAGAAAGGCAATCTCTTACTCTCAAGGCAAGCACATAGGGAGAGGACCAAGCTTGGAGAAACTAAAAGAACCGCACTCTACAAGCCCCAACCCAAGTGGTCCGAATAGTTAATCAGGTAATTGAAGGAGCACCCATGTATAAGGAGCCTACTCCTCTCACCCCATGACAAAGTGCATGTTACAAGAGTCTGCCCCTATGGTCATTGATATTGATGATGAGACCACGCATCGACCAGAGTGCAACACACATGTAAGAGACCGCAAGTATGCTGGGAGGCCACAAAAGATCATTTTCAAGGAGCATGATACAAGCAATACTTTAGAAAGAACATCAAAAGCCACAGAGGGAAATGTCATTGAGTGCAAGGTGAATGAAGCAATGTGGGAAATCCGAAGGACATGCATTGGCACAGCAAGGTCACATGCAGTGGAACACCTCAAGGGGTTAAGAAGTGTGGGCAACATATAGCCAAATCTGCGAAGGGTGTGCCTGCACTTTCCTTTTTTTGAAGGCTATCGCAAGCACCCTAATGGCCTCATTAGAGAATGGATGTGGTTCTACCCTGACCACATGCTTCATTACTATATTGTGGACACAAATATAGACCCAAATCCCAATCCACCACCCAAGATATGGCCAATTGCTATAGGAACCAACCTCATAGACAAGGAGGTATATTCATTATGGGAAGGTGGAGAGTAAGAATGCAAAAGGTGTTATGCCCACCCCATCGCATAACAGGTGGAGAGTAAGAAGGTGGATACCAGGTGGAGAGTAAGAATGCAAAAGGTGTTATGCCCACCCCATCGCATAACAGTGGGGCTTCAAGGTTCTTTACAACTGCAACTTCAAAAAAGAACCGCCATATGGGTCCACCACTAACATAGAGGTTGGTGGCTCAGGCATGCAAAATGGCATAATAGTTACTGACTACACATTGATATCAAAGGAAGCAGCTAAAAAAATAAAGGCCTCTTTAAAAATTAAAGCTACGGTGGTAGAAGAAGTGCAGAGTGGAGCACAAATATGAAGTTTTTAAGATCAAATCGCATGGGGATGATGCACACGTGGGAAAATATGATGTGTATGTGAAAGAAGAACCGTGTTGTACATGTCCAGATTTTGCAGATAAAGAACCAAAGAAGAAGTCGTACCTTGCATGCAAACGCTTGTACTTCATTTATTTAAGCCAGAGCTAGAATATGTTCATCCACCAACCTATCCTATCCGACCTTGAGCTTTACAATGCCTTATCTCATAGGAGAACCTACCCTAATTTAGGAAATTGAATGCATGGATAATCAGTTGACCTGTAGTATTTTGGGACCTATGTAATGTTTGTGGAAGTAACCTCATTGTAGAGGGTTCAATTGTGCAATGTCTTTCTCCCCCTCCCTCCATCCCTCTTCCCCCTCTCGCTATGGGTTGTGCATTTTCAAGTAGATTCGGTATTGTAGAATGTTGTCATGTATTGATGAAGGTGTATTGATGAAGGGTATTCACATTACGAGCATTCATCGGTTTGAAATCCTACAAGAGGAGAGAAGAGAGAGGGTGAAGGTGCTCCAATATATACTCACTCTTTCCCAAACAAGTTCAAAAGATGCCTTTATTATTGTGGTGTAGAAATTTGAGGAAAGATGCCTTTTATTAACATTAAAAAAGATAAATATTGTTTTTTATTTTGTTATTGAAAAAGTAGAGTGCACCTCTCCCATTGCTATATAGAGGTAAGCTCCAAAGCACTTTGTTATACACCATTGTCACCAAGCCTTGTTAGTAGAGTACACCACCCTAAACCCTTCTTTGTTTTATTTGTGATAGCCTCATCAAATATTAGCATTGAAGTTGTTGTTGCACATATCTAGAGGGAGGCCACCAATGTGAAGGTCAAGCAGAAGACCATAGATGGTGCACAATCATGGAAAGGTCTCATATCCTTTCCACTTCTTGGAAATGATGATGCTATGTCTCAAGTTAAGGCTAAAGTGGTGGGCTTAATTGCAATATGGTGAGTCCATGGTTTTATTGATGAGTCATTAGGACCTCAATGGAAGGCTTCTTGGGCCCTTTTATTTGGCAGTTTAAGGAGTCAAACCTTTTCCCTTAAGAAGAAACGTTTTCTAATTAGAAGCTTCAAAACGGCTACTTTATTCGAATTTGAATTTTGGAGGGAAAATGGAATTTAAAATCTAGCGGACAAAACCATATCATGTAACATATCTATGGAAATCTCTTGATGCGTAGATCACGGATCTATAATCTCCGCTCAAATCGGAGCTTGTATGTAGAAGTTATGGAGGTCCGAAAATTGTAAAATTGCCTCCCCCCTTTTTGGGGGGAAAAGTGCACCCTTTGACCACTCTTACACCTCTCTTACAAACCCAACATTTCAGTCCACATGGCAACCCCCCATTTGGCTATTCCTTAATCACCTTGATTAGGCTTGGGCAAATTAAAGGGCCCAAGAAGACCCCATTCACTTCCTAATGTGTTGGAGCGTGTCTTACTAGAGGAAGTTCGTAAGGGTACAAACACCGTTCACTGACTTTGTCCCTACACTCCGGCGGAAAAGCGAGACCCATAGTAGTATAGATTATGGTTTCCACATTTCTATATTTGGAAGTTGTACATGAATGAACTTTTTTTTATTTTTAATTTAGAGCAATAACCTCGCTCTGTAGAGGATGTGACGTATCATGTTTTTCTGTTTTCACTCCCTCTGGCTCACTATCACCCTCTCCCTCATAAATAATTATGCCATGTTGCTCTCTCCAATTATCTTCACCTCTCTCTCTCTCTCTCTCTTCATGGAGGAGGGGAGGATATCTTTTTGGAATCTGCTCACTCGATTCCTAAAAAGCACTCATTGCTAGAAAATTCTTGCCAACTAAAAAACCCCTCTTGGTCATGTAATCAAGTGTTTCTCTCTCTCCTCTTCTCTCATGTAGATGTGCATTTTACTAACATGATATCAAAGCTTTGGCTTTTAGTTGTCTTGTTGTGTGTTGGTGCTCTTTAATGTAAAGAATCGACTCCTATTCATCTTGTGGTACTATTATTCTTTCCCACTTTGAATTTTCCCATACTTCCTTAGTCATAGAGAACACATATTCAAGTGAAATTCATGAACATTAGTTTCATTTTTTTATTAAATGATTATTGCTTCTAATCCCCCCAAAAGGAAACTTTTATGTCAATTATGATACCAAACTAATGTTAAGTCTTTCTATTAAATCTCAAGTTAAAACATTATAGTGTTTTTACCTCTTTTCACCATCATTTGTATGCTTGCAT
The DNA here is from genome assembly GCF_041138505.1 of Cibotium barometz. Lineage (NCBI taxonomy): Eukaryota > Viridiplantae > Streptophyta > Polypodiopsida > Cyatheales > Cibotiaceae > Cibotium > Cibotium barometz. Next base: position 42,598,820 of record NC_141082.1, read on the forward strand.
TTTGAGGTCACTAAGGGCCAAAAAAAAACTGAGAGGTAATTCATGGATAGTGATGCTTCCTTGTAAAATAGTAGTATCTTACATCTCTTTAAATGTGGATGAAATGGGGGTGGGTGGTGAATTGATATTGAGAAGGTACCAATAATTTGGCCCCTCTACCCTACCTAATGATAAAGATTTCCCTTAATTGGTGCACTCTGAAAAGTAAATTGTGACAATGTAATCCTAATCTACTACTATTTTTGGTCAAAAAAATTCAAAGGGGCAATTCAGTACTTTACTCTCGTGGTCGGCCAAAAACTCAAAGCAGCAATGCATGGAAAGTGCTACTACCATATAATGGAAAACATGTTCATTAAATGGCTCTTCCTTGTAAAACTTAAAGGGGTAACTCATGGAAAGTGATACTACCATATAATGGAGAACATATTCATTAAATGGCTCTTCCTTGTAAAACTTAAAAGGGAAACTCATGGAAAGTGATACTACCATATAATAAAAAACATGTTCATGAAATGGCTCTTCCTTGTAAAACTTAAAGGGGTAACTCATAGAAAGTGCTCCTACCATATAATGGAAAATAGGTTCATTAAATGGCTCTTCCTTGTAAAATTTAAAGGGGTAACTCATGGAAAGTGCTACTATCATATATTGGAAAACATGTTCATTAAATGGCTCTTCCTTGTAAAATAGTAGTATCCTTCCTGTCTTTAAATAAGGGTGGGTAGTGAATTAAAATTGGGAAGGTTCTAGTAGTTTGGCTTCTCTGCCCTATCTAATGAAAAACCTATGATTGGTGGCTTTTGTTTAGAGAATTTATAAGGGTAAATTTTGATCCTAATCCATTACCAATTCACTTAGCACCACTACTATGGACACATAGAAGTTACATATTGTTCACCTCAACTAAAGTTGATTTACAAAATACCAATGAAACAAAGAAAGCAATTAAATGAACAAAAATTTAATCAAAAATCTACTATTTATCTAACACAACTTGGAAGATTCCTTTTTTTCCTTACTATCACATTCTATTTATTCATGATTACAATGGTCTCTTTCCTTGTAACAACCTCACAATGCAATTTTCATCTCTTTGATTTGTCTTCTTGTTGCAAGAAAAGTAATGAGGTTTTCTTCTCAAATTGTAACCTTGATGTTTTTCTCTCCTTGCGTGTCTTTGCAAGTGCACATTAAAGAAAATGTGGCCTCATTTTTTTGAGTCTATAATGAATATGGGTTTACAATTTTATGATTTCCTTTTTTGTTTTCCTTTCCACTTCTTTACTCCTCTTGTTTCTTGTTTCTTCTCTCATCATTATTATTTTCCTACCTTTATTTCTCTTTTTCTTATCAACCTTTGCATCTTTCAAGGAAGAAGACTAAGGATAGTAGATGAAAAAAAGGATTAAAAATATAAAGGATATCTAAAAGAAGAAGAAGCGAAAGATTTTGCCTTTTTGTTCAAAAGAATAAAGGGGTGGTAGCAATCTAATGTGCTCTTGGTTTTGCTACTATAAAGTGGTGTCTCAAGTTTTTTTTTAAAAGTATTTGTTTCCAGTGATTCAAAAATATCAAACATCTCTCAAGGGAACCTATCCTTGGTGTTTTCTAACAAAAGCATGTGATATATTTAAGCATGTTATGCTAAGCCTCAATTGAGCTTTTCCCATCATTGCTATATTGGCCATCTACGTGGACAAATTGATTAAGATATAACCGTGACACACACTTTCTATCATAAGGGAAATACAATCAAGAACATATTGAACCATAACTTTTCTTTTATATATTGGACAAATGCAGGAGCGAGTAACTTGATTTATCTGGCATAGTTGTTTGAACACCAAGATACTTTTTTAAATGTTTACAAAGAAAAATCTATCACAAGTTTTTGTCATTTAAATGCTACCCAATCATTAATAAGGTGTAAAATTATGTCCATGAGCTAATATGTGGATAAAGGATATTACCTTGCTTTCCCCAAAGATCCCTCTCTTGATTAAGTAATTAAGTGTTGGATGAGACATAATTGAAAAGTTGAGATTTTATAAATATATTAAGTGGGGTTTCCATAAGCAATAGCATCAAGCCATTCTATATATACTTGATCTAATATTTACTAAGTTGTAGGCCTTAGTTTGATAATCTTATTTAAATAATAAAGCCCTTGTAGTTGATTTGTGGAGGCCTGAGGAAAAATTTCTAATTCTAATTCAAACCTAACACTAATGCTACGCTTGGTGACTAGGTGTAGATGTCAGATTAGCCTTTTTCTCTGTCCTCAAAATGGTCACATGTACCTTAATATCCATTCAATGCCCCATCCTACCCATCCTATTTTTCACTAAACCTATTCTAAAAATTTTCAAAACATGTATGTCCATCTCTAACTACCCCATCCCATAATTCTCCCAACTTTCCAACCCACATGCAACATCCCCCTCATGCTGAATCACATGATATGTCCCCCCTTCATGCTAGCCCACTTTCTAAGGTGGCCCAAAAACCTGGATGGAGGTTTTGTTGCTCCAACAACTACTATGTGAAGGTCATCGCCATTGTCCACAAGATCTCAAGCCACCGCTTTCCCCTTCTTCCCACATTGTTTAGTTGTGGCTATGTTTATGCCTCTCCTTATATTGGTGTGCATGTGACTTTGTGTGTGTGCATGTCTGTGTGTGTGTGTGTGTGTGTGTGTGTGTGTGTGTGTGTGTGTGTGTGCGCGCTTTGTGCATGTACACATGCATGTGTGTGTGTGTGTGTGTGTGTGTGTGTGTGTGTGTGTGTGTGTGTGTGTGTGTGACACACACAGAGAGAGAGAGAGAGAGAGAGAGAGAGAGAGAACCATATTTATATGTATGGGTGTGCATGTGTGTGTGTGTGTGTGTGTGTTGGTAGTTACAATACTTTTGGTGTAGCCTTCGCCATACCATAGCCACATGGTGCATAGGACCCACAACCATGTGTTTGTCCAACTTTTCCACCTTATTTTTCAACTTGCCACATTCAGGGATTTTATATTCACGTGATCACAAAATTTTTCTTGTTAATAACATGTGTGAACATGTTATTAACATGTTCACATGTTAACATGTTCACAAAAAAGCCGGTGGCAAGCGACCTGGTAACCGGGAAAAATCCCGCCGGGCTTTTGATATACCCCGGCGGGCCCGCCGGGCTTATGCTTTACCCGGCGGGCCCCGGCGGGGTCGTCACATATCCCGGCGGGGTACATTTTTCTATATATATGGGCCCGGGGGGCCCTTTGGGATTTCATTGCTGACAGCATACACAGGTAATAAAAACTTGTGTGTGTGTGTTTGTGTGTGTGTTTGTGTATGTGGGTGTGTTCGTGCGGGCAGCCGCCCACTGTCGCAATGCGCGGCAAGATGTGGGTGGTCCGCCACACGAGGTATGTGTGTGTGGGTGAGTTCGTGCAGGCAGCCGCCCATTGTCGCAATGCGCGGCAGGATTTGGGTGGCCCGCCACACGACTGGTGTGTGTGTGTAAGGCCATTCTTCGGAATGGTGCTTACCCTGGGGCACTTAGTCGGTAACGCGGCTAGTCTGTGTCCTATGGTAAGTATGGCACGCCGTAGCGGTACTAGTCGGTAACGCGGCAAGCATAGTATCGTTATGGCGATGTCACCTTCCCTTCCCTTCCCTTTGTCAAATGCGGACATATGGTCGGTAACGCAGCCAGTGTGTGTTCGTATCCTATTGGTATTCCCATAGAATCGGGCGGCATTTTGTCGTTAACACGGCAAGTTGGTGTCGTCCGCTAGTGCATAAAATGTTTTTTGCATATTGCGGCATTTGATCGTTAACGCGGTCGAAAAAGTGTCGTAAATTTGCTTGTGTATTTCGGCATATGATCGTTAACGCGGTCGAATAAATGTCGTAAATTTGTTTGATTTGACTTGTATTGTTTTTATTGTGTTTGATCCATGCGATACTTGGTTGCTAACGCGGCATTAGTATTTCATGGATCAAAGTTTACATCATATTGTCTAACCGTTTTATTTTATAATATCGTGATTCGTAACTCGAAAAATATGAATCTCTCTTCTTACCCCCCTCTCTCTCATGATACACTTCACAACTCTTTCTCTATCTCTCTCATGATTCACTTCACAACACGATAGATGTGTAGATAATGATTTTTTTTCTCTCTTAAAATATACATACTTCTTAATAATTTCCTTTTTCTCCCTCTATTTACTTAAAAATTAAAACAATACATTATTTTTCTCTTTAGGAACTCCCAAAAACATTAAAAATGTGATTTAATGTTTCTTCTCTCTATCTGTCACAACTCTCTCTTCCTCTCCTCTCTCTCTCTCTCTCTCATGATACACTTCACAATTCTCTCTCTCTCTCTCGCAATGATACACTTCACAACTCTTTCTCTCTCTCTCTCATGATACACTTCACATCTCTCTCTATCACGATAGGTATGTAGATGAGGAGTGCTTTAGGATTACAAAACATTATTTTTCTCTCTTCAGGAACTCACAAAACTATAAAAAATATCATTTAATGTTTTCTCTCTCTATCTGTCACACCTCTCTCTTCCTCCCCCTCTCTCTCTCTCTCTCATTCGATAATGTATACACTTCGTAAGTAATAATGCGCTTGTTGCGGTTGTCTCACGTTCGATAATGTATTGCATGATGTTGAGTTCAGTAATGTTTGATATATTCTGTTTTTGTTTGTTCATTGATAAGTAATGATACACTTATTGCTGTTTTCTCACGTTTGATGATGTATTGGATGATATTGAGTTCATTAAAATTATTTGATATTCCGTTTTTGTATGAACATTGACGATATTGATATACTTGTTGCTGTTCTCTCACATCTGCTTGATGTTTATTTCAGTAATGTTTGATATTTTGTTTTTTTATGTTTAGTGTTATTTGCTAGATTTACGAAGACGATCAACATGCTTACTCCCGAAGAGCGCAAAATTGTTCTGCGAGCAATTCGCGTTGAAGCGGTCATCACAGTATCACAATGTACTGATGATGTCGTCAAGAAGATCAACGAGTCTGAGATACTCATGCGAGATCTCATAGACCAAATATGGGAAAATGCACAGCGGCGGCTTCGAAGCGGAGGCAACGCTGAGCTGCTGGATAGACAGAAGATAGCAGATTTCAACCATCAGCACATAACACGAACCATTTTGGGGAGCATGCGAGTAGCGTGCAGTGATCTTCGAGATGCTGCCCCGCCTGAAGCCAACATGCAACGTCTACAGTTATGGGACGTTGTATGGAGCGAGCAGAGGGCCAAGAGCAAGCGCATGAAGGCGTTGGATGCAGAGTCCCTTCCCAAAAGAGTGCGAATTGCCCAAGACGTCGCTGCAACGTCCAGTCAGGCAGATGCAAGTGGTACAGGTGTCATTAATCGTACCATCTACAATTCTATGTGCACACATCTTATTGGCATCCCGCACGAAGCTCTTCACGAAGGACGAACAATAGGGTCCGGTGTGTTTGGAACAGTAAAAGAGTATGCAATTAAAGGCATATCATTTTTACCGGAGCACATCACTTTTTGCGGAAAGCACTACAAAGGAGAAGGCAGCGCGAAGTTCGAGAGCTTCCAGGCAGAGCAGGGTATGCAAGTGCTACATCCATCGATTGTCCGATGCATTGCCTTTACAAAAGAGGCTCCTTGGATCACAATTTTCCCGTACTTTAATGGCGGCGCTCTTGGTGATACTCTACTGAAGGTTCCCTTCAGATTCAGTGAGTTCACCAGAGCCATTTTTCGTTTGGATCGAGGATGGAGACAACCGCCGCCTGATAATATCCCTTTAGGTCATCTAGAACTTTCAAAAATAAAAGAGGTAGTAATAAACATGCCACATATTATGCATGCCCTAGTGGAAGGTGTAGCGGCAGCGCATATGGCAGGTATTGTACATACCGACCTACATCCTTTTAATGTAGTGTTGGATTATACAAAAGAGCTAAAGCCACGCATAGGTATTATCGATTGGGGATTGCTGCTGAGAGCGCCCAAAAAACGGGTGTCTCTCAATTTTGTTTATGAAGCAAACAAGAACCCCGAGAAGGTGGCACAGGCAGTCTCCCACGCAGACAGAGAGCGAAATAAACGGCCGTGGATAGCCCCAGAGCTTTATGATCCATTTTTGGCAGATGCATACACTCCTGCATCTGATGTTTTTGCCTTGGGATATTTATTACAAACTTTATATGACTTTTGGAAGAAAGTGCAAGAGTTGTGGATGGATAATAGTTCCCATGACAAAGTTACCATGGATACTATTATTCATAGAGTCAAAAATTGGATGTTTCTGCCTAATCGCGATGAGCGAAAATCAATTTTGCAAGTAGTTGAATTTTTTAGGTCACTAAATACTGACCCTACGAGGGCACAACGTCCTCTTGTAGAGCTATCGGTGGCATTCACCCCGACTTTGTAATGATACAGTATCAAGAGATGAAGTTTCAGGAATTTGAGAATTTGATGTGTCCAATGTTTCAAAATTTTGTTTCTCTTCAAAATTTATTGTGTCCAATGTTTCAAAATTTTGTTTCTCTCTTCATTGGGTCTTTGCAATATCTCTCTCCTCTTCTGGTGTTTAAGTTTATGTTTTCTCTTTAAAATTTGATGTGCGAGCATTGTTTGAAGTGTTTTTGGAGTCAAGTGGATATTTCTCATCGAGTCTTTGCAATACATATCTCCTCTCGTTGTGTTTGACTTCAAGATTTTGAGAGCAATGGTCAATTTATCTTACGTTGATCTTTACAGTTCATTAAAATCCTAATGTCGTTTACGTTCATGCAGATATGGAGCAAGCGCAAGCGAACGAGCATCAGGAGTTAGCCAAGAAGGCATACGAGAGAATGAAGGCCCTTGCACATGGCCTGATAGCCCGCGAAGCTACAAGAACAGCGTGCAGATTATCGAAATGGACAAATCCAACTTATGCCCAATGGAAAGACATAAACAAACGGGTAACCACAGAGATGATAAAGGCAATATGGCCATGTCCAGATGGCGAGATAAAGAAGGGAAGATGGAAGATTTCTCGTTGCACTAACAATGATATCAAAGCTAATGCCGAGCGCATTTTCTTGGAGGTGTACGGCCGTCCTCTCCATAACGCCGACGCTCCACTGTATTTTGCTAAAATGCTATATGCTCACTTTGTACTGGAAACTCCAGTGGACTTCGCCTCCAGAGAGGCCACTGTCAACACCCACGACATACGTGAAGAGACAGTTACATTCACAAGAGAAGAACTTGCTCTTATGGTGGAGGGCGCCGGACTGGAGCTAAACCAGGTCAAAGAAAGCTTAGGGGCACAGCTAGCAGAGAAGGAGAAAGAAGCTGACCGATTAACTCAAGCGTCAACTCCTCCCCCGGCCAATAGAGGAATTCAAGAGCAGCTAACAAAGATCAGCCAAGACGTGCAAAGCATCTCTTCACGTATTGCTCCTGTGTGCCAAGGAAACCACATCTCTCATTTTTTGATACATCCTGATCTTGTGGGAGTTTCTGCTGAGGCTACAAGTTCCTCCACCCCCCAATGTCCTGTATGTTACAAAGTATTCGATGGGTGGAGCGGCCAGTATATATTACCATGTGGACACTACTACCACTTAATATGTTTAGTGAGACAAATGCAAAATACTTCCACATGTGCATTGTGCAGTGTCCCAATAAATCAAGGTATTTATACAGTGTTCGGCATGGCTAGCGAATATAAACCACCAGGACCTTTAGATGCAACTCCTAGTGCAATTCGCAATTTATTTCAAGATGAGAGCTAAGAAAAACAAATTCTACTTTTGTATTGATAATTTCTCCAAATATGATCATTTGTACAAGTACTTTTTATTAAATTAATGAAGTGACTTCTTCCTCCATGTCAGTATCTTGCTCCAAAATTCTTTCACCGTTTACTCTCTCGTCTGCTAAATTAAGCTCATCTAAGTCAATGTCTAAATTGTCTTCTATCTCAAGGGTGGTGCACAACGTACGTCCAACATCAAAGTTCTCGTCTACATCTTCACAATTGTACATCCATCTGGGCATATCTTCTTCATACTCTTCGCTTTCGATGTCTCGCAAGATCTTTTCATTGCAGTACATGTAAACAAGTTTATCTGCTCGATCCGCAAGAAGTCGATTGCGAATAGTACTATGAATATATTTATACATGCTCCAGTTTCTTTCTGAGCCTGAGTTTGAAGAGCACTGACTTAGAACCTTCATCGCAAGGTTGCGCAATAAAGCATAATGCTCACCACCATTCATCATCCACCACTTCCATGCAGGTTGCTCTTTAGCCATTTGTTGAACAAGGGAGTTGGAAAATAAACCCTCTTTCAACCGAAATGAGGTCATCTCCTTTATGCACTGTACACGATCATCATCATTATTATAGAAAGTGTTTACCACTTTATAAAAATCTTGCACCACCTCAACGTTGGACATCAAATCCATATTCCAATATTCAGGATCTAACATGTAAGCAGCACTGTGCAGTGGTGAATGCGCTCCAATCCATCTAGCATGAAAGTACTTCAACAGAACTTTTCTTTGTCTACTAGAGAATGGTACACGCCATTGCTTCTCCACCACTGAATGCTCTAATTTCTCAGGACACTCCAAACTCCGCTGGACAGTCCACCATTGCATCCATGCTTTTCCGAGATTAGGCGCTCTTTGATCAAGGCTTCGTACAGCATACATAACAGGCATCATTACATGGTATGCATCCATCACACTGTTCCACCAACTTCTTCTCGTAAGCGCTGCCTTCAAGACTTTGATTTTCTCTTTCACTTTTTCAAGTTGAGTGCTCTCCCAGTCATGAAATGCCATGCATGTAAATGTTTCACAAACTGCATCTTTATTTCTAAGAAGAGACTCAAAAGTGTAAAAGTGAGTGCAAAACCTAGTCTCCGCTGGAAGCTTTAACATAACTGACATGCGAGGTCGAAACATATCCAAAACTCTCTGTCTCTTGAGCATGAATTTCACAAGCTGGCGAGCAGTGTCGACGATTGAGGCAAACCATTTGGTATCATCAGATTTATACCAATCTTTTAATACAAGATTCAAACTATGAGTATTGCAGCCTACCGGAAAAATATGTGGATATTGTCGCTGTAGGATTCTGGATGCATTTTTACAATTTTTTGCATTGTCCATGACGACTTGGACTACATTTTTGGCACCCACTTCCTCTATCACAGTGCTAATAACTTGAGCAATGTAAGCCCCAGTTTTGATTGAACCAGCTGAATCCACGGCACGGATGAAAGTCTCACCTCTAGGTGAAATAACCATTACATTAATTAATGGTTTTCTTTGCACATTAGACCATCCATCACTTACTATACTACATCCAGAAAGCTCTATATTGCTAAGAATAATTCTTTGTACACGTTCTTTTACCTGCGCATAACATTTCTCTAATAGATCATTTCGCATAGCATGGTACGTAGGCGGTGAAAACCCTGGTCCAAACTCACCAATTTTCTTCCATGCTCTCTTCCAATGCTCACTGTCCACCATCATCATAGCACTCCCAGAAAAGTAAATCGCTTCAGCAAGGACGAGTTGTGCATCATCGAGTCGACCTTGACGTAGGCTTTCTTGCAATGAAGTTTGACGCATGGGTATATTTCCTACGTCAAAGTTTTGCTTGCAAGAAGATGCACTGGGTAGATTACTTTCTGGCTGCATATTGCCGTTCGGGGTACAAGTAGGCGATGTAGCGGGAGTTTGATGATTAGAAGAACAGTGTTCTTGCTGCCTTGATACATTAACGGGAGGAGTGTCATGTTTTCTTGAATCTTTCTTTTGAATTTCTTCTCTTATGCGTTTGGCCACTATAGGTGCAGAGGGGTGGGTACATGACTTTTTCTTCGGTCCGCCTAAAAAGTGTTCTCTTAGTCGAGGCGCCCCACCTGATTTTACTGCATGGCATAGCTTACACTCCCAATCTATGAATCGATCACCAACGTTAATTGCATATTGCCACTCTATCCCAGGTGCCTTTTTTTTCCTGCTATTTGAAATTTGGACTCTATTGGAGCTACCACTGGATCCAACATTGTCCTCCATCTCAACAAATAGCCTATTCAACCAAGCATATAACAATGAATACACAAATGAAAAAACAACAAATCACTCACGTATAACAAAACATACATCTGCAGACAAAGTACTTCGAAACTATCTTGACAAATACAAAAGATCATCACATAACACAAAACTATTTCAAACTATCTTGCAAGGTCTTACTACAAAACTACTTCGAAACTATCATGCACATTGCACCCCCAATGAAGGATGCCTTTTGTACCCAATTAAGGATACTTTACACAATCAAAGATCTATGCTTGCCCAATACTCTAGTATAGGACAATAGACCTTCTCTAACATTCACAAAAAAAATCAAAGATCTATGCTTGCCCAATACTCTAGTATAGGACAATAGACCCTTGTCTACTCTAAACTATATCAAGTATCAAGAACCAATACAAGCCCCTAAGCAGGACTCTTGGCTCCATCAAACCATTCATAAAGCAGAATGAGGTAGATTACGTACGTGGCTCAAATGCAAAGCTGAATGACTCCAAATTTGTCCCTAAATCTCCGCAAGTATTAGCTACGAACCACACCCTGCCCCCAGTTCAAAGAACTAAGGACGAGTGGCCCAATAGCCTTAGGAGTGCCTACAAGGAAAGACGACAGCCCCTAAAATAAGGACGTTCTTCCCAAGAGGACACTTCTAGCAACTCGAGAGCTCTACAAGTACTTTGAGGAGAGATATCGCGCCCCCAAAACAAGGACTATCTTCCCAAAAGTTGTACGACGGGTGTCGGGCAATGTTTATATACAGAATAATACCCCGCCAGTTTTTTTCTTTTCCCGGAGGGCCCGCCGGGCTTTTAGCTTTCCCGGCGGGCCCGCCGGGAAAACCTCATACCCCGGCGGGCCCGCCGGGAATGGTAAAAGCCCGGAGGTATTACTGGAATAGTGGGTTCCGGCAGGTCATTTCTCAGGTCGTGTGAATATACATTGTGATCACAAGTTTTAATATGTTAACAATAGGTTTTGTTAACGTGATCACGAAATTGTGAAGACGTTAATGAAATCCCTGGCCACATTGCCATTGTCTCGAGTCCTTGTGGTGAGATGCCCTACACACAACGTGATTTTCTCACACCTTGGTCCTCTGTGCTTTATGCATTTCACATTTCTAGAGAAAAAAGAAACACAAGGGAAATAAAGACAGAGAAAGAAAAAGGAGGAGCAAAGAAGGGAACTAAAGCGACAGAAACAAGAACAAAAATAAGAAGAGAGAGAGAGAGAGAGAAGACGTGAACAATGACAAGTCTTTTAATGTTTTAACCACACCAACATTCCACATGCAATCCATATTATGGTGAGAATGGTACTTAGAGCATTGCTTCAAAAACCTTGTTTGTAGTGCAATTTTCTCCATTGAAATCTAGAAAACCTCGCTTGAAAATTTGGGATTGTCTTTATTTTTAAGGGACAAAAATCAAACATTCTAGTGATAATCCTGATATTTTCTTACTTTTTAGTATTGAGTCTGATTTACTTCTAATAATTCCCTACATTTTGATGGTTGGAATCTTGGGGGGTTCACCTCTAATAAATTTTAGGTGTCACATGTGCTCAAGGGGTATTTTAAAAATCCCGATACACTTACATACTTTTATGAATAAAATGACCCCTTTTTCTTTATAAACTCACTTTTTTTTTCCCAGATTAGTTTTTAAAACCCCTCCTATAAATGTAATTCTATAACTTTTTTAAATTAATATACCCCTCCTGATAAACTCAACTGCTACACTTACATATGTTTAGGTGAAACCCTCTGAGGTTGGAATAAACATAGCTTTAGTGCAACAACTTGAATGTGGGATCTCTTCTCTAAGATGAAAGTGGAGCCATTCCATACCATTTTTACTTATTTCTCTTTCAACATATGGTGTCTTCACTTCTTACTATGGCCTTTGGTTTCTACCTGACGCTTTTAACCTTTCGTACTTTTCATTAACTCATTTTCCCAAAGTGGCATAACTTCAAGATCAACTCATTCCAACAATGTTTTTACTGGGATACTAGTTCTTTTTACACTTGGGACCAATCAAGGCACTTAATATGATTAAGTAATTGCTTATTTTTACATTTAAAAGCTAGTACTTTGTTATTTTAATGGGCATGTGAACAATCTCTTAACTAAATGTAAGGTCGTTTGAAAACACTTTAGTGTACTCACTTTGAAGCTAGGTCTAGTGGGTATATAAAGAACCCTCATGTAACATTATATATAAGTGCAATCAAGCCAAAGCAAGTTCCCTTACTCTCTCTCTCTCTCTCTCTCTCTCTCTCTCTCTCTCTCTCTCTCTCTCTCTCGTGTAAGCGTGTGTGTGTTCATGCATTCAAGTGTTTTTATCTCTCCTCTTCTCTCCCATATATTGGTGTTTGCATTGGCTTTGAGTTGTCTTGGTCTGTGTTGTTGCTCTTTAATGTGTTGTTGAGTCATCTTGTGTTGTTATTATTCTTTCTTGCTTTTATTTTTCCCATACTTTCTTGGTCATAGAGAACACATATTTAAGCGAAATTTGTGAACATTAGTTTCATTTTTGTATTAAGTGATTATTTCTTCTAACCTCCCCTAAAAGGGACACTTTTATGTTAATTATAATACCAAACTAATGTTAAGTCTTTAATTAAATTACAAGTTAAAATATTATAGCAATTTTACCAATTTTCACCAACATTTGTATTTCTGCATTTTGAGGTCACCAAGGGCCAAAAAAACTCAGAGGCAATTCATGGATAGTGATGCTTCCTTGTAAAATAGTAGTGTCTTAAATCTCTTTAAATGGGGATGAAATGGGGGTAGGTGGTGAATTGATATTGGGAAGGTACCAGTAATTTGGCCCCTCTACCCTCCCTAATGATAAACATTTTCCTTAATTGGTTCATTTTGAAATGTAAATTGTGACAATATGATCCTAATCTACTACTATTTTGCTCAAAAAGCCTCAAAGGGGAAATTCACTATTTTACTCTCATGATTGGCCAAAAACTTCAAGGGAAAATGCATGGAAAGTGCTACTACAATATAATGGAAAACATGTTCATTAAATGTGTAATAGGATCTTTCTCAAGTATTCACATCAAGGTTAATAATCCAATTAAAAGAGAAGAACCACCTTAGAATAACACATGAAAATTGATACTAGATTGCACCCAATGCTTTTGTCTTTGTCTTGAGTATTTTCTACCTATGCATGAACATGCTTTTGTCTTTGTCTTTAGTATTTTCTACCTATGCGTTCATGCTTTTATTTTTATGTGTTATTTTAAGGTGGTTCTTCTCTTTTAATTAGATTATTAAACTTGACGTGAATACTTGAGAAAGATCCTATTACAAAATGGCTCTTCCTTGTAAAACTTCAAGGGGTAACTCATGAAAGTTCTACTACCATATAATGAAAACATATTCATTAAATCGCTCTTCCTTGTAAAACTTAAAGGGGAAACTCATGGAAAGTGCTACTACCATATAATGAAAAACATGTTCATTAAATTACTCTTCCTTGTAAAACTTAAAGGGGTAACTCATGGAAAGTTCTACTACCATATAATGGAAAAAATATTCGTTAAATCTCTCTTCCTTGTAAAACTTAAAGGGGAAACTCATGGAAAGTGCTACTACCATATAATGGAAAACTTGTTCGTTAAATGGCTCTTCCTTGTAAAACCTAAAGGGGTAACTCATGGAAAGTGCAACTAGCATATAATGGAAAAAATGTTCATTAAATGGCTCCCTTGTAAAACTTAAAGGGGTAACTCATGGAAAGTGCTGCTACCATGTAATGGAAAACATGTTCATTAAATGGCTCTTTCTTGTAAAATAGTAGTATCCCTCATTTCTTTTAATGGGGTTGGGTAGTGAATTAAAATTGGGAAGGTCCTAGTAGTTTATCTTCTCTACCCTATCTAATGAAAAACCTTTGATTGTTGCCTTTTGTTTGCAGAATTAATAAGGGTAAATTTTGATCCTAATCCATTACCAATTCAATTAGCACCAGTACTATGGAAACATAAAAGTTACATGTAGTTGATTTGAAAAATACCATGAAACCAAGAAATAAATGAAATGAATAAAAAGTTAAACAAAAGTCTACTACTTATCCAACACAACTTCGAAGTTTCCTTTTTTGTCCTTATTACTGCCACATTCTATTTATTCATGATTACAATGGTCTCTTTCCTTGTAACAACTTCACAATGCAATTTTCATCTCTTTAATTTGTCTTCTTGCAAAAATAGTATTGTGGTTTTCTTCTGAAATTGTTACCTTGATGTCTTCTTCTCCTTGCATGTCTTTGCAAGTTTGCATTAAAGTAAATGTGACCTTTTTTTGAGTCTATAACTCCACTCCTCTTGTTTCTTGTTTCTTCTCTTATCATTATTATTTTCTTACCTTTTTTTCTTCTTCACCTTTTTGAATCTTTCAAGGAAGAAAACTAAAAATAGTAGATGAACTGAAAGATTAAAAATACAAAGGATACCTAATTTAAGAAGAAGAAGTTAAAGATTTTACATTTTTTTCCAAAAGAATAAAGGGGTGGTAGCACTCTAAGGTGCCCTTGGTTTTGCTACCATACAGTCGTGTCTCAAGTTTTATTCTTTTAACTATTGGTTTCAAATGATTCAACAATCTCACACATCTCTCAAGGGAATCTATCCTTATTGTCTTCTAACAAAAGCATGTGCTATTGTTAAGCACATTATGCTAAGTCTAATTTGAACTTTCCCATCATTGATATATTGGCCATCTAGGTGAAAATTTTGATTGAGACATAACCATAACACACTTTCTATCATAAGGGAAAGACGATAAAAAACGTATCGAATCATAACTTTTCTTTTATATACTAGACAAATGTGGAGCGATTAACTTGGTTTATCCAACATAGTTATTTGAACACTAATAGAACTTTTTTAAATTTTATAAAGAAAAATCTATCACATTTTGTTATCATTTAAATGCCACCCAAATCATTTAATAAGGTGTAAAATTATGCTCATGAATTAGTATGTGGATAAAGGATACCTTGTTTTTCCCAAAGATCCCTCTTGATTAAGTAATTAAGTGTTAGATGAGATATAATTAAAAATTTGATATTTTATAAATATATTAAATAGGTTTTCCATAACATTAATCCATTCTGTATATACTTGATCTAATATTTACTAAGTTGTATTTTGATAGTTCCACTTAAATAATAAAACCCTTGTAGTGGAGGCCCTAGGAAAAATTTCCAATTCTAATTCGAACCTAGCAACAATGCTCCAGTGTATGAGTTTGTGTGGATGTCATATCAATCGTTTTCTCTCTCCTTAAAATGGTCACATGAACCTTATTATCCATTTTTCTCTATCCTCAAAATGGTCACATGAACCTTGATATCCATTCAGGGCCCCATCCTACCCATCCCATTTTGCATTAAACCCAATCTAAAAACTTTCAAAACATACATGACCATCTCTAATTACCCCATCACATAATTCCCCCAACTTTCCAACCCACATGCAACATCCCCCTAATGCTGAATCACATGCTATTTCCCCCCTTTGTGCTAGCCCACATTCCAAGGTGGCCCAAAAACTTAGATAGAGGTTTTTGTACTCCGACAACTACTATGTGAAGGTCATCGCCATTGTCCACAACATCTCAAGCCATCGCTTGCCCCTACTTCTCCCCATTGTTTATTTGTGGCTATGTTTATGCCTCTCCTTATATGGGTGTGCATGTGACTATGTGTGTGTGTGTGTGTGTGTGTGTGTGTGTGTGTGTGTGTGTGTAAGTGCATGCACACACACAAATGTGCATGTGTTTTCATGTATGTGTCTATGTGTGCGTTTGGATGTGCATACGTGTGTGTACATGTGCGTGTGTTCTTTGTGCATGTATATGTACATGTGTGTGTGTGTGTGTGTGTGTGTGTGTGTGTGTGTGTGTGTGTGTAAGATATATATATATATGTATATATATATATATGTGTATATATATATATATAGATAGATAGGGAGATTGAGACAAACAAAGTAATTTTTTCATCTATGGGTATGCATGTGTATGTATGTGTGTGTGTATGTGTGTGTGTGCGTGTGTGTGTGTGCGTGTATGTGTGTGTGTGCGTGTGTGTGTGTGTGTGTGTGAGAGAGAGAGAGAGAGAGAGAGATAATTATCTACATTGTGTGCGTGTTATGTGTGTGTATGCATGCAAATATATGTGTTGGTGTATATTGGTAGATGATAACTCATACTCTACATTTTCCATTTGCTCATTGACATGTGCATCTTGGAATCCCATGTGTACATTATCTTGATCTTCCACTAGAACCTTGATGTTTCCATCTTACTCCATCTCTTCCATAAGCTCTTGAATGTCTTCATCTTGGAAAATAGTCTTGGAACGAGAAGCAACTTGTATGACATACCACCACTTCTTGGCATGCATGTTTGATTGAAACACAACCTATTCAGAATGAGGGGGATTAAGTATTAAGCATGAACATATACTGTAAGTATGGAATGAGTCACGTTTAATAATGATGTATTTGTTCACAATGTTGAGGTAGTACAAAGGTGTACTTATCCTGTTTGCCAAAACTTTGTTAAGTATTGCCCCATGACCCCACTTGGATGCCTTCTCACAATTGCTTGAGGACTATGACACACCACATCGTTGATTCATTTGACATCCAATATGAAGATATCAAATGTCCTATGTCCAGCCTTGATGATATTTTCAATCATGCAAATGATTTCCTTGGGGGACCACATGGAATTATAAATGGTACACTCCAAAAACACCTGATAAACAATATATATGTTAACTATATAAAATTAACGCTTTTATAGTCAAGTAGCCTTATCTTTTGACTCAATCAAATCCAAACTAAGTCTCCTAAGGAAACTTCCTACACGCTTACACACACACACTTGCACAATATCAAATCTAAGCCTAAGAGACTATTCACACACAAACACATACTAGTACACTCATAAGGAGTGTTTTCACGCAGTTACACACTACCGCTATATATTTATCCTTTGGCATTGGAACCCGTACAATGATAAATGGCTAGAGAACATGTGTTGTCTCCAAGAAACCCCCCTATGTTAGGGCTCATCCAAACCCCCCTTGCACATCCAGCAAGAAGATTACCTGGTGAATTGCAACTGTCGTGAGGAATTTTCCATTGGTTGATCTCGTAACTCTTGAGATCTCCAAGCTCTACAACTCCTTGAGAAGTAGTTCCACCACGCCTCCTACGAGCATTGTCACAGTGTCGTATTTCACTACGTGTACTCATCCCTCCTCTCACCTCACTTCACTCACACACACTCGTCCCTCCTCTCACCTCACTTCACTCACACACACTCACTAGCATGGGTTAGAGAGATATCAACAAGAGGACTAGCAAGAGCAAGACTCTATTGCTCAATGGGAGAGTCTTTTGTATTATGAGAGATATTCACTTATATATATGACCATAAGTGTTTACACTCACTTAAACTATGGCCGGCCACCAAGAACTTTAGGCTCTCATAAGAGGCCTAATGCTATTACAATGACTACTCTCATAATATATCCATGAAGTACATCACTTGGAACTTCATCCTAACTTACTACCACACGCTCTTGAAGCAAAAATCACCATAAGTATTCCATCGGACTATTACGAGTGCACGTCCAAGTTGTAGATTTGGACACCATTGCTTCATATAGATCTTGAATGTATGACCTTTTGGTATATCTACCTTGACTCCTTGATATAAGATAATGGAGGTAGCTCTTGTTAACCCTAAGAATGGGTTAACATTTTTCCTTTCCTAATGTGGATCGCATCCTCTCATGAACGCGTTAAAGACCTTTGTGTGGGGAGAATTGACAAGTTTTATTGATGGCATTTGATGTTAAGTGACATTCAATGGTCTTTGTTTCTATGGAAGGAATAATAAAGGCTAGTTAGTAAATAAAAAGGTTAGTGATTAGCGAGAATTCCTAACGGGTGGAAGTGGTGGGGGTTTATTGTTGCGAGTGATTGCATTTTTATATTTTTGTTAGCATGTTTTTATATGGGTTATATTTTTTGCTAACTTTGTTTTTGGCAATCATAAGCAGAGTTACATGTGATTTGTGTTAGTTGGGAAACTAAGAGATGTTAATGATGGGGGAGAAGAGAAGGAAGGATCTGGAGGAACGTAGACATAATCATCAGAACGAGATTGTGATTCCTAGTTCCTCATCTAATTTATTGAAGCCACGTTCATCATTTGAATAATTTGGCCTTCGATGATGTCCCCTTTTGTGGTAGGATTCTTGTCAAATGTTGTTGAGTAGGACTTGTACCTGCATGCTTCTTTCCATGTGCTTTTTATGATTTTAAGAATGTTTAAGTACTCTATGAAGCAGATAATCATGAAGTACATTAAATGAGTCAAATGGACCCTTATTAAGCTACTGCTTTGTTGAAGTAGCCATTGGTTGGTGAGGCATGAAATAATTATGGTAACTTGCGAGGCTAATTTATCTCTCTTCACTAAGGATTAGAGGTAAATGTCTTGTGAAGACTCAAGCTTTTATTTGGAGAGGTTTGCAATTTGAAGGAAAATTACAGGCGATGGGTTATACCAATGACCAGGATTTCACCCACCATGGCCCCCCCATCCCAAGATGTACCTGGAAAGTTGTCGATGATGAGGCTTTGGTGGAAATGTTCTCCAGTACATAAGTATGGATATGTACTCATGGAGCAGCTGCTACATTATCTTAGCCAAAAGAATAGTAAGCTATCAGCTTAACAAAAATGTATTGGCTATTGAAGATCATTAGGAGTTTCTCGTGATATTCTACCATTTTTAGGTAGGCCATATGTGTGACTTCCTTGTGTTTTTGTCTTTTTCTTTTTCTTTTTGTTACCACCTTGCGAGCAACAGGTTCTTGTGTCTACTTCCCTTTTTGAGAGAATAGGTTCTTATGTCTACCACGTAGTTTCTACACTCATGTATCTCATCCAGAGAGGTGAGAAGAGAACTGTGAGTTTGTCCTTGATGCGCTCATAAGTTTTCATTGCAGATGTGGGGATTGATTCTTGAATTTAATTTGTGGCTCAAGTGTTATCAAGGCGGTAGGTATAGCTTCTAGTTGAAGAGGAAGAAGAGGTCTCTTATGAGTCCGAGACTCTTCTTGATGTGGATCCAGGTGAAGACATGTCAAAGTGAAAGACTGTTTGATGAGGAGACATACCTTGAAGAGCTTGATGAAGAAGAACCCGGTATGCATGTTGAGAAAAGGAGGATAATGTTGATGTTGATGAAGAGGAGAAGCAAGTGATCCTCTTTGCCATCCAAGAAGAAGAGGACCACTTGTGTGTGGATGATGTAGAGCGTGACAGAATGGCAGGTGCATGGGACGAGCTTATGGCAATGGTGCATGAAGCTGAGGTAGAAATGACAAGCTTTCTTGATGAAGCTTCCATGTTTGATGAAGACCAACAAGGGGGTGGGCATGTGCTAGTCAATCCCAACAATGATGGAGAGGTGTTGCCAGTGCATGAAGCAAGGTGTGAGAATGAAGATGGTGCTGAAGAGCAAGGAGGCAATGAAACTTTTTCATTGTATAATGATGATGTGCTAGATGTAGATCACCATTTCTCTTTTTTCTCTATCCCTTCTTATCCTTCTTCGGGCATTGATGCTTTATATCAGGATGATGTGGCAAAGTCTCTTGTTTTAACTCCAATGTAAGTGCATGTGGCTGGTGTGATCAATGTAGGGATGTTTCCCTTGATGTTGTGTATGTTGATATAAGCTCGAACTTGACCAAGCAACATGATGTGGATGATGTGTGGGACTTCTTTGTGCAAGGGGAGTTGGATAGAATGGAGCCATCTTGGCAGTGGTGGCATGTGAACCCAAGCATGCAAATAGTGTGGCATGCTGCTTTTGTTGGAGCATTAGATGGTGTGGCTACAGGTACTCAGGTTCTATTGTTGGATGAGGATGAGCATGACAAGCTACACCGGTGGCCTTTTGATCGTGGTGGAAGGAAGATGGAGACTCCCACATTGGAAGGACCAAGGCTTGTGTTTGACCCAAGAGGAAGTTTAGGCAAAGGAAAGCAATGCTGCTAGACATGAATTTCCGCACACTGTGGGGTGGGCAAACATGTGAAGAGTTTTTTGCAAACCCATTTTGATGCTAGGGAAAGCGAGAATGGTAGGAGTGAAGATGATGGAGAGGTCTGCTTCTTGTGCATATTTGGTGTCTAAGGGAGCTCTTGGGAACTCGGGGGAATGAAGTCTTGCAAGGTGTAAAGAGGATCTCAAGACAAGCGTGGGAATGTGCCCTTGGCATAAGTGGATGACCCTTGTGTTAGGTGGGAATGAGGGCTAAAGGCCTAAAATCCAATTGAAATAATACTAAAGCTTAAAGCCTTAGGATATGAAGAAAGTAAGAATGGCGGCGTACGTGGGCAGACTCGCATCATAGCTAACCGAAACAAAGTATAGCAAGGAGATGGCAGCTTCATGAGCATGCACCGAGATGGTATGAGATGCCACGTGGGCTGACATGTAGGGAAGACATAGAAGGAAGGTGTATGAGGGAGGAGGAAGGCGTCGAACGATGCTGATAGCTTTAAATGAAGGTGACATCAAAGTAGCAAGTGTCATTGGCAACCAGATATACGAGGAGACTCTGCCAAACATCTATACCATGGGTGATATCGCTACAAACTAAGGAAGCAAGATGCATATCGGGTTGACCGTGAGGCTTTGAAAGAGTTTGATTAGGGTTTTTTGGAGAAGTTATGCTCTCTTGGAGAATGGAGTTTGAGTGGTTTGTCTTGCTGAGGCTACCCAAGAATTGGAAAAGTGTGCAAATACCAATTGATCTACCCAAATAATTTTTCCATGTAGAAATCTGTGAAGAGGAGGACCTCAACTGAAGAAGAATTGAAGACATCTTTTCATCTATCTTGACCCTATATCCTCTACCTTGTGTTTAGCCCTTTTGTAATCAAGTGAAGACATAATACTTTGTAGTTCCATCCATCAGTTGTATCACTCTGAAGGAATATTTTTTGTAATCACCTTGTCCAATTGCAAGAGGCTTCTTGCTGCCTCTCTTGCCATGTGTGTAAGAAAACTCAGATGAAATCAACAAAGTGTTCTTCCATTCCCAAAGAGTTTTCACATCATTGAGAGGTCCCTTGCCTTATCAAGGTGATTCCCTGGTATGCCAAGCTGGTGTATTTCTGCTTTGAGGATGGAGGGTTATTGTGTTGGGTGTTGGTATTGAGTCATTGCAGTGGTAGTTTGGATTGCTATAGGGGCATCCTTGTTTTGTCCCCAAACCTCACAACGTAAACAAATATTGACACACACACTAATTATTACATCTCATTTTCGAGGGACTACCCGGGCAGAGGATGCATGACTCAACACACATAACACATAGATGATTATGGGATTTAATAACACACATAACACATAGATGATTATGGGAGATTAAATCCCGCTTTAATGCCAATGATGTTGCCCTTTTGCGGCATGGTTTCCATGATTATGAGACTTGGGTCTCGTGCAAGGATAAAGTGCTTAGCAAATAACATTTTGTCGATGTAGATTTTTTTGACGATGCCTTTACCGTCAAGATAGTTGATATAATACTATGTGCTGATGTAGAAGGCCTCGGAGATACTCGTAATGTTATTGCATATGGTGGTTTTTGAGTACCAAACATCATTTCTATGGGGGAAGCCATGTGAACCAGCCCTTAATGATTAATTTTTAAAAGTATTATTTTATGACACATTATTCTCTTAAACTTGCAAGCACTTGTGTAGACAGTGTTGGGCATGCGGCGTGTAGAGGCGTGTATCCTTAGTTGGATGGAGAGAGATGGCGCGGCTAGTAAACTTGGCGTAGACTGGGTGTTGCTGACGGTCGATGGGCGCGCTGATGTTGCAGGTGCAAGAGAGCAGCCGAAAATGGTGACCACGTCGTGCTATAGATACACGAACTACAAAGTGACGAAGTCTAGGCGGCTGCAGCAAGTCGTGCAATCAGAAGCCCCCTGGTAGTTGAGAGCACAGACCAAGACCAGTCAGGCACAGGGTCTCGAAGTGGAATGTCGGCCTAAAGGCGTCAAGCACGACAGACTTGACATCACAGCCAGCTATGGCTAGGCTAAGTGTTGACGTTGACAATCCTAGGAACACCAACGGCACTGGATGAGGGCTGCCTGGGGTTGGAGGTCCAGCAGCAAGTCTGCAGTGTGAATGAATCCACTGCAAGTTTGCAAGCGTTGGTCGAGAGAGCAGTAGCAGTAGTCCCAAGCAGAACAGCAACATTCAATGTAGGAGTCCTCGCGCACGGCCCCAATAGTTTGTAAGGGTTAATGGCTCTGATACCAACTGAAGGTTAGAGCTTGCTAGGGTTAGGGTTTGTGTGTAGGCCTATGGAGTCTCAAAGATGAAAGCCATTGGTGTGTGGAAGAAGTCAAAAGAGAGAGAGAGAGAGAGAGAGAGAGAGAGAGAGAGAAACAAACTAGAGAAAGGAGAAAAATATTGCATGACTCAATGAATATTGATTGATATATTGAACCTCCACCAAGTACATGCTTTTTATAACAAATCTAGACTCAAATCCAATCCTAAGAGGCTATTCACACACAAACACACACTAGTACACTCATAAGGAGTGTTCGTTCACACATAGTTACACACTACGACTACATATTTTTCCTTTGACATTGGAACCCGTACAATGATAAATGGCTAGAGAACATGTGTTGTCTCCAATACCACACCCCAGTCAAGTTGCTTAAAAAGAGGCCTCTCTTATCCTTGAACCCCACAAGTGTGAGTAACCAAACTCCAATAAAAGCCTCACCTATGCAAGATCAGCCTTCGCCCCATCGAGTACCCCCCCTCCCCCCCCGCCCCACCCAATGCAAGTGGCCTCTCTAAAACCTAACCCAACTATCATCACTACCAATAACACATCTAACCTTACAGAATCCGGACCATTTGCTGTCTGTCCCCCCACCAGCACCAATCTTTCTATGAGAAGAGCAACAATACCAAAATAATTGCTCCAAGCACAAGGTTACTACGAAGACCAATTGAAAATCTAGGTACCCAAGCGGAAGGTTGCCAGTCCTATGCAACCCATGACTAAACCATATACCGAAACATCGAACCTCAACCCCAAACCAAAAGCATGGTTTGTCAAAAGGGAGATGTTGGAGGATGAGGGCTACTATATGGGGAAGAGACAAATATGGCTACCCAAAGCAACATAGTTCATGATGTCCTATTGAACAAGCCCAGCTGAGCAAGCCAACCTCCAAAAAAATGTGCTCCCAAAACATGGTGGGTGCAACATGCTTCTAGTGGCCCCCAAGGGTATTACTATATGCAGGTAACAGAAGCATTTGGGTCCTAAGGTCACACCATCGGTTACCCCAATCTCTTTAATCACAACAAAAAGCACTAAGGAGAGATGGCACTAGCAACCTAAGGTTCCCAACAACATGGAAACCCTCGACGAAAACCTCGCAAAAGACAAGGAGAAAATTACCCAATTCATGAAACCCCAAGACCATCTCCAAACATACTTGTGACATAATACTCCTTCCACGAGTCACATTCACCCACTTCTTCTCGTGTAGTAGAGAGCTTGCACCACAAAATTCCCTACTACTACCACTAGCCTCCCTCGCAAGCCTCACCATGTGGGCCAAAAATAGGCACCTCACCCTTGCTAGATGAATAAGGACACTCATTGGAAAATCTCATTAAAAAATGTTAAAGAAAGTAGCAAAGGAATCAAAGAAAGCAGTGTGAATGTTGTTTATAGGATGGAGAGTCAACCCCAATGCCCACATGTGGTTCTCTCATCATCACTGGCTTTCTCTGTACATCTCTGGATGACATCTCTGGATGGGATGGCCATGGTGGGTTAACACCTAGCCCATGGTATGGCCCATTGCCTTGATTGCATTGCTTGTGTGATCAAAACACCACCATCTCAGAGTGCAAGATGCACATGGACATTCTCTATGTATGTATGTTTCAATTTGTGCATGCATGTTTCCTTCTATGCATGCATGTTCACTTCTGTGGATGCACTTTTTCATTTGCACATGCATGTTTCTTTCTAGGTACATATGTTTGCTTCTACGCATGCATGTTCACACCTCAACATGCACATTCGAAGCTCTGAATGCACGTATGTCATTCTATGCATGCATGTTTCCAAGAATGGCCTACGAACATATGTACCCACTATGTATACATTCCCAAGTAAAATACTATAAAAACAAAGGACCCCCCTCTCATTTTTCACTATTTCCTCTGCACCTAGCCAAACTATTGCCCATTTTTTCTCGCCTTCTAGCCCTCAACATCCTCTATGCTCATCATGATGGTTACTGCTAGGGCATCCCATACCTCCTCCTTTGACATAGTACTCCTTACTCCCACCAAGAAGCAAAAGGAAACCAAGTTTACCAAGCACCTAGGGTATCAGATAGCTACCACCCACTTCTCCCCACTTGGTGTGGAGCTACTTTGAGAAGTCAGCAACCACATGATCCATAACCGGATCCAGTCAGACAAAATTGTCAAGCACAAGCTCACATATCATACCCAAGAGTGCTACTAGGCTATAAACAAGGACCCCATAGGTCATGGAGCACCTTACAAGCTCAGACTTGGAGGGCTTGCTACTCTTCCCATTGAGGGCCCTGACCCCACCACTTGCTTTTGATTTATCTCTTCCTATGATATCCATCTCAATATCAGAATTGTTTGTCATGCCATAGGTGCCGACCTAACCATAGCCCTCACCGTCGAAGTGGTCCATGAGGCCTTACACCTATCCTAAGCAAAATAACCATGATAGAAGCTTAGTGGCACATAGGGCATGGTTCGAGACATCATCAAGGGCTCAATCAAGGATGGTGTCAAAAGTGGGAAGACATCACCTGCTAGGATCTACACACCCCTACCCATGCCTTTACCATGCTAACCAACCTGCACTGGACATATAAGTATAGCCAGTGCAACCTCTCCCTTCTCACTCGCCTCAAGCTGGGTCAGTGGGCTGACCACTTTCATCATTGATCTCCATAGTATTTGTGCCAAACCCACTGGCAAGTTCAAGATAGTATTTTTATTCTAGTGCTTTAACTTTTAAATATAACAACAATAGTTTACATAAAACGATATATGGCCAACTCCTTGGGATAGTATTGTTATTTTAGTGTTTTAGCGGTTAAATATAGCGACAATAGTTGACATAAAACCATATATGGCCAACTCCTTGGGATAGTATTGTTATTTTAGTGTTTTAGCTTTTACACATAACAAAAATAAGTTACATGAAACCATATATGGCTATGCAATATATGTGTCACATTGAGATGATTCTAATATAGCCTACTATTGTGGTTTCTTACCACCATGTCCTTGTGGTTTGCAAATAAAGTAAATGATTCTTGCAAGCAATGACTCCATGTTGACAATATTCCAAAACACACTTGAGAGTGATGTACCAAGAAAAACTAAGAGAAATTTAAATTATATCTTTCATGTAGACAATGCCCTTGAGAAAACATGGGTTAGGCCCAAAAAATAGCAAGAGTTTTCATTCAGTTAGTCATTTTCATACCACCTAATCTTCCTCACACTCATCATCTACATAAAAGCACAATGCTTGGTGACACAATCATGGCATCCTTTTATTCTTATCATCAACCATTGTTTGTGTTGCAGCCTCTGCGTATGTGGGAACCATACTATCATGAGATCACAAGTACACATGACAAATGTGCCAACAACGAAGCTTGTAAATAAATCTTGACCAAAGGTAATAACATTATCAAATTTCAAGTTAAAAATACCACCAAAAAGAAAGTAATACAAAAAAAGATGCCCAGATCAGGAGAGTGAAAGTGTTCAGATAAAAATATCATTCAGTAAAGTCAGTAGTAATTCAAGGTTGGTAGAAGTCAAGGGTGGAAGGATGATAGAGCATCCACCCCATTAAGTTTAGCAGAAGGGAATGCCACATGCTTGTATTCTCAACAAGTTAAGGCTCATCAAAGTGGTAGCAAATACTTCTCCCATAGGGGAATTTGTTGTCACTCTGTTGGCATAAGCCTTGTTTACAAGCATGGTCAAATCTCCACTTATAGCATATGCCTCTGTAAGGAGTTATATTAGGGTTTGGCACGAGATTTGAAGCTCTTGGATTGGTGCAGGGTTTTGTGAGGACACTCTGTGATATGGTGTGGGCCTTTGCATTGCATTCAGTTACTTAGTACCATATTGTTAAGGCCTCTCGCTCACCATGGCTTGGAATAAAGAGGCATATTCTATGGATGAAACCTATTTAAAATACCCATCATACTAATGGCGCATATGGGTCTTGTTGGTCATAAAAGTCATAGCTCTATTTTCCTTATTTTTCTATCTCTATGGATATGTGCAGTTCTTGAAGAAATTGGTTAGGGTGGTCACGTAGCAAAGATGGACATGAAAACTAAGGCGGTCTATACATACCTCTCAATAAAGGGTTTTCATAGGTAAGCATTGGAGCTTGTGCCTATTAAAGAGTGACTCCTGGGGCTGGAGAGGCCAATGGTTGCCTTGGTAGGAGAAGCACCTGTCATGGGTCTCCTTGTTACCAACAATGAGCTATGTCATGGTTTATATGGCACTCATATCTCTTTGTGTGAATAAGTGTGGGTGTCTTACTTGAGGTTCTAGCTAGGGGTTGGCCTGCTTAAGGTGCTGGCTAGGGCTAGCCTTGGGGTTGGCCTTAAGGGGCTAGCTAGTAGCCTTACCACCACTATTGTTGGAATCAGGGATCGAGCTCTCCTAATGATAATTAACTATCGAATGAGATACTAATCCTACTGTAATGACAACACAATTAACATGATTAATCTAAAGTGGGTGATACCTAAGTAAACTCATCATGAGTGAGTAGTGCTAAAATGAACTCAAGTACAATTAGGTTACAAGATTGAAACTTTTACTCATATAAAGGCTTAAGATTTGTGCAAGTGATATGATTTCATTTCATAAAATGGTTCCCTTTTATATGAGGAGATACATCCTTGGGCTTGTACATCAATATGGGATAAATCCCTTTGTTCACGTGGCCTCGTGCTATGTTTTGCACTTTCTTGGCTACTCTTTCTCACTCCCTACCTCTTCTTTGTGCTCTTTGTTGGCACCACATTTCTCAACATCCCCCCCTTAGTGCCAAATCTTTGGGCTACTCAAGGTGGTCGGATGCAAGTTTTTACAATATATTTTCACCTCCCTTTGATGGTGATGACCTATCTTTGAGGCCTAGAGGTCATCTCTAAGAGTGAGGTCCTCCCCTTGATAGAGACTTAGCCTATCTTTGGGGTCTAGAGGTCTCTTCTAAAAGTAGGTTTACAACAATCATTATCTCCCCTGGGTGCTCAAATGGCTACTCTCAGGTGGTCAGGTAGATACACACTCGGGGGTTCACCTAAAAATATGTAATTATACCATGTAAGTTCAAATGAAGGGGTTTTTTAATTCAAAATTTTAAAGTAAATTTATAGAAATACATTTATAAAAAGGATTTTTTATCGATTTTGAAAAAAAAACTCGTAAGTCCATAAAGAAAAAGGGGTCATTTTATTGTTGAAAAATTCACAGGTAAGGGGTTTTTTAAATACCCCTTAAATGCACGTGATATAAAGGGTTTCTTTAAACGCACGTGATATAAAAAAAATCATAAGTATGGGTTTTTTTAAATACCCCTTGAACGCACATGATATAAAGGGTTTCTTTAGTGGTGCACCCCCCCAGGATACACATAACAAATGATTTTTGGCCTACTCATTTGGTGGCCTTTACAATATATGATTTTGGTTAGGGTAGTGGTTGGTAGCTCATTCTTTTCGTTTTGAATGCTCTTGGCTCTTGGCCTTTGACACGTCTTTTGATGCGGACTAGATACACTTTTCCATTCATGGTTTGCACATATATGCTCGCTTACTCATGTGGTTGCGGAGTTTTTACACGGGCTGTATGCTACTTTTTCACATGCACATGCATTAGCATGCTCATTTGGACGCTTACAACATGATAATTTCTGTTAAGAGTTTGTAGATGCTAAGGTTGTTTGAAGAACATGTTGATGATGATGACTTTAATGAAGTATACACTACTGCAAATGTTGCGAAAGGATTTAATGTAACCCATGCGAGAATTTATGATGATGACGAGTTAAAATCCTTGTTTCATGGTGCCCATGTTCATGATGAATCCCATGACAATTTTGGACATGCCCATGTGAACAAACTCTTGTATGAACTCGTGTGAACAACCTCTTACGAGGCTAAGGTTATTAACCTTAGACTTTTATTTATTTATTTACTTTTAATTACATCTTCTTCAACCTTATCGCTACTATGACTCTTCCACGACTGGTAACGGCGGATATTTTCTCTACAGTATCCTCGCGATGGCGTGGTTGCTCTCTCTACCTTCTAACAATTCTTTTGCATAGTATATGACAGCAACTTTCTCTCCCTCTCTATGTTGCGCCCGTTTGTTGTGCTTTGCTTTGCTTTGCTGCATCTTTCCTGTTGTTTGCTGTAATGCTCTTGGAATGCTTCCACAGCAAGCGCCCTGAACGTGGCAAGCATTACCCGTCTCCCATGGATGAACTCGCACTCTCTGAACCTCTGCAGGTCGAAGATCTCAGTGTAAGGTTGGAAGGGCGTTCCATGCCTGCCATCTCACGCCTGCCACCTCTTGCTCCACGCCAACTAGACCCCGTCATCTTCTACGCCTCTGTCATTGTTAGGTCTGCGCAATAAAACGCCTGCTGCCACCCGCCAACTAAACCCCAATTACTCCAAGCCTGCGCATTGCTATCGTTTGGCTGCCAGTTGGCCCTACAGCATCACCAAACCCTGCTCCTCTGTTGTCGCCTCCTCCACCACAACCCACGCCCCACCCCTTGCCACAGTCAGCGTTGCCCCTCATGCTCTTTCCAAAAAGCAAGAAGGTTGTATTTTTCATGCCTGAAGCTCCACCATCATTACAACTAACAAGACCACTTGATGCAGGTTGGCTATAGGACGTATTCCCGCCTATCAGTGTTGTGGAAAGGTTACTGTGCAGCCCTGGTTTTTCTTAAATCCCTTATGCTGAGTTCAGTTTGCCACCAACTGGACACTCTTGGTGGTGCTAATTAAAGTTATTCAACAACAAACCTGTTGGGCTGAAATTTAGGGGGTTGAATAGAAAGCCTGTAATTTCGGTGCCAGTTACGCACATTAAAAAAACGCGAGAACAAAAAAACAACCCCCCAAAAAAAAAAACAACCAAAAACAAACAAAAGAAAAAAAACCAAAGGAAAAAGAAAGAAAGAAGAAAAAAAAAACCAAAACAAAGAGAGAGAGAGAGAGAGAGAGAGAAGCTTCATTAAATGACCCGAGGTAGGAGCCTGTGGCCCTGGGCCCTATAACTTTTTCTTGCCTTCGAATAATACACGCATGTAGCATTTGCATAAGAGGCAGCAACTTTCCTTTCCCCTAGAAGAAGAGAGAACAACTAGTTTTTCTTTTCTTCAACTTTGTCTCTCTTAGTTATTGGGGTTCTTAATAACCCCAAGCTTGCTCTCCCTTGTTCCCCCTTGTGCTCCTCTACCATCTTCGTCGTTTCATGATTCATTAGTCATGTTTTGGTCTAATCCAAGCCTATATTGATCACATCCCTGACTCCTGAGTCCTGAGCTGCCTTCGTATTCTCCACTTTTCCTACCTAGCAAGTGTATTGGCACAAGAATTGATGCCTGAAATATGGGAAATTGTTATAGCTAAGGAAGAGAAGCCTAGGGTTAATGCTCAGAAATTATCAAAATTAAGAGCTCAATCAAAGGATCAAACAAACTTCACCACACTAGCACACATTTTTCCCAGAGAAACTCAAACTGGGCCTACCCAAGCTAACATGCCAGTGAGTTTTTTTACAAGCTATATGACCACATGGGCTTCTAGGGTACTTAAAACACTTGATTTGGAAATACAATATTGGGTACTTACAGATCTTGTAACGCATCAATGTTACTACATCTATTGGCAGGAGATTTTGTATGCAATCATGGGCACTACAACGGGAGTGGAACACCTCCAAGAGGTCATAGAGTGCATTTATTCAACAGTGCAATATTAACAACAACTCTAAGGGCACAATATACCAATAGGAGGCTCCCTACAGTCAAGTGTACCTCAAGTATCCAATGATCCTCTCGTGGACCAAGAGGAAACCCTCTCTTTAAGTCAGGCTAACCCTAGCTCTCCTTGTATTTCAAGCTCTCTATTAGACACAATAGCACCCACATCTACTAAAGGCATAGAAACTTTCATGCCATCTTGTTCAAACTTAAAATCTATGTAAATAGAGCCATCCCCAACTGACAAACTCATTGGAGATTCCACAAAACCTTTAGACAAATGGATTGATGAAACCCTCAAGGGAGTAGAGTGAGAATACAACATCAAAACCAATATGCTAATGGACCTACTCAACATGCAATCTCATCGTCTTTTTTGGCATGATATTACCTCAATGGTCTTCCAAGCTACGAGAATGGGCCACAACTCCAAGAGGTTCTTGAGTGCATTGATCAAACACTTGTGGATATACAAAAGGTACCAAACATTGTGACCTCTACTCAAAACACCTCGATGCTAATTAAGTCTTCTACCACAAAAGAACATCACACCTTTGTGCAAGAAGAACACCAAGTGGCAAACCCATCATGTGCTACCTCTATCATGCCACCACCAAGCTTTCCAAAAAAACAAACTCCAAAAATGCCTCCACATGAGGGGGATGGCAACAAGATACTCACTACCTATGTGGCTATGGCTGCCAAGGAGAATGAGTTTTCTAGCTCAACTGAGAACTCCAACATGGACCCACCACAAGGATGACCGAAATGCTAGTTCTATTGGCTCTTTGGACTCTATTAGCCATAGGCTAGCCTGAGCCGTGGGCCAGCATCAACCAGCGCTGCAGAGCAGCAACCAAACAACCGCATGTCAGCACCGCCAACTATCAGGGCCCGTTACTTTATTGCAGGAAATGACGCTTCCTTAAACACTCGACCGACGCATCTTATCATCACAGTACTGGTTCAAGAAGGCACTATCAAAGGATGAATCCGCAGCCTTGCAAAGGCTGGTTGTCGACTATATCATTTTTGTTTTGGATTGATATAAGTAGGATCATCCCCCTTTTTTTGCTATCTCTCTCTCATGTACATTCGTCTTCTTGTTACGTTTCTGTATATTTTAGTTATGTTGCATATGTTATAGTTATCTATTAACATAGGGTGTTTCGTTCACTGTTTTTATCAAGCAGACATCCCAGTAGTGTTCAGTAATCTATGTGCTGTGTTTATTGCGTTATTGCGTTAGATCTGTAATTGTCTGGTGTATGCTGTGTGCATAAATAGTGAATCTCAGTAGGTTGCAGTGGGAATACACAGTCATATTCCCCCGCTAACACTTTGACGACAACGATGCTTTTTGCACCTTTTTATTGTTGCCTTTTCACTTGCTACCTGATTGTCGTCTTGTTTGAGTGTCTTCCCCTTGTTTTCAAACCCATCCCTCAAGTCAGCATGTGAAAGGCACTATTTGGAGCGCAACAAAGTTAGGCAGTTCTTATTCGGCAACCTTGAAGACCAACCCCCATCCCACTCAGAAGAAGAATCACTCACCCCTACTTCCCTAACCTCACCAACACTGTTCATACCCCCGCACGACCACCCCCCCCCGGGGTCGCCCCCTCCGCTACCACAATATGTTGCCCTGAGCAGCTGTCAACGTCAAGTATCCCAAATTTTTCAAAAAATCCTTAGATGATGCAGATGATGCTGACATACTGATGTTTGACACTGCTTGGCATGTGAATGTATCTAGTCCAGCTGATCAGCAACTCAAAAAAATTGCCTTTGTTCCCACACTCCAAAAGAGTGTTGCTCTCTGGGTTGCTTAGTATGAGTATTCCCATTTTCCCACTTATGATGCCATCCGAGATGCATTCCCTCAAGGCTTCAAAGAAGACAAAACATATGTGCATATGGTGGATAAGCTGTGAAGAATGAACCAGAAGAGAATGACAGTGGAAGATTATGCTACAAAATTCCAGAAACTTATCCAAAGGCTAGATGCAGCTAATTGGCCAATAGAGGAAATTATCAACTTTTACTTCATGAAGGGCCTCAACAAGCAACTCAAATGCTCCGTTTGCTAGTGCTCACCTAGCTACAATTACCATGGAAGAGCTTGTAGACTTGTCTTAGAGCAAAGAGGGTGTTGGTAGCCTCGGGCAAAAGCAAGGAAAAATCCAAGAGTAAAAGGAAGTCCAAGAAGTCCTCTTTCGGAACTTCAGACGAGGAGGATGATTTCGATGATTCCACAGCCAATGAGGAATCAGAGGAGGAGGAAGGTACAAAACTAGGTCTAAGAGCAAGAAGGCAAGGAAAATAGCCCAGGAACTGGCTACAGCCAAGGCTCAGTTGGCCAGTGAAGGTACGAAGCCCACTCCTTCCGTCCAGTCACACATCTGGTGTGTGAAGTGTCGCAATTATGGACATGGAGCCAATGAATGTGGCCTCCTGAATGAACTCTGGTGCGCCATCTATAGGATAGCCATCCATACAACAAACGCCTATCGCTACAACGGTAGGAGATCCCCTCTACAGTCAGTAATCCAAATAGGGGTGGCAATAGTCCAAGCCACCCAACCCACGACCATGCTCGACCATTTCCGCAGACCCCAGGTCTGCCCACGCGAAAACTTTCCTCCTCGGGATGCAGTTGGTTCCCCGAGACGTATCCTCGTATGTTTTTACTACCATGGTCAAGGCCACCGGAAGTCGAAGTGTGAATTATGGAAAAAGCATAAAGTAGAACTAGACGGAGCCTAGGCCTCTGTGTGCAATCAACCTGCAATGAACGCGGTGGAAATCCAAGCTTTAGATGAGCAAGAAGTACCCCAGCTAACCAAACAGGCAGCTGAATCATCAGCCATGGCAGTGACCAGATCCATGCAACCCAAGAGTCCAGAAGCGATTCAAGTACCCACCCCGGCTAAGAAGGACAAGCAGAAAGGAGTCACCTGGCAGGAACAACACAAAGTCCGCACAGAAGTATCTACTTGGGTGGGAGAGTAGCAGGCCAAAGATGCACTGCAAAAAAAGCACCCAGAAAAGCAGAAGCCTATTTGTCACCCAGAACCACAACTCGGTTTTCTGGAGATGAGCCCGGAAGGAAAACAAGGCGAAGTGGCCTCGCTAGAAAAAACACATCGGCCACCAATGCAAGGTGCGGAGACACCAGGGCCAGAAGAATGTGTGGAAGCATAGAAGAAAGCTCACAGAAGCAGCACACCAGCCGTATGATCTATGGGAAGATTTAAAACGGGGCAGCCAATACACATGTCAGTGGAACAGTTACTTACACTGGTGCCTAGTTTCAGGGAACAGCTGATTGGTCACATGAAACCTCAAGAAGAGGAAACACCACCCTTGCAGCCATTGGAAACCCTAAACGTTGAAAGGGAAGATATCCCACCAAGGAAAGCCCCCATTTATGATGAAGCCATCCCAATGATCCAGGTCAAGTTGGCCGAAGTGGAGATAGCAGAAGTTCTGATGGATGGTGGTTTCAAAGTCAATATCCTATCAGATGCAACATGCACCATGCTCGGGTGAGTAGTTAGGAGCCGGCACCATTCACTGTCAAAATGGCAGATCAATGGCAAGTATAGCCACTCGGATTAATTGGGAACTCACAATGGAGGTATCCGGATACAGCTTTCAGATAGCAGTTGTAGTGCTCCAGATGGAAGATATCAAAGGTGCTTTAGTCGACAGACCACCCTAGCTCCATCAAGAATAGATCAAGCAAGATTGGGACGCAGATATGATTCCTATCCGGCATGGTAAGAAGAAAATCAAGACCAGCCTGACCCGAAGTAGCTGAAGGAGTCAACATGCTCAATTGGCTCTAGACCTCGACAAGGAGGAGGAGTATCTCAAACAAAATGCTCATTTAAGTAGCCTATTTGAGGTTGGTGGTCTAGAGAATGGACAGATATCAACTAAGAAGTACCCACAAGGATGAGGTTCTTAAGGATCACTCCGCCCCAGGGACAGAGGAACATAGTCCGAAAACAGAAGAAGATTTTTATTAGGCTATGGCTGAGGAAGGCACTACTCCAAGCTTACAGAAACTCATTGCAACAGAAAAAGCTTTCGGCAAGGATCTCAAGCACTCCAATAGAGTCAAAGAGGATGAACTCATGGAAATGAACCTCAAAACAGATAATGACCCCAAAATGGTCCAGGTCAGTGCAAAGTTAGACACTAAGTTCGGAGAAGAAGTTCGGGTGTTGCTCACTTCTTTCAAAGATGGACCTTTGCTTGGAGCTACACCGAGATGAAAGGGATTGATCCCCTCTTTACCAACACTGGGTCAATCTAAAAGAAGATGTCATCCCTATCCGATAACAAAGATATCCGATGAACCCGAATTATGCCAAAAGGGTGAAGGAAGATATAGATAAACTGCTACAAGTTGGATTCATATATCCAATAGATCAAACAACATGGTTGTCCCCAATCGTAATAGTGCCCAAGAAAAATCAAAAATTGAGGGTCTGAATAGATTACCGGAAGCTAAATGCAGCAACCATCTCAAATCCTTTTCCCCTGCCATTCACATATTCCATGCTTGATGTTGTAGCAAGCCATGAAATGTATTCATTTCTAGATGGGTTTAGTGGATATAATCAAGTACAAATGGACTTGGAAGACCAACACAAAACAACTTTCATCACAGAATGGGGGGCTTTTGCATCAAACGTCATGACCTTTGGCCTCAAGAATGCACCTGCCACATTTCAACGCATGGTTCATGAAATTTTTGCCAATTTCCTGACCTCTTTCATGCGAGTATTCATTGATGACTTTAGTGTTTTTGATAAAACATCTCAACATTTGATGCATCTACATTTGTGCTTGGCCAAATGCAGACTCTCCATATTAAGTCTAAACCCAGTCAAATGTGCCTTTGTTGTCCAAAGCGGAATGCTACTAGGCCACATCATTTCCAAAGAAGGGATAGCAGTTGACCGAGCCACCAGCGTTGAGGTAATCCGGAAAGCCCCACCTCCAACAAATGAGAAAGAGCTTAGAAGATTTTTGGGACAAGTCAGATGGCACAGTAGAATGCTCAAATACCTTGCCCATGTAGCAACCCCTTTCAATCAAAGAATGGTACAGGATCAAAAAACCTCTGACAAGTAGTTAAGGTAGGCAAATTTCAATTGGACGAAGAAATGCTACATCGCATTCTCGCATCTTAAGCTCATGCTGTCAGAAGCACCAGTGGTCCAACCTCCAAACTGGGACCTACCCTTTCATGTCTTTGTAGATGCCTCTGATGTCGCAATTGGCAGTGTGCTAATGCAAGTGGTCGAGAAGAAATGGTTCCGGCCTGTGTATTATGCCAGTCAAAGGCTCTCTAGAGCTAAGCAAAACTACTCAACCACACATAAAGAAGCCCTTGGCATGATCTACTCAGTAACCAAGTTCCGACACTACCTATTGGGTAACAAATTTACCTTTCATGTAGATCACTCCGCCTTGCTGTATTTGGTAGATAAGCAGAGTCTAGCAGGAAAGCTAGCTAAATGGATACTAATATTCCAAGAATTTGAGTTCACAATAGTGCACACCCCAAGTGCCAATCATATAGTGGCAAATTATTTATCCCGACTTGAGGCCCCAACTGGAGTGGAAAATGACCTACCGGATGCTAAACTATTCACAACTCACACAATCACTCCCATCCCCCAAACATCGTATGATGAAATGTAAACATTTGTTGTCACAAGTCTAATGGAGGATAACCTTTCCAGAGATCAACGAAAGCAGATTGCTATCCCCGCAGAGCCGGTACTTTCAGGTCATAGCCGACTAGGTTTATAAGAAAGGGATTGACCAAATCCTTCGGAGGTGTATCCCACCACATGAGCAGGAAGCTACCCTCAGAGAATCTCACCAAGGAATCAATGGAGGACACTTTGTTAGAGAAATCACCAAGAGGAAAATCCTCCAAGCATGACTCTGGTGGCCGATAATAATTGGTGATTCCTACAAACGAGCTAAGCAATGTGATGTATGCCAACGTCTCAACCAGCCAACAGGACATAGGTAAGATGCCACATAATCCAATCCTTTCCCTAGAACCATTCTAGAAATGGGGCCTTGACTTCGTTGGCCCATTTAAGCCCCCAACCCATTTCACCGGTCTTCACAAGTATATCTTAGTAGCAACAAACTACAGCACCAAATGGGCACTTTGTCAATGATGTCATCAAAGAACTGGTCACCTAACATCTCATCATTCATAAACGTTCCATAGTATACTATCCGTAAGCCAACAATCAAGCTAAATCAACTAACAAAATCCTCAAGAAGATCCTCACAAAGTTGGTCAATCAAAATCACAATGGCTGAGATCAAAAGCTTTATTCAACTTTATGGTCATTCCGCATAGCCTATAAGATCTCCATCGGAATGACCCCCTTCAAATTAGTATATGGCACTAAAGCAGTCATACCAATGGAATTCCTAGTGCCAAGTCTCTAAGTTTCTATTGCAAAAACATTAAGCCCAGAAGAGTCCCTTTAACATCGCCTGGAACAACAGCTCCTTGCATTGGATGGAGTTCGCCTCAAGAGTTTCTACGTCACCACAGTTATTCAGAAAAGAAGGAAGAAATGGGTCGACTGTCACCCAAATTCTAGATGTTCAAAGAAGAAGATCCAGTCTTGCTATTTCATTCTCACATGGGTCCACATCCCAAAAAACTAAAGCTCCAGTGGACAGGACCATTATGGATCGTCAAAAAGTTCTATGACGGCACTTTCCTTCTCGACACACTCAACGGTGAACGTTTTCAGAAGCCAGTCTCAACCGCTATCGCCTGCGACCCTACCATGCGGCGCTGATGCCACACCGAATCCCTTCATTAAGGGAATAGAACCACCAATCCACTACCTGAGCATCCATCAGTATCATGACGACACCCCTCTCAAAACAATCATGAAAGATTTGCCTCAAGTTCTCACCGACATGATGCAGTCTAATCAAATATTTTCAATTATTGCATGCCAATGCTACATGGTAACTCTTTTTTAACCCCCCCTAAATTCAACTAATATGGGTGTATCTATCTCTTTAAATGTAGCACCCCTTCTTGCACCAAAGTTATAACCCTAAGTACATCAGGGTTTCTTCATCAATGACCATGACCAATGTGCCCCAATGTCCAAATCACACTTAGAAGATGAGATCTATCTGAATAGAGACTGTGACAACTCCACCACCAATTGCAATTGCTTCACTGAGAGTAGACAAAGGCATACTTTATCTTTAGATATAGAATCGTAAAACTAGGATGATTTAAAAGAAAAGATCTTAGCATTAATATTCATCTCGGAAGCTACTAAGAGAAAGGTAAACCAGTCGTGCAATGCAAATATGCTCTCCAAGGGAATAATTAAAGAATATAATTGCAGAAGAGAGATGTATGAAGAGCCAGTTTTGAATACACCTATTTAATTTGAAGCTCGTGAATTCATTGCTTATCCTTTCACTCTTGATCTTGGTGAAAGAATGTGTAGCTACTTGTCAAGAATGAAGATTTTTGTGTAGGTTTCTGCTGTTGTAGAAGACTTTGTTGTTGCATCATGATAAACTTGTAAAAATCCTTAAGAAAAGCTCTGCACATGTTGATTGGCCAAGACTATGAATTACATGCTTGCTTGTCATTGATTAGTGCTCTCTTCTCTTACTTTTTTTTGGGTATTTTTATGATTATGAAAGAAAGAAATAATGTTTAAGCTGTGTACAAAGTATTAATGCTATACATGTTGGGTCAATACCAGTTTTTATGGTATTAAATTTTCCAACAATCTCCCTCTCGATGTGAACATGGTGAAATGTCTTGGAATATGGTGTAAGCTTGATGAAACCATCCTTTCCAAATGCTATGTTGAGAAGGCCTAGGTGATGGTACACATGTGAGTGCTTGAGAAGTGCTCCCTTTCGATGTGAACATGGTGAAATGTCTGGGAGTGTGGTGTCTTAGAGGGTTTTAAGGAAGATGAGACTATCTCCTTGGGCCACCACCTCAAGTTTTTCCTTTACTCACTTTGGAGTAAGCTTGATGAAACCATCCTTTCCAAATGCTATGTTGAGGGCCTAGGTGATGTTACACATGTGAGTGCTTAAGAAGTTCTTACATCTAACTGAAGAGGTGGCAATGTTCTTTCATAAGAGGAAATTTTGCTTAGGTACTCTTCACAATGTATTGGCATGTCTATTTCCTCTTGAGGGGGTGTTGCACTGAAGAGTTGGAGTTCAATAGCATGAGTTGATGCTTTGATGGGTGAAGAAGTCTCTTGGGGCAAGGAGGTCTATGGATTTTTGATGTTGAAGTATGGCTTGACTCCCCCCGTCCTGAGCTATGTTGTGCCCTCAAAATCTTTTTAGGTAGTCAAGTTTGGAGGGGTGGGGATGTTGTAGACACATCCATAAAACATGACCAAGAAGATAACCATCACCATCATGTGGAATCCTAGTAGGTCTTTGGAAAACTAGCAATGGTACCATAAGACCAATGCCTTGATTTCTCATAGGGTGGAACCTTATGCATTTACTTCACCAAAAAACCATCATTGTTGGAGGCTCTTAGCGATTCTTGATATCCTTAGCGGGATTCGCTGGGCCATTGCTTTGGTCTCCACCCACGAGGTGGTATTTTATCACTCTTCATTTCATAAAAGAAGAAGAAAAAAAAACACACTTTTGTTATGTAAGTAATCATCTAATCACATGCAGTTTTACTTCCAGAGCTAACATATAGCATTAGATGGTTTGTATGTGCATCATTGACAATTGTGTTTGAGACTGTGGACATAATCATAGGCATATTTTTTAAACTCAGTTCAGGAATCATCGACTTGTACCTATTCCTAAGTTAGATCCACATTAATCTTCATCTTCATAGCATCTTTGGGAAGCTTAACCAGTCTTATCCCTGATTTCATAATTGCTTGTTCAGCTATTTCCTTGTTCACTTTTGCTTGTTTCTCCAAGAACATGTTACTTGTTATTATTGTTGCAATGCAGATCATCCCAAGCCTTACATTGCTTTCATCCTATGACCTCAAGTCTTTTCCAATGACATCTTCCAAAGATGGAATCTACATTAGGAAGGGGGGCATGTTAAGTGTTGTCGAAGACTTCTATGACACTGCAATTAGCCCACCCGGCACATATTTTGACATTCATTGGCCTAGGTACTAGAGAATTCATATTTCTATTGATTCATATTTTTGTTGTAATGGATTATTTTACATGTGTGATCGCTACTTGTATATGAAAGGCACGCCATGGGATAATAAGGTTAGAGTTAATAGCTAGGATAAGGTGTTTGCACTACTGTAGACAATCTTGGATGCACTTAGCACTAGGACCTCATTTTTAACATTTGTCGACCAAGTGTGAACACTACGAGCCAAGTATAAAGGTCAAATTATAACTCTAAATCCTCATTCTTATATGCTCTCAAGTGCTCTATTCGTCTCTCAAACCTTGCATATTGCCTTCAATGCTTGTGTGAGTGTGTGTGTGTGTAAGGGAGGGAGTGAGAGAGCAGTGGCTACACTTGAGGTGTGGTGGTGGTAGCTTTGTTGAGCTACTTTGGCATGCTTCCATTGACGTAGCTACCACGAGGAGTTCCCAATTTAAGCAAATGAGATAGAGGTAAGTGAGTTGCCTCACTAATGCATTGCATGTTTCCCATGGATGTGAGTTTGAATGGTACAAGGACATTGAGAGAGGACATGGAAATGTCCTCCAAAA
Source organism: Cibotium barometz (assembly GCF_041138505.1). NCBI lineage: Eukaryota > Viridiplantae > Streptophyta > Polypodiopsida > Cyatheales > Cibotiaceae > Cibotium > Cibotium barometz. The sequence goes on from NC_141082.1 coordinate 42,638,959, forward strand.
CTCGCATTACGAGAACTACTCAGATAGAAAATGATATAAGGGATGGTATGAAGACGTTCAGAGAGGACATGGAAATGTACTCCAAAACTCTCATTACCAGCACTACTCAAATAGAACATGATATAAGGGATAGTAGAAAGACATTGAGAGAGGACATGGAAATGTCCTCCAAAACTCTCATTGCCAGCACTACTCAGAACATAATCTAAGGGACATATATGGGTACATGCAGTATCTTATGTAGGGAAGTGATGAAGACTCGATCATGTGTAACAAAGAGTGTAGGCTGCAAGTTAACGCCTTAAACGAGCAAGTTACCCTATTGTGCACTGAGGTGTCAACTCTTAAAGTCAGTTTAAGCAAGTTAAATGCTATAATGACCAAAATGAGTAACAAGTTGGATTATGCTACAACGCCTCGCATGTGATATGCTATAAATACCTCTATTTTGGCTTTTTGTGCCTCTCTATTATTCATTAATTTCCATTAAGGGAGGATATAGGACACTTGGCTATGTACCCAGTAGTGTTTTGTACTCCTACCCTTCACTCCTTGTTGGGATCTCTTAATCACTTTTGTAGTTTTTTTCCATGCTCAATTATGGAAACATGTGCCTCACACATGATATGATATAAAGACTTCTCGATTTTGGCTCTTTGTACTTGGCACATTATTATGTAAAGTAGTATGATATAATTTCTTAGTTTGATACACAAGAGTTTGGTATAACCTTCACGGCTTGAGACAAGAATATAATAAATTAAGCTTCTATGTTTTATAAAAATCAATTAATGAAGAGAGAGAGAGAGAGAGAGAGAGAGAGAGAGAGAGAGAGAGAGAGAGAGATATTTGATGATCTCAAATACTTTCGGACTTAGTTATGCTTATAAACAGAAGATGGTTGGACAAAGCAAAAATAGACTATTAGACTCAAGCATTATTTTACATTTGTGTTGAATAGATAAGACAGTTGAATATAACGTGCAAAGCACAACATAATATTGCTAGACAAAGAACAATAAAAAACAACCAATTAGAAATATAGAAGCAAGGGTGTAACACATCGATTGGTCAAGGGAGAAATATCGAACACAAGAATGTGCTAACCAAAGAATGCAATGTGCACCAAGATACTTCTAAAGAAAGGAACCTTATAGATGCTCCAATTAGAAGTAGAAGGGTTCAATTAGATGTAACCAGGGCTTCTTGCCATTCAGTTGCAAGAGAACGGATTTTAAGTGGCAGGGGTGCGGTGATAAGTAGAGGGGGGTACCTCTCTATTCTTTGTCAATTTCCATTAAGAGAGGATACAGGACACCCGGCTATGTACCCATTAGTGTTTTGTACTCCTACTCTTCACTCCATGGGATCTCTTAAATACTTTTATAGTTTTTTCCACGCTCAATTATGGAAACATAAGACAAAAACAACTCTACATCAGGTTGTGGGAAGCCACTGTTGTAAAGTGGGGCATGTGTCATTGTTACCATTAGAGAAACCACCCGAGTTTCTAAGAATTCTATTACATGGAAATGATTCTAGAAGTAAATTATTCAGAAAGAACATATGAGCTTACAATAGTGCCCTAGCTCTTCTATCATTGGGTGCTCATATTGATGAAATATTTTTAGGCAATAGAGGTATATATAACTTTCGAGTTCATGACAATGTACATCATCATATTGGAACTTTATTGCCTAATGGAGAGGACAAGAAGAGTAGCCACATTTTGCACAGCTATATGTGTATGACATAGACCATGAACTGCAAAACCGTTTGGATGGCATGCTTGGTTTGGATCCTGGTGTTTTGGCATTGTTGTAGAGGATGATGCATGCATGTAATCTATATGCCCATGCATTGCGAGGTACTAGGGAAATATTGAGAAGAAATCCACATGCAGATTTAAAGATGATAATTTATTAGAACCTCTAGATAATTTATCAGAACCTCTAGATAATACTTGGTGCCACGGCTAGAAAGGTTGCTGCTATCATGGCAAGGCAAGGAGATGATGCCAATGTTGACTATCGAGATTGTTGTCAGGGACTGATCGCTGTCTCGAGAGCAACCTACTGAGTGACTCTGGTTATGTGCGCGCAACATACACCAATCAGATATGAATCCGGCATGAAACGACACAGACACAACCTATCGGCTACTTCAAGCGACTGAGCAATGGAACCAACTACTAAGACTGATTGACTTGTGCAGATGATCTCGATCGTTGCATGAAATACCGAAGACTTAATAGGCAACTTCACCGATTATGATAATAGACAAGATGATTAAATAAAAAGACAGACAAACTCGACGAATGTACACAGATGATACAAAAAATGATCTTCCTCTATTCAAAAAAGAGATCATACAGAAACAGCAGCCTTACAACAACCTTTACAGAGTTCTAATTACATCCTTTCATTAGGAAATTTTTGGACCCAAAAAGAGCCTCCTAAAGATTCCTAATTTTAAGGGATTAGCCCTTGGTCTCTCTCATAGTCTGAATCCTCCTCCTGCTCTGCTGTTGTGGTACATGTGTATCAAGTTCCTCTCAGCGGGTAGGTAAGGGACCCTATCTTGGTAGTAGGGTCTTGCCATCTGTGGTGCTGCTTAATGTAGGAATGTTTTCACCAACCTAGTTGAAGTGCTCATCATCGGCCTCTCTGTCTTGATCTCTGGGGTGGCTGCATTGTGGGGTCTTTTTCACGCGCTTGCTCCCACTAGAAGGGCCTGCATGTGTGTGCGTTGGTGTTGCTGTGGGAGGAGGGTTGGACTCTGGTGATCCCATTGGACGTGTCCTAGAATCCAAGGGGTCACTCTCTTTCGTGGTATCGCCAGTATGTGGTCGTTGGGTGCCTTGCATTGTGTTTTGTGAAGGCATGGTAACACGTGTGGTGTTCTTAGTGCGTGCCATATCCATGTACGACTATGCTTATTGTGCTAACGCGGTGATGTGATGGTGTCCTTACGTGAGTGCCTACGTAGATCTTGAGCTCAAGCTCTCTAAAAAAAATGAAAATGAAGTGAGAGAAGGAACTATTAATAGTTTTTTTAGGGCAAAAAAAAACCTAACTAAACTTGTTTTCTTAGCCTTGAGCATCATGCATTTAATTGTCTTCAAATCTCCCCCAAGATGCCAATCCACCTTGAACTTTCCTATGTTTTCTACATCTAAAAGTTGACCATCAATTTGCTTTTTGATTACATCTGTTATCCAAGGAGTCCTTTCAAACATCCATGTCAATACCTCATGTGTCTCCTTCGGTACCTCGAATGCACCAAGCCACTAGACCTCTTTCTTAGATTGCACACTAAAACCTGTTTTCATAGTCTTTTTCCATGCACATATCATGGCCTCATTCAGGAGCGTAATGCTCATACGTTCCAGCTTCCGACCTTTCACAATTTGGCACTCATCTAGCTTGAGCACAAATGAAAGTATGCTCCCCAAAACTGCAAATAAACGATAATTTACAATATTTAAAACAAAATAATCGTCTTCATTTTCTACTGAAAAACATGAATAGTAGCAATTGCAAGTTCTCACCTTCTGGTGAGAAGACCATAGAACTTCACCATAGCTTGTTGTAGTCTCTCAATATGAACAAAGATATTATTGTAAACATCATAGTGAAATTCTGTACTTGTCTTGATTTTCTTTCTGCTCGACCCTCTGTCTAATGTTAGTGTGCCCTCAACGTGATAAAACTGTCCTATAGCTCGCTGCACATCATCATTATTGATACGCTTGACATTGTGAATCACCTTGAGTGTAGGAAATAAAGTGCCAATGATTCCTTGTCTTAGAAATGCATCTTTTACAACCTGACGAATTGCTTGGTACCCTTTCATGCTGATTCCAGCCGCATCACAAGCATGTTGAATTAATGAAGAATCGATGGAGGTGGTAATCTCGCTCACCACATTGCTGACAGCTTGGCGTATTTTAGGATGATGAGGGTCAGTAATAATTGAGAGAATATCCTTGGTATTCAGAATGGCTTTGACCAAATCCTTCCATCCCTCTTCATTAGAACCACACCTCTCTTGTAGCAGAAAATTCCTAGTAGAACACAAATCATGACTATTTTATTTAAATCACTGAGTGCATAATGAAAGTTTATGTTACTTACTTTGTTGTACAAATCCTTTTCTTTCGTGCTCCACCTTTAAACGTAAGAGATTCTATACCAACCAATGTACTTTTTACGTTCACGAGCACCATTTAGCGTTGCTTTGAGTCGTTTGATAAGTTCCTCTAGCCTTTGAATCTTTGCATCCTTCTCCACATTCTGTGCGAGGATCTCTTTCATTTTATCTAATGATGTTTTAAGTTCTTCTTGACATTGTAAAAGGATGAATTGTGATGCTTGCAATTGAGATTGGAGTTTATGGGTTTGCCAAGCTCCACTTGTAGTCAATCTTCTGCAGTATCCTAATAAGCCAAGCTCTCCTTCACCAACAAATTGCATAAAACATGATAAATCGCAAAAAGGAAGGTTTGTCCTTAATGGAGGGTCAATTGGATAGAGACACCCATCAACCTAAAGATCTACATTTTTCTCTTTAGCTATCCTACGAGCTTGGACAGATTGTGCATCAGTAGGATGGGTTTTTTTAGAGCTGTCATACTCTTCAGGAATATGAATGTGTAAATCAACCTTCCATTTTCTAGCTTCACAAGGGGCTACACACACAGCTTGCAAAGACTCCATAGCTAAGCAGAGGAAGAAGCTAAAGCAGAGAGAGAGAGAGAGAGAGAGAGACTGTTAAAACTTTGCTGTTGGATATTTGTTGTTGGAGATTTAACACAAATCCGTTTTTCTAAGTAGAAAATGATATTTTTGATATACAAGTATATAAACATGGATTTTTTTATCAATAAATTACATTTATGAGAAAAATTAAAAAATAATAATTTTTGGGATCTCCACAATTTCGGGATCTCATGGATGTAGTGGTTCCTGACAGTTAGTTATGTTTATGGGGTTGTGGGGACCTGACAGTTAGTTATGGATGTACTGGCTCCTGACAGGCTTTTGACGTGACCCTTGAATTACAAGCTTTTTGGAGGGAAAAAAGTATTTTCATCATACGTATTGGTTAGGTGGTGTTTTTTCCACCTCAAAATGTAAAAAAATGAAAGATGAAAAATTTTCACTTTTTGGGATCCACCTAAATACGAGAGTGTTTTGCTGATGTGGAAGGAAGATATGGTGGAAGTTAATGAGGAAGGAGATTTAAAACTGACAAGAAAGATTCAATTTGTAGAGAGTGAAGATAAAAAAAATTCAAAAAGTAAGAGAAAGTATGAGAAAAGTCAAAAAGTAAGAGAGAGAGTATGAGAATATTCCCTTTAAAAAGTGAAACTAGGGGGGTATGACTGATGTGGCAAGGCAAAAATAGGGGTCATCATAGCCTTCCTGCAAGTGCGTGCAAGCGTAGAAAGGTCAAGCTCTTCAAGCCAAGGAAGTCCCAACCTCGCGAATACACTAACACAACACATAGAGCTCCAAGGAGAAGGATGCACCAAGGGCATAGGGCTCTACAAGAAATCAAGTTTTATTAGAGGAAGACTCTTCATTTGTAACCTTCTAATAATTTAAATTTTAAGTTTCTCTTATAATGTCTCGGTATCATCATGTTTATTTAACATGAAGTGTCTATCATGTGCCAATTTGTCACCCAAGGCATCAAAAATGCTCCTGGAGGACGGAGGAAGCTGTGCCATAACAGTGCGAATTTGGCCTCTGCAAAATGGCGATGTAGGCTAAAAATTCACACTGTTCTGGCACTTCTCCCCTAGCCACTCAGGATCATTTCTGATGCATTTATAATGAAGTTGAGTACATTGATGCATTTATAATGAAGTTGAGTACGCTAATTGTGAGAAACACTAGTTTACAAGAAAAACACCTTTAATTATGTGTAAAAATACATTGTTTGTCATCCAATGCATCATAATTGCTCCTGGAGAACTGGGGAAGCTATGCCAGAATAGTGCGAATTTAGGCTCTACAGAGCGGGTGGTGCAGGCTCAAAATTTGCACTATTCTGGCACTGCTCCCCCAACCACTCAGGATTATTTCTGATGCATTTATAATGAAGTTGAGTACATTGATTATGAAAAATAGTAATTTACAAGATAAAAACACCTTTAATCATATGTAAAAATACATTATTTGTCATCGACGAATGCATCAGAATTGCTCCTGAAGGACTGGGAAAGCTGTGCCAAAACAGTGCGAATTTAGGCTTTATAGCACAGCGATGCAGGCTCAAAATTCACACTGTTCTGGCACTGCTCCCCCAGGTCCCCAGGGTCATTTCTCATGCATTTATAAAAAAATTGATTGTACACACACTAGAAAAAACAATGATATACTTGATGAAAATAAGTTGCAAAAATTGTATTGTATTCATAAATAAGAAGTGATACATCATCTTTACAAAAGCTTTCTTACAATATTGAGCTTCCTTCTCTTGTTATTGGGCAAAGTGTGCTCAAGGAGTGATTGGGCTATTTCTTGAGGATCCTCTGTGCCTATGCTTTTGGCTATACCTATACCAGCAAGAAGCTTACCCCTAAATCTAGAACCAAAAACATCGAAGGCAAGGGATTTTTTAATCAGAACTATACATTTGGTGCTCTGTGCCATAGAGGCTACACATAGCACCTTAGAGAGGGCTTTCAAAAAGAAGAGAGTGAAGGCGGATTAAGGGGTGTAGTCCCTGTGGATAATGGTGATGCCATCCATAGAAAGCCGACAAAGATAGTGTGCCAACGCAGCATCATGTCCATGGACCTTGGCCTGGTCTCTGTTGCCGCCGCCTCTCCCAACAAATGCGTCAATTTCAACCACCCTCAGCAATCAAAGGAAAAATCAAAATATTTTCCTACACATAATTACAAATGTTTCTAAGTTGTAAAAGGTCGATTATTACCTCTTGCTCAATGTCTTCTTTTGCCAAAGTGCTGGTGGGGGCGGAGAGGTCAATTGAGGACTTAGCCTCATCCTTTTTAGGTGCTTTGGTCTCCTCCATCACTCAGCAGAGCAAGGGTATCCTTTTCAGCCTCTAGCTTGTCTTGTAAGGTTGTGAATTCCTCCTCTGGAACTAGGGCTTCCTCCATGGTCTCAACCAAAGTTTCCTTGACCAAAGCAACCGTCTTTGCGATAGATTCTCCAAGGGATAATATGACACAATCTAGGTGAGGACCGAGGTTGAACGTATCAAGGTCCACCTCACATCGCGTGCATATAATGCCCAAGCATTCATCCATTCTCAAGCCAGCTACCTTTTCAAGGTCATGAAGAAATAAGTATTCTTCACCTTCCACCACAATGGTGCTCAAGAGATTGATCTCAAGCTCTGGCAGCACCTTGCTCTCCTCGTGTGGGGAAGATGGCCTCGCATCTTCTACTACAGTGGGCTGTTTAGCTACAGATTGTGCACTCTGTAAAGTGATCTGATGCAAGCTGCTCTTCTACACTAGCACTGGTTCCTACTGCCTTCACTTCCTTGTCATCCCTCAAATACCATGCCAACTGCAATGCAAGCATCTCTACCTCCTCATCGTCTCGCTGATGAGGAACGCAATAATGGCGAGCCACGAGAGGAACCTAGTTCCTAAATTGCCCTTCCCCAACCTCTTCACCTCCTACTTATTGAAGGTACAGTAAGCTCCTGGCGGGGATGCAGATGTCGATGAAGCGTTCAAGGCACTAGGGATGTAGAGGTGGGCATATTGTTGAATGTACTTAAGCATCTCAACAGGCACCCATCGATCATTGGGGCAATGGGGAAAGGAGATGGAGTGGGGAGCCAATTATTGCTCCATGTATGCAATCTGCGTCTCATAATGTTGGGACGCAAGGGTAAGCAAATTTTCAAAGTCGACTTCACGAGCAAACATGGCAAAGAGCTCGCTCTTGCCTGCCCATGGGGTGGTGGAGAGGAACTCACAGAAGTTGTCAAAGTGGGTAGCCATGTGAATGGAAAGAGATAGTGTGAGCTCGTGCTTGGTTTCTATCGCGTGAAAATGAGAAAGAAGGCACCTTTGGCTATTTATAGTTAAAATTTAAACTTTGGCCTTTTCACACTAGACCACTAGACAAAAAAATCATAGTTTACAAAAATATTAAGATTTCAATTAAATAAAGATTGGTTAAAAAAGAGCCTGCTACAAAATTACAAGCATATCATCTAATCTAAAATTGTTATAATGTCTTCATTTTTTGCCTCTCTTGTGACATTTACTTCATGTTGATCTCCATCTCCTTGTTAACTTGAAAGCTCATCATTGCCTTCACCTCGATCCTGAAACTCTTGCCCCTCACGTGCATCAGAACAGAGGCTATTTTGCCATATACCCAATTCATCTTCAAGCTCTTCCACATGCCTACTATGTGTTGGTAGGGCTATGCACCTTGCTCTGCTGAAAATTCAAGGTCCCCCATTTGCCATGATTCTGAGACCATGGTTGTCCCCTCCTTACGCTTCCCAATCTGTAAAAATATAGAAAGTGGCACAATAACCAGAAAGTGTAAGGGTTAATTATAGACATGTAGTGGAATCAGATATACCTTTCTTCTCATCAACTTGAAACTTGACTCTTCCACATGATGCTAAAGTGTTGACATAGGTCTGCTAGGCTCCAATGCTTGCTTGCTTCCACTCGCTCAATCCATCCATTCTGCATCATCACAGCTATCTCTATAGTAGGCACAATTTCTTCTTCTGAGGCTTGAAGTGGGATCCATGTGTCCTATGCTTTTGCATCCATCTTTCGTATTGCAGACGCATGTACAAAATAGAGCGTGCCTTAAAGAACCTAAAAGACACTATAGAACCTACTACATTGCACTTATACACATCACCTTGATGTGACCCCTCATTAACCTCCCAACCCTCTCCTAGTAATCCTTGAATGAGGTCAAACCGTACCTCCTTACAAATATACATTGTTTTTGTTTGGTGCATTGGCATGGAATTGAACATGTGCACAAAAACATGTAAAGGACAAAACCAATTTAGCACTACTGACCTAGATGCCTTTGAAAACTTGAGTGATGTCTTGATATCACTTACCATCTTAAACTTTAAGCATAAGATGGCCCAAACATCAGGTTTGGGCCATTCGGGATGATTAAGAGGGGGGTTGGGGATCTCTTCTAGCTTGCCAAATAAACCTGGTTTTTTATCTACAAAATATGAGTGAGAAAAGAAAAAGATATTATTCTATACAATATCACTTGGGCTTTGAGATACAAACATTGCCTCTCCAATAGATGCATGCATAGAAAACTCCAATAGATGCATAGCATAAAAAACTCCAATGAGGCTTTGGAGTGGTTGTTCCTCACCGTAATTAGAGGGGGAAATATCTACAGATAGAGACATAAGAAAATAGAAAATCATAAGAAAATTTGAAACAAAAAATCTAATATTAGCATGTTGTTAAAGATGTGTTTATATTACACTGACAATTTGAAGGAAACCTTGGTCGTTGGCCTTGAATGTACAGGTCTCCAAGGGTATACACATGTTGCGCTATAGAAACCAGTCCTTCCTTCTTAGTATGCTTGAAGCCTTGTAGCTGCCCCTTCCAATGATGTAGCATATTCCCCAATTGACGCACTCGATGTGGTCCCTTAGAGCTTGGCTGCATGTAGACCCAAGCCCCAACCCTGAATCTTGTTGGAGCCCAAACTCCATTCTCATCTCTTGTGTTATGCAACACAAACTCTTCCACCTTCTCCCTAGGTCTTCTCACATTACTGGAAGAGGCCATGGTGGGTAAGAAAAGAGAAGCAGGGAAAAGAAAAGCTTGTTTTACAACAGAGGAGTGGAGAGGAGAGAAAGTTCAGGGTTTTCAGTGCAGCACTAGAAAGCTTAAAAGAGGGTTAGAGTTTGAGAATAGGCTTCCTGAACCTAGAGTAGACTAAAGATGGATAGAGTTTCTGCACAGCAATGGAGAGGGAGGGAGCTTGAGAGAGAGAGAGGGAGATTGAGAGGGAGCTTGAGAAGGAGGGAGAGCTTGAGAGGGATGGAGTTTCTGCCAGCAATGGAGAGCTTAGAAAAGGAAGAAAGCGGGAGAGGGAGCTTGAGACTGAGGGAGCTTGAGAAGGAGGGAGAGCTTGAGAGGTATGGAGTTTTTGCAGCAATGGAGAGCTTAGAAGAGGAAGAAAGAGGTTCAAAATGAGCTTTCCAAAACTAGAGTATGTTGGGGGGAAGTTTGAGGGAGGGAAAACCCACTTTTGGGAAAAAATTAAATTTTTTTAATTTTTAGGGTTTTTAATCTGCGTGATTCTAGGTGGGAGGACCTCTAAGTTTGGGCCCAGGAGGTAGAGGGACAAGAGTAGTAATTAGGCCCCATTAGCAAACCAAAGCCTAGGCCCCCTAGGATCAAAGAAGTCAAAATGGTGCACCTAGCCCTCTTCCTATTGGTCCATTTCTAATCAAAAGTTAATCCAAGAGGCCCTCTTTGGGTCCAAAAAATTCCTAATGTTATATTGCTTACTCGCAGTCATAGGGCAGTACAGAGATACCATCGTGCTCTGAGCATGGCTGGTTTATAGATGTAATGACCTACTAACTAGTGCTAAAGTGCGTTAGATCTGATTCTGTGGTGGGCGGCGCTCCATTTGGGCGACTGTCCGGCCCCGGCCAACACCTCGCACACCCAGTGGGTCGGATTTCCAATCCGATGACTCAAATTCTGAATCATCAAGTCTTCCTGATGTTGGATGCTCCTTAACATGTTATTGGAGTCAATTACCCAAAATGAAAAACGGGGACCATGTTAGATCTCCTTAGCATCTACGTTGAGCGTGGGTGAGTTCTAATTCACAGCATGCAGATGGATCCACCTCTGCAACCTTAGTGCCTAGACTCCTGAACCCAATCACAGACACATCTGCGACGATAGTGAGATGGAAGAATGAATCTCGGAGATGGAAAACTTCCTCAAGTTCAAGCTGCAAGACACGGACGCCAGTAATGCCAATGACCTTCCATAGCATCAGGGTGGCCGAGGTGCACCCACCATCGCCATCGATCTGGACACATTCTTGATCCCCCTCGAGTTTGGTAGATTCAATCTTTGACTCCTCTCATCTCATCATCATTGCTAGGAGGTGGGTTGGGTTTGTTCGGGTTGGGAGCAAGGTTAGGAAGGGGTTGGGGGCCATGCTGCCACCGCCCCGTAGTAGCAGAAAGGCATCCTCCTCTAGGCACGGGGTTTGGGTAGGTTGGCAGCTATGATTTCCGTGGTGGCGAGGATCTAAAGGTAGTAATAGTTGTGGGGGGGCAGACTCAATTTGGGTGAGGTTGGCTTGGAGTCAAATCATTTTGCACTGTAGGTCCATGATCTGTGTACGGGCAGAGGTAAGTTTAGTGTGAAGGGTGACATTCGTGGCCTCTATGCTGGTGGTGGTGAGCTGGATGTTTGTGTGTGTGTTCTTATTCTTTTGCCTCTTAGTGACTAGCCTCTTCTCAATGATCTTGCCTTTGAGTTCCCCCAGAATAGGGCACCATTGCAAGTTCTCCATCTCGATCACACTGCCTCTGGGTTTCGGCTCTACCAGGACTTGAATAGGCTTCTTTCCCAAGAGTTTGGTGTTTTGCGCTTTACATCTGACAAGCTCTTGTTCCAGCTGGTCCATCTTGGTGAGGAGGTCATCATGGGCGACAGAGCTTAATGCTTTTGGGAGAGAAGGGGCTAGGTTGGAGCTACCGGGGCACTTGAAGGAGCGGTGGAGTGGAGTGGTGTTTGACTCAGCGCGCCAAATTGCACGTCGCCTTCATCATCTGAGTCGGCGTCTTCTTTTGGTTGGATGGCCGGTTGCTTGCATTGGCCAGTGAGGATCAAGTACGCCAATGTCAATCTAGATGGTATCGAGGGAGGGGTTGGTATATGGGACTTGAGCTGGGTGTCGAGGAAGGTGATTTGGGTTTTCTCTTTGAGGATTTGGGCTTAGAGGGAGTCAAGGAAACCAGTGAACTAGGTGGTAGCTCAAGCTTCGGTTTCTTTGCCACGGTAATCTCCCACTAGGCATCTGCCATCCAATCACGAAGGGCGTTATTCTCCTGCTAGAGGTGATTGATAGTATCTTGCAGGTAGAGCATCTGGGCTTCTACTTGATGGGTGCCGAACTGATCTTCTCCTTGGAAGCACTGGGTGAGGTACTCGACATACCGTTGGGCTGTGAGGCTGTTAATGGGAAGTTGTTAGCTTGATTGACTTGTGGTGCTAGAGACTACCACAGATTGTGCCGGGGTGGCTAGGATAGGCAGAGGTTTCTCGGGCGGTAGAGTAGAGGGTAGCTCCAACAAGACACGCTGCTTCTTTTCTTTGGAGACTTTGGAGGCCAACACTAGCTTGAGCTTGAACTACTGGCATGCCATGGCGATGGAATGGGTGCATCCCATCTCGCTATTGAGGCTAGCAATGTGCTCTGAGCTAACCACTTTGATGGGCATGGGCACCAGCTGGTCTTCTGGTTGGGTTGCTGGAGTGTTTTGCACTTCCTGATGCACAGGCACAGGTGGGGACAGTACTTTGGGTTCGATGTGGTCGGGGACAGGTTTTGCACAGGCTTTATGCCGAACGGGAATAATATGTTGAGATTAAAAGCTCGATGACCGCTAGAGCCAGGCACGATATGTGCTGGCATGATAGACATTAGCATGTGTGTGGCAATAAATGGCCGCGCCCAGCTGGCCACAGTGTGTAAACATTAGTTAGAGTTATTTGGTGTGTGAAAACACATGTAGTGTGTAGTTGTGTAGTCTTCTTCTATTATGCATTATGTGAGTGTGGCTATAGCTTCCCTCTATGGTTAGGGTTACATCAATCTATTAGGGTTTTCTCTTGTGTGTGTGTTCTCTCTCAATATTTATCTTTTATCATGGTATCAAAGTCTGGTGCTCTCTATTAGGGTTTTGTGAGTGAGTGAAGACGAGGGAAAATTCTGTTTTGGAGCTATCCATTTGAGCTTGGAGCTTGGAGCTTAGAGCAAAGAGAAGCTTGGAGCACACACCTACTCAACAGATCTGAAGGCTAAGGACTATGAGTAAGCAAAGCTAAACATGTAGATTGTAGGTGATTTGACATAAGAAAAACAAGATTTGAGTTGCCCAAAGCAAGTTACAATTTTGGTTTTTGCAAGCTTTAATGGAAAGCTTGAGAGCTTGAATTCAAAGAGGAAAATGCATGTAATAGGTGAAGGACACATGTATGTGGCATTGGTGAATGCAATAGCAACTCATATGCAAACCCTACCTTGATTTTGGAGCAAATCTATGCATTGAACGAGAGGGGAAATCACTATTTTGGAAGCCAAAGAGTATGTCACAAATTGATACCATTGGAGGTGTTTATTGCACGGAAGCATTGATGTGACTAGAGAATACATAGGTCAATTTTTACGGTTTATATGCACTCATTGATGATTGACAAGCTTCCAAATCCCCCCAGGAGCAAGCAGCACTAAATAAACAGGTCATTGGAGTGTTTTTTTAACCACTTTACACTTGGATAATGCCTCTTGGAGCCATATGATGTGGTTGAATGCATATGAATTTTGGAAAATGTGTGTATGTGAGCTTAGAGAAACTTTTTGGAAGTTCATTTGTGAGAAACAACAAGATTTGAGCTGATTAAGGGCTGTTTAATAGAGGATTAAGCTTGTAATTAGCAAAACATAGCTCACTAAATCTTTAATTACTCACTCACTACTCAAAATTGGAGCAATTTGTCTTACATGAAGGTGGAGCAACATCATATGAACCTAATGAATGCCTGGGACCTAAATTTGGATCACATTTGAAGTGATTAGAGTGGGATTAGTGACTGTAAATCATTGTTTATAGGTTTATATCAAAACAGAGTACAACATTTAGCAATTGGCATGTAATGAGTTCGGATGATGTTTATATGCAACATGGAGGATGTATGGATGTCAATGTATATGGTCTACACTTGATTTGATCATTTCTCAGTGATTTGAAGGATTACAAGGCTCGAAAAATCCCATCACAATAGGGCATAGTGGACAGTTCGTACATAGTTAAGCTCAAATGCTACTTGGGTGATCTTGTATGCATATTACGAGCTAATTGAAGTGTTTTGGAAAATGGAGGACTGTTTCAAATGCATTTCTCAAATTTTGTGAGCGGTGCCAAGTTGTCTTCAACATATTCAAACAATGGTTTGGAGTCCTGGAAGTTGTCGCCAAAATTGTGGGATGTGTGGGTGGACAACATTGGTGCCGAAGTATATGTATTTATGTGTGTGCCGCCGCCTGAGTTGATTATTGGAAATACTCATTGAACATTGTGCTTATAAAAATGAGTGATAGTCTAGACAAGATTGTTAGTGAAAATATTGATAGACACAACTTCCACATTTAGAAGTATTGTATGACAAATTTCCTTAAAGGCAAAGGGCTTTGGTATTTGGTGACAGGCAAGGAGACAAAGCCAAGGGTTCCCCCAGTGAATGCAACACCCACCCACTTACAGCACATCAAAATTGGACAGAGAGGGCCTTCAAGGTACTGCATTATTTCTCAATTTGTGTTAAAAACACCATGTTATGCCATATTCAGGACACACATAATCCCAAGGATACTTTGGTGAAGTTGTATGATACAACTACAGCACCAAAGAAGATGTAATTAAAGCAAAATATACATGGTGTGACTCGAAACAACAGGAGCATAAATGATTATATGTAGGAGATCAAAGAATGTGCTGATGCACTAGCATCTATCGGTGCCCCCATGGATGATGATGATTTGGTAGCCATTACATTGAATGGTTTGAGTAAGGGTTACAAAGCATTTGAAACCTCTATCAGGGTTAGAGGTGGAGACTCCCTAAATTTGGATGAGTTGATCTCTTTTCTTATTGTGGAGGAGATGAAACTTGGTTTAGGTGCTTTGTCTAGTACCAGTGAACATGCAAGGGATCAAGCATTTTCTACTCATAGAGGTGCTAGAGACAGGGGGAGATCTAGTCTGAGAGGACATACAGGTGGACGTGGTTGAAAGGATAGGTCACCACAGTCTCAACAAAATTATCAGCCACCATCGTTCGGTACTAGAGGTGATCATGGTTATGCACCTCAAAGAGATCGAGGTAATGCTCGTGGAAGAGGTCATTTTTCGCAAGGCCAATATGTAGAATGTCGAATGTCATTATTATGGAAAGTTTGGTCACATGGCTCATGACTGTTATCGCAAACAAAATGATTTAAGAGGGGGTAGAGTACATGGTGGTAATTTTCTATCCAGCAATCATGATGGTAGTGCAAATCACTTGAAGCATGTAGTGGGTTCCATGATGACACATAGAGACAGTTATAATAGATGGTACGTGGATTCAGGAGCGTCAAATCACATAACTTGCCATGGTGAGTGGTTTGAGCACATGAAACCAATGGATGAAAAAGGATATATGGAGACAGGTGATCACACTCAGCATGCTATTATTACTCATGTTGGGAGTGTGCCATTGGTGATGCACAATGGCAAGATGAAGTCTATGTCAAATGTTTTGTATTTGACTTCCGTTACAAAGAGTTTGGCTTCTGTTGGTCAAATGGTTGAGCAAGGATTACATGTACTATTCACAACGAGAATGGTTGCTTCGTTGAAGACTTTAAAAATGGCTGTAGAGTTGTTGCCGAGAGAGCAAGAAGGAAGGCAGGTTATTCAAATTGGATGTAGGTATTCCAGAGTTGAAATCAGCTATTTTCTAAAAGCCATAATGTGGTCCAAGATATTGAGATGTAGCACAAATGTATTGGGCATGTGAATTATAAGGTTCCTCCCTTCTAAAATAGGGGAAACACTTAAGATAGTCCACTAAGTCTTAACTTGGAGAAAATTTCCTATTCATCGACACCTTGACCAAGTAGAGATTCAAGGATATGATTCATAGGTAAGACCTAGTCCTCTCCCGCGCACGGGAAGCATGATCTTCTAAAAATCAAATCACCCATAGGGTAATTAATCATAAATTGGGCAACTACAAGACTTGATTTCTAGAGGCAACGCTTTTTTCCTCATCCATGCAAGGCATAGCCCGCTGGCCTAGTCTTCTAGAATAGAGTTGCCTAAGAACCTATTTATCTAGCATAGGGCTTTCACTTAATCTATTGGAAAGCTACCCGACTAATCGGGTCCACCCGTCCATAGGATGGTGCCATCGGGGCATTCCATCCTTCCACTTTCCACCCTACTCACGCGTCAATTTGTTTTCTAATTAATCCTACCACACTGTTTGACATAAATAAACATGTTCCTTAATTAAGGCCCTTTTCACAAGGTTTGTTAAAACAGTCTTTTTCCACAATACAATAATGCCAAAGACAAGATTTATTTTAAAAAAAAGTTTATACATGAATCAATTCCATACAAGCCAAACCAATGAGGCAGTCCGGGGGGGCGGGCAACAAGAAGAGCGGCCTCTAAGCACTCCTCAAGGCTCCCGTGTTGCTCAATGGGCTTGGGGCACAACACAACACAAACATAAGAACCCCAAAACCACACACTCAACAAGAAAGGGGCACCACCTAGTTATGTGTGTGAAACTAGGACACCAAAGATCTTTCCTTGTAGCCAATCAATACAAGCTAACCATATACATCAATCAAAAGGCACACACACCCTCAACAAACACTCATAACATATGGTATTGTGTGTGTAGGAGACTAGCATAACACAAATAGATGCACACCAAACTTGGAGAAGAACTTAGAGAGACAATATAAGCTTGATTTTGTTGTCGGTATACACATGGTCTTAAGGTTAGGGGAGTCCTCTCACCATACAACCCTCTTACCATGGAATGAAAGGCAACAAATCTAAAACACGCCCTCAAGCCACCACGCATAAAATCACACCACAAAATACAAGGATCGAATTTACCTTAAATCAAACATCGGACCGCTTTGCTAAATCAACTTTGGAGATGTAGAAGTCCAAGATTTTGTACACAATTACACCCAAACTACTAATCTTATTTATGCACAAAGGCAAGATACAATTATGATAGGGAGTATGGCATCACTCAAGCCCTCACAATGACATAACTAGCTTTTCAAGCTTCTCTATGCAATCAAAGGTATTGATGTATAGAGAGAGCTCACAAGTTCACTATCTCCTTACACACTAGAGGTTGGAGTGGTGTACAATGTGTCTAATCCCCCTTACTCACAACAAGGAATGGAGGAGCTCTATTTATAGGCTTGAGAAGCCCCAATTAGGATTAAGCCTAATCAATTTTATTATGAGAAATCATAGATTATGGATTTTTTATTTTGGAATGAGAGTGGGCCTCTTCTTATCCCTTGAGTCACATGGATGTGGGCTCAAGGTGAGAGAATTATTAAAGATGAGAGGAGAGTGTGATGTAGAGGTTTGAGCAAATAACTTGTAGTAATGCCTACTCAAAAAGTAGTAGAGTGGGTACTTATTTACATATGTTAGTGGTTAGTAGTTAGTAATCACTATAAAAGGTTAGTAGTACAATGTACAAATGGGTGAGAAGGGCTGAGAGGTTGAGTGAGAGGAGTAAAGATTTGGAAAGATCCTTTGTGTGGTTGAAAGCTCGAAGAAGCTTGGATTCACCCATGTGTAGATCTTTAAGTTAACCGCCGGTCTCCTTCTTGCATTCGACGCCACAAAAGTTGATTGAGGTAAAGAACACGGGGGTTTTTGTAGATGGAAACCCCATATTTGCAGAGGTTAATATGATACATTCATGCTGAATTTTTATGTATTTTTTGAGATTGGAAAAATAATTTAGTAATATGGGAGTAGTAGGGAGAGAAATGGAGATGAGGTATGGGTGTAGAGTAGATATGAGAGCAAATGGAGATGGAAGGAGAGGGCAAAGGTGGAGAGGGTGAGAGAGGACATGAAGTTTGCAGGTTTGATGGAGTGAGAAAGGAATGAGTAAGTGTGTAGGTGATGAATGTGTAAGGGAGGTGAGAAGAGACTAGGTGTACCTTGCCAAAAAGTGGGCAGACTAGGGTCCAATAAAAAATTCATATCTCACCGCCATTAGCTCCAAAAATTCTCAATACATTTGAGCATATTCCTGAGTTCCCGAGATAACTTTTGTCTTTTGATGACCAGTCCAAATTCGGAGTGGAGGCAGGCGCAAAAAATTCAGCAGAATCATGTATTTTCTGAATTTTCAAAATCTTTGTGTGGGTCCCCATTGGTGGAATTTCTTGATAGCTCCAAGAGTGAGCCCCCCAATACATCATACCCTGACCTTAGAGACTCAAGTGTATGTGGACACTTACATGGAGGAGATTTTTTCTATTTTATAAAGATATAATAAGAAAAAAACAAGCTAGTACTTTAACTAGTCAACATATCATGACAATATGGTTATTATGATAGGAAAATAAAATAAACAAAGAAATCTAATTGTGAATAAAAATACTAAAATAAAATATATAAAAATAATTGATATATGAAAAAGTATTTAATGAAAATACATAAAATATTTAATAGCAAAAAATATATACAAAAATACTAAACTATGGAAGTCAAAAGGGAGGGAGACCCTCATTATTTTAGGGTAGATGAAAGAATAAAAGATGAAATAGTCTAAGGGAAAAAGTGATTTGGGTAGTAGACTTTCTACACGGTGTGGGTAGAAATGTGAGGACATAGGATTTACTTATGCATGGTGAAGTTGAAGCATATGTACAATGATGGTCCAAAAGTATTATGAAGAAATAATAATAATAATAAATAAATAAATAAAATATACTTAGGTTTTATAATACACACACCTAATGAAGTATTTACATATTTGAGAAAATAGAGACCCCCATATTTAGGCCCTTATATGAAATGAAATATTTACACAAAATGGGCCGTAATAATTTTTATTTTTTTATTTTTTTTATGAGTAGCTAGCAAAAACTTTTTTTTTAATAATATAAAAAATATATAGAAGATATGGGTAAACTCCCTAACGCACACACGCCTATTTATAGTGAAAAGGTATTTATGACAAAGAGTTTATGTGATTTTCCTTGGCCGAGGTAGCTCCCTATGGCAATGTGGATAGTCGAAAAAACGGCTATCATCGGCTCTCTTATTCTTTTTCTTTTATACTCCTGATGATCTAGAATTCGGCCTTCCAACCTCTACATGCTAGGCAAAACCCTACGGGACCATACACCTCATCGTCGGCCGCTGGCGAGGACTCAAGCCAGCCTATCGCCCCCTCAGGCTGCTCCATCGCTCGATCCTCCCGCCCCTCAGAGGGATGTCTGCACATTAGGGTGGGCTTATTCACCGCACTAGCCTGGGCCCTCAGAACTAGATAGCATCATAATCTCTCGCCTCAATCGGCGAACCTTATAACACTAATATTTAAAAAAAACTCTTCTTTAAAAGATAACCAAGCTAACCTCGCCACCATTTCCTTGAGGAGTTTGTAAAGGGAGGGTTGGAGCCGCATCGGGAGCATCTTCTCTAATCTCGTTGTTGCGTGCTCTACCCGAGGCAATATTCTGACATTTTTGGGAAGGGACCATCTTGGACGTCGTCTTGTAGGGCTCACTGTCTCACGGTCGAAACGCTCCAGTCAGATCTCAATTATTCTGAGATCATTTGCTCACCGTATATGAGCAAAAGACCACAGCGCATGAACCCTCTCTTAAGGCTAAAACCTCTTACTAAAGTCCACGCAAATGGAGGGGCGAGGGGAGAAGAGTTAAGGACACTGCCTCCTGGCAAGAGGGGGATAGAGGAAAATTGCCTTATCTAAAAAGTGGCAAATGAGGGGGTGTGGAGAGGGGTGGCTGCTGCAAGGGGCGGCTGCACTACAGCAAGTACACTGCACTTGGACAGACAGCGGGGTGGCACAGCAGAGCATAAGCTATGCAGAAATGCGTGTTGCCCATGGAGCACCCCGGGCGGGGGTTGATATAGCTGTGGGGTACGGGTACGGGCACTACACAAAGCAAGGACAAAAGGACGGTGTACCAGCAAAGATTGTAGATCAGTGGCCTGCATGGCTCAAGGAGAAAGGTACATTGTCGATTAACAGGGAAAGGAGTGGTATGCATGTACCTTATCTGGTCAGGGGCAGCATGGGTGTCCACGTAGTGGTACGTGTGGACCACACAGTGGACGGTCGTCCTTTGGTTCTTGTGCGGCCATCATCGTACGGGCACCGTGGTAAGTGTGTACGGTCTAAATTTTTGGGCGGGGTCCCCAAATTTGGGACACCAACCTCGATTTACATGTCGAACCGCCTCAGGGGACGAATTTTTTTTGTCCAGGATGTTCTCCTGGTCATCGGGGTGTAGACCGTTTGTCAATCGGACGCCCGATCGTGCATTTATTAAGGTTTAAATGTCGTGCATTTATTAAGGTTTAAATGTCGTCGCTTTTTAACTAAAAATGACTGAAATTTGCGTATAAGCTTGATCCGGTGTCCGTTTTGGATGCTGTAAAATCCTATATTAGGATAAAATTGCACGCAAATTCTAAATTTGGGCTCATAATTTGAAGATTCTAAGTAAAAATGACTCAAATAATAAAATCATTAATTTTTATACCATAAAAACTCATAAATTTATCTATTACATGGATATTTCTTTATTAGTGAAGATGGGTATGTTACATCCTTCCCCCCTTAAAGAAATCGAGATGTACTCATCTCATCATGAATTGGGGATAATCCTTTAAGAGTGTAGCTTCATCTTCCCAAGTTGCATCCTCTTCAGGGTAATCTTTCCACTGTACTGGATGTTCTACAAGAGTTCTATTTCGGAGTTGCCTTTCCCTAGAATCTATGATGCTACTGGGCTGTAATTCAAGGACTCCTTGAGTAGGGATTACAACTTGTTCATTTTATCAAGAATATGATCGAGACTGGGTACATAAGGTTTTAACAAACTTACATGAAATACATTGTGGACTTTGATATGGGCTGGGAGTTAGAGTTTATAGGCACTTTTACCTAGACACTTGATAACTGTATAGGGACCACAATACCTAGGACTGAACTTCTTATATTTCCCAAGTGATAGAGAACTTTGTTTGGGTCGCACTCGTAGAGGAACTTTATCTCCTTCCTTGAAGATCCTTTCAGACCTCTTGGTGTGAGCATAATGCTTTTGTCGATCTTGGGGGCAGCTTTAATATCCTTTTGGATTGCCTTGGTTTGTTCCTCCATCTCTTCGAGCATTTTCCTGGATGCCTCAACTCTTATGGTCGGATCAGATAAATTTAGAGGAGACAAGCATTCTTGCCCATAGAGTTCTTTGCATGGTGACATTCCTATGCTCTGATGATAAGATGCATTGTAGGAAAATTCTACAAGAGGAAGGTATTGAATCCACCTTCTTGGTTCCCGTCCACAATATGCTCTGAGAATGTCTTCAATTACTTGATTGACTCTCTCAGTTTTGCCATCGGTCTCTGGATGATAAGCTGTGCTAAAGCAAAGTTGAGTTCCCAGGGCTTGAAATAAGGACTGCCAGAACTTTGAAGTGAAGTCAGAATCCCGGTCACTTACTATCCTTTTTGGGAGACCATGAAGTTTTAGGACCAAAGTAGCTCACCTTATACCAGCAAAGAAGACCTTCAAAGCTTCTGATGTTGCTCGAATATTCATCAAGGAAGTCCACTACTACCAGAATGGAGTCATATCCTCCTTGAACAGTGGGGAGACTTGTGGCAAAATCCATACTAATGCACTCCCACTTAATTTGATTAAATATCCAAGCGTTGAAGTTTCCCACGCATCTTGACTCTTTCAGCATTGATCCTTTGGGCATGAGAGACATTGCTTCAAGTACCGAAGGACATCATTTCTCAAGCCTGCCCAATGAAAGCTCCTTCTTACGGCATTTAATGTTTTTGCATAGCTTGGGTGTCCTATAGTAGGACTATCATGAGCTTCATGGAGGATTAGTTTCTTTAAAGCAGGATCCTTAGGGATACATAGCCTGTGATTGAAGTAGAGGCTTCCTTCATGAGTGGAGTATCCCTTGATTAGATTCTTCTCTTTCTCTAAATTTTCCCCTTCTTCTACTAACTTCATCATCTTCTGATAATCTGGATCATGAGATGAGACTTCTTCCACCTTGACCAGTAAACTCAAATTTAGGAATTTTGGAAAATATGCACAATTTTGGGACAATTCTTTGTTAGATCCAATACAATGTTTACTGTGCGATATGCAAGATTTATTATTGGATGTTCTCAACAAGCATTTGAATAATGCGATATGAGTTATGTACTATTGTACATTTGTAACAAGTATATATGAATGTTGGTGGGATGCAAAATTTGCCTGCACACACACACACACATGCACACCAAGAATTAAGTTTGTTTATATCACATAGCCTCCAGTTGACCATCAAACACACAAACTTTAACAAAGAAAGGATATTCAATGTAACTTTAAGTTGTAAGAAAGACTAGGTGATAGAATTAAAAAGATCACCATCTGTATTGAATCAAAATTCTTGAACAATGGGTGAACCATAAATTTAAAAGCTTAAGACAGCCTTACAATCTGAATAATGATTGAACTATGAGTTTGGTAGCTTCATACAACATTGCTAAAAGATTACGAAGCTAGTTGCCCATGTGCTAACAAATCATTCTTGCTCAATTGCACTAACATGTGATGGTGCCTCACTTTCATGTTGATTCAATTGATTCTGTTTGGCCTTGAGTATTATAGCCTTTGGAATCTTGATTTTCTCTGGAAGCCGTCCACCCTTGGGCTTCCATGCCCAAATGATGCAGCTAGTGTCTTCCCAGCGCTGAGGATCATTTCTGTTCTCTCGCCAATACTTGTTCCAGCAATCCTTATAAACCTCCACATCACTTGCATTCTTCTTCTTTGAAATTGGTGCCCAATATTGTATCTGAACTTGTAGGTAGTTTATCGAGTTGTTGTTTTGATCAACATCACTTGTTGTCACTCCCAACCATATTGGGTAATTTGCATCACAAGGTTGTACAAGCACAAAATCTCCTTTAGACACATCACGAGTCGGGTTGAATTATTCAGCAGGTTTGTTACGCATTGGACCACAATAATGGTCCTCATTTACATCAAACCTTTCATCTACATTATCCTCCACTTGAAGGTTAAGAGGCTCAGCTTTTTTGCATACACTCCTTGGCCAAAAGTCATGAAATCCAATGTCTTCCCTTGCACTAGGGGTTTGCATGTTTAGCATAAGATCTTTTCAATAGGCAAGGACCGGATTGATCCACTTAGCATAATCACTTTGGTCTCCTTTCTCTTGCAAGTGCTCTTTCCACCAATTGACATGTTTTTTAAGCCCTCCACAACCTTCTCATTTTCCTTAACATACTCAAAGGGTGGCAAATACATAATGGTTCTTATTTTCAGAACCACAATTGTCAAGTTGCAACAACAACGTCCTTGGCAATCTCTTGAAAAATGTCCTTGAATTTGATGGCGGCATTGACATTGCCCCTATCCTGCACATGTGTGTTAGTATGAAAGACTGATTACATATGTAAAGAACAATTTCCCTCTGTATCCACATTTGTTTCTACATGTGTCTCTGCATCTGCATCCTTAATGCTCTGCTTGCAATATGCGTTTCTCTCCTTTAGTACTTCCATATGAAATACTGACTGCATATGTGAAGAACAATTTCTCTCTGTATCCACATTTGTTTCTACATGTGTCTCTGCATCTGCATCCTCAATGCTCTGCTTGCAATATGTGTTTCTCTCCTTTAGCACTTCCATATGAAAGACTGACTGCATATGTGAAGAACAATTTCCCTCTGTATCCACATTTGTTTCTACATGTGTCTCTGCATGTACATCCTCAATGCTCTGCTTACAATATGTGTTTCTCTCCTTTAGCACTTCCATATGCTAATACAGGGCCATAGTAGACAAAACACAATAAAAAAGATCTGTTCGTGGTTCTGCATCTGAGTTTTGTGAGCTCAAGTCACCATACATGTGTTGCTCTCCTCTTTCTAAGTTTCTAAAACATTTTGAGAGAGATGAAATTGCGAAGTTGGGATCACTTGGCCATAACCCCAAGGCAAAGTGACCATAAGCTGTTTGTCCATGTCCACCACCATGAGTGAGCATTCCTCTTAAGGATACTGGAAGCCTCTCCACCCCATTGAGAGATTTAGGAACTGGTTTAATTTGTGGTATGGCAGTCTTGCTCTGGTCCATCCCTCTCCATTTGTTCCACCAAATTCAAATTTGAATTTCAAATTTTCCCTTGCTCGACGCTCGTGCCCCAATTTCGTCCCTCTCCATTTGAAATTTGAATTTCAAATTTTCACCAAATCCAAATTTGAATTTCAAATTCCTCCCCGCTCGGCGCCCCCAATATTTCAAATTTTTCCCCAACCGACTTTGAAATTCCATTACACTGCTGGTAATCACCATCGTATGCAATAATCATCCGTGTTTCCTGTCTCTGAAGTACTCGCTCAGCCCTACGTCCTCTTGCGTTTCAAACAGGTTCTTCTCCTGCAACCGACACGTTTGCGTTGGTTTCGACCTCTGTTTCCTACAAAACCATCACGCCCACACACCATCGGAGACTTCAAGCGCATCCATCACACCACGTCTGTGTGACATCGGAGACTTTCGTGCACCTATCTACGTTTCGTGTGTTCCCTCATCTAATCGAATACTTTACGCAACAAGTAAGTCCTTCTTTAATTGATTGTCTATATCAATATAAACGCTTACTTGATTGCACGCTAAGTGTGCCATTTGTCAATCGTTGCACGTCGTCGTAGATTGTTTGCACTCCATGCTAGTGCACCGGCCTTAAGGCTCAAACTTCAGATTGAGCCTTCGTTCTCCATGCTAGTGTACCCCGGCCTTAAGGCGGCTCGACCTAGATTGAGTCTTTGTTCTCCATGTTAGTGCACCCCGGCCTTAAGGCTCGAACTTGAGTTTGAGCCTTTGCTCTCCATGCTAGTGCACCCTGGCGTTAAGGCTCAAACTTGAGTTTGAGCCTTTGCTCCTTTGCTCTCCATGCTAGTGCACCCCGGCCTTAAGGCTCGAACTTCAGATTGAGCCTTCGTTCTCCATGCTAGTGCACCCCGACCTTAAGACTCGAACTTGAGTTTGAGCCTTTGCTCTCCATGCTAGTGCACCCCGGCCCTTAAGGCTCGAACTTGAGTTTGAGCCTTTGCTCTCCATGCTAGTGCACCCCGGTCTTAAGGCTCAAAATTGAGTTTGAGCCTTTGCTCTCCATGCTAGTGCACCCCAGTCTTAAGGCTCGAACTTCAAATTGAGCCTTCGTTCTCCATGCTAGTGTACCCCGCGGCCTTAAGGCTCGAACTTGAGCTTGAGCCTTTGCTCTCCATGCTAGTGCACCCCGGCCTTAAGGCTCGAACTTGAGTTTGAGCCTTTGCTCTCCATGCTAGTGCACCCCGGTCTTAAGGCTCGAACTTCAGATTGAGCCTTCATTCTCCATGCTAGTGTACCCCGGCCTTAAGGCTCGACCTAGATTGAGTCTTTGTTCTCCATGTTGGTGCACCCCGGCCTTAAGGCTCGAACTTGAGTTTGAGCCTTTGCTCTCCATGTTAGTGCACCCCGGCCTTAAGGCTCGAACTTGAGTTTGAGCCTTTGCTCTCCATGCTAGTGCACCCCGGCGTTAAGGCTCAAACTTGAGTTTGAGCCTTTGCTCCTTTGCTCTCCATGCTAGTGCACCCCGGCCTTAAGGCTCGAACTTCAGATTGAGCCTTCGTTCTCCATGCTAGTGCACCCCGACCTTAAGACTCGAACTTGAGTTTGAGCCTTTGCTCTCCATGCTAGTGCACCCCGGCCCTTAAGGCTCGAACTTGAGTTTGAGCCTTTGCTCTCCATGCTAGTGCACCCCGGTCTTAAGGCTCAAAATTGAGTTTGAGCCTTTGCTCTCCATGCTAGTGCACCCCGGCCTTAAGGCTCGAACTTCAGATTGAGCCTTCGTTCTCCATGCTAGTGTATCCCGGCCTTAAGGCTCGACCTAGATTAAGTCTTTGTTCTCCATGTTAGTGCACCCCAGCCTTAAGGCTCGAACTTGAGGTTGAGCCTTTGCTCTCCATGTTAGTGCACCCCCGCCTTAAGGCTCGAACTTCAGATTGAGCCTTCGTTCTCCATGCTAGTGTACCCCGGCCTTAAGGCTCGACCTAGATTGAGTCTTTGTTCTCCATGTTAGTGCACCCCGGCCTTAAGGCTCGAACTTGAGTTTAAGCCTTTGCTCTCCATGTTAGTGCACCCCAGCCTTAAGGCTCGAACTTGAGTTTGAGCCTTTGCTCTCCATGCTAGTGCACCCCGGCGTTAAGGCTCGAACTTGAGTTTGAGCCTTTGCTCCTTTGCTCTCCATGCTAGTGCACCCCGGCCTTAAGGCTCGAACTTCAGATTGAGCCTTCGTTCTCCATGCTAGTGCACCCCGGCCTTAAGGCTCGAACTTGAGTTTGAGCCTTTGCTCTCCATGCTAGTGCACCCCGCCCTTAAGGCTCGAACTTGAGTTTGAGCCTTTGCTCTCCATGCTAGTGCACCCTAGTCTTAAGGCTCGAAATTGAGTTTGATCCTTTGCTCTCCATGCCAGTGCACCCCAGTCTTAAGGCGGCTTGAACTTCAGATTGAGCCTTCGTTCTCCATGCTAGTGTACCCCGGTCTTAAGGCTCGATCTAGATTGAGTCTTTGTTCTCCATGTTAGTGCACCCCGGCCTTAAGGCTCAAACTTGAGTTTGAGCCTTTGCTCTCCATGCTAGTGCACCCCGGCCTTAAGGTTCGAACTTGAGTTTGAGCCTTTGCTCCTTTGCTCTCCATGCTAGTGCACCCCGGCCTTAATGCTCGAACTTCAGATTGAGCCTTCGTTCTCCATGCTAGTGCACCCCGGCCTTAAGGCTCGAACTTGAGTTTGAGCCTTTGCTCTCCATGCTAGTGCACCCCGGCCTTAAGGCTCGAACTTCAGATTGAGCCTTCATTCTCCATGCTAGTGTACCCCGGCCTTAAGGCTCGACCTAGATTGAGTCTTTGTTCTCCATGTTAGTGTACCCCGGCCTTAAGGCTCAAACTTGAGTTTGAGCCTTTGCTCTCCATGCTAGTGCACCCCGGCCTTAAGGCTCGAACTTGAGTTTGAGCCTTTGCTCCTTTGCTCTCCATGCTAGTGCACCCCGGCCTTAAGGCTCGAACTTCAGATTGAGCCTTCGTTCTCCATGCTAGTGCACCCCGGCCTTAAGGCTCGATCTTGAGTTTGAGCCTTAGCTCTCCATGCTAGTGCACCCCGGCCTTAAGGCTCGAACTTGAGTTTGAGCCTTTGCTCTCCATGCTAGTGCACCCCGGTCTTAAGGCTCGAAATTAAGTTTGAGCCTTTGCTGTCCATGCTAGTGCACCCCGGCCTTAAGGCTCGAACTTCAGATTGAGCCTTCGTTCTCCATGCTAGTGTACCCCGACCTTAAGGCTCGAACTTGAGTTGGAGCCTTTGCTCTCGATGCTAGTGTACACCAGCCTTAAGGCTCGAACTTCAGATTGAATCTCCCCTACATGGAACTTATGTGTTAAGGCTCATTCTCCATGCTTAACTTTACATGGAACTTGGCCTTAAGGCTCCAACTTGAGTTGGAGCCTTGCCTATCTATGCTAGCGTATCCCTAGCATATGAGTGCACAACTTGGATCTAGGCTCCAGCTTAAGTTCGAGCTTCTCCTACATAAAACTTGGCCCAAAGGCTCGAACTTGAGCTTGAGCCTTGTCTCTATATGCTAGTGTACCCCTGTCATATGAGTGCACAACTTGGATCTAGGCTCTAGCTTAAGTTTGGATTTTCTCTATATGGAACTTGGCCTTAAGGCTCCAATATACTAGTGTACCCCTGGCATATGAGTGCACAACTTGTATCTAGACTCCAGCTTAAGTTCAAGCCTCCCATACATGGAACTTCGCCTTAAGGCTCAAACTTGAGTTTGAGCTTTGCCTCTCTATGCTAGCGTACCCCTAGCATATGAGTGCACAACTTAGATCTAGGCTCCAGCTTAAGTCGAGCTTCTATATGGATTAAGTAAATGCAAGTGAGGCCCCCGCTATTCAAGAAAACTAAGTGAAGCATCAATAATTGTAGCATGCATTAAGTTTCTTAAGTTTGATAGGTTTTGATTTGATATGTAGCATTTAAATCCATTTTTTTCTAAGGTTTTGAAACTTTTTTTGTGCTTCACAGGAATGGAAGCTAGCAGAGCGCCCGCTACCTCGCAACCACATGGTGCACCAATCTTTACTCTGGATGCTCTCGAAACAACAACTCAGGGGTGGATAATGTGGAGGACCTGGTGAAAGCAGTGAGGCATGCAAAGAAGGCTTTGGATTCACGAAAAAAGTCCATACCTGAAAAGGAGACAACAACCATTCAAGTTACGAAAATTGTGGAGAAAAAAGGCAGGGCCATAGTGAATAGTGCACTTGAAGCATCTAGAAATGCTGGTGCAACTTCTTTAAAACATAAAAAGGAGGGTGACAAAACAAAAGTCCTTGATGTAAGCACAATAGCTGAAGACATGGCAGGCTCTCAGGTGCAAGAAGAGGAGAAAGCACTTACAAAGAAGAGAAAGGCAAAGCACTCTACCATGCTCATAGCCCATCCAAAGAAAGGTAGAAAAGTGCATTGATAGTGCTTATGAATGTACAACGAATGGTGATCATTGAAAGGAGCTTATCAACTACTAATATTAACATAGGTCTTGTTCAAAGTGTGGATTTGTTGAAATAATTATTAGTCTTTTGATTAATACATTGGCTTTTCTGGATTCACTTTTAACATTTTTCTATTAAAGTGAATATTTCTATTCTACTTATCCTTTATTTCATGCCAACGTCTGGTACAAATGATAATGCACACTTACTATTAAGAAATTACTCCATATCCTAGTGTAGCAGCAAGGCTCAAAATTAAGTTTGAGCCTAATACAAATGATGATGCACACTTACTATTAAGAAATTACACTTACTCCATATCCTAGTGTAGCGGTGAGGCTCAAAATTAAGTTTGAGCCGTACCTCCACTTATGTCCAACCTTGGGGATGTCTTCTAACACAAGGCACAATCTCAAGTTGAGCGATCTTTACTTTGTCCTTGTAAGTGAGGCTCAAACCCTTAAGTGAAAGTCTTGGCATGTAATATGGTTCCTAATTCATTATGGTACATCACTCAATGTTGAGTAATCTAAGTTTGGATACAAAGTATATGTGTAGATATAAAAATGACTAGTATTATCCTTGGTGTATTATTTAAATCCTAAAAGTAATAGCATTTTATTTTAATCTTACAGATATATACAAAGAAGGGAAAGATGAAGATAACATTGCTCAACTAGAACATCATCATGAAAGCCCTACTAGAGAGATCAACTCTCATGATTCAAATGCTAGAAATAATGAAGACAACATGGTGGAGGTAGATCACATCGATGATTCAGCTTTGCAAACATCTTCAAGGTTAATGAAGAGCTTCAAGAGACTTTTGCAACCAATATTTGGTCCGCCATGCTACACAAGAATGTTTGTGCCTATGTAAACACTCTTCAACAGTATGCACATAAGAAATGTCATTTCTTTATGGTGTGGGGACAAGAAGAATGTTATATCCATAATCTTCGAAAAGTGTATAGGCTGCCAGATAAGCCTCCTGTTGAGGCTATTTTTAAACCTTTACTCAAGGTTTGGAATCAGTGCCAAGATATTTGCAATAAGAAGAATACATTGCTTATTGATGATAGCCCTTTCAAGGGATGTGTTAATCCAAAAGACAACTATCTCTTCCCTGAAAGTTAATCAAGAGCCTGGGAAAAAAGAGAAGTAGAATCCATAAGCAAGGATCTAGCAATGTTGGCATCCAAAGCTAGAGTACCATTACTATCCAAAGACCAGCTAAGCTTGTTAAAAGTGTGTTACAAAAGAAGGATTTTGAGTGATCAACACGCTATTGCTTATGCTACTCGCTTGGGATATGATCGTGGTCATCTCATAAGTGGAGTTGCAGCAAAAGCATACATATTAAGGCTACAAAAGGCTTACTTGAGCTTATGGGTAGGATAATGTCTGGTTTCATTAAACATTGAGTGACTATATAATCAGATTCCAACCTAACTCATACTAGTTGTTGCTGCAGGTCGAAGGAAACCATTTCTGAGGTCTAAACGTGCAGTTTGAAGTATGGGATCTGCACAAATATCAAGACTTGTTGGGTGCAGAATGTTTGGAGCCATTTTGTACTAAAAGCCCATAAGATAGACTTAGGCTTTGGCCAAAACAATGTGCCTAGATGGGTTTAATTTTTGGATTGTACGAGCCAAATCTTTACACTATTGTATCAAGCAATCAAATACCTCCAAACTTACTGTCATTTGATTATCTCTTTTGTCAATATTTGCGATTCGATTGCAATGAAGATATGTTTGTTTTTTATTGAAGATATTGCCTTGTCAAGGTGTAAGGCTATGAATATTATAATTTAATTTGGATAGACTCAATTATCTCAATAGTGAAAATCTTTTATACATCATATTCAATAAATTTGATGAAATTTAGCATTGACAATATACTCGCTCTTTTATTTTTTTGGTTGAACTTCTGAGGTATTGGAGCATTTGTCTATGAAGGTTTAAGACCATCCATATCATGGATGAATTTATGTTGTTGTTGGCATATAATATATTTATTTAAAATTTTGAATGTCCATTAACCATACATTTTGTTTTCAACAGGATATGTTAAAGCATATAGCTTTGATTTCAAGTGTACAGAAAACTTACTATTGAGGTGGCACCAATCATTGGTGACTCATGTACCTAGAAGCAAAAGAGTTCCACCACCCCCAGATACAATAAGGAAACAAAGAAGAGTATTGATACTTGAACTCAATGGTATTTTACTTAAGATGTAAACTTGAATGTAACAATCTCATTGAAATTTGATTGCTTCTGGTGTTTTTAAACACCACACTCTTTGGAGATCCCTCAATTCTAAGGTTCCTTTTCCAAGTGTTCTTTGGCATTATTATCCCATGTTTTTACTTCAATGTCCCTCAAATTTGAGCATATATATCATAATTTATAATCTTGATATAGTGTCTAAGATGGGTTTTTATCTGTGGATCAATCGTAAACTTAGCACATTGTACTGTCATTGAGATTTACTTTTTGTTTTGTTGTTTCTAACACCACACCCTTTAGATCTCTCACTTCTAAGGTTCTTTTTAAGTGATATTTAGAATTCTTTTGGCAAATTAAATAAAGCCCATGTTTTTACTTCAATGTCTCAAAGTGGAGATAGTATTTAACAGGTGTTATATAATCTCAATTAAGTTTAGTGTCATGTTTCCCTTGTCCTTCCAATATTGTTGCATTGACATATGTATCTATACAACTACAAACAAATATGCCAAATAGTTGTGTCAAAATCAAAGAGTGCACCAACAAATAGATGTTAGCTCAAACTACACAAAAATACCGAGTTTCCAACCAATCCTATAAGAAATGGGACTCGAATAATTCCTAAAATTTCTAAATTTGTCTTAGTATGGGATTATTTGGCATTGAAATTGCACTTAAGAAAGATTTACGGGCTAAGTGCATCTACTACCACATTATCTTTCCCAGGGTGGAATTTGATGTCGAAGTCATATTCTTGTAGAATTTTAATCCATCTCCTTTGCCGCATGTTGAGGTTAGGCTAGGTGAAGATCCGCTTCAGACTTTTGTGGTCAGTTACAAGCTGGAATTTGCCCCCCAAGAGATAATGTCTCCATAATTTGAGGCAATGAACAACTGCTAA
Source organism: Cibotium barometz (assembly GCF_041138505.1). Taxonomy (NCBI): domain Eukaryota; kingdom Viridiplantae; phylum Streptophyta; class Polypodiopsida; order Cyatheales; family Cibotiaceae; genus Cibotium; species Cibotium barometz. The sequence continues at coordinate 42,670,803 of NC_141082.1, forward strand.
GAGCTCCAAATCATGGGTGGCATAATTTGCTTCATATTGCTTCAGCTTGCGAGAAGTATAAGCGACTGGTCTTCCTTCTTGGCCTAAGACACCACCAAGTGCTAGACTACTGGCATCAGTAAACCACTTCAAGTTCCTTGGTGAAATCAGGAAGTTTCAGGACTGGGGCAGAAGTAATAATGACCTTGAGCTGATCAAAACTGTTTTGATAGATTGGCAGCCACACTATTTTGCAATCCTTCTTAAGAAGATCCATCAAAGGTGCAGCTACCAAGGCATAATCTTTGATAAAAATCCTATACCATCCTGTGATTCCCAAAAACCCACGAACTTCACGAACTGATTTAGGGGGTTGGCCACTCTAGAATATCTTTGACCTTGGAGGGGTCTATTGAAATGCCATCTTTGGAGACGATGAACCCAAGATACTCAATTTGATGAGTAAAGAAGGTACATTTTCTCTTCTCTTGGCATAGAGTTTGTGTCTGCGCTACAATTGCATAACTCTACGCACATGCTCCTCATGCTCTTCCATTGATTTGGAGTAGATTAAGATGTCATTAAAAAAAACAAGCACAAATTCATCCAAGTAAGGACGGAATATATCTTACATTAGGCAGTTAAAGGTTGCAGGAGCATTGGTTAACCCGAAATGACATTACAGTAAACTCATAGTGGCCATAACGGGTATTAAAGGCTGTCTTGGGTATATTTGCTTCCTTGACTTTGATCTGATAGTAACCAGACCTCAAATCTATTTTTGAGAAGACTTTGGCCCCATAAAGCCTATCAAGAAGCTCGTCGATGTGAGGGATAGGATGCTTATTCTTGACAGTGACTTGGTTTAGCTCTCGATAATCTATGCAGAGGCGGAGAGTTCCCTCCTTCTTTTTTTGGAAAAGAACAGGTGCCCCCCAAAAAGGAGAGCTACTGGGGCGTACGAATCCTTGCTCAATGAGCTGGGTAAGTTGCTCTTTAAGTTCAATGGCTTTAGGAAGGGACATTTTATAGGGTGTTTTTGAGATGGGTTGAGCTCCAGGGATCACCTCGATTTCATGATCGACTTCTCGAGGAGGCGGTAGCCCTGTAAGCTCATTAGGGAAGATGTCAGAGAATTCTTGGAGCCAAGAGGGTTTTGTCTCCTTACTAGGTTCAATGGCTTTGTTGAGCTTGACTAAGAAAGCTTGCTCACCCTTACGTGTTCCCTTGAGAAGATGTTTTGCCTTGACTACCCTAGATTTAGGTTTTCCTGTTATCCCCTGGACGGATATTACTTGGCCATGCTCATTTTCAAAAGCGATACTCCCCTGGTTACAATGAATGCTAGCTTTGCTTGCAATTAACCAATCCATCCCAAGGATTCCATCATAAATTCCTAATGGTGGCAAGACTCTAAAGTGGCCACACCATGAGTTTGCTCATTACCCAGCTCAAAATTAAGGTTTCCTATATAGAGTGGCGAGATACTTCTTTTCCACTGGCTAACTCTACAGTCATTCTTCTAGCTGTTTTTTGACCCAAGATTAATTTTTGCAAACACCTAGGAGAAAGAAATTCCATAATCAATCAAAAGCTGAAATGGCTTACCGTGATAAGTGGCTGGGGTTTGGATTACACCAAATTGTTTATTCGGACCTTGGTGTTCTACTGTGCATGGACGGTGGCGTGCTCTTCTTCAGCCATTTCCAAGGTCAGTTCTTCACTTATAATACAGGCGGTCCTAGCAACTGCTCCTCTGCGGCCTCTGCCATGTCCAGTGCCTCTTGCACCTTGGTGGATAGGGGTTCCACGGCCTTGATTTCCTCTGCCACCTTGGGTAAATGATGTTGCCATCTTGGGACAGTTGGCCCTAAAGTGTCCCGGCTCATTGCACTCAAAACATAGAGGGCCTTCTCTGGAAGAAGCAGCATACGAGCGGGGGATAAAAGAGTTGCTTTGTCGCCCTCTGTTGTAGTAGGGAAAATTCTATTGGGGTTTCTTGTAGGGTTGATCTTTAGGATCTGCCTCAGGGTAAGATCGCTTTTGAGGCTTAGGTTTGTCAGTCCTCAATTCTTTCACAAGGGGTTTTGCTTGTATGAGAGCATCCTGTAATGAGCTTGGCCTCATTGCTTCAAGGCAAGAATCTAAGGGTCATTTAACCCTTGGCAGAAATGAGCCACTTGCTGGGAAGTAGTCATAGCTGGGGCATACTTCCGAAGAGTGATAAATTTGGAATAGTAGTCCTCAAGAGTTAAGCTGCACTGCCTAAGACTAAAAAACTCATTCATCTTTATGGATTCATGGGATGGGGGAAGATTTCTTTCCTTCACAGCTTGTTTGATGTCTTCCCATGTTTGAGAATGCTCGGTGACTCCCTTGTCTCACGGCACCACTGTTTCCACCAGAGTTTAGCATCTTCAATGAGGCGAAACCATGTAAGCATAGACTGATTCGCTACTCCAGTACCGGCGGCAGAGAAATATACGTCCATCGCTTCAATCCAGACTTCAGCATCCTTCTCAATCTTTGAACCTTCTCCTTTAAAGGAGGGAGGTTGCATTTGCTTGCGCAGGAGCTTCTTCTCCTGGATATCAGTGTAAAGCGCATTGGGAAGTGGAGGGTGATCGTCCTGGCCATCATTGTAAAAATAATTTTAAGGTTACAAGATTCATACTTGCACAACGCTTATTTTGGAGAGTAAAACATTGAAATCATTTTATTTCTAAATATTTACAAGGATGAGTTTTATTACAAAGATCTGAGACTAATATAATTAGTCTTATTTGCCATCAAGGGAAATTCCTAAGCTTTGACTATGACATAAGGGTAGAGCGGTCCACATAGGTGAAATATGGGGGTTCCGCTGTAGTTTCTAAGACTCTAAAAACTGATGGTAAGGGTGGTAGACTCTGGATTGGGGTAGATCCCAACACAGCTACTCTATCAATAGGTAAGACCTGCATCACTTGGTCATACACCCAGCGATCCTGAGGTGTGTGAATCCCATCTATAGTCACATAGGTGTCGGCCCTGGGGGTACCGACGAACCAAAATAAACAGATCATCTTCAACTTTTCAATCCAACGAATCCACTTTAGGTCAGTGGTAAGGTTTCCAATTTGATATGCTCAGATGAAGAAATATCTCGGCCCACGACTCCAAAAATCTCTACCCCATCCTCTTTCAATAGGAGAGAAATGAGGGAGGGACATCTTCTCTAGTATTTGCACCATGGTGTCACGGAACTCAAAATTTGAGGAGTGACTAGCAGTCTCGAAGATGCATTGGAAAACTAGAAACTTCGAGTAGGCATCTTCCTCTTCCTACAATCAACATCAATTCAACTTGTTCTTTTAGTAGGATGGTTTTATTAATGCATTATGTTAGGTACAACATTCATTGCAAAACAGTCCATAAATGGCAATTCCTAGGAGCTAAGATCAGCTCTGATACCAATTGTAAGGTTCCTCCCTTCTAAAATAGGGGAAACACTTAAGATAGTCCACTAAGTCTTAACTTAGAGAAACACTTAAGATAGTCCATAAATGGCAATTCCTAGGAGCTAAGATCGGCTCTGATACCAATTGTAAGGTTCCTCCCTTCTAAAATAGGGGAAACACTTAAGATAGTCCACTAAGTCTTAACTTAGAGAAAATTTCTTATTCATCGATACCTTGACCAAGTAGAGATTCAAGGATACGATTCATAGGTAAGACCTAGTCCTATCCCGCAGGAGGAACGTGATCTTCTAAAAATCAAATCACCCATAGGGTAATTGATCATAAATTGGGAAACTACAAGACTTGATTTCTAGAGGCAACGCTTTTTTCCTCATCCATGCAAGGCACAGCCGCTGGCCTAGTCTTCTAGAATAGAGTTGCCCAAGAACCTATTTATCTAGCATAGTACTTTCACTTAATCTATTGGAAAGCTACCCGACTAATCAGGTCCACCCGTCCGTAGGATGGTGCCATCGGGGCATTCCATCCTCCCACTTTCCACTCTACTCACGCATCAATTTGTTTTCTAATTAATCCTACCACACTGTTTGACATAAATAAACATGTTCCTTAATTAAGGCCCTTTTTCCACAATATAATAATGCCAAAGACAAGATTTATATATTTTTTTTTAAAAGTTTATACATGAATCAATTCCATATAAAAGCCAAACCGGCTCTCTTATTCTTTTTCTTTTATACTGCCGATGATCTAGAATTCGGCCTTCCAGCCTCTACATGCTAGGCAAAACCCTACGGGACCATACACCTCATCGTCAACAACTGCTGGCAAGGACTCAAGCCGGCCTATCGCCCTCTCAGGCTCAATCGCTCGACCCTCCCGCCCCTCAGAGGGATGTATGCACATTAGGGTGGGCTTATTCACCGCACTAGCCTGGGCCCTCAGAACTAGACAGCATCATAATGTCTCGCCTCAATCAGTGAACCTTATTCTCCCAATGGTATGAGGGATACCTTGGGCCATTTCTAGGCTTTGCTAACAACGCCACCTATCTACACAAGCACGGAACGGAGTTACGTCGTCGACGCCAGGAAAAACTTGCACTCTTTAAAGATAACAATTTTAATGCAATTCATGGAATACAGCATCACTCAATTCATAACTTCATACAATTTTATGTCATTGTTTTAAAAAAGATACACATTTATCAACACTAATATTTTAAAAAAAACTCTTCTTTAAAAGATAACCAAGCTATTCTTGCCACCATTTCCTTGAGGAGCTTGTAAAGGGAGGGTTGGAGTCGCATCAAGAGCATCTTCTCTAATCTCGTTGTTGCGTGCTCCTCTTAAGGCAATATTCTGATGTTTTCGAAAAGGGGCATGGACGTCGTCTTGTAGGGCTCACTGTCACGGTCGAAACGCTCCAGTCAGATCTCAATTTTGAGATCGTTTGCTCACCATATGAGCAAAAGATCACAGTGCATGAACCCTCTCTTAAGGCTAAAACCTCTTACTAAAGCACGCAAATGGGGGGGGAAATTGTGAGATGTCCTTAACACAAAAATGTTTTGCTGAAGGGGAGAAGGGCTACTGTAAGTCTCTTCACACGGGGGGAGGGAGGCGGGGGGCGTAGAGGGGGGAAGAGTTAAGGACACTGCCTCCTAGTAGCAAGAGGGGGATAGAGGAAAATTGCCTTATCTGAAAAGTGGCGAATGAGGGGGTGTGGAGAGGGGTGGCTACAAGGGGCGGTTGTACTACAGCAAGTACACTACACTGGGACAGATGGCGGTACGGACACGGTGGCACAACAGAGCATAAGCTACGCAAAAATGTGTATTGCCCATGGAACACCCCGGGGGTTTATATAACTGTGGGGTACGGGTACAGGTGTTGCGCAAAGCAAGGATGAAAGGACGGTGTACCAGCAAAGACTGTAGATCAGTGGCCTGCATGGCTCAAGGAAAAAGGTACGGTGTCAGTTAACAGGGAAAGGAGTGGTACGCATGTACCTTATCTGGTCAAGGGGGGCAGCATGGGTGTCCACGTAGCGGTACGTGTGGACCACACAGTGGGCGACCGTCCTTTGGTTCTTGTGCGGCCATCGTACGGGCACCCTGGTGTACGATCTAAATTTTTGGACGGGGTTCCCAAATTTGGGGCATTGGTCTCGATTTGTGTGCCAAACCACCCCGGGGGCAAAAAAAATTTTGTCCGGGGTGCAGACCGTTCATCAATCGAACGCCCGGTCGTGCATTTATTAAGGTTTAAAGGACGTCATTTTTTAACTAAAAATGACTGAAATTTGCATATAAGCTTGATCCGGTGTCCGTTTTGATGCTGCAAAATCTTATATTAGGGTAAAATCACGCGCAGATTCTAAATTTGGGCTCAAAATTTGAAGATTCTAAGTAGAAATGACTCAAATAATAAAATCATTGATTTTTATATCATAAAACTCATAAATTTATCTATTACATGGACATTTCTTTATTAGTGAAAATGGGTATGTTACATGAACATACAGAAGTTAAATAATATGCAATCAAGAGGCATAGTTGGTGGGCTACCCAGATTCAAATATGATGGGAGTATGCATGTATGTGATGCTTTTGTCAGTTTGGAAAGCAAGCAAGATTGCCATTCCCTAGAGAAGGCAACATGAGCAGCATGCCACTTGAGATTGTTCATTGTTAACCTATTCCTAGGGTTAATAAGAGCTACTACCATTATCTTACATCAAGGAGTCAAGGTAGATACACCAAAGGGTCATAAATTCAAGATATGATGCAATGGTGTCCAAAGCTACAACTTAGACAGGCGCCCATAATGGTGTGATGGAATACTTAAGGCGATTCTCGCTTCAAGAGTGTGTGGTAGTAAGCTAGGATAAAGTCCCTAGTGAAGTACTTCATGGATATATTATGAGAGTAGTCATTGTAATAAAATTAGGCCTCTTGTAAGATTCCTCCCTCCAGCTTTTGAGGTGTGCAAGTGTAAGAACCTCCCCTTCTGATCTTATAATTATTCCCCTCTCTGAAATAAAAGAAAGATCCTATTTTACCCTGTTTTGACCTGGAGAGAGAAAATGTCGAGAGGGAGGTAATTCAAAATTGAGATATTTTTGGATATAAAAATCCTCCTAGTGTCTAAAATGGTTTCCCCTGAAACAGAAATTCAAAAAGAACTTTCTAATGTGCAATTGGAATTAATTGAAAATAGGTATAAAGAACCTTAGCCTAAGGGTCCAGATTTTCAGAAACTTTTGGATTATGGTCCAATTAAGGTTCCTATGGACCAATAATATTAATCCAAATGTAGGGAGGAGATAAATTGAAGAATAAAAGAAAAACCCCCCAAAAATGAGTAAATGCTCACATAAGATGAAGAGTGGACTAAGGACCAAAGAAAAGAATTAAAAAACTAAATTTTGACACCTCAGTGTGTGGGGATCTCCCCTCATGAAGTAGGCGCCTTTTTCTCATCATTATCCCCAGTTTTTAATCAATAAAATGAGATATTTTCATCTCTCCTTTTTCAAAACTAGATCCAAAAAGTAATCTGAGCTGACCCAAAAATGGTCAAAAATTGACCAAACTGATCTAGAAAATTCGAGAATCAGTTTGCTTGGTTAGAGGTTCACTTTTTCCTATAAATAGAAGCCTCCCCCTTTGTAAAAGCTTAATGGTGTTTATGCACTGTTAACTCTACTCCTATCATGAGAGCCATCTACATTGAATTTTTTAATAATTCAATTGTTTTTGGCTTAATCCTCTCCAAAGTGAATTGGTGGCCACTATTGCTTCAAACAATAGTAGAACCCTCAATCCCTCAAGCCAAATGATAGCTTACAAGCTCCATGTAAGCTAATTTTCTTACTTTGTTTACAAATTTTAATGAAAAATCTATGGTTTTCTTGATTTTTATGAATTACAGATGATTGAATTAAATTCAAATGCTATGCCTTTGATGAAAAGGCCACCCCCGTTCTCTTTTTTACATTCCAACCTTTCTCAATCCTAGAAAGATTAACTAAGTGATTAATTAAACTCTTCTTATTGTTTACTCTCTTGAATTTAGAAAATTGTGTAGATTAGAGTTCTATAATTCTAATTTAGGTTAATTAAGTTAAATACAGAAAGATAAAAATGAGAAATGGTTAGCCATACAAAGGAGGTTATGGCAAAATTTTCTAGAATTTTGTGAAAAAGAAAGTTTATTTTTATGTTATTCCAATCGAGTAATTCCCACCATTTTTGCATCTAAAAGAAATATTCTGATTACTCCATGTACATATGCATTTATGAATATGCATGGATATTCACTGATATTAATTATTAAATTTGATTTTTATGCATAGAAAGATGCATAAAGAAAAAATTTTATTACAAAAGTGTTATTCTTCTTAAATTTGATTTTTATGCATAGAAAGATGCATAATGGATTTTTTTAATTAATAAAAATTTATTCTTATTAAATTTGATTTTTATGCATAGAAAGATGCATAAAGGAATTTTTGTTATTACAAAAGTATTATTCTGATTAAATTTGATTTCTGTGCATAGAAAGATGCATAATGGAATTTTTTAATTATAAAAGTGTTATTCTTATTAAATTTGATTTTTATGCATAGAAAGATGCATAAAGGAATTTATTTTATTACAAAAGTGTTATTCTTATTAAATTTGATTTCTATGCATAGAAAGATGCATAATGAAATTTTTATTATTATAAAAGTGTTATTCTTATTAAATTCGATTTTTATGCATAGAAAGATGCATAAAGGAATTTTTTTATTACAAAAGTGTTATTCTTATTAAATTTGATTTCTATGCATTGAAAGATGCATAATGGAATTTTTTTTATTACAAAAGTGTTATTCTTATTAAATTTGATTTCTATGCATAGAAAGATGCATAAAGGAATTGTTTTTTATTATAAAAGCATTATTCTTATAAAAATTGATTTTTATGCATAAATAGATGCATAAAGAAATTCTTTTTATTTTAAAAGTGTTATTACTATTAAATTTGATTTTATGCATAAAATAATAGAGGTCAGTTGACCAGCCTCGGTTCGATTTAAATGGTGAGCTTCCGGTACGGTGGATGAGGGACTAGGGAAGCGGCCTATGAGGAGTGAAGTGCTAGGTGACCTGCGAAGGATCCTAAAGGGTGCTAACCATACCATGCTCGGGCTCTGAGTCATCGAAGATACCCACACGTACATCGTGGAAGATATTGGAACAAGGAGTAAGAGTTGTTTTCTGAATTCGAGCCTGGATCTGGTTGATTGACCTTGCTGGTCCTCAACGGATGAGTCCATGGCTCTTTTATATGGATCTGTTGGTTGATCTTGCTCATCTTCAATAGAGATTCCATTTTGATTTTTATAAGTGAATAAATTGCCAGGTACTATGAGCTAGGAACTATCGAAAAGGCCCTTGAGTGGATAGGTGGTAGCGTTCTGGTTGCCAATGATGCCATAGATACACCGATGAAGGAAAAACTAGAAATAAGGATTCAACCGGATATTTTGGAGGACTGTGATCAATGATACTATAGTTTCATTAAATGATTGTTTTAAAGACAACTGAATCTATGAAAAAGGCAATTTCATATTGGGTGTGTAAGTGGTGTGACTCGTTTTAAGTTTGCATGAATATCTGGCTAGGAGTCCTGGGAACTCTTTTCCCTGGTACTCGGGACAAAACCTAACCAAATTCTTAAATGGATCCCATCACTACAGTGGTTGGGTGGTTGGCTAACCCACGGGACTGGGGTTAGGCTGGACTTATGGATCCCTAAAAAGAGACTCAATTCTGTTATGGTACGATAGATAAAATAAATCTCGAATTAAAATTGTTCTATGGAAAAGAATCAATGGCTGTGCCTCTCAATGAGGAAAAAAGCATTGGTCTCTATGATCCAAGTGCAAGTCTTTTCCTTGATCTGACTGGGACCTACAGGTTCGGTCAGGTCAGTTCAGTTAGTTAAGGCTCTTGACTACGTTAGAGTGAAAATATCCTGGAGGAATCGCCTGTGCTTTCTAGGCAAGGGAAGTTTTCTCGGGTTTGGTTTTAGAAGAATCGAGGGATTAGTCTCTTGTCCAGAGATATACGTGGGGGCAAGGCCCCAAGTGAGGGACCCTTCCCCACAAAAGAAGTGCTACTCCCACTGCTAACACCCCAAAATTCGTTGCGCGGTGGGGACAGGGATCTTTCAGCTGGTATCAGAGTGAATTGGCTAAAGTGGATCAACCGAGAAACCAAAAATGTCAAAAATTTATGAAGTAGCAGTAAAAGTATATTTTCATCTCTCCTCTCTCCTATTTCAAAACTAGATCCAAAAAGTAAGCTGAACTGACCCAAAAATGGTCAAAATTGACCAAACTGATCTGAAAAATTTTACAATCAGTTTGCTTGGTTAGGGACTCACTTTTTTCTATAAATAGAAGCCTTCCTCTTTGTAAAAGCTTAATGGTGTTTATGCACTGTTACTCTGCTCCTGTCCTGAGCCATCTACATTGAATTTTTTAATAATTTAATTGTTCTTGGCCTAATCCTCTCCAAAGTGATTTGGTGGCCACTCTTGCTTCAAACAAGAGTAGAACCCTCAATCCCTCAAGCCAAAGGAGAGCTTACAAGCTCCATGTAAGCTAATTTTCTTACTTGTTTAATGAAAAATCTATAGTTTTCTTAATTTTTATGTTTTGCAGATGTTGAATTAAATTCAAATGCTATGCCTTTGATAAAAAAGGCCACCCCCTTCTTCTCTTTACATTCCAACCTTTCTCAATCCTAGAAAGATTAACTAAAGGATTAATTAAACTCTTCTTATTGTTTACTCTCTTGTGAATTTAGAAAATTGTGTACATTAGAGTTCTATAAATCTAATTTGGGGTATTTCAAGTTAGATAAAGAATGATAAAAATGAGAAATGGTCAGCCTTACAAAGGAGGTTATGGCAAAATTTTCTAGAATTTTATGGAAAAGAAAGTTTGTTTTTATGTTATTCTAAAAGAGTAATTCCCACCATTTTTGCATCTAAAAGAAATATTCTAATTACTCCATGTATATATTCACCTATGAATATGCATGGATATCACTGATATTAATTATTAAATTTGATTTTCATGCATAAAAAGATGCATAAAAGGATTTTTTTTATAAAAGAGTTATTCCCACTGAAGTTGATTTTTATGCATAAATAGATGCATAAAGAATTTTTATATCAAAATTATAATTCTCTTTAATTCTATGTTTAAATTCTATGAGTATTTGATAAGTGAATAGTTAAATACTCCAAGAGAGTAATTTCTATCGTTTTATATTCACACGGATTGTAAAAAGAGAATTCACGAAATCTATCGAGATCAAAATATTCGGATAAATGATTAATCTATTCCTCACAATCATTGGAATTTGTAACTAATTTAGAAATCAGTTAAGTGAATATTCAAAGAAAGAAATTCAGTAAAATAGTAACTGAATTATCAAACCTTTTCGAGAAAGATAGATTAGGAAAAATCTTATCCGACTCAAACCTTGAATCAGACTATGACCAAGACCAAAACTCTTTCGTCAGTTTTGAGGAAAGAAGGTGTGACCAGTTTAGAAAAATACACTCAAAACTCCCGCCAAATCTAAAACTAAGTTTGAGACCCTTCGAATTGATATGTGGATCAAGGTTATAGAATTCGAGGAAATCCAGAATTCCGATCAAGAAGTTTTGGGGATACTGATTTAAGAAATACTCCTTGTATTCAAAAGAAAATCAAACTGAAAACTTGCATAGAAATGAAATGTGATGTGAATAGATGTGATGAGATGCGATGTAAATCAGATAGATATGAATGGATGGATGGATGTGGATGTGTATGTGATGAAAATGGATGTGGATGTGTATGTGAAGAATGGATGTGGATGTGTATGTGAAGAATGGATCTGGATGTGTATGTGAAGAATGGATGTGGATGAGTATGTGAAGAATGGATGTGGATGAGTATGTGAAAGAATGGATGTGGATGAATGTGAAAGAATGGATGTTGTAAGATCCTAGACCCCACTGCGCAACGAATTTTGAGGTGCTGGTAGCAGAAGTAGCACTTCTTGCACGGGGCAGGGTCCCACAATCGGGGCCTCGCCCCCACGGATATCCGGACAAGAGACTAATCCATCGGTTTTTCCAAAACCGAACCCGGAAAACTTCCTTTGCCCAGAAAGCACAGGCGTTTCCACCAGGATAACTTTTTCCTAACGTAATCAAAAGCCTTAACTAACTAAACTGATCTAACCGAACTCGTAAGTTCCATAGTCAGATCAAGGGACATATTGCACTTGGATCATAGAGACCAACACTTTTTTTGTCATCGAGAGGCACAGCCATTGATCTTTTTTCCATAGAGCAATTTTTGTTCGGGATTTACTTCATCTATCGAACTAAACAGAAATTGAGTCTCGATTTACGGATCCATCAGTCCAGCCCAACCCCATCCAGTCCCATGGGTTACCAACCACTGTAGTGATGGGATCCAATTTAGAATTTGGTTAGGTTTTGTCCCGGGTACCAGGGAAAAGAGTTCCCAGGCCCCCTAGCCGGATATTCATGCAAATTTAACACCAGTCATGCCACTTACACACCCAATATGAAATTGCCTTTTTCACAGATTCAGCCATCTTTAAAACAATCATTTAATGAAATCATAGTATCACTGATCACAACCCTCCAAAATATCCGGTTGAATCTTAATTTCCAATCATTCCTTCATCGAAGTATCTATGGCATCATTGGCAACCAGAACGCTCACCACCTGTCCACTCAGGGGCCTTTTCAATAGTTCCTAGCTCATAGTACCCGGCAATATAATCACTTATAAAAATCAAGATGGAATCTCCGTTGAAGATCAGCAAGATCAACCAACAGATCCATATAAAAGAGCCATGGACTCATCCGTTGAGGACCAGCAAGGTCAGTCAACCAGATCTATGCCTGGTTCCAGAAAACAACTCTTACTCCTTGTTCCAATATCTTCCACGATGCACGTGTGGGTATCTTCGGTGACCCAGAGCCCGAGCACCGTATGGTCAGCACCCTCTAGGATCCTTCGTAGGTCACCTAGCGCTTCACTCATAGGCCGCTTCCTTGGTCCCTCATCCACCGTACCGGAAGCTCACCATTTAAATCAAACCGAGGTTGGTCAAGACCTCGGCCGACCTTGCTACATGAGACGTCCTCCGTTGACTCTCCGTCAGCTGTTGCAACTTTATCAGGTAGGTCTCCACGACCGCATTCTCAAGACATCAAAATGCTTCCCCAGCATTCTTGACATAAAACAGTCATTTACAAACAGTTCACAATTACAGTTTCTATAATGAACTCTCGTCTTTCCACATTATCCCTCATCAGTCCACATTACTTATTCCACATTCCATTCATATGTGTACTCATTCTCATCCAATCACATCATTTTCCATCTCATCACCACCACAGATTCATTCACATCACATATCATATATTCACATCCCAATTCGCATGTCATCACATCTCATCCATTCACTCATATCGACGACATATCATTTCACATACACATTCGCATTCATTATTCTACATACACATACACATTCGTACATCCACATCATACATCCAATTCCACATTCGCATTCATACATACACATACACATCCATATCCACATCCATACATCCACATTCACATTCATACATCCATATCCACATCCACATCTATACATCCATTTCCACACCTACATCCACATGCATACATCCATTTCCACATCCACATTCATACATCCACATCCACATTCCATATCTACATCTATACATCCACATCCATGCCCACATTCATACATCCACATTTACATTCACATCCCATACATCCATATCCACATTCTACATTCATATATCCATATCCACATTCCACATTCATACATCCACATCCACATTCACATTCATACATCCACAACCATATTCCATATCTACATCTATACATCCACATCCATGCCTACTTTCATACATCCACATTCACATTCACATCTCATACATCCATATCCACATTCTAAATTCATACATCCATATCCACATTTCACATTCATACATCCACATCCACATTCACATTCATACATCCACATCCACATTCTATATCTACATCTATACATCCATATCCATGCCCACATCCATACATCCACATCCACATTCACATCCCATACATCCATATCCACATTCTACATTCATATATCCATATACACATTCCACATTCATACATCCACATCCACATTCACATTCATACATCCACATCCACATTCCATATCTACATCTATACATCCACATCCATGCCCACATCCATACATCCACATTCACATTCACATCCCATACATCCATATCCACATTCTACATTCATATATCCATATCCACATTCCACATTCATACATCCACATCCACATTCACATTCATACATCCACATCCACATTTCATATCTACATAGATATACATCCACATCCATGCCCACATCCATACATCCACATTCACATTCACATCTCATACATCCATATCCACATTCTACATTCATATATCCATATCCATATTCCACATTCATACATCCACATCCACATTCACATTCATACATCCACATCCACATTCCATATCTACATCTATACATCCACATCCATGCCCACATCCATACATCCACATTCACATTCACATCCCATACATCCATATCCACATTCTACATTCATATATCCATATCCACATTCCACATTCATACATCCACATCCACATTCACATTCATACATCCACATCCACATTCCATATCTACATCTATACATCCACATCCCATATCTACATCTATACATCCACATCCACATTCCATATCTACATCTATACATCCACATTCCATATCTACACATCCATGCCCACATCCATACATCCACATTCACATTCACATCCCATATATCCATATCCACATTCTACATTCATATATCCATATCCACATTCCACATTCATACATCCATATCCACATACATACATCCATACAACCACATCCACATCCATTTACATCTATCTGATTCCTATCACATCTTATCACATCTATTTATAGAATGTAGGAGAATTCTAATTTTTTGATATAAAGATTCTTTACGCATCTAATTAGGCATAAAGACAACTTTAGTAGGAATAACACTTTTATAAAAATCCTTTTATACATCTATTTAGGCGAAAGTTCAATTTTAAGGAAAATAACACTTTTGAATTAAAAATAAACCTTTTATGCATTTTACTATGCATAAATTCCATTTTAATGAGAATAACACTTTTAAAATAAAAATAAATCTTTTATGTGTCTATCTATGCATAAATTCAATTTCAATGAAAATAATACTTTCAAAATAAAAATAAATCCTTTTATGCATAAATTCAATTTCAATGAAAATAATACTTTTGAAAATAAAAATAAATCCTTTTATGCATCTATCTATGCATAAATTCAATTTCAATGAAAATAATACTTTCGAAAACAAAAATAAATCCTTTTATGCGTCTATCTATGCATAAAAAGACACTTTTAGAGTATAGAAATGATAGGGAGTACTCTTTTAGCATAATAAAAGATAATACTTATTTCCAAAAAAAATTCGCCATAACGGACCATTTTTTAAATTTTCCTACTTAATTTGTCTTAAAAATTAACTCTAATTTATTTAAAGTAATCTAGACTAATCAAATTCACTTATAAAAGAGAAAACATTATAAAAAGTTTAATTCCAACAATTATCACTTAACTAGGATAAAGAAGGGTTGATTCTAAGAAGAGAGAGGGGAAAAGCCTTTCGATCAAGGCATAGCGTCCATTTATCACTTCAAACAATCATAAAAATTAGGAAAGCATAAAAATTACAAGATCTCGACTTACATAATTTCTTGGAGCTTTCCTTTGGCTTGATGGTTTGAGGGTTCTACTCTTGTTTGTAACAAGAGTCCACCAATCTTTGGAAGAGGGAAATGTCAAAAAACTAGTGAATTATTAATAAATTCACAGTTCTTGGCTTCTTGGGAGGAGTAGAGTAACAGTGCATAAATACTATTATTTTTCAACAAAGAGGGAGGCTTCTATTTATAGGAAAAATTGAGCTCCTAACCAAACAAACTGATTCTAGAATTTTCCAAATCAGTTTGGTCAATTTTTGACCATTTTTAGGTTAGTTGAGCTAACTTTTTGGAACTAGACTTGAATTAGGAGAGGGGAGAGATGAAATATCTCAGTTTTTGAAGATTTAAAACTCGATTGCACATGTGAAGTAGGCGCCTCATTCATGAGGGGGGAATCCCCATTGTGAGGTGTCAAAAATCTATTTTTTTAGCTTTTCCTTTGGTCAGTCCACTCTTAATCTTATGTGAGTATTTACTCATGTTTTGGGGGTGATATTCTTTATTTCTTCTATTTATCTTCTTCATACATTTGGATGAATTTGATTGGCCCTTCAAAACCTTAATTTGAAATTTTTCGAAAATATGGACCCCTAGAATAAGGCCTCTTAAATAAATTATACTTAATTTCTAATGCACCTTCTGAAAATCTTTTTGAACTTCTATTTCGGGGGAACTTATTTTAATAAGAAGAGATATTTTTCCATCCAAAAATTATTCAAAATCTGAATATTCTCTCTCTAGAATATTTTCTCTCTCTAGGCCAAAACAGGTAGAAGCAAGATCTTTTATATTTCTGAAGAGGGAATTGATTACAGGGGAAGATGCTGGACATCTTGAGAGGCTGGGGAGGGATCTTACATTCTACCCCACTTAAAAAACGCGAGATGTCCTCTTCTCGCAGGTAGAGTATAATCTCTTTCATCTTCTTCTTCTTCTTCAATCACTTCTTCTTCTTCTTCTTCTTCAATCACTTCCAGCGTTGCTACCTTGGAAGTGGACGGCCGATTTGGGAACAACTGTCTTTCACTTCCCCTATTATGAGGTGGAGGTCTTGCATTACTTTGGATTGAAACTACAGGTTGGATAGAGGGTCTACCTCTGGGATTTCCTTGATTTTGGCGGATAGAACCGTGATTACTCTCGAAGGAAGGGGCTGGAGTCTGGAATCTTGATCCCTGATTTCCCTGCACTAAAAACCTTGATCCAAAAGGAGTTGGGCAATCCATGCTGCGATGTCCAATTCCTTGACAGTTATAGCATTTCACTCTCTTGTTCAAGGGTGGAACTTCTGAAGTTGAAATCCAGGGAATTGAGTTTTGGAAAAAGGACATTTCTTCCATTCTGGAACTTCCCATATCCTGGGTTTGACCCTGATATCTCTTAGGCGGAGGAAGGTTGGAATCACCTTCTGGGAATAAAAACCTTTTGAAAGGTGATGGTGCTGGCTTTGGCGGGACTTTGACATCAAAGGCTTTGGCAAAATCCTTTGCCATTCTTACTACTTCGGCCATTGAGATAGGTTTTGCATTCTTGACTAAAGTATCCAATGGCTCGTTCATTCCCCGAATGAGCCTGGCCATCAGCTGCTCTTCATCCAATTGAGGGGAATATTTAAGAAGTGGAAAAGCCTGATGGTACTCTTCAATTGTCCGGTTTTCCTGCTTTAGTTCCAAGAACTCATTCATCTTAATTTCAAGAAAGCCTGGGGGACAAAACCTCTTTCTGAGGTAAGCCTTGAGATCGGTCCAGGTTTGGGTATTTCGGTCGAGACGGTTTGTCTCACAGTGGTTTCTCCATGCCACTCTAGCTGTCTCCACTATCTTCAGCCTTGCAAGAGCCAGTTTGCTCTTCTCATTGTACCCGGTGACATCGAAGTATTCTTCCATTGATTCGATCCACTTCTCCACAGCCTCGCCCAAGTTTTCCCCTTCACCCTTGAAAGGTCCAGGCTGCGAACTATGAAGAGTTTTACGAACATCCAGGTCGAGCTCTTTCTTCATCGAGTTGGGGGTTAACATTTCTACCACGACGACCTCGATCCATGTTCCTATCAATACGAAAATTCTTGTTAAGTCTCTTTGTTTAAGATTCAATCCGATTTTTTATTCAACTGATTCTGGGGTTCTCGGCTCCCCCACAGAGTCAAGGGATAAAGATACTCATATAGAACGCATTATTAGTTAACAATTCATTCAGAATTATCTCATTCATATCTTTAACACAATAATGGTCCATCAGACTAAATTTTTCTATCTAAACAATCCTCCATGGGGATTTCAATTTTTTAGATTTTTAATTTATAACTTGATCCACTGATCAAAAGTTAACAATAGTAATCTGGCAGCACAATCCACTAATCTCATAGTGATTTGCTGAAGTCATTAACGTCATTATAGCTACGAACATTATCACAGGGACTCGTCCCATTAATCCTCATTGTGGTTTTGCTTGACTTATTACATATCAACCAAATTTCAAGAATCATCATTTTTCAATCAGAATCCAAATCAATTCATCAGTTCACCCAGAATTTAAAAATCATATCAACCACATTCGAATTCATCATCTGGATAGCATTAATGCTTATAATTTCAAGTCTTAGATTTACTCGTATATACTGCCAGTAAAGAGCTGCAGTTATACCCTCGGTATATACGGGTAGTCATGGTCCTTAGAATTATAAGGTAAAGACCATCATGTCTAGGCTTCAAGCAAGTCAGGGATTTCATACAATTGTGGTACTTCCATCTGAAGACCCAATTACTAATTTATGAATTTCAGTTCAATTAACAATTTGTATGAATTTCATCACACAATTCTGATCTTATGCTGCTACTTCATAAATTTTTGACATTTTTGGCTTTTTGGTTGATCCTCATTAGTCAATTCGCTCTGATACCAACTGTAAGATCCCAGACCCCACTGCGCAACGAATTTTGGGGTGCTAGCAGTGAAAGTAAAACTTCTTGTGCAGGGCAGGGTCCCACACTCGGGGCCTCGCCCACCACGGATATCTGGACAAGAGACTAATCCATCGGTTTTTCCAAAATCGAACCCGAAAAACTTCCTTTGCCCGGAAAGCACAGGCGATTCCACCAGGATAACTTTTTCCTAACGTAGTCAAAAGCCTTAACTAACTGAACTGATCTGATCTGATCAAACTCGTAAGTTCCATAGTCAGATCAAGGGACAGATTGCACTTGGATCATAGAGACCAACGCTTTTTTCCTCATCGAGAGGCACAACCGTTGATCCTTTTTCCATAGAATAATTTTTGTCCAGGATTTACTTCATCTATCAAACTAAACAGAAATTGAGTCTCGATTTACGGATCCATCAGTCCAGCCTAACCCCATCCAGTCTAATGGGTTAACCAACCACTGTAGTGATGGGATTCAATTTAGAATTTGGTTAGGTTTTGTCCTGGGTACCAGGGAAAAGAGTTCCCAGGCCCCCTAGCCGGATATTCATGCAAATTTAACACCAGTCATGCCACTTACACACCCAATATGAAAAAACCTTTTTCACAGATTCAACCATCTTCAAAACAATCATTTAATGAAATCATAGTATCACTCATCACAACCCTCCAAAATATCTGGTTGAATCTTAATTTCCAATCATTCCTTCATCGAAGTATCTATGGCATCATTGGCAACCAGAATGCTCACCACCTGTCCACAGGGGCCTTTTCAATAGTTCCTAGCTCATAGTACCCGGCCATATAATCACTTATAAAAATCAAGATGGAATCTCCGTTGAAGATCAGCAAGATCAACCAACAGATCCATATAAAAGAGCCATGGACTCATCCGTTGAGAACCAGCAAGGTCAGTCAACCAGATCCATGCCCGGTTCCAGAAAACAGCTCTTACTCCTTGTTCCAATATCTTCCACGATGCACGTGTGGGTATCTTCGGCGACCCAGAGCCCGAGCACCGTATGGTCAGCACCCTCTAGGATCCTTCGTAGGTCACCTAGCGCTTCACTCATAGGCAGCTTCCTTGGTCCCTCATCCACCATACCGGAAGCTCACCATTTAAATCGAACCGAGGCTAGTCAAGACCTCAGCTGACCTTGCTACACGAGACGTCCTCCGTTGACTCTCCGTCAGCTGTTGCAACTTTATCAGGTAGGTCTCCACGGCCACATTCTCAAGACATCAAAATGCTTCCCCAACATTCTTGACATAAAACAGACATTTACAAACAGTTCACAATTACAGTTTCTATAATGAACTCTCATCTTTCCACATTATCCCTCATCAGTCCACATTACTTATTCCACATTCCATTCATATGTGTACTCATTCTCATCCAATCACATCATTTTCCATCTCATCACCACACCACAAATTCATTCACATCACATATCATATATTCACATCCCAATTCGCACCCAATTCGCATGTCATCACATCTCATCCATTCACTCATATCGATGACACATCATTTCACATACACATTCGCATTCATTATTCTACATACACATCCACATTCGTACATCCACATCATACATCCAATTCCACATCCGCATTCATACATACACATCCATATCCACATCCATACATCCACATCCACATTCATACATCCATATCCACATCCACATCCACATTCATACATCCACATCCACATTCATACATCCATAAAGAAGGGTTGATTCTAAGAAGAGAGAGGGGAAAAGCCTTTCGATCACGGCATAGCGTCCATTTATCACTTCAAACAATCATAAAAATTAGGAAAGCATAAAAATCAATAAAGATTTTACAAGATCTCTACTTACATAATTTCTTGGAGCTTTCCTTTGGCTTGATGGTTTGAGGGTTCTACTCTTGTTTGTAACAAGAGTGGCCACCAATCTTTGGAAGAGGGAAATGTCAAAAAACTAGTGAATTATTAATAAATTCACAGTTCTTGGCTTGGGAGGAGTAGAGTAACAGTGCATAAACACTATTATTTTTCAACAAAGGGGGAGGCTTCTATTTATAGGAAAAATTAAGCTCCTAACCAAACAAACTAATTCTAGAATTTTCCCAATCAGTTTGGTCAATTTTTGACCATTTTTTGGTTAGTTGAGCTAACTTTTTGGAACTAGACTTGAATTAGGAGAGAGGAGAGATGAAATATCTCAGTTTTTGAAGATTTAAAACTCAATTGCACATGTGAAGTAGGCGCCTCATTCATGAGGGGGGAATCCCCATTATGAGGTGTCAAAAATCCATTTTTTTAGCTTTTCCTTTGGTCCTTAGTCCACTCTTCATCTTATGTGAGTATTTACTCATTTTTTGGGGGTGATTTTCTTTATTTCTTCTATTTATCTTCTTCATACATTTGGATGAATTTGATTGGCCCTTCAAAACCTTAATTTGAAATTTTTCAAAAATCTGGACCCCTAGGATAAGGCCTCTTAAATAAATTATACTTAATTTCTAATGCACCTTCTGAAAATCTTTTTGAACTTCTGTTTCGGGGGAACTTATTTTAATAAGAAGAGATATTTTTCTATCCAGAAATATTCAAAATCTGAATATTCTCTCTCTAGAATATTTTCTCTCTCTAGGCCAAAACAGGTAGAAACAAGATCTTTTATATTTCTGAAGAGGGAAATTATTTTTACAGGGGAAGATGCTGGACATCTTGAGAGGCTGGGGAGGAATCTTACAGATGTGGATGTGTATGTGAAAGAATGTGATGTGACATGAATATATGTGGATGTGAAGTGATTGTGTGAATGAATGGAAAGATGTGAGTAGTCGTACATATGAACGATTGGATGGATGTGGATGTGGATGAATGAGATGAGATGTGTATGAACTAGATATGATGCGAGTAGAAGTGATGTGATATAATGTGGATAGAATGCATGTGATGGGATGGTTATGAGAATGAATGTGGTGGATATGAATTAATGAATGTGGTGGATATGAATGAATGTGATGTGATGGATGTAAATGGATGTGGTGTAGGTGAATGTAATGGACGTGAATAGATATGATGTCATGTGAATTGGGATGTAAGTGAATGAGATGTAATGTAAATTGGGATAGATGTGATATGTGATGTGAATGACTATGATGTGATGAGATGTGGATATGGGTAGATGCGAGTGGATGAGATCTAATGCGGATAAATGAGAAAAGATGTGATGAGATGAAAAATGATGTGATGAGAATGGAAATACATATGAAATAAATGAGGATTGATGTGGAACAATGTGGAAAGACGAGAGTTCGTTATAGAAAGTGTATTTATGACCTGTTTTTAAATGACTATTGTATGTCAAAAATGCTGGGGAAGCATTTTGACCGTCTTGTGAATGAGGCCGTGGAGACCTAAGTGATAAAGTTGCAACAGCTGACGGAGAGTCAACGGAGGACATCTTGCATGGCACGGTTGGCCGAGGTCTTGACCACGTGATTTAAATGGTGAGCTTCCGGTACGGTTGATGAGCTTTCGGTACGGTTGATGAGGGACCAAGGAAGCGGCCTATGAGTGAAGTGCTAGGTGACCTGCGAAGGATCCTAGAGGGTGTTGACCATATGGTGCTTGGGCTCTGGGTTGCCGCCTAAAGATACCCACATGTATATCGTGGAAGATATTGGAACAAGGAGCAAAAGTTATTTTCTGAATTCGGGCATGGATCTAGTTGATTGACCTTGCTGGTCCTCAATGAATGAGTCCATGGCTCTTTTATATGGATCTGTTGGTTGATCTTGCTGATCTTCAACCGAGATTCCATTTTTTTTGAAGTGAATATATTGCCGGGTACTATAAGCAAAAAGGCCCCTGAGTGGACAAGTGGTGAGCATTCTGGTTGCCAATGATACCATAAGTACACCGATGAAGGAAAAATTAGAAATTAGGATTCAACCGGATGTTTTGGAGGATTATGATCAGTGATACTATAGTTTCATTAAAAGATTATTTTAAAGACAGTTGAATCTGTGAAAAAAGCAATTTCATATTGGGTGTGTAAGTGATGTGACTAGTTTTAAGTTTGCATGAATATCCGGCTAGGGGACCTGGGAACTCTTTTCCCTGGTACCCGGGACAAAACCTAACCAAATTCTTAAATGAATCCCATCACTACAGTGGTTGGGCGGTTGGCTAACCCACGGGACTAGATGGGGTTAGGCTGCTGGACTGATGGATTCCAAAAATGAGACTCAATTTCTGTTATGGTACGATAGATGAAGTAAATCCCGAATAAAAATTGTTCTATGGAAAAGAATCAACGGCTGTGCCTCTTAATGAGGAAAAAAACGTTGGGCTCTATGATTCAAGTGTAAGTCTTTTCCTTGATCTAACTATAGGACTTACGGGTTCGGTCAGATCAGTTCAGTTAATTAAGGCTTTTGACTACGTTAGAGTAAAATTATCCTGGAGGAATCGCCTGTGCTTTTCGGGCGAGGGAAGTTTTTCCGAGTTCGGTTTTGGAAGAACCGATGGTGGATTAGTCTCTTGTCCAGATATCTGTCGGCAAGGCCCCGAGTGAGGGACCCTGTGCCCTATGCAAGAAGTGCTACTTCCGCTGCTAGCACCCCTGAATTCGTTGTGCAGAGAGGGTAGTAGAGCAAATTGGCTAAAGTGGATCAACCGAGAAACCAAAAATGTCAAAAATTTATGAAGTAGTAGTAAAAGGTTGTAATTGTGTGATGAAATTCATACAAATTGATATTCAGAATGAAGATTCATAAATAGGTAATTGGGTCTTCAAAAGGAACTACCACAATTGTATGGAATCCCTGACTTGCTTGAGGCCTTGCTTGAGGCCTAGACATGATGATGTTTACCTTAAATTTTCAAGGACGGTGACTATCCATATAAACCGAGGGTATAACTGTAGCTCTTTACTGGCAGTATATACGAGTAAATCTAAGACCTTGAAATTATAAGCAAAAATGCTATCCAGATGATGAATTCGAATGTAGGTGATATGATTTTAAAATTCTGGTTGAGAGCTGATGAGTTGATTCGGATTCTGATTGAAAAATGATGATTTCTGAATTTTGGTTGAAAAGCGATAAGCTAAGCAAAATCACAATGAGGATGAATGGGACGAGTCCCTGTGATGATGTTCATAACTGGAATGATGATAATGACTTTAGCAAATCACTATGAGATTAGTGGATTGTGCTGATGACAGATTGCTACTCTTAACACTTGACCAAGTGGATCAAGCTAAGGGATGACAAATTAAAAACCTGTATAATTGAAATTCCCATGGAAGAATGTTTTGATGGAAATTTCGGTCTAATGGACCATTATTGTATTAAGGATATGAATGATATGATCTGAATAAATTGTTATCTAATGATGAGTTCTATATAAGGGATCTTTATCCCAGGATTCTGTTGGGTTCACCAGACTATAAGGAACCCCAGAATCAGTTAGATCTTGAGGGAAAGAGTTGTTCTCTAGTTTGCGAGATGAGGACATCTCGCGTTTTTTAAGTGGGGTAGGATGTAAGATTCCTCCCTCCAGCTTTTGATGTGTGCAAGTGTAAGAACCTCCCCTTTTGATCTTATAATTATTCCTCTCTCTTAAAATAAAAGAAAGATCCTATTTTACCCAGTTTTGGTTGGAGAGAGAAATGTGTAGAGGGAGGTAATTCAAAATTGAGATATTTTTGGATATAAAAATTCTCCTAGTGTCAAATGGTTTCCCTTGAAACAGAAATTCAAAAAAAAACTTTCCAATGTGCAATTGGAATTAATTGAAAATAGGTATAAAGGACCTTAGCCTAAGGGTCCACATTTTCAGAAATTTTTGGATTATGGTCCAATTAAGGTCCCTATATGGACCAATAAGATTAATCCAAATGTAGGGAGGAGATAAATTGAAACCCCCCCAAAAATAAGTAAATGCTCACATAAGATGAAGAGTGGACTAAGGACCTTAAAAAATAATTAAAAAGCTGAATTTTGACACCTTAGTGTGGGGATCTCCTCTCATGAAGTAGGTGCCTTTTTCTCATCATTACCCCCAATCTTTAATCAATAAAATGTGGGGATCTCCTCTCATGAAGTAGATGCCTTTTTCTCATCATTACCCCCAATCTTTAATCAATAAAATGAGATATTTTTATCTCTCCTCCTATTTCAAAACTAGATCCAAAAAGTAAGCTGAACTGACCCAAAAATGGTCCAAAATTGACCAAACTGATCTGGAAAATTTTAGAATCAGTTTGCTTGGTTAGAGGCTCACTTTTTTCTATAAATAGAAGCCTCTCTCTTTGTAAAAGCTTAATGGTGTTTATGCACTGTTACTCTGCTCCTGGCTTCTATAAATAGAAGCCTCTCTCTTTGTAAAAGCTTAATGGTGTTTATGCACTGTTACTCTGCTCCTGTCGTCCTGAGCCATCTACATTGAATTTTTTTAATAATTCAATTGTTCTTGGCCTAATCCTCTCCAAAGTGAATTGGTGGCCACTCTTGCTTCAAACAAGAGTAGAACCCTCAATCCCTTAAGCAATTGGTGGCCACTCTTGCTTCAAACAAGAGTAGAACCCTCAATCCCTCAAGCCAAAGTGAATTGGTGGCCACTCTTGCTTCAAACAAGAGTAGAACCCTCAATCCCTCAAGCCAAAGGAGAGCTTACAAGCTCCATGTAAGCTAATTTTCTTACTTGTTTAATGAAGAATCTACAATTTTCTTAATTTTTATGTTTTGCAGATGTTGAATTAAATTCAAATGCTATGCCTTTGATAAAAAAGGCCACCCCCTTCTTCTCTTTACATTCCAACCTTTCTCAATCCTAGGAAGATTAACTAAGGGATTAATCAAACTCTTCTTATTGTTTACTCTCTTTAATTTAAAAAATTATGTACATTAGAGTTCTTTAAATCTAATTTGGGTTAATTCAAGTTAGATAAAGAATGATAAAAATGAGAAATGGTCAGCCATATGTCAGGCTAAAATTTGAAAGGTGTTTTTGGTCAGTGTACATATGGTGCATGTGGTGTGTGAATAAATTTTGCCCTGAATGCCCTGGCAAGTGTACAGGCCGAGTGGTTTGGTTGTAAGCTGGAATATGCACGTGTTTTTCTCGGAGCAGACGCTGGAGATCTGGAGTTTTATTGCATCAGTATGGTGTGCCGGTGGTTGCTAAAAGCAGAGCATCGAGACTGAAAAGTGACGGATTTAGTATGATGATGATGCTGATCATGGGGTTGTGGGTACCTCTCGCATTTATTTGGAAGCTGTGTGGGCACCGTATTTCCTGGAAAAGAAAGGAGAAGGAGAGTCTTTTGGCATTAGTGTGGCCATAATTATGTGGTTGGAGGCTTTTAAAAATAAAATAATAATCCACATGGCCAATTTGTAAAAGGCCACATGGAATAGCAAGGTGGCGGCCAGCTTGCTTCGAGAAGGTGGTGGAGAGCTGACGGGCGCTCTGAAAAAAGGAAGGGGAGGCCTATTGTGAAGAGGAGAGCTGGGCAGAGAGAGAGGAAAAAGCTTGAGAGGCTCTGTGGAAGCCGCCTTGTGTGTGAAGGCTGGCGTAGGAGAGTGCAGAGGCCTTGCAGGAAACAGAGACCAGAGGCGAGCTGGGGCCGCTGGGAGTGTGACCGAAGTGCTGTAGAGAGGAGGGCTGCAAGAGTGTTCTGTAGAGAGTGTGAGAGGGTCGCCAAGAAGCGAGTCGCAGCCAAGTCGAGAAGTCGCCAGAGGTGGTCGCAGAGGTCGTGAAGAGAAGTTGCCAAGCCAGTCGCCCAAGGGAGTCGCAAGTAAAGCACGTTGGTGAGGGTAGCTGGTCTTGTGTGGGCGATGATTGCAAGCAGTGCGTGGATGCTGACCAGAGAGGGAGCCTTGGGTTTTTGTGTGGGTTGGATGCAGAAGTGGTGCTGATGTGTGGGCTGGAGACAGTGGGGCTCGCCTACGACAATTGGCAGGTAGCAGCTGGAGACAGAGAGTAGCCAGGCTACAGAGGAAGAGAAGAAGGGTTGCTGGTGCGGGCGCCCTCTGGAGATTGCAGGGACCGGGAGACAGAGGCTTGGTCGTCAGACGCAAGGGTGTATTCCCTTGGCAGTAAATCCTGGCCAGAGTCCTGGTCTTTGGTGTATTTTGCTGAGTTTGTACATGGTTGATGCTGTATATGTTTTTTGTTGAATGATCATCTGTCCTTCATGGTTCTGAGCTGTCTTATGGTGTGGGTGGGTGGCGAATGTTGAGAGAGTGTTCCAGCCGGTGGCTGGTGGTGCCCCGTTCGTGGTAGTTTTTCCAAGTTTGGGAGGTGGAAGAGCTATAGAGGCAGGTTCTTTCTTCTTTTTTTCACCTCACATCCTTCTGGTGCCCCCACTGAGGATTGCTCTAGGATTGTTCGACTGAGGAGTGGCTCTTTCTGGCATTGTTTGACTGAGGATAGCTCAGGGATTTCTCTTACGAGGGTGTATGCCCCAGAGTGAGAGATTGAAGGAAGGTGTTTTTGGGTTTTTGCTGGGGATTGGAAGTGAAGTTTGGGGGTTAAGATGATGTCTTACCCAGAGTTTTATGGTGGTCCGAATGAGGATGTGGCAGATTTCTTGGAAAGGATGGAGGTTGCATGTATAAGCAACCATATTAATGAGCAGGTACAGGTGTTGCGGCTGTTGAGCATCTGTTTGAAGGGAGATGCAAGGATCTGGTACAGGGCTTATGAGGAGTCGTTGAGGGATGCTCTTCCACGCATTGAGATGACTGAGGATGGATTAAAAACAGCACTTAGCAACAGGTTCAAGAAGGTGGAAGACCCCGACAAGGTTTGGCATGAGGTGCAAGCTCTGACACAAGGTGAGTTTGAATCAATAGATGATTATATGAAGAAATTTTCTTTGCTATGGGAAACTCTATGCAGGGCTTTAGGAGAAGACCAGGTACCGCCTGACATGATGAAGAAGAACAAGTTTGTAGCTGGACTAAAGAGGAGTATTCGCTGGAAAGTGGAATTGAAGAAGCCCAGGTCTTATGAGGATGCGGTGGAAATTGCTAAGTCAAAAGACTGGAAATTGCAGCGGATGAATCAGCTGGGGATGATTCCAGTTGTAGCACAGCCGGAGATTCGTAGAGTGGAAGCTACACCCATGAATGCAGTGATTGAGAGGATGAAGCCCACTGAAGCTCAAGCTATGCAGATGGTGCCACAAGTTAGTCAGGGAGTACCTATGGTTCCTGCAGGTTCTGATGAGGGATTGCGGCAGGATATGAAACAGATGGTTGATCTTATGAAGAATTTGAGCTTAAATTTAATGGGAAGTACAGGTGGTGGACGTGGTAGAGGCCGTGGCAATAATTATAAAGGGGGAAATGGACAAGCAGGGTATGGACGTGGTCGGTAGGGGCCGTCATTTCATTCCTACATGCTGGAACTGTGGTGAACTAGGTCATCTGAGTACAGATTGTGATAAGCCTCAGCGTATGGGTGGTGATATGTACCCACTACCTTCACAGCTACCTGACAGGTCAAATGATTATGGTATTGATATCAAGGATCAAGCAGGTCCTAGTGGAATCACAGCTGAAGAGAAGGGAAAAACTAAGGTGATAGATGTGGTCACCCTTGAAAAGACGAAGGAAGCAGAAGTTGATGTGATGCCTTTAGGGAAACGGATGCCACAGGAAAGGGAAAGCAAAGATGCTGCAGGGCCTAGCAAGAAGAAAGGAAAAGTGAAGGAAGGAGAAGATGTGAAGGTCAAGCAGAAACGGAAGCCTCGTAGGAAGTTTTAGGTAACTGAATTTTCCACTAGGGGGTGGGCAGGATAGTTACAGTTTGCAGGAGGACATGGCTGAAAGGAAGGCTAACATTACTTTTGGGCAATTGATAGAGTTAGCTCCCAATTTGAAGCGTCAATGGAAGAGACTTGTGAACCCGAGAGAGAAGGAGCCTGCCAGGGGGATAGTGACTGTTCTATCTGTCCAGGAATTGCCTGATATATGTCCTGTGGTGAATGTGTGGTACAAAGGGAAGAATCTGGGAGAGGCATACATAGATGGTGGAGCACAGATTTGTGTGATCACATTGGCAGCTGTGGAGAGGCTTGGTCTTGATTTTACTGAAGCGTCTGGATTCCGAATTCGGCTAGCTAATCATCAGAAAGTCAAATGCTTAGGTATGGTTAAGGAATTGGAATTGCAAGCTTTTGATGTGAAGGTGCTTGTGGATTGTCATGTTATGCCTGCAGGAATGGGTGCATTCCCCATTATTTTGGGAAGACCATGGCTGAGAGCAGTGAAGGCTGTGCAGGATTGGAGGAAAGGGGTCATTACTCTGTATGACAGGAGAGGAGATAAGAAGCAGTTTAATATGAATAACCAGAAGCCTGTTCATGATGAAGAGGAAAGTGAAGCTGATTCGAGTGATGATACGACCAGTACCACTACTAGTGAAGAAACAAAAGATACTTCATCGAGTGAGGAGGATGCAGAGATGGATGCCCTGGTTATTGATGGAGAAGTGCTTAGTGATGAGGTTGCTGAATAGGAAGAGGCCATACATGAGGAATGCGAGGAGGTACAAGTGAATCATGAGCAAAGGTATGCATGTGATGTGAAAGAGCTTGCTTTTAAGTCTTTGGATAATGAACCTGTGTGGGATGAGTGGGAAATAGACAGTCTACAGGATGATGAGCCTGAGTTGGAGCTGGATGATGAGATGTGCATGAATGTTAAAAAAGCCATGATCAGAATTGAGGCTATGAAGGAAGAGAAACATCAGAAGACTTTGAATGATGCTGCTGTTATAGATGAATTTCTTGGTGGCTTTGATGAAGATGAGGATACAGGAACTGAGGTGGATGCTTTGGCAATGGTGCCTGTTGAAGAGGAGTTTGTTTTGCCTGTGGTGGTTGATTTTGATGGTGAGGCTTCTTATGCTGATGGACAGGAAAGTGTTATGGCACAACAGGTCTTTTTTGATGAAGCTTTCATCAATTTTTACCCTCAGCAGGAGTTGCTGCACTGGTTCTCCGATATTGGTGCTGACCATATCAATGATTTTGGAGTTGAGATGAGGCAAGATGGTGTGTATGTCAGGAGCTTTGCTTCCAGAGGTTCTGGTGTTGTGTTGTGGGAAGTGGGATGGAAGATTATGCCTGTGGAGGATGATAGAGTTTCTTTGATCATTTGGAACAGAGATGTGTTGATTACACTGTATGATGCTCAGAGGATTGATGGAGGGAAACGTGGTCATATGCTTTCTGCTGATCATAAATGATTCAGCAGGCTAGGGGTTGGGCAAAGTATGTCAGGCTAAAATCTGAGAGGGTTTTTTGGTCAGTGTACATATGGTGCGTGTGGTGTGAATATAAATTTTGCCCTGAATGCCCTGGCAAGTGTACAGGCCGAGTGGTTTGGTTGTAAGCTGGAATATGCACGTGTTTTTCTCGGAGCAGACGCTGGAGATCTGGAGTTTTATTGCATCAGTATGGTGTGCCGGTGGTTGCTAAAAGCAGAGCATCGAGACTGAAAAGTGACGGATTTAGTATGATGATGATGCTGATCATGGGGTTGTGGGTACCTCTCGCATTTATTTGGAAGCTGTGTGGGCACC
Organism: Cibotium barometz; assembly: GCF_041138505.1. Lineage (NCBI taxonomy): Eukaryota > Viridiplantae > Streptophyta > Polypodiopsida > Cyatheales > Cibotiaceae > Cibotium > Cibotium barometz. The sequence goes on from NC_141082.1 coordinate 42,700,700, forward strand.
GTATTTCCTGGAAAAGAAAGGAGAAGGAGAGTCTTTTGGCATTAGTGTGGCCATAATTATGTGGTTGGAGGCTTTTTAAAAATAAAATAATAATCCACATGGCCAATTTGTAAAAGGCCACATGGAATAGCAAGGTGGCGGCCAGCTTGCTTCGAGAAGGTGGTGGAGAGCTGACGGGCGCTCTGAAAAAAGGAAGGGGAGGCCTATTGTGAAGAGGAGAGCTGGGCAGAGAGAGAGGAAAAAGCTTGAGAGGCTCTGTGGAAGCCGCCTTGTGTGTGAAGGCTGGCGTAGGAGAGTGCAAGGCCTTGCAGGAAACAGAGACCAGAGGCGAGCTGGGGCCGCTGGGAGTGTGACCGAAGTGCTGCAGAGAGGAGGGCTGCAAGAGTGTTCTGTAGAGAGTGTGAGAGGGTCGCCAAGAAGCGAGTCGCAGCCAAGTCGAGAAGTCGCCAGAGGTGGTCGCAGAGGTTGTGAAGAGAAGTTGCCAAGCCAGTCGCCCAAGGGAGTCGCAAGTAAAGCACGTTGGTGAGGGTAGCTGGTCTTGTGTGGGCGATGATTGCAGGCAGTGCGTGGATGCTGACCAGAGAGGGAGCCTTGGGTTTTTGTGTGGGTTGGATGCAGAAGTGGTGCTGATGTGTGGGCTGGAGACAGTGGGGCTCGCCTACGACAATTGGCAGGTAGCAGCTGGAGACAGAGAGTAGCCAGGCTACAGAGGAAGAGAAGAAGGGTTGCTGGTGTGGGCGCCCTCTGGAGATTGCAGGGACCGAGAGACAGAGGCTTGGTCGTCAGACGCAAGGGTGTATTCCCTTGGCAGTAAATCTTGGCCAGAGTCCTGGTCTTTGGTGTATTTTGCTGAGTTTGTACATGGTTGATGCTGTATATGTTTTTTGTTGAATGATCATCTGTCCTTCATGGTTCTGAGCTGTCTTATGGTGTGGGTGGGTGGCGAATGTTGAGAGAGTGTTCTAGCCGGTGGCTGGTGGTGCCCCGTTCGTGGTAGTTTTTCCAAGTTTGGGAGGTGGAAGAGCTATAGAGGCAGGTTCTTTCTTCTTTTTTTCACCTCACACCATACAAAGGAGGTTATGGCAAAATTTTCTAGAATTTTATGGAAAAGAAAGTTTGTTTTTATGTTATTCTGTTATCTGGATCTGTTGGTTGATCTTGCTGATCTTCAACGGAGATTCCTTTTTTTTTAAGTGTATATTGCCGGGTACTATGAGCTAGGAACTATCGAAAAGGCCCCTGAGTAGACAGGTGGTGAGCATTTTGGTTGCCGATGATACCATAAGTACACTGATGAAGGAAAAATTAGAAATTAGGATTCAACCGGATGTTTTGGAGGATTATGATTAGTGATACTACAATTTCATTAAAAGATTGTTTTAAAAACAGCTGAATCTGTGAAAAAGGCAATTTCATATTGGGTGTGTAAGTGGTGTGACTAGTTTTAACTTTGCAGCATGAATATCCAGCTAGGGGGCCTGAGAACTCTTTTTCCTAGTACCTGGGACAAAACCTAACCAAATTCTCAAATGGATCCCATCACTACAGTGGTTGGGGTGGTTGGCTAACCCACGGGAATGGATGGGGTTAGGCTGGACTGATGGATCCCTAAAAAGAGACTCAATTCTGTTGTGGTACGATAGATGAAGTAAATCTCGTATAAAAATTGTTCTATGGAAAAGAATCAACGGCTATGCCTCTCAATGAGGAAAAAAGCATTGGTCTCTATGATCCAAGTGCAAGTCTTTTCCTTGATCTGACAATGGGACTTACAGGTTCGATCACATGAGTTCAGTTAGTTAAGGCTCTTGACTACATTAGAATATCCTGGAGGAATCGCCCTTGCTTTCTGGGCAAGGGAAGTTTTTTCGGGTTCGGAAGAACCGAGGGATTAGTCTCTTGTCCAGATATATGTGGGCGAGGCCCCGAGTGAGGGACCTTGCCCCGCGCAAGAAGTGCTACTCCCTTTGCTAGCACCCCAAAATTCGTTGCACGGTGGGGACAGGGATCTTTCACCTCTTATGAGCCTAAAGTGCCCGGTTGGCCACACTTTAAGTGAGTGTGAACACTTATGGCCATGTATATAAGTGAATTTCTCTCATAATACAATAGACTCTCCCATTGTGCAATTGAGTCTTGCTCTTGCTAATCCTCTTACTAATCTCTCTCTCTAATTCATGCTAGTGAGTGTGTGTGAGTGATGTGAGGTGAGAGAAGGAACGAGTACCCATAGTGCAACGCGGCAGTGTGACAACGCCCGCGAGGTGTGGTGGAATTGCTTCTCAAGGAGTTGTAGATCTTGGAGACCTCAAGGGTTACAAGCTCAGCCCCATTGGAAAGATCCTCACGATAGTTACGCGGTTAACCAGGTAATCTTGTGGGATGTGTTTTTAAGGGGGATTAGGGTGAGCTATAACATTTTTGGTGCCACTACCGCGGAGCCATCCCTTGGCTTTTTCCATCATTTTTCCTCTAATCTACGCATTACCCATTGCCCATTATCTTGATTAATGGTTTCCCATGAAAAAGATGTAGATTTGATGGTGATTTGGTGTAGAATAGCTCTCTTTTTTGTTTTTGTAAAGAATGCTTTTTGCCTCAATTTTAGCTTAATTTGTTGTTTTTATTATTATTAATGTGGTTTTTAATGTTCTTAGGACTTGCACATAGAGTGTGTTAGATTTATTTCGCATCTATTACATCAAACAATGCAAATATAGAATGCATTTTTTAGTGAATGTTAGCTCTCTTTAGTGTTAAACATAGAACTAAAATCATTAATTTTAGCTTAATTTGTGTGTTTTTTATTGAAATTGTTTACATTAGAGTGTTAGAAAGCATTAGGAGTAGCTTAATCCTTCAAAAAAAATCTCAAAACCATCTCAAAAAGCCCTTGAATTCAACTAATTTCTCTTAATGGACTGGTTTTTGTCATTAAGAGTAATTAATCCACTTCAAGGGACAAAAATTTAGAAAATGTGTTATTTAGGAGTCTAAATTGATCATGTGAGTAGTCTAAATTAGTGTTTTTGAGTATTTTGAGAGCATCTAGATGCATCAAAACACCTAATTACATCAATTGGAGGAATTTAACTCTCTTTGTTTAATTTTGTCTTAAAAGAAGTGACCAAAATTAAGAGTCTAATTAATCTCATATTTTAGATTAATTTACACATTTGTTGATGCACATAGCTTAGCATTCCCTTGCTCTATCTAATGATGTGCTCAATTGTGAATTAATTAAGAATTAGTGGTTAATTAGAGCCCTTGATTAGCAAAAAAGAGCAAAAGATTAGTGAAAGGATTAATCCTTAATTAATTCTTAATCACCTTTTTACATAACTCATTAAGGCTAATGAGCATTCAATGAGTAGATGCCCATGAGTTGTCAAATTATCCATTTTGGGGGTCATTTATAAAGGGTGTAAGGGGGTGTCATAAAAAAGTTGACTTTTTGATTCCCACTTACCTTTTTGGAAAAATGCTCATATCTCCTTAATTTTAAATTCAAAAAATATCCCCCCAAACAAGGAAATTTGTATTTTCCACTAGACTCTCATGCCTAAAGCTTTATGGCCAAAAAAAAAAAATCAAAAAACGGTTCACGCATGAACCATTTTCTGCACTCACACACCTAAAGTTTTACGGCCAAAAAAAAAAATCAAAAAAATGGTTCACGCATGAACCATTTTATGCACTCCCATGTCTCTCACGGCCCCTAAAGGTTCACGCCAAAAAAAATAAAAAAAATGATAATCGGTTCACGTGTCCTAAGTGAATCACAACGTGAACTAGTAAGTGTTTCACATCGTGAAACAGTCCCCGTGCACACAAAAAAAAATCAAATTTAATTTTTCCATGAAGTTCAATTCACGATGTGAAACCCTATGCATTTCATGGCGTGAAACACTAAATATATCACAGCTTGAAACAGTTTTTTTTTAAATTGATAAAATCCGTAAAGTCTGCTTCACACGCTGAACTGCACCCTGCTAGTTCATGACGTGAAAGGAGGTCCATCGGCTCCCAAAAAAAAAGACTCTGGAAAGAACCCCTATTTGGAGGCTTGTATCTCCTAAACCTTCAAGTTTGGTCTTCACCGTCCGAAGTCAAAATCAATCGTTTTAGCCTCTAACCAGCAGCATCAAAATTCGACCCAAAAATCGAGGCAAAAAACAGCCCGAAAAACACTAAAAATTGTAAAAAAACAACGCAAAAAATGATTTCGAACTATATTCGAGCTACTTTTTGAGAGTCTAAACAACAAAATCACAAACGACTCAGGGAGACAAAGTTGTAGTACTCTAAAAATACTACAACTCTCATACAAAGTTTTTCTAATTTTCTACTGGAACATCCTCAAAAACGTGTTGCGCGAAACAAGGAAAATTCCTTTTAAAATTTTTATATTGAGACAATGATGGAAAATAGGTTTTAGGACTTGCTTGACTTGACTGGAGAGGTCTTGGTCGAGTTCCATCTGGGAAGTTACTAGCATGCACTTTTTTCGAAAAAATATCCCTAAGGTTCACGTGTGTGTAACATCTACGCTAATTAGGCAAACGGACACTCGTTTGACCCAAAAAAGAATACGCCAGGCTTCTTGAGGCTGTAAACAGGCTATGAGAAAATATAAAAAGCAAAAAAAAAACGTGTGCTTGCTCATTAAGGAGCAATTAGGCAATCAGACATGGCAATGATAGAGGGACTACGTGGGCCGACACCCTCACTGAACCCAATGGCTGACATCTTCGAGCCATTGAGATCTATGTCCCAAATGCACCTCCTAATACCATTGGCCATGCCTAAAACAAGCGTGTCATCGGGTTTTACACCTCATGTCACTTCAATCCCACCGAGCTTAGGTCCTTTACCTAACATTCTCACCAATCTTAGGTACCAACCCTTTTCAACCCCTAGATGCCCACACCTTAGATATATTGACTAGTCTAGGAAGGGGGGTTGCCTAAGGACTGAGTGAGTCCCTACCATCAAGAGCACTCACATACGGCCTCAATGACATACAAAAATACGGCCATACAAATCTCCAAAATTATGGGCAAATATGATGGAACAACTGATCCTATTCAATTCATACAAATGTTTAAATAACGATGCTACGAAGCCTTTGGAAATCCCAACTGCCCCACCAAGGTACATGCATTAAACCTATGCTTAGAGGGAAAGGCTAGTCGATGGTTCATCACATTGATGCCGGCTATCAAGACCAACTTCAGAACCTTGAAAATAGCCTTTATCCATGGCTTTTCCAAACAAGGTGATCGGTGGAGTGCAGCAAAAGAACTCTATTCAATTGAGTGTCAACCAAACAAAACCATTAGAGACTTTATCCTACGGATAAAACTCTTGGACTCACGATGTGAGTCATCAAAAAAATTAAACGATTCTCAATTGAAGAGATGTTTCATGATGGGCTTAAAGAATAACAGCTTACACAACTTGATCATTGTATCCAATCCGGAAACATTCGATCAATGTTGTAAAGAAGTGTAAAGAAGTAATACGTTTAGATGACATGTTAGAAGATGATCATGCTATGAGATATTCCTCAACTAAACCAAGTGAAGCAATCATGGCAAAAGAAGGATCGATCTCAGAATTGTCATTCCCCAAATTCTATGTAGCCTTACTTAAAAGCTTCCAATTGACATCTCTAAGAGAGGATGAAATACTTCAAAGCCAAACATCCTTAATGCCTCTACAAGTGAGGAGCAATTTACCTTGTGTTAAGTGCAATCACTATGACCATCCCAATCCCTATTGTGCATACAAGGTACCTGTTTTTCTATACTGCATATATTGTAAATCCTTTGATCAAAGTGTCCCAATTCATCAATAATTGACTCAAAATCCCCATCTCCCATTCACCAAATAGAAATAGTCCAAAGGGTAGAAACTGCTCACACAGGAAGCAGTTAATCGAATAGTTCAGTGTTTCTATTGTCATAGACCGCACAAGGTGGCTGACTACACAGTTTGGAATACTTACATGCCCATAGTCACTGACACTTTGTAACCCATGTGTGCACGATGTGGCATTGATCACATGTTCACAAAATACAACTCTAAACATCTTAAGTGTACATGGTACCCTTGAATATGCTCACACGCTTACAAGCCAAGGCACGAGAGAGTGTAAAAAAGAATACAAAATATAACACTTCAAAATGGGTAGAAGAACATGCCTTAAAGCAAAAAACAAAAGAGAAAACAAAACCTTCTAAACTCAAGAAAAATAAGGGGCAACAAACTATCCAAACCAAAGCTGAAAAAGAGGACAAGGAAAAGAAGCATGTGGAGAACAAAACCCCAAAAGAGCCAAAAGCTACACATGATGAAGAAGCATCCACCTCAAAGGCCACCACACAAACCACAAAACCCATATGTGCGACACATGATATAAAGTCCCAAAAGAAAATTTGATCTCATCACATGGGCAAACATAATGAAAACCTGATGATCCAAAGAAAGTCAAAATATGAAACATGTTCTAGTACATCGCTAAGTGAGGATGAAACAAGCTCTCACTCTTCACTCAGTGCACTTCCCAGACCAATCCAAAAACTAGAACCCACCCAACCACCCCAAATTGAAAATCATGATTATATGACATATGTGGAATGCAAAAAGCAAGCTCATGAGAGCATGCTTAGCATGGTTGAGTGTTCTATAGGATCACTGATTGTGATTAAACCTCATAATGCCAATCCTAAAAAAGCAACCAAAATACAAAACCCGGAGGAGTACCGCTTCCCCTTCCAAGAGAAAGACATACTCTCTACAAAAGAGTCATTAGAGATAGATACGAATGATGCGGTTGAGAAAGCATGTGAGGAATTCAATGAATCCCTTACGAAATTAAAGCAATCTCTCAAAACCTCATTTGAAAAAGCAACCAAAATACAAAACCCAAAGGAGTACTGCTTCCCCTTCCAAGAGAAAGACATACTCTCTACAAAAGAGTCATTAGAGACAGATTGCACGAATTATGCAGTTCAGAAAGCACGTGAGGAATTTGATGAATCCCTTACGAAATTAAAGCAATCTCTCAAAACCTCATTTGGAGGAATGCTCTTCTCTCATGGTGGTAAGCCAGCATAACATCAGTGCTTGCACCTTTAAGGGGTCAACATGAGCCATACCAAGACATAAAGAGCTCCATAGAACATGACTGTAAGGATTCACAAGTTTCCAAATAGAAATCAGTTAGAATTGTCAGAGGACTAAGTGTGCCATTGTACACATTGGGTACTCTTGAAAAAGCTGAGAGCCAAAAAGAGGACATTTTTTGTAGTTGAGTATGTGTTGGAAGCAGATTTGATCTTGGGGCATAAATGGACTATTGTTGCCCAAGCACCACTGTGTTTTGCTAGCGATAGAGTCATCATGATGGTCAACGACACAAAGTTGACAGTACCATATTGTAAGGAAGAGGATCCAACCCTAATGGATTTCCATGATGCTGAGCGCAAAAAGTTACAAGCCTCTTCCACAAAAGCCCCTCTACATAATGACCTAATATCTGCATCAACGACCGACTCTAATAAAGCATCTACTCCTTCAACCCCATCCTCACCAATGAAGTTTGATGCCAAAACCTCGCAATTAACATCTATTCCTGAAGAAGTCCCCCCCGTGCAACCATCTATCTCTAACAAGAAACTCAAAGGAAAAGCCCCAGAGCCTATGCCTCTTCATCAACAAACCTCACCAAAGGAGACAACCACATGCTCGAAATCCTCATCATCGAATGCCACTCTGCAAGAGACTCAAAGCTCATCGTCAACAACACCCATGAGTCTCAAACTTGTAGCCTCAGTACCAACAACTGATGTGAAGGAGGGCCCAAAACCTTCCACCTCCACAAAAAAAAAATCCACCAAGACAACCAAAATCAAGGTATCTTAATGGTATCAAAATGTGGGTGGAGAAGAAGCTACTTGTTGCTCAAGGCTACTACGAAGGTGCCAAGAAAATTTGGGTGCCTCGACAATCACAGCCTCTTCCTCTCAACGTAGCACTCAAGGGCCAAGGAAAAAAAAATTACTCCACAACACCATCCACAAAAGCCTATACGCGTTCCTCAAAGAAGTCCAAGTTAACAAGTGTGGGTACCCAAAAATTTATTGTAAGCACAAGGATACTACCAAGGAAATACCAATGCTTTGATTTCCAAGCACATCATAAAGTCCCCTAAGCTTGCACAAAGAAGGAAACCTCAGCACCAAACGCATCAGCCACTAGTTTATAATGTACATCAAAGATGGGTGCCTATGCATGTGCTTCAACAACAAGGATACTATGATGGTAATCCCATCATATGGTTGCCAAAATCGAACAACGTGAAGAAAGCCTCACCACCACCAACTTCAACCCCAACAGCTTCACCTCAAGTTCGACAAGAATGGAGGCCCAAGCAACACTAAGCAAGTCACTCAACCACTCTCGTGCATTCAGAACCTACACAAGAGCTTGTGTGTTCAAGCAACCCCAATGGTAACCAACTAGAAGTCTTACCTACCGCCTCGATAACATTTGAGCCAAAAATTTAAGAATCAATTCCCACGTCTATAACGGAGACTTATGAGCGCATCAAAGACAAACTCACAATGCTCTTTTCACCCCTCTAGATGTAAAGCGTACGTGTAGAAGCTACACGGCAAACATAAGAACCTATTCTCTCAAAAAGGAGAGTAGCCACAAGAACTTGCTGCCCGCAAGGCGGTTTTTTTTTTAATAAGGGAGTCACGCATATGGCAACTCCCAAGGATCTTAAATAGCCATTCCATTTTTGTTAAGCTTATAGCTTACTATTCTTTTGGCTAAGTTAATGTAGCAACTTCTCCATGAGTACATATCCATACTCATGCACTAGAGGACATTTGTACCAAAGCCTCACCATCGACAACTTCCAGGTACATCTCTGGATAGGGGAGCCATGGTGGGCGAACGCTTGGTCAATGGTACAACCTATCGCCTAGAATTTTCCTTCAAAATTACAATCATTCGCAAAAAAAAACCCCACCCCTCCCAACCCGTTAGGAATTCCCAATAAATCACTAACCTTTTCATTCACTAACTAGATTTTTTTATTCCTTCTAGAGGGAAAAAACCATTGAATGTCTTCAACATCAAAGCCATCAACAAGGCATGTCAATTCTCCCCACACAACGGTCTTCAACGTGATCACAAGGACGTGATCGTCATCAGGAAGGGGGGAGTGTTAACCCATTCCTAGGATTAATAAGAGCTACCACCATTATCTTACATCAAGGAGTCAATTTAGATACACCAAAGGATCATACATTTAAGATATGAAGCAATGGTGTCCAAAGCTACAACTTGGACGGGCGCCCGTAATGGTGTGATGGAATACTTAAGGCGATTCCCACTTCAAGAGCGTGTGGTAGTAAGTTAGGATAAAGTCCCAAGTGATGTACTTCATGGATATATTATGAGAGTAGTCATTGTAATAGCATTAGGTCTCGTATGAGCCTAAATTACCTGGCCGGCCACAGTTTAAGTGAGTGTGAATACTTATGGCCATGTATATAAGTGAATTTCTCTCATAATACAATAGACTCTCCCATTGTGCAATTGAGTCTTGCTCTTGCTAATCTCTCTCTCTAATGCATACTAGTGAGTGTGTGTGAGTGATGAGAGGAGGGATGAGTACCCGTAGTGCAACGCGGCAGTGTGACAACGCTCATGGGAGATGAAGTGAAATTTCTGCTTAGGAGTCGTAGAGCTTGGAGATCTCAAGGGTTACAAGCTCAGCCATTGGAAAGATTCTAACGACAATTGCGGTTCACCAGGTAATCTCTTGTTAGCTGTGTTTCAAGGGGGGGTAGGGTGAGCCATAACATTCACAGTGATGTATGGGGGCCTGCACAAAACCCATCCATTAGTGGCATCAGGTTCTATGTAACCTTCATTGATGATTAGAGCATGATGACCTGAATCTATTTTCTCAAAGAGAAGAGCAACGTGTTAGTAAAGTTTATGGATTTTAAAGCATTTTCAGAAAAGAAATATGGTTGTTGGATCAAGTGCTTGAAGATAGATGGAGGTTGTGAATACACCTCACATGCATTTGAGGACTTCTTGAGGAAGAATGGCATTAAAAGGCAACTTTCATGCAGGTACACACCTCAGCAAAATGATGTTTCTGAGAGGAAAAATAGGGTCATTGTTGGTGATGTGGCTAGGGCAATGCTAAATGAGAATAGCATGCCAAACTTTTATTGAGCAGAAGCATGCGCCACAGTGGTGTATTTGCTTAACAAGGCACCTTCAGCTACCATACATGAAAGTGCGCCAGAGATGCATCTTACTAGATATCGGTCAGACATTGGGCATCTCAAAGTGTTTGGTAGCATTGCTTATATGCATGTGCCAGATAAGAAGAGGAAGAAGCTTGATCCAAAGGCAGAAAAGTGCATATTTGTTGGGTATGTACAGGATCGCAAAGCATACAAATGTTACAATCCAAATACTAGGCAAGTGCTCATTTCATGAGATGTGGTGTTTGATGAGCTTTCTAGTTGGTACAAAGAAAAATATAAGGATCCTAGTGATTCCAGTGATGATGATGTGCATGTGGACTTGCCATAAGCAAGTTCTACTTCTATGTCTGGGCCACAAGAGTCAAGTGGTAGTAGAGTACGTCCATGGTTAAGGCGTTTGAGGCATGATAGTGGTAGCACGTGTAGTAGTGCTGTGGACAAAGGAAAGAAGAAAGTTGAAGGTATTGGCATTATAGGATATAAGTCATCTAGTTCAAAGAGTTTGGATGAGGAACTTGGCATACCAGTCTTACGCACACTAGGTGTACAAGAGAGATATGTCCCTCCACATGCTAGAGTGACAAGTGTATACAGAGAGTCACGTATCCAGTTGATAGGTTGCATACCATGGTTTTGCTATGCACTATGCATATATGACCTCTTTAGTAAAGCATGTGGAACCTACATGCTATGAAGAAGCTATTGGAAAGCATGTATAGGAAAAGGCAATGGATGAGGAGATGGATGCATTGGTTCATAAATGATACTTGGGATTTGGTTGCCTTACCACAAGGCAAGAATGCCATTGGCTGTAAATGGGTTTATAAGGTGAAATGCAAGTCAGATGGCTCGATTGAGTGTCGTAAAGGTGTGAAGCAAGAGAGATATGTCCCTCCACATGCTAGAGTGACAAGTGTATATAGAGAGTCACGTATCCAGTTGATAGGTTGCATACCATGGTTTTGCTATATGTACTATGCATATATGACCTCTTTAGTAAAGCATGTGGAACCTACATGCTATGAAGAAGCTATTGGAAAGCATGTATAGGAAAAGGCAATGGATGAGGAGATGGATGCATTGGTTCATAAATGATACTTGGGATTTGGTTGCCTTACCACAAGGCAAGAATGCGATTGGTTGTAAATGGGTTTATAAGGTGAAATGCAAGTCAGATGGCTTGATTGAGTGTCATAAATCACAGCTAGTTGAGTGTCGTAAATCACGGCTGGTTGCTAAGGGTTATGCATAGACCCAAGACTTGGATTATGGTGAGACGTTTAGTCTTGTAGCAAAGATGGGACCTGTGAGGTCAGTTATTGCCATGGCTACGGCAAATGGTTGGGAAATATATCAAATGGACTTCAAGAATGCATTTCTAAATGGTGATTTGCAAGAGGAAGTTTTTATGGAGTAGCCAGAGGGCTATGTACGCCCAAGGTACCCCACTCATATATGCAGGTTGAAGAAAGCACTTTATGGGCTGAAACAAGCACCTCATGCTTGGAGTGATAAGATAAGACGATATCTGATCTCTATTGGTTTTCAGGTTTCTATGGTAGATTCTTCACTATATGTGAAGAAGACAAATCATGGGATTGTTGTGGTTGTCATCTATGTGGAGGACTTGATTCTGACAAGTGATCATGCTACAGATATTATACATACATCAAGGAAGATATTGAGTGGGCAGTTTGATATGAAAGCCTTGGGTGATTTGAGATATTTTCTTGGCATTGAAGTGGTCAAAGATCATGCAGGAATAAGTCGAGCGTCAGTATGCACTGGATATGTTGGCTAGATATGGGATGACTGGGTGTAAACCCATGAGTAAAACCTTGGAGCAAAATGTGAAGTTGAGGGCTAATTTTGTTGAAGAGTTAGAAGATCCATCTATGTACATGAAAATGGTTGGCAGCCTCATTTACATGACTATTACATGGCCAGACTTGAGTTATGTTATGGAGCTAGTGAGTCAATTTATGTAAAGCCCTAGGAAGCCTCATTTGGATGCAATGAGATGGATCATGTGTTATGTAAAGACTACTACACATTATGGTCTTCTTTATGAGCATGGTAAGGGCTTAAATGTATATGGCTTCATAGATGCAGATTGGGTAGGTAGCTCTTTTGACAAGAGATCTACTAGAAATTATGCCTTTACATTTGGGAGTGCAGTGGTGAGTTGGAGCAGCAAGAAGCAACCCACTGTTTATTTATCCAATACAGAGGCTAAGTACACAGAAGCAGCCATAGCTGCATGTGAAGGAGTATGGTTAAAGAAACTCACTGTTTATTTATCCAATACAGAGGCTAAGTACACAGAAGCAGCCATAGCTGCATGTGAAGGAGTATGGTTAAAGAAACTCTTGGGTTGATTTGGCTGAGCCTATTAAGGGCAAGGTTGTCATACATTGTGATGACATGAGCAGCATACTGTTGGCCAATAGTCTAGTTTTTCATGCACGAACCAAGCATATAGAGGTCCATTATCACTTTGTCAGGGAGAAAGTGTTAGATGGTACACTGGATTTGAAGTATGTGAAGATTGAAGAGTAGGTTGCCAGCATATTTACGAAGCCACTTGGGAGAGAGAACTTTGAGTACTTCCGTACCATGTTGGGAGTACATGCGATGAGCTTGAGAAGGAGTGTTGATAGCCCAAGCTCATCTTCATCTATGGCTGTACATCATCAGATTGTGAGGGGCTACTGAGATTACAAACTCGATGACAGCTAGAGCTAGGCACGATATGTGTTGACACAGTAGACAGTAGCATGTGTGTTGCAAATAAATGGCCGCGTCCAACTGGCCATAGTGTGTGGACATTAGTTAGGGTTATTTGGTGTGTGAACACAACACATGTAGTGTGTAGTTGTGTAGTTTTCTTCTATTATGTGTAGTTGTGTAGTTTTCTTCTATTATGCATTATGTGAGTGTGGATATGACTTCCCTCTATGGTTAGTGTTTACATCAAACAATTAGGGTTTGCTCTATGTGTTCTCTCTCACTATCTGTCTTTTATCACAATAGTGTGAGCAATTGGCCCATCTTGGTGTGCGTGTTGCTCTTATGAAGGCGGATGGCTTCTTTTTACAGTTTAGCGAAGGAGAGGGTTGCCCAACTGATGTCTTCTCCCTTCTCAGCCTTGCGGATCCAACCCATAGGTGCTGTGAGATATGATGTATCGTGTTCTACACAGCCAAATGGTTTCCAAGAACATTCTACAACATAGAATGGAGGTGGGGTTCTTGTGACTTCCGAGCTTGTGCTCACCACTCACACAATCTCGCCAAAGTGTCTCACAATGTAATCATTCTTGGTCGGGGAAACTTTTGTGAGGTCAATGAGGGGCAGCTTTAGGCACATAGCCACCAAAGCTTCCTTGAGTGTGGTTTCATTGCCGCACAAGGTGACTGACATACCAGCTCGCAGCTCTCTTTTGACGATGCTATTGAACAGCTCAAAGGTCACCATAGCTATATGAGCGACGCAAGCGGTGTGTGAGAGAGAAGAGAGAAGAAGGTTACACGAACGCGAAGAAAAGGTTTGCATAGGCGTAGTGTTGGAGTTGTGAGGAGCAAGAAGAGGGGTTGCCTACAAACAGATAGATACAAGAGAGTTAACTACAGTTTGTGGTAATCCAAAAATAGTTACTATGATTCGTGTTGTGCATGATTGCCGCGTAGCCATTGAATAATCATGATGGAGGGGTATCACATCGCTTGACTTCCCAGGCAAATGTACGATGATTGTTCGGAGAGGTGCGCCCGTATTAATGTGATGGATTCTAAGGTAGTGGGTTAGTGGTGTCACCACATAAATGAACGGATCAGGTGGCATCGGCCCGTTGTATAGTCGTTAGACGATAGCCGTTGTGATTGGCTTCTGGAAGCTCTCTCCGGAGAGCGTGCCAAGGAGGAATGTTTCATCGTAGAAATTTTCCATGATCCATAAACGTCCAGTCCACTTGAGCTTTAGCTTCCCTAGATGCGGACCCATCCATGATTGCAACAATAGGACCAAATCTTCTTCCTTGAACAGTCGAAACTTGGAGTGGCGGTCGACTCATTTCTTCCTCCGCTTCTGGATCACTATAGTGACGAAGAATCTCTTGAGTCGGTAGCCTTGAGGAGCTGATCCAAAAGATGTTGAAGGGATTTTTTGAGGCTTAACTTCTTGGCCATGGCGATCCAAAAGTTGGGCACACCAAGAACTCTATTGGCACAACTACTTCTGAGCCATATACCAGTTTGAATGGAGTCATTCCTCTAGAGACCTTGTAGGCTATGCGGAATGCCCATAACATTGAGTACAACTTTTCATCCCAATCAATGTGATTTTCATTGACCAATTTTGTCAAGATCCACTTGAGTATTTTGTTGGTGGACTCTACCTGACCATTAGCCTGTGGATAGTACACTGTGGATCTTTTATGAATGATGAGATGATGTGTGACCAGCTTCCAGATTACATCATTGACGAAGTGTTTGCCCTGATCACTGATTAGGTTGATTGGGCAACCAAAATGGTTGATGACCATCTCGTAGAGGAATTTGGCAGTTGACTTGGCCAAATTATCCCAGAGAGCTCGGGCTTCCACGCACTTAGTGCTATAGTCGATTACCACCATTAGGATATACTTGTGATTGCCGGTGAAGCAAGCTGGTGGCTTGAACGGCCCCACGAAGTCAAGGCCCCATTTTTGGAATGGTTCTAGGGGAAGGATTGGATTATGCGGCATTCGGCCTCTGTCAGTTGACTGGCCATGATGTTGGCAAACATCACACTGTTTGGCCCACTTGTAGGAATCACCGATTATCGACAGCCACTAGAGACTAGCTTGGAGGATCTTTCTTCCTATTACTTCTCCTACAAAGTGACCTCTGCTGATTCCTTGATGGGCTTCTCTAAGGACGACTTCTTTTTGCTCTGATGAGGTGAAATGCACCTTCGGAGGATCTGATTAATGCCTTTTTTATATAGCTGGCCGGCTATGACTTGGAAAGACCAGCTTTGGATAGCTATCCGCTTCCTTTAATCGCGAGAAAGGCTATTCTCCATCAAACGTGTGGCCACAAAGGCCAACATTTCATCATACCATGTATGGGGAATCGAGATGACTACTTCTGCTCTATGAATAGCTCCGCGTCAGGTAGATCATTCACTACTCCGATCGGGGCTTCACCAGATTCTAGTCGAGACAAGTAATTTGCCACTATATGGTTTGCACTCGAGGTGTGCACTGTATGGTTTCCACTCGAGGTGTGCACTATGCTAAACTCAAATTCCTATAGGATCAGCATCCACCTTGCCATCTTGCCTACCAAGCTCTGCTTATCCACAAGATAAAGCAAAGTGGAATGATCCACATGGAAGGTAAACTTGTTGCCTGGCAAAACTTGCCAATTGAATAGATCATGCCAAGCACTTCCCTATGTGTTGTTAAGTAATTTCGCTCAGCATCTGATAGTCACCGCGGGCAGCTAGCATAGTAAACGGGTCGCCGAAACCACTTTTTATTGGCCTTCTACAACATTACACTTCCTATTGCCACATCTGAGGCATCCACACAGATGTGAAATGACAATTCCCAATTGGGGGCTTAAACTACAGGTACTTCGGACAACATCAGCTTGAGGCGCCAGAATGCGATGTTGCATTCCTCCGTCCAGTCAAGGTTGGCTTTCTGCAACTACTATGGATCAATGGCATTTTAACCTAGGTCATTTGCTAGTTTAATGGGACTGCTACATGAGCAAGATACCAAAGCATTCAACTATGCCATCTGACTTGCCCCAAAAATCTTCTCAGCTCCTTCACACTAGTCGGAATCGAAGCTTTCAAGATTACTTCCACCTTCTTCGGGTCTACTGCAATGCCTTCATAAGATACAATGTGGCCAAGAAGCATACCGCTTTGGACGACAAAGGCACATTAGCGGGATTCAGGCGGCTCAGTTTGAAAACTCGGCATTTGGCCAAGCACAACTGCAGGTGCGTCACATGTTTAGATGATTTCCCAATAAAGACACTGAAATCATCAATGAACAACCGCATGAAGTTGGTCAAAAATTTGGTAAAAATCTCCTGAACCATCCGTTGGAATAATGTGGTAGGAGCATTCTTGAGCCCGAAGGTCATGACATTGGATGCAAAGGCTCCCCATTCAGTGAGGGCCGTCTTCTCCCAATCTTCTGGTGCCATTGGAACTTGGTTGTAGCCACTGAATCCATCCAAGCAGGAGTACATTTCATGGTTGGTTACAACACCTAGCAAGGAATCCGTGAAGAACGGTAAAGGGAAAAGATCTGAGATTGTGGCGACATTCAGCTTTCTGTAATCCACACAGAGCCTCAACATCTGATTTTTCTTAGGAATAATCACAATGGGAGACAACCATGTCACCCGATCAATCGGATATGTGAATCCGACGTGCAGCAATTTATTCAATTCCTCCTTGACCCTTTTGGCATAGTTGACATTCATCCGATACCTCTATTTCTGGATAGGGATTACATCTTCCCTCAAGTTGACATTCATCCGATACCTCTATTTCTGGATAGGGATAGGGATTACATCTTCCCTCAAGTTGATCCGATGATGGTAGAAGTGGGGGCCAATCCCTTTCATTTTGGTGTAGCTCCATGCAAAAACATCCTTGAAGGATGTAAGTTGATCCGATGATGGTAGAAGTGGGGGCCAATCCCTTTCATTTTGGTGTAGCTCCATGCAACACCCGAACGTCTTCCTGAAATGGAGCATCCAGCTTGGCACTAACTCTGACCATCTTCAGGTCATCATCTATTCCCAGATTCATCTTCCTTGACCCTTTTGGATTGCTTGAGGTCCCGGTCAAAGGCTTTCTCCACTACAAAGATCTGCTATAGAGTCGAGGTACTGCCATCATCGGCCAAAGCTTCATAAAAAGCTTCGACTGACACCTTGAACACCAAGTGCTTGACTCGATTGTTGGAGGGGACTTCGCACGTTTACTAGTCAACTAAGCCATGGCTGCATCCAGCTCCTTGGCTGTCTTTCCTACCTTCTTGTTCTTGGACTGTGCCTTACGATCTTCCTCTGATTCCTCACTTACAGTGGAGTTATCAGAATTATCCTCCTCTTCCGAAGAATCGAAAGCAAACCGTTTGGACTTCCTCTTACTCTTGGTCTTGCCCTTGCTCTTGACAAATCCTAGCAGCATACACTCTGCACTCCAAAGCTGATCCAACAAACTACTCCAGAGTCATGGTGGCAAGATCGACACTGGCTACTGTCCTTTTAAGCTGTTTTTGAGGCCCTTCATGAAATAAGAATTGAGGATCTCCTCCGTGGGCCGATTGGCTGCATCCAATCTATGGAGAGAAGCTTTCGAAATTTAGTAGTATAGTCTTCCACCGTCAAGCTTTTCTGGTTCATCTGGCACAGCTTATCAAGCACATGCATGGAGGTCTTGTCTTCCTTGAATCTTTGAAGGAATGCATCTCTGATTGCATCATAGGTGGGAAAATGGGCGTACTCGTACTGAGCGACCCAGAGAGCGGCACTTTTCTGTAAGGTCAGGACAAAAGATGCTTTTTTGAGGTTATGGTCAACCGGGCTGGGGACATTCACATGCCAAGCACTATTGAAAAGAAGGATGTGAGTATCCGCATCCTTCGAGGATTTCCCAGAGAACTTGGGATACTTCACGATGATGGCTGGTCTCACGAAAGCATGTTGTAATTTAGAAGATGGGGTTGTGGTGGTGGAGGTGGTGGTATGAATAGTGGTGGGGGTGGGGTTATCAGTTCTTCTTCATATTCGGATTCTGATTCTTCTAGTTCAGGTGCTATGGGGGCTTCTTCGAGTGTCTGGTGAATTGGAGTTCCCGAGCTTGGTGCCACCCCAAGTAGCGCAGTTCACGTGCTGACATGAAGGATGGATTCGAACACAAGGGAAATAAATTCGAATATAAAAACAATTAAGCAGCAAGCAAAACACCACAAGAAAGAGGCAACAAGGCGTATCGTTCACCAAAGTGTTGTCGGGGACCGATCATTGTCCCGAGAAACTTGCTGAGTGACTCTGGTTATATGTGCATCATACACGAATACGGATTCAGCACGAAACGACACAGACATAACCTATCGGCTACTAAGACTGATTAACTCGTGTGGATGATCCCAATCATTGCATGGAATACTGAAGACTTAACAGACAGGTTCACTGGTTATGATAATAGACAAGATGATTAAATAGAAAGACAGACAAACTCGATGAATATACAGAGATGATACAAAAAATGATCTTCCTTTATTCCAAAAAGAGATAATATAGAAACAACAACCTTTACAGAGTTCTAATTACATCCTTTTATATTGCTTACTCATCGTCGCAGTCATAAGGTAGTACAAAGATACCACCATGCTTTGAGTATAGCTGGTTTACTGACGTAATGACCTATTAACTAGTGTTCAAGTGCATCGGCTCTGACATTCCAGTGGCGTCGCTCGGCTCGGCAATTGCCCGGCCCGCGGCTAGCAAAGACAGCCAAATCTTTTCGCGCAATGGGTTTGTGAGAAGAATATCTAATTTGCTCATCAATCATACATGCCACTCTTATATGTTCTTTTATTTCCACAAGGGGAGGGGACAATTGGCATATATACATCTCGATTATGTATACTAATTACAAATCAGACCTAATACCAATCCTTACCTTCTACGTGGTGGGGGTAGATTATTACAATAGTACATTGTTGATGCTTACCTTCTACGTGGTGGGGGCAGATTATTACAACAGTACAATGTTGATGCATATACTAGCATGGAGGAATTGAGGCTGGTATGGATATGCAATAATCAAACAACTTTGCATGCAGAAGTGTATCAAGAATTATTGGACATGGTGCAACTAATGGTGCAAGGATTGTATTGGGCAACACTGTAGGGTAGAGAGTTGTGTTACCATCTTCTTTTACAGGAGGGCCACAATATATGTATCAGTTATACCATGATGCAATGGAAATTTTAAGGAAGAAGGGTAAGCTAGATCTATTCATTACATTCACTACAATCCAAAATGGTCTGAAATATCTGAAGCGTTGCTTCTAGGACATAGTGCGCATGATAAACTGGATCTAGCAACCCACGTGTTTTATAAAAAAATATAAGGATATGATGAGGTCAATTATGAAGGATAATGTTTTTGAAAAAGTGGCTGGTTATGTTTGTGTGATTGAGTTCCAAAGAGAGATTTGCCGCACTCACACATGTTATTGATTTTGGCAGATGAATTTAAGGTGACTGAGATTAGTCGATCAATTAGTATGCGTAGAGCTTCCTGATAGGGAAATGTTTTTCGAGTTGCGTGAGATTATTAAACGGTGTAATGTTTATGGCCCATGTGGTGCACTAAATCCTGTTACTCCTTGCATGATTGATGGGAAATGTAGTCATTGTTATCCGTGTGCCTTCTCTCAATCTACTATGTGGTGGATAGTGATGGCTATCTTATTTAGATGAGTCGAGATGATGGCAAGAACATACAAGTGAAAAGGGCTGTGGTAGACAATAGTTGGGATAGTGCCATTTAATCCTTTCCTTTCCATGAAATACAAGGCACACATCAATGTTGAAGTATGCTCCATAATCATAGCAGTTAAGTATTTGTATAAATATGTGTACAAGGGTCATGGTAGAGCAATAGTCAAGATGCAATGGTAAATCATGCAGAAAGGCAAGGAGAACTACAACATTCAATTGATGGTGTGGTGGATGCAAACGGTAAATCATGCAGAAGGGCAAGGAGAACTACAACATTCAATTGATGGTGTGGTGGATGAGATCAGCAAGTACTTGGATACTAGCGAATTTATGAATATGATATGCATGATGAAAAGCATGATGGCCAAAGATTACAAGTTCATCTTCCCCTGTACAATAATGTCATGTTTCGAGATGACGATGATTTACAGAGTATAATAGATAGAGAAAGCAACAAAAAAACTACCCTTACAGAGTGGTTCACATGAATGAGTTGCACGATGATGTAAAAGATTTGCTTTACTCATCATCGTGCAATGTGCAATGAGTTGCACGATGATGTAAAAGATTTGCTTTACAACAACTTTCCATGCCGATGGGTTTGGAACACAAGTATTAAGAAGTGGACTAGAAGGAAGTTAGGCAATAGCATTGGTTGCATGTACAATGTTTCTCCTTCTACTAGTGACCAATATTTCTTACGTATGTTGCTTATTGTTTGCAAAGGTTGTAAGTCTTTAAATGATTTGCACACTTTTGATGGGCAACTTTATCCTAATTTTAAGGGACCATGCATAGCTAGAGGTTTATTAGAAAGTGATGAAGAATGATTTTTGTGTATATAAGATGCCACATTTGATAAAACCGGATCGCAATTGAGACACCTATTTGTCACAATTTTGGTGTTTTGTGAGTATGCCTCTCTCAACCTTTTGTGGGTAAGATTTTCATCTAAAATTTCGGATAATTATGAAGCAAGTATGATCGTTGTGTTCACTGAGCTCGTGAACATGTGGCTTAGTATTCAATCAAATCCAATATACTAATCATGGACAAGGAGTAATGTTACAAAATTTTTGAGAAACATGGACCAAGGCTAGGCTTAAGCTAAGGTGGATTAAAGCAAATGCTAAACATGATTAAAACATGAACAAGAGTAAAGAGTAACTTATAAGAGATGGACAAGAAATGCAACCAAATGGGCTTACTTGATACTGCTTGAGATGAGTTGATTATGTTTACATTGCTTGAAGGTGCCCCTTTTATATGAGGTAGCTACTAAGTTTCTTGAGAGCTCATGTGGGATAAGTTAGCTTTGATGATGTGGCAACTTGCTAGATGACCTTGTACCTTACTCACTCCCAACCTCTTGCTTGTGCACTTTGGCACCACATTTATCAACACCCCCCTTTTGTGCCAAATTTTTGGGCTACTCAAGTTGGTTGGATGTCGGTTATAAAGTCTTATTTGACTTTTTACTTTCTACATTCCCCTATGTGTTATGAGCAACTTTGGCTCATGTGATACTTTGGCACTTCCCCCCCTTAATGATGCATTGGGTACAGTTGTTAGGCTTTCACTCTTCCTCTCTCTCCCCTTGTGCTAGGCTACTTTCGCCTTTATGCTATTGTGGCTATGAATTTCGGCTTGAGTGCATCATATGGCCTCAGAGGCTGATTACATCACACTTTTTGTAGAGGCAAGAGGGGTGAATTTCTAGCTTGGGTACATCATTGGTCCCAGAGGCTAGTTACAAGCACTTTTTGTAGGAAGTAGAGTTTCTTACAAGAAATTTTTTATTTTTATTTTTATTTTTGTTTAAAAAATGAGTAGTGATTGGTAGCTTCTTTGCCTCTTCTTTGTTGCTTCGTTCTGTTCTGTATCTCTTTCGCTTTTTCTTCTTGAATTTTGATATCTTCCTCTTCATTGTGCCTTTGGTTCTTTTTCTTACACAGTGATGCGACATTATGTCATGCAGGGCGGCGGGTGGTCTTACCATGAGCTTCTTGAGTCTCTATGGTAGTGTCTAAGACCCCAAAAATGCGAACACGAATGAAATATTTTTACGGGAAGGTCTTAGCCTGTATGGCCAGTGTCTAATCCCAATGCAAAATATAAAAATAAAATATACGTCACTAGGGTGCAATATGCATGCGGATCACACTTATTTTTAATGCAAAAAAAATGTGTGATTACAAATTAAGTGCACGGGCACCAAAGTGAGCCATCCTCTTCCTTCTTCTTTTCCAAGCCGTGACATCTTGTTCATCGTGTTTAAGAAAAAATTTTAAAGTACGTTCACGAACTTTCATCAATGATGTCCATGGTAAAATCAAACATAGTTTTTTTAAGATGATGCCTATAACTCGAACAGCACTAATACTAGTGCTGGTGCTCAGGATGTCCATGTGAGAAGCCCGTATATGTACCATCACACCATGTGAACAGCTTCTTGAAAAATGTATTGTTTTTCGTTTTAAATAAAAGAAAAACAAACTTTATCTTTCTATTGTGTGGACAACGTGGCGGCCTGCAAATCGTTGTTTGTTGGAAGCTTGAAGTCGTTTGCTGTGCATTGCTGGAGACGAAGCTGACTTCCGTGAGCTCTTCACTGTTGATGTCTTGCTGCGCTGCTGATCTCTTGTTGCGCAGTGTTGATGTCTTGCTACGCTTCACTGCCGCACTGCTGGGAGCGACCAGCTAAGGAAGCTTGTAGTGTTCCAATGATTAGGCGATGCGGACGGCTACTGCTGCTGCTACCTTTGCTGGCAAATGACGATGGAGATGCTGCTATGCTGGACTCGTTGCCATTTCTTCTCTCTGTGAAGTTTCGTTATGTGCAGTCTTGTGTTCAACTAGCTACTATAAGCTAGAGTCGTTGCCCTTTCTTTTGAGATGTTGATAATGAGCAGCAAGATCCCTTTACTTACTCTCTCTCTTTTTCTCTTGATTACCCTAATGCTTAAAATGCAAGTGCAAAACCTCTCATGTTTTCATGAACATCCATCTCCTTTCTTGTGTAGCAGTCCTTCTTTTCGAGACCACTTAGCAAGTGGAGAAGAGAGATCTATTACAACCTATCAGCCTAGACTATAGAAGTTTAATATATTCACCTTGCCAAGTCTAGCCGGCGGCCCAGCTCTGATACCATGTTGAGAATCATGGACCAAGGCTAGGCTTAAGGTAGGGTAAATTAAAGCAAAGCTAAACATGATTAAAACATGAACAAGAGTAAAGAGTAACTTACAAGAGATGGACAAGACATGCAACCAAATGGACTTACTTACTATTGCTTGAGATGATTTGATTGTTCTTACATTGCTTGAAGGTGCCCCTTTTATATGAGGTGGCTACTAAGTTGCTTGAGAGATCATGTGGGATAAATTAGCTTTGATGATGTGACAACTTGCTAGATGACCTTGTACCTTACTCACTCCCAACCTCTTGCTTGTGCACTTTGGCACCACATTTCTCAACCAAAATGCCCAATGCATCCAGATTGGTGGTGGAAGGAATAACAACAACAACAGGCAACAATAGTCTAACTCTTAAGCAATAGCCTGCATTTTTTTGTTTGTGCAATCATGAACATTAGGGAAGAGTAATTAATGATGGAGATCTAGATGTGGTGAGATTTCAGCCTCTTTCTATTTCATACATTAGAATTGACTATAAAGAATTTAAATGATCGCCAAGTAGTGGCAAAGAATGAGGCTCTATTGCATTTAGAGCACATTCTTTAACAACATGGCTGAAGGTTTGGCTGAGTCTGAGGGAATGCCTCCTATGGCCATATCAATTGTGCCCGTAGTTACAAATGGATTATTACAAGAAGAGAGAATTTTTAATACTGAGCAGCAAAAGGCACAAATTACTAATTGGATGAAAACAACTCTAAAGGGTTTTCAACTAGCTACCTTTAATCAGATTTTGGAGGCAGTATATGTAGATGTTGGTGAAGTGTTTTTTCTTGATGATCCAGGAGGGTTTGGCAAGACCTTTCTCTATTTTTTTTGCTTTCTTGGTTGCGTGGAGAGAGGCACGTTACTTTGACGTGTGCATTTTCTAGCATCATAGCCTTACTACTAGGCAATTGTTGCGTAACTCATTCACAGTTTAAAATACCATTGGACATACATGCAGCTAGAACATGTAATATAAAGGTTAACAGTTAGCTTGCAAATGTAGTGAAGCTAGCTAAGCTAATAATATGGGATGAGGCACCCATGACCCATCGATATGCCTTTGAAGTATTAGAAAGGACATTGAGAGACATCATGGGGGGGGATGGTGTGAAGCTAGCTAAGCTAATAATATGGGATGGGGTGCCCATGACCCATTGATATGCCTTTGAAGCATTAGACAGGACGTTGAGAAACATCATGGGTAGTGATCTGCTTTTTGGTGGAAAGGTCATATTGCTTGGTAGAGATTTTAGATAGATCTTGTTGGTTATTCCAAAGGGAGGTTAAGAGGACATTGTTAATGTCGCATTATGTCACTCACAAATATGGAGAGACACTAAAGTATTGAAGCTTACACAAAACATATGGGTGCTTCAAAGTGGAAATAACTTAACATAGCATGAATTTATATAGTGGGTTCTAGACATTGGCAATGGAATAGATAGAGGGGATAAAAGAAGGTATCATGTCAATTCCTCCAAAAAATTCTTTTAGAGAGAGGGTCTATGGAAGACTTGATTGAATGGGTGTATAGGGGGCTTCCAAGTGTTGTAGATTATGCATCATATTTTAGAGAGCATGCTATTCTTGCACCTCGAAACCTTGAGGTTGATGCAATCAATAGCAGTGCACTGAATGCCATGCCTAGAGAGAGCAAGGAGTACTTGAGTGTAGATTTGGTCAGTAATACTAGTGAAGGTTCTTTTTTGTATGCAATAGAGTACCTAAACAGTCTTAATCTTGGTGGTGGTTATCCAACTTTTTGGTTGATTTTGAAAAGGAATGCTTTAATAATTTTATTGTGTAACCTAAATCCCTGAAAGGGATTGTGTAATGGTACTTGATTAATATGCAAGGAATTCCACACAAAGGTGTTAAAGGTGGAAATTATTATTGGCACTAACAATAGAGACATGGTCTTCATTCTGAGGATAACTTTTATTCCAAGTACATTGCAGCTCTCATTCGATATGAGATGGAGGCAATTCCCTGCTTGACTTACATTTGAAATGACAACAAATAAATCACAAGGCCAAATAATGTCTCTTTTAGGATTATACTTGGCAAGTCCAGTGTTTCGTTATGGGCGCTTTCTCACGTGTGCGATCATTGAATGCTGTTGAGGTATTTCTTCAAGATATTGCCTATGAGACCAATGTGACACCTCTTGGCATAGCTTTACTTCAATCTTTGTTTGTGTCTGTCAAGATTACTATCACTATAAGATTTTCAGTATTTTTAAATTGATGTTTTATCAATAATTCTCTCTTTTCTGTGTAGGTCCACAAAAGAGGAAGACATCCACATGTAATGGTCAGTGTAGTTGAGATGTGTTGATTGGATATCATGTTGGGTGACGACGTCATGCTTTACCGGTGTGGTTGATGGCTCTAAGAAGCGAAAGCTTCGCTTTTCTACTAATCACTAGATCGATCAATTGATTCTTCCCAATGTTTTTTCTATTTTTGTTTTTTTATATTGATCTTTTTCATCGCTTATTTTTCATAGAGAGAGAGAGAGAGAGAGAGAGAGAGAGAGAGAGAGAGAGAGAGAGAGAGATGTATGTACATGTATGTAACATAGAGAGAGAAATGTACGCACACACATGTGTATATAACACATCGACAGATACATATACGTGCAGGAACATTCATTGTATGTGTTGTAGCAATGTGCAAGTCCATGATTTCTATTTATATCTTTTTCTATACTATCTATTAAGCAAAGATGAGAGGAGAGACACATGGTAGGACAAGGGAAGAGAGCACTGTGTGCAGTCATGTGTAAGCTAGGGAGCGAACGCTTTGTTTTTTTGTGTTACGACACTAGAGAGAGAGAGTAGGATAAGCTCTTATTATTTTAAGATTTGAAAAATATGAAGCTGAGAATCCTGCTTCGAGTTCCAACAATTGCACTTGAAAGCCAATTATATATACGTGGCAAGCACGGGTCAACCTACTAATTATATATACGTGCAAAGTGGGTTCTTATTGGTCTCTCAATTAACAACCCCTCCCCAAGGGCTCCGCGAAAAATGGCGGGATCGTGGTGAGGCCCGCTCTGGCTCGCCAACGGGTCTTCCAACTGCCGGGGTTGCGTCTCCCACCTTCGTCTTGCGGCACGCACCCACAACAACAAAGCGCAGCAGCCTTCTCGACCATCATGGCCTCGGTTGTCGAACGGAAGCGAGCTCTCCGGTCCCGAGTGAGGCGCGAGCTGCGCCTCCACTACCCTTCTCTCACCCACACAGAGGGTAAGCATATCCAGCTCTTTATCTAGCCAGTCTACTTATCTATAATGTAGAAGATGTACGTGCAGTACGTGCAACACGCTATGTGCATCTGCATCTGAAAACCCTTTTGTGTTTTTTTAAAGGTAAACGTTTTTGGCAGATCTTTTGATCCAGAACCACATCTTGGAGGCCCCCTGGTACCAAAGTAGCCGTCGGATCTGCGCTTACATCACCTGCCCATCTATTAGAGAAGTTGGCACCTCGCAGATCATCTCTGACATCTTTCAGACAGGCCATTCAGGTGAGTGCTCAACCCACCAGTTAATCCAATTCTTCCTTTGGATATAATTCTCTACAGCTATCACCATGGGTGTATAAAACTAATACACCCATGGTGTTGTAAATACCCTCAATACAAGGATTCTGTTGAGCTCATAATGCAGCTTTGGCTTGTTTTTTCAAAGTGCGTGACACATGCACATGCACACACGTGTGCGCACGCGTGCACACACACACACACACACACACGAGTACCATCCAAATATTTTCCAGTGTAAGGCACTGGGCAAGCCATCAGGACATTCCCTGCAAATATGTTGTGGTCAGCCCATTGGAGTGAACACTTTGCACAGCTGTAGAGAACCATGCGATGGAGACAAGCCTTAAAAGATGCCAAGCCAAGTCCCTGGATTGCTTCCTTTGAAGGGCTCACTTTAGGGCATGGCCATCTCAGCCTGGCTATCCCTAGCCTAATGTCTGCATGCATCTAATGGGATGTCGTGATGCATGTGACAATTGATTAATTGTAACGCACGACAATTATCTATCATTTGGTTATTGACGATAATTAACCATTTTGTGTGTTGAATTTTGCAATGACTGGGTTGTAGAGCATCCAAAGGCGCTCTATGTTCCGTGGATTGAAGACAAGCAAGGTCACATGAAGTTTTTTCACATCACCTCCAATCAGGATTTGATTGCAAACTCAATGGGGATCCTGGAGCCAAACCCAGTTGATAGCAATGGGATTCCTCGTGAAGATGGTATTAGTTGCATTTCTATGGGATTTTTGAATTCCATACCCGATGCGAAAGCTTCCGTGGGTGTAGCATAAAAGTTCATTGATCAATTTTTTCTCACAATGTGATTGCAGTAACACAATCTAATGAGCCAGTAGATCTAATACTGCTGCCTGGTATGAAGTCTTTCTTCCTTCTACGCCTCCTCTTTCCCGAACTTTGTGATATTGGGGGGATCATGTCTCTAAGGACTTTCCAAACACTTCACATCCCTGCATTTCGATGCTATCATCTGTAGGGCTGGCTTTTGATCGGGCTGGGCGGCGGCTTGGTAGGGGTGGTGGGTAAGTTTTTAGTGTTGTCTGGCAGACTTATAGCTTGCATTTTTGTATGTCAAGAGAAGCTTTTCCTTTATGTGTATTTTGTGAAACAAGCTCCTGCTTCTACTTATCTGGACTTGATAGGTACTATGATGTTTTTCTTAAGCGGTACCTGCTCCATGCTGAAGAGAAAGGCTGGAAGCCTCCATTACTGGGTAATTAGCCCTTGCCTCATCGCTGCTGCTCTTGTTCAAGTTCATGATGTCGTTATTGTGCCTCTTGTTGAGCTGATGCAAGAGTAATAAATGTGAATGTAATGCTGCCTTTTCTCAAGTGCTGCTCATAATATCCTGTCCCCCTCTTTTTTTCTCCTATTAAATTTTAAAGGTCTATGTGCTGCAACTCTCTTTGTGCTCAATGCTGATTCTGTCAATAGCCTGTTCTGCTAGCCCAGTTATCAGCTTCTGGTGCTATACGCTGTCACCACCAGACCCCAGCTGCACTCCTTCCAGCCATGAAGCTGCTGCCGCTGGCCCCCAGGTGGCAAACTTGTATGCAGGCTTGTTTGCGCATGCTGCCTAAGTTGCCCAAGATGCTAGTAACTACCCCAATTCGTGTCTTATGAAGGGGCTCAGCTCAACCTGCTGCTATAGTTAGTCACAGCAACAAACAAAAGACATAAGCATACAAACAAGAAGTCTCTCTCTCTCTCTCTCTCTCTCTCCTCCCCCCCCCTCCCCCACACCACGCGCCCGTTGTTGCATGCGCGGAAGCCTTTGCTGTACTGATCCACATCCCTAAGCTTGATTAAGAACAAGATGCTGATTAAACATGATTATGAGAGAGAGAGAGAGAGAGTTAGTGCAGGCTGCTTGCTCGCTCTCGCCATCGCCAGTTTCTGTGTGTTGCTGTTGGGAGATTTCAGCGAATTTGCTATGGCATCAGATAACGTCCACCAGTTCGGCAACACCAGTTCGGTGGCCCCGGCGGCACGGTGCTGATTTAGGGTTTGCAGCTACTGATTTAGGGTTTGCAGCTGCTAAATTAGGGTTTGCAGGTGCTGAATTAGGGTTTTCAGTGTTAGAAGTCATCTCCTGTCTATTTGTATACACCAGGGCCTCTGTTGTGGGTGTGCCCGCCCGTATATCATTTTTCCACACTCCCCGTATTTTTTCCTATTTTTTCCCATTTTTCCTAGTGGTGGGAGGGCTGCCAGATGATGCCAGGAGCACCCCATTGCTGGCGGACTGGATCTACATTAGTCGTGGGCTTCAGGGCTGCTGGCCGACTTGTTTTGATCAGTCGTGGGCATCAGAATGCTGGCCGACTGCATTTATTCAGTCGTGGGATTATTTTCTCCAGTCGTGGGCACTCTTGTTGCTGGCCGACTGCCCTCTAGGAGATGTATATATAGCCCCTCAGCCCCCACCACTTTCTCATTCAGTTTTTCCGGGATCTTGTGTATAGAGAAGAGTTTACACACCTATCTCTCTGTGTTTCTTGTGCTGTTTATTTTCTGCAGTCTACTTGCTCTTGTCTACCCAAGTTTGGTTATCATTTCCGCTGCATATTCTGACATGGTATCAGAGCCCTAGGCTCTAGGAGATCTTGGGCGGTTTTCTGAGCAAGAGGGGGAGCAACAGGTTGCTGATTGGTGGACTGTTTCGGGCTGAACGGGAAGAGAAGGTGCAAGAGGAAGGCGGGCAAAGGTGCTGGACAGCCACTTGCAGATTTTCAGATTTTTTCCCACCCACCCACCCTTTCAGGTTACTCTCTGCGATGGCAGATTTACTAGAGATGGCTGAGAAGCACGTGAAGATTCCGACTCTCCCCACGTTCCCAGTGGATCGTCAGTTGGACGGGTCCAATTACGGCATCTGGAAGGTCATGATGGAGTCAGTTCTGGAGTCATATGACCTTGCTGATTTTATTATCATAGGGGTGCCATGGCCGGAAGCTGAGGAAGGGGAGTTATTATCGAGGAGGAAGGACCGAGAGGCACAGGCACACATGTGGGATCGTGTCAACGCCAGGGTCCGGTCGTTTATTTTCCTCAATTGCACACCACAGGTGATCAACCATGTAAAGCACATGACGCTGGCGAGAGGCATATGGGAGCACTTGGCTTCTTTGTATAACAGGGTGCCACCCATGAAGCGGATATCCTTGGAAGTGCAGATGCAGGTTATGAACCCTGCAAAGTCTTCGACGATGCGGGAACACATTAACAAGCTGCAGGCCCTTCAGCAGGAAGTCCTTCAAGCTGGGAAAGAGATATCATCCGAAGATATGGCCATCACGTTACTTTCCCACTTGCCTGGTTAGTATTCTGCTTTCTATTCCTCGTTGATCATGAGTGGTAGGCTCAGCACCATTACTTGGGAGGAGCTTGTGCCAATGGTCTTGGACCAGGAGGAACGTTTCACGAACCCTCCTCACGGCGGAGGTTCGGAGGCCTTAACTGGCCAACGGTCGAAAGGCCGTAATACCAACAAGGGCAAAGGGAAGGCTTCACCGGAGAAGTCTTCTGAGAAGAAGCCTGATCCAGAACGAGAGAAGCTGAAGGCCGAAAGATCTTGTAATGATTGTGGCGAGAAAGGCCACTACTGGAGGAAGTGCCCTAAGCGGACAGGGAAGAGCGCTGATTCCTCAGCCTCAGCTACGAAGACCCCGGCATTTGTGCACTTAGAGATGGTGGACTCCGATGCTTCATCATCTTCGAGCGAGGAGGCAGTTGGCTTCACCGCGAAGGATACCCGGGAATGGATTCTCGACAGTGGTGCTTCCAGGCATATGACTCCATCTCGTGACTTCTTTCTGGATCTGAAACGGCAGTCAGGTCGTATCTTTATTGGCGATAACTCCACTATTCCGATTCATAGTGAGGGCCGGATGGAGATTATTCCTGACGGCAAGGGGGGCAAGCATGCTTCCCGTGTTCTTTATGTCCCTGCTCTGGGTTTTCATCTTCTGTCAGTGCATGAGGTATACAAGACTGGCTTTCGGGTGGAATTTGAGGAGCATTCAGTTGCTCTAAGGGACCGTGAGACAGGCAAAGTTGTTTGGGAAGGCGGTGTGGAGAATGGCATCTACAAGCTCTCTGCACTCTCCTCATTGACAGGCTCTCAGGTCGGAGATTTGTGGCACTTTCGTTTAAATGTGGATGCTTTGCGGCGCGCCTTCCGGGACCAAATGGTGGTTGGCTTGCCAAATGTTGGTAATAGGCAAGGACGCTGCAGTTCTTGCATACGTGGTAAGCAGCACAGGGAATCCTTTCCGAAGCAGGCTTCCAGGCGGGCTTCGAAACCATTGGAGTTGATTCACACTGACTTGTGTGGACCACAGCAGATACCATCCTTGGGAGGATCTCTCTACTTCATGCTGCTTATTGATGATTGTACCAGATTCACGTGGGTCTACTTTCTTTCCCAGAAGGACCAGGCTTTTGCTCGGTTCAAGGATTGGCACGTGATGGTGGAGAAAGAGTCTGGATTTCAGGTCAAGACTCTCAGGGCTGACAAAGGAGGTGAATTCTCCTCGACTATATTTTTCCGGTTTTATGCAGATCATGGCATCAAGAGGGAATTGGCCAATACCGGATCGCCTTCGGAGAATGGAGTTGTTGAACGTAAGAACAGGACTGTGGTGGAGATGGCGAGGACCATGCTGGAGCATCGTGATCTTCCTCGTCCACTTTGGGGTGAGGCTGTGGCAACAGCTGTCCATACCATTAACGGCTCTCCGACGACTTCTGTACCCCATATGACTCCATTTGAGGCATATTTTGGCAGGAAACCCGATGTCTCGCACTTCCGTGTCTTTGGGAGTGACGCGTATGTACATATTCCGAAGAAGCAGAGGGGGAAGCTTGACTCCAAGTCCCGCAAGCTGGTATTTGTGGGGTATAACTCTCTTTCCAAGGGATACAGGTTGTATGATCCAGAGAGGAACGAGATTGTTGTCAGCCGGGATGTGGTCTTTGACGAGCATGTTCCAGCATCCACTGTCGAGGAGCCGCCACTTCTTGGAGATCCAGAGGAGTCTGATGATGATTCCCATTCTATCACTCCAGTTGATCCACCTCAGTGATCACAGGAGGTTGAGCCCGCAGCTGGAGTTGAGCCCCCGCGATCACAGGAGGCTCCACGATCTGTTCGAGTACCTAGGTGGTTGTTAGACACCCTTCGGGAGTCAGGTGTCACGGAGCTATCCTCCGAGTGGACCACAGAGGACGGCCCTCGAAGATCACATCGAGTCCGAGATAAAAGCAACACGGTGGAGCTTCTTCAGGTGAACTATGCTCTGATGTCTCGTATCATGCGGGATAAAGAGCCCACTTCCGTAAAGGAAGCCCGTTCACAGGATACTTGGAGGAAAGCCATGCAGGTGGAACTTGATGCCATCGAGAAGAACAACACTTGGGAGTTGGTACCGAGGTCGTCGAAGCGGTCAGTCATTGGTGTCAAATGGGTCTTTAAGACCAAGTACGCGTCTGATGGGTCGGTGGACAAACATAAAGCCAGGCTTGTGGCTAAAGGTTATGCTCAGCGGCCAGGCATCGACTACGAGGATACCTTTGCACCGACAGCGCAGATGACCACGATTCGGACCGTTCTTGCCCTTGCTTCTTCTTAAAGGTGGCCCGTGTACCAGATGGATGTAAAATCTGCGTTCCTTAATGGTGACCTGCAGGAGGAGGTGTACGTTGAGCAGCCTCCAGGCTTTATTGTTCCAGGATCGGAAGGGATGGTTTACAGGTTACGTAAGGCCTTGTATGGTCTTAAGCAGGCTCCCAGGGCTTGGAATCAGAAGATTGATTCCTTCTTTATTCGGACTGGATTTCAGAGATCGGTTGCAGATCCGAACCTGTATCTCTTTCGGGAACGTGGCATGGTCACACTTATCATCCTTTATGTGGATGATCTCATTCTCACCGGCGGTCATGTGGAGCACATTGGAGTGACGAAGGTTGCCTTGTCCAAGGAGTTTGAGATGACCGACTTAGGCTTACTCCACTTCTTCTTGGGATTGGAGATCTGGCAGACCCAAAGGGGGTTTTTCGTCTCTCAGCAGCGGTATGTTCATGAGTTGCTTGAGGCCTTTGGGATGGAGAACTGCAAGCCTATTACTTCGCCGATGGACCCGAACACAAAGTTAACCGTTATCCTTGTGAGCCAGTTGATGCCTCGCAGTACCGGAAGTTGGTTGGTTCATTGATCTGGTTGCTGAACACCAGATTGGACTTGAGCTTCTCCGTGGGGCTGTTGAGCTCTTTCATGCAGACGCCATTGAAGACTCATTGGGACGCAGGATTGCGGATCTTGCGGTATCTGCAAAGTACGAAGGATCTGGGACTCTTTTACACAGGAGGGAATGGAGTCAAGCTCCAAGGTTGGAGTGACTCAAATTGGGGAGGAGATCCAGACACGAGGAGATCTACTTCAGGATACACTTTTACCCTCGGCTCAGGAGCAGTTTCTTGGAGCAGCAAGAGGCAGCCAACTATTGCCCTTTCTTCGACAGAGGCAGAGTATCGGGCTGCTTGTGGTGCTGCTTGACAGGTTGTATGGCTGCGGAGGCTGCTAGGCGAGATTGGGTTTCCACAGAGGGAGCCCACAGTCATCCAGTGCGATAACCAGAGTTGTATAGCTATTGCTCGGAACCCGGTTTTCCATGCCCGGACCAAGCATATAGAGATACAGTATCACTTTGTACGTGAGAAGATCTTGGCGGGTGACATCTTGCTACTTTATTGTTCGACGGAGGACAATGCGGCGGACCTCTTTACGAAGTCTCTACCTCAGGCCACGCTCAGGCGGTACTCCAGCTCCCTTGGGTTGGTTTCACAGCCAGGAGCTGAGAGGGGGTGTTAGAAGTCATCTCCTGTCTATTTGTATACACCAGGGCCTCTGTTGTGGGTATGCCCGCCCGTATATCATTTTTCCACACTCCTCGTATTTTTTCCTATTTTTTCCCATTTTTCCTAGTGGTGGGAGGGTTGCCAGATGATGCCAGGAGCACCCCATTGCTGGCCGACTAGATCTACATCAGTCGTGGGCTTCAGGGCTGTTGGCCGACTTGTTTTGATCGGTCGTGGGCATCAGAATGCTGGCCGATTGCATTTATTCGGTCGTGGGATTATTTTCTCCAGTCGTGGGCACTCTTGTTGCTGGCCGACTGCCCTCTAGGAGATGTATATATAGCCCCTCAGCCCCCACCACTTCCTCATTCAGTTTTTCCGGGATCTTGTGTATAGAGAAGAGTTTACACACCTATCTCTCTGTGTTTCTTGTGCTGTTTATTTTCTGCAGTCTACTTGCTCTTGTCTACCCAAGTTTGGTTATCATTTCCGCTGCATATTCTGACATTCAGGTGCTGAATTAGGGTTTGAGAGAACGGGTTTTCTTTGCTTTTGTACATGGATTTGGATGACCCGGCTGCTACTGTTGGTGGCATGGCTGCCAATAGCCTTAACATGGATCTTATTGAGGAGATGATTGAGAAGGATGTGGGTTATGCTTCTGATGCCTCGGAGCAACAAAAACGTCAAAGGCTTGATGTTGATGCAAGCTACACTCCGGTGAATGTTGGAGAGAATGCAGAGGAAAGTTCTCAGGTACCTTCTCCGGAGTTTGCACGTTTGCTGCAGATCACTGGTGAGCTTCTGCAAGAATATGTGAAGGCAAATAGCGTGCAAATGGCTGAAGTAGATAATGGTGGTGTGGCTGATGTATGCATGGAGACTCCTTTGTTGCTACAACAGCTAGCAGATTTTCATGATCGTGCTGCTATATCTTCTTCTTTACTGGGCGTATTCCGTTGTTGCCTCGTCTTAGAGCATGGTTGGACCGCTTGGTGTCGCCTGAGGCACTTGAGGAGATTTATGATGGTCCGAGAGGCTTTTATGAAATACTTTTTCGTACTTCGGAAGCCCATAGGGCAGTCTTGGAGCAGGTGCCACTCTTTTTGGATGGGCAGTTGGTTCATGTGGTTTCGTGGAAGCCTATGGCAGAGTACCAAGATATGTTGCGCCAGGCTTGCCCAGTTTGGGTTGAAGTGAAACAATTCCCACCAATGTTTTGGCGTGTTTTACCAGGTCTCATGCGAGGTATCGGTGATGTCTTGGTGGTGCCTCGAATGACATCTAGAATCCGAAATCGTCTATGCATGTTGTGGAATACTGGGAGACCTAGGCTGACACATTTGCGTCTCAATATGGTTGGGCTGCAACCTTTAATGTATGAATTGAGGTGGGATACATTTGCTGGCCACTGTTTCAAATGTGGTGAGATGGGCCACTTTGTCTCCGAATGTCCTAAGAAAGAACAAGTTGTTGCTACCAAGGATATCGTTGATGGGCAGTTGCCCATGGAAGATGAGCATGATGCTCCTTTACATGATGCCCAGCACATGGATGTACATGTGGATGTTCAGAATGAGGTTGAGCAGCCATGGGTGGAAGTACGTGGTAAAAAGACACGATTTGTTGCCCCGCGGGGGGATTTCTCAGATGCTGTTTGGCGGGGGCCTTTGCATACTCATCAGGGGCCCTTACATACATATGCTCGTCGCTCTTTGGGTTCAGGTGCCCAGCAACAGACCAGGATTGAGAGGCCGGGAGGCCAACTTTCTCAGGGTACAGGGGCTCTTGGGGTGGATAGAGTAGAACGCTATCCTATTAGAAGTCGCCTAACAAAAGAAGCACAACAACAATTGCCTCTTGTGTTTGGTTCGAAGGGTGAGGTCATCTCGCCACATGGGATGGTCATTACCCTTCGGCACGTGCTCGGGAACTCCAAGGGCAGTCCGAGATCACAAATACCATGTCTAAAAATGCAATGCCTCAAAAGGTTCGTGATTTGGCAGATTGTCCTGGGCCTAGTACACGGCCTTGTTGATTCCTTTTCTGGGAAGGCTTATGAAAATTGTACAATGGAATGTAAAGGGTATTTCTTCGCGCCAAAAGCAGTTCAAGCTTTGGCGTACAACTTTTTGTCATGGTTGGGATGTTTTGTGTGTAGTTGAACATAAGCAGCATAAGTTGGCTGGCAAAGCCTATGTATATAAGGGGTTTCATGTTTTCTACAGCGGACATCTTGCTTCGCAGTAAGGTGTTATGTTTGTTGTTCGTTCGCAGTTTCAGCCTTCTCTTGTGATTCAAGATGTTCATGGAAGATTTCTAGTGATACAGATTGTTTGGGATGATACGCCTTTATGGTTGTTAGGGGTGTATGCTCCAAATAATGCTCGTGCACGCCGTTTGCTGTGGAATGACTTGTGTGCTCTTTCAATCTCTCATCCTGGCTTTGTGATGGGAGACTTTAATATGTGTGTCTCCAGGGAGCAAGCCACGTCGCCTCATTCTGTAATGGATGGCCCGGAGAGAATGGCGTGGGAAGCTTTTGCAGCAAGGTCGCTAAAACAAGACATGTGGTCTTGGTTGCATCCAGATGAAAGGGGTTACACTTATGCCTCACAACAGTTTCCGGGCACTTATGCTAGATTGGATAGGATGTATATTTTACATCAAGATCTCTTTTTGCCAGAGGTTCTTACTATGATGGTTGATCAGCAACAGGTTTTCTCGGATCATTGGCCGCTTGTGTTTGAAATGGTCTATCATCCTGTGGATGCATATAAAGGCTTGTCGGGACGCTTGCCTTTGCGCTTAAATCACACTTTTTTGGAGCATGAAGTTTTTGATGTTTATATGCGTCAGTTGATTTGATACGACATTTCTCCACAAGAGTGTCCATGGCTGATTATCATGCTTGGCCAGTGTTCCTTACCAACACTCGGAAATTAGCGCGGCATTATGGTCTTGCTAATGCCACTATACAAAAACAGCATGTGGCTCTTCTTGAGTCGCTTTTAAAGGGCTTGCAGGCGTTCATGTTTACTGACTCTATGGATGCTGAAGTTGTGGATGCCATAGAATGGCTGAAAAAGGAGCTATCTAGGGTGCAAGAAGCACAATATGTTCACTTTAAACTACTTGCACGTCTTGATGCTTTGCGGGATGCTAACTGTCAATCTCATCGCTTCTACATATGCAAGCGGACATCCAGTAAAGCAGTCCCACCCATTCTTTTGGGCGTCGTAATGTGATTCCAAGCTATCCATGTTTGACCCATAATATTTCCTTGCCTCTTCCACAGCATAAACCGAATGGGAGCAACCAAACGGAGAAGAGATTTGTGTGTCCAAGGTAGCAAAGGCAAAAAATAGGAAATTATGCTAAGCATAATAATCTGAGCTACCTTAACCCTCACGTGCATAGGCCACCCTTGAGCTTTCCAATACACAAATTTATCCAAGATCCGAGCAGAAATCCAAGCAAGAAGCGCTTGGGGGTCCACATCCACACCCACCGGATACCCAAGATGACGAACAATGTCTCTTGTATGCACCACACGGCCTTGCCACCCTAATGCCTCAAGATCAAATTCCGTGCATACAATGAGGGCTGATTTTGTTGAATTTATTTTCAGTCCAGAAGCCAATGCAAAATTATTCCAAGCTTCCATTGCTCGATCTATATTGGCTTTTTCGGCCCTGAGAAACATAAAAGTGTCATCCGCAAGGGCTTGAGCAACCAATTGCTTGCCATGAGGGAGATGCAAACCAACCACTTCACCATGCGATGCCATAGCATCTAGGCGAGATAACATAGGATGAGTGGCAATGGCAAAGAAAAGAGGGCTAAGAGAACAGCCCTGCCGGAGAGAACGGGTGAGAGAAATACCATCCGAAAGTCCTCCATTGAGCATAATCCGCGTGATAGAGCCAGAGCCAAGTAAATGCACCAAATCAGCCATTTTGGGACCAAAGCCCATGGCTGTCATTAACTGAGAAAGGAAAGACCAGCTGACATGATCAAAAGCTTTTTCAAGATCCAGCTGCACCATCACAATCTCTTGCTTCTTTGCCTTGGCATAATCCACTCCAATTTGAACATTAAGAATATTATGCAAAATATTCCTGCCATGCACAAATCCATATTGATATGGATGAATAAGAGTAGGAAGCACCTTCTACAAGCGATTGGTAAAAATCTTTGTAAAGATTTTATACATAATACCCATAAGTGAGATCGGGCGCCATTGAGCCAAAGAAGTAGGCGAAGGGACTTTGGGCAACAAACGAAGTATGCCCAACTTCCAATCGGCAAGCATATATCCCTCATCCCAAACCCTTTGACAAATAAGCGTCAAAGGCTCTGCAAGCTGATCAGCATATTTTCGGAAAAACTCATTTGTCAAACCATCCCAACCAGGGCTCTTTCCCATGGGAAGTTTGGAGAGAACAACTTCCACTTCCCCTTGAGTAACAGGAGCATCAAGCTGAACCGCCACATCAGGGTCAACTTGATATCGTACTTCAGCAAACAATGACTCCCTTGCAGCCAGGACAGCCGGCGAGACATCCTCTCGAGGGGCAAGCAAATCTTCATAAAACCTGATGTAATGCTGAATAACTTCAAAAGGTTGAGTAACAAGGTTGCCTTGGACATCCATCAGCCTAACAATATTCTCACGCATATGTTTTTGATGCAACTTATCAGTGGCGCGTAGGTGGGCGCTTTTTCAGGATATGTGTTTGCAGGATATGTATTCATGGCTTGTGACTTGATTGAGTTGGAGGGATTGTCACATGAACGGAAATGTGTGCAGGCTTCATGGTGGGACATTGTGAATGCGGCTCATCCTGTCCATATTCGCTCATCTCACATTTTATCGCATATTCTCCTTTCTTGGCATGAAGTTCTACTATTGGCTTGGTGGGATCCTGGTCATGAAAGACTACTTTTGAACTCTTTGCAGTTCGAAACATTTGTGGAGTCGCGTGTCATTGTTTGGCCAGATAGAGATGCTTCACGCATACGACTCAACCGCATGGTCAGGTTAGGCTTGGTTAGAATCCGAGATGCTGTGATACCTGGTCGTGACAGGCCATATTCGTTTCGTCGTATTCGGCAGCACTTTAGGGTTTCTCGGACATTTCAGCCTAGGTAACACCCGGTATGCATTGGGAGCTCCCGATGGATGCTTAGGTTGTACTAGCATGTTTAGGTAGCATCATTCATCGGGAGCTACCGGTATGGATGGGGAGCTTCCAATGAGTGCCGGTTGCTATCGACATGCATTGAGAACTCGGTGCATGCCAGTAACTACCGGCATGCTTGGGTATATGTGTTTCTATTTACTATTGAGAAAGTGCCAAGTAGTTAAGGACTAGTAAGCATTAATCTTAGCTATTGAGAAGTACATACAAGCTAGCTACTAGCTATTAAGCAGATGTCAGCGAGTTCAAGACTAGTAAGCATTTATCTCAGTGTGTGGAAAGTAGCTAGTTACCAGCTATTAAGCAATGAGGGAGATACTAGTGCAGGTAGCACCTGATATATGCATTGGGAGCTTTTGATGGATGATTAGGTTGTACCAACATGCTTAGGTAGTATTTGGCAGCAACATTTATCGGGAGCTATTGGCATGCACCGGGAGCTATCAATGCGTGCCGGTTGCTATCGGCATGCATTGGGAGCTCCCAATGCATGCCAGTAGCTACGGGCATGCTTCGGTAGCACCCGTCATGCATTGGGAGCCAACATGCATTGGCAACTCTCGATGCATGCCAGTAACTACGGGCACGCTTAGCTATATGTGTTTCTATTTATGATAGAGCATTGTTGACATCATGCATGCAGTTGAGCCTTTTACTCCATTGTCTCGGCCATCTGCAAATCAGCCTTGGCTTGATTGGGCACTATGTAAATCTAGTGACTTGATATCACTTTCAGCTAACCAGGTCTATCATAAGCTCGTATCAGAGAAAGATTGGGTTTCAGCCAAGGCCAATAAGGTGTGGGGATTGCACAAGTCTAAATCATGGTGGCAGAAAACTCTTATGCGTGGTTGGCAGTCTAAACTCCCTTACCAAGGTAAGGTTTTCATTTGGAGGATGTTGGTGGGAGGGTTACCTACACGGGATCAGCTCAGCCGTCATAAAATTACATTGGCCTCTTGCTTCTTCTGCACGACATGCACTGAAACAGTTATGCATTTGTTCATGAGTTGTCCAGTGGCCCATCAGATTTAGTCTTTTGTCTCTCGCGTTTGGGAGGCAGTAGAGAGGTCTACTGTTTTGGCTCATCAGTGGATATTTGGGATTTGTCCTCTTCGGACAGTCACCTTGTGATATTCTATTTCCTTAGATGGACAGGACTTTGGCATATTTGGACTACACGGAATGGGTTCATCTTTGATTCCTTGTCTGGAATACATGGGCACATTCTACGTATCCGCGGTTTGCTGCTTTGGCAGTTTTCTTCTCTTCTCTCAGCTCAGCTACCGGATGCAGATGTTATTTCGTTATGGTCTACGGCGGCTCGGCTGGCTCATCTTTGATGCTTTTATCTGGGATGCTTATTTGGCTAGGAGGCTTTCTTATTAGTGTACAGGTTTGCATGGTCATGATCCTTTAGAGGATCTTTTGTGGGGGTTTTTTGGGGCCATAGGTTCTGTGTGAGCCATGTGGCTGATGTACATTTTTACATATAATATAAAACACCATTTCACGAAAAAGAGAGAGAGAGAGAGAGAGAGAGAGAGAGAGAGAGAGAGAGAGAGATTGGTGTCAGGTTTTAGAGAGAGAGATTGGTGTCAGGTTTTTGTATTAATATGGTACAAGAAGGTGGCTTGAATGCTTGTACATGCTTGGGCCTTGGTCAGTCCCATAGGGGTGACCGATAACTAAACTTGCTGAATGAATGAATTGATTTATGCCTTTATGCTTATATATGTTAGTGTTGCTGGTCGGCCAGCTATACAGATGCTGTTAGCCAGCCTTGGACATGGTATTCATGAAATATGATGAATAGCCTAATCTCTGATTTAATCCATTAGTTAGGACAACAGTTAGGTCATCATCAATAGCATCATCGTCTTCATTACCATTAGTGTTAGCATCAATATCATTTGAAATAGCATTAGCATTAGTAACAGTAGCAACATTAGCATCATCATCATCAGCCTCCACATCATCATCATCATCACCATTAGCATGGAGTGCATGGGATCCCTGTCAGCTACCTGTAGACACCATAAGTTCGTTCATTCATACATCATTGTAGACATTAGTTAAGCATATGTAGGGGGCCAGAGGTCAACCCCTTTGGGGCTGACCAAGGGCTCAGTCATGTACAAGCATTAAAGTCCCCTTTTTGTACCATATGAAATATAGAAAACCTTGACACCAATCTCTCTCTTCTTCTCTCCTCTGTCTTAATCATGTTTTAATCAACATCTTGTTCTTAATCAGGCTTAGGGCTGTGGTCATAGTTTTTCCATACTGCAACTATACGGCAAACGCATATGGGTATGGAAGTATGAAAAAAGTACGGTTCACACCCCCAAGGAATTCCATACGTTGGATACCATACGGCACCCTAAATTTAAGGAAAAACATGCTACATATGACAAAAAACCAAAGAAACTTGAAACTACAAAGATTTTGGGATTAGAAAAAACATAAATGATGTAGAGCTAGAATCCAAACTCCGGACTTTATATTACTGTAACTTGTTTACATCATACATGTATGATCAATGATGTATCATGTAACATGTTACATAAGTAGGGACTAGGGAGTGTGGAGTGGGCAAATGCCAAAACCTGTCACCTGTAGGCATAGTTTTTTCATACGGCAACCATACAATATACGTGTATGAGTTTGGAAATATGAAATAAATATGGTTCAAACCTTGGAGAAATTCCATACGTCGGATTTCATACTTGATTCTTAAATTAAAGGGTAGACATGCCATTTTCAAAGAAGTGAACCATGAGAGACTTAAAATATGTGAAAGCCATGATAGATGGTCTATCATGCTTTTCACAAATTGACCTTGTTTCATCCATCATGACTTTCACACATTGACAATTAATCTCTCTGTCTAGAAAAGATGCAAAAGATTTTCTTTTTTGGTTAGAGTATGAAAAGTTTTTCCATACATGTACGGGTATGGAATATTTTCCATACGAGTATGAAAAAAACTATGCTGTGGATCAGTACAACAAGGCTTCCGTGATTAAATCCATTAGTTAGGACAACAGTTAGGTCATCATCAATAGCATCATCATCTTCATTACCATTAGTGTTAGCATTAGTATCATCTGAAGTAGCATCATCATCATCATCACCACCACCATTAGCATGGAGTGCATGGGACCCCTGTCGGCTACCTGTAGACACCTTGTCGGCAGCCAGCAGGAGCCCTACCAGCAGCACCTTGTTGAAGGCTAGTCACATGGGACAGCAGGAAAGGCAGGATTAGCTCAGAGATTAGCATGTACATGTCATGCACATGACAGTTGTTCTTTTCAAGCTTTTCAATGGTGTTAATTTGTACTTTCGCCATGATGTATGGATAGAATGTGGAGATGTAGAGGGTTTTTCGAAGTGAAAGGTTAAAGAAGCAGCTTATAGGGTAGATGAGAGACGTTTGAAGAGGATTGTTGGAGTATATCCTTGTACACACACTTGTACAAAAATTTTGTTTGTAAAAAAGTTCAAAAAATTACCTTGATGTGAAATCTTAAAAATAACCTTGTGAGGAAGCTGAAGAGAGAGAGCTCTTTCCTATTCCGTCGTTGTACGACGGTTCCATCGCCTGGCAGATGTCGTCCGTTGGCGGCTGTGGATTGCTCTGTTGCACAGCTGTGTGCTGACCGTCAGCGGCCCTCTTGCCGGTGTGGCTCTGCTGCTGTACGCGTCTGTCACTCCTTGGGCCTTGTGCCGTAGGCTTTCTGCGGACTGATGCGCTGCTGTGGCACGTGGGCCGTCTGAGTGCCCGAATACCCCGACCTTTTTTCGGGATGTTGCTGGAAAGTTCTGCGCCTGAAGAACAATACACCAACCGAGCTCTCATACCAATGTTGAAGCCAAACACTCGGACTTGTTATAACACTCTAGAGTCTAGACTGTAGAGTCTACATGAGTGTAGAGTCTACACTCTTGTATCTTTTTGTTTTGTGTGTGGAGTTTGATTTTATGGCATGTTTCAATTTTTTGTTATATGACTCTCTTCCCCCCCTTTCTTTCCTTGCTGATGTGGCGTTTCCGTTTCCCTCCCTTGGAAAAATCCGTTCCGGTTTCCCAGT
Source organism: Cibotium barometz (assembly GCF_041138505.1). Classification (NCBI taxonomy): domain Eukaryota; kingdom Viridiplantae; phylum Streptophyta; class Polypodiopsida; order Cyatheales; family Cibotiaceae; genus Cibotium; species Cibotium barometz. Next base: position 42,743,451 of record NC_141082.1, read on the forward strand.
TTCCCACAACTCTGCAATAGAGCTCTAGTGACATTAATAGTGTTGAAAAGATGGGCTGAAATGGGGCGTTGGGTGTGTGGCTGTGGTATGGGCTGGTTTGGCACATCATAGAGATGTCGGGCATAAGCTTCCCACTTTAACGGATCGGTGATGGGTGTGGGACCTAGGTGGATTCTTTTCTTTGAAGAGACACCATGCATTGGGATTCCGAGCTATCATGTATCTGTGGCATGAGAGCAAGAGACCCTATCAAGTAATCCACTGTGCTTGACCCCCCCAATATGGAAGCAGGTGAGACTGTCTGATGCGGGCCATCTGTTATAGATAAGTAGCTCATGCGTGGCTCCTAAATCCAAAAAGCATTTGCCATATGTGATGATGGACCCTGTGTTCTCATGATGACCACTGTGTCCCCATCTCTCTAAAGTCTCTCTCTAAAATCATGACTAAATCTGCATGGAAATCATACATATACACCTGCCTACTGGCTGTCGGGTCCCCCAACAAGAGGACGTCTCTCTGCTGGGAGAACTCCACTATGTCTGCAAACAAGAGGGCATATGGGGACTCCCTGTCTTGCAACACATCGTGTAGATGTCTTGGGTGGGAAGTAACATATTGCAATATACAAACTCTGTGAGCCAGGCTTGGCCAGGCACATCCACATAAAATGGACCTCTCATCCTGTTTGACCACTGTGAGTGCTCTATGTAAATGAGGCTTAAATAGGCATGCCACACCTCCGGAGCCACGTACACCCACACCCCCAACCCCCTTCCTTCCCATACATATCCCGACACCTTGGGTAGCCCTCTCCCTGGACTTATGGTGAGTTTCCATGTACAGACGATATCTCTACCTATGTAGCCTGTAGGTCTCGGCAAAGCCACCAGGGTCGGACCATAGCGTCCCATTGCAGTTACATACGGCCATGTGAAGCATGTCTATGGTCTTACAGACACCACTCCGTCATGCGGAGTGGGGTCGGTAATGCTGACACGTCATGCAGAGTGGGGCCTGTAATGATGACATGTCATGCAGAGAGATGCTCTGTCATGTGAAGCGTCTCTCTGTAATGATGACATGGCGTAGGCAACCCATTTCCCGGCCTTCCTTGCTTCCATGACTTGACCCATCCCAATTTTCCTGGGTTCCACACCTGCAAGGGGGTGAGGTCATTGTTCACGTAGATCTTGGTGGAGCGAAGGGTCACCCTCTTGGATAGGAAGGTGGAGCAGGTTTCCATGGTTCCTGCCTGCTAAGCATCCACGAAGGGAATCCCGACGTTGCCCATTTGTTTGCATCGTGTCTCTCCGTCTTCTTTCGGATGGTGACCTGCACATGTGCCCAGGATTGCCGTCGCATTTCCTCTGAGAGAGAGAGAGAGAGAGAGAGAGATTATACAAGGTATATAAAGACAACACACTACTGCATCTGTGAGTGCCTATTTTTGTAATGGGAACTTTCTCACACATCTGGTGTACTTGTACAGTGGGATTGGCTTACACGTTGCAGGTACTAGATGAGGTGGTGCCCACTGATGCTACAGATATACCAATTGATGCTCTGGTCTCCTCATTTGGAGTGCTGCCTATATCAAATCATGTTCATTTGAATGAGAAATGAAGCCAGAAGTTGCACGTTGCAAAACACAACAGTGAGTGATCACATTTTTTTTCCCAAGGATGGTCGATAATGTGTAATGGTAGTCAGGCCTTCCATAACTCGGGTGAGTTCCTGAGTACTCCTTGTTCTTATGAACCGATTTTTGGAATGTCACCTCCAGGGACTGCGGCCTCAAAAATTTAATAAAGAGCTTGGTTGTTTTGTCATCCATTGGTGGAACATTGGCGTGCTAGCTAATCATCAGTAGCACATAGCAATAAAAATTGGCGTGGTTTACCCCCTGCAAAAAACAAGTGTGACAATATATGTTTAACCTAAAGTGGATGAGCGTGAAAATTGAATTCCATAAATTCCATTCATGACACTCTAATGAAGGGCTTGTTTCAACTCCAAGGCCTGATAAGGATCTCAGGCTCTCTATATCTTACTACATTTTTTAAGCTTAGTGTTCATTGTGTTCATTAAATCCTTTGTGAGGTGGCTTTGAATTTTTCAAATTGCCCTAAATATATAGGGCACCGAAATCTTTTTTTCTTTTGTGTTGCATTAAATAATTGTGTGTGTGTAAAAATCTTATTTCATGAGGTTTTTATGAGGGCTTGTATTATTCTACAACCAAATCCCACGTGTGTCGTGTGGATCCTCTCCTCTGCCTCTGCCTCTGCCTCTACCTCTGCCTCTGCCTCTGCCTCTGCCTGTGTGTGTGTCTCTCTCTCACACACACACACACTCACACACACATGTTAGATAATTTGGAAGGATGAGAATGATATCACGCCCAACACGAGCCCTCCCCCACGTGTGTCGTGTGGATGCTCTCCTTTGCCTTTGCCTCTCTCTCTCACACACACACTCACACTCACACGCACATGTTCGATAATTTGGAAGGATGAGGATGATATCATGCCCTCCTTTCCGTATGAACTTGGAGACCGTACGTGTATTCACATGCTCACCATAGTGCACACACCAGGTTGAAGAAGCATATTGTGCCTTGATGAACACAAATATTGATTCTATGGAACCAGTCTCTTATGGTGATGCTAAATATTAAGAACACACTGTGAAAGCCATGCATTTAGAGATAGATTCTACTATGAAGAGTCATGCGTGGGATCTTGTTGTTGACAAGCCTCTACAAAATGGAATTTCAAGACAATATATACAAATCACATGGTTTAATTGACAAATTAGTAGCCAAGGGATATTGATTTTGAAAGTGCCTTTGTCCTTGTAGCTAGAAAGCCACTATTTGGTTCATTGTTACTTTGACTAACATGTTTGTTTGGGTGGAAAGTGCATCAAATGGAAGCTAAGACAACTTTCTTTAATGGGGACCTTATGGGCGAGGTTTACATTGAGTAGTACTTGGTCAAGAGACCAAAGATTGCAAGCTATGCAAAGCTTTTCATGGTCTAAAGCAAGCACAGAGGGCATAATATCAAAAGATACACACATTTTAGAGCCATGGTTTCTAAAGTTTGTTATCTTGTATTATATTATGGTTCTACCTTTCTTTGAAGCTTGTGTAACTCTTAAGAGTTACTTGAACTTCATGTGATGGTTGTGGCTTATACCTGTTTCGGAAAAGGATCATGTGAGGAATCTCCCATCGAATCAGATATATCACCTATAAAAAGCTAGTAAAAAGCTTTATAGTTTCAAGATTGTACAACCTATACTCCTTACTTTCTTCATTGTACCCAACCATAATGCAATTTACACTTCTATAATCCTTTTTTAACGCAAATATTGAATGCTTGCTTTTGGAAAAAGCAGCTTAGAAAGTTTTTATGAACGCACTTTAAAAAATACCCAAGCAGCTTGAAAATTTTGCTTGGAGAGTTTTTACAACATAGCCTTGTAAACAATGCTGCTTGCTTTTTTCCTTAGAAAACGCAGCTTGGAAGCTTGAAAAGCATGCTTTCTCTCTCTCTCTCTCTCTCTCTCTCTCTCTCCATGTATACATTTTTTTAATTAACTCTCATTATGCTCATCCTGCATAGTTTTCCCTTGCTTGCTTGTGTTTATGTGACTTTGGTCTCTTCTTTACCTTTCTTAAAAATAATTCTTTTTTCGCTTATGATGCATAATTTTATATTGCTTGTAAAGGTTAGAAACATAGTCGTGTGAAATCCTAAGATGGAAAAGAGTGCATCAAAGTCAACTTAGAGGGTTGTAGTTGTGAGTGGACAAAGCACTTTGGTACAAAGAAATAGAATTTACTAAGGGTTGTGTGCATGGGCAAAGCAGCTCGTGTGGAGAAAACCAAATTTAAGAGGCATAAACAATCTTTCACATGGGAAAAGTAGCTCGTGTGGAGAAAAACAAACCCAAGAGACAAGCAATCTTTCACATGGAACCAAATAAAGGATAAGGTTCAAGGTCCTACACAAAGGTGTTCATATGGGACAAAGTAAAAACCCAATGGAGGCCAATAATTAAAAGAAACTCATTAAGACTAAGGGGAGGTGAAAAAGGCTAGTCAAGGGCTAGGAAAGAACTTAAACACTAAGCTGTACATTTTTCAAAGAGAAAGGATCGAGTCAAGGACTACGACAAAGATTGTAAGAGGGAATCTATGCGTACTTATCAAAAGGAGACCGGACCAAAGAAGTAGTTTTTAGTGGGTGGTAACCTAAGAAGGCAAGGTAATCCATGTGACATCTAGAGCCAAAGAAATGTGCAATCAGATTGCTAGCAAAAGAGTTGCTAATTGCATAAGGGCTATGATAATTAGACATTGCACATGTGGATCAAATAAGGAAAGAGCAAAGGACCATTTAGGGATTGGCAAAGATGTGTTAGACAATGGAGACTCATTATTTTGATGCAAGACCAATGCTTGCTTAGGGTGTGTGATCACATTGCAAGTGTCACTACCTAGTTTTGGTGATGAAGATTACAAATATGTAGATAATCCACGATTATGCATGCACATGTACACCATCCAAGGTATAGCAAATCCAAATCTAAAGCTTGCACTATTTCCACATAATCCATGATTATGCATGCACATGTATTGTTTGATGCAATTGCCCATACAATTAATATAGACATGGGATGACATGGTGCTTTTGAAAAGTTAAGGCCTAGAAAAGCAAGGGGCTCAATGGACTTATCATTTGAGAAAATGATGATGCAAGGTGGCTCACGGGGTAACCTATGCAAAGGTATAAGTCAATGTGGGCAAGAATCAAGGCATCCCCAATAGAGGTGCAATGGGCCCAAGGGGTCACAAAATGATGATGTTATTTCCATCCAAGATAATGGCCATGATATGAGATGAATGCGAGAAAGAGGATGAACTTGAGCTCCTTGTTGCAAGCAAACATACGCACAGGAGAGATAAGCACACAAGAATGATGGATGGCTGAATTTTCTTCTATTCTCTTCTCTTCTCTACAACCATAACACAAAGATAAGAGTACATACTATAAGGGAAAGTACTCTCCTACTATAACATACAAAGGTCAGCCCATAGTGTGACATTAGGCAAAATTTGGACTCACAAAAGGGCCCTCTAAGAAAATATTAAAAAAAGAATGGGCTAGCCAATGAGAGAGTTGGGATTCCAGATCCATGTAACATGGATCTTTTTGAATCTTCCTCCACCAAATCTTACAAGATCAAGCTAGTGGAATATAACATTGGGACCAAATATTTAAAAACTAAAGAAAAGTCAAATGTGTCTTGTGGTCCTCACACAATAAAATATTATAGTGTTATAATAGTGAATGTCCCATCTCAATCACGAATTTTTTTCCCTCTTTCACTTTTCACGCTTTGATTTTCCCCCCTTTTAAAACACTTTCCTTCCTTTTCTTTTTTGCGGAATTCGATTTTATCATATTTCACGCTTCCTTGCTTTGTTTCTCATAAAAAATTTTGTAAGCCTCCTCTCTAATATGTCTATCTTATGGTAAATTTTCATCTCATTTGGACATAATCTCTTTGAGATATTGTTGATTTCTCATTGCATTCTTGAAGGTAGTCTTTCTTCTCTGTTCTTTTAGGAAAAAAATTAGCGATAGGTTTCTCTTAGTATGTTCATGTTCTTGTAAACTTTTTTCTCCTTTGAATAGAAGCTCAATAAGATAATGCTAATTTCTCACGGTATTCATAAAGTTACTCCTTCTTCTCTTGTTTTTTAGGGTAAAAATTTACAAGTTGCATCCTCTCTCATATGTTGTTCTTCTGCTATGGAGACTAATTCAAAATCTTTAGTTTAAAGTTTTTGAAGCTTTGGTGTTGGTCTGCAATATTTTAAGTTTGGGAAAGGAAAAGGTAATAAGAAATTTTCTTTCTCTTTTATTCAAATTTTGCTAATCTTTAAATGGTAAGTTTTTGATTTTATGTTTTATTGGTAATCTTGATAATGTAATATATTGATAATATCTGAAATTTGTCTCTTTGCTATTTGAAGGTTTTGAACCTCTGAGTTTTGTTGGTTTGGAGATTGCTTGGGACTCTGGCAAAAAGGTAATAATCAAGTTCAGTCTCTTGCTAGTTTAGTTTATGAGTGCAAAATTATTAATTTTGACATGTTGGTTAATCCAATGGCTTACATTGAGGTATCATTTTATTAATATTTATCTATTTTATAAATTGTTTTCCTTACTATAGATGTCTTAATCACAGAGATCAAGAGGGAAAATGCAGTCTTGAACAATACAATAAATTCACTTGGGTCTTAATGCAACCAAACACTCGAGGCTCTTTCAAAGTGAAGCTAAGAGAAACAAGTGATTTATCCAAACATTGGAAAGGTAGGATATTAGAGTTTAGAATATGAATGCATGGTGCAACTATGAGAAATGTGCGCTTTTGCCGCACGAGTCGGAGCTGGGGACTTGCCCAACACTGTATGCGAGCCACGAATGGCTGCAAGCATACAACCAGAAACTAGCAAGCTCAAACAGGAAGCAAAGGTGTGTCACTCACCGCTCAGACTGCCGTCGTGAAGGATTCTCGCGTCGCAGTGAAGAAGGAGCCGCTGCCGCCCTACCGCCTCGCCACCGCCGTGCCGCCACACAGTGCTCGATTGCTCTCTCTCTCTCTCTCTCTCTCTCTCTCTCTCTCTCTCTCTCTCTCTCTCTCTCTCTCTCTCTCTCTCTCCCCCCCCCCCCCCTCGTTGCCCTACTCCAACATCTCATTTGCATCCAATGTAGCCATCTCTTCATCCATGATATTTTCCCAATGTTTATGTCCTAGTACCTCCTCAAAATATGTGAGTTCTATCTCTTGAATTGATTTAACCATACAAATATAATGATGGGTTGTATACGCATCATATCTCAACCTATCCACTGATGACACCTGGAGTACCAAAAGTAGTTGTCATCCCCATCAAGGATCTATTTTGAGTTACGATCCCTATCAATAAATGAATGACCTATTGAAACATCAGGCATTATGAAAGGTTGATCCACCTTCTCTTTTCCCTTTCGTGATACATGTGAATTTGTTGAATTTTTAGTATCTATAATACCACTAAATGATGTGTCAAGGTTCTTGGCATTCTGCCTTAACCTTCTTGATGAAGGTCTAACAATAAACCCACTACCTTGTTGAAATACGTGATGCTAGAGTGCCACATCACCTAGCCATAAGCTCAAAGCAAGCCTTGTTGTACCTACCTCATATAAAAGGGGTCACTTTCAAGTAATGAAATGAAGTAAGCTCTCAAGCCTTGTTGTACCTACCTCATATAAAAGGGGTCACTTTCAAGCAATGAAATGAAGCAAGCTCTCAATCCTCTTTATGAGTATAAGCCTTAATCTTATAATCTAATCGTGCTTGAGTCTTCTCCTTAATTAGTTTAGCTGTTAATCATCATGTTTATGCTTAGATATCATCCACCTTAGCTCAGCTTAGCATTAATCATATTGTAATTAGTATAGGATTAATTCACTCTCACCATCACCATCTCCATGGGAGCTTGGATCCTCAAGTTGTAACATGGTATCAGATCCAATCTCTTACTCCCTATAGCTTAGCATTCATCTCCTTTAGCTCACATTGCATTAATCTCATCTCATTAGCCATTATCATTCACTTAACCCTAACCTTATCTTCCACCCACCAAGAGAGAGGTTGAGATTGCAGAGCCTTGTCTATCCTTGCAAAAATTCTCCAAAAAACTCTAGGGGGATCTTCCTCACCCCAATTTAGGCCACACAACATGGGGGAGGTGCTTAATTTTGCCACCAATAGCACGCGCTTCACAATGCCCTGCGTCGACTGGTCTTTTTGAACTATGATTACAATCAAGCTAAGCCCTCTTAGGATCTTTTTAGACATCATACAAGGGGTCTACATTACAAATATCAATAGGTTCGATGCATTGTAGGTGCAAAGAGTAAAAAAACCAATCGCATCTATGTTGAATTTCTATAGGTTATTGAGCTAGTGTGAGGGCTCTATCCAAAGGTATTTATCAAGAGCATCCACCCTATGCAAAAAGGCAAATCAAAAACACCTTTGATTTTTTCAATTAAAGCCTCTAATTTTTATCCTTGTTAATCATAAGATTAAGTCTTTAATCATTATCATTAAAGCCTAATTAGCATAAATTGGGACAAATTAATGTTAAAATTGGATAATTGGATTAACAATCTACTATGGGAAGCTCTCTCTTGCATCAATTGGATTAACAATCTACTATGGGAAGCTCTCTCTTGCATCAAAATCCATCTCACCCATTCGCATTGCTCAATTTGAGTACCTTTTCATCCCAGTATTTTTAGCACATAGTTTGCATCTTAATCACTTGTATAAGTTGAAAATAATTACATGAAAAATCAAAGCTTATTGCCAATCTTGTATGAGAGAAAAACGCAAGATTATTGGTAATAACTTCTCAAGTGGTAAGGATTTTGCATCTTATGACATTATATGGTGGCGAAGGGGTATATCCTTGGGTAGACATGCATGGGTACACACATGTGCATACACATCAAAATCATTGCAAAGATGCATTAAAAATTCTCCCAAGTATGCCTAAAACACACAAGCATGAGGTGACCACATTGCAAAGCATGGCACTTACACATGAAGATGCAAAGTCACTTAGAGAAGAAGAAGCAAAGCACTAAGCAAAAGCATCAAGCACAAGTGACATCAAGAGGAAGGTCTACACCAAAGGCACAATGAAGAAGACAACACCAAAAGGTGGACACAAAATAAGAAAGGACAAAAAAACATTCGCCTCACAGTCAAGTGCACAAGTACTCTATGCAAAAAGTGGGAAAAAATGAAGGAATAATCAATCAACATCTTCACTTCTAAGATGCTATCATTGTGGAAAACTTAGTCCCAAAAAGAATGAATGTTTCAACAAACACAAACCAAAGCTTGTGTGTGATTTCTGTGAAAAAGTTGGTCACCTTAGAAGAAGATTGCTACCATAAAAAGAATCAAGCAAACTACATCAAGGTCAAAGATGCTACAAATGAAGATAAAAGAAGGACTCTTCTAGAGAAAGAACCATGGTGTTTTCCACCCCTCTTATCTCTACAAGAAGTGTTATAATCAGCCTCTGAGGTCATATGATGCACTAAAGATGAAATTTATAGCTAAAGTAGCTATTGTTAATCCCATTTTGGATTAACAATATGATCCTCAATTGAGGACATTAATAAGTGTCATGAAAAGGAACCATAAAGATTGTACATTATGAGATATTGGCCACCCAAGGCCTAGTAAGTAAGTTTTGGGTGCCCAAGTGTGAATATGGGCTAATCGTATATAAGGCATTTTCTCATAATGAAAAGACACAATCCCCTTTGTGCTATTGAGAGCTCTCCCCTTGTGATATGAGAGAGAGTGAGGAGTGAGAGCATTCTAGCATTGTGCCTCTTTCATGCTTGTGTACTTATGCTTGTATGAGAGAGTGAGAGAGAGTGTGATTGGTCTATGTGATGGTGTGAGCGACTCCGCGGTGATAGTGTGGAGGTGGAGCTTGGAGTTTGAAGCTTGACAAGCAAATGTGGAGGCCTCAAGGGACTCGAGATCGAAGCATTGGTAAGTACCCCACGACGGTTGTGATTTATTGCTCATCCATTAGGTGAATGTGTAGAGTTCCCTCTTGGAGGTGTGGTAGCCCATAACATTTTTGGCGCCGCTACCAAGGAAACGCCTTTGTTTCTTCCATCCTCTTTGAGTTTCAGCTCCCATTGCATAGGATTCATTATTGCCTTTGCATTCTGGTAGTACATTGTGTGGAAAATGAAGGGATAAGGTATGTGTGGTAGAAAAAAAAAAGATATGGTTTTGATGCTATGAATATTATGGTGGAGTAGTTTAGGAAAGGATTCATTGGTTATTTTTGATAATTTTGAATTTTGCATCACCAAAAACACCAACGTGAGAAGGAGTAGGTTGTGTATTGTTTTCTTCTTTTTTCATAAAAATCAAAAACATAAAGTACCATTGATTGAGCTAGGAACTTGCATTTCATTCCTTAGGAGTGGCACAATCTAATTGTCATCATTTGGATAAGTATTATGCACATAGATTGCCGACGCGGGAAGTTCCACGTGAAAGTGTAGCAAAGTCGTTCTCACGTCGTGAACCATTTTTCTACAATTTCATGTCGCGAATCACTCACGTAATCATTGTCGGGATTATCGTCAAAAATCACGAGATTACCTTCAAAAATAGAAACCCTTATCCTGACACCTCTGACACATGGTGCAATCCGTCAAAATTTTGAGCACGTGAAAGTTCAGTAAACCGTTCGCGGCGTGAACCATTTTGAAGCAGTTCATGGCGTGACACTTACAGTTTCACGACGTGAAAAATTTCCTCAGATTCACGTGTAGGCCAAACCAACGGATAGACAATACCAAGGCTGCGAGGGTCGATTAAGGAAAGTGATTTTAACTAAAAGAAGGAATTTAACCCTAAGGTGGAAAATTTTTAAGCACGTGAAAGTGCAAGAAAACAGTTCATGCCGTGAACCATTTCCTGCAGTTTCACGACGTGAAACAAATCCTGCAATTTCACGACATGAAACATTCTCTGCTCTTTCACACGACTCTTGAACAAAGCGATAGAAGCAAAAGTGAAATCAATTGGGTTGATTAATAGCTTATCAAATCGTACATACATGCATTTAAGATATGGAAAACTCATTGGAGACGATCTTATGCCTGACGATAGTGCATCAGATCATCTAGGAACTTCCTACCAACGAAGTGTGGGATCAGGACATTCCGCCAAGCACACACTTGAGTGTTTTGAGAAACCTTATCGTCCCTGAAACTAGTAGCGAAGAATCCATGGAAGATGGGCTGAGGTACACTGGGTTTGGGGAAGAGGATAAACCACACTCCCCAACCAAGTTTAGTGGGATCATTGATATCGCACGGGGATTTTTTGGTCTCCAAAAACCAGTCATGATGAAGAAGCGCAATCTACGGGCATGGGTTTGTCAACTAGCGCTGGACTTGGTCCAAGACAAGAAGTGCCATTCCAAACGTTGAATTCTAGGTTGTCCAATATACTGGCACCCCTCAAATTAGACAAAATGTGGAAAGTGCGGCTAGGATGGGTCAAATATTCTTTCCCACCACCGAGGAAGTGGAATTAGACCTCCAACGAAGTGAGGAAGAACGACAACTCCGAGAATTGAGCTTAAGGAAACAAGAGCTTGATATATACTCGTAGGACAAGAGCTAAGAGAAAGGAGACAGGAAGCGTTAACCCACTCCAATCACAAGGAAAAGAACCTGAATTTGCTACAGGTAGAAGTGAGGGAGAAATTCCAAACTTGGAACCTATCAAGGACTATAGAATGGAGGAAGGGTTTACAACTAGAGAAGAAGAGGGTAACCTAGCTAACATGGCTGTAGAAGTAGAGGACCAACTCTATACCAAAAATGGTATTGAGCTAATGATCAATAACCCTACATTCTTTACAAGACATGGAGCTCTTAATTACACAAAGACGCACAGAGGTGACTAATGGGGAATCCCACCAAGGTACAACAACTGGACCATTCCATGAACCCGAGATACCTAGAAGAACCAATACAAGCAGAGGACAAGGTCTAGGAAGGGGGGAGAAATTCCCCAAAGGCCTAGAAATGATCCAACCATGGACCTTAATGTGGCCACAAGGGCAGACTTGTTAAATATGGTAGTAGAGATGGGCCAGGGGATGGTCAGGGAACTAGGCTCTACTCTAGAACCCCCGACCTTCCCAGATGAAACCCCATATCATTTCAAAACTTTTCCAAAAGTTCTCTGGGTATGGGGATCCTATCCAACATGTAGAGATTTTTGAATCCACATGTGAAACCTGCGGACTGGTCAGTACAATGATACATGCCTTCTTGCTGACCTTAGAGGAAAAAGCTCATCAGTGGTTGCAAACCCTTAAGCCTGAGAATAAGGTTAACTTCACAAGGTTAAAGAATATTTTTGTGCCCAGTTTTTCCCGCAGTGGTAACAGATGGAGCCCTGTGGCACACTTACATAACATCAAACAAAAGGAAGATGAGTCGATGAGAGACTATGTCTCTCGTCAGAAGCACTTAAATTCAAGGTGCAAACTCCGGGAAAGGTTGACAGATGATCAATTGTTGCCTTGTTTCCAGAGAGGGTTTAGAGAGACCATAAAATGCATGATTACCTGGTACTAGCCCGGCTAGCTACTCTTGATGCATGCTGCAAATTGGCAATCGAATATGAAGATAATATGTTAGAATTGCCGCAACCCGAAGATGTTAAAACATCTGCAGCAACCACGACTTCACGTGTCTTAAGTCACCAAGAAATTGGAGCTCGAAGTAGGCAAGATGGAAACATGATTGTGGATGAGCTCAACAATGCCATCTTAGAAAAATTAAAAGTCAGGGAGGGAAGAGAGACATATGGGCATGGGCATAACTACCTTTACCCTCGCAGGGAATTGGTGTGGTGTTGTATGTACAGATTAAATCATACCACCACGGAATGTCCACAATTAAGAGCAAGGCCATTACTTTATTGTGTTCACTGTGTAAAATTGGGAAATCATGACACTTCAATGTGTAGATATCCAAGGTTTCAAAATGTGGCACAGCTACCCGCAATTAGAGCCCCATTGGCTTTGCCAGCACCACCTATGCAGATCACTGCCACTGCTGGACAACCCAACTCTTCCTACTTACCTAGGGGGATGTTTGTGGTACAAGACAATTCGCCCTTGCCACCACCAGTTCTAACGCCACAACCACCACAGGCGAAGATCAATCAAGTAGTGATTGAAGAGCCATCAGAAGATGTTGACATGGTGTGGGAAATAGAACTTAGCGGGGAATACTACAAGGACACGGCTGAGGTTACACCAGAATACTACGTCCTATAGAATAACATGCCAGTACATGTGTTTCAAACCACGATATAGTGGAAGGGCAAGGAAATAAACTCAAATTTGAGAAGAGGAACTTTACAATGCTATGGCTGCGATGGGCCACATCGAGTAGCCAAGTGCCCAAACAAGAATATGAATCATACACACCAACCACAACAAGTGACGGCTACGCCCAATGACATGCCAGTGCTGCTCACCTGCACTAAATGTGGAATTGATCACTTGATCAAAGATTGTCCCTACCGAGCAAGTGGCTCTGCTTCTACCGCTAATCAGGCCACCATCCGGACCATTAGTGTACAATCTGGGAATATCACACCGCTCAATTTCCTAACACGAGCTCAAGCTCAATTGGGAGAAAAAGGAAGAAACCAAGCAGATGTGACTATTTCCACATTTGGCCGCCAGGAGAAGAGTGAAGAAAGTAGGAAAGGGGGACACACGGGTTACAATCCAAGACAGATCTGAAGCAGATACAATTGATATCGGATCCACCCAATCAAAGGAAGAGGGGGGTCAAGGGATCAATCTTGGAGGATTAGACTAGGGAAAGCAAGGAGAACAACCAGCAACTCCTAAGGGGGTTGGTGAATATCCCAGTGCCAACGAGGAAATAAGAAAGCTCGAAGATGCCTAGGCCTTAGTCGAAGAGTACCAAACAACTTCATGAAACTAAGCTAAGGACCAGTCGAGTAAGGGATACTATCTATCCAATTCAAATCTTTCTCTACATAAATATCATAAAAATTATTATTTTAATTAAATATAATTATCCATTTTTTAAAATAACCTTAAGATTTCTCTTTTTCTCATTTAATAAGTACAATCCAAATGTCATCAGAATTCCTCTTTTATCATAAAATAAACCTATCTAAATAGCTCTCTAAATTAAATAAAAATTCTCAATATTTCAAATATACTAAGAATTCCACTTTTACCATTTAAATGATTGAATTCCAAATATGATGGGAATTCCTCTTTCATCATTTAAATTTATTCATGTATAAAATAATTTTAACTAAAATTTCTCTTAAAAATTAAATAAAAATCTCCATTAATCCTAATATGACAAGAATTCCACTTTTTCCATTTAAATGATTGAATTTCTCTTTCATCATTTAAATTTATTCATGCATAAAATAATTTATCTAAAGTTTTTCTTTAATTTTAAATAAAATATCCATTATTTTAGTATTCCAAATTTTCTCTTTCTCCAATGGAATACATGGATCTCCATTATCATGGGAATTCCTCTTTTATTTTATAAAAATAAAATTAATAAAAATTTCTCTTTTTCTCTAATTAATTATTTATGTATAAACATTAAAAACTGATTTTGCATGGATATGATGAGAATTATTCATTTAACATAGGATGACTAATCATAGAATATGGTAGGAAGTCCTCTTTTCACATTATGCATAAAAATGATTTGTGTGAATTTTTAAAAATTTTGTCATAGCTCCGCTACTATTACTGATAATTTTTAATAATTTTGAAAAGCATAAGACTTAGTAATACACTTATGATAGATTAACTATCAATAGATCTATATCCAATTTATGGATCTAAATCATAATTGTATCATAATTTATGTAACATAAAAGCATTAAAAAGCCATTTTTTTCCTCTAGCTTGACTAGCATAGAGTTTGATTTTAGAATTGAGAATTGCTCCATGAGAAGCATCATTTGAATATAGAATTGGTCATAGGAATGACCATTCTTTGGGGGAGAGAGATATATACTTAAAAAATATCCTACTTAAGCATAAATGTAAACTTTTTGTGATGATTAATCATTAGAATTCATTAGAGAGCTTCATTTGCATTGAAAAAACCATTCATTTGAATACTTCTCAAGCTTGAGAAGTGAAAAACATTTAGAATACTAAAGAAAAAACCATAAAGTCGCATCTTACCTCTTGTTTTGCTTGCTTCTCTATTCTCAGAAGAAGCCCCCAACCAATCAATTGGTTAGTATGTTGGGAGAAAAGCTCCAAGGAAGGTTGAAGAGAGAGAGAAGCTCCAATCTCTCCAAAATGTAGAGGATTTTTAGGGGATAGTAGAAAATATGCTTATTCTAATGTAATACTGGCATGGTCTACTTCAGAGATGAGAATACAAAAGAATAAGGGTCGTTTTATAGGTGAGGGAGGCCACTAACTGAGTCTAACTAAGTTTTAGAATTTTCCAGCTTCAATTTGGTTGAATTTGGACAAGATTTGGACCAGTTTAGCTCCCTTTTTGATCCAGTTTGATCTAGGAGAGGAGAGATAAAAATATCTTAATATTTTTGAATTTAAAACTCATTCCCATGAGTGAAATAGGCACCTCCTTGAAGTCTCCCCCTTTCCTTACCAAGGTGTCAAAATTGTATGATTACTCCAAAATATCTTAAATTTTTAGTAATATCTCATAGTTTTTAACTAATAAACCTTGTACTCAGTCAACTCTTCATCTTATGTGGGTATTTATTTATTTTTGGATATTTTTTTTTATTCATTGGATTTATCTCATCCCAACACTTGGATTAATCTTATTGATCCATAGGAACCTTAATTGGACCATAATAAAAAATTTTCAAAAAATCTTGACCCTTAGGCTAAGGTCTTTTAAATCATTTTTAATTGATTTCTAATGCACCTTGAAAAACCTATTTTGATTTTCAGTTCAAGGAAACATATTTTTGATATCAGGAGAATTTGTTTATCCAAAAATATCTCAATATTGAATTATCACTCTCTAGAATTTTTTATCTCACTAGGCAAAAACAAGGAAAAAATTTTATTTTCTTGTATTCAGAAATAGGGTAAAGTTACAAGGGATTGAAGTAGAGCCTATTCGTTATTCAGGCTTAGGAGGAATCTTACATCCTCTCCCACTTGAAAAACGCGAGATGTTCTCCTCTCGTCGCAAAGTGGGGGTAATCTTTCACCAACTCTTCTTCTTTCTCCCATGCGTCTTCTAGAGGGAAGAACTTCCACTTTACTAAAAATTCTCTGAGGACTCTGCTCCTGAAAATCTTCTCTCGACGAACGTCAAGGATTTTCTCAGGTTGGAGTACCATCTGGCCTTGAGTCAGGAGAGATCAATTGTTCATCATCAAGCATGTGACTCGTGGGTACATATTTCTTAAGCAAATTGACATGAAATACATTATGTACCTTGAGATGGGGAGGCAGAAGAAGTTTGTAGGATCGATTGCCCACTTTCTTTATAATAGCATATGGCCCACAGTATCTGGGAGAGAGCTTCTTGTACTTCCCTAAGGATAAGGAACTTCTTTTTGGTCGTACTCAAATGAAGAAATGAAGACCATATCTGATTCTTCAAACTCTCTCTCTCTCATCTCTTTTTATCTGCATATTTCTCTTGCCTATCTTGGGCTGCCTTTATATCTTTACGGATGATTGCATCTGCTGGTCCATGTCATCAAGCATTTGTCTAGACATCTCGACTCTGATCAATGGGTGAGACTAAGTCAACAGTGTAAGGCAATCTTGTCCATACAAAACTTTGAAAGGACTCATCGCAATACTTTGATGATAAGAAGCATTGTAAGCAAATTCGACCAGATGTAAATGGCTTAACCACTTCTTGGGTTCCTTGCCGCAGCATGACCGAAGGATATCTTCTATTACCTGATTCACTCTTTCAGTATGGCCATCTGTTTTGGGGTGAAAGGCTGTGCTGCGATCCAGGAAAGTTCCTACTGCTTCGAAGAATGCAATCCAAAATTTCGATGTGAATTTGGGAGCTCTGTCACTTACTATCCTCTTGGGTAAGCCATGCAATCTGAAGATCTCTTTAAGGAAAACTCTGGCAACATCCACTGCAGTGTATGTTTCTTTCACTGGAATCAGATGGGCAACTTTGGTTAGCCTATCAACTACCACAAAAATGGAGTTGTAACCTAATTGCATTGAAGGTAATCTAGTGACAAGGCCCACACGGATACATTCCCACTTCATCTGTGGAATGTCTAGAGGCTGCAGTTTCCCTGGCATCTTGACTCTCTCTACCTTGACTCTCTGACACATTAAGCATTTCCGCACATGATCAAGTACATCCTTTTTGAGTCCTGGCCACCAGAAGAAGATTTTCTTCACAGACATATAGGTTTTTATAAACCCTGGATGTCCAGATATTAGGCTATCATGGGCTTCTCTCAGAATTCTTCCCTTTATTCCCTCATCATTGGGGATACATATCCGATTATTATAATACATGCATCCTTCATCCGCCGATTTGTACCCAAGAACTTGACTCATTTCCTGAGGAGTCTTTCTTTCCTGTATTAGAAGGGTAGCAATAGGGGCAAAGAATTTATCCTGCATGATTTTCTCCTTTGCTTCATTGATCAATGGATTTGACACCACTGTAATTGCAAGCAAGGAGGCTTTTCTGCTGAGCGCATCTACCACCACATTTCCTTTCCCCGGTCGATACTTAATTTCAAAATTGAATTCCTACAGGGTCTGCATCCGTCTCCTTTGACGCATGTTAAGATCCGTTTGGATGAAGATCCACTTCAGACTTTGATGATCTGTCACATCAAGGTGAACCTTTGTCCCAAAAGATAATGTCTCCACAACTTCAGAGCATAAACTACTGAGAGTAACTCCAAGTCATGGACGGCATAATTTCTCTCATGTGTTCTGAGTTTTCTGGATTCATAGGCCACTGCATGACCTTCCTGCATAAGAGCACTACCTAAGGCAAACCCACTTGCATCAGTAACTACCTCAAAGGGTTTGGTAAGATCTAGCAACTTTAGGACAGGGTTGGTTACTAAGGCTGTCTTCGGCTTATCAAAGGTTGGTTACTAAGACTGTCTTCAGCTTATCAAAGGCACTCTTGTAAGATCCATGTCCCCACCGCGCAACAAATTCAGGGATGCTAGCAGCGGAAGTAGCACTTCTTGCACGGGGCAGGGTCCCAAACTCGGGGCCTCGTCCACGGATATCCGGACAAGAGACTAATCCATCGGTTTTTCCAAAACCAAACTCGAAAAAACTTCCTTTTCCCGGAAAGCACGGGCGATTCCACCAGGATAACTTTTCCCTAACATAGTCAAAAGTCTTAACTAACTGAGCTCATCTGACCGAACCCGTAAGTCCCATAGTCAGATCAGGGAAAAAGACTGTACTTGGATCATAGAGACCAACACTTTTTTCCTCATTGAGAGGCACAGCCATTGATTCTTTTCCATAGAACAATTTTTGTCCGGGATTTACTTCATCTATCGAACTAAACAGAAATTGAGTCTCAATTCACGGATCCATCAGTCAAGCCTAACCCCATCCAGTTCCATGGGTTAGCCAACCGCCCAACCACTGTAGTGATGGGATCCAATTAGGAATTTGGTTAGGTTTTGTCCCGAGTACCAGGGAAAAGAGTTCCCAGGCCCCCTAGCCAGATATTCATGCAAACATAAAACTAGTCACACCACTTACACACCCAATATGAAATTGTCTTTTTCAGCATCAGCTATCTTTAAAACAATCCTATAATGAAACCATTGTATCACTGATCACAATCCTCAAAATCTCTGGTTGAATCCTTATTTCCAATCATTCGTTCATCGGAGTATCTATGGCATCATTGGCAACTAGAACGCTCACCACCTGTCCACTCAGGGGCCTTTTTCAATAGTTCCTAGCTCCTAGCTCATAGTACCCGGCAATATAATCACTTATAAAAATCAAGATGGAATCTCCGTTGAAGATCAGCAAGATCAACCAACATATCCATATAAAAGAGCCATGGACTCATCCGTTGAGGACCAGCAAGGTCAATCAACCAGATCCATGCCCAGTTTCAGAAAACAACTCTTACTCCTTGTTTCAATATCTTTCACGACGCACGTGTGGGTGTCTTCAGCGACCCAGAGCCCGAGCACCGTATGGTCAGCACCCTCTAGGATCTTTCGCAGGTCACCTAGCGCTTCACTCATAGGCCGCTTCCTTGGTCCCTCATCCACGGTACCGGAAGCTCACCATTTAAATCGAACCGAGGTTGGTCAAGACCTCGGCCGACCATGCTACGCGAGACATCCTCCATTGACTCTCTGTCAGCTGTTGCAACTTTATCAGTTAGGTCTCCACGACCTTAATCACAAGACAGTCAAAATGCTTCCCCAACATTCTTGACATAAAACAGTCATTTACAAACAGGTCACAAATACAGTTTCTATAATGAACTCTCGTCATTTCACATTATCCCTCATCAGTCCACAGTACTTATTCCACATTCCATTCATATGTGTACTCATTCTCATCCAATCACATCATTTTTCATCTCATCACATCAAATCCATTCACATTACATATTATTTATTCACATCCCAATTCACATGTCATCACATCTCATCCATTCACTCATATCGACGTCACATCATTTCACATACACATTCGCATTCATTATTCCACATACACATCCACATCCATACATCCACTTCCACATCCGCATTCATACATACACATCCACATTCATACATCCACATCCACATCCATATATCCATTTCCACATCCACATCCACATCCCCATTCACATTCATATATCCACATCCACATTCACATTCATACATCCACATCTACATCTACCTTCATACATCCACACATCCATTTTCACATCCACATTCATACATCCACTTCCACATCCGCATTCATACGTACACATTCATATCCACATCCATACATCCACATCCACATTCATACATCCACATCCACATCTACATCATTCACACATCAAACAACATCATCCATACATCAATCTACATCATTCACACATCAAACCACATCATCCATTCATCCATCTACATCAATCCACATCATTCACATCAAACCACATCATCTATACATCAATCTACATTAATCTACATCATTCACACATCAAACCACATCATTCATACATCAATCTACATTAATCTACATCATTCACACATCAAACCACATCATTCACACATCAAACCATATCATCCATACATCTGATTCACATGCCGTCATTCATTCACATCCCTTATCATTCATTCATATCACGATTCACATGCCATCATATTCCTTCACATCCTATACCATTCATTCACATCCTAATTCACAGAACATCACATCCATTCATCTATTTTTATTTATCTGATTCATATCACTTTCATCCATCCATTTACATCTATCTGATTCCTATCACATCTCATCACATCTATTTATAGAATGTAAGAGAATTCTAATTTTTTTGATATAAAGATTTTTTACGCATCTAATTAGGCATAAAGACAACTTTAATAGAAATAACACTTTTATAAAAATCCTTTTATGCATCTATTTAGGCATAAATTCAGTTTTAAGAAAAATAACACTTTCGAATTAAAATAAACCTTTTATACATTTTACTATGCATAAATTTTATTTTAATGAGAATAACACTTTCAAAATAAAAATAAATCTTATATGCATTTATCTATGCATAATTTCAATTTCAATGAAAATAATACTTTCGAAATAAAAATAAATATTTTATGCATCTTTCTATGCATAAAATCAAAATTGATAAGAATAACTCTTTTGGATTAAAAGTAAAATTCATTATGCATCTATTTATGCATAAAATCAAAATTGATAAAAATAACTCTTTTGAATTAAAAATAAAATTCTTTATGCATCTTTCTATGCATAAAATCAAAATTGATAAGAATAACTCTTTTGGAATAAAAATAAAATTCTTTATGCATCTATTTATGCATAAAATCAAAATTGATAAAAATAACTCTTTTGAATTAAAAATAAATTCTTTATGCATCTTTTTATGCATAAAATCAAAATTGATAAGAATAACTCTTTTGGAATAAAAATAAAATTCTTTATGCATCTATTTATGCATAAAATTAAAATTGATGAAAATAACTCTTTTGAATTAAAAATAAAATTCTTTATGCATCTTTCTATGCATAAAATCAAAATTGATAAGAATAACTCTTTTGGAATAAAAATAAAATTCTTTATGCATATATTTATGCATAAAATCAAAATTGATGAAAAAAACTCTTTTGAAATAAAAATAGATTTCTTTATGCATCTTTCTATGCATAAAATCAAAATTGATGAGAATAACTCTTTTGGATTAAAAGTAAAATTCATTATGCATCCATTTAAGTAAAATTCATTATGCATCTATTTATGCATAAAATCAAAATTGATAAAAATAACTCTTTTGAATTTAAAAAAAATTCTTTATGCATCTTTCTATGGATAAAATCAAAATTGATAAGAATAACTCTTTTAGAATAAAAATAAAATTCTTTATGCATCTATTTATGCATAAATCTAATTTAGTAGGAATTACACTTTTAGAATAAAAGAATTTCTCTTATGCATCTTCCCATGCGTAAAAACTAAATCCAATGAAAAATAACTCTTTTAAAATAAAAACTTTCTTTTATGTATCTATTTATGCATAAATTCAATTTTGATGAAAGTCACACTTTTATAATAAAATAATTTCTTTTATGCATCTACTTTATGCATAAAATCTATTTATAAAAATCAAACTTTTAATATAAAAAATCTTTTATGCATACAAATTATTTATGATAAAAATCAAAATTTCTTTATGCATCCATTTATGCATGAAAATCATTTATGATGAAAATAACACTTTTATAATCAAAATAACAATTTCAATATGCTTCCTTCTATACATAGAATTTAATTCTAAAGAAAGTAACACCTTTTTACTATAATATTTTCAGTATGCATTTTTCTATACCTAGAATGAAAATATAACACTTTAGGAATACATATACGATGGGAATTACTCTTTTTGAATTAAAAAAAGTAAAACTTATTTTACACAATTTTAGAAAATTTCGCTATAACCTCCTTTGTATGGCTGACCATTTTTCAATTCTTAGCTCTCTAAAATTAATTAGAATTTCACCAAGAGTATTTAAATCATTCTAATGTAAACATTTTCTACTCATTTAAGAGAAACATTATAAAAAACTTAATTTTATCCATTTATCATTCATCTAGGATAAAGAATGGTTTGATTTACTAAAGAAGAGGAGAATGCCTTTTTTCAATGAGGCATAACATCATATTCATTTTAGAGAAGACAAAAATCATAAAAATCATAAAATGAACAAAAAAAAGAGAGAATTTCTAACTTACGAAGGAATTTGAGAGCTTTCCTTTGGCATGAAGGTTTGAGAGATCTACTCTTGTTTGAAACAAGAGTGGTCACCAATCTTTAGAAGAGGGAAGGTCAAAAACTAATGAATTATGAGTAAATTCATAGTTTTTGACTCTTGGGAGAAGCAGGATAACAGTACAAAAAACACTATTAAGCTTCAACAAAGGAGGAGACTTCTATTTATAGGAAAAAGTGAGTCTCTAACCAAGCAAACTGATTCTAGAATTTTCCAGATCAGTTTGGTCAATTTTTGACCATTTTTAGGTCAATTTAGCTTACTTTTTGAAACTAGACTTAAATTTGGAGAGAGGAAAGATTAAATATCTCAATTTTTGATAATTTTAAACTCCACCACACATGTGAAGTAGGCGCCTCCTTCATGAGGGAGAATTCTCATCTTGAGGTGTCAAAAATTCATCATTTCACTAAATATCTCTTCTTTTTTAACTAATATCCTTGTCCTTAGTCAACTCTTCATCTTATGTGAGTATTTACTCATTTTTAGAGATATTTTCTTTATTTCTTCAATTTATCTCCTCCACACATTTGGATGAATCAGATTGACCCCTCAAAACCTTAATTTAAAATTTTTTAAAAATTTGGACCCCCAGGATAAGACGTTTTGAACGAATTATAATTTATTTCGAATGCACCTTCTGAAAATCTTTGGACATGCTAATCTTTGAAAGACAACACATAAACAAAAGACTTAAGACATGAGTAGGACATGAAAGGATCCTAGAAGACAAGTCAACCAAGTATTAGAGGTTCTACAAGGTAGTCAACAAGAGGATATTTAAGTGTCTCTTGTACTGGTGGCAAACAGTAGGTCAACTAGTTGGAAAATTCTTATAGGTCTACTTAAGGCTTTGGGCAAGGAGCTTTCCAATCATCTGACTACTCACTTTAGGATAGGTCTACAATAGGCCTTTGTCACCCCCTTTTGAGGAGACCTAATACCACATACATTGTAACTTTGTTAGGTTATTATAAATATACTATATACACTTCTATTTCTCTCTCTTCTCACAGCTATCTCTTTGTATTGTCTCTATCTCTTCTTTATGTTTTGCATGCACATGTAAAAAAGGGCTCGTCCTAACCATACTTCACATGTAAAAAAGAGCTCGCCCTAACCATACTTAGGCCATACTTCACATGGATTTTTTATTTGGGCAAAATCACTTTAGTTCACGTGGTTCAACTGTGCTTTGTGTGTAAGAAAAGTTCACATGGTAGCCGAGAGATAAGAACTTGAACAAGAATAGAGAAAAGAAAAGTTATAATCCACATGTACACACACACACACACACACACGAAGCCTCTCTCTCTCTCTCTCTCTCTCTCTCTCTCTCTCTCACACACACACACACACACACACACACACACACACACACAAGCTTTACTTGCAATGATAAACAAATAACATACATGATTCAAATGAAGGCCCACTTAAGAGCTCTACAAACTGTGGTTCTTGGTGGGAGTTAGCTCAATAGTAATGATTGCCTATGTTTGAAGAAGCATTTGTGCACGTTGAATAGTGAGTGCACGTAGCTAGAGATTGGCAAGAAAAAAGTGCATGCAAGAGAAATTGTAATGAAGGGGACTTGGAATTAGACTCAAAGGGAGCCCATGGGCATGGATATGGCAGGGCAAGTATGGAGGCCCAACATTAATGAGTGTGAAAAGGTGGGCAAGTATATAAGTGAATATTGTAACTAGAAACATAACTCACTTTTAGACTAATGAAATCTTCTTGGAGCTCCATGCTTCTATGGCTATGGTGGTACTCCCTTGAGTGCATGTGGTACTCCTGAGTGCATGTGGTACTCTATTATGAGTGCAATCTTTCTCTCTTTATCTCACTATCATTACAGTGGTATCAGAGTCTTGGCTTTGATCCAAGATTTTTGAAAATTTTCAAACTTTTTGCATTTTCTTGATTTTCTTGAAAATTTTCTTGATTTCTTGATTTGGATGGATTTCTTAATCAAGAAATGGGACATGGAATCTGTGGGATGCTGAAATTCTCTTGGATTTTTTATTTGATTAATGTTTTGAGGGGCTACGGATCACTGTGGACCAAAAATTAGGACAATCGCTCCAAAATTTGAGGGACAGGACCAAATTATTAAAAAAATTGAATTCATCTTGATTAGTGACCTTAATCCAAACGTTTATGTTTCTTCTCCACATGCTAGATTCTAAGAAAAAATAGAGTTCATCTTGTTGCCATTGATCAACATCTTCTTAGGGTTTTGATAAAGCATTGCAAGATCTTTCAATTGAGCTATTAAATTGTGACAGATGCGCACTATTTTTTGAAGATCTGAGACAACCGTTTTGCTACGATCCAGGTTCCATTTAGCTTTGCAACAAGCGTTCAAACGACTACGTTTTCTACTTCGAGCTACGCATGGTCGTGAGAGATGCTGTGAAGGGTACGCACGCTACAAGCTGCGTATGAGCATGACTTTAATCATCTTCCTCAAGTTTTCAAGCTTTCAACCATCTCAAGCCTTCTCAAGTCCTTAATTCTTCAAATCTTCAACAACTATGCAAGAAGTAAGATTTTGCTTATGCCTTTAAACACCATTGATGGAAGCATCGCATGAAGGCATTTTCAGCTTTTTGATTACTATGGCTTCAAGCTTTTTGAAAACCTCTCTTCATTTGAATACCATTAATAGAAGCATTACATGAAGGCATTTTCAACTTTTGATAAGTATGGTTTCAAGCTTTTTGAAAACCTCTCTTCAAGCTATTTGAAACCATGGATTGATGTCTTTTATTGTCAATGCTTCAAACACTTGCATGCTAATTGCAATGGTGGCATTCTCATGACATGTGAAAACTTTTGCATAGCCAATATATCCACCATTGAAGGGACTTTGAAATGCATCACATGAGCTCTTGCTTTACTTAAGCATAAGCAAGCATCACTCTTTTAGTGTTCATTGAACCAATTGGAGTCTACTTGCCATTTGGTTGATTGTTTTGTTCAGTGATGAGGGCTATGGAGAAGTAAAGACAGAGGTTGAAGTGATGCAAATCAATGAGTTGTGCTAGTGAATCACATAATGTTAGCTGCTATGTGGATGTTGTTTTTGTGTGGTGATTGGTGTGACGGATTTACTTTGGATGATTTGGGAAAGCATGAGCACATGCTCTTTGTAATGATGAAATAAAATAGCATGAGTCATGCTAAAAACATTATAAATACTCCTACCTTATTCTTTTGAAGCTACATCCATATACACTTCACTTGTATCCCACTTCAATTCATAGTATCTAGTGTGCTTGTGAGGGCACCTCGGGCATAAGAGGAGAGACCCGGACCGGAGGCAACATGGCATGAACTCTTCTTGTTGTAGTGCTTTTGGTAAAGCGGCAAGGAGGGGGATTAAGTACTTGGATGTGAAGACTTGGCCCTAACTTGTGCCTCAAATCGGACTAGATACGAGGGTGGGAAGACTTGGCCGAAAGATTGGCAAACATAAAACGCTTCTTTAACACACTCAACTAGATTACAAGCATGCCGAGACTATGGAAGCCAATTATCATTTGATTGGGCATGCCATGGATACTTGATAGTGGTTGAAGCATAAGAGTTGCATGAGCAAGTATATGCTTTTGTTGATGATCATTTGGGACATCATATTATGATTGGATATTGAACAAATGCTTAAGGATTGTGATTGAGATTTGGACCAAATTACGAGAAGACTTTGGTAAATTTTTTGTGATTTTCCTACACTCTCTGTAGTGGGTACAAAAGTGCACTTCAGTTCCAATACCTTCAAGATCTCTTCAAGTGCAACCTTAAAAGGATATCTTGAAGCGATCCTAACTAGCCATCAAGTGGTTGATTATTCGAACATCATCTCAAGGTGCAAAGTGGACAGCTCTGTCAAGCTGAAAACCCTAATCCAATCAAAAAGGTGAACTGTAAAGGTGTTTACATAGCTTAAGAACATACTAAAGAGCTTTCCAATGAGCCAACAAGTGCCCAATTTCATGGCCGTTTGAATGGTCAACCTCTCATAGTTGACTTTAAGCTAAAAGTCAAAACAAAGATATAAGGGTGTGCAAAGTGGTGGTCCAAGGTGATAGAAGTGTTCCTCTCATCGAGAGGAACGTGGCAAGCCTTGGATCATTCAATTTCACATAGATAGTATCAAAAACCCTAATTTGGTACCATGGGTGATCGTGAATAAGAGAAAATACCTTTACATGAGGAATGATCACATGGTGAATGAGGACATGACAAGATGAGAGGGTACACAAGTGGAAGTGCACAAGTTTCTTTAAAACACATTACTTTGAATATGTTAAAGGTTACTATCACTGATAGCTATGAAGGATGCACAAAGGAATATTTACTTCCAAAATAATGAGCATATGCAACAAACCAATGTTCTCATTGAACAAATGTTCAATGCCATTAATGAAAACTTCAAGAAGCTTGGTGATGGAATAAATGAAGTACAAAGGTGTATAAAAAAGATTGACACTTCTCTTGATAGGACAAGAGACTGATCACAACCACAAACTCTTTACAAATACATCATCTTGTAAGCTTAGTCGACATTGAAATTGAGGTGGAAACTTTAAACGAAAACCACACTTCAAGAGAAACCAAAAGATATTTTTGTTGTTAAATTACCAATGTCAAAGCCTTGTGAAAAGGAAGACAATGATAGGCAAGATTTGATGAAGTCACAACAACAAAAAATAGCCATAATTTCTAATGCTGACGACAACGATAGGTGTGCACAATTGTATCATGAGATCATACACTAAGTTACCAAAGTCCTTGACAAAGGATGAATTTGTGGATCATATGATTTCTACTCCTATTGGAAGCTTATGATTCAAGCATGGTGTAACATTTGTAAAAGCTTTGCTCTCTTTTGATGGAAAAGAGTCACTTGCATACAACTCAAGGAATGAGCTCGAAATTGGAATGCCTACTTTTGTGCAATCCTATGCAATGAAGGGGACAAAGTGAAGCAAGTGACATGCAAATTTGAAGGTAATGCTAGACAATGGTGGTTGCAAGTAATGCATGAGAACAAATGGAATTGGGCAAATGTAGCCTAGAAATGATACAAAACTTTAAGACGGCTCAAGAGCAATGAAGCTTTAGGAAAAAATACATGCCATTATTACATGTAAATTCATTGTCTAAGTATGCAAAGAACTATTGGTACTTTTCCTTCTTTGTGCCTAACATTGAGGAGAAGGAAATGATAGGTGGATTTGTACAAAAATTATGCATGGAGTTCATGCAAGTGATCTTATTCATCATGGATATAAACAATGACGTTGCTCTAAATGAGATCACGTCGTCAGTGGAGCTCTTCTACAAGCCTCAAAAATCTATATCTTCGCTTCATCTAGAATGTCACATCAACCTACATTCCTAATTGGAAGCCATTGCTATGGTAACACTTTAGGTGATGAAGACGATGCTAATGATTTATGTCAACTAGCTACAATGCATGTATGCATGGCTAAAAATGAACAAGTGGACAACCATAAAGATGCAAGGAAAAGATAATGAGCATACATCTCTTCTTGGAAAGAATTGTATGGATTAAGATGAATGCAATGAGACTCTTCCTAATGAAGGAGACAACTCTTACAAAGACCACCACAGTGTTACATTGCATGAGAAATTTATGGTTACTGACCATACAGATGTGACACATGATGTAAATAAATGAAAGCAATAATGTGATTGATTACGATCCATATGATAACATCTATGAGAAAATGCTCTAGGTAACGATGATGATTATGCTTTGGGTTATGAAAATGATTCATGGGTGGACTTTGAAAGCGATCATTGATTTGTGATGACATTTTCAATTATGTTATTTTATATCTATTTGATGCCACTATACCTGGAAATTTGTTTAGTGTAGATTCATTTCCATATAATCAGGTAGATACTATGCTTTGCCACTGGGACACATGGGTTTCCTTTTGAATCGATCATTTCTAGATCAACCTTATTGAGAGATTTGGTATGGGTCATGTACTTCCTTATGATTGAGTCTCCCTTATGCTTGAGTCTCCATGAAATGAGCATAGTTGTATGGTGTCTTTGGATAGCTATATACATGCAATGGAATGATGGCATAAAAATGTCATTGCTACACATTTACTATATGGACAACCATGGCCATTGGTGTACTTTTCACCTCTCATCAAACTCAACAAGACTCCGTGAGCTTATGACCATCGTAGGAAACAATCCATATATACGTCAAATAAGTACATAGCTCTATGTTAAGTTCTCTTGTGAGACACTTATATTAGAGTTGCAACAAATGTACTTCCGTAGTGAAACAGTAAACAGCACAAGTGTAGAAGTGAATATTGTAACTAAAGGTACAATCACTTTTTCACTTTTTGACTAATGAAATAATAGAAGTGAATATAGTAACTAATGATGCAACTCACTTTTTGAGTAATGAAATCATAGTTCTTAGAGCTCTATGCTATGGTGGTACTCCCTTGAGTACATTTGGTCTTTCATTCTGAGTGCATGATGGTACTCAATTAAGAGTGCAATCTCTCCATCATTACAAAAATGAAATCAAAAGAATTTGAAGAATAATTAGTGTAAGTTCATGTGGACAATTTTGTTATAAGGTACATAACAGTAGTGTAGTGAGAAGAGTTTGAACTTACCACAATTTTCTTTAAGTTAAACAATTTCAAGGAAAACAATGGTGTAATGACAAGATTCAAACCTTAACGTAAGGTTCTTGGCAACTTTCACTTAAGGTTAAGCAAGTAATGACGAGATTCAAACCTTACATAAGGTTCTTGGCAACTTTCACTTACGGTTAAGCAATAAAACTTCAAGCAAATACCTTTATCTCCTAGAGAACACTTACACTTCCGTCACGACTGGAAATTTCTACCTGTGAGGCTCTTATGTAAGACCAAATAATAACGAGCCACTAGGGAACTGGGTGGAGTCTAAGCAAGGGTTTACGCGTAACATGATCAGCATATAGAATTAGATCTGGATTCTATTAGGACAAAGCTGCATTTGGAACAATGGGTCAAGGAAAGTGTAGGTATAGTTCTCTCTGGCACGCCCAATGGACTAGACCAAATCCTTGCATACATTAGCCATCATACTTAAGGATGAAGGAGAGGTACGTGTAGCGATCAGGAACAACCGCATTTCATTACGAGAACTGTAACAGCATTACCATACTTGCCTAATTGCATGAAAGGGCAAGGTGTATGTTTATATTGGCATAGATATGGATGAACACACATGGAATCTTCTCTCCAATGTGAAACTTAACCAAATTTTGCTTGACCAATACGTATGACGAGTAAAGATTAAGTTCCAAACATTCAAATTCCAGGTGTGCAGTGAAAATGGAAGGGAGACGCCTGCCTTCATTGTTGAAGAAAAGCAAGGGTGGGTTACAGGGAAAAAGCAAGATGAAGCTCTCCGCGGGTACAAAAAACAAAAAAATAAAGACAAAATATATCACAACCCTAAACAATGAATGTCATTATATACTAAACCCTAAACAATGAGTTCATATACTAAACCCTAAACAATGAATGTCGTATACTAAACCCTGTACACTGGTTGGATGTGGTTACTTATATACTAACTAAACTTAGGGTGTTCGTTCATTCATGAATGGCGATAGAAAAACCCCAATGAAAGAAAGCGCCCGACATCAATATATTGCCTTGATGAAAGGCTACCATAAATTTCTAACAGAGAAAAGGGAGAGCTCCCAAGAATTCTATTTCAAGGGAATAAAATGTAGTACTACCGTAAAGATCTACAGACATCCATGGACGGCTCCCATGACTTGCAACCCAAAATAGCACTGTGACTAGTAGCACAAAGCGTCTTACCGGATGGGCGGCTGAGAAGATGGAGAGCCGAGCTACGGCTACGCATAGGATCAGCATAGAAAAGGAGGAGCCGAGAAGGGGAACTCAGCCATGGTTAGGCTTTCAGCAAAGCTCCGAAGAGCAATTTTCAGCCGAACGAGACCATAAAAAATACATCATCACTGTTCCCTACTCCACACGAGAAGCAAATCAGGACTCAGGCTATGGGTGGTGATCTGTAGGATTGTCGTCATGGCGTGTTCGCCATTTAGACAGATGATCGATTGCTCATCCTCGTCCTGGACAAGAAACAACCCATGTGAGGAATGGTGTTCAAACCCAGTTAAAAGGAGCAGCTAGATACGCTCAACCCTAACCCTAGCATTCGAGTGATCCCAACCCTTACTTGTGCTCTCGTGTGTAACCGGACATACTTTGATGAGCAACCCCCGCCCATAAACCCCCCACCTGTCCATAGAAACCAGTAATCAATCCCGTAATAATTAACAAAACTAATAAAAAGCAATAATACACAAAACATTTAAATGGTTTTGTGAGGTAATATCACTATTACACTTAAAAGAGGTAATATCACTGGCAACATTAGGTGATCTATCCCTAAACGATTTGCCAACCACATAACACTCACCAAAACTCGAGTATTACAAAATGTGCATGCACCATGAATCTGATAATGTCGAGGAATTTAATGGAAGCTTGGATAGCAACATTCGAGGCATCTTGATAAGAGGCTATGACTAGACCCACACATCTATTCCTCTATCGAAAGCATGCCAAACTTTAAAAAGTTGAGGAGTAGAGGATCGTTCTTCTTCCTTGCTTTTTACTCCTTCCATCGCGTATGCACCTACATAATGTCATGTACATGGGATTACTTCTTTAGTTCACTGATGTAGTGCAATACATGGCCCATCAATTAGGATTACAGAGATATCGGAGCTGCCGCTTTAGTTCTTTATCTCTACACTGTTGAATGCTTTGTTCTCTATTGGCCTTCTATAGCCCCCATGCTCTTCAACTATCATATTTTGCAATACGTGGCCCATCAATTAGGATTACAGAGATATCGGAGCTGCCGCTTTGGCTAGTTCTTTATCTCTACACTGTTGAATGCTTTGTTCTCTGTTGGCCTTCTATAGCCCTCGTGCTCTTCAACTATCATATTTTGCAGCCACTATTTGAAAAAGATATTTGAGGTAAAAGGCGCATATGTGGGACCTCGAGTCTGTGAACTCCATGTATTAGTTCTATACAAGGAAGCTTCTTGGCCATCCTATAAATGACATCATCATAGTCCTAGATTTAGGGCACGTGAGAAAAGTCACTTCTTGTACCCTTTCCTCTACCTCAAAGAATAATTCTATCGATTTAAACTAAGAGGGTCACATGCCCATTGTGGTGTGATTCTCTAATCTACACCAAGTGGGACGTCTCCTTCTTCTTGCAACTTGTTGCCTTCTTATGACCTGGGGCTGATTCTTTTTCTCTGTTTCAACTTCTCGGCGACGACGAACCTCAATGTCCTTGGGTTATTCTTTAGTAGTGGCCCCCCGAGGGTTTCTCCTTGTCATCTTCATTCAAACCCTTGTTACTGGCATCCTTGTTTGCTTCTTCACCTAATCCTCTAGGGTCTTAGCCACCTAATGGTCCATGCTTGTCCATATAGTCCCATCTTTATAGCTTATCAATGAAGTCCAATGCTTCATCACCCTCTACATCCTGTTAAAGGTCGGGTAGGCTACCTTTGTAATGTGGTGAAGAATAACACATTGTTCATCTATTTGTGCCACAATGTGGTGGTACAGAATCACCACACTGATTGGGTCATATTATGTGGCGGTAACCAACATTCTACACTCCAAGCTATGTAAGTTTCCCTCATGCTAACTAAGCCCTCTTCGTGGCGGTAACCAACATTCTACACTCCAAGCTATGTAAGTTTCCAATCAGTGTGGTGGTACATAATCACCACACTGATTGGGTCATATTATGTGGCGGTAACCAACATTCTACACTCCAAGCTATGTAAGTTTCCCTCATGCTAACTAAGCCCTCTTCGTGGGTCCACATCTCCGCATGGTCCATCACAGCATCATTCATGGCAACAGGCTCTATAAATTAATCTACATTCAAGATTATCTGGTCTACATGAGCCTCTACACATGGATTATCTACTATACATCAGCCTCTACACATTCAAGATTATATGCTCTGCATCAGCCTCTACACATGGATTTTTGACAATGGCATACCAGGCATGATATTTGAGACCATCAGGTGGATTCTTTATCTGATCTCTGCATCAGCCTCTACACATGGATTTTTTAGAATGGCATACCAAGCATGATAATTTGAGACCATCGGATGAGTTCTTTGATGATAAATCTATTGCGTTCTTCAAACAGATGTCCCCTTTCAATATCATCATGTTGACTAGGGGCATATAATCTACTGGCACTTTTCTACAAAGCTCTGTGTGAACATCAATAAGTTTAATGGATGATCTAGGGTATATCCTTGATAGATGAACATGAGAGAGACATAGCTAGATGGAGGTATTGTGCAAGGTTATGGTGCTACAACACCAAATTTGGCAGATGTATAGCCACCTCCTCTAGGATCAGCAAAGCAGACAGCATCCTTCCCTACATTTGCCCATGCTGACTCTACAGAGTCCAGGCTTTTACGGCGACAAGGCATTAGTAGACCTCCGATTAGCCTTGAGGCAGCTAACCTCGGCTTACTTCTGATATAATGGTTCATCATACCGGAAATTTCCATCTAAACATTCCCCCATGAAAATTTCAGTTATGCAAGTTCTGAATTTGTCCTTCCTTAATTAGATCCACTAGATCAAAGGTCAGACATCAACAATCTCTCAACATAATCCACTAATCTCATAGTGATCTACTGAAAGTTATAATCATCTTCTAGTTACTACCATCATCACTGGGATTCTCCCCATTCATCCTCATTGTGGTTTTGTTTAACTTATCTTCTTTCAACCAGAATTCAGAATCATCATCTTTCAATCAGAATCCAAATCAACTCATCAATTCTCAACCAAAATTCGAAAATCATATCAACAACTAGCATTCGAATTCATTGTCTGGATAGCATTTTTGCTTATAATTTCAAGGTCTTAGATTTACTCGTATATATTGTCACTAAAGAGCTACAGATATACCCATAATATATACAGGTAGTCACGATCCTTGGAGCTGTAAGGTGGTTTGGTTTGCCATAAGCTGGCCGGTCTAGTTAAATATAGCAAATTTCGTGAGTGCCCTTGAATGCAATCTCTCCTTAGCCATGAGTGCATCCTTGGACTTTAGAGTTTCTAAATTTGTACTTTATGCAGTCTAATTTGCTCTTGCAAAATTGTGATTTGTTTTTTTTGCTTCTACCACTCTTTGTGCATGCACATTATGGAGCTGGGACAATTGGGTCTGCAAAGTGTTGGATCAACTCGATACATCCTATTTGGATGTCTGGTTGTCCAATTGCAATCAAAGCATGGCTCTCAACAGTTGTCGCACTACTGCACCTACTTCCTTGTGGCAATAAAATCTCCAAGAAACTTGGCATTGGGGGACAACGATCCCAAAGGTTGTGGCATCATTTCCACTCTCTCAGACTCTCTCGGTCCTTGTTATGTGCCTTCTTACTGCCTTTATACTATATTATATTTGCTTGTATGGTGCTAGTTCTATTTCCTTGTCTTTCCTTTGTCTTGTTGTTGTGGTCTTGGGGACGTGGTCCTCTCAACATTGGGGTCTCAGATTTTGAGGTCACAATCAAGTTGATTCCATGTAGTTTGAGCTTCTTTCTCCCACCCTTTGACCCTAGAGTCTTCTCTTGACATCGGTCTTAGATTTGGAGGTCATAATCAAGTCAATTCCATGTAGTTTGAGCTTCTTTGTCCCACCCTTTGACCTTGGAATCTTCTCAACAATATCTTATTTGTGTCCTTCACACGAGCCTTCTTTGTTGGTGGGCTGACTACTGTCTCTTCTCTTGTTCCTTATGCTACATGTGTGGAGGTCTATCCCTCTAAAGGTCTTTCCATTGATGCAAGAAATTGCTACAGTGCATCCAGCCCCAAGTAGATAATTCTTGTTAGAAGTAGACCTGCCCCTAGGCATTACCCTCGCATGATCAATAGCTTCTCCAATTCCCTATACACCAACTCTGTGAAGTTCTATACCACGACTTATGTATCTTGCTCCTTGTAAGCATGATAGCATTCCATTTATGTGGCATTATGCTTTATCCATGGATGGCTTACCTTGGGTAACCTTGGTGCACTCTGCATGGCCTCCATGGGTTAGCCTCAAGGTAACCCTCTGCCCACCTTGACCTTGGACTAGGTCCACTTGAAAAGCTTTAGTGGTTCTGTCGTAAGTTGCCATTACCTAAAAGCATCTTAGGAAATACATTCCCCATGGTGGAGTGTGTTCTACTGCACCCACAGTGAGACTAATTGTGCTACTCTTTTTGTGCATTGATGCAACTATTGTGGGCGCAAGAGGCTCTCTTGGCCTAGCAATATGTGCAAAAGGCCTCTAGCCTTGGCCTATAGCACTATGACATAATTTTGGCAGAGGTTCCCCTACTATGGGGCTTTCCCCTTCACAAATTTGCAAAGAATCAAAGACAACCTACAATCCAATCCCTTCCTAGGCACACTCTACTGATGTGGGAGCTATGTCACACATAAACAAATGCAAGGAGATGAATGCACAAAAAATGATATCTACCTCGATTCTATTCACTATGCCGTCTGAGAATCAAATTGGTAATTCAACTAGAGCACATAATCGATTGCAAATGCCACTAGAGAAGTGCATTGAGGTCATATGAGAGCAAGCGAATCGATTTGGAGCGATTTTCATAAAGTTTTATGTGCTTCTAAGTTATCGTGGACACAGATGAGCTAGGGTCTGCAACTACTTATAGAAACCCCAATCCAATTGGCCACATGGTAACAAGTTCCTCGGGCTAGCCAATCGGGATTGTGACGATCTGAACCGTATGATCAAATTTGGATGGTCGAAGCTCGATGATTTGAATTGAGCGATCTTGTTGCATATGCTTATAATTTAGCGACCTTGATGTCGACAATTTGAAAGATGACGATTGGAATTTAATGACCTACTAGAAAGATGCCAATTAGGATGTGCGCGATTTGGATGTGTGCAATCTAAATTAGGTGATCTTAATGAGACGAGTAGACTACACAATTGGGACTGTGCGATCTTGTGTATTAGAACGAGAAAAAATTGGGACAAATAGTTTAGCTATCATAACATAACAAGGATAAAAGAGTTGTCTTCATAATCGAGGAGTTAAGAAATCTTGTTAAGCTATCAGGGAGTTTCTTGATGTGACTTGCTTGTGAAAACTACGAAGGGAAAACACATGGTGGATTCATTTACCTTTCTTGCATAAGGATTGTTCTAGTCAGATTGAGAGGAGCTGATGGAATAACTAAATGTTGGGGCATTATGGTATGAGCCCCTAAGTGAGTTGCTCTACCCTTATTGTGATTCCACTACCATAGATAGAGGGGTAGGAGTCTCATAGCTGGTATCAAAGCCGAGTCAGGTTTAGATGGTGTTTAGATGTATTTTTATCATATGGTGCATTGCCTGAAACTAAAACTCACAATATTTTACTTGGTTTCTCTTTCAGATGGAGCAACAGTTAGCTATCTACAAAAAAGGGCATGATATCCTTTGCATTCGAGCACCTTCTCTCTTTGGCTCATTATGCAGATAGAGTTTGCCCTGGATCGATACTTTAAGACCCTTTACTTTCCAATCGCTAATAAGTGGTACTTGGGATTGTGGATCATGGGTACCTAAACCAAGACTATCTGAGATGAGAAGATATGAAGGCTTATCTTCATCAAAGGTTTTGTCCCCCTGGATTTTAAGAAGAGAAGATGAATGAGTTTCTAGAGCTATCTCAGGTAGGCAAATCAATTGAGGCATATTATGAGTCTTATGCAAGCCTAGTCTAATATGGTCCGATGATGATGGATGATGAGACACCCTTCTCCATCATTTTGTGAGAAGATTGGATCCTCCCTTAGTAAAGAATACAAATCTCTCATCTATAAAACCAAAGGAGTTAGACTGGTTGAGGATTTTACGTAAGCCTTTCCTAAAGAGACTACCCATCAAAAGCCCTTTTTGCCCCTCCCTCGAAAAGAGCTCCATCTTAATTCTTGCATGTCAAAGTCAAAGAGAAACAAGGGACCTGATTAGAGCAGAAGCTAGTGGACCTAGTGGACACAATTTTTTCCCTAGATTTTTAATCCCAAGCGTAAGTGTTTTGGATGCCAACAACCAAGACATTTAATGATGATTGTCCAAATGCACCTATTGTTGTTGTTGTCACCTATTTGACTCCTCCTACTCTAAGATCTCATTTACATAGGCTTACAATGTTATTCCATAGTAATCAAGGACCTTCGCCTTAGAACTGGAGAAATAAAAGGAGGCCAATTCCATAGCCTCTAATGCTATTATAGTACCTAACTTGGAGGAAGAATAAAGAGGCATAATTCATGCCGTGGTTGAGCACTAAGGTCAGAATTAGCAATTCTCAGTAATTTAGACCTCGGCCAATTTTCAAGGTAAAGATTTTAAACTTTTAGTTGATTCAAGTAGTAGCACTCATTCTTTCACTAAGATGCTTCCGTAAGTTAGTAATCGACCAGAAGTAGGATAAACATATGCAAGTGGAATTGGCTAGTGGAAAAGTTCTTTTCACATGCCATGAGATGGATGTAATTCAGTTCTCCTTGGATAGGAACCTAACCAAATGCAAGTTCATAGTCTTATCCTTAGGAGTGTACAATGGGATCCTTGGTGTTATAGCTCTTTTCCGTACATCTAAAATCCCCACCTCTAGCCTAGGATATGTTCACATTTTACCCAATCATATTCTAGCCCGACCTTTGAATACAAGACTTTGTCTCATGATCTAACCTTAGAGAGTGGTATAGAACCACCTCCTTCATTACACAAGACACTAGCTTGGAAGCAGTCCAAGAGTCCTTCCCAACGGAAGAGACGAGATTAGTGTTATAGGGTATAAATCCTATAGAGCTTCTGTTACTCCTTTTTCGTAGACTTTTTGTAATCCCCACCCTAGCTTAGATATTTCACATTATATATGGCTAGAAGCCTACCCTTGTAATAATGAAAGCCAACCATATGTCTTGTATAAAGAGAACATGTTTTGAGTACCCCAGAAGTGTGGACGGTCGAGAAAAGCCCACATGTACATAAGTGTGGGTGGTCGGGCAAAGCCCATATGTACATAAGTGTGGGTGGTCGGGAAAAGCCCACATGTACATAAGTGACTTATGAGGGTGTGTAAGGTCACTTTTGGTAATATAATCTACTATTGAGCTCAACTTGGGAGCTCCTTTCTTTTTACTTATCTTGTTTGCTATAGATTCTTGCATGCTTTCCATGTTTATGTATGATTAAGGATATGGAGTCTTGTAGAGTATGATTGCTTACATGTGTGTGTGTACATAAGGTGAGCATACTTGCTTGATTCTTGCTTGAGAATAGCTAGATGTGGAGTGTGTGAGTGAGAGTAGATATATGTGTGTGTGTGTGTGTGTGTGTGTGTGTATATGTATGTATGTATGTATGTATATCTATATATCTATATATATATATGTATATATGTATATATATATATATATATATATATATATATATATATATGTATATATATAGATATATATATGTATATATATATATCTATATATCTATATATATATGTGTGTGTGTGTGTGTGTGTGTGTGTGTGTGTGTGTGTGTGTGTGTATGTATATATATATATATATGTATATGTATATATATATATATATGTATATGTATATGCATATATGTATATATGTATATGTATATATGTATATATATATATATGTATGTATATGTATATATGTATATGTATATATGTATATATGTATATATATATATATATATATATAGATAGAGAGAGAGAGAGAGAGAGAGAGAGAGAGATTAGAGAGGAAGCTTGCAAGCTTCTCCCTCTTGTGTGATTGGATATTACAGTCCAAGCATTGGATTGGTAGAGCTTAAGGGCTTGACCACCCTTGAGGTCTCCATTCTGGTATCAAGCCATCCACTATCACAACTCTAGACAGTTTGTACTCCTTGGTGTTGAGACATGCTTGTTCTCTACACAATAGGCACTACTAGGGAGTAGAACTAGTGCTAGAGTGGAATAAAGATACTTTATTGATCCATTATTTGTTTTTTCTTTCCCATGAGTTACAAAACTTATGATATAGTGACTGTGTGTTGAGTTGAGGGTGTGATTGAGTGATTAAAGATACTTATGGTATAGTGACTGTGTGTTGAGTTGAGGGTGTGATTGAGTGATTAAGGAGTGAAGTATGTTTGATTAAGCTTTTCATAACATATAACCCTTCTTTTGTGTTCTTTTTTTTTGTTTTTGCGTCATTGGTGAAGATGGATGATTGAGTTGAGCTCCCCCTTGCAAGATTGAGGCTAGCAATCTTGCTTATTAGGCTTTTCCATTGACATCATGAGCATTAGATTAGGTTAGATAGGCCAATTAGGCTAAATTAAGAAATTTTCTACTTGTCCAAAGGCCAAAAATTGGCCCATAGTTTCAATTAATTCATAATAATTATTTATTTGGATGTTTATATGGTAGAATAACCATTTTGGAACCATTGATAAGTTAGGTACCAAGCAAAAAACCAAGAAAAAACCCAAGAAAAAGTAAGGAAACAACTCACTTGTAAAGTGGAATTGTTTCCCAGTTGGATCCTTTCAATCTTGAATGACTCGATCCAACCCCTGGAGTTGGGTCATTGTGACAAGGCTTGACCAAGCTGGCATGATCATTGATGTGACAAATTGAATTAGGTTAATGATCGTGCTGAGTTATGGTAGAGTGATTGTGTGTTGAGTTGAGGGGTGTGATTGAGTGATTAAGGAGTGAAGTATGTGTGATTTGATTAAGCTTTTCCTAACATATAACCCTTCTTAAATTGTGTGTTTTTTTTTGTTTTTGCTTCATTGGTGAAGATGGATGATTGAGTTGAGCTCCCACCTTGCAAGATTGAGGCTAGCAATCTTGCTTGTTAGGGTTTTCCATTGATATCATAAGCATTAGATTACCTCCCTATGAGTTGACTCTGCTGCTTCAAGGTGTGCCTTTATGCTTTGCACTTGTGTATTTGCATCCTTCAGCTGCTTCTAGAGGGTGGCATTCCTATCATGTAACATGTGTGTCGTTAGTAAGTGGCAACGCCATACTTTTTGCTCTTGTTCCCAGTTTGCACTTGACTCAGCTTCCAATTCTTTATGTGGATCATGAAGGAGCACTTCTAGGCCTTCCATTGTTTCCTGGATGAATTGTTGATAATCCATGTCTTGGAAGGAGGGCTAGGGCAGTTTCTCTTCATCTTCCAACTTCCTTCTTTTGCTTGGGCTAGAAGGCTCCAGCGTTCGTTGTCTTTTACTTGACTCTAGGAGAGCCTCCAGGTCATGTACTAGGATTGTTGCTTCTTCTACTTCTCATCCCTCCGCAGCTTGGTTTCTCATTGCTTGTTCCTCAGTTGCCTCTATTGGTGTATCTGCTAGGCTTGAATCTTTGAGAGGATAGAGGTCTTTAAAAATAAGCTTTGCTGGGCTTGCTGCTAGAGGGGTGAGTTGTTGCTGGGGTTCCTACACAGTAGGGCCAAGTATATTTTCTTGAAGGGCCTCTTGGTACGTGTGGATTTCTGTTGCCACCGCCTCTTCCAGTTGTTGTGATTCGACTGCTACATCAACGAGTAAGCCTCTCATCTTTTTATCTGTTTTCTTTCTTCTATCTTTTTTGATCTGCTTTATAAGATCTTGGGTCTCCATCAATACTGCTTGCCCTTCCTCTACCTTGCCAGTTGATTCTTTAGGTTGGTCGGGTATGCGTGCTAGCTGCATGTGCTCTTCAGGTTCATGCTCTTTCGTAGGCCTCTTTGCTACATGGTTAAGTACTTGTGTGAGGAGCTATGGATTGCTGATCTTCGATTGATGGGCCTTCAAGTAATTTTCCATCTCTTTATGCAGATAAAAGTCCCAATCCTCCTCCTTTTCTTCATAAGCCTTGGCGATCCTGTTTAAGCCCACTCTGTTGTATCTATCTATAGGCTTTATTTGCATCATGAGGGACATCGCTCTGCATGCTTTTTTGGTAGCTTCATCTTGGATATTGTCGTATTCTGCTCCATTGGAATTATAAGCATCTTTCTTGAGCATATCATTTATGGGCATCATACCAATGTTATGCTTGTGGGCTTTCATTGCAGCTAGGAGTTGTAAGGCATCTCTAATTAAGTCCTCTGTATGATGAGGAGCTGTTCTGTGGTGCCATCAGCCTTTGTAATCTTTCCTCTCTTTGTTTGCTTGTTGTATGTCTTCAGGTACTCCGCAGCACAGAGGTCTGTGTGAGTGTCGATTGTGCGGGGAAGTACCTCTGCCATTCGACTCCGAGGCCTACTTTGTCGAGTTTGGCCTTTACTGCCACATCTTCTAATAAGTGGAGACACTCTGGGCTGTGGCACTGGAGAGTCACCTTCCCGTGGGGTGTGATGATTTTCTTCCGGATGAGGGTGCCCCTTGGAATGATTGGGTGTAAGGGCCCAAGTAATTTATCTTCAGCTTACTTGATCCTTGTTGTCGGTGGCTAGCTGGGCACCCCATAGCACTGCTTGCTTGAGTTGTGGATGGTTGCTCTTGCAGACTTTAGATTCCGAGACCGTCGACATCTGTATCAGGCATATATAATTAGTCGAATGAGTGGTGGGTAATTGCCTCTTTCTTTTTCTGTTTCTTTCTTTTTTCTTTTTTCTTTTTTCTTTTCTTTTTGGGTTAGTAATTTAGTGGGAGTAGGTTAGTTTGGATGAAGAGAATATTAGTGTATTAGTATTTTAGTGATTAGTTACTATTGGTGAAACTGCAGGATTATGATGTGAAAAACTGAGGCGTGAATATGCAGACGTCAACATTTACACGCGAAACAATATGACGTGAAACACATCCACATGAATATGCAGAAGTGAAAAACATACGCGTGAAACAGTGGGACATGAATCACCATGATGTGATTGTGCAGACGTGAAATAGTGGGGTGTGAAACACTTGAACGTGAGACTGTGCGATGTGAAACATATCCACATGAAATAATGGGAGGTGAATCTGCAGACGTGAAACTATAATTGTGAAATAGTGGGACGTGAAACACTTGGACGTGATTGTTGCGATGTGAAACACATCCATGTGAATTAGTGTGACGTGAATCTGTAGATGTGAAACAGTGGGACGTGAAACACTTGGACGTGATTGTGCAGACGTGAATCTACAGACGTGAAACTGTAAGGGCTGACATGGTCCGTGAATTGGAGTTTTTATTATATTGAAAGATGACATGTTTTGATGCATGCAATTGATTCATATCAAACACAAGATGACAGTCATCATTCATTCAATTGATTCATTTCAAACGCAAGAGAACATGATTTGACTCATACTATCAATTAATATCATCATACAAAAGAGAAAAAAGGAAAGAAAAGAAAGGAAAAAGGTTAAGCTCCCACCTCGAAAGGGCTTGGGTAGGCGGTTTGAAGTTACACGCGAAGATGCGTGATGAATCGAAAAAAGCTCACAGATGACGAACACAGCTCTCACACGATGCAAAATGACCATGGAGAAAGAAGAAAATTTGATTTTATAACGCAGAATGAAGAAAGCCACATGTCATTGCATAATTGGCTGCCAGAATTTTTACCGTTTCACGACGTGAAACTCTTCAACTCTTTCACGGCATGAAACGCTCATCAACGGTTCACGACGTGAATGACTGTAGG
The DNA here is from genome assembly GCF_041138505.1 of Cibotium barometz. Lineage (NCBI taxonomy): Eukaryota > Viridiplantae > Streptophyta > Polypodiopsida > Cyatheales > Cibotiaceae > Cibotium > Cibotium barometz. The sequence goes on from NC_141082.1 coordinate 42,785,469, forward strand.
TGGTTCACGGTGTGAACCATTTTTCTGTAGTTTCACGTGGAGTGCATAAGATCAAATTTTTTTCTTACTGTGCTCAAACACTCACACATGCATATGATGATGCATTGCTTACCTTGTCCCTTTGCTATCACCATGAAAACCAAGGGTTCACCTAGGTACTTTTGGGCATTTGCTAATGTAGTCTTTTTAGCTCTATGTGTGGGAGCTCCTTATTGTTCCTTCCACCCAACTAAACAATTCTGTTACTGTGTCTGGTTGTGGATGGCTTCCATTTGGAACCCCTTTGCTTCTATCTTCACACTTCTTGTTCAATTCTATAGTCAGAGTAGGTATTGTTGTTGCCTTGGTCATTCTCAATTCAGTTGACTGAATTTTCTTTCTCCTCCACACAAGAGCAGGTGTGGTGCTGGCTCGATTGGGAAGTTGATGCTGTTAAGCCATCACATCTCTTTGTTTGTTGACTCGAACCGTTTGTGGTTTTGGCCATGGACTTGGGTTTGGGTATCCATATTGCTGCGTTGCCTTGATAGTAGCCTTGTGCTCGTAGTAGGTCCTTTCGGACCCATTGCTGACGAAATTCATGAAGCCTCTTCAAATGCTTGGAGTTCTACCACTTGGTAGGTGTTGGCAATGCCGAACTTTTGAATTGTGTTATCCCCTAAATCCTCTCATTACTCATTGTGTCCTTCCTATCTGGTTAATGTTTAAGTTGATTCTTGAGCACCCATTTATGTGTACCCTTGTATGTTGGGTATTGTGTAGGCAAACTCAGTAGAATGGGTGCAAGTTCTGTTTGAGGTGTTGCCTCTGCATTGATTTGCTGCCCTTGGTTTGCTGAGGTCCATAAAGGTACGGACATTACTTTCTCACCTATGCTCAACGATGATGTTCTTTCTTCCCATTGGATATTGCATTTGTTGGTATAGATCCACGATCGTCCTAGGATCATCTCTTCCTCCATTGTACCTGCAGGCCTCACAAACAACTTTCCGACCAAGGAATTATTACTCATGAAAATATTAACATTTAAATACCCCTCAGCCTTTGTGGTTGTCAGGTGCACACTATGAACTTGCGCACCGTGGGTTCAAGGTGTGGTTTTTCTAAGGCTATCCAAGTATCATAAGAGATCAAGTTATGACTTGACCCTGTATCTATTAATGCAATTATGATTTAGATCCATAAATTGGATTTAGATCTATTGATAGTTAATCTATCATAAGTGTATTACTAAGTCTTATGCTTTTTAGAATTATTAAAAATTATCAGTAATAGCAGGCGGAGCTATGGCAAAATTTTTAAAAATTCACACATAAATCATTTTTATGCATAATGTGAAAAGAGGACTTCCTACCATATTCTAGGATTAGTCATCGTATGTTAAATGAATAATTCTCATCATATCCATAGAAAATTAAATTTTTTTAATGTTTATACATAAATAGTTAATTAGAGAAAAAGAGAAATTTTTAGTAATTTTATTTTTATGATAAAAGAGGAATTCCCATGATAATGGAGATCCATGTATTCCAATGGAGAAAGAGAAAATTTAGAATATTAAAATAATGGATATTTTATTTAAAGTTAAAGAAGAATTTTAGATAATTTATTTGATGCATGAATAAATTTAAATGATGAAAAAGGAATTCAATCATTTAAATGGAAAAAGTGGAATTCTTGTCATATTAGGATCAACAGAGATTTTTATTTAATTTTTAAGAGAAATTTTAGTTAAAATTATTTTATACATGAATAAATTTAAATGATGAAAGAGGAATTCCCATCATATTTGGAATTCAATCATTTAAATGGTAAAAGTGGAATTCTTGGTATATTTGGAATATTGAATATTTTTATTTATTTAGTGATGAATTTTAGATAGATATATTTTATGATAAAAGAGGAATTCCCACGACATTTGGATTGTACTCATTAAATGAGAAAAAGAGGAATCTTAAGCTTATTTAAAAAAATGGATAATTGTATTTAATGAAAAGAAGAATTTTTATGATATTTAAGTAGAGAAAGATTTGAATTAATTTTTAATGACAAAAGAAGAATTTTTTGCCATAATTCCACCTAGGGAATTAAGGTTGAGAAATTAAATGGTAGAAAGAATATCTTTAGATATTTGATGTGGTTAAATCACTAAATTAGTATTTACCCAAAAATAGATGTTTATCTAAAGAAAATCCTTGTTGGAACTAAACCGAATGATTTTGGTTAGACTACGAGAGGGACGGACAGTAAACCTACTTTTCCATCTCTCGATCTGAATCAAGCAAAAACTTTGTGACTAATTCCAGTTCCCAAATACAAAGAATAGACTACTGTTGAATTAAACTAGTTTTCCTTTGACCAAAATCACCAAGAATCTAGTTGGACAATCAGTCAAATGATGGGTAGATTACCTTGATGAGAGATCAAGGTAATCTACCCATTATGAAATTGGGAATTACCTTGATAATGAGATCAAGGATTCTCATTATGAAATTGGGAATTAAGGAAAAAGGGGTTTTGTGGAACCAATCTCAAACTGGGAATTTTACTTGCATAGAACCTCTGTTTTTTATTTAAAGGACTGTTTTACGCCAGAATGCTAGAGGAAGCATTTGGCATGTGTTTTACTAAGAGGAGGTTCGTTTTGCAATAGGTGGCGGGGAGTGGTCGATGGACGTCACTCGCGGGTAAGGCCTGCCGAGGTCTTGACCAGCCTCGGTACGGTTAAAATGGTGCGCTTTCGGTACGATGGGCAAGGACCGACGAAGCGGTCCTTGAGTGAAGCGCTATGACACCTAAGAAGGATCCTAGAGAGTTTTGACCAGGTGATGCACGGGCTCGCGGTTGCTAGGACACCCATGCGTGCATCGAGGAAGATTCGAATGGACTAAAAGGAAAGATTTTTGTGAATCAAATTTTGATATTGGATCTCGTTGGTTGGCCAGATGGTCTTCAACAAAGAGTCCAGAGGACACATTTTGTAATACAATGGACTCAGAATTTTGGAGAATGATGATCAATAATATTATGAGTTTCATTGAAGGATTGTTTTAAAGACAGTCGAATCTGTTATAAATGGCAATTTCATATCGGGTGTGTATGTGGTATGCCTACTTTAAATTTTGCTTGAAAACTGGCTAGGGGGCCTGGGAACTCTTTTCCTCGGTACCCGGGCAAAACACAACCAAATCTTTATAAAAGCATTATGCATAAAAATAAGATATGTATTATTTTCTAAAAAATTTACCATAGCTTCGCTACTATTACTGAGGCTGGATCAGAGGGTTCCTACGATACCATTAAGATAGGATTAGTTGCGTTAGTTAGATTAAGTCCTAAAAGAAGACCCTTGTTCTATGGGAGGGAATCAGCGGTGGCTATGCCTCATTAAAGGAGGAAAAAAGCGGTGATTCTATGGAACAAGTGCATGTCTCTTCTTTGATCTAACCATGTGACTTCAGGTTCGGTCGGATTAGTTTGAATAATTAAGACTGACTCGTTAGATTAATTTCCCCATTAGAAGACTTTCCCATGGCGGAATCTCCTGTGCCTTCCAAGAGGCGAGGGAAGTTTTTTCGAGCTCGGTTTCCGAGGAACCGCCGGGCTAGTCTCTTGTCCGGACATCCCCGGGCGAGGCCCCGAGTGTGGATCCTCGCCCCACGTGAGAGGCTGACACAGCTTCCGTCGCTTGTGCCCTCGGAGAGGGGGCACCCCACGGAGGAGGGTGTGGGGGTCTCACAGCTGGTATCAGAGCTTTGTTGACAGCTAATAAGGAGAAATGAATTCGTATAAAAAATTGATAATAAGAACACAAAAAGAGCTTTTACATATTGTAATTTCATTCTGTAAGCTTCATAAACGAAGAATTTTAATCAAAGAATTTGGTTTTATAGATGGAAGTTCCACACTTATCTGGTGTTCCCAACCTCACCCAGTCCACAAGACATGACCGCGTTCACCTTCGAGCATCTCATCTCTTCCGCTACAACTCGAACGTGCCGAGCTAGACTCGTAGGCCATTTTGAGGATCTATATTTTCCTGACCCAACGGAGAGACGACAGCACAAGTGGTTTGCAGGGCAGTATGTCCACGCCTTTTGCAACCAGCGTGCGATGCTGAGGCAGAATCTCTCATTAACCATGATTCTGATGAAGCTGAAAGTGATACATGGTGTTATTTTATGTCACTCAACACCTCAAAATTTTAGACTTTCCTGCCAAATCTACAGACTCCTTAGTCGCTTTATTCCTAAGGAGAAGATAGTAGCTCCCTTGGCAGTAAGGGAACATTTGTATCAGGGCATGTCTATAGCCCAATACCATCGTCTTATGCATCTCCCGAGGAGATTTTTGACTTCTGGAGCCGATCTGCTCTATGTACATATTGTAACTTTTATATAAATAAAGAGATGTTTTGTGGAGAAAAATTCCATGTTTTATAAGTGATTGTTTATGGATGAACTGATAAAGCAAAATCTGTTACCGGACATATGTCATAGATCTCCAACAATAAGATCATTTATCTTGTTTAAGAAATTATTTTTTAAACCTCTTAAGTCTTAGGATCTCGTGGATGATATCAAAATAGAAAATTATTAATATATCCATTTCGACAGAATTATAGGCGAGGAATTCGTGGCCGTCAGCCAAACCCTCTCTCTTCTGATGAAGAAGAGCTTAACCCCGACGTTCACAAGGCTCTTCATAGAACTCAGCTAGGACCCTTCAAAGGAGAAGGGGAGAACCTAGGCGAGGCTGTGGAGAAGTGGGTGGAAGCTATGGAAGCGTATTTTGACGTCACAGGCTACAATGAGCAGAGCAAAATGGCTCTTGCCAGGCTGAAAATTGTGGAAATAGCTAGGGTGGCAAGGAGGAACCATTGTGACACCAACCATCTGGATAGGAATACCCAGTTTTGGAACGATCTTAAAACCTATTTGAGGAATAGATTTTGTCCCCCGGGTTCTTAGAAACCAAAATGAATGAATTTTTAGAGCTAAACCAGGGGAGCAAAACATCGAAGAATATCTCCATGCATTTGCTCTTCTATTCAAGTATTCACCACCTCTAGCCGAAGAGCAACTTATGGCCAGGTTCATTCGGGGAATGAACAAACCCTTAGACACGTTGATCAAGAATGCCAAGCCAGTGTCCATGGTAGAAGCTGTCAGAATGGCGAAGGACTTTGCCAAAGCATTCATCGTGAAAGTCCCGCCAAAGCCAGCTCCCTCATCCTTCGAGAGATTCCAGACACCAGTAAGTTCTTCCAACCTTTCGCCTCCAAAGAGACACCAAGGTCCCAACAACCAGAATGTGGAGACGGGAAGTTTCAGGAATGAAGGAAGACCTTTCCTTTGAAGTTCTTTCTCAGGAACTCCGGCTCTCTCAAGAATGCAAAAGGGAAGATCTTCAAAGCGAGAATAGATGCTTCGGATGTCAGGGGTTTGGGCACCAGCTCAAGGATTGCCCATCTCCTTCCATGGGCCAAGGAAGCCAAGGTCCCAGAATTTAGAGATAGACTCCTTCATATCAGTCCAATCAGGGTCCCCCCCGCGCCAAAATCAGGGCAACCCCAGAAGAGTGCCAGCTCAGCTTGTAGCCTCCATGAAAAGGAGTCTCCGAACTCCCTCCAAGAATTGGAATAACCAAAGAGAGAGTTCCACCTCAGACTGCAGCAGCTAGAGTAGTCACTATAGCTGAAGAAGTGGAGGAAGAAAAAGGACAGATCTATGCAGCAATAGAGCATCAGGGGAATAACCGTCAATTTTTAGTCCTCCAGACTCCAGTAGAGTATCAAGGTAAGCAATTCAAGCTTTTGATTGATTCAGGCAGCACTTATTCTTTTATTTCCCCAAGATGTCTACGTAAATTAGTCTTAAATCAAAAATCAGGGAAACCTATGCAAGTGGAAAGATTCTTTTCACACACCTTGAGACAGACCTTATTCAGTTTTTAGCCTAGATGGGAACGCAACAGAGTGCTAATCAGAGTCCTACCCTTGGGAATCTATGATGGAATCCTTGGAATGGATTGGCTCCAAAAGAATCAAGCTGACATTCATTGTCACAAAGAAACCATCTCTTTCCTTGCCTTCATGGGAATAAAGTTCAAGGAACTGGAATTTCTGGATCCCCAGTGCTACAATTAGTCAAGGCTTCCAAATTATTAAAGGGCTCATGAAAGAGGAAAGCTATTTATGTCGTTAAGATGAATCTAGTAGACATAAAATGCAAGGCTAAAGAACCAGAGTGGTTAAGTGAGTATGCAGATGTGTTTCCTGAAGAGCTGACTGAGATGCCTCCATCTCGCAAAGTAGATCATGAGATCGAGTTAACCCCCGGAGCTCAGCCAGTGGCTCAGCGTGCATACAAAATGCTAGTCCCTGAAGCCATAGAACTTAAGGAGCAGTTAAGACAACTGTTAGTGCAGGGATTCGTCAAACCTAGTGTCTCACCTTGGGGTGCACCCGTTCTCTTTCCAAAGAAGAAAGATGGAACATTAAGACTCTGTATTGACTACAGAGGATTGAATCAATTAAAAATTAAAAATAAGTATCCTATTCCTAGGATTGATGAACTTCTAGATCGGTTAAGTGGGACCCAAATGTTCACAAAGATAGATCTCAAATCCGGGTACTACCAGATCAGAATCAAGGAATAAGACATCCCAAAGACAACATTCAATACTCGCTATGGGCATTATGAGTTCACAGTCATACCGTTTGGATTTCCTAATGCCCCAGCAACATTTAATCATCTTATGCAGGATATTCTCAAAGAATATGTGGATGATTTTGTTCTTATCTTCTTTAGTATACTCAAAGAATGCTGCAGATCATGAAGATCATGTGCGCAAGGTCCTGGAAATCCTAAGGAAACACCAACTCTTTGCAAAAAAGAGCAAGTGTTCTTTCTCTGTTGACCAGGTGGAATACTTGGGATTCATAGTGTCAAAAGATGGGATTTATCCTGACCCCGCAAAGATCCAAGCAGTCGTAGAATGGTCAGAACCCACCAAGACAGTAAAGGAAGTCAAAGGATTAGAGTGCACTTTTTCAGTGGACTGCAATGTGTCAGAGTGCCTTTGATAAGCTGAAGACAGCCTTAGTAACCAACCCTGTCCTAAAGTTGCCAGATTTTACCAAACCCTTTGAGGTAGTTAGTGATGCCAGTGGGTTTGCCTAAGGCAGTGCTCTTATGTAGGAAGGTCATGCAGTGGCCTATGAATCCAGAAAACTCAGAACACACATGAGAGAAATTATGCCGTCCATGACTTGGCGTTACTCTCAGTAGTTTATGCTCTGAAGTTGTGGAGACATTATCTTTTGGGACAAAGGTTCACCTTGATGTGACAGATCATCAAAGTCTAAAGTGGATCTTCACCCAAAGGGATCTCAACATGCGTCAAAGGAGATGGATGCAGACCCTGTAGGAATTCGATTTTGAAATTAAGTATCGATCGGGTAAAGAAAATGTTGTGGCAAATGCGCTCAGCAAAAAAGCCTCCTTGCTTGCAATTACAGTGGTGTCAAATCCATTGATCAGTGAAGCAAAGGAGAAAATCATGCAGAACAAATTCTTTGCCCCTATTGCTACCCTTCTAATACAGGAAAGCAAGACTCCTCAAGAAATGAGTGGAGTTCTTGGGTACAAATTGGATGAAGGATGCATGTATTATAATAATCGGTTATGTATCCCCAATGATGAGGGAATAAAGGAAAGAATTCTGAGAGAAGCCCATGAAAGCGTGATAGTAGCTAGACATCCAGGGTTTATAAAAACCTATATGTCTGTGAAGAAAAGCTTCTTCTGGTGGCCATGACTCAAAAAGGATGTACTTGATCATGTGCAGAAATGCTTAATGTGTCAGAGTCAAGGTGAAGAGAGTCAAGATGCTAGGGAAACTGCAGCCTCCTCTAGACATTCCACAGATGAAGTGGGAATGTATCCGTGTGGGCCTTGTCACTAGATTACCTTCAATGCAATCAGGTTACAACTCTATTTTTGTGGTAGTTGATAGGCTAACCAAAGTTGCCCATCTAATTCCAGTGAAAGAAACATACACTGCAGTGGATGTTGCCAGAGTTTTCCTTAAATAGATCTTCAGATTGCATGGCTTACCCAAGAGGATAGTAAGTGACAGAGATCCCAAATTCACATCAAAATTCTGGACTGTATTCTTTGAAGCAGTAGGAACTTTCTTGGATCTCAGCACAGCCTATCACCCCAAACAGATGGCCAGACTAAAAGAGTGAATCAGGTAATAAAAGATATCCTTCGGTCATGCTGCGGCGGCAAGGAACCCAAGAAGTGGTTAAGCCATTTGCATCTGGTCGAATTTGTTTACAATGCTTCTTATCATCGAAGTATTGCGATGAGTCCTTTCAAAGCTTTGTATGGACAAGATTGCCTTACACCGTTGACTTGGTCTCACCCATTGATCAGAGTCGAGATGTCCAGACAAATGCTTGATGACATGGACCAGAAGATGCAATCAATCCGTAAAGATATAAAGGCAGCCCAAGATAGGCAAAAGCAATATGCAAATAAAAAGAGATCAGAGAGAGAGTTTGAAGAATCAGATATGGTCTTCATTCGAGTACGACCAAAAAGAAGTTCCTTATCCTTAGGGAAGTACAACTCTCTCCCAGATACTGTGGGCCATATGCTGTTAATAAAGAAAGTGGGCGATCTAGCCTACAAACTTCTTCTGCCTCTCCATCTCAAGGTACATAATGTATTCCACGTCAGTTTGCTTAAGAAAAATGTACCCAGCCTGAGTCACATGCTTGATGATGAACAATTGATCTCTCCGACTCAAGGCCAGATGGTACTCCAACCTAAGAAAATCCTTGATGTTCGGGAGAAGAATTTCAGAAGCAGAGTCCTCATAGAATTTTTAGTAAAGTGGAAGTTCTTCCCTCTAGAAGACGCCACGTGGGAGAAAGAAGAAGAGTTGGTGAAAGATTACTCCCACTTTGCAAGATGAGGACATCTCGTGTTTTTCAAGTGGGAGAAGATGTAAGATTCCTCTTGAGCTTGAATAACGAATAGGCTCTACTTCAATCCCTTGTAATCATACCCTATTTCTAAATACAAGAAAATATTATTTTTCCTTGTTTTTGCCTAGTGAGATAAAAAATTCTAGAGCGTGGTAATTCAATATTGAGATATTTTTGGATAAACAAATTCTCCTGATATCAAAAATATGTTTCCTTGAAATAGAAAATCAAAATAAATTTTTTAAGGTGCATTAGAAATCAATTAAAAATGATTTAAAAGACCTTAGCCTAAGGGTCAAGATTTTTTGAAAATTTTGGATTATGGTCCAATTAAGGTTCTTATGGGCCAATAAGATTAATCCAAGTGTTGGGATGAGATAAATCCAATGAATAAAAGAAAATATCCAAAAATGAGTAAATGCCCACATAAGATGAAGAGTTGAATGAGTACAAGGTTTATTAGATAAAAACTATGAGATATTACTAAAGATTTAAGATATTTTGGAGTAATCATACAATTTCGACACCTTGGTAAGGAAAGGGGGAGACTTCAAGGAGGTGACTATTTCACTCATAGGAATGAGTTTTAAATTCAAAAATATTAAGATATTTTTATCTCTCCTCTCTCCTGGATCAAACTGGATCAAAAAGAGAGCTAAACTGGTCCAAATCTTGTCCAAATTCAACCAAACTGAAGCTGGAAAATTCTAGAACTTAGTTGGACTCAGTTAGTGGCCTCCCTCACCTATAAAATGACCCTCATTCTTTTGTATTCTCATCTATGAACTAGACCATGCCAGTATTACATTAGAATAAGCATATTTTCTATTATCCCCTAAAAGTCCTCTACATTTTGGAGAGATTGGAGCTTCTCTCTCTCTTCAACCTTCCTTGGAGCTTTCCTCCTAACATACTAACCAATTGATTGGTTGGGGGCCTCTTCTTAGAATAGAGAAGCAAGCAAAACAAGAGGTAAGATGTGACTTTATGGTTTTTTCTTTAGTATTCTAAATGTTTTTCACTTCTCAACCCCTCTCAAGCTTGAGAAGTATTCAAATGAATGGTTTTTTCAATGCAAATGAAGCTCTCGAATGAATTCTAATGATTAATCATCACAAAAAGTTTACATTTATGCTTAATTAGGATGTTTTTTTTAGGTATATCTGTCTCTCCCCCAAAGAATGGTCATTCCTATGACCAATTCTATATTCAAATGATGCTTCTCATGGAGCAATTCTCAATTCTAAAATCAAACTCTATTCTAGTCAAGCTAGAGGCTAAAGTAATGGCTTTTTAATGCTTTTATGTTGCATAAACTATGATACAATTATGATTTAGATCCATAAATTGGATTTAGATCTATTGATAGTTAATCTATCATAAGTGTATTACTAAGTCTTATGCTTTTCATAATTATTAAAAATTATCAGTAATAGCAGGCGGAGCTATGGCAAAAAAAATTCACACATAAATCATTTTTATGCATAATGTGAAAAGAGGACTTCCTACCATATTCTAGGATTAGTCATCCTATGTTAAATAAATAATTCTCATCATATCCATAGAAAATTAAATTTTTTAATGTTTATACATAAATAGTTAATTAGAGAAAAAGAGAAATTTTTAGTAATTTCATTTTTATGATAAAAGAGGAATTCCCATGATAATGGAGATCCATGTATTCCAATGGAGAAAGAGAAAATTTAGAATATTAAAATAATGGATATTTTATTTAAAATTAACGAAGAATTTTAGATAAATTATTTTATGCATGAATAAATTTAAATGATGAAAGAGAAATTCAATCATTTAAATGGAAAAAGCAAAATTCTTGTCATATTAGGATTAATGGAGATTTTTATTTAAATTTTAAGAGAAATTTTAGTTAAAATTATTTTATACATGAATAAATTTAAATGATAAAAGAGAAATTTCCATCATATTTGGAATTCAATCATTTAAAATTTTTGTGAATCAAATTTTGATATTGGATCTCGTTGGTTGGCTAGCTGGTCTTCAACCGGAGAGTCCAAAGGACACATTTTATAATACAATGGACTCAAAATTTTGGAGGATGATGATCAGTAATATTATGATTTTCATTGAAGGATTGTTTTAAAAACAGTCGATTCTGATATAAATGGCAATTTCATATCGGGTGTGTACGTGGTATGCCTACTTTAAATTTTTCTTGAAAACCGGCTAGGGGGCATGGGAACTCTTTTCCTCAGTACCTGGGCAAAACACAACCAAATCTTTATAAAGGAATCCCACCAATACAGTGGTCGGCGGGTGGTTGGCTAATAACCCATGGGTCGATTAGGCTAGATCGGAGGATTCCTGCGATACCATTAAGATAGGATTAGTTGCGTTAGTTAGTTTAAGTCCTGAGAGGACCCTTGTTCTGTGGGAGAGGGAGAAAAAAAATCCAGTCTTGGATGTGTAGTCCATAGCATCGCATTGGCCAAGCACCTTCAGCCTCATGCTTTGAACCTGGTAGAAGATGCTTATTAGGCAGTAAAGAGCTATGGATGCAATACGCTAGCCCCTACTTGGCTTGCCCTCCCCCACGGCCTACTGCGTGCGCCCGCACACAGGCCTGGCATCGCCTCACCACGTTTTCCATACATTTTTCGAGTATTTGGAATGTTTTGCTTGCACCGGAGGTGGTCTATCTTCTAGAAAGCAGAAGATTCATCTTCAGGCACCTTTCTCTCGGATCGGAGCATCCCGGAGTAGCAACGCTTGAAGAGGCTTGCAACGCAACACAAATCGGCAGTCGACGACAGTCACAGAGGCGACCGTAAGGGGGTGACTATTCTCTCTCCACTGCTCATTTTATTAGCGTTTTTTATAATTTTCGAGTTCTCGCATTTTTATTTGTGCAAGAATTAAAATATTTCTGCTAGGCGTAGTGTGTCCCCACCGCCTTCTACTTCTCTAGGGTTTTTAGGTCTCTTGTCCTTGGTTGCGGATTTGACCCCGACCGAATTGTCAGGCCGTATACGCCCGCCGATCCGGAGTGCGCTCGTCGATCACGCGTGATCCGCCAGCGCCCTCCTCGTCTATTGACCCCGCCTTAGGACCCAGCGAGCCCACAGCAGCCGCAGTAGCAGATGACCCCTTTATGGCCGATGAGCCAGATGACATGAACACCAACGGTCAACATGTTTCTAGCGAAGTGGTCAGACTTGCATGCGCTGCGACAGCAGCGCGTGCGACAACAGCGTAGCCGGGTGCAACCCGTAGAGGCTAGCCTCTCATTAACCAGCAAAGCGTACAAGTGGTGGATGAGTTTGACAACTCGTCCTGCCACTTGGACGGAGTAAACAATGTTTCAAAAAGAGTTTTTGTCTATTAATGAGGCGGAGAGAAGCTGGGAGTTATGGGACAAGTGCTCGATGGAGAACAAATCCCTGACTTAGTACATCTCAGACTATAGGGAGATAGTACTCAAGCTAAAGGGGATTGATGCTTTACCTTGAGTACGTAGAGCCCTTATATCCTAAAGACTTAGCAGAGGCAATTAAGTATGCGCAGATATTTTATGACATCAAGTGCCGTAGTGCGCGTGGTGGTTCGAGCAGGGCCGAGGGCAGTGAGAAGAAGAGGTCAAGCCTTAAAAGAAAAGGGTTCTGCAGTGATAAGCAGGGGGATAGGATGGACCAAGGAGGACAGGGTGGTCATTGGTCTTAAAAACCGTGACCATCCAGGAAGTGGCATCGAAGTTATGCTAGGATTAAAACCTATAAGCAAACCTGCTTATAGATTAAGCCATTCCGAGGCACAGGACGTGGAAAAATAATTGACGGAATATTTGAACAAAGGCTTTATTCGGCCTAATCAAGTCCGTGGGCATCGCCTATTCTTCTGGGTAAAGAAGAAAGACGGATCTATGTGGATGTGCATAGACTATAGGGCTCTTAATCAGATAACGATTAAGAACAAGTATCCGATGCCATGCATGGGTCGAGATACTTTACAAAAGTAGACCTGAGATCAGGGTATCATCAGGTTAGAATTAAAGTAGAAGATGTTGCGAAGACAGCATTTGAGTTTTTGGTTATGCCATTTGGGGGCTAACCAATGCTCCAGCGATGTTTATGACGCTGATGGACAGCATTTTACGTCCATATCTGGGAAAATTTGTAGTAGTTTTCCTAGATGATATTCTTATGTACAGTAAGACACAGAAAGAACACATAGAGCATTTGCGTCTAGTGTTCGAGTTGTTGCGAGAGCACAAACTATTTGCAAAGAAGAGCAAATGTGAATTTTTTGAAAAAGAAATTCACTACCTTGGCCATATTATATCTGCCGATGGTACGCGGATGGAGCCAGAAAAAGTAGAGGCTATTCTTAAATGGCCAACGGTGCTGAAGAATCTCGAGGAACTACAGATTTTTCTTGGCATGTCGGGGGTTCTACCGACAGTATGTGAAGGACTACGCAAAGATCGCAGTCCCATTGACTAACCAGTTATTACGGTCAAAAACTAAAAACATTACTTGGGGGGAAGCCCAACAGAAGAGCTTTGATAAGCTCAAGGTGACCGTAGTAGCTACACCTGTTTTGACTATTGTCGATCCAAATGAGCCGTTTGTCTTGGAAACAGACGCTAGTAATGAAGCCATTGGGGCCGTACTTATGCAAAGGGGACGCCGAATTGCATTTGAGAGTAAAAAGATAGATTGTGCACAATGTAACTACTCGGCTTACGAGCGATAGTTCATGCACTGAAAAAGTGGAGACACTATTTATATGGTACTCCTTTTGAGGTCCGGACGGACCATGAAAGTCTGAAATGGCTTTCAAGTCAAAGTGAACTGAAGGGTAGAAAAGCTCAGTGGGGGTGGGTGGAGATTCTACAGGAGTTTGACCTTCAGATACGTTACCAGAAAGGTAAGTATAACGTGGTGGCAGATGCACTTAGTCGCATGCCACCACCACAGATTAATGAACTTAGTTTCATAGTCTTCAAGAATGATTTCTTGGAGTCACTACGTGGTTTATGTGAGCATGATCCATCTTTTACAGAGGTCTGGCGCGCTGTACGCGTACGCACTTCTTCACAGACGTGACCACCTCCTTCGTTGGCACGGATCGCTAGTCCGGAGAGACTAGCCGTGTGTGCAACGGGAAGGGAAGCGAGAGTTAGTCCGGAGAGACTAGCCGTGTCTTCTAGGTATAGTTTGGAGCTAGAGAGCTTTGACGTAGGCCCTTCATCACCTTTGACTGCCACGGCTTCAAAGGGGAGTGATAAACTTCGTCGGGGGGAGAAATATGCTAATTACTCCATTGATGACGGGTACTTACTCTACAAGGGTAGAGTATGTGTACCAACTATTGGTGACTTTCGGGCCCAAATTCTTAAAGAAAGTCATGATAGTCCAAGTGCGTGTCATCCCGGGATTCAGAAGACCTATGCACTAGTAAAAAGACAGTTTTATTGGCCTAGTTTGTTTAAGAACGTCCAGACTTATGTGTTGAAATGCAATAAGTGCCAGGTCAATAAACATGAACATGGACTACTCCATCCGCTGGAGATTCCTCAGGGAAAATGGGAAAGCATTTCCATGGATTTCATTACCGGTTTACCCAAGACGAGTCGAGGGAATGACTCGGTGTGGGTGGTAGTGGACATGTTAACTAAAATGGCAAAGTTTAGAGTTGGCAAAACTCTTTATTGAACATCTCTACAAGCTATATGGCCTGCACACAGATATAGTGTCAGATAGAGAGGAAGTTCAATAGTCATTTTTGGAGGGAAGTCTTCAAAAAGTTGGATACTAATCTGAATATGAGTACGGCAGATCATCCGGAGTCTGATGGTCAAACTGAAAGAGTTAACCAAATTCTAGAGGATATGTTGCATTCTTATGTTAATAAGAAGCAATCTAATTGGGAAGAGTACTTGCCCTTATTGGAGTTTGCCTATAATAGCTCCAAACACTCAGTGTGACTGGATTTACACCATTCATGTTAATGTATGGATTCCAGCCAAGATCTTTGATGGCTATAGGCCTAGAAAAGGAGAAGATTCAATCTGTCGTGGATTTCCTTGAAGATATGAATGATATGCTCAGAGCCGCATGTGAGAGCATTCATAGCGCTCAGGATCGCGCTAAAACTTATGCGGATAAAGGATGTAGAAAGGTGACCTTTGCAGAAGGTGACTTTGTATTCCTCAAGGTTCCTACGCAGTCAGAAACCATGAAAATGGGAAAGTGTGATAAACTTTCTCCGAGATATTGTGGTCCTTTTAAAATCCTTAAGAAGATTGGGGAGGTAGCATATAAACTTGAGTTACCAGAGAGTTCTCAAGTCCATCCTATCTTCCATGTCAGTAAACTGAAGAAATGAGTTCACAAGTTAGAGAACACAGTTTCTCCAGAGATTTTGGTGGACTTGATAGAGCCACCAAAGATACCACATGAACCTGAAAATATTCTAGGGTATCATGACAGACAAACCTGACATAAAGTGTACTAGGAGGTACTTGTTAAATGGACAGACAGGGATGAGGAGGCAGCTACTTGGGAACGCCGTAGTGCAATTTCCAAGAGGTTTCCCTAGTTTGTTTTCGAGGATGAACTCTTCTTAAGGGGGGAGTAATGTCACGTAGGCTGTAATGCCTGTGACCGACGGCAGACCGGATGATTGGCCAGATGGGGGCTTTAGCATCAACGCCTCGACCGGAGCGCCGAGGACGTGGCCATCCGGGCGCATGGGCGACCAGGCTAGTGTGGACAGGAGGCCACACACTATATAGCCTGGGGGATGAGGGGCAATCCTCATTCTTCTTCTATGGCTGGGTGGTGAACCAGAGGCCGTTCCCTCCTATGGTAGCACCCGTAGTGGTGCTATATGGAGATCTAACATTAATGCTTCTTTTGGCATGATTAATGACAATTAGATGGTATGCATTGATTTTTATGATCAACTATGGTTTTCATGGATTCAAGAAGCTTCTATGCTTTTATCCATGGTTTTATAAGGATCTTTTGATCTTTTGGATAATTTCATGTGCTTTGAAGGTAGCATTTGCCTTCGTTTTTTGCACGTAATTTTAGATTATGTTCCTTGTACTCTTGTAAATATTCCAACTCGGATACCTAGTTGCTTATGTATCTAGGTGAGTTATTTTTCTACCCTAACTTTATTGTGTTTTGGGTAGTTATTATTAGAAAGACGCCAATAATTCAAAATTCTTTTCTAATGATGTACTCGGAAAGAGTTATTCCTTGATGTGGTCTCAGGAATATAGAGACAGGTTTTAGTATGTGAAAGTTTGGGATAAGGCCATCTTATTTCTTTTATATAAGATTTTATTCATATTTCTTAGACGGCATATACTAGGGAGTTTCAAATTAATAAGGTATGTATGGATGGTATCATGGTGGTATGGGATGCTAGCGATCCCTCACATATATTATCTTATGGGATAATTTGGGCTCAAGGTTGTTGCTTTGCTTACATCACTTAGCATGTTGACCTCGACATTCAAAGACAATCTCATTTTTTGACTTCACTTGAAGTTATAGTGTAGGCATTCTCCAGATAAACTACTTTTATCTATAGTCTGCATGTATTGATGAGTGTAATCTCGTCGGCATATTCATTTGTTGAAATATCTTTCTTTAGAGTTCAATGAGTTTATCTTGTTGTGCTCGGATTAAAGAAATTCGGATTCTTTCTTTAGTTCCGTCCTTTAGGTGATTTATATAATCAACCTGATGGTTTACGGATGAATATATGTGACTCATCAAGACGTTGATCTCTCTATGTTGATATGGATAACTCGGGATGTGGATAATTCTATGTACAGATGTGGGTATGTTGGGTCGCCGATGGATACCTGGTTCTTACTGTTATAATGCCATGTTTTTCTACTTTATTCTGAATGGCTTACAAAACAAGGAAACTACTTTGAGTATGAATTCCTCTGATCATTCGCAGTCTGATGGGCAAACAGAGCGTATGAATCAGATTGTAGAGGATATGCTTCATGCATATGTCTCTGGAAAAGCATCAAATTGGAAAAAATATCTTTCAATGATGGAATTTGCCTATAATAGTTTTAAACATACGGCTATTTGTTTTAGTCCGTTCATGCTTATGTATGGATATCAACCCAGGACACCTATTGATGTCGATCTTAAGGATATCGAACTTGCCTATAATAGTTTTAAACATACGGCTATTTGTTTTAGTCCGTTCATGCTTATGTATGGATATCAACCCAGGACACCTATTGATGTCGATCTTAAGGATATCGAACTTGATGCATCGAGGGATTTCTTGCGTGATATGCAGGAAATGCTGATCGAAGCTCAGGATTCTATTAGGAGTGCTCAGGATAGGGCACGGTTCTATGCTGATAGAGGACGCTCAACTTGGTCTTTTGAACCAGAAGCGTTGGTTTATTTAAATTTTTTTAAAGATTTTCTGACTTTGTCAAAAGCAAAATGCTCAAATTTATCTCCTAGATATTGTGGTCCATTTCGATTTATACATCGGATTGGCACGATTGTGTATGAACTTAATCTACCTCCACATGTTAGAGTTCACCCAATCTTTCATATCAATAGATTGAAAGGGAAACTGGGAGAGGTGAGGATAACACAGTTACTCCTCAAGAACTCGTTGAAGTCAAAGAATTATCCTATGTTCCACATGAACCTGATAATGTACTTGAATTCAGGGAAAGAAAACTTTGTAGGTGACTAATCCTCTTGAGGTTAAAATTAGGTGGAAAGATAGGGAAATAGAGGATTCGACTTGGGAGTCAGTTGAGATTGTTCTGCGCAATTCTCCTTCTTTTCATTGCAAGAGTGCAATGTTTTGAGAGAGGGGAAGTATGTTATATGCACATTATGTGTGCATATACTAGGAGGCTAACCCACATTAGGCTTGTGAGCATGGGAGCATGGGAACAAGCTCTTGTGTGGAGCATGGGTTAGGACTAACCTTAAGGGTTAAGGTTAGGGTCAGGCATCCAAGGGTCACACATGGGAGATGGAGAGTCAAGGGTCACTTGAGGGCCCTCCTATATAATAGGGGCATGGGGCACACTCAAGGGAGGCTTAGGCTATGGTCTCTTGATGTTATCTTGAGGCTAGGTTATGTTATGTTCTCTTATGTAGAGGATCATAACTACTCACCTACCATTTCACACTATAGCTACATGCTACTAGATTGGAGCTTTACCTCTTGATGGTATGAGACATCAAGGTAAAGGTATGATGTACTTTATTATAATTCATGTGTGCATCCCTTGGGCTCGGGGGTGGTCGGGTGGATGAGTTTATACCTGATTTATGCATGTTTATGCATAACAATTATCTAGAGAGATCTTAGGGTTTTAACACTTCACTTATGAATATGGTAGGGATGCATTTTCTAGGAGCTTTGCTTATGAATATGGTAGGGATGGTGGTGCCCACAATGGTAGCAAGAGATGTGCATGGGCGTATAATGTTACTTGTGTTTTAAATTATTTGAAGACAACAAAGAACAAATTGGATACAAAGCTTTAGAGGTGGTCAAGTCATAATCAGGTAAAGATCATCTAATTTTTTTTAATGTGCATATGAAATCTAAAGCTTTGAGTATTGGGAATTTGCTTGTGGCATTGATTGTTGAAGAGATTAGTGAAGGGAAATGTTATTTCTTGTTAGAAAAGAGGTGTTGGAATACTCAATATTATAAGAATTGGATAAAGCAACTTCAATGCTTAAAACAACAAGGTGCGAAATGTATCGTTAGTGAAGGAACCCTTACAATGGTAAAGTAGGTGCATAGGGACATAGCTAGTTGAAAACACGAACAATGCAATGGAAAAATAGAAGCCACATGTTAAAGAAGGTGAATAGGGACATAGCTAGCAAAAAACACAGCCAATGCAATGGAAAACTAGAAGCGACATGTTAAAGTAGAAACTCTTAGAACATGGCAAGTGGACTAGGGGGCATTGAGGACCATTAGAGGACACTGGTTCCTCCGCAGAGATATGTTTTTTTCCTTATAGATGTTGTTTGCATACTAACATAGTTTATCATAAAGTTTGATTTTAAAAATGTGCACTCCTCAAGAAAAGGTCCATCAATGTGCGGTGAAGACGTAGGATAGCCAAAGAACATTTGGTCTTTTGTGAGTAGATGGTAATGCACGTGGAGAGGGCAGGTTTGTTGGCATTATTGCCTTGTTACAAAGCTGAATCACGGGGATGCTTATACTCTTTTTTTACAGCTCTCTGACGTATTATGTCGTTGTGTGCCTAGATTCAATATTGAGTACCCATAGTGTGTTTACATGCTAGCATGCAAACATCCTCACCACCTTTTTTGTTTTACATATCAATGCCACACATGGAAACATTGCATAGTGCATGATTGTAGCAAGGAGATAATAGAGAAAGAAAGGTTGTTGGTATTAGGAGGCCCAATTGGAGATATAAGTGATTGAACCAATAGTAAGTTTGTATTTTTTAAAATTGCAATGTTGAATTTGTTTTCTCTTGATGAGTAGTAGTAGTTGGCTATTAGAATTAGCACTAACTAGCACTACCACAAGAGCTATAAAACACTAGAACATAGTTTTCATTAACTACCTATGATAAGTTGGTAGTTGAATTTGTTTTCTCATGAATGGTAGCTAGTTGCTAGTATTGGCACATGTTAGCACTAACTAGCACTACAAAAAGAGCTATAAAACATTAGGAACATAGTTTTCTTTAATTGGTAGCACTTGTTAGCACTATAACTTCTACTACTTATTGAGTTGTAAGGCCCTAGAACACTACCATGATAACCAACAGTCTAAAGGCAAGTTTTAGTGGCACTTGTTAACTAGCACCAACTACTATACTATGCGATACTAAAACTTTGCCAGTCCAAAGGCTATCTTAGTGGCACTTGTTTTAGCACTATCTATCACCATCCCTTTTGGTATATTGATAGAAGCACTTGTTAGTAGTAAGTAGCACTGCCAAGTGAGCCCCAAGTCACTAGGGCACTCACTACTATAGTAACTAGCAATCCATTTGATATTGATAGTAGCACTTGTTAGTAGTAAGTAGCACTACTCAACCAGTGATCTATAAGGCACTAGGACACTGTTATGTTAATTAGTGGTCAAGATACTTGTTCTACAAGCACTTGTTACACTAGTCGACACTACCTTTTGAATTTAAAGACACTGAAACATTATTGTAATAAGTAGCAAAGTATTTTCCACTAATAATAGCATTGTTAACAATAGCTAGCAATACTTACTTAAAGACACTCAAACATTACTATAATAAGTAGCAAACTATTTTCTACTCATAGTAGCATTGTTAACAGTAACTAGTAGTACTTAACTACATAAAGCTCTAGAACATTGCTATGTTAAACTACCAATCCAAATCCTAGTTTTAGTGATAGTAGGTAGGACTATCAATCCAAATGCTAGTTTTAGTGGAAGTAGTTAGGAGTGACAAGCACTACTACATGAATTGTAAGACAATAGAATATAGCCACCATACAACAAAACAAAATGTTTCAAGGATAAGGATATTGTTAATCCACTAACTTGGGACACATTGAAGGTGAATTGAGAAGGTGAAGTGGTGGGAGTTGTATAAATGATTTCCTTCATATCCTTTTGTGGTATATTATTTTTTTGGTTGGACGAGACCCATGTTTGAATAGGCCAAAAATAGAAAACCAAGTCCTTAACCTTCTGCGTGTGGTGCTAATCCATTGTTCCATCGACATGCCACCATCATCTTGAAGAAGCAGCCTGGATTTGGCTGCAAAGAAATTTCTTCTATGAATATTCGAAATCCTGGAGGTTTCTTAAATGTTAGCTTGGATGACCATCTACTCCACGTTGGATTTGAAGATAAACCCAATTTCATCTTGAAGAAGCAGCCTGGATTTGGTTGCAAAGAAATTTCTTCTATGAATATTTGAAATCCCGGAGGTTTCTTAAATGTTAGCTTGGATGACCATCTACTCCATCGTTGGATCCGAAGATAAACCCAATTTCCTTCTGAGAACTTCACATCCCTTCGGTCTTTATTGGCCTGTTGAGTGAACTTAATCTTCTAAAAAACAACTCATTGGTAGAAATTGGTTGCTTCACCATATCGAGTGTGCTGCAAACATAGCCTAGTAGAGTTGCTTCAACATTATCTTTATTCAATTTTTGCTTCATCATTATGGGATGTTTAATCATTCTAGTGAATATGTCCATTCTAGTCGTCTTATGAGAAAAACACCTTATAATATCTTGACAAATCATTTGTCTCTTTGTCTCATCTTGATCCTCGTACTTTGGATTCTTTGCTTTGCTTTTTTATGCCGATCCCTTTTCTGCTCGGCCCATTGTTGCCTTGTCACAATTCCTTGTAGCTAAGGTAGGTTGAGCATGTAGGAATGCCACATTTGCAGATTTGTTATTAACCTAAGCAAGATTTTTAGCTGTTATTTTGCATTGTACCCTCCATGTTATTTGTTTGTTTGTTTGTTTGTTTGTGTGTGTGTGTGTGTGTGTGTGTGTGTGTGTGTGAGAGAGAGAGAGAGAGAGAGAGAGAGAGAGAGAGAGAGAGAGAGAGAGAGAGAGAGAGAGAGGAGTGGATGTTGTGGGTCTTGGGAGGTTACAAAGTAGCTATAAAAAAAGTAAAGCAAGCCTCCTATTTGAATTGATTTTTCGATCCTTAGAAAGTAAAGAAAGCCTCCTATTTGACTTGATTTTTGCATCCTTCAAAACTAAATAAAACCTCCTATTTGAATTGATTTTTTTATCCTTAAAAAAACATGCTCAATAAATTAAAAACTTCTGAAGAGAACTTATAAACAACCCCACAAGTGATGTTTTGGACACCACTTTTTGTAGCACTTTATCATGCATGCACCTGCATTAAGTTGTCTTGTTGGCCCTGATCATGCACCACACGAACAACATGCAACCATAGCCTTTTTATCAATAGACTATATTCTCCTTACTGAAGGCAAGTCCAGGACCCAAAGTTTATGTAATCCTTCAAGGGCAACTAGGAGTAACCTTACCATTCCTTATGAAACATGATTTAGGGATAAGATGATGAATCTCAATATTCAAATTGCATCCCAATGAATACTCACGAACACCCTAACCAAGTATGCACGATCATTGCATTCCATGGCCCTTGCACAATTAGTTTTGAAACCACCATAGCCATGTCCACCATTACATACTACACATATTTATATAGATACATAAAAATGCATTCTAAATGGAAACCTCATCAAACATAAAATTCATTCTAAATGGCAACCTCATCAAACGTAAAAATGCATTGTAAATGGCAATTCCATTAAACATAAAAATGCATTCTAAATGGAAACCTCATCAAACATTTGATGCAATAAACTAGAGGCACATATGGTTTATGTTTAACCTTAATATACCACTATCCCACTTTGAGTTTACAATGACTATTCACCTTCAAGGTTCACAATGACATTTCAATCTTCCTTTCACAAAGGTGTCACTTCAATTTCTTCATTTGATACTTTTATCTTTCATTTTAATCTTCCTTAGTTTATGTCAAATTCTATCTACCTAATAGTGCACCATAGGATAGATTTTGGAGCTAGGCCAATAGTTTGTTGTATGGCACATGTCAAGTTTTGTTTGGTTGATAAGACACACCAAGATATATTTAGAAGATAGGGAAACTCCAAAGAGGGATTTGGGAGGAATAGCTCGTTTGAATAGAGAATGTCAATTTTCTTATACTTTTGTACACAGAATCCGAACCCTTGAATGTAATCCTAGATGAGATACTGAAAGCAGTGGAACCCTCATCAAGGATCCATCGCATGCCCTCCTCCTCCCCCGACACACACCCCACCCACACCCACACCCACACCCACACCCACACCCACACCCACACCCACACACACATGCACACATACACACATACACACACATGTAACTACATCGCATATGCTCTACAAAATTTTCCCCAAAAAAACTTTTGAGCAATGATTCCTTTTCTTTTTATTTAGCACATCCATCTCTCCAACTAGCAAAAATTGAACCCATGGCAATGTGCCTTTAGCCACATGTTTTTTAAAGGGACTTACTATGGTTACAAATGAGAACAAACCAAAATAATCATTCTTCAAACATGAAAATATTCCAAACTACAACATTTTTTGGTGACCTCCATAATGAGAAATGTATTCCCCAGTTATAATTGTAAAAACTAGGATGTGCATGCTCTCTCCTCTCATGTGTAGCCTATGCTTTTTTATGCTCTTGGTGGGTAGTACCTTTCTGCCAACATTTTTATGGTGGACCCCCTAGCAATAAATTTATTTCCCAAATATATTTGTAGAGACTCCTAGGCTATAATTGTAAAGACTAGGATGTGCATGCTCCCTCCTCTCATGTGTAGCCTATGCTTCCTTATGCTCTTGGTGGGTAGCACAATCCTTTCTACCAACATTTTATGGTGGCCCCCATAGTGAGAAATTTATTTCCCAATTATATTTGTAGAGACTCCTAGGCTATGCACCCTACTTCCTCTCATGTGTAGCCTATGATTCGTGCTCTTGGTGGGGGTAGCACAGTCCTTTCTACCAACATTTTTATGGTGCCCCCCTAGCGAGAAATTTATTCCCCAATTACAATTGTAGAGACTCCCAAGCTATGCACATTCCTTCCTCTCATGTGTAGCCCATGCTTCTTGATTTGACAGGTAGCACAATCCTTTCTACCAACATGTAAATCTTTAAGATATAACTTTGGGAAAACAAAGTCTTTTTCAATTGAAATGTATATAATTTTTGTGATATGATTGTCTCTATGGTCTAACCATTTTTTAGTGCCTTTTCACTTCATTTTGTGAATCCAATATGATCCCTAGCTATACTCTTTCATGAGGATCCAAGTTTATAGGTATCCTTAGAATTGTAAGGTCTGGTAAACTTATTGGAGAGCCTCAATATGAAGTCTCCTTAATTTAGTATGACATTGTCATGCATAATTTCTAATAAATTGACACATACAATTATTTTTATAAGAGATTATGGACATGCAAAGTGCATAGCTCTTACCTACTGTAAACATTAGTCATTTATTAAATGAGATACATTGCCATTTTGAACACTTGTGTTAACAAACTTGTCAGGCAAAGAGTGCAAGCGAACAAGGGAAAAAATTTAAACCATAGAAAACTTAGAAAATGTATATTTGCAAGCTAATCTCTATCCATAAAGTATTTCTTAATTGCAATACTTTTGATCAATTATTGGTAATATAAATTATAGATATAAAGTTTTGCACACACCTTGATTGCTAATAAGAGCTTTTGCTTATCTTCTCATGGTCTTTATTCTTTTACTCAAAGTTTCGATGACTTCTCATGTAAAAAGGTGTCACCATTAGATGCATCACTCCATTATACATAAAAAAAACTGTCACAATTTGGTGTACCAAAAGGTGAACTCTTACCTATTCATCGTGACTTCTTGAGGCAACAAATTCATCCAAGCTTGTGCAGCAATATAATATCCCAAACACTAGTGTCCTACAAAATCTTTAGCACAAGAAAGCATACTATGTAGTGAAATCACACACACACACAAGATTTTGGCATACCCATGACAATGCCAAAATTTACCCAAAGCAAAATATGTAAAACAAAAGGAAACCCATTATCCTTGAGCCATCCAGCTTTGGGTCGCTGATCGGAGTCTTTGCTGACATTTATACCTACCTGGTGAGTCTGTTGACCAATACATAAATGCCCCACCTTTGGCTTGTGGAAACTAACTCCTTGGTAAATACTTTGCAGAGAGGGTTGCCATTCCTATTTTTTGAATCTCCCATGCTGCCAACAAGAGTTCTGACCTCCTTTTAGGTAGCTTTCTTAGGACTACCTCATAAAAGTGACTGTCCCACAATGGAGAAGTAAGACATTTTCGATAGGCAGAAGAACACACAACAGGATCAAGTATCTCCATGTCCTTACCTTTAAAAAGCCATCCGAGCTTTAATCCTTTACATGCAAAGTACATATTATATAGGCTCAATGAGCAATAAACCAGTCCTCGACTCCACAAAGCTCTTAAAAACACATCCCATCCAGTCAGATATAAGTAAAAACAAGTGGAAACCATAAACAGGAATGCAACACTGAGTCAAGAAAGCCACTCCTCAATTGTAATCTCAACTGAACCTTTGCCAGTCGGATTCTGACCAAGTTCATCACGCATGCAAGTTGAGTAGCTTTTGATTATAAATCATCTCACAGATCTTTCACTTATCCAGTCTTTTCCAAACCCGGAAATCTGTACCCTTGCTTACAGCAACACCAATACCTTGTTGTGTAGTGGAGTCTCCCTCTCTCTTACCAACTCCTAGATAATACATCCTCAAGGTGTTGTCGGGCATGGTAATCACATAGGGCGTTCCAACCACCACATTGTCCCACACCTCTTCTCCTTTTCGTGCCTTCAGAATAGGTCCACCGGGCTCCGGCCCGCACTCAATATCCTTTGTCCACAACATGCCATCCTCGGAAATAGCAAGCCCAATAGAGAACTCAAACTTGTAGTTAGATCCCTCATAGAACATTAAGTACTGTCCACTGTGACGAATAATGTGCCGTACAGAAACCCCACCTTCATCCCATGTGCCAAGTTCACCACATGAAAGGACCTTGCCCTTCTTCTCCCAGCTCTTGCCATCGTCGGAAACAGCGATCCCAGCCGAGAAGAATCCGAAGCCCTTGGGCCCACCACTTTCTCTGGTATGGTAACTCATGAGCCATTTCTCATGTGTGTGACCTTTTGGAGGCTGCAAAACCCTAGGCCATGAGACCCCATTCTGGTCCCATGAACCCACATCTCCTACTGTAAGGATGGGCCCTTGTCTGTGCTCAAAATGGATGCCATCATCAGAGAGGGCAAGGCCAGGCTGCAGCCTCACGCCTTTACAGAGGCGATCGCTGAATCCAACAAGGGGCAGTTCTTCAAGGCTACCCCCAAAGTAGTAAAGAAACCATTGGTTAAGATCAGAGTTGAAGAGGACATCACCGACGGCGATGTGGACGCAATCGAAAGCGGACGGGTCGTCGGAAGGGTCCATGAGGGCGCCTTGTGGCCGGGCGCCCACGAAGCGGTCGAAGGAGAGGCCGCCATCACTGCTGACGGCCATGCCGATGCGGCCTGTTGGGAGAGACGCATTGAAAGGGGTGACACCCATGTTCCAGAGATCGGAGCACCGCCCATAATAGTACATGCGCAATGCTGTTGTTGCCGAGGAGAGTGGCTCTGCTGGGACTACTACCGCGCCTGCAAAAGCCTTGCTGTCCCAAGACGAAGGGTCTGGCCCTAGCACACGGCTTGAGCTCCACGGTGTTGAAGATGACGAAGACGCCATCGCCGATGAGGACACAATACTCATGGTTCAGGAGGTGGATAGGGGCTCAAAATGATTGTACCGAATGGTATTATACCAACCATCCAATGGTATTACAAGACTTTCGTAATTAATGGGAAGAAGAATAAAATTCTTGTATACCAACAAGAAAAAAATCTTATCCTTTCCAATTATTGGACCATTAAGTACAATTATTAACGCATTAAATACAACTATTGGATCATTAGATTGTTGCTCAACTTAGGCACACGGCTGCCCCATACACGGCATGTAATATGTGCCTATTCCATAAAAGAAGCAATTTTGTGTTAAAAAATTAATGACTCCACTAGCCCACCTAGATAGCCCAGCCAGACGGCCCAACTAGACGACGTGACCAGCGAGTTGTGAAGATCTATGTGAACCAAATGAGCCAGCTAGTAGTCGTATGAGAAGACGTGAGCTAGTAGTCGTATGAGAAGACGTGAGCTGTGAGTGGTGAGTCTTGCTCACCAGATCTACATGAACCAAATGAGCCAGCTAGTAGTCATATGAGAAGACATGAGATGTGAGATGTGAAACATGAGTGACATGAGATGTGAGCTATTTCACACAAAAATCCG
Source organism: Cibotium barometz (assembly GCF_041138505.1). Lineage (NCBI taxonomy): Eukaryota > Viridiplantae > Streptophyta > Polypodiopsida > Cyatheales > Cibotiaceae > Cibotium > Cibotium barometz. Next base: position 42,812,493 of record NC_141082.1, read on the forward strand.
TGATGTGAATCGACTCACACAACCCACAACTTTCCATGAGCCAAGTTGCTCCAAGTTCATGTGAGTCCACCAAGCGTGAGCCTTGAGACCCGAACATGAGTCAACCATACGTGATGTGAGTCAACCCAAAAAAAACAACATACATTAATTGAATTCATTCAAGAAGCACTAGAGACTGATTCACTGGAGAGAAAAAGTGAGAAACCCCCTTTGATGCGAAAGGTTCAGACTAATTGTTGGAAACGTTAATCCAATTGATTGTAGTGCATCAAACCATACCTCTTCAAACCCACCCAGACTTCTATCCCATCAAACAACCATCACTCCCCTGCTAAGAAAGAAAGACTCCTTCGAATCTACCTTAAGCAAGGAGCCTTCTGTCCCATCAAATGTGACCAGCACTCCCTTGCTAAAGAAAGAAAGACTCCTTCGAATCTACCTCAAGCGAGGAGCCTTAGGAAGAATTGAGCTAATTAAGTGTAGATGTGGGTGGAGGAATCGCAGAACCCCTACATATGAGAGCTGCCACACAAAGCTCCGAGCCCCAAACTTGGCAACAAGTTTAGTGAATAGCAACGTTGAATTACCTTATCTTTGGGTGAAGCTCCAATGAAGAGCAAGACCAAGAACCTCAAGGTCCGCTCCAACCGAAAGTGCTCAAACCACGTTTAGACGTCACACTATTTCAAACTTTTGGCATCGACTCCAAGTTGGTTTTTCCCTAAAGTGGCCATCACTAAGCAGCCCAACAATCATCTTGCAATAATTGGGACATGTCTCTTTTGCAGTACCATCAGGGGTGGGCAACCCACAAATTAATCAACAAGCATGCATAGTGCAAGCGGAAATACCACCTTCGAAAAGCGCCCATTTTGGAAGCTTCTTCACCACCATAGAACCAAGTTCTTGTTCCTCTATGTTTGGGCGAGGATCAGGGAATGTGAGGAAAGGTAAAGAGCCAATGATAGGGACTACTTCTAACCTTGGTGTTCCACAAGGGTAATCACATAATGTCTTCTTAGGCACTACAAGCCTATAGCCTCAAATTAGGTGTTGGACCATTGCCATTGGAGACCACATAGCTCAAATCTGTGCGGCATGAAACACTAAACCCAGAGATAAAGGTTTTGTGCAACCATTTCCTTGCATCATACTGCCACATGAATATGCAAAAGGCATGCTAAGGATGGCGTTTGAAATGGGAAGGGGGATTGCTACAAACCTAGCACCTAGAGACTTATGAGATAACCAAATTTAATTGAAGTAGAGACCCCATTCACTACCTAGAGAAGTTCAATCAAGTTTGTGAAGCCATGGGAATGACTAATGATCCAACCAATGCTTTGAAGGTCTTGAGACACCTTCATTGTGGGATTCTCACCAAGTGGAGCCACTAAACCCACTTGAAAAGGACAACTATGAGGTCTTGAGACACACCTTCATTGTGGGATCCTCATCTAGTGGAGCCATCATATCGAGCCCCATAGCGTAAATATACAACCTCAAGCAAGAGGATGGAGGGGCCATGCGTGACTATGTTGCAAGAGGATGGAGGGACCATGCGTGACTACGTTGCAAGAACTAAGTGTCATGTAGGACTAAATTGCAAGACTCAAACTCGATTAGTTGGTGAAGCCTATGTGCTACAATGTTATGGTTATCATGAGACTGCAAAAGTCCCTGCATACAATGACCATAACAGGGAGTTCTTGGAGTGATGGTCACTTTCGGCATTGCTAGGTCATGAACTAGAGAACCTCGATAACTCAAAAGTCATCTCGTCGTGGTGGTGCATGAACACAAAGTCTATGTAGATATGGAAGGAAACATGTATATCTCCATGCAAAACTCCACTAGTATGATTTTTGGATGTTCCAACTAGAGCAAGGACCTCATAGAGTCCACAAAACTTCAAAAGCTTGCACGGAGCCTATTGCGGCTCAAACTCCAAATATAATAGATAGATTATATTTGAGGAGATATCAAGCCAATCTAGGCAATATAGGCTTGTATGCCCCTGGTAACCTCTTTATCATCACCATTGTGGATGGAAACCACAATGGTGAAGATAGATTCTTTTTGGGGAGATTTCAAGCCAATCTAGGTGATATCGGCTTGTATGCCCATGGAAACCTCTTTATCATCACCATTATGGATGGAAACCCCAAGTTTCTAGATGCACCCTTAGTCAGCACGTATTATCATCGAACCAATAATCAAACTATATATGTGGATGAGGATGGTAACACATACATCCCATGAGTGTCCAAAGAAGTGAGGAGTATGGAAAGGTTTGTGTAGGGGGGAGTCTTCCCATCCAATATAGACCTAAAGCATATAACTTCGAGGCCAAGAGAAGCAAGGACTTCACCTAAGAAAATCACTTCAAGATTAGAAAGCTCTACAGCGAGAAGAGATTTTTCATTTTATTTTGCAAGGAAACTACCTACAAACTTGAAGTCGAAGTCAGGAGAGAAGAGATTTTTCATTTTATTTTGCAAGGAAAACTACCTGCAAACTTGAAGTTGAAGTCAGGAGAGAAGAGATTTTTAATTTTATTTTGCAAGGGGAAACTACCCCACAAACTTGAAGTAGATGTCAAGCTTCCCTCCACATTAGAACCTATAAGGGAGGAATATCTAGCTTCTATTGGTATGAGAATAGTTAGGAGAGAAACTGTACCTTTAGAAAGAATTAGGGCGGTAAACCTAGTTCAACCAGTAGTACCCATCCATTTAGGACGGGGAACCGAAAGAGTTGTGAGTTAAGAATATAGAGCCTCAAGTACATTAATAATTCTTAGAGTACTATATGGATACCCAATGATGCATTCAAGATTAAAAATAGATCCATAAGGTCGATGAGAGAGGAAGTGGACTACAGTCATCGTAGGATAAGACCCTCTCTTTTATAGTAGCAAACCTAATTTCCAAGCTTGACGGAATGGGAGACCCCTATAGCCATCTAGCTTCTTTTAAGCAAGTCTATATAGTAAAAAGGGTGACCGATCTTAGGACAAAGATAGATGTTTTCATCTTGACCTTGGAAAGCAACGCTTTGCTCTAGTTTTAAATGTCAGAAGACTCATAGCCAAAGGGAAGACTTGGAGCTAGCATTTACAATGGACATTTACAATGACAAAGTTCTCTAAAACTGGTGTCACAAATAGATCTCTAACACAATTATATCAATATAAGAAGCTTGAACATAAGGCTGCATCAATCATCTCTAACACAATTATATCAATATAAGAAGCTTGAACATAAGGCTGCATCAATCATCTCAAGGACTTAAATAGCAGGTGCCATGTTGAGGAAAAAATGAGCCAAACTAGGGTATTTCTGTTGTTCTTGGAAGGATTCAGAAGAAACCAACTACATGATGTGTTATATGCCAAGAGGGATCACTTGGATTCCATAGACTTTGATGATGATAACTTTACGGAAATCCCCTCTATAGATAACCTAAGGTTAGACCCATTGGCCAACTTTGATCCTAGCATCAAAAGCCAGGATTCAAAGGTCAAAGAGCCGAAGAGTGTTAAAGACAGCAAAGGTTGCGATCAAAGGAATCAAAGGAATCAAAGGGGTATTCTCAAGGTATCTCCAAGAGAGAATGGCCATCCTCATCTGGCTCCTAGATGAGAAATGAGGTGGTGTGCTATTTGTAGAGACAACCCCATGGCTCATGAATGTCCAGTTCTAAGTGCAGGAGCAAATCACTAGTGTGGATATTGCAGAAGGTATGGGAATCATCTGCGCTACTTTTTGTTGGGAATTGAGATCATTCGCACACCTGAGGGTATTTGGCTGTCACAAAGATAGTATGCATTGGACATGTTGTCCAAGTATGGGATGGCTGATTGTAAGCCAACCTCAGTGCCATTAGATCAAATGGCAAGCTTAGTGCAGATGCAAGTTATGTGTTGGAGAATCCCACTATGTACAGGAAAATTGTGGGGAGTTTGATCTATGTCACCGATCAATAGGCCAAATTTGAGCTACATTGTTGGCTTAGAGGGCCAATTTATGCACACTTCGGTATTAGAGGGCCACTGTTGATTATGCATTATTTTATGTAGCACGTATACCATTAGAGCTATATGGGTACACAGATGAAGATTAGGCAGATAGTATCTCAGACACAGGAGATCTACCAGTGGGTTTATGTTTTCATTAGGGAGTGCTATTATGATATGGAGCAACAAGAAGCAGCCCACAGTTGCCTTGTCGAGCACAGAGGCAAAGTACAGAGGAGCTACAGTGGTAGCATGTGAGGTAGCTTGGTTACGCAAGCTACTTTGCTGATTTGGGGTTGCATGTGGAGAGAAAGGTTGTCATATATTGTGACATCTTAGCAGTATACAGTTGGCTAGGAGCCCAATTTTCCATGCACGGACAAAACACATTGAGGTACATTACCACTTCATCAGGGAGAGAGTCTGGCACAGGCGACATAACTTGTCCTACGTCAGCACATAGGATCAGGTTGCTAACATCTTCACGAAGGCCTTGGGAGCTTGAGAAGCTCCGTAGATTTTGAGATATGCTTGAAGTTCATGAGCTGGAGTTAAGCTTGAGGGGGAGTGCTGAGATGTCAAGCTCAACATGAGATGACACTCACACGAGGAGCCTGCATGACTGTTTGATATTTATATCACTGGCGGGTTTGGTAGCTGGCCCCGACATATCTTTGCGAGAGATTCTAGAAGTGGACTACATCAACTAGTCCATATCTACCCACTCCTCTTAGCATGTTCACATTATGGACTACTTGTATATACACTATTATGTGTGTTAGTCACTTTATCTTCTTTGTAGACCTCTTTGTTGTGTGAAGAAGAAGAATTTTCAGCCTCTCACCTTGTGTGTTCTCTTCTAGGGTTTGTGTGAGTGTGTGTGTGTGCTTGCAAGAGCTCAAGCTCTCTTCTCCCCTGCATCTTTTCAAAATAGTGGATAAGATGGATGAAAGGTTTGCAAACTCTTAAAGACCGGATTTTGGGTGTGCAAAGGTTGTGGATAGATTTGACCATGCACCAAATCCACATGGGAATCCTGGTGGTATGGGAAAGTCAAATGTGCCTTCAAGAGACCACCAAGGTGGGCATGCTTTCGCTAATAGGCTTGGAAAGTAGTCCGCATCTTTGGATCCCATGGAGGGCTCTTCAAGGGGTGTACACAATGTGAGTGGGAGACTCTTGGATGGAGTATTGAGGAGTTCATGGGACATACCACACACTACCCATGGACGTACTACATTGGAGTCACCAAGGCTCAAAGATGTGAAGGACAAAATTACACTTCCCAAGTTCAAAGGGGTGAACACATGAAGAATTGGAGGAATGGATTAGCAAAATGGAGATGTACTTTACATTATATCCCCGTGAAGATGTGGACAAAGTATAATTTGTCGTGTTGCATTTGGAAGAGTATGCCCATTCATGGTGGCAATTTACTCAACATGAGGGTATGCACTTTCACACACTTGGGAGGCATTCAAGGATGCCATGTTCTAAAATTTCACATCTCCATTGAAACGAGATCAATTGGTGGGACAATGGTATGATTTGAAGCAAAAGGGGAGTTCTATCAAGGAGTATAGTAACCAATTTAAAAATCTTTCCATGTTTGTTAGGGGAATGAATGAGAACAACAAAAATACATACATGGATTGCAATCATCACTTGGGGCTGATGTAAAGGCTCAAATGATAGAATTTCGTGGTACTCATGCTAGATCGTTATGTGGAGGAGAGAGACTCACAAAATACAAGAAAATATCTTACTTATTAAGTTGCTCAAAATACAACTAGGCTTCTTGCTCAATACAAATGCCTTTGGCATGTGCCTTTAAATAGGCTTGTTGCTAGTGGCATAGGGTTAGGTGGCTCCCTTAGGTCCATTCACACCCACACACATTCTACACCCTTGTTCACTAAGGCTCCAAGGCCTATATCTTAATACCCCCCCTCAATACTAGCCATGAAAAAATGTGCTTGGAATGGGTGGTATTGGACATATGGAAAAAATTTACCTTTATAACATTAGGCTTATAAGAATGTTCATGGTGGTGTGGTTATCTAGGACTCACAACTATGTTTTTAGAGCCTTAGAGGCTAATACAATGATGCCATCTAAGTCTTTATTTGATGTCGAGATGAAGATGTATACCACATGCTTTCCATTTTGACCATTCTCACACAATGATCAAAACAAGGCTGCCACCCTTGCTTAAGTGGTTTGCACACATAGATGTTCCTTCAACATGCTTGATGCTTTTCTGCATACCATACCTCCTCCATGGACAATAAGGGAATTCCTTAGAGTAATGGTTATGAGGTAGATTTATATGGGAAAGGGAAAGGGAGGGTCTTACCACTTGCCTTATAGATTGGTCAAGGGCAGTGTCTACTCCTTCATTACAACAAAAGCTTTTGTGCATGTTGGTTACATGATACCCATTAGGGTTTGAAGGTACAAGCTTAATGAAAGTGAGTAAGTGGTTGAGGTAAATGCTCAAACCAATAAGGTACATCATTCTTGGCTCAAGAAGGTGAGGGCATGGCTCATAATGTTGCCTATGCCTCTTACAACAAAGACAATGCAAAGAGATGCTTAAAAACATGACAAACAACAAGGTAGAGCACTTAGTGATGCTATGCTCAACCGTACAACTCATCTTAGAAGATGAAAATGTTGAATATGCAGCGGAATAACATGCCTTGGGCTTGGGAAATGAGAGCATATGGCTTATGACATGCCTATGCCTCTTACAAACAAGAGCCTCAAGGGTGATACACAAAACCATTAAAGATGAGCACTTACATGTGCCTAACTTTAAACCACTCAAGGAACTGAGTTTATTGATGAAAAACTAGAAAACTTCAACCTCTTTGGCTTATGGGATAAAGACAATGGTTTATGGTTGCACAATTTCTCCTTGGAAGCTTGCCAAGGTAAGCATAGAAGCGGGTTGATGATGAAGATTTATAATGTGGCACTTATGGTGTGTGCCCGGTCAATATTGATGAAGAAGAGCCTCCTTAGTGTTAAAGACCTCCTCCTTTAATGGTTATGACCACTATTAGTGTTAAGCAACACTATTAGTGCTTATAAGCACACTTTGAGAAGCTTTGTGCACTTGAAGATGATGTTGATGATGGAGCTTAATGAGAATGAGGCTCATGAATACCACATGGTGTATGGCCACTGCTTCAAACTCAAAAAAAAAGGATCAACAACAACAAGGCCTCACAAGAGCACTTAGGTGATTAGAGCAAAGAAGAGGAGATTAGTGAAAGAGAATCACTATTAACAAGCTTGAGCAAGCTTTCATGGAGAAGTGAAACAGTAGGTGCCTAGTTTTTCTCTTATTGTGAGAGCATGGAGCAGCCATTAGGGCTAAAAATAAAGTTGTAGACTCCTAAGGCTATGGGCTTCAAAATCCCTAAGCCCATGCAGCCTATTATGCGCTGCAGACGTCGAATTCATGTACGACATCGACGGCAGCCCATAGGAACTATGCCAGCCTGCATAGGCGGCAATGCCGTGATGGAGAGAGGGCAATTCAGCTGATGAGCTATATGAAAATGTCTGCCCGGATGTCCTCTTCACTTTCTTAGTTGAGAGCTCCCCAAGATTTTGCCTCCACAAGCTACTAGAGCTCCTCCACCACTGGCAGGAGGTTCAGCTCCACACAAAAAAAAGTGATAAATTTGACCTATTCTACACCACAAAAAGGCCTAATCAACCAAAGCTCTAGATACCATGTTAGAATTTCGTGGTGCTCATGCTAGATCATTATGTGGAGGAGAGAGACTCACAAAATACAAGAAAATATCTTGCTTATTAAGTTGCTCAAAATATAACTAGCTATGCCTATGATGGCCATTTGATTGTGCTTGACATGGAGCCCATTGATGTGGTGCTTGGATGCAATTGGTTGCACACCTTGTGCAAGTTTTCAATGGATTTGAAGCACATGAAAATGTGGTTTATGCATGAAGGCAAAGAGCTATGTTTGGATGGAATTTGCAACCATGCATTGACCTTGGTGTCTATGAAGCAAATGAGTTGAAGAGCTTATGCCTTGTTTACATGCTACAACAACTCACCTAGTAAAGAAGAGGCCAATGGGCTGCAAATACATGATGAAGGGATGGTGGATTCCTTGTTTGCAAGAGTACAAGAGATGTGTTTGAGTCACCAAAATGCTGGCCACCTACTAGAGAAGTTGACCATGCCATAGAGCTTGGGAAGGATGCAAAACCAGTCTCAATAAGCCTCCCTATAGGCTTTCAAAGGTTGAGTGGGAGGAGGTGGAAAAGCAAGTAGAGGAACTTTGTAAATGGGGTTCATACAACCAAGCCAATCACCCTTCACCTCACCCATTTTGTTGGTGAAGAAGAAGGATGGATCTTATAGAATGTGCATCGACTACTATAGGGATCTCACCAAGATCACTATAAAGAATCGATATCTCATTCCAAGGATTGATGGTTTACTTGATGAGTTGAAAGGAGAAAAATATTTCTCAAAGATAGATCTCAAGTCCTGGTACCATCAAATAAGGATGAAATAAGGAGATGAGTTTAAGATGGTCTTTCAGACTGAACAAGGTCTATTTCAATTCATGGTTATTCCCTTTGGTTTATCTAATGCTATGGCCACATTTCAAGCTCTTATGAATAAAATTTTGAAGCCATTCCTCTACAAATAAGTTTTGTTCTTCTTTGATGACATAATTGTGCATAGCAAGTCAAGGGAAGATCACTTGATGCATGTGGAACAAGCGTTGAAGGTGTTGAGAGAGCACAAGTTGTTTGCCAAACAAAGCAAGTGCACATTTATGTCACACGAGGTGGAATACTTAGGTCACATTGTGAGAAATGATGGCATTAAGATGGATCCCAAGAAAGTACAATGTTTCAAGGAGTGGCCTACACCCACCAACACTACCTAACTAAGGGGATTTTTAGGACTAACATCCTTTATAGGAGGTTCACATGCCACTATGCTTACATGGCAGCCCCGCTTATCGATAGGATTAAGAAGGAAGAAATTTTTGGAATGTCGTGGTGGCTGATAAAAGCTTCCAAGATCTTAAGAAAGCACTAATTTCATCCCTAATATTGGTTTGCCCTGATTTTTCTAAGCCTTTCTATACGAGCTGATGCAAGTGGGAGAGGAATTGGTGATGTGTTATATCAAGAGCATGGGGTGATTTTATGAGAGTAGAAAGCTCATCAAGAAGGAGAGGGAGCTTCATGTCTATGATCAAGAAATGTTTGCCATTTTGCATGCCCTGAAGAAGTGGCATCACTATTCTTATGGTGGGTATTTGAAAGTAAGGACCGATCACCAGGTACTCTAATACTTCCTCACCCAACAAAACCTTTCTCCAAACCAAAAGAGATGGCTTGCTACCTTGCAAAACTATGATTTCGAGATCTCGTACACGGTGGCAAAGGATAATGTGCTGGCGGATACACTTTCTAGGATATGGACTTGTAGTATACATGCCATTTTACCATTTTGGAGGTGCATTATGATTGGATTCATGAGATACAAGAGGAGTATTTGGTGAATGACATGGCTAGTCCAATGTTTCAAAAATTACAGCAAGGGCTATGTGATGAATATCCACATTTTGAGGTGCACAATGGGTTTCTTTGGTACAAGGAAAAGGTCTATTTTGTCCCTCACTCATCCTTCAAGCTGAAAAATCCTACAAGAGATGCACTCTTCACCCATGGCAGGTCATTTGGGAGTGGTTAAGACCTATGATAAGATACGGAAGAGTTTCTTTTGGAAAGGGCTTAGGAAGGATGTGCATGACTATGTGAAAAAGTGTTTGTCTTGCCAACAAAACAAGGATCCCAACCAACCGGGAGGATTGTTGCAACCATTGCCTATTCTAGAAGGGAAGTGGCTAATCTAGAAGGGAAGTAGACACACATAGCCAAGGATTTCGTTACCGAGCTGCCCATTACTAAGCAAGGGTGGAATAGCATCTATGTGGTAGTGGATAGATTGAAAAAAGTGGCTCATTTCATACCCACAAAGGTGCAATATACACCTTCTATGGTGGCTCAACAATTTATGGAGCATGTGTTTAGGTTTCATGGAATGCGTAAGCAAGTGGTAAGCGATAGGGATGTCAAGTTCATGAGCCATTTTTAGAAGAGTATTTGATTCCATGGGGACTACACTCACCCCAAGTATGGCCTATCACCTACAAATGGATGGCCAAACCGAGAGGGTGAACAAGTGGCTCGAAATCTATTTGAGACACTACTATTCTAAAACTTAGCTCTTACAAGTTCTACGCATGGTTTTTAGTAGTGTCAAAAGTTGGGAGTGCGATCGTACCACAGTTCATGGTATATTTCACACAAATGTGTTGGATAATTATTGTGATTTATTACCTTCTCTACTATATTTAACCTGGCTTCTTTCTCTCATGACACATGTCACAAAAAAGGGGGTGTCCAGCCATCCACGTGTCGACTTCCTGGGCGCATATCCACGCCCACACCACCTCGTCGCCTCTGCCAAACGGCCACTAGTCCATGCCGCCCCTATTCGATGCTGGGCGATCGGTTTGCAGAGGAGGTTGCACGTGTCGCCACACCAGCATTCGATGACGTCCGCTCCCCTTCAAGTGCATGCAAATCTATCCTGCCTATCTCCTCGGCGATCTCTTCACGTTTTTTTTATACCTTCAGAGCGACTTGCGCTGTGCGCCTTGGTGAGCATCTCCCTCCCTCCCTCCCTCCCTCCCTCCCTCCCTCCCTCTCTCTCTCTCTCTCTCTCTCTCTCTCTCTCTCTCTCTCTCTCTCTCTCTCTCTCTCTCTCTCTCTCTCTCTCTCTCTCTCTCTCTCTCTCTCTCTCTCTCCCTCCCTGTCTCTCTCTTGCTCTCTCACTATGTCATGGATGGCATTTTCTTTGGCATGCAGACTTCACAACCTCTCCTTCGCGAGCATCTCTCTCTTTCTACTGTGGTTTGCAACGTGAACCACCACTTACGTTTCCAAGCGCATGCAAAGGTCGTGCTTATCTCCTCGACGAGCATACATAGACAAACAACTGCAATCTGCAACGTGGGCTGCCACCAGTGTTTCCAACCCCTATCTCTCTCTCTTCCAAGTGCATGCAAAGGTCTTGCCTATCCTGAGAGAGGTGACGTGTGCCCACATTCGAGTGTTAAATTTTTTAGTATATTAAAAATGTTAAAAATTTTAATTTGTTTTACTAATTTGTGTGTGTGTGTGTGTGTGTGTGTGTGTGTGTGTGTGTGTGTGTGTGTGTGTGTGTGTGTGTGTGTGTGTGTGAGAGAGAGAGAGAGAGAGAGAGAGAGAGAGAGAGAGAGAGAGAGAGAGAGAGTTTATTTTTGTGGGTGTGTGGGTGGGTTTTTAATTATTTTTAGTGTTTTTAAAATGTTAATTTTTTTAATTACTATTCAATATTTTTTATGTTGAAAGTTCTTAAATTTTTTTATTTATTTGAATACCAAGTGTGTGTGTGTGTGTGTGTGTGTGAGAGAGAGAGAGAGAGAGAGAGAGAGAGAGAGAGAAAGATATATTAACGTCTCCTAAAGGCCAAATTGGCCCATGAGACCAAAACAAAGTACAACTGATGATGATGATGTCTCATCATAACAAATATGAAAGAAAGAATGAAAATAGTAACATCCTAAGAGAGCTAAGAGGAGCTAAAAGTTGAACTGCTGAATCGTTTTGCAGCGGTAAACTCCTTCGCGATGGCAGGCAATGATGCCTCAAATTTGCCAATGGTGAGGGAGTCGTGGACACGATCCTCGTGGTTGTGGGCGTCTCGCTCTATAAATGGCAGTAGCTCTGTCCAAGGTGACTGCTCTGAAGGGTGGTCTACCAGGTAGGCCTGTAGATGGGGGAGTAGAGGCTGGTGGGGTTATAGTGCTGGCTCTGAAAAAATCTATGAGCTCTCTCTGTCTAGCCGGCTTTGGTCCCACTGCCCTCCTATCCCTCAATAGGCTCTCTCTGTGGTGTCTAAGCTCAAGTATGAAGTGTTAGAATTTCGTGGTGCTCATGCTAGATCATATATGTGGAGGAGAGAGACTCACAAAATACAAGAAAAAATCTTGCTTATTAAGTTGCTCAAAATACAACTAAGCTTCATGCTCATGAAATGCCTTCTAGCTCCACCTTTAAATAGGTAAGCTAGTGGACCATAAGTCCATTCACACACACACCCTTCTCCTCCCCTTTTACATAACCTTAGTCTCTTAATACCTCCCCTCAATACCAACTACAAAAAAATTGGAATAGGTGGTATTGGACATAGGATGCCTTTATAACATTAGGCGTACAAGGTTAGGAATATAGGTGTGGTTACATTGAGATTTAAAACAATTTCTTAGTAGAGTTAGAGGCTGATACAAAGTTAGCTTTTGACTCTTTGTTAGGACATTTGGAAGTGATATGTCCCGTTTGTTTACACTTGTTACATTTCATTTTGTTGGGATATTTGATCCAACAATTATTTGCCAAATGACCCACCTTTTTGCAATGGACACATCTTACTTTGATCACTTGATGTGACAAAGCTTGTTCGATATTCAATGAAGTTGTTGAATTTGAAGATTCAGCTCCTCCCTTTGGCCTCTTTTCTTCATCACAAGACAAGATTGAATGACTCCTTCAAGGGTGGGATTAGGTATGTTCTTCAGGGTGGTGACTAAGGTGGGGTACACCTTCTTGACTGCTTTTAGCAAAACAACCCACTGCATCATCTTCATCCATTCATCCATTCACTGATGCAAGTTGAGCCATAAGGCCCTTCACGTGAGAGATAAAGGCTCCAATGCCGTCTCCATCTTTGAGTTCCAAGCTGAAAAATTCAATTTTAAGTGAGATCTTGGAATTCTTACCACAAGCTCCATAGAGCTTGTCAAGCTCATCCCATTTCTCCTTTGCAATCGGAAGCTAGTCCACATGGTGAATGAGAGCCTCATCAAGATGAAGCATCATGATAGCTTGTGCCCTCTCATCATCTTCAATATCTTCAGCCTTAGTTCGATCAATAAACTTAGTGCCGGAGATGAATGGCCAAAAACCTTTGGACATCATCTTGTACTTGACAAGGACTTGCCAAGTGTGGAAGCCCTCTCCTGAGAACTTAATTTGGGTGTTGTCCTTTGACATTGGGTATTGAAGGAGATTACTAGAGAGTAATGGGCTAATTTATGAAGAAGAAGAAACCAAAAATTTGTGATATTTTGGCTTAAGTAGAAAGAGAAAGGCTTATGAGAGTGCAACAACCCTTAATCAAGCCAAGGATGTCGCATAAACAGATTAAGATTGTGAAGTTTATGGTTTAGCACTTAGGATTTGTGCCCAACCACTAATTCTGATGGAGATTAGCTTTATTAGTGTCAAAGAACACTTTGTTCGGTGATTAAGATCACCATTAGTGTTTAGCAACACTATTAGTGCTTAAGAGCACTTTTCTAGCATCTAATGACACTTGCATTGGTGATTAGATTCACCATTAGTGTTTAGAACACTCTTAGTGTTTAGAAATACTTTGGAATGGCTCCCCTTTGCTGGATTAGTAGCCTCATTAGTGCTAATCAATACTATTAGTGCTTATAAGCACACTTTGAGAAAAGCTTTGTGCACTTGAAGATGTTGATGAAGCTTGATGACAATGAGGCTTATGAACACCTCATGGTGTATGCCCACAACATCAGAGGATCTGGAGCAAAGCCCTTTCAAGAGGCACTTAAGAGATTTGAAGCTAAGAAGAGGAGATTAGTGAGAAAAACATTATTGTGAAGCTTTTATTGAAGCTTCCATGGCTTCCTCACAGGGGGACCCTAGTCTTTTGCTGATTACAAGCACATCTGACAGGCATTGAAGCTCATCTCTCGGCTGTAGAGCCTTGAGACTATGGGCTTCAAAAGCCCTAAGCCCACTAAGCCTGCAATTCGCCTACACACGGCGAATTGTACGAAAATAGCTGCGTAGAAAAATGGGCGCCGATTTGCTCAATGTGCAATGTCGCGGCGGCTGAGAGAGGAGTAATCCGTCAATTGCTTGTACGAAACTGAGCGCCTAGACCTCCTCTACACTTTCCTAGATGAGAGCTCCCGAGTTCTTGCCTCCACGAGTTGCTAAAGCTCCTCCACTGGCAGGAGGTTCAGCTCCACAAAAGAAAAGGGAATAAAATTGACCTATTCTACACCACAAACATGACGTAATCTTTCCAAGCTCTGATACCATGTTAGAACTTCGTGGTGCTCATGCTAGATCATATATGTGGAGGAGAGAGTCTCACAAAATATAAGAAAAAATCTTGCTTATTAAGTTGCTCAAAATACAACTAAGCTTCATGCTCATGAAATGCCTTCTAGTTCCACCTTTAAATAGGTGAGCTAGTGGACCATAAGTCCATTCACACACACACCCTTCTCCGCCCCTTTTACATAACCTGAGTCTCTTAATATGAAGAGCCCTAAGCACCTTTGGTCCTTAAAGTCCATGATCCAATGCAAAGGTACAAAGCCTTCACAGAATAGGCAGTGGTACCTCCCTCGGAACTCATAATAGACAATACAATGACATATATAGTGTTCAACTCCATCTCCTAATGGCAAAGCTGGCATATGTAGTCCTCTAGTGATATATCCTCATATTGACCTGTCTCTATCCTCAACGAGTGTGAAGAGGTGTGAATCTGTCCAATAGCACTCCGAATACCATGTGAAAGGTGTGTCCATGTAAGCATGGCATATAATAAACCCGTCCGAAGAGAGGTGTAGAAAATAACTATGGTAGTGTGCCATTTTCGTGCCCAATGGCTACGAGGGCCTAACCCATGTCCTCTCTGTATCTAGTCTCACAATGTCCTGATCACCCGATTCAACTCTGAACGGTTGAGATCTAAGAACGGGCAGTCCAAGCTATAAACAAAAGGCACGAGTGCATTAATACACATGCCATGCAAGGCCAGCCATGTGCGCATCTAGGCATACCAACACTAGGTGTCTCCCTCATCTACAAGCTATTTGGAGGAAGTGTGTGCTAGGCGAGGGTATTTCTGCTGAGAGAGAGAGAGAGAGAGAGAGAGAGAGAGAGAGAGAGAGAGAGAGAGAGAGATTATTTTTGTGGGTGTGTGGGTGGGTTTTTAATTATTTTTAGTTTTTTAAAAATGTTAAAAATTTTCAAATGTTAAATTTTTTAATTGCTATTCAAGTTTTTTTTATATTGAAAGTTCTTTAAAAAATTTATTTATTTGAATAGCAAGTGTGTGTGGGTGTGTGGGTGTGTGGGTGAGAGAGAGAGAGTATTTTGTGGGTCTTTGTGGGTTTTTGAAATACTTTGTGTGTGTGTGTGTGTGTGGAGAGAGAGAGAGAGAGAGAGAGAGAGTGAAAGCCCTGCCCCCTCCATGCAACAAATTGGGGGGTGCTAGCAGCGGAAGTAGCACTTCCTGCACAGGGCAGAGCCTCTCACTCGGGGCCTCACCCATGGATATCCAGACAAGAGACTAATCCCTCAGTTCTTCCAAAACCGACCGCGGAAAAAACTTCCCTCATCTAGAAAGCATGGGCGATTCCTCCAAAATATTTTTATTCTAACGTAGTCAAGAGCCTTAACTAACCAAACTGATCTGACCGAACCCGTAAGTCACATGGTCAGATCAAGGAAAAGACTTGCGCTTGGATCAAAGAGACCAATGCTTTTTTCCTCATTGAGAGGCACAGCCATTGATTCTTTTCCATAGAACAAAGACTATCCGCCGGGATTTACTTCATCTATCGTACCATAACAGAATTGAGTCTCATTTTTGGGATCCATCAGTCCACCTACAGTCCCATGGGTTAGCCAACCACCCAACCACTATGGTGATTGGATCCATTTAGGAATTTGGTTATGTTTTGCCTCGGGTACCATGGAAAAGAGTTCACAGGCCCCCTAATCGGTGCTTCATGCAAACTTCAAGATAGTCACACCACTTACACACCCAATATGAAATTGCCTGTTTCACAGATACAGCTGTCTTTAAAACAATCTTTTAATGAAACCATAGTATCACTGATCATAATCCTCCAAAATATCTAGGTTGGATTCTAATTTCCAATCATGCCTTCGTCAGTGTACCTATGGCATCATTGGCAACTAGAACGCTCACCACCTGTTCACACAGGGGCCTTTTCAATAATTCCTAGCTCATAGTACCCGGAAATATATTCACTTATAAAAATCCAGATGGACTCTCCGTTGAAGATCAGCAAGATCAACCACAACAAATCCATATAAAAGAACCATGGACTCATCCGTTTTGAGGACCACCAAGGACAATCAACCAGATCCATGCCCGAGTTTAGAAAATAACTCTAACTCCTTGTTTCATTTTCTTCCTCGATGCACATGTGGGTATCTTCGGGGACCCAGAGCCCGAGCACCGTATGGTCAGCACCCTCTAGGCTCCTTCGTAGGTCACCTAGCGCTTCACTCATAGGCCGCTTCCTTGGTCCCTCATCCACCGTATCGGAAGCTCACCATTTAAATCGAACCAAGGCTGGTCAAGACCTTGTCGACCTTGCTATGCGAGATGTCCTCCGTTGACTCTCCGTCTCAGTTGTTGTAGCTTTATCACTTAGGTCTCCATGACCTCATTCACAAGATGGTCAAAATGCTTCCTGAGCACTCTTGACATAAAACAATCATTTAAGAACAGGTCATAAATACAGTTTCTAACGAACTCATCTTTCCACATTGTTCCACATCATTTCTCGTTATTCCACATTCTTCTACATCAATTCACAGTGCTTAGTCCACATCCAATCATATGTATTCCCATCGTCCTTCATCCATTCTCATCCAATCACATCATATTACATCTCATCACATCTCATCCATTCACATCTACCCATATCCACATCACATCACATCTCATCCATTCACATCTATCCCGATTCACATCACATCCATTCACATCACATCTCATCCATTCACATCTATCCCAATTTACATCACATCACATCCCATCCATTCACATCTACCCATATCCACATCACATCACATCTCATCCATTCACATCTATCCCGATTCACATCACATCCATTCACATCATATCTCATCCATTCACATCTATCCCAATTTACATCACATCACATCCCATCCATTCACGTCTATCCCGATTCACATCACATCTCATTCATTCACATCTATCCCGTTTCACATCACATCTCATTCATTCACATCTATCCCGATTCACATCACATCCCATCCATTCACATCTATCCCGATTCACATCACATCTCATTCATTCACATCTATCCCGATTCACATCACATCACATCTCATCCATTCACATCTATTTACATCACATCACATTCACATCCATTCACATCTCATCGCATCCATTCACATCCATCACATTCATTGCATCCACATCACATCACATACATCCCATCCACATAACATCACGTCCACATCTCATTCTCATCCATTTACATCACATCACATCCTTTCACATATCATCACATCTCAATCTCATCTCATCACATTCACATCCACATCCATTTACATCACATCACATCCCATCCACATCTCATCGCACATCACATCCCATCCACATCTCATCACATCCACTCACATCTTATCACATCCACTCACATCCATTCACATTCATTCACATCTTATCACATCCACTTACATCCTATCACATCTCATTCACATCTTATGACATCCACTCACATCCTATCACATCTCATTCACATCTTACCACATAAACTCACATCCTATCACATCTCATTAACATCTTATCACATCCATTCACATCTTATCACATCCACTCACATCCTATCACATATCATTCACATCTTATCACATCCACACATCCTATCACATCTTATTCACATCGTAATCACATTTAGTAACTTTTTCTACTTCGATACTAATGATGGGACTTTTTCTAAATTTCTGCCAATTGCTTGGCCTTGTTAAAGGTACTTTTTCTCGACGGATATTTTCATATTCTTTCTCAAGTGAAATATATTCAATATTCTTCTTTTGAGTAAAAGAATCATAGATTTACAAAAATCAATTCTACCCATATTTCCCAATAAAATTAATAATGCTCAAAATTTCACTTTTGATAAATACTTATAATTTAAATTATGTTAAAATTTTCTCTTTTACCATTTAATTTCTTGGATCTCAATTATCATGGGAATTCCTCTTTTTGCATTTAATTGATTGAATTCCAATTGTCAAGGAAATTTCTCTTTTATCATAAAATAAATTTATCTAAAATTTCTCTTTTCTTTAATAAAAATATCCATTAATTCAATTATGCCAAGAATTCCACTTTTACCATTTAAATGATTGAATTCCAAATGTCATGGAAATTCCTCTTTTATCATGTAAAATTTCTCATGCATAAAATAAATTTATCTAAAATTTCTTTTTAAATCAAATAAAAATATCCATAAATTCAATTATGCCAAGAATTCTACTTTTACCATTTAAATGATTAAATTCCAAATGTCATGCAAATTCCTCTTTTATCATTTAAAATTTCTCATGCATAAAATAAATTTATCTAAAATTTCTTTTTAAATCAAATAAAGATATCCATAAATTCAATTATGCCAAGAATTCTGCTTTTACCATTTAAATGATTGAATTCCAAATGTCATGGGAATTACTCTTTTATCATTTAAACTTTCTCATGGCTAAAATAAATTTATCTAAAATAAAAAATATCCATTATTTAAATATACCAAAAATTTCTCTTTTTTCATTTAATTACATGGATCTCCATTATCATGGGAATTCCTCTTTTTGCATAAAAATAAAATTACCAAAATTTTCTCTTTTCTTAATTAATTATTTATGCATAAACACTGAAAATTAGTTTCCCATGAATATGATGAAAATCATTCTTTAAGCATAGGATATTCAATCCTAGAATATGGTAGGAAGTTCTTTTCACATTATGCATTAAAAAATGAGCTATGTATTAATGTGAAAAGAACTTCCTACCATATTCAATCCTAGAATATGGTAGGAAGTTCTTTTCACATAGGATATTCAATCCTAGAATATGGTAGGAAGTTCTTTTCACATTATTCAATCCTAGAATATGGTAGGAAGTTCTTTTCACATTATGCATAAAAATGAGCTATGTATTAATTTCTAAAATTTTTACCACATAGCTTCGCTGCTATTACTGATAATTTTTAATATTTCTAGAAAGAATAAGACTTTGTAATATAATTATGATAGAATAACTATCCTTAGACTTAAATCCAATTTATGGAATTAAATCATAAGTTTACCATAATTTTATTAGAATAAAAGAATAAAAAAGACATTTTCTTATCCTCTAGCTTAACTAGCATAAAGTTTGATTTTTGAATTGAGAATTTATCAATAAGAAGCATCCATTTGAATAAAGAATTAGTCATAGGGAATGACTATTCTTTTGGAAGAGAGAGATATACATAAAAAGCATCCTAATTAAGCATAAAGATTAAACTTTTCTTAATTATTCATTACAATTCTTAGGGAAAGTTTCAATTGCATTATAAACAATTAATTAGAAACTTCTCAAGCTTGAGAGGGGTTGAGAAGTGAAATCATTGAGAATATAATCAAAAACCATGAAATTACTTCTTACCTCAAGGTTTGGCTTGCTTCTTTATCTTAGAAGGAAGCCCCCAACCAATCAATTGGTTTAGTATGTTGAGAAGAAAGCTCTAAGATTTGTTGAAGCGAGAGAGAAGCTCCAAGTTCTCCAAAAGTAGAGGATTTTTAAGGGATAATAGAAAATATCATTATTTTAATGTAATATTGGCATGGTATAGTTCACAGCCTTTTTTAAAAAAAGACTAAGGATCTATTTATAGGTGAGGGAGGCCACTAACCAAGTCCAACTGGGTTTTTGAATTTTCTAGGTTTAGTTTGACTCAATTTGGACAAGATTTGGCCAGTTTGGCTCTCTTTTTTATTTGGTTTGATCTATGAGAGAGGATAGATAAAAATATCACAATTTTTTTGAATTAAAAACCCTTCCACATGTGTGAAATAGGCGCCTACCTCAAGATTCCCCCTCTCCTTACCAAGGTGTCAAAAATGCATCATTATTCCAAAATATCTGTTTTTTTAGTAATATCTCATAGTTTTTAACTAATAAACCTTGTACTCAGTCAACTCTTCATCTTATGTGAGCATTTACTCATTTTTGGGTATTTTCTTTTATTCTTTTGGATTTATCTCATCCCCACACTTGGATTAATCCAATTGGCCCATTAGAACCTTAATTGGACCATAATCCAAGAATTTCTGAAAATGTAGACCCTTAGGCTAAGGTCTTTTATACACATTTTCAATTAATTTCAAATGCACATTGGAATGTTCATTTTGAATTTTTGTTTCAAGGGAATCCATTTTAGACACTAGGAGGATTTTTATATCCAAAGATATCTTAATTTTGAATTATCTCTCTCTAAATATTTTCTCTCTCTAGGCCAAAATAGGGTAAAACAAGATCTTTCTTCTATTTCATAGAGGGAAATAATTACAAGAACAGAAGGAGAGGTTCTTATACCTTTACACCTCAAAAGCTGGAGGGAGGAATCTTACATCCTACCACACTTAAAAAAATGCGAGATGTCCTCATCTCGTAGGAGGAGTATAATATCTTTCATCTTCTTCTTCTTCAATCGCTTGCAGCGTTACTTCCTTGGAAGTGGATAGCCGATTTGGGAACATCTCTCTTTGACTTCCCCTATTTTCTGAGGCGGAGGTCTTGCATTACTTTTGATTGAAACTGAGGGTTGGTTAGAGGGTCTATCTTTGGGATTTTCCTAATTTTGACGGAAAGGAACCTAATTACTCTGGAAGGAAGGAGCTGGAGTCTGGAATCTTGGCCCCTGATTTTCCCGCCCTGAAAACCTTGATCCATTTGGGCAATCCATACTGCGATGTCCAATTCCTTGACAGTTATAGCATTTCACTTCTTTGTATAAGGGTGGAACTTCTGAAGTTGAATTCCAAGGGATTGAGTTTCGGGAAAAGGACCTTTCTTTCATTTTGGAATTTTCCATATCCTGAGCTTGACCTTGTTGTCTATTAGGCGGTGGAAGGTTGGAATCACCTTCTGGAGCTAGAAATCTTTTAAAAGATGATGGTGCTGGCTTCGATGGGACCTTAACGTCAAAGGCCTTGGCGAAATCCTTTGCCATCCGCATTGCTTCGGCCATGGAAACTGGGTTGGCATTCTTCACCCAAGATATTCAAAGGTTCATTCAGTGCCCGAATGAACCTGGCCATCAGCTGTTCTTCATCCAGCAGTGGCGAGTACTTGAGGAGGAGAGAGAATGCTTGGTGATATACTTCAATAGTTTTGCTCCCCTGGGTTAACTCTAAGAATTCATTCATTATGGTTTCCAAAAAGCTGGGAGGACAGAATCTCTTCCGTAGGTAAATTTTGAGATCATTCCATGTCTGGGTGTTCCAATCCACACCGTTTGACTCGCAGTGGTTTTTCCATGCCACTCTAGTTGTTTCTACTATCTTCAGCCTTGCAAGAGCCATTTTACTCTTCTCATTGTACCCGATGATATCGAAGTATTCTTCCATTGCTTCGATCCACTTCTCCACAGCCTTGCCCAAGTTTTTCCCTTCACCCTTGAAAGGTCCAGGCTACGATCTATGAAGAGTTTTACGAACATCCAAGTCGAGCTTTTCCTCATCGAGTTGGGGGTTATCATTCCTACCACGATGACCTCAATCCATGATCCTATCAATATGAAAATTCTTGTTAAGTCCCTTTATTTATAATTCAAATCTGACTTTATATCCAACTGATTCTGGGGTTCTTTAGATTGGTCAGCCCCCATAGAATCATGGAATAAAGATCCCTTCTACAAGAAGAACATACAGAACTCATTATCAGAGAATAATTTATTCATATTCTTAACACAGTAATGGTCCATCTGACCGAAAATTCCATCTGAACATTCCTCCACGGGAATTTCAGTTATGCAGGTTCTCAATTTGTCATCCCTTAATTAGATCCACTAGGTCAAAGGTTAACAACAGCAATCTATCAGCACAATTCACTAATCTTATAGTGATTTACTGAAGTCATAATCGTCATTCCAGTTACCAATATCATCACTGGGATTTGTCCCATTCATCCTCATTGTGGCTTTGTTCAACTTATCCCCTTTCAACCAGAATTCAGGAATCATCATCTTTCAATCAGAATCCAAATCAACTTATCAATTCTCAACTAGAATTCTAAAATCATATCAACCAACATTCGAATTCATCATCTAGATGGCATTTTTGCTTATAATTTCAAGTTCTTAGATTTACTCGTATATATTGTCAGTAAGGAGCTGCAAATATACCCACGGCATATGCGGGTAGTCATGGTCCTTGGAGTTATAAGGTAAAAACCATCATACCTAAGCCTCAAGCAAGTCAGGGATTCCATACAATTGTGGTACTTCTATCTGAAGACCCAATTGCCAATTTCTAAATCTTTATTTTGAATATCACTTTGTATGAATTTTATCACACAATTACAATCTTTTACTGGTACTTCATAAAATTTTGACATTTCTTGCTTCTCGGTTGATCCACTTTAGCCAATTCGCTCTGATACCAGCAGAGCTGAAAGATCCCTGTCCCCTCCGCGCAATAAATTCAGAGGTGCTAGTAGCGAAAGTAGCACTTCTTGCACAGGGCAGAGCCTCTCACTCAGGGCCTCGTCCCCACGGATATCCAGACAAGAGACTAATCCCTAGGTTCTTCCAAAATCGAACTCGAAAAAAACTTCAGGATATGGAAAGTTCCAGAATGGAAGAAAGGTCCTTTTCTCAAAACTCAATCCCCTGGAATTCAACTTCAAAAGTTCCACCCTTGATTAAAGAAGTGAAATGATAGAACTGTCAAGGAATTGGACATCGCAATATGGATTGCCCAACTCCTTTTGGATCAAGGTTTTTGGCACCAATCTCATAGTGATTTGCTAAATTCATAATCGTCATTCTAGTTACCAATATCATCACTGGGATTCATCCCATTCATCCTCATTGTGGCTTTGTTCAACTTATCTCCTTTCAACCAGAATTCAAGAATCATCATCTTTCAATCAGAATCCAAATCAACTTATCAATTCTCAACCAGAATTCTAAAATCATATCAACCAACATTCGAATTCATCATCTAGATGGCATTTTTGCTTATAATTTCAAGGTCTTAGATTTACTTGTATATATTGTCAGTAAAGAGCTATAGATATACCCATACAGATATACCCACGGCATATACGGGTAGTCACGGTCCTTGGAGTTATAAGGTAAAAACCATCATATCTAGGCCTCAAGCAAGTCAGGGATTCCATGCAATTGTGGTACTTCCATCTGAAGACCCAATTACCAATTTCTGAATCTTTATTTTGAATATCAATTTGTATGAATTTCATCACACAATTACAATCTTTTACTGATACTTCATAAATTTTTGACATTTCTTGCTTCTCGGTTGATCCACTTTAGCCAATTTGCTCTGATACCAGCTTAAAGATCCCTGCCCCCTCTGCGCAACGAATTCGGGGGTGCTAGCAGCAAAAGTAGCACTTCTTGTGCAGGGCAGAGCCTCTCACTCAGGGCCTCGCTCACGGATATCCGGACAAGAGACTAACCCCTCAGTTCTTCCAAAATCGAACCCAGAAAAAACTTCATGATATGGAAAGTTCCAGAATGGAAGAAAGGTCCTTTTCCCGAAACTCAATCCCCTGGAATTCAACTTTAGAAGTTCCACCCTTGAACAAAGAAGTGAAATGCTATAACTGTCAAGGAATTGGACATGGCAGTATGGATTGCCCAACTCCTTTTGGATCAAGGTTTTCGGGGCGAGGAAATCAAGGGCCAAGATTTTAGACTCTAGTGCCTTCCTTCCAGAGTAATCAGGTTCCTTTCCGTCGAAATCAGGGAAATCCCAGAGGTAGACCCTCTAACCAACCCTCAATTTCAATCCAAAAATTTCAATCCAAAGTAATGCAAGACCTCCGCCTTAGAATAGGGAAGTCAAAGAGAGATGTTCCCAAAGCGGCCATCCACTTCCAAGGAAGTAACGCTGGAAGCGATGGAAACTAGCTTAGCATTCTTCACTAGGATATTCAAAGGTTCGTTCAGTCCCCGAATGAACCTGGCTATCAGCTGTTCTTCATCAAGGGGTGGTGAGTACTTGAGGAGGAGAGCGAACGCTTGGTGATATACAATAGTTTTGCTCCCCTGGGTTATCTCTAAGAATTCATTCATCTTGGTTTCCAAAAAGCCGGGAGGACAGAATCTCTTCCATAGGTAAATTTTGAGATCATTTCATGTCTGGGTATTCCGATCGAGACGGTTTGTCTTGCAGTGGTTTCTCCATGCCACTGGCTATTTCTACTCTCTTCAGCCTTGCAAGAGCCATTTTACTCTTCTCATTGTACCCGGTGACATGGAAGTATTCTTCCATTGCTTCGATCCACTTCTCCACAGCCTCGACCAAGTTTTCCCCTTCACCCTTGAAAGGTCCAGGCTGCTGCGATCTATGAAGAGTTTTACGAACATCCAAGTCGAGCTCTTCCTCATTGAGTTGGGGGTTATCATTCCTACCACAAGACGACCTCAATCCAAATCCAACTGATTCTGGGGTTCTTTAGATTGGTCATCCCCCCACAGAATCATGGGATAAATATCGCTTCTATAAGAAGAACATACAGATCTCATTATCAGAGAATAATTTATTTATATTCTTAGCATAGTAATGGTCCATCATCAAACTGGAAATTCCATCTGAACATTCCTCCACGGGAATTTTAGTTATGTAGGTTCAATTTGTCATCCCTTAATTAGATCCACTAGGTCAAAGGTTAACAGCAGCAATCTGTCAGCACAATCCACTAATCTCATAGTGATTTGCTGAAGTCATAATCGTCATTCTAGTTACCAATATCATCACTGGGATTTGTCCCATTTATCCTCATTATTGTGGCTTTGTTCAACTTATCTCCTTTCAACTAGAATTCAAGAATCATCATCTTTCAATCAGAATCCAAATCAACTTATCAATTCTCAACCAGAATTCTAAAATCATATCAACCAACATTCGAATTCATCATCTGGATAGCATTTTTGCTTATAATTTCAAAGTCTTAGATTTACTCGTATATATTGTCAGTAAAAGAGCTGCAGATATACCCATGGCATATACGGGTAGTCACGGTCCTTGGAGTTATAAGGTAAATACCATCATATCTAGGCCTCAAGCAAGTCAGGGATTCCATACAATTGCGGTACTTCCATCTGAAGACCCAATTACCAATTTCTATATCTTTATTTTGAATATTAATTTGTATGAATTTTATCATACAATTACAATCTTTTACTGGTACTTTATAAATTTTTGACATTTCTTGCTTCTCGGTTGATCCACTTTAGCCAATTCGCTCTGATACTAGCTGAAAGATCCCTACCCCCTCCACGCAACGAATTCGGGGGTGCTAGCAGCAAAAGTAGCACTTCTTGCGCAGGGCAGAGCCTCTCACTCAGGGCCTCGCCCATGGATATCCGGACAAGAGACTAATTCCTCGGTTCTTCCAAAACTGAACCCGAAAAAAACTTCCCTCGCCCAGAAAGCACGGGCGATTCCTCCAAGATATTTTTATTCTAACATAGTCAAGGGCCTTAACTAACCAAATTGATCCGATCGAACCCATAAGTCACATGGTCAGATCAAGGAAAAGACCTGCACTTGGATCATAGAGACTAACGCTCTTTTTCTCATCGTCGTGAGAGGCACAGTTGTTGATTCTTTTCTATAGAACAAAGACTATCATACCATAACAGAATTGAGTCTCATTTTTGGGATCTATCAGTCCAGCCTAACCCCATCCAGTCCCATGGGTTAGCCAACCACCCAACCACTGTAGTGATAGGATCTATTTAGGAATTTGGTCATGTTTTGCCCTGGGTACTAGGGAAAAGAGTTCCCAGGCCCCCTAGCCGGTGCTTCAGCACCCTCTAGGCTCCTTCAGAGGTCACCTAGCACTTCACTCATAGGCCGCTTCCTTGGTCTCTCATCCACCGTACTACCGGAAGCTCACCATTTAAATCGAACCGAGGCTGGTCAAGACCTCGGTCGACCTTGCTACGTGAGATGTCCTCTGTTGCAACTTTATCACTTAAGTCTCCATGACCTCATTCACAAGATGGTCAAAATGCTTCCCCAGCATTCTTGACATAAAACAGTCATTTAAAAACAGGTCATAAAATCAGTTTCTAATGAACTCTCATCTTTCCACATTGTTCCACATCATTTCTTGTTATTCTACATTCTTCTACATCAATCCACATTGCTTAGTCCAGATCCAATCATATGTATTCCCATCGTCCTTCATCCATTCTCATCCAATCACATCATAATACATCTCATCCATTCACATCTATCCATATCCACATTACATCACATCTCATTTATTCACATCTATCCCAATTCACATCTATCCTGATTCACATCACATCCCATCCCATCCATTCACATCTATCCCGATTCACATCACATCACATCTCATACATTCACATCTATCCTGAGTCACATCACATCACATCTCATCCATTCACATCTATTTACATCACATCACATTCACATCCATTTACATCTCATCGCATCCATTCACATCCATCACATTCATTATATCCACATCACATCACATACATCCCATCCACATTACATCACGTCCACATCTCATTATCATCCATTTATATCACATCACATCCTTTCACATATCATCGCATCTCAATCTCATCTCATCACATTCACATCCACATCCATTTACATCACATCACATCGCATCCCATCCACATCTCATCGCATCCACTCACATCTTGTCATATCTACTTACATCTTATCACATCTACTCACATCCTCTCATATCTCATTCACATCTTATCACATCCATTCACATCTTATCACATCTACTCACGTCTTATCACATCCACTCACATCCTATCACATCTCATTCTTATCTTATCACATCCATTCACATCTTATCACATCCACTCACATCCTATTGTTAACCCATGGCGGACATGGCGACGTACTATATTTTACGTCATTAATTTAAATATTCTGAGTCATGGGCCAGGCTTGTCGGCACCATATGTTAAGGATGAAGGGATTGGGTGATCGCCGATGAGAGGCGCACCTTGGATATCAGTAGGATAAGGGTTAGGGTCGGTCGGCCATGTATGGGCGCCCAAGTGTGAACGGCCAAGTCACCTATATGAGTCAAATGTAACCCTAAAATCCTCATTCTCATGTGTTGTGAATAGAAGAGTGCTCTTGCCTTATCTCTTTGGTTTCCTTCTCCTGCGTGTGTGTGTGTGTGAGAGAGAGAGAGAGAGTGAGAGAGCGATCGAGCGCACTGTGTAGCGGCACGGCGGCGGCGGTGAGGCGGTAGAGCGGCGACGGCGGCTCCTCCTTCACGGCTGCGACGCGGGAATCCTTCAAGGCGGCAGTTAAGCGGTGAGTGACACACCTTTTGCATTCTGTTTTGAGCTTGCCTTCCTGGTTGTATGCTTGCAGCCATTTGTGGCTCGCATACGGTGTCCGGCAAGTCCCCAGCTACGACATGTACGGCAAAAGCGCACATTTTTGGCGCCGCTGCCGAGGAGTTGCCCTGCACCAAGCTCCAGTTTGCAGCTCGGCTGCTGCGTGAAGTTTAATCTACACTGTAGGAAAGCGACTGTGTGTTTGTTGTTAAGGTGTTTCTGTGTTGCATTTCTGTTTCTTTTGTTATATGCAAACTGCGCCGCGGCCAAGGCTGAACCCTAAGGAAACCCTAGAGAACTTATCTCACAAAAAAAAACAGAAAATAAAAAATAAAAAAATTATAAAAAATAAAAAATAAAAAATTAAATTTTATTTTCAAAGAAAGAACCAAACATGTGGAGAGGAAAGATTTTCTAATTAGAGAAAAAAATTTTGAAAAGAAAGAACCCCAATCGACCCCCGGGCCCGGCCCCGGTCTCGGTCTCGGTCTTTTGATATATATATATAGGAGAGTGAGCCTCCATAGCTTTCTCTC
Source organism: Cibotium barometz (assembly GCF_041138505.1). NCBI lineage: Eukaryota > Viridiplantae > Streptophyta > Polypodiopsida > Cyatheales > Cibotiaceae > Cibotium > Cibotium barometz. Next base: position 42,840,631 of record NC_141082.1, read on the forward strand.
AAGTGAGAGCTTATGGGAAGTCGTGCCCTATATGTAGCCCACTCCCCAAGGAGTAAAGTGAGCATGTGGGATAAAGCCCTCACCCTTTCCTCCACAAGCAAATAGGCTTTTGCCCCTTCCCCCCAAAGGAAACGGACTATTTTGAGGACTACAGGAGCTCTAGATAGGCGAACACGGTGCTGTAAAGCACACTAGGACCCTTTGAACGATACGCTCGTTTCGAGCTATCACACGCCCTAGTCCAAGTTCGACCGTAGGTAAGGGGGTCAAAAACGGGTTAAAAACAACACAAAAACAAGTAAAAACGGGGTGCGAAACACCTAAGAAACCACTTGTGTAAGTTTCAAGGGTAGTTACCAACGCACGTAGGGTACCCACGTCACATGCATCTATGCTCTGGTCGGGTGCTAGAGCCTGAACCACTAGAAAGCGTTTCAGTCTACGCAGGCTCACACCATCCCTCCACGTTGGCATCTTGGCCTTCGGCTGGAACCCAAGGGAGTGCAACCCAAGATCCACGAATAGTGGATAGTGACTCATCCTCTGCTGACTCAGAAGCCATGGAAGGGCACCCTACCAAGAACCCTGAGGAGACAAGCCAAAACATGCCAGTGTGGGCCCCACAACCCGGATCTAGCATGTTTAGTCGTCTAATAGAGACCTTTAGTAGAGCTACACGCTCTGAACATGCGACAAGCGAAGTAAATGAGGAGGGAGGGGTAGTAGATTCGCCATTCACATCTTATGTAGACCCTACCCTCCCAAAGAGTGTCCATGTGGATATTCTACCCACTTCGTTTAATGAGGGCCCTACTGAGCTACCACATTCCGATGCTCTTCCTAAAGTAGAGGTCCCTAGAAGCCAATCCATAAGAAGTGACATTGCGTCCACTTCAAGAGAACCATTTGGCACACCAAGTCTAGATGGGATATTTCTCAATGAAAATTGGGAATATGATCTACACACAGAGACTCTAACTGACCTATACACAGGTTACACATACCATGTAGGTTGGTTAGAAGTCCTACGATCTACATCTAGCGCCACTAATCTAGAGGAGCAACAACACATGATATGTGAGGTGATTCATAGAATTATCCAAATTGAGAGGCAAAATAGGGGAGTGGACCTAGTTTCCACTGGCCCTATGAGGTTTTTGGATACGGGCAAGGCCAAACAACCAACCCTATCACAATTGGAGACTCCCTCGGTGAGTCCCATAGACCCTTCGTATGTTGTTTCGCCTGGAGTCTCAATGCAGGTTGAGCCCACGAGCAGTAACTTTAGTTTTCCAACCTTGGCTCAACTTTCCATTAAGGAATCCGCAATGCCTACCCCAATGATGAGCATAGCTGAAAGTGCACCTATTACCGCTGTAGTTAGTACGACACCGCTACCTAGTGGAACAGTACCTACAACAGTGCGTGCCAGTGCCTATCGACCCTATGTACCTATCGCTACTCATGCTCAGGTAGCTCCTACGCCTCTTAGTATGCCAATGGCGTATGCTCCACGACCGCCTTATCATAACCATTATCCAAGGGGAGCTAGGCCTAGTCACATATCATATCCTACGTCATTTGCCAACTTACTCCGACCAACGCCAACTCCTATCAGCCAGGCTATCCCAGAAGTGCCTCCACCAACTATGCCTGCTCACTTAGGTGATCTCGCAGCATTTGCTCAGACGATCGGACGATCCATTGCAGAAAACATGCGGGGTATGCCTGAGAGAGAACCTAGAAGCAAGGCAGTACAAGTGGCTAAGCTCACTCAAAACTTCAGTGGTAACGAGGATGTTAGGAAGCACATTGAAGTCTTTGAACACGTGTGTGATTCCTTGGAAGAGCACAATGAGCTGCACAAGTGTAAAGCCTTAGGCTTAACCTTGAGTGGGAAGGCCGGAGATTGGTATCGAACCTTAAGGGTTGAAGAGCGCACTCACTACCCCACTCTCAAGAGATTGTTCTTGAAAGAATACATACGCGAGGGTGTGCTTTGGGGGGTAGCATCTCAACTCCAAAAAGCTGAACGCGAGGAAGGGGAGTCAGTGAGAGACTTTATAAGTCGATTGAAGCATCTAAATTCTCGCTGCGCTCACGATGAACGCTTCAATAACAACCAACTCCTCGATAGATTCATCCGAGGATTGCGCCACGAGGACATTTACAATGGCCTAGTCATTAGAGGTCTTACAACGTGGGAAGCAGTCACTGCCAATGCAATCCAGTTAGAAGACAACTTGATGATTGCAGGTAAAAAGGTGTCTTCAGAAACAAAATCCGTTAGTTCGCAAGTATCTGGGCACGAGCCAATGACGGTAAAACCAATTGCCAAGGAGCCCAAGATATCTGAAATGTCTGTGACCGACCTTACTAAGGCTCTCCAAGAATACTTTAGGGGTAATCGAGCTCCTCAGAATAGCCATATGTACCCAAGAAGAGAGCAACAATGGTGTTCGGTGTGCTTAGGACCACATAGCACGAGTGAATGTCCCACATTTAGAGTCAAATTCAATGGGAATTGCAATGCATGTGGTAAGTATGGCCATCAATCTAAAGATTGCCTAACACTTAAGCGAATGTTGGCAAACCAGGCACCACTAGCTTGGTCAAACACACCTCAAGTACCCGCGCTAATGCCTGCACAACCTATCGAGCAACCGTCACAGCACATAGTTCCAAGGAATCCGAATGTAGTCCAGTCTGTGCCGTTACCACCGCCAGTGCTAGGACCACAACCTCCACATCCAAGGATTACCCCAATAAACCAGATGGGTTGTGAGTCACATAGTGCATGTGGGGATTATGAAGAGGAGATAGACCCTACTGCTCCATACGGGATTGATACGTTTGAAATGATTCCCCAGTACTACATGGAGGATCATTTCGGGCAAGTTAAGCCTGTATATCAAGCGGCTGCTCTCGCCACAAGAGGGCAAAACCTTAATACCTTGGTGAGGAGACCACCTCTTCAATGCTATGAGTGTGGTGGACCGCATCGTGTAGCGGAGTGCCCTAATAGGTTACAAAAGATCGCTACTCAAATGCAACCAAATCAAGGGAGCACATCGGGAATGCCGGTACTTACATGTAATCGTTGTGGCATAGATCATTTGATCGCTCAATGTCCACATAATCCTAATGCACCCAAGATTACGCCATTGAATTTGGTTGAGGTCACCAACCAAGCACGAGGAACCACACCCATTGTACCCGTGAATGTAGTTACACGGTCAATGCTTCAAAATCAAAACTACATTCTTGAAGAGAGGGATACTGCATCAATCGCTCAGGCAAAGAAAAAGAAAACACGACGAAAGAGATCGTTAATGCCACGAGCTCCAAGCCCAGTTCAAAGACCAACATAGGGACAGGAGACGACCCCGTGTATATGAATGATCCTGAAGATGATTCCGATTCAATAGAAACCATGGGGACCAAAGCCACTACCTTAAGGGAGGAACCCACTCGGGAGCTCAATGAAGGAGAATCAAGCGAGTACATAAATAAGGGGAAACAGAAGGAAACTTCCTCGGCCCCACAACCAAGTCAGTTAATGCCCTCTCGACCACCCAAACTGACTGAGACTCCCCAAGACAAGCCACGTGGACCAAAAACCCTTAAGAAAAAGATTGGAACTTACCCAAACCCAGTTGAGGAGATTGAACAAGTGCAACACTTAAGGGGTTTGGTGGAAGAAACACAAAGAGAACTGGAGCCAAACCCGAGAAAAATCAAAATTCCAGACACAGTGTTTCCTACGCAAGTTCAGCCTCACCGGAACCATAAACCGTTAGCTATACCTAGTATCATTCGGGAAGAAAGTGAGGATAGGACCTCCGGAAGTGGGCAAACACCCTTCTTGCTGGAAAGAATGTTTAGTGAGGGAATGCCTGACCCCATTGAAGAGGAAGTGATTCCATCTTCACCAGTTCCTAGTCAAGGAGCGATATCTCAAAAAGTACCATTGAATGTGTCCAAGCTAATGGATTTCATGTCCTCCGAGATCAGAACCACGATCATATCCAAATTATACGGAGATCCTGAGCTATTCTTAGCTCTTCGGGCATTTCTCAATGGAGAACTAAAGGCGGGGTTACCACAATTTGCAAATATGGATAGACCCGACACGCTTCAAAATGAAGGGGAACATTGGGATCTACAACCCAACTTCGATGAAGATTCGGTCGTTGAAATACCTGTGAACAAGTTGGGACAGTACTTTGAAGGTGACGAATCTAATGCCACCCTCCCCATTACTACCAAGGGACTAACTCTAAAGGGAATCCTTGATGGTGGTGCTGGAGTGAGCATTGTGACTAAAAACTGTTGGGAATCTATGGGAAGGCCTCACCTTGAAGTCACAAACATAGTGGTTAAGATGGCAAACGGAACCATAGCTAAACCTATTGGAATGTTAAGGGACCTTAAGATCAAGGTTCTAGGATACAAGGTACGACATACCTTCATTGTAATGGATTTCTCCAAGCATCCTATGTCATATCAAATGATCTTAGGATGTCCTTTCATGAGGGAAGCACAAATGGTGCATGACTGGTCGAAAAACCATGTCTATCTTCAATTCCAGGACTCTGTCATTCGAGTTGATCTTGAGAATGGTCGTACGCATCCTTTAGGAAGCAAGGTTATCATCGATAATCGATCGGATACCACTATTCACTCCGCCCCATTAAGGTATTGCTATACATGCAAAAAAGAGACTGATGATGGAAAAGTTTCTCCTTATATGGATGTCCTACCGGGTATGACTGAGTCGGATAACGTGGATTGGGTACACCTAGCGGCAACCATAGACACATGGGGAAATAGAGGCACAAGTTGGGTAACACCTGAGGGGCAAGATATGCCACCGTTAGTGCCAATAAACATGATAGGTGTTATGCACTTGACTCCTGATGGCGAGAACGTGGCAAACTCCACCGACACTGAAAGTAGCAAAGACTCTGACCAATGCAACTCTGAGTATGAATCTCAAGAAGAAACTAACCCTGAGCCTGATGGGGAAAATGAATCAAATATTCACCCAAATGTGGAAGCAAGGTGCTCAAGGCCTGGGACAGTGGCCTCCTGCAGTTCATCCGAAAGTGAAGATCGACCAAGTGAGTCCGAATCTGATAGAAACAAAAATCAAAAACTTGGTAAGAAGAAAACGAGACATAAGCGCCAACGCTATCGAGCTAATGTACGCACTGCAATAAACAAGGAAAGATCCACTGCAGAATGGCTTAGTTATGTAGGAGCCATTGACGCTCATCGGAAGATAGCGGATAATTGGGGACAATACCTCCAAAGTGTCATGTGGTGTATTCCGCAACCTCATGACGTCGCCCAATTAGAAATCGAAGAGAAGCCAAAACTAAGTCGTACTGCAAGAAGGCGGCAAGACCAAGAGTTGGCTCAACAACAAAAGAAGGCGGAATTAAAAGAAAAAAACCGGGCACAACAAGAACCAATAGACTTACACCCCGCACCCGAGCATTTCAAATCATTCACCACAGGGGAACGTAAAGTAGTCTACACAAAAGCCCAACGAACGCCTACCAATGGGAGTAGCGGTGTCTACGATGGCCCTGCGGTAGTTAAGGAGATAGACTTAGCAGATCCGGGTGAGGAGTCTAAACCAGTTTTTATTGCTCAAGACCTCACCAAGGCGGAAGAAGCTGCACTTACGAAGCTTCTTAAAGAATTCAAGGACATATTTGCTTGGACATATCATGATATGAAGGGTGTTCCACCCTCGGTGGTGCAACACACGATTCTAATGATTAGCACTGCTAAACCAGTCCAGCAACGTCCCTACCCAATGAATCCTAAGTACACAAAGATTGTACAAGAGGAAATTGAAAAGCTTGTAAAATGTGGATTCATATACCCTATTGAGCACTCAGAATGGGTTTCTCCGATAGTCATCGTACCAAAGAAGAATGGGAAACTCAGAGTGTGCGTTGATCTCAAAAAGGTTAATGCAGCCACCAGAAGGGATCATTACCCCTTGCCGTATTCTGAACATATGCTTGAAAGAGTGGCAGGCAAAGAGGCATATAGCTTTTTAGATGGGTACTCAGGTTACAATCAGATCACAATTGCAGTCGAGGACCAAGCTAAAACAGCATTTATCACGGAGTTTGGAGTGTTTGCCTTTTGCGTCATGGCTTTTGGCTTGACCAATGCACCTGCAACATTCCAACGATTGATAAACACAGCCTTTAAGGAATATCTAAGGGACTTTTGTGAAGCTTTCTTAGATGATCTTTGTGTTCATTCCTCTTGGGACGAGCACTTGATGTGTTTACGAAAAATATTTGAAAGGTGTAGATTATATCGCATCTCCTTGAATCCTTTCAAATGCCAATTCTGGGTTAAACACGGAGTTATCTTAGGGCATATAGTGTCCAAAAATGGGATTTCCACTGACGAGATTAAAATCAAGGTCATTCTGGAATTACCCCCACCCACCAACTACAAGGGAGTCCAACGCTTTATGGGCCACGTTGGTTATTATCGAAGGTTTATTCTCTTCTTCGCCGAGATAGCTCGACCATTGTATAAGCTTCTCATCGAGTTTATTTGGACCGAAGAATGTGACCGTGCCTATGAGCTATTAAAGAAGGCCTTGGCGAGTGCTCCAATCTTGAGAATGCCTAACTGGGATTTACTCTTCCATGTGCATATTGATGCATCAAACTTTGCTATTGGGTGTGTGTTAACTCAACCTGGAGAACATAAGCTAGACTACCCCATTAGCTTTGCCAGTCGCCAGTTGAACGATGCTGAGATGAACTACACCACTACGGAGCGAGAAGGGTTGGCAATGATATATGCAGTAAGGAAATTTCGTTATTACCTCCTTGCCACCAAGTTTGTTTTCTATGTGGATCATCAAGCATTATTGTATCTGGTAAACAAACCATGCTCCACAGGAAGAATCACACGATGGCTATTGATTCTCCTTGAGTTTGATTTCACGGTTGTTGTGAGACCTGGCAAGAAACATGTTATGGCTGATCATTTATCTCGCATACCTAGTGGTGAGGCTCCTACGGGGGTTGATGATGACTTACCTGACACTTCCCTGTTCATGGTGGAGACAATGCCTGAATGGAGTGAGAAAATTGTTAACTTTTTGGTTAATGGCTTTCCACCCAAGGAGCTTCGTAAAGATCTAGCTCGGAAGCTGATCAAAGAATGCGAACCCTATTGCCTGATAGCCGGGACTCTTTATAAAAGAGGAAAGGATGACGTTCTTAGGCGTTGTGCGCGAGAGGATGAGTATCTATACATCTTGCAAGAGGCACATATGGGCGTAGCCGGTGGTCACTTCTCAGGAGACTTAACTGCGCGAAAGATCTTACAATCAGGGTATTGGTGGCCCACTATGTTCCAAGACGCATCACTCTTTGTGAAGGGTTGCGATGAATGCCAACGATATAAGAAACCCCAGAGGAAAGATCAGGTGCCCCTACATCCGATCAAAGTAAACCAACCATTTGAAAAGTGGGGTTTAGACTTTGTAGGTCCAATTAGTCCAGCGGCCTGAAACACACAATCTCGCTATATTATTGTGGCCACTGACTATATGACCAAATGGGCTGAAGCGAAAGCGACACGTAAGGCAGATGCGAGGACAACAGCCAAGTTCCTCTTTGAAAATATAATCACACGATTCGGTTGTCCTTTTGAACTTGTGAGCGACAATGGTACGCATTTTATAAATGAAGTGATTAAGGAGCTCACAACAAATTTCATGATATCCCATCATAAATCTACTCCTTACTATCCGCAAGCGAATGGCCAAGCCGAGAGTACCAACAAGACTTTAATCTCTATTTTGACAAAGACAGTTGAAGCTCATCGCACGGATTGGGATCTAAAGCTTACGACAGCTTTATGGGCCTATCGTACTGCGTACAAAGTGGCTATTAATTGCACACCATTCAAAATGGTATATGGCCAAGAAGCAGTCATGCCGTGGGAATTTGTCATTCCTAGTCTTCGTGTTGCTACTCAAGAGGGATGGGATGGTAATCCTTTAGCAGAGCGTCTGTATATCCTTGAGCGGCTAAACGAAGAAAGACAATTGGCTGTATACAATGCCCTTGTGGAGAAGGATAGAAGGAAAAAATGGTTTGATCGCCATCTAAAGGACAAGGACATCAAGGTTGGGGATAAATTCCTGATGTATGGAGTGCGAAACGAAAAGAAAAAGCTCAAATATGCTGGTAAGGGACCGTATAGAGTATGTGAAATTACCCCGCAAGGTACCATCAGAGTGGAGACTCTCGACGGAGTTGAAACCATTGGATTCCTTAATGGGAGTAAGTTCAAAAGATACTATGACCCCCTGAGCCAAGAGGAGTTACATGCAATCCATCAAAAGAAGGCAGCTAAAGAACAAGCTGAGCTTAAAAAGATACAAGCGAGAGTCGAAGCCAAAGAACGTCAACAGCGTGCTAGGCGACAACGAGAAGCCAACTTGGGAATTACGCAAGTATTTTTTGAGGAAGCAGAGGAGGATGCACTGGAATCTGACCCACCTCTAAGATACCCAATTGAGTTACAGAGTCCTTACGGGGAGGTGCTGTATAATGCATTATTGGATACAGGAGCTCAACATAATTTGCTATCATATGGCGTGTGGTGTCAACTGGGAAAACCACCTTTAACCAAGAGTTCTATCCAAGTTCAAGGAATCAACAAGAAGAAAACCCCTGTCTCAGGAATTCTGCACACTCCGGTTGCTTATGACAAGGGAACCATAATTCAAAGCTTTTTGGTTATGCCTGCTGGTACCATGGAAGGGACTGTAAACTTAGGGCGCAAATGGATGATGGCCACCAAATGCAATATCGATTGGGCAACCAGACGAGTCACGACGCAAGAACCAACACTAGGTCTGACCGCTCAAAATCTCGCTCCTAAGCCATCGACTCTGGACAAAATGATGGATAACGAAAAATCACCAAGTCCAGTGGCAAAACCATCTTCGATTGTTGGCCACCCCTCTAATGCTTCAACGCCAAGAGTGGAAATAGGCAAGGTGGCCCCTAAAGCTTTGCTTACTATGCCAAAGAGTACATACAAATGGGTCCCCAAAGCTTCGCTAACAGCTACTTCCCCTGCTCAATCTCGTTCAGCCACCAAGAAGCCTCGTAAAAGGAAAGCAGCTACCCACCCGAGAAAGGGCAATGTAACATCGCGATGGATCCCTAAAAAATTATTAGTAGCCCAAGGGTACTACGAGGGAAATGACCAGATTTGGGTCCCTAAACATAAGCTGAATCCCTCTACATCACCTGTAAAACCTTGCAAACCAATTGTTGCCACCCCAACGATAATTCAAGATCGTGGTAAGGGAAAGGTAACAGAGTGCTCCACACCACTTCTTCCAGAGTTAGTTTGGATTCCCAAACGATATCGATCATTACCACCTAGCTCAGGAAGGGGGGAGCCACATGAAGCTTCTAGCTCCTCATGCCAGGCACACGCTGATATAGAAGTTTCTACATGCTCTACACCTACTCTTGCCAACACCCAACAAAAAATTGATGAGTCTACGTCTCCCCTTGTAATAGTATCATCGGAAACCATTTCCTCCATTCGTCAATGGGAGCGTACACTACCATCTCTGCAATTGGATGTGGCCACAAGGGTCATAAAAAGCTATCTGCCCACATCACAACCTATGACCCGCTGGACAAATTGGTTCCAAGAGGCTGCAACATCATTGCAAATAATATGATCTACCCAAGGAAAGAGGGAGCATGTACTCACGCTCGACATTCTAATGCTTCCTCCTTAACCTTCTCCCCTGACCATGTAATTGCCAAATTCAAGGGGATGTATATATATAGCTTCATACATTTTATTTTATTTTATTTTAAAAAAAACAAAGAAAAGAAAAACAAAAAATAGTAAAAAGAGCAAGAGCACAAAAACAAGCGAAATATCCGTATACAATCAAGAACTAGATTGACCTGTCATAAACCTACTGATGCTATATCTGTGTTGCAGATATGGCAGATGCCCGATCATCATACACTTCACCCACTCCTACCTTTGGTGAGAGGTATCATCTATACCTTTCTCAGATATTCCACATGTGCTATCCTGTAATTGAAACTGAATGGGATCATATAGATATACTAGCCAGAGAAGAAAATGTTGAGGAATTAGAATGGCTAATTCGCCTATTGACCATGACTGACCCCTACTCCGTAGAGGACATATCCCCGATAGCCCAATGCTTTCCTTTTCCACAAGATAACTATCCTCGCATGGTTACATTTTTGATGAGTTTATGTGGATGGGAAAATGAAAAGGAAATATCTAACAATGATGAATGGACGGATGAAACTCATGGCACTACTGAGGTTGACTTTATTTGTTTGGATGATGCGGATAGAGGCTTAGCCTTAGGGCTAGATCCAGGACTCTACAACATCCTCTTACCGTATCCTCAGTAGTAGTGTGGTGACTGGTAGGTAGGTTAGCGTTTTCAAGTTTTTTCTAGTCCAGATTCCTTAAACATGTCTTGAAATTTTCACACTGATGTGCCTCTCGAGGTATAGTGCTTGTTAGTTGATTGTACAGGTTAAAAAGTTTGAGGTGGGTTCACTTCCAAGTCCAGAGACTGCCGCAACGTTCATCAAAATATATCTACATCAAATTGCAAGCTGTCTCGTCAAATCAAGGAGATCTCCAATTACAGGTGTAATTCTTCCATACCCACTCTCTTTCGTTTTTACTGTTCAATCAATTGCATAAACTATAATACATGACCACATGGAAATTGTCAATGTACTACTTAGTTTTTGAAGTTGCTTGCATGCTAGTGTAAATCATTAATGAGCTTAACTTTATTGGAAATATTCCTAGGCAGCATGACGTCTTTAGTTAACCTTGGAATACGATTGTCTTAGGTCTAGGGTCAAACCATCTTAATGTTTGACACCTGGCCATGTGTGTGTTGACCTCTAGGACATAGCTATTACCCCTTTGTCGAAAGGATGCAAGACAAATTATAGTTCAGGAGCAAGGATCAAAAGAAATAGATTTTTTAAAAAAAAAGCCTACAATAAATGGCAATACAAGTCTATGATCTGCTTTAATGTTGGCCTATCGCCTTATTGATACTTGGTAGGCGAGGAGTATTCTACTCCAGACCGATGCCTTGGTTGGTAGGGGGTAGCCTTGCCTAAAGTGAGCTAATAGATTCCTGGATAATGCCTTGTGTTAAACATGGTACCAAGATCGATGTTAGTTTTGCCTTAGGAAGGTCGCCATTGTGTATAAAAATTGTCATGTGCGTGAAGAAATAAAGGCAAAAGGCTCCTGTAACTCTAATGTTTCTTGTGTCCCTAGGCTCGTGGTATAAACTTGTTCTTAGAGTAGACACAGTGTGGTCATCTGTTTATTTATTAAGCTTGGTTATTTACCTTGACTTAGGCCAGTTATAAACCTTGATTAACCTTTGACACCTTGCTTACTCTTGAATTCCTTTCAATAATTTTAAACTCCTATTAATTTGCTACACTAGCTCACTCATGTGACCCTTAAACTAAGTTCTCATAGCAACATCCATTGTGGTCTCACATGCTTGAATTTATACACTTTATATCTTTTGAATTCCAGCATACCTTCACTCTACTTCCCTGTTTTGCAGACGGTCTACCACAACACCCTCTCGAGCTTACCATACCATAGCTTCCGAGGACGGAATCTACATCAGGAAGGGGGGCATGTTAACCCATGGCGGACATGGCGACGTACTATATTTTACGTCATTAATTTAAATATTCTGAGTCATGGGCCGGGCTTGTCGGCACCATATGTTAAGGATGAAGGGATTGGGTGATCGCCGATGAGAGGCGTACCTTGGATATCAGTAGGATAAGGGTTAGGGTCGGCCGGCCATGTATGGGCACCCAAGTGTGAACGGCCAAGTCACCTATATGAGTCAAATGTAACCCTAAAATCCTCATTCTCATGTGTTGTGAATAGAAGAGTGCTCTTGCCTTATCTCTTTGGTTTCCTTCTCCTGCGTGTGTGAGAGAGAGAGAGAGAGAGAGAGAGTGAGAGAGCGATCGAGCGCACTGTGTAGCGGCACGGCGGCGGCGGTGAGGCGGTAGAGCGGCGACGGCGGCTCCTCCTTCACGGCTGCGACGCGGGAATCCTTCAAGGCGGCAGTTAAGCGGTGAGTGACACACCTTTTGCATTCTGTTTTGAGCTTGCCTTCCTGGTTGTATGCTTGCAGCCATTTGTGGCTCGCATACGGTGTCCGGCAAGTCCCCAGCTACGACCTGTGCGGCAAAAGCGCACACCTATCACATCTCATTCACATCTTATCACATCCACTCACATCCTATCACATCTTATTCACATCGTAATCACATTTAGTAACTTTTTCTACTTCAATACTAATGATGGGACTAAATTTCTGCCAATTGCTTGGCGTAGTTAAAGGTACTTTTTCTTGACGGATATTTTCATATTCTTTCTCAAGTGAAATATATTCAATATTCTTCTTTTGAGTAAAAGAATCATGGATTTACAAAAATCAATTCTACCCATATTTTCTAATAAAATTAATAATGCTCAAAATTTCACTTTTGATAAATACTCATAATTTGAATTATGCTAAAATTCCTCTTTTACCGTTTAATTTCTTGGATCTCAATTATCATGGGAATTCCTCTTTTTGCATTTAATTGATTGAATTCCAATTGTTAAGGAAATTCCTCTTTTATCATAAAATAAATTTATCTAAGAATTCCACTTTTACCATTTAAATGATTGAATTTCAAATGTCATGGGAATTCCTCTTTTATCATTTAAATTTTCTCATGCATAAAATAAATTTATCTAAAATTCCTTTTTAAATCAAATAAAAATATCCATAAATTCAATTATGCCAAGAATTCCACTTTTACCATTTAAATGATTGAATTCCAAATGCCATGGGAATTTCTCTTTTATCATTTAAAATTTCTCATGCATAAAATAAATTTATCTATTTTTTTTAAATCAAATAAAAATATCCATAAATTCAATTATGCCAAGAATTTTGCTTTTACCATTTAAATGATTGAATTCCAAATGTCATGGAAATTCCTCTTTTATCATTTAAACTTTCTCATGCCTAAGATATATTTGTCTAAAATAAAAATATCAATTATTTAAATATAACAAAAATTTCTCTTTTTCCATTTAATTACATGGATCTCATTATCATGGGAATTCCTCTTTTTGCATAAAAATAAAATTACCAAAATTTTCTCTTTTCTTAATTAATTTTTTATGCATAAACACTAAAAATTAGTTTCCCATGAATATGATGAAAATCATTCTTTTAGCATAGGATATTCAATCCTAGAATATGGTAGGAAGTCCTCTTTTCACATTATGCATAAAAATGAGCTATGTATTAATTTCTAAAAATTTTGCCATAGCTTCGCTGGCTATTATTGATATTTTTTTTCAATATTTCTAGAAAGAATAAGACTTTGTAGAATAACTATCCTTAGACTTAAATCCAATTCATGGAATTAAATCATAAGTTTACCATAATTTTATTAGCATAAAAGCATAAAGAAGCCATTTTCTTAACCTCTAGCTTAATTAGCATAGAGTTTGATTTTTGAATTGAGAATTTATCAATGAGAAGCATCCATTTGAATAAAGAATTAGTCATAGAAATGATTATTCTTTTGGGAGAGAGAGATATACATAAAAATCATCCTAATTAAGCATAAAGATTAAACTGAAATGCATTATAAACAATTAATTAGAAACTTCTCAAGCTTGAGAGGGGTTGAGAAGTGAAATCATTGAGAATATAATCAAAAACCATGAAATTACTTCTTACCTCAAGGTTTGGCTTGCTTCTTTATCTTAGAAGGAAGCCCCCCCAACCAATTAATTGGTTTAGTATGTTGAGAAGAAAGCTCCAAGAATTATTGAAGCGAGAGAAGAGCTCCAAGAATTGTTGAAGCGAGAGAAGAGCTCCAAGTTCTCCAAAAGTAGAGGATTTTTAAGGGATAATATAAAATATCATTATTTTAATGTAATACTAGCATGGTATAGTTCACAGCTTTTTTTATACAAAAGACTAAGGATCTATTTATAGGTGAGGGAGGCCACTAACCAAGTCCAACTGGGTTCTAGAATTTTTTAGGTTCAGTTTTGACTCAATTTGGACAAGATTTGGACCAGTTTGGCTCCCTTTTTTATTTGATTTGATCCAGGAGAGAGGAGAGATAAAAATATCACAACTTTTTTGAATTAAAAACCCTTCCACATGTGTGAAATAGGCGCCTACCTCAAGAGTCCCCCTTTCCTTACCAAGGTGTCAAAAATACATCATTATTCTAAAATATCTCATTTTTTTAGTAATATCTCATAGTTTTTAACTAATAAACCTTGTACTCAGTCAACTCTTCATCTTATGTGAGCATTTCCTCATTTTTGGATATTTTCTTTTATTCTTTTGGATTTATCTCATCCCGACACTTGGATTAATCCAATTGACCCATTGGAACCTTAATTGGACCATAATCCAATTTTTTTTTGAAAATGTAGACCCTTAGGCTAAGGAACTTTATACACATTTTCAATTAATTCCAAATGCACATTAGAAAGTTCATTTTGAATTTCTGTTTCTTTCAGCAGGGGAATCCATTTTAGACACTAGGAGGATTTTTATATCCAAAGATATCTTAATTTTGGATTATCTCTCTCTACACTAAAACAGGGTAAAACAAGATCTTTCTTCTATTTCAGAGAGGGGAATAATGACAAGAACAGAAGGGGAGGTTCTTACAGCTTTACACCTCAAAATTTGGAGGGAGGAATCTTACGGGGAGAGAGAGAGAGAGAGAGAGAGAGAGAGAGAGTATTTTGTGGGTCTGTGTGTGTGAATTTTTTTATTTATTTGAATAGCAAGTGTATGTGTGTGTGGGTGTGTGGGTGAGAGAGAGAGAGAGAGAGAGAGAGAGAGAGAGAGAGAGAGAGAGAGAGAGAGTTTTGTGGGTTTTTATGGGTTTTTGAAAGTGTGTGTGTGTGAGAGAGAGAGAGTTTTTTGTGGGTGTGTGTGTGGGTATTTAATTGTTTTTAGTTTTTTTTAAATGTTAAAAAAATTAATCGCTATTCGAGTTTTTTTAATGTTGAAAGTTCTTTAAAAATTTTATTTGAATAGCAAGTGTGTGGGTGAGAGAGAGAGAGAGAGAGAGAGAGAGAGAGAGAGAGAGAGAGAGAGTATTTTGTGGGTTTTTGAAATACTGTGTGTGTATGTGTGTGTGTGTGTGTGCGCGCGTGAGAGAGAGAGAGAGAGAGAGAGAGAGAGAGTATTTTGTGAGTCTGTGTGTGTGTGAAACTTTTTATTTATTTGAATAGCAAGTGTGTGCGCATTGTGTGTGGGTGTGTGGGTGAGAGAGAGAGAGAGAGAGAGAGAGAGAGAGAGAGAGAGAGAGAGAGTATTTTGTGGGTTTTTGAAATTGTGCATAATTGTGTGTGTGTGTGTGTGTGTGTGTGTGTGTGTGTGTGTGTGTGTGTGAGAGAGAGAGAGAGAGAGAGAGAGAGAGAGAGAGAGAGAGAGAGACAGTATTTTGTGGGTCTGTGTGGGTTTTCGAAATTGTTTGTGTGTGTGTGTGTGTGTGTGTGTGTGAGAGAGAGAGAGAGAGAGAGAGAGAGGGAGAGGGAGAGTGTATTTTATGGGGGTTTGTGTGTAAAGTTTCTATGTAACTTTAGAGTTGTTTTTTTTAAGTGTTCATCCTTTAAAATGAAGTGTTTGATAAACAGTATCACCACTCAAAGAGTAAATATCCTTACTAGAGTAATTTTGACAAATCATATCCCTCATAAGCATAGGCTTTGTGTATAGTAATATCATTTCATATAATTGATCATCCTTTAGCTGTGCGCACTTCCTTCCCCTTATCTACAATTCATAAGAGTACATGCATGTACTCACACACACACACACACACACACACACACCCACATGTGCATATATATGCACACACATACATGCATACATGCACACATCCACATACACACACCCACACGTATTTGAAATAGTGTGTGTGTGTGTGTGTGTGTGTGTGTGAGAGAGAGAGAGAGAGAGAGAGAGAGAGAGAGAGAGAGAGGGAGAGTGTGTATTTTATGGGGGTTTGTGAGTGTAAAGTTTTAATGTAAGTTGAGAATTGTTCTTTGTATGTAAATGTGTGGAAGCAAGCACAAGGACGATTGACTCAAAGTTGGTGCTTTCGAGTATAATTCTCTCTTCAACTTGAGGTTAGTTCTTTTGATAGCATCACTGTCTCTCTCAATTTTTGTGTTAAAAAGGGATGCATAGAGTAAGGATTACCTAGAAAAATAGAGAGAGGGAGAGAGAGGATTGTGTACATCAAGATACTTTTTATATCTCTTTCTATCTTAAGAGTGTTTTGTTGTTGATAATCTAATTGCAAATTTAGTTACATAATATTGATATGTTAGAAACCTTTCATTTTTTGGACTTCTGCCTTTGAGAATGTTCAGAATATATAGAATATACAAATTGTAGTAGCCTTGGAGAATATATGCATTTATATTAATTGATAAACATTCTTAAAAAAGCAAGAAAACCTTTGGCATAAACAATGTTACGGTATACATGTAGGCTACTAGGGTTAGGTATATGTTGGCAAAGATACATACAAATAATTGTAGAGCTTTAAGATATTAATTTTGGATTTCAGCAAATGGAGCTTCAAAAAAATAACAACCACTCTAAAGATGTAGTGGGGCTGTGGATGATTCTTCCAATGAAGAAGTAGCTTTGTCTACACTGCCTAAGTTGATGAATGTTCGAGCTGCAAAACACCTTGCTTGGTCAAGGTCTCCATCTGGACAAACAAGCTCTGAACGTCTACAGACTATTGTGGATACATGCGACCGCACTGAGAAAAATTCGGTTGAGGAGTACTTAGATGCCTTTTGGGATGAGATTCGTGGAGTTGGCAGCCAAAGGGGAGATACGTTAAGAGATGAGTTAGCTCATCATCTCCATCGCGTCCATGATAATAGTGGTCACATGGAGGCAAACCAACCAGCAGAGAGGGTGTGTCGATGTTGGTGTTTGTCATTCTATAGCAAAGAATCAGGCTTTGTTGCACATGCAAGATCTCTTACACCAGTATGGAAAGCGATTAACTGATTTTGAAGGGTTGTCTATTCTAGATAGATCAAGTGTTGCCATTGTCAACAATGGTTTGTTGATGGAAGAGATGATGTTTGATTCTGTTCAGCAGACTGATTTGTCTGTTTCCATGGAAAGGAGTCTTAATAGTTGTCAATCAAGAGCATTTAATACTATCCTTAGAGCTGTTTCTTTGAACCAGGGTGGTGTTTTTTTTCCTTGATGGACCAGGTGGATCAGGCAAAACTTATCTTTAAAATGCCTTGCTATCTCGATTGCGTGGAGAGAAACACGTTGCCTTGGCATGTGCATCGTTTGGAATAGTTGCATTGTTACTCTCAAATGGTCATACAACTCACTTACGTTCCAAAATCCCATTGGTACTCAATGCTTCTAGCACACGTGGAATCAAAGCTAATAGCCCATTGGCGAAGGTGTTGAAGCTTACAAGGTTAATCATTCGGGACAAGGCTCCAATGATGCATAGGTATGCATATGAAGCACTGGACATGACATTGAAGGACATTATGCAAAGTGATACAGTGTTTGGTAGAAAAGTTATGTTGTTTGGCGATGACTTCAGGCAAATCTTACTGGTTGTGCCTAAGGGATCGCGCGAGGACATTGTTGACGCAACGTTTTTCGGTCACATATTTGGAGATATGTGAGTGTTTTAAAGCTCACCCAAAACACACGGATTAGACAGAGTGCTTATAATGGTATAGAACATGAATTTTTCAAATGGACATTACAAATTGGGGATGGCACTATAGGTCAGCCAAACAATGAAGGTAGAGTGGTAATTCCACCGCAAATGTTGATCCATGGTGGCAACTCTATTTTGAGTTTGGTAGAATGGGTATACAAAGATCTTCGGAGAGTTGAGGATAATGCATGCTTCTTCAAAGACTGTGCTATTCTTGCACCACGAAAGTTAGAGGTTGTGATGAGATCAATGAACTAGCCTTGAGTTCGTTGCCTGGTCTTGAAAGAGAATACCTCAGTGCAGATTCTGTTGTTTCTTGCGAGAATGATGCAATATTGTATCCAATTGAGTACTTGAACAGTTTAAACTTAGGAGGTGGTTACCCTCCTCACCGTTTACTTCTAAAGATTAATGCCCCTATCATTCTGCTCCACAATTTGGACCCTCGACGGGGACTTTGTAATGGTACCAAATTGATATGCAAGCAATTTAACTCAAAGGTGATAGAAGTAGAAATTATTACAAGTACAAACATTGGATACAGAGTCTTTATTCCCAAGATAACATTTATGCCTACTATGCTTCAATTGCCTTTTGACATGAGAAGGAGGTAATTTCCTGTCAGGTTAGCTTTTGGTATGTCAATAAATAAGTCCCAAGGACAAACATTGAGTGTATTGGGACTTTATCTAGTCACACAAGTATTCACAACACATGGACAACTGTACGTTGTTATGTCACGTGTTAGATCACCCGATGCAGTGAAAGTGTGTGTAAAGCATATTGTGGAATATCAAAGCGGCACAAGAGGTTCAAATGAAGTCTTCAGAACTAATGTTGTCTATAAGGAGGTTTTGCAAATGGCATGCCAAAGAATGTAAATGTAAATGGTAGCTTGCAAATGTTAGTGACTACATTTATACATATCTTTGTACAATGAAGTAAGCATTTGAATGGAGAATGTTTCCAAAGATGTGCAAGTGCAGTCTTTGTTTGCTTTTGGATTGCTTTTATACACAGTGTCATTATATTATTCATTACTTGGCTCAAGATACTGAGCACACACACACACACACACAGCCATATGTGTGTGTTGTGTGTGTGTATATATATATACACACAGCCATATGTGTGTGTTGTGTGTGTGTGTGTGTGTGTGGTGTGTGTGTGTGTGGTGTGTGTGTGTGTGTGTGTGTGTGTGTATATATATATATATATATATATATATATATATATATATATATATATATATATATATATATATATATATATATATGGAGAGAGAGAGAGAGAATTATATTTGATATCAGGGGTATATTGCTTAGGATGGATGTGGCAAGGAGATCATTTACGTTCGTTTATAGTGATGGACAAGACATTGAAGGTAAATTTTTTAGACATTTGCTATAATATAGGTATTATCGTTTGCTAAGATCTATTTAATATTCATAGCTGAATTGTGGACCCTCCATTTTGGGAAGGACAAGCAATAGCATCTCTAATTATCGAACTATTAGAGAGATGGAATGAAGGGATGTAATGCATGAAAAATATGAGTAATCACCATGTAAACATGATGCCTAAGTGTGTTTAGTCTCTCACCAAGAGAATGGAAATAGCCTTCCACAAGCCAAGAGAGAAGCCATGAGCTCCAAGGAACATAAATTTCCATTTCTAAAAATGATCATCAAAAGTTACAACCATGGTCCAAGTCCCCTCTTTTATACATGGACTTGTCCCATTATTAACCCTATTGAATAAAGTTCCTACTTTATTACAAACCATCCCTTCCCAAAGATTTTGTCCTCAAAATCAATAACATGTACAATCTCAAAGTATGAGACTCTAATGTAATCAATGGGAAGTGGTTAAGAGTTCTCAAGTACATCCAAAGCACATATACAATGAAAATCCGGATGTATACAAGTCCACAAAGCTTCAAGCCCAAAGTGTATGAGTGGGACTGTTATGACAGCCCTTCTAGTCGAGGAAGACCCTTGAAAATCCTTCATTTAGACTCCATATATTGGGCTGAAAATGATATGTACACTCAGCCATATGTAGCCCACATCATAATCTTTCATTAGGATACGCCATGAAGCTTGTTGGAGTAGAAAAATAGGCCCAATAGTAGACCTTCCCAAAGCTGTCCAGAAATTATAGCATGTATACTTCTCCTCATATTACCCAATTTGCTCACGTAAACCATACCACTTGGTCACGGAAAGTCATCCACAAGTAAGCCATGTTGTTGGACATACTCCAATGATTGCCAAGTAGCCTCATCCATGGGTAATTGCTTCCATTTGACAAGGTATTCATCAATATTCCGATTCCTCAACTCTCTTGTCCTCTTGCCAATAACCCTCTCCGGCTCATAAATGATCTCACCTTCTTCATTCATGGGTGGAAGCTCTTCCATCTCTTGAGGCAAAGATCCCATAAACCTCTTAAGGTTAGATACACGAAACACATTATGGATCCTTGTCGAAGAAGGCAAATCCAACTTGTAGGCCAAATCACCAACCCTCTTGATAATCAAGTATGGTCCATAATACCTATGAGCCAATTTTGAGTTGGTTACACCTTTGAGAGTGTAATGCCGACTCTTTAGAGCATATGCAAGCTGAAATTTCATCGTTGGTAGGCATGTCTCCGTCCACAAGGCTTTCCTTAACTCCACCTCCCGGATCAAACGGAAACTCACCATCCTCCGTGATGAAAGAATGGTCTTCAAGTGACTCCTCATGTGCTTCTTCATTGCAATCCTCCCATTCCTCAATGTCATCAGAGTCATCCTTGTTCTCTTCCTCATCCATGAGGATCATAGTGGCCACAATCTTCTTTGATTTACACACATGCCCGGGTGACCACCTCTCTTTGCACTTGAAACATAGCCCTTTGCTTCTCAACTCCTCAATCTTTGGATCATCCATTCTTTGAGTTTTCTTGAAGGGTTGAAAGGGCTTCTTCTTCATGAAGTCACTACTCTTTTTGGCATCAAATTGATGTATCCCATTCTTTGGCTGTCCACCCCCAAATGATGTAGGAGTTCTTGGATTAGAGGATGGTAATGTAGAGGTAGGACCTTTCCCAAAATTGTAAGAAGTAGTGGTTGGTTTGAGTGTGTCTTTGTGGTGAAGGTCATGGGCTGAGACCTCTTGTACTTTGGCTCATAGAGTTCGGCTAACCTCATAGCTTCTTTGAGAGAGCTAGGCCTTTGAGTCGACACATCCGCCTTGATGAAGTGTTCAAGCCCATGCACAAACTTTTTCATCTTCATGTCTTCACTCAAGCCTTCCACGTACATTGAAAGCTTCAAAAATCTCTTGATGTAACCTCTCACCATCATCCCCTTTTGAGAAAGCTCATACCATTCTTCATGGTATCGGTCGAGCACTAAGGGTGAAATGAAGGCCAAGTTCATCTCCCGCTTCAATCCTTCCCAAGTTGATGGCGTGTTCCCTTGTTTGACCAAGTGCCTCCACCATTGATGAGCATAATCTTCAAGATGTAAGGAGGAAAATTGTACCATATCACGCTCACTTTTTGGGTAAAGTTGGAAATAGGTGTCAAGCTTGGTAGCCCACTCCTCCAACTCTTGCGGAGATGACCCGTCACCTTTGAACTTTGATAGTGAGATTTTGTCTTTGACATCCTTGGAAGATATGTGGGATGGGTTATCATGTTGGGTAGAGGGCTTGAATCTTTGCATCTTCGAGTATGACTCCATAAATTGTGCAAAGTCTTTGTAATCCCTCTTGATGATATTCGACAATTCCATCCACTTCTCGTGAGCATCCCTTTGTCTTTGGGCAAAGGACATTTGATTCCAATCGAGTGCAATCTCCTCATCATTCACAAACACCTCATCCTCTTCCCTTGAATGCATTGCCCTAGAAAAGGTAGGACCCTTTGATGCATTGAGGTGAGACAAACCCGAATGAAAAGAAGGAGGAAACATGTCCTTGACAAGAGGTCTCCGTGCATCCGCCATGAATCCCCGAGTGGATGCTCCCAATGGATCCTCTTGTACAGCCTTCATGGAATCCTCATTCAAGATGCCCTTGCCTTTTCTTTGCTCATAGTCACCATAATTCCCATGCTTTTCTTGTGCTTGAGACTTCCCAAACTTGTCCTCCATCACACCAATCCGTGAGGATAATGTTTCAAAATGAGAATCAAGCTTGGAGTCTAAGGTCTCCAACCGTTGTACAAGCATTTGCATGAGGGTGTCATGGTTAACCGCCGCTTGTGTCCCTTGAGAAATTTGATTATGTACATTGCCCCCATTGTCTTCATTGATGAATGCATCCCTTGCATCCATATTACCTTCCATGTCCTCATCACCAATGATCATTTCTTGCACAACATCCCCACCCTTGCGTGGTCTTCCCTTCGGCATAGTGAAGAAATGCAAGATGTTGGTAGAATGCCCAAATGATGTCGGAATTGGACAAAAGAAGGTTCTATGGGTAGGTAATGGTGTCTACTATCCTCCCAAATGAACACAGTAAAAATTAGGTGTGGGCAAGTACTCTCTGTTTTAGGGTTTGTGCGGGATAGCTGAAAGTAGTAATTTGGCTCTAAAACGCAAAATATATGTCGGAATTAGGATTTTGACGGCTCTATAGAAAGCTAACGGAAGATAGAACCTACCCCTAAAAGCATTTTGATTCAGTCAAAGTGGAAGTATATTCTGTTTGACTTTGACTAGAAAGTCAACATGACTACTTTGACCGAGATTGTGATATCCGATTAAGGGGTTCTATGGCTCATTTGAAAACTCTCAAGGAGTAGAATAGAGTCGTGTAATCACTCGGACCTAATCCCAAAAACCCCAGGACTGAATTAGGGTTTTGTAAAATCCCAGAAATTCCCAAAATTCGGTCCCAAAGCTCAATCCGGCTACAAATGATTGGTGTTTCTCCCCTTGGTAGTTGTGAATAACTCTTCAAGTGTATCCATGGGGTAAATCTCCAATCAATAAGCTTGTTTGGCTCCCTTGTTGGAAAAATTCCGCCAGAGTCTCCTTTGTAATTGGAACCAAATCTCAAATGAAAATGCAACTTCTCAAATCACAATGCAATACTCTTTGTATCCCACAATGTCATGAAAGATCATATGCACTCTTTGTCCATCAAAGCATTTGCAATATCCACACAATATGACGGAAAAGGGGTCCCATTGCCCAAATGCATCCACAAAGTCGATGGTGAGGATTGTTGAGGACGCGCGTTGAAGCTTGCCGATCTCCCGGCCAAGCTCTTCTCACCCCTTCACCGAGTTTTCCTCCAAGGTGAAGGTTGAGGCCATTTCTTCACACCGGTGTACCTAATCCCCCTTTGTACCGCTTTACCAAGCAATCACGGCACAAAGAGTTCAAGCCATTCTCCCCTTGGCCTCTCCAACCAATGCCAAGGTACCCTCACACATTGCTAGATTCTATAGAAACTTGAAGTGGTAGCAATGGTGAGTGTAGGTACAAAATGATGTGGATAATATCAAATGATAGAACAAGTTTGTTGGCTTACAAGTATTGAGCATGACTCATGCCCTTTTACAATTTAGAACTCATCAATAAAGCATGGACTCATGCCTCAATCCATCATCCAAAAGCTCCAACACAAACCAACAATTCACAATGCCCTCACCATGGCATTTGCATAAGCATTTGTTAACCACAATCAAGGCATTTGCAATTGCATTCCAACAATCCCTTTCACATCATATTGACAAATGCATGCTTCCAAAACTTATGCTCTCTTATGCCCATGTGTAAAACATAGCATTGGCATGGCTATGTATAGCATCCATAGTGTCCATATGGCATCAAGATGAGCACGAGGGACTCCAAAAACATTGCATAAGCTTGCTATTCCATCAATGGCATGCCAAATGAGACATAATGAAGAAAATCCCCCAAAATGTGATCTATGAATTGGCCAAGCTCATGTGGAATCAATTCCTTTCACCATTGCCATCAATAATGCATGGAGAAGCAATATTGGCATGTGAATGGTCAAGCTTTAATGGTTAATTTCTGAAAATTAGGGGAGTTTGAATGTGTCCAACCCTAATCCATTCCCAAGCTCCACCAAATGCTTCAAACTTGCAAGAAATTGATCAAACCACTCACCAATGTCATCTGGAAAGCTTCAATGGTAGAAAATGTTGAAGAAGCCTCTTGTTGAAGAAAAACGTAGCCTCTTTTTGCTCCCTGATTTGCAGCCAAAGAACACCATTTCTCCCTCTCCATTGGCCATGAAATGCTCCCCAAAATCTCACCAAAAAGGGCTAAAACACTTAGCAATCCTTCATGAAGCTTGTGGCTAAGCTTCATAGCTTGGAGGAGGCATGGAAGAGGCGACGAAAATCAGCGAAAATCAGCCCCAAAATTCAACGTGGAAGTGAAAATTCAGCCCCATTGCTAGTCTCCATGCTCATTGAGAGAAGAAATCACCATAATATGATGCTTGCAGCCATCTATGTTGAGTAGAACTTGGCAATGAAAGCTCAACTTTCAGCCATGGAGAAAGGTTCACAAGCTACCAAATCTTGAGAAAAAATTTGCAAGAAAGAGGCTCAAATGAAAGATCTCAAGAAGCTCTACAAAAACCCTAAGGTTTGGCATCAAAACGGGTAAAAGAAGAGCATCCCATGGCTATGGAAAGCTTGAGGAAGAAGAAGATGATTACTAAACGTGATTAGCAGAAAAGTTAATTGCAATTAGTCACTTGCCCTAAGTTTTGGCCCGACTGCCCCAAATTTTTGGTCCAGAGGCCCAAAATTTGGTCCAAAAATGGCAAAATTGGCCAAAATCACTCAAAATTCAAGTAATTTCCATGAAATGCTCACCATCTCCATGAGATTAAGCAAGATTAGAGAAGATTTGTCAAGAATCACTCAAGGATTACAAGAAAATGAGAAAAAAAAATGAAAGAAACTCAAATTTTCAAGCAAATTTTCCCAACAACCCATGCATGCCCATGATCAAAATCAAGAGCTCTGATACCAATTGGAATGAAGGGATGTAATGCATGAAAAATATGAGTAATCACCATGTAAACATGATGCCTAAGTGTGTTTAGTCTCTCACCAAGAGAATGGAAATAGCCTTCCACAAGCCAAGAGAGAAGCTATGAGCTCCAAGAAACATAAATTTCCATTTCTAAAAATGATCATCAAAAGTTACAACCATGGTCCAAGTCCCCTCTTTTATACATGGACTTGTCCCATTATTAACCCTATTGAATAAAGTTCTTACTTTATTACAAGAGAACTGGTGTTTTATGGTATATATAGAAACTTCTAATTGTTTTGTTTGATTAAATTGAAACATTGTTTTTGCAACATGGAATATCTTTACTTTTTAGAACCTAGATTGTTGTTGGGTTTGTATGGTCGAGACAGTTACGATGAGAGCTTTGGGCTCCTTAGAATTTACAATCTAAGATTGCGGAAGGTTGCAGATCAACTTCATATACGTGTAATGTTTGTGGATTATGAAAAGCCTGATAAGTTAGATTTTCGGTGCATAGGCGCTGGACAATACATATTTTTTCGATTTGCTTTTTAAGAGCCTGATAAGTTAGATTTTCGGTGCATAGGCGCTGGATTATGAAAAGCCTGATAAGTTAGATTTTCGGTGCATAGGCGCTGGACAATACATAATTTTTCGATTTGCTTTTTAAGAGCCTGTTCAAACGTCGTTCGCCTCAAATATTGATCCACCAAATGAGTTTTGTAAGCTTTTATCCTTACCCTACTTTTTTTCAATGAGAATTATATCTTCAATGCTAATGTTTTTTTCTGGTATACATTTTGCCAAATGGAGGGGTGGGATATAGGCTACCAAGGAGAGATAATCTAGCTATCTGAAGATTGTTTTAAAGTCGTGTTTAGGTGTGTTAAGATTGTTTTAAAGCCGTATTCAGGTGTGTTAAGATTGTCATCATTTTATGGGTTTGTAATGCTAGATGTATATTTATATGCCAAGTTTGGTGCTTTAGAAGCTTCTATATGGATATATATGGAAATCATGATGTGTTGAGTACGAAGTATATATATATGTATGAGTGTGAACAATATCTATGGATATTATAGATGCGTGTAAAATGTAAAATGTATCCTTGAAAATGTAAAATGCTTCCTCCGGACACTAGTTTTTTTGCAAGGACAAGATTTGGAATGAGAAAAGATAAATAGAGTAGCACAATACCAAATGTTCTGTTCTTTGAAAAAAAATTCAACAATGGTGGGAGACCCTGTGGTGGGCGAGGGGTCTCACTTTGTGCTGGTGCACGGGGCTTGCCATGGCGCGTGGTGCTGGTACAAGGTGCTGGAGCTGCTGAGACGTGCGGGCCACCGGGCCACCGCCATCGACCTGGCCGCATCCGGCATCCACCCGGCCGACCCCGACACCGTCCTCTCCTTCCAAGACTACAACCGCCCCCTCTCTCACTTCCTCTCCTCCCTCCACCCCTCTGAGCTACGCAAGGTACGCCGCCTGCACTCTCTTCTTGCTTTTGCCTCTGTTAACAAAAAAAACAAAAAAAAAACCTAAAAAGGGTGCATAAGAACCCCCTTGATTTCAATTCCTGGGCTATAACTCATCATGAGGGCTCTGTCCTCTCTGCTTGCTCCCAATGAGTTGAGCATTAGGGCTTCATTTTGAAAGCCTACCCTAACTTCCTTCAGTCTGAAGGCCATACACTAGGCTGACCTTCAAAATATATATGTTTTATGTCTAAACTCTAGAGAGATTTTCCAAAACAGTGGCCTTCTGTAGCCGCCCTTTGCAACCCTATTTCTAAGAGGCCTTCTCTCGAAGGTTTGAAGGGCTAAGGGCTTTGATGCCCTCTGAAGACTTCAAATTTCAGCACTGCAGTGAGAGCATGTAGAGGGCCATCTTCTATTGCTTAGCATGATCTTTGCCCCAGAAAAAAATATTAATTTAAACCTCGCTAGTACGACCATGATGATCCATCTACAAGGCATACCTGGCCTGTAACTTGATCCAACTGATGATCCATCTTCTACATTGCCTTGTAGATGGTCATGATGATCCATCTTCATCATCTCACATAGGTGAACATGCCATTGACTTCTAACATGATGATTTATCTTCATTGTCTTGTAGGTGATCCTTGTAGGGCATAGCCTTGGTGGCCTCTCCATCACCCATGCTTGTGAGGAGTTCCCCAGCCAGTTAACTGCGCTCGTGTATGTCGTAGGAGGCATTGTTCCAACTGGACTACCCTTCAAAGAGCATTTTGCTAGGGTGAAAACTTTGCATTCTTGCCCATGTTTAGCTCATTTTCAAACTTAAAGTGGCCCTACCCCTACCCCCTCCCAAAACAATCAAGCTCTCATTACAATAATGTCACCAGGTGTTTGCTAATCACTCCTTGGAGTTCTTCTACAAGGATGGTCCAAAAAATGATCCCACATCTTTTATCTTCACTCGCGATTCTATTAAGGACATGCTATACAATGCTTCTCCATCTGAGGTACATTTTCAGTCTTCCAATTCACACATTTCCTTTCTATAAAATCTAGCTACCATTATGTGCAAACTATGAGTAGCTCAAAGGACTATGTTCTATATATCCCATAAGGTGAACTTGAAGAGTACATAGCGTTTTGTGTATGGACAAGATGTGAAAATCACATTAGTAACTAAAGCTTGTGTGTTTTTGTGTCACCAATTGACCGACCATTTGGTCCATCTCCAGTTTTTGCGTCTCATTCACTTGAGGCCAGGTCAGTGTCTCATGTGAAGAGGCCAGTATTTTGCTGACATGGACGGGAGCCAGACTGGTGCCACCCGTGTGTTAGCAGGATGGTGTCGTATGGGCGGGAGCCAGACTGGTGCCACCCGTGTATGACCTGGACTGTGTTCGACCCATGGGATTGTCACGTCATTGAAGAGCCAGTATTCGTGCCGTGTTTTGCCTATGGGACTGTCACACCATAGGCAGACTTGTGCCTAGAACTGTGTCTTACCTATGGGATTGTCACTCCATAGGAAGACCAGGTTTTTATGTTTTACATCGTGTCAGTTTTGTGCCGACAGATATTTTGTACTTGTTCCATGAACGGGAGATATGTCCATGTTACTAATTGCACATGCACACATGTTTTGCATGTTTGAAATTGTTTTCGCATGACATGTATTTTTGTGTTTGCCTGCTTGACGTGTTACTTACTGAGCGGAGACGCCTGCCAGTGAGTCGTGAAGTCTGCTCTGTCTTCTGACGAGTTTTAGTGCATGTGAACAGGTGGTAAGTATATTGCACATGTTATTTTAATATTTCATATTCTAACCTTTTGTTTTATAAGGTTAAATGTTCACATTCATTTAAAAGTGGGCACCCCCTATGGGCACCCACTTAGGGGCCAAGGTGGGGAGCCCCACTTAAGTGTGTGTGGGGGTGGGTGCATGGGCACCTACCCAACCCACCTTAGAACTGGCCACCCACATGCAATCGTTGGGGGGGGGGGGCAGCCAAAACAAAGTGTTAACTCCACTTTAAGTTTTATAAAAAAAACCTTCTCCTTCAAGCGTGGACACCACCCGCTTCCACCATCTTCGTGAAGAGCAAGAACCAGCGATCGTTTACGCAACCCCTGAGGCGGCTCTTTCCATCATAGCTCAGGCGGCTGCTTCTGTCTTGCAGACGGCTGTACCCTCTGCTACGGCTGTACCCTCTCCAGCTGGCTGCGTTGAACCTCCAGCAGGCTGCGTTGAATCTTTAGAACAGGCTGCGCTTCATTCACAGCAGGCACTTGTCCTTCCCAGCCGACGGTTGCTTTCTCCTTCCAATGGGCGGCTGCCCTTTCCTGTGCAGGCGGCCATAACAGGCGGATTGTGCACGCTTCCTCCTTCTCAGGCTGCGCATACACTCTAGAGGGTTGTGCGCCTTCCTCCTTCTCAGGCTGCGCATACACTCTAGAGGGTTGTGCGCCTTCTCCTCCTCTGCACAGTAGCTACCATCAACAGCAGAATACAGACGGCTCCTCCTCCACGACATCTTCTCTCCACGCTGCAGCCAGGAAACTCCTCCCTTGCAAGTGGGTGTTTCCTCTCTCACAGCAGGCGGTTGTGTCCCTTTTTGCGGTTGTACTTACCCTGGTGGCTACACTAAGTTTATCTACAAGGCGGCTGTGCCATCTCAACAAGGTTGCACATCTTCTCCACGGGCGACTACAAGAGGAATTCACCTCTCCTGGGTGGCTACATCTTCTACACGAATACCTCGGGTATTGGTCCTCTATCTGCCATCCACAAGTAAGTGAATTTTAGATTTAAGTAAAGTATTTTTGTGTTAAATCTGATAAGGGATTCCCGACTCCCTATACGGCCAACACCCGTTTGGTGCCGGGTAGTCCAAGCTCTATTGGCGAACCTCGGTCCAAAGGTGCTGAGATCGGGAGAGCCAGGCGTTAGTACGAGAGCGCCTGTTTGTGTGTGGTCTCGGAACACCAGTGAGGCGCTCTCCGCGGAGTCCAGTCACCAGTGAAAGCACAGGACCGTATAGACTGGACCACGCTAGTGGTCATTCTGCTTCGAGTGTCTACTTCGAACGTCGACTTCGAGCATATTTGTTTGGTACTGTTTTCATATGTACATGGACATCATCTGGTTCTTGGAACCCATGGAGCATTGTATTTGTTAAATACTCTCAATAAATATATCATATATTGAGGGGGGGGTCGGCCCGTTCCGGCCCCAGTGCTGGTGTCCATCTTTCCATTTCATTTCATTTCAATTTCAAGTTGTATGAAGTTGTCCATTTCAAATTTGTGGTTTTAAAGTTGTGCTATTAAGCGTGTGGGAATCCAACAGAGTCTTCCCACTTGACGGGATCGGTTTCATTGGTATCAGAGCACGGTTGTTTCCCTCTTTCTAGTGGGGAAACGAACCTGTGTACTGGACATCCCGCTTTTAGCACACTTTAAACACAATGGACAGCCAAGGCAACCCTTTGGAAGTGCCTAATTCGAGGGGTCCATCTAGTGCCTCTCGTGGGTCTGATGCCCTGCGAGGGAATCAAAGGGTCAACTGTCTCCAGTCCAGAAGAGGCAAACAGATAAAGACTATGAACTAGTAGAACCAGAATGTAGGAGCGTCAGGTGTAGCATCTGAGGTGAGCATGGGGCAGGACAAGTGGGATCATGGAGGGAAGCAATCGGCTGAAGCACATGAACCCAGACAAGGGCTGTCGGATGCAAGGAAAAGAGGATGTTGGCTGTCGGCAGACGTCAGCAGAAAGGTTGGGCAAGTAGGCGCAGCAAAGACAATGGACAAGCAGTCGGGCAGTACCAAAAAGGGTATGTGTGGACATGGAACTGGCCGACCAGCAGTCGGCCAGCATAAAGTGTCCCAAGTCCCATATAAAAAGGGCCCTCATGCTCAAGGTTTAGTCATTCAACCCACTAGGGGTTTGAGTCAGTAGGATCCTAGTCTAGGGCAGATTTTAGGTGTGTTATCACCTTTTCAAGAGGGCAGCCAAGGGCTGCAAAGATATGTACCCTTTTTGTACTATAGTATATACGGAATTTCCAGCACTTCTCACTCTCTCTCTCTCTACTCTCTCTCTACCTGCGTTTTTGCATCAGATGGTGCGTTTTTGCATCAGAAGGTTTCCAAGACTGTTTAGGGCTGAAAGAAGACTTCCCAGAGCTTCCGCGCGTTACATTGGTATCAGAGCATCAGGCTCAGCAAAGCTAAACGCTGAATCAGTCCCAGATGATGGTGTACAGGTCCAAGGTACAGGAAAGTACACGGATTCGAAGCCCAAGGCGAGGAGCACAGAAGCGGGAAGAACTCCCAGGAGGTTTGTTGGTGGTGTTCCACAGTGCCAGATGGGGATGGCAGTTCCGTGAGCCAGATAGGTTCTAAGGGAACGGTCCCAAGGGAGGTTGATCCTCCAAGGGTGATGTGAGAGTGCCAGACTCAGTTCCAGGAACGAAGACCAAGACGGTGTTCAGAGTCAGGGCAGGAATGGATTGTGGACTAGAGGAAGACCAGATGCATAGATCTTCATCAAAGACAGAGTGGTTTGGAGAACAGATCGGATTTTCAGAGAAAAAGGTTGCCAGGGATGGATGATGACAGAGGGACTTCGGGACAGGATTGGGATGATGACAGTCATCCAAGAGCAGGTTGGATTCCCGTCATCAAGTTTAGCAGAGGGGGATGTCATGTGCATCACAGATGCCATGGACATTTTCCCAGCTAGATCCAGAAGAGGCAAACAGATAAAGACTATGAACCAGTAGAACCAGAATGTAGGAGCTTCAGGTGTAGCATCTGAGGTGAGCATGGGGCAGGACAAGTGGGATCATGGAGGGAAGCAGTCGGCTGAAGCACATGAACCCAGACAAGGGCTGTCGGATGCAAGGAAAAGAGGATGTTGGCTGTCGGCTGACGTCAGCGGAAAGGTTGGGCAAGTAGGCGCAGCAAAGACAATGGACAAGCAGTCGGGCAGTACCAAAAAGGGTATGTGTGGACATGGAACTGGCCGACCAGCAGTCGGCCAGCATAAAGTGTCCCAAGTCCCATATAAAAAGGGCCCTCATGCTCAAGGTTTAGTCATTCAACCCACTAGGGGTTTGAGTCAGTAGGATCCTAGTCTAGGGCAGATTTTAGGTGTGTTATCACCTTTTCAAGAGGGCAGCCAAGGGCTGCAAAGATATGTACCCTTTTTGTACCATAGTATATACGGAATTTCCAGCACTTCTCACTCTCTCTCTCTACTCTCTCTCTACCTGCGTTTTTGCATCAGATGGTGCGTTTTTGCATCAGAAGGTTTCCAAGAGTGTTTAGGGTTGAAAGAAGACTTCCCAGAGCTTCCGCGCGTTACATATGAGGGCTGAAATGGAACATATGAGAAAAGTTCTGCAGGCTCAAGAGCAAGAGTTAAAGTTTTTGCATGAAGATCCCCATGTGCAAAGTGCTATTGAAGCCAGGAAGGCTGATGCAATGGTAGATGTAACTTTTGAGTCTATGGCTCGGGAAGTGGGCAAGAAACCAAGGGAGTTGGCACTTGTCTACCTTCTCCGCAAAGGTGATATTAAAGAGGGGGATGACGGAGAGCTGAAATTCAGAAATCCACCTCGTTTGAAGCATGGAGATCCTGCATCTCAAAGGCTGAAATCTTTAATGCAAAAGGAAGAGGTGACAGTCACCTCTGGACATGCATCTTCTCCACAAGGCACTAAGCCTGACAGATATATGTATGCCAGTAATCATGGAGGGCATGAAAGTCACATGCATGCAAGACATGTATCTCATGGTAAGGGTGACAGGTCTGCTTCCAGAAAAATTTTGCCTTCTGAGTTGTCTCATGGAGAGACATTGCCATATGCAGGTAAGTCACATGCGTCTGAGTTTCAAGTTCGTGGAGCACATGCCACCGTGCCTCATGAAACTTCTATGACGGTCCATGGAGCCCATGCAGATAGGGCTGCCCCGTTGGATAAGGGGAAAAGAAAAAGAGAAGACCATGAGCCTCATGCCAGGAAGCTCAAGGAATTCAAAGCAGGTGACAAATCTGTTAAGTTTGATGTCTTTCATGGTGAATATGATGCTTCTAAAGTGTTAGCATTTGTGGCACAGTTCGACATTGCTTTTAGCGATGAGGACTTTACTGAAAAGTCAATAGTACGCCATGCTAGCATGTTTTTGAAAGGGACTGCTGCTCATTGGTGGATCACTGAAAAGATCACCAAGGATCCCATTAACACCTGGAAGGAATTTAAAGACAGATTTTATGCTCAGTTTCTGCCACCAAATGCGGAGCAAACTCTCACTCAAAAGTGGGACAGGCTAGAACAAAGAGACAATGAAAGCGTGCAACAGTATGTCAACAAGTTTTGGAAAGTGTTGCTGGAAGTGACTCCCTTTATGCAAATCGTTGAGGATGAAAGAAAGAGAAAGTTTCGCTCTGGACTGCAACCAACATATCGATTGGGCATTGAATTGCACCCGAAACATACTTTGCAACAACTCACAGCTTCTGCTCTTGCTACGGAGCAATTGGTGCTCAAGATTAAACAGGATCAAGGAGGTTCAAAGGGGAAAGACAAGGCTATCCCAAATCAGCAAAAGGGTGGACAGCCACCTAAAAAGAACTTCCGGGACACCTACAAGGGTGGTAAAGCTGAAAATAACACATCTAAAGATCAAGGCCCAAGGAAGAACAAATTCGGCTTAACCTCGGAGCAAAGAGAGCAATATGCCAAGGATGGAAAATGCTTTTCTTGTAGTAGCAAAGACCACATGTTTCGACAATGCCCAGATCGCAAACCAAAGCACGAGGACAAGCAGACCAAGGCTAATGTACATGCAGTTCCTGATGTGCAAGGAAATACAGGTCATGATGCAAAAGAGCGAATGGTTTGCAAGGCTTGGGGGGCAAATCAAGGATCAGTCCGCCTTATTCATGTTTGATGACTGTGCAACCGATAACTTCATCTCTATGCAAATGGCAACTGCATTGGGTATTGAGGTTGAGAACATGGGACCTCAGATTGAAGCCGAAGCTGCATTTATTGGTAAAGAGGTGCAGGTTACCCCATTGATAGGGAAGTTGCGCATCCATATCCAGGGCTACCTTGATAATGAGCATTTCCTAGTTGCTCCACTGAATGGATGTGATGTATTGTTGGGCAAGCCGTGGCACCATAGGCTTGAGTCGCGCAAAGACTACAAGTCTAATATGATTTTATTTATGCATAAAGGCCGCATGCATTTTATTGATGCTGGCAAAGAGGGGGATTCCATCCCACTTGTATCACACATCCAAATTAATAAAGCAATGAAAAAGAGTCTTTCCGCGTACTTGGTTTTTGTTCGTGATAGCCTTGTACCAAATCATCAAAATGTGGATGCTATGTCTAATGATAGGCTGAATTTTCTTCATGCATTCAACGACTGTTTTGTTGATTCATTGCCAGGTGAATTACCTCCCCAAAGGCCCGAAGATCACCGCATAGATCTTGTGCCAGGTAGTTCTCCACCTAACAAACCCGCATACTGAGTGAGTGTTGAACAACAAGAAGAAATCATGAAGCAGGTAAACGAGCTTTTAGAGAAAGGTTTGGTTCAGCCCAGTTCCTCACCTTACTGCTCTCCTGTGCTTCTTGTTCAAAAGAAGGACGGATCATTCCGTATGTGTGTGGACTATAGAGCTTTGAACAAGCTTACCATCAAGAACAGATTTCCAATTCCGCGAATTGATGATATTTTGGATAAGCTTGATGGCTCAGCTTGTTTTAGCAGACTTGATTTGAAGAGTGGTTATCACCAGATACGCGTGGTGCCACAAGATGTCCATAAAACTGCATTCAGGACAGCCTTCGGATTATATGAATTTTTGGTAATGTCTTTTGGTATCACCAATGCTCGTGCTACTTTTAATCGTATGATGGATAGGATATTCCAACCCCATCGCAAATACACAGGAGTATTCTTTGATGATATCTTGGTTTTCTCCAAGAATGAGCAGGAACACAGAACTCATTTGGTCACAGTGTTCGAAGAGTTGCGGAAGCATAAACTTTTCATCAATGCCAAGAAAAGTGAATTTTTCCTTTTAGAGATTCATTATCTGGGTCATATTGTATCTAGAGAAGGAGTAACAATGGATCCTGCAAAAATAGAGACCATTCGCAATTGGCCCGAATTGCAAAACGTACATGAAGTACGTAGTTTTCTGGGGTTATGTTCGTATTACAGGCGTTTCATAAGGTATTTCGCCATGATTGCCACTCCTCTACATGATCTCACGAAGAAGAAAATCACTTTCAAATGGACTTCAAAGGAACAGGATGCTTTCTTGCAGCTCAAGCATGCTATTATATGTGGTCCAGTATTGATTGTTCCTGACTTGCACAAGTCATTCGTGGTTGAGTGTGATGCTTGTGGTGATTGCATTGGAGCTGTCCTAAATCAAGAAGGGCATGCAGTTGCATACGAGAGCCGTCGTTTGCATGATGCCGAGCTTTATATGGATATCTATGAGAAAGAGCTCTTGGCTGTAATTCACGCCTTAAAAATATGGAAACATTACCTTCTTGGGGCTGAATTTGTAGTCAAGAGAGATCATCAAAGCTTGTGATACTTTCTATCTCAAACAAAGCTTTCCCAGGACTACAAGCTTCTTTTGGAGGGCTTTATTTGATAATATGGGTACTAAACTTGAGTTTTCATCAGCTTATCATTCCCAAACGGATGGCCAAAGTGAAGCTGCAAATTCAGCCATGTTGGATTTGTTGAAATGTTATGTGGCAGATCAAAAGATTGCATGGGAGAAGTCTTCCACTTGTTGAGTTTGCCTACAACAATATGATCCATGCCTCCACGGGAAAGGCTCCGTTTGAGATTATTTATGGCAGAGTGGTATTGCCACCCATCCTTCGTACTAAGGATAAGATATTTGCAGCTGATGAATATGTTCGTGACTTGGATGTTGCCTTTGGTCAGGTCCGGACAGCCATTGCAAGCTCTCAGGATAAGCATAAAATGGCTGCTGACAAGCACAGAAGGGGCATGGAAGTCAAAGAAGGTGATTGGGTTTTGCTGAAATTTGAGAAGGCTAGGCTTCGGAATAGGCCAGGACGAGATGGATCATATCCTAAACTTTCTCCTCGCTATTATGGACCCTTCAAGGTGATTCACAAGATCAATGAAGTGTCCTACAGGCTTGCTTTACCTAGTCATTGGAAGATTCACAATGCTTTTCATGTGAGTCTATTTCGGAAATATGTGTTGGGTGTTGGACTCACACACTCATACACACAAACCTGCACATTAGGGTTAGGTGCAGGGTAGAGAAGCTCACACACAGAAATGAGAGAGAGAGAGAGAGAGAGAGAGAGAGAGAGAGAGAGAGAGCCAAAAGTGTGGTATCCACAAAATGCAAGTCAACCCTTGCATGTGTGCCACATCCATATAATATAGAACTACAAAATATTATGTGTGTCCTTTCACACTTGATGTCCAAGGGGAAAAACCACATGGGAAAAAGTGTCCTTGGTTAAGCCCTGTTCACACATAGCACTACCATAAGTGAGCATATGCCTACAAATCCCCCCTGTAGTGGAAGTGTGAACCTGTACAAGGAAGCAGATCACTCTCTGTATGAGAGTAAGCTCAAAGCTTTGCGGAAAGCTTCAAACTTTTCTCGAGGTAAAGCCTTTGTGAATAGATCTGCAACATTATCCTGTGTAGGGCAATAAGATAAACTGATCTCCCCTGCATGTAGCCTCTCTCTGACATAGTGATAATGAATCTCTATGTGCTTGGTACGTGCATGAAATACTGGATTTCGTGCCACGGCCATAGCACTCTGCCTATCAGTGAGAATGGTGTCTGCTGACACTCACGAAGATCAGCCAATAGTCTCCTCAACCATACACAATCTACTGTAGCTGTAAAGACTGCCCTGTACTCAGCCTCACAAGTAGATGTAGCAACAGTGGGTTGCTTTTTACTCAACCAAGATATGCATGAGCTGCCAAGAAAAAAACAATTCCCACTGGTGGATTGCCTGGTATCGTAATCACCAGCCCAATCTGAAGCACTGTATGCATAAAGCTGCAAGCTGCCCCCCCTGGGATAGAACAAACAAAGATCCAGGGTACCCTTAAGATATCGAAAAATGCGTTTGACTGCTTGCCAATGCTTTGTGCCTGGGCTGTGCATGAATTTGCTCAACAAAGACACCCCAAAAGATATGTCTGGCCTCGTGTTACACAAGTAAATGAGGCATCCCACTGCCTGGCTATAAAGGCCGGCCTCAAAAGGCTCTCCAATATCACGCATAGTAAGCCTTACACCTGGTTCTACCGGAGTAGAAATGGGCTTACATTCATCCATGTGAAGCCTTTTTAGCAAACTTTTTATGTACTTAGTTTGCTGCATAACAATGCCATCATCTGTATGCATAAACTGTATGCCGAGATAGTAGTGTAAAGGCCCCAAATCTGACATATCAAATTCAGCTTTCAAATCAGCTTTGAAATCTGAAATTTGTGCTTTGCTTGTACCTGTAATGAGCATGTCATCTACATACAAGATGACTATGAGAATATCGGCATTGGTTTTCTTCACATATAATGTGCTTTCAGCTGGACTATTCTCATAACCTTGGCTGGTTAGATGAGCATGTATCTTATCATACCAAGCTCTTGGAGCTTGCTTTAACCCATACAATGCTTTGTGCAACCTGCATACTTTATGTTCCTCACCAGGAACTACAAAACCAATGGGCTGATATACATATACTTCCTCCTGTAAATCCCCATTTAAGAATGCAGTTTTGATATCCAATTGATGCACTTTCCATCCTTTATGGGCAGCCAATGCAATCACAGATCTTATTGTGGTCATTCTCGAAGTAGGAGCAAAAGTCTCTTCATAATCTATTCCCTTTTTCTGGGAGTAGCCTTTAGCCACAAGTCTTGCTTTGTACCTGTCAATAGTACCATCCGACTTTCTTTTGACTTTGTACACCCACTTTGTGCCAATTACATGCTTGCCTTTAGGCAATTCCACAAGATCCCATGTATTATTCTTCATGATAGAAGAAATTTCAGCTTGCATAGCTTGCAACCAATGCTCATTCTCATGTGCTTCTTCATAAGAAGAAGGCTCTTTTGAATCAAAGAGACCACCCATTGCGAATGCAGACTCCCCACGATGTACATTCAAGGCATGGCTGGAACTAGCCCTTGTTCTACTTGTGAGTGGAGCTGCAAGTTTGCTTTCTTGCAAAGTTTTCAGCAACCATCTTGGCACTGACTTGGCTGTGTCTATGGCTGTTTGCTCTTCCCTGACAAGATCTTCCACTTCTTCCACAGAAGGGGGCTGAATGGCTGGCTGTTCCACATGTTCTACATGTGGATTTTCTTGTGTAGGGGCTGGCTGATCTGAATCCCCCCTAATTGCAATGGGTAAAAGTCCATCAAACATGTCATGTATGCCTGTATCATTGCTTTTATACAAGTTGACCATGGGCTGTTCTGAATTTTCAGCAAATACCACATCTCTACTCACAAAAATCCTTCGTGTAGTTGGATTATAAAGACGGTATCCTTTGCTTTCATTGCTGTAGCCCACAAAAATGCATTTAATTGCTTTGTCATCAAGCTTTGTTCGGAGTTGTTCTGGCACATGTGCATATGCCAAACACCCAAATGTACGCATATAATCCACTGTTGGCTTTCGGCTATACCAAGCCTCAATTGGTGTTATGGTTTTCAAAGCTTTTGTTGGACACCTGTTCAACACATGAGTTGCACACATTATAGCTTCCATCCAAAATTTGTGAGGCAACTTTTGTGCTTTCACCATGCATCTTGCCATCTCCATGAGAGATCTATTTTTCCTTTCAGCTACACCATTCTGC
The DNA here is from genome assembly GCF_041138505.1 of Cibotium barometz. NCBI lineage: Eukaryota > Viridiplantae > Streptophyta > Polypodiopsida > Cyatheales > Cibotiaceae > Cibotium > Cibotium barometz. The sequence goes on from NC_141082.1 coordinate 42,878,957, forward strand.
TGCGGTGTATAAGGCACAATACATTGGTGTTTGATGCCCTTTTGAAGCATATAGTCCTTGAATGCATTTGACATGTATTCTCCACCTCTATCTGAGCGAAGTGTTTGGACTTTACATGCACACATATTTTCAGCCATTGCTACAAAGTGTCGAAAGCATGTAAACACATCTTCTTTTGCTTTCAAAGGGTAAGCCCAAGCAAACCTGGAGTAGTCATCAATGAATGTGACGAAGTAAAGATGTCCCCCTATGGATGGTGTCCGCATTGGACCACATACATCACTATGTATGAGCTGTAATTTACTTTCAGCTCTAATAGCTCCATCTTTGGGGAATGGTTTCCGTTGCATCTTTCCCAAAATACACCCCTCACATACATGTCTTGGTGGAGACTCAAGAGGCGGCATATTATCAACCATATGATGCTTCTGCAAAAATATCAAACTCTGAAAATTTACATGCCCAAAACGAGCATGCCATAGCTCTGCATCATGCATAGCAGGAGTGTGGGCAGCCACTGTATTTACATCATTAGTGCGCTTGTCATAGCTGTCCAGCTTATACAAGCCTTTGTATCGTGTTCCAAAAGTGACTATTTCATAACCCTTTGATGGGTCTTTTACCAAACACTTCCCATCTTCAAATTCAACCTTTAAACCTTGGTCGTTTATGGCTGAGACGGAGAGCAGATTTGTCTTTATCCCTGGAACATACAATACATTTTTCATACATATATTGGCACCATTGGCTGCAATAAGTATGACATTACCAATTCCCGTTACTGGATATGTGGTATGATCTGCACATGATACAGTGCGGCCATTTGAAGCATAAACCAAGTGCTGAAATACATCTTTGCATGAAGTGATGTGGCTCGAAGCACCACTATCAAAATACCATGATGCATTCTGTCTGTCAGATGCAATGCAAGACATATCAGTGTCTGAAGCACCTGGTGTGTCACTAGTGCATGTGACCAAAAAAGTGTACTCTTCCTGGAGTACATTAGCTGATTGCCGTGCTTTGTCATCCGAAGAGTCTGCTACTGCATTGCCTGCTTCTTTCTTTTTCTCTTTTGCAATCCTTTTCCTACATTCACTGATGTAGTGTCTAGGCTTACGGCAGTAGTGACATTTGCCCTTCTTTTTGGGCTTGTTTGCATCCCCTTTGTCAGACTTTTCACCACTAGAAGAGGGCTGTCCATGACCAGCCTTGCTAGACTGTTGTCCCCCATGCCTAAAGCTCTTTGCTTTACCCTTATCCTTGGCTGTAAATGCCTTTTCTCCACCACGGTTGCTCGATATGTTTGCTCTTGTTTGCTCTTCCTGCAAGAGTAAACCCACGAGCTCTTCAAAAGTGACGGGATCACCACCTCCTCTCATCGAGAGGTTGAGAGAGGTGTGAAAGCCCAAGTAGGAAGGCGGTAAAGAATGAAGAGTGTTGGTGACCATCTGTCTGTCTAGGATAACCTCATGAATGTTGAGCAATTGTTCCTGCAAATCTTTCACTTTGGTGAGATGATCTGCCATAGAGTCACCCTCATCCATAGAAAGAAGATCCAATTGCCTCTTCAAGTACGCAACTCTTGCCTCGTTGCGTACCTGATACATTGCTTCCAATGTGTCCCATGCAAGCTTCGATGTCTTGCATGAACGAATGTGCGGAATAATAGTCCTTTTCACTGAAAGGGCTATCAATGACATGGCCTGTGCATCCCTAGAGTCCCATCTCTTCTGCTCTTGTGTGGGAGCAGGATCTACATCAGGAGCTCTTTGAGCACCTCCCCTTTGAGGCGTGGCTGGCTGAATGGTATGTGGGCGTGTGTCATCACCACACACGATGCCCCAAAGCCCTTTGGCTACCAGCAAATTACGGATCATAAAACTCCAGAGGGAGTAGTTAGATCCATCCAGCTTGTCCTCCTGGGTGAGCACACCAAATACATCTGTAGCATTCTGTGCCATGTCAACAAAATATATCTGCAAGCAAACCAAGCACCAATGTGCACTGCCAGGCAACCAAATGTCCTGAGCAAATGTATGCCTGCAAACCAAAGCACGTGTAAACCTGCACCAAATTGTCCAATTACACTCAATGTGTGTACATACGCGACAAATCGCAGCTGTAATGCCCAATTACATGCTCCAATCAGAAAATCCCCAATTTTTATGCACTCCAATCGCTTCAATGTGCATCTAATTGGCCAATTTTCACAAAAGCCCCAAATTTCTACAAGTGAAAGAGGTTCAATTTGCCAATTTTGACCTCAATTTTGAAAAACCCCCAAATTTTTGCAAATAAGAGAGGTTCAATTTGCTGATTTTGACCTCAATTTCAAAAACCCCCAAATTTCATCTGCAATTTTCTTTTCAATCTGACTTGAACAGTATTCATTGTCTGCAAAATCGGCATATGACCTGCCCTGCAATGGCTGCAGATTTTGTATTTGACCTAGAAATTTGTACAGAAAAATACCTTCAGGCAAGGTGTCGTTGCAGGTGGCCAGTCGTTGCAGGTGGAGACGTTGGAGGGAATCAAACCAAATGTTGAAGGGAATCGAACCAAATGTTGGAGGGTTGAGCAGGCGGAATGTTGAGTTGAGCAGGCGGAATGTTGAGTAGTCGAGCGAGTGGGAGGTGTGCAGAGCTGCAGATGGGTGCACACAGGTCACAAGGTGTGCAGAGGACAGCAAGGCGGAGCAGATGGAAGCGGCAGCCGTGGGCCAGTCGTAGGCGGGAGAATAGTAGACGGGCGCTGAACGGTGGCGGACCAGCAGAAAAGTGCTCTGGACGGAGGTGGACCAGCAGAAACGGGCGTTGTGCAGCTGTCGGGTGAGCGAGAGGCGACGAGGCGCTTCAGACGCAGTCGCGAGCAGAACTGACGTGAACGGGACGACGCCGCGTGCACGGAACACTCCGTTGGAGTAGAGCCGGCGGAACGGGACAGCAACGCGTCGAACGGAACGGGGCAGCCGGCTGGGGCGCTGACGGAAGAATGGCGGGCGCTGAGCGACGGTGACGGCGGGTTCGAGACGGAGCGTACGCGAGCGCCGTGGAAACGGAACTGATGCGAGCACCTGCCTCTGGTCGACCGGATGAAGCGGCGACGGTGCCCAGATGCGTGACGGAGCTGGGCGGCGCTGGTGGTGGGTCGCCGGCTGCAGGGCGGTGCCGCCCGCGAGGCTGGGCGGAGGTGGTGGGCTCCCCACTAGTGCCACCCGAAACTGGTGGCTGGACGGAGGATCTCCGACGGAACCAGACAATCCGGCGACGGAATTCGACGGACGGAAACACAGTGGCGACGGAATTCGACGGACGGAACCACAGTGGCGACGGAATTTTGCAGGAATTTTTCCAGCAGCAGAATATCAGGGCCAGCTCCCAGCTCCCAGCTCTGATACCAAATGTTGGGTGTTGGACTCACACACTCACACACACAAACCTGCACATTAGGGTTAGGTGCAGGGTAGAGAAGCTCACACACAGAAATGAGAGAGAGAGAGAGAAATGAAAATGAAAATGGAATGATATATTAACGTCTTCAAAAGGCCAAAATGACCTATGAGACCAAAAAGGTTACAACAATTGGTGGATCTGATACAATGTCTGTGTAAGGAAAGCTAAAAACAACTAAACAACTAACTGAAACTGAAACAACTATGAGAAAAAATACGGTACCAGGAGCTCCTAATGGATAACATCTGGGAGGAAAACTCCAACAAAGGTAAGCATCATACACATCACTATCCAAAGATGTCTCTCATCGGTCGATGGCGGATATCCTCAATGTCCTCCATGGTGAGTACTCTGACTGGACGTCTCCCATGCCGTGCTAGTATGGTCCTGATCCTCTGTTGTAGTCTCCGCTGGTGTCGAGATGGGCCTCTCATCTTGGGGCGCCTGGACCGCCCCAGCTCTATAGCCCGATCAATCAGTGTACCTGTGGTGCGGCTGTACTCTGGGGCTAGCTGCAATGCCTGCTGACCTGACTGCTCAATCTCTGGTCGAAAGAAGTCTGTAATCTGCCTCTGTAGGTGTCTCTCCCTCTCTGATCCCCTCCCTCTCAGGAGACCCTCTCTATGTCTACGCAGCTCCAGCAAGTACAATCCGAGGCATCTCTGATCCTGGTATCTCATGACTCTAGAAAGTGGTCCAAAGCCCTCTCTGAACAGGCAGTGAAAACGGCCTCGTATCTCATAATATACTGGACAGTGACATATGTAATGTAACTCTGTCTCTGGCTCCATCTGGCACAGCTGACAAATCCTGGCCTCAGCTGGTACTCCTCTGAATCTGCCAGTCTCAATCTCTAGCTGGTGTGAGGATGTGCGCATCTGACCAATAGCACACCGTACCCCATGAGAAAGATGAGTATCCATGTAGCTGGGTCTAATCACAAACCCATCCTCCGTGAGCTGGAGAAGATGATCTCTATAGAAAGCCATCTTCGTACCAAGCTCGTGTGTCGGCTGTATCCATGTCCTCCTAGTGTCCAGCTGAGTCAAGTCTTGCCTGATAAGTCTGGTAATCTCTGCCCGTGTGAGAGAGAGGGAGGGTGCATCCAGGGAGTACTGAAATGGAGGTAGCCTGTCCATACTAAAGCCATGCAGTTGGAACCAAGCTGTCATCTGTGCATACCAACATGATCCGTCTCCCTGTGATACCAACTGTCGTGAAGACTCCAGGGCTAAGCGAGCATATCTGTCTCTAGGGAGAGCCCAAGTGCTATGTATAAAGGAGACTGATCGAGTGAGTGCCTCTACTACCAATGGGGGGGCAGCCATCTCTGCACGGATAATATCATGTGGTACGGAGGCCTTGGCCCTAATCATCCGGGAAATCATAGAAACCAAGGACCTCTCCATACGTCTCCATCCATCAGTGCTACCAGCTCGGCTGTGGTGATCCACTGAGGGTCCCCATATCTCCACTCCATACAGCATGGCTGAAGTGACCAAAGTGTCAAAGAGCCAGAGCTTTGTTCGAGGTTCCTGAAACTGAACCTGCGAACACATCCTCTCTAGTCTCCCCAATGCTGCATAAGCTCTGGTCAATCTGGTCTCCACTGCTCTCCTCAAGGAAAATAGTGGGCCACTAAAAACCACACCAAGGTAAGTATATGCATCTGTATACTCCACTGTCTCCTGACCATATGTAAAGGTGGGCATTGATCTCCTAACCCACTGTGCTGTGGTGTTAAACACCATCACCTTGGTTTTACCAAGGTTAACAGACAATCCACTGTCCTCTGCAAACATGTGCAATGCATCCAAATGACGTTGCATCCCCTCTGGAGAATCTGAGATCAGCACAATATCATCAGCATACAATAACAGCGGAATCCATGTCCCTGCTAGCTGTGCTCCTCTGTCACCCTCCCGCTCTACATAGTCCGAAACCTCATCCACATACATCCCAAATAAGGTGGGGGAAAGGGGGCAGCCCTGTTTCACCCCAATAGTGGAGTGAACCATCTGAGATATACCCTGGGTAGTACGTACCTGCCCCACAACTGTCCTGTATAAAGCCATGATTCCCCAAATCAGCTCTGTGGGCACTCCCATCTCCTGTAGTCTGCGCATCAGTCTGGCTCTCGGTACTGTGTCAAAAGCTTTGCGGAAATCCACAAAGCAACAATAAATCCTCCTGCCATATAATCTGCCCTCCTCAATAATAGCTCTGAGTGTCAAGATATGGTCAAGAGTGGAGAAACCTCTCCTGAACCCTGCCTGCCCTGATGCACGTATGCCCTCTCTCTCTGCCCATCTACTCAACTCCTGATCAAGAATAGATGTATATAATCTAGCCAATGTGTGACCAATCATGATGGTACGATAATTCCCAGGAAGCATAGGATCCCCTGACTTGAAGATAGGCACAATCGTGGACATATTCCAAGTCTCAGGAAAACCCTCACACATGGCTCGGTTAAGCATCATAGCAATAAGCTCTGCAAGCATATCTCTGGCATGAATAAAGTGCTCTGCTACCAAACCATCATGATCATATGCTCTCCCAGTCCTCATCCTGTCAATAGCTTTCCTTACCATCTCAGCAGTAAAGAAAGCACACGTCTCTGGGCATGGCTCCGATGGGGCTGGCAGGTGCGGCTGTCCTGGTGCTGTGTACAGGGATGCTGCATACTCACCCCAAATCTCTGTGGAGGTAATGGCTGGTGATGGTGAATGCTCATGGAATAGTCTCCATGCCTCGCCTGAGTCCTGACTCATAAACAACTGGTACAAATCCCTCTCTAACTGAGCAAGATAAGCCCTCTTCTTCTGTCGCACTAGGTGCCGGAAGGTAATCCATGACTGTCTGTGAGTGGTAACACCCATGAGCACCTCTCTCTGTAATCTGATCCTCATCTCTCTGCACTCCTCATCATACCAACTGTTCTGGGGCATGTTCCTAGATCGTCTCTGTGTAGGCTGACTATGGGGATATGCCTCTGATGCTGCAGCATGAAGCGTCTCTATCAATATCTGAGTGAGCTCATCTAATGGCTGTCCCGGCTCCTCGGCACATAGGCATCTGTATATCTCATCCGTGTATACGGTGTCAGTCTCCCTCGTAAAGGTATAACGAGTGTGTGTGGAGACCTGTCCCAATGGAGCGGTGCTGAACTGAAATGTGAGAGTGAAGGACAAGATAGCATGGTCCACTGCTATTCCAATCGGCCTAGTGCCTACCATAAAATCCTGAAAAGAGGGAATGAGACTGGGCCGAGCCATAACATAGTCCACTGTACTAGCACCATGCCGATGTGGAAAGCTAGTGAAACCGCCCGATGTCGGGAATCTCTGTAGGCCATTCAGGATGGCCAATCCATGTGCAGTCCCCATGTCTATCAAATACCACCCATACACTGTATGTTCCTCATCCTGTGAGAGTCTAGATAGGCCCATATCCCTAACATCAAGCTCCCTCAACATCTCCTCTGAGGTATCATAAAATACTGTTTGGTTATGGGCGGTCCTGGCATTGAAGTCCCCCAAGAGAATGATGTCACCATCCCTGGAGAACTCCCAAATGTCATCATCCAAAATAGAAAAGGGAGACTGCCCGCTAGGTGATGCATACACTGATGTACTAGGAGCAAAATAGCATATAGCAATGTAGAGATATCTGCCGGTCTCTGCCCTCAGTCTAACCCACATGTACCTAGCCTGCCCATCTCTGCGGACTATATGTATCAGTGGCTGTAGCTCCTCTCTAAACAATACTGCCACTCCTCCCGAGCCCCGTCCTCTATGCTCTGAACGAGTCTCCTGTCTACAAGCTGTCTCCCATCGGTATCCACTAACATGTGGCATGGACTGTCCAGGAGCCTGATGCGTCTCACAGTAGAAGATGACCCAGTGAAACTATCCTCAAAAGCCCCTACATCAAGGCGTAGAGATCCATTACAATTCCAAGTAGCAACTTTGAGTGTAGTCCCATAGGTCTCGCGCCGTCATGAAGAGCGCCTCTCCATAATCACCACTCTACCATCTCTATAGAAGGCCACTTTCCCTTTCTCTCGGGCTGCCCTTATCTCGGGCATAACTTCTTTCATGTGGGCAAGTTGCGAGAGTGTGAGGTCATCTCCAAGAAATATTCCCGTTTGCTTGAGTGTAGGACGTCTCTTCAAGAAGTCCTTCTTCGCTTCCATGGAGGGGAAACGAATGATAAGTGCTCTCTCCTTAGAAGAAGATTCGCCACTACCTTCCCTCTTCTTTCCCACTCTCCATGCCTTTGTGTGCGTGGCTTCAATGCCCATCATAGAGAAGAGCTCCTTGGTTTCCCCTTCCGCATCATCACGGTCTTTTAGACCGGACACTCGTACATGTAAGGCCCGGGTCTTCCTCCTTTGCTCCTCTTCAAGGGTCATGTTGATGATGGTGGGAGTGGGGATGGGTGGCGATTCTTTACCTTTCCCTTTCTTGGCGACCTCGATCCATTTCTCGGCCTCGTCCATCTTCTTTTGTGTCTTTGTGATCACCTCCACCCATGAAGATGTCTTCTAGCTCTTCAATCAAGGAGGGCTGAAATTCTCCATCCTCAAGCTTGCTTTTTGAAGTGGCTTCCAACTCCTTTTTGAGGGCTGAGATTTCAGCCGCTTGACTTTTAGCATGCAGTTTGGCCTCCACTAGTTCCTCCCTTAAGGCTGAAATCTCAGCCTCTTGCTTGGAAGATCTCTCTTCGAGCTCTTGGATTTTGTCAAATCCCTTCTCGAGTTTGGAGAGGCGGTTTATGATTGCGGTAACGGAAGAGTCGACCATCTTCTTGTTTTCTTTGATAATTGTGCCGAGCTTGTCCTCCACCTTCACGAGCTCCTCTTTAAACCCGGTCTTGGCCATGACTTTTTGCAGAACTTCCCACAGCCAATGGACTGAAAATTAATCCATGACAGCAGTGTGAAACAGCAGCAACAGGGGAGGGGGGGGTCAAGTCATGCAGGGGGAAAGGGAAAGAGAGGAGATTCAGCAGAGAGAGAGAGAGAGTTATGTTGCTGCCTTGGGGGCCTGAGCAAGGGTGGCGAACCAGCGAAGAGAGAGAGAGAGAGAGAGAGAGAGAGAGAGAGAGAGAGAGAGAGAGAGAGAGAGAGAGAGAGAGAGAGAGAGAGCACCCGCTGATGCGGAACAGAGTGAAGCGGGAGAGAGAAAGAACGTAGGCGAACCAGCGAAGAGAGAGAGAGAGAGAGAGAACAGGCGGGCAGCGGGAGGGATGCGGAACAGAGTGAAGCGGGAGAGAGAAAGAACGTAGGCGAACCAGCGAAGAGAGAGAGAAAGAACAGGCGGGCAGCGAAGAGAGAGAGAGAGAGAGAGAGAGAGAGAGAGAGAGAGAGAGAGAGAGAGAGAGAGAGAGAGAGAGAGCCAAAAGTGTGGTATCCACAAAATGCAAGTCAACCCTTGCATGTGTGCCACATCCAGGCGAACCAGCGAAGAGAGAGAGAGAGAGAGAGAGAGAGAGAGAGAGAGAGAGAGAGAGAGAGAGAGAGAGAGAGCACCCGCTGATGCGGAACAAAGTGAAGCGGGAGAGAGAAAGAACGTAGGCGAACCAGCGAAGAGAGAGAGAGAGAGAGAACAGGTGGGCAGCGGGAGGGATGCGGAACAGAGTGAAGCGGGAGAGAGAAAGAACGTAGGCGAACCAGTGAAGAGAGAGAGAAAGAACAGGCGGGCAGCGAAGAGAGAGAGAGAGAGAGAGAGAGAGAGAGAGAGAGAGAGAGAGAGAGAGAGAGAGAGAGAGAGAGAGAGAGAGAGCCAAAAGTGTGGTATCCACAAAATGCAAGTCAACCCTTGCATGTGTGCCACATCCAGGCGAACCAGCGAAGAGAGAGAGAGAGAGAGAGAGAGAGAGAGAGAGAGAGAGAGAGAGAGAGAGAGAGAGAGAGCACCCGCTGATGCGGAACAGAGTGAAGCGGGAGAGAGAAAGAACGTAGGCGAACCAGCGAAGAGAGAGAGAGAGAGAGAGAACAGGCGGGCAGCGGGAGGGATGCGGAACAGAGTGAAGCGGGAGAGAGAAAGAACGTAGGCGAACCAGCGAAGAGAGAGAGAAAAAACAGGCGGGCAGCGAAGAGAGAGAGAGAGAGAGAGAGAGAGAGAGAGAGAGAGAGAGAGAGCCAAAAGTGTGGTATCCACAAAATGCAAGTCAACCCTTGCATGTGTGCCACATCCATATAATATAGAACTACAAAATATATTATGTGTCCTTTCACACTTGATGTCCAAGGGGAAAAACCACATGGGAAAAAGTGCCCTTGGTTAAGCCCTGTTCACACATAGCACTACCATAAGTGAGCATATGCCTACAATATGTGGGGCCAGATCCTGATGAGCCTGTCACAGAAGATCCACCAGAGATTGAAGAGCTTGAGGAGATCCTCCAGCCAGCTACCTACCGGAAAGCTTTCCAGGAGATACCTTGTGAAGTTTAAGAATTATCTGCCTATTGATGCCAAGTGGCTAAATGAAGATTATTTTGTTGATTACCCGCAGTTGTTGCAGACATATCTTGAGGCTTTTCAGTTGAGGACAAGTCTTTAGAATCCCGGGGGGATGTCACTAATTGGCCGACCATTTGGTCCATCTCCAGTTTTTGCGTCTCATTCACTTGAGGCCAGGCCAGTGTCTCATGTGAGGAGGCCAGTATTTTGCTCACATGGACGGGAGCCAGACTGTTGCCACCCGTGTGTTATCAGGATGGTGTCGTATGAACGGGAGCCAGACTGGTGCCACCCGTGTATGACCTGGACTGTGTTCGACCCATGGGATTGTCACGTCATGGAAGAGCTAGTATGTCGGAGGAGAATGACTCAAACACGAGCTTGCAGCCAAGGAAGTGCAGAGGAGATAGAGAAGAGTGAGAGAGAGAGAACTCACACAATGCTCAAGAATATCTTGATGTCTTATTGAGGCTCAAGGGAGACCTCGTATTTATAGAGATACAAGGGTAAAGTTAGGGTTAGGTCTAATATGGGCGGGCGTCCAACTTATGGGGCGCCCGGCGGACCAAATACAAAGAATGCCGTTACAAGGCCCAAATGGGGGCCAAATGTACAAGTAAATATATGGCCGCGAAGCTCTCGAAAAGAGCTACGCGATGATCAAGGTCCGGAGGCGAAACTGGGACTTTATACCCAACAACCTCCCACTTAAAGGGCCAGTGAAGCTCCTCTAAGTAAAGCTATGTAACTCCCACCCGCTGTAGACACATATCAAGCTGTGCTTTTGGCAAACTTTTGGTGAGAGCATCTGCAGGGTTCTCATGAGTGCCAATCTTGACCAAACTGACCAAACCATCATCTAGCACCTGTCTGATGAAGTGGTACCGTACATCAATGTGTTTGGTACGAGCATGAAACATGGCATTCTTAGCCAGGTATATGGCACTCTGGCTATCACAACCAAGGATCGGAGCCCTCTCTGGCAATCCAAACTCTGTGACAAGGCGTGCTAACCAAATGGCCTCCTTAGAAGCCTATGTGACGGAGATGTACTCGGCCTCAGTAGTAGAAAGTGCTACTATCCTCTGGAGTCTAGAGCACCAAGAAACAGCACCGCCTGCAAGAGTATAGATGTACCCACTAGTAGACTTGCGGGTATCAGAATCACCTGCCATGTCTGAATCACAATAACCCTGCACCTCAAGTGGACCTTTACCATACATAAGGCATTTCTTCTGTGTCCCCTTCAAGTACCTCAAAATAGACTTTATAGCATCCCAATGTGCTTTGCCCGGGTTGGACATAAAACGACTGACTACTCCCACTGAATGAGCAATGTCTGGCCGTGTAGCAACCATAGCATACATAAGAGATCCACAAGCAGAAGCATAAGGGATCCCACGCATAGTACTGGCTGCATCATCATCTTTTGGGCAATCATCCTTGGATAGTTTAACATAGGGCTGCAATGGAGCACCCAAAGGCTTAGAATCAGCCATGTTAAATCTATCAAGGACTTTTTGGATATACTTCTCCTGCGAGAGGAAAAGCAACTTCTGTGCTCTGTCCCGTCTAATCCGAAGACCCAAAATATGTTCAGCTGAACCCAAGTCCTTCATAGCAAAGGCTGACTTCAGCTGGTCCTTAAGAGCTTCCAAAACGCTCTTATTCTTCCCGGCAAGAAGCACGTCATCAACATACAGCACAAGTATCACTGGGCTGCCATCTGCATCAGTTTTAGTATACAAACAATGATCTGCATGGCTACGATTAAACTTCTGGTTAAGCATGAAAGCATCAAACTTTTTGTACCACTGCCTCGGGGCTTGTTTCAGCCCATAGAGACTACGCTTCAGCTTACAAACCAGATGTTCTTTGCCAGGAATGACAAAGCCTTCAGGCTGCTTCATATACAGCTCTTCATCTAAATCACCATGTAAGAAAGCTGTCTTTACATCCATCTGATACAGTTCTAAATCCAAAACAGCAGTGAGAGCAAACAAAACACGAAGGGTGGTCATTTTGACCACAGGAGAGAAGACCTCCTGAAAATCAATCCCTTCCTTCTGAGCATAGCCCTTAGCAACAAGGCGGGCTTTATACTTAGGCTGGCCGTCAACTGTCTTGACTTTGTACACCCACTTGTTAGGAATAGCCTTCCTTCCTTTGGGCAACTCAACCAAGTCCCAAGTGTCATTTGCATGTAGAGACTTAATCTCCTCCTGCATAGCATGCTCCCACTTGTTTCGGAGTTCACAAGACTTAGCCTCTTTGAAAGTAAGAGGCTCACCCTCATCTGTAAGCAAAACATGTTGCAAAGAGGGATCAAAACGCTGAGGTTCCCTCCGAAAACGAGTAGACCTCCGTACCCAATGATCATTGGCTGGTTGGGGGTCAATATCGGGAGGAATCATAATTTCAGCATCAAAAGGCTGCGGGTTTTCACGAACAGCCTGATTTTCAGCATATAGGGGTTGCTGCCCTACACCTCCAGGAGCATGAAGCGGCTGTCCAACCTCTTCTAGCTCAAATATCACGGACTCATTATGTTCAGCCCTTTGTGAAGCATCCTGGGGCTCATTTTCAGCATCAATGGGTGGCTGCCTTTGCTGAAATTTGACCTTTTTCTGATCACCATGAGAGGCACAAACATTACGGAGCAGCTTTGCCTCATAAAATACAACATCCCGGCTGCGAACCACTTTGTTGGTTGATGGCAACCACACACGGTAGCCCATCTCACCTTCATCACCGTAGCCAACGAAGGTGCCCTTCTCGGACTTAGCATCAAGCTTGTTCCGGTCTTCCTTGCGGATATGCACATATGCATCACAACCAAAGATGCGTAAGTGGTCATATGAGGACGGTTTGCCAGACCAAACCTCCTCAGGGATTCCACCTTTCAAAGCTGTGTGTGGAGATCGATTGCAAACATGAACTGCAGTTTTCAAGGCTTCTCCCCAAAAATCCTGAGAGAGATTAGCTGTGGACAGCATGCATCGAACTCTTTCACACAGTGTACGATTATACCTTTCAGCCACACCATTTGAAGAGGGGCTATAGGGGGGTGTAAGTTCCCTCTTAATGCCATTATCATCACAAAATTTCTGAAATTTAGTACTAACAAACTCACCCCCATTGTCAGTGCGTAAGCATTTAATCTTCACTCCAGTTTGAGTATGAACAAATGCATGAAACTTTTGAAATGCAGCAAAAGCATCATCCTTAGATTTCAACAAAGTGATCCATACTTTTCGTGAGTGATCATCCACAAAAGACACAAAGTACTTTGAACCACCTTTAGATTTAATGGGCATGCTGCATACATCAGAGTGGACCAAGTCCAACTTTTCAGCCTTGCGAGAGGCACGAGAGGAGTAAGAACTCCTATTCTGTTTCCCATACAAGCAATCATTACAAAAATCAAGCTTGCTTCCTTTTGCATCAAACTTGTTCAAGGAGGACAAAATGGAGAGACCCTTTTGGCTCATGTGGCCAAGTCTCTTATGCCAAAGCTCCATGTGGGAGCGTACCTCTGCAAAAGCAATAAACTTACCAGACAAAGCCTGACCATGAAGGCTATATAATGTTCCTTTCTTGCATCCTTTTGTAATCAGCCTTGTGCCTTTGGTCAATTTCCATGTGCCATTTCCAAATATGGCCGTGTATCCCAAGGCATCAAGCTGGCCCACAGACAGGAGACTGGTTTTCAAACCAGGCACATACCTCACATTTGGCAGCACAAACTCACTACCATCCTGCAAAGTCAAATTCACGGTGCCCATGCCTTCAATATTGCAAGCATGATCATTCCCCAAGAACACCTTTCCTCGGGAGCCTGCAGTGAAAGTTGCAAAACACTCCTTGATAGGAGTTACATGAAAAGAGGCACCCGTGTCAATAATCCAAGTTTGTGAAAGCACATCAGATTCATACATCAAGGCATGAATAACATCTGGTTCTGTGACATGCAAGTTATGAACATCAAGAGCATTAGTAGAAAAAACACATAGCACATCATCTGAGTGAGACAGTTCCTCTATGACAACACCAGAGGCCACATTGGCCTTGCTCTTGTCCTTTTCGAACTCTTCTGCTTTGCTGGAATTACTCTCTTTTTCCTTCTTTTTGTCATTTGAATGACTGGATTTCTTCTTCCGGTCTTGCTCCATCTTGTAAAACTTGCAATCTGGCTTCTTGTGGCCTTTACGACCACACTGGTAGCATGTAACATCAGACTGCTGGCCCTTGCTCTTGCTTCTACCCTTTGAATTGGTAGTAGTATTTCCCCGCTTGGTCGTCCTCCCTCGTGAGACATTTGCAGAACCGCTAGTCTATGAGGTCTTCCTCCGGATATCTTCATTGAGAATAGCACCCCTGACTCCATCAAAAGTTAGGTTGGGATTTGTCCCAAGTGACACCACAAGTGTCTCCCAAGAGTCAGGCAAAGTAGTGAGCAAAAAGATAGCTTTCAACTTATCATCAAAAGCAGGCAATCCAGAATCCTGCATTTGATTAAGCACCCCTGTGAAAGCAGTAATATGCTCTACTGCATTCTTAGAATCATCAAGTTGCATATTCATGAGTTTCCTTATGAGATGTACCTGGTTCACTGGCGTGGTGATCTCATAGGTGCTTCTCAGCTTCTCCCAGACGGCATAGGCTGTTGTCAGCCCTTTGAGGTCAACAAGAACCTCATCAGCAACAGCCATCTGGAGATAGGCAACGGCCTTTCTGTTCAGGATTCCCCATTCATCATCTGTCATAGCAGCGGGTTTGAACTGCTCAAGTGCAGTATCACATTCCCGCAGATAGAGGATATTCTGAATCCTCACCTTCCAAAGATCAAACCCAGTGCCTGCAAACTTCTTAATCTCTAGTAGACCCTTAAGATCACTTGTAGACGCCATGACTTATCAAACTGACACTTCAGAAAGTAAGCAATAGCAAGATGTTATGTACCAGATACGAGTTGACAGTAGGATGCTCGTAGATTGATGAAACAACTTCAAGTGAAGAAGACGGCGGAAGAGAATCACCGGATGTCGATGTAAACCCGAGGGGCAGTCGGAGATACTGCAAAAGAGGACCGGGGCAGCTCTATATTGATGTTGAAGTGAATCCGGGGCAGTATGTTGCTGTCTTTGGGGCTGCTCGTAGTTCCTGGCTGCTGGAGGCAGCGTCGGCTGCTGCTAGTGGCCGTGGGGCTGCTTGCTGGTGTCCGTGGGGAACAGCAAACGCTGCTGATTGCAGCAGCACAGCAGCAGAAACGCAGCAAAGGGGGCAGCAGGGGAGAGGAAAACGCAGCAGAAGGGCAGCGTAGAGTGGAGCAGAAAACGCAGGAGAGGGGAAGAGCAAGAAAAACGCAAAACAGGCTCCTGCGTTAAAAAAAAAAACAGAGCAGCACTCTGAAAAAAAAAGCACCAGATTGATGATAGAAGGGAGGTGTTTGACGCGAAAACCGCAGACAATCCCGTAGTCAAGTGGTGGAAGACACCTCTAACTCCATAGCTTCTGCATACAGCTTCCCTCCATAGCTCTGATACCAGTTGTTGGAGGAGATGACTCAAACACAAGAGCTTGCAGCCAAGGAAGTGCAGAGGAGATAGAGAAGAGTGAGAGAGAGAGAACTCCTCACACAATGCTCAAGAATATCTTGATGTCTTATTGAGGCTCAAGGGAGACCTCGTATTTATAGAGATACAAGGGTAAAGTTAGGGTTAGGTCTAATATGGGCGGGCGCCCAACTTATGGGGCGCCCGGCGGACCAAATACAAAGAATGCCATTACAATGCCCAAATGGGGGCCAAATGTACAAGTAAATATATGGCCGCGAAGCTCTCGAAAAGAGCTACGCGATGATCAAGGTCCGGAGGCGAAACTGGGACTCTATACCCAACATAGTATTCGTGCCGTGTTTTGCCTATGGGACTGTCACACCATAGGGAGACTTGAAGGCTTTCAGCTGTTAGGGTTAGGGTTTGGAGGTACTGCAAACACAAACGTGGGGAAGCAGAGAGAGAGAACACGACTCTTGTTGTGTATTCAGTTGATAATGTGAAGTACAATAGCCACATAATAAAGTGACCTAAAAGATGTGTTCACATGTCCGGCCATAAAATGTGCCGGGTGGACCAAAACACTTATAAACTGTTTATAAGTGTAACTAAGCTAAACTGGGGGAAAAAACCTCCACTAACTGAAGTAAAAAGTGTGCCAGTAATCTACTGATGATCACTAGCACTCCTCTGGGTGCATACACAGCATAAAACCCAACAAACCCCCCTGGAGTGATATGTGATCACTGTACATCATCCACCAAAAGGAAACAAATTCAAAGTAGTGCGGAATGCTTCGAATTTCGGACGTGGTAATGCCTTGGTGAAGATGTCTGGCACATTCTGATCTGTAGGACAGTAGATCAGACTGATTTCACCTGCCTGGAGTCTCTCCCGAACAAAATGATAGTGAATCTCAATGTGTTTCGTGCGAGCATGAAACACAGGATTCCTGGCCACATCAATGGCACTCTGACTATCAGTATAGATAGGTGTAGGCTCCTCCACTGAAATATCCATATCAGTCATGAGACGACGCAGCCAAACACACTCAACAGTAGTGGTGTAGGCTGCTCTGTACTCTGCCTCACAAGACGAAGTGGCCACTGTGGTCTGTTTCTTGCTTAAGCAAGAAATGCATGAAGAGCCAAGAAAGAAACAATTTCCACTAGTGGAATGTCTGGTATCAAAATCACCAGCCCAATGTGAATCACTGTAAGCGTATAACTGCATGTCACTCCCCTCAGGATAAAGCAATCCAAGAGACAAGGTACCGTGCAAATACCGGAATACACGCTTCATAGCTTGCCAATGTGACAACCGCGGGCTGTGCATGAATCTGCTTAACTGAGATACGGCATACTGAATATCTGGCCGTGTAGTACACAAATAAATAAGGCACCCAACAGCCTGAGCATATGTAGTGGCATCAAAGGAAATACTGTCATCTTGTAGTGACAGTTTCATCCCAGGCTCCATAGGAGTGCTAATAGGCTTGCAATCCTGAAATTTAAACTTCTCGAGAAGTTTAGCAACATACTGAGATTGCAACAACCCAATGTCTCTACTATCCTGCACAAACTGTATGCCCAAATAGTAGTGTACGAGCCCCAAATCAGACATGTCAAATGTCTGTTGCAGTATCTCTTTAAAAGCTGCAATTTTGTCATCATTTGATCCCATGAGCAAGAGATCATCTACATAAAGACTGATGACCAGCAGATCTTTCTCTTCTTTCTTTACATACAAAGTGGCTTCTGATGGACTGTTCACAAATCCTTGAGTAAGTAGGAAAGCATCTATCTTTGCATACCAAGCTCGTGGAGCTTGTTTCAAACCATACAAGGCCTTTTTCAGCCTGCAGACTTTCCCTTCATGACCATGTTCTGCAAAACCTATGGGTTGATATACATAAACTTCCTCCTCGAGGTCCCCATGTAGGAAAGCAGTCTTTATGTCCAACTGGTGAACAACCCAACCACGATGTGCAGCCAATGCAATGACACATGTAAACCGGCCTTCAGAAAGCAAAGGGCGGTGGAACAAACATTTGCACATAAAACACTTCAACACCATTGAGGACCTAGAAAAGAGAACAAACAGGGGGAGCTAGAGTGCTCCTGCAAATAGAGTACACGGACACCGATTGGCCCCAAATCGCATGGCGCCCCTTGCGGTATTTCTTTAATTGATTTTAAGAGCTTTGATTACAATATAAGGCTAGAAATTCAGTCGTCCCAGTAGAACTCCTGAAGCCTGCAAAGAACCTGCATCTGGCTTCTTGTCCACTCGGCATCCACAAACGAGTCCAGCCAATGTTCACATCGAAAGACTCTCTCACATTGAGTCTGCATATAGAAGCTTTCTCCCATGATCAAGGCTGCCACAACCATCCATAGCCTCTCACACTATGAACAGCATCACACCCTGACACATCCAGTGCTCCTGTATCACAACACAGACTCCCAAACTGTCTCTCAAAAGAGAACTCGCATCACAGCACAGCATACCATACAGTTGACACACCTGTACAAACCCTCTCTACCATCCAAGGGTACTATCCATCTCTGTCATGGATTCCCTGTCCCCTGTCCTGTCAGTAGCAAGGCTGTACCAAACATGTGTCCATTCCTGTACCTTCTGCCTGCATGTGACCTATCTCTTGGAGAAACCCAAATACATGTTTCCTCGCCAACAACAGCATACATCTAGTTACCTGTTCCCTCATGAAACATCTGGCAACATAGAAATGCCCCTAACTGTAGTTCCCACTGTTCCTTTCTAGCAAGAGAAAACAATCTGCTCCATGAGCACGCAGCCATGCGAGCTTGCTTCACTCCCATGCCAAGAAACATAACCACATGACCTGTACTTGTAGCCAGAAACCCAAGTACATTGCTGAATTTGCAGCCAAGCAAAAACAGCCCATAAACTGTCCCAAAACAGTCCTGAATCCAAGGCAAAGAGAAACTGAAAGTTCCATCAGATGAACGCCATCGACATGATGTCTATGTTCATGGAAAACCAGCCCTTGTCCACCTTTGTGTCCAGAGAAACCAACCCTTGGCCACCTAGGAGAAAAGCACGCAGCCCTAAACGCCTGCAGTCCAGCCCTCCTGTGCACCAAGCGAGAGAGAGAGAGAGAGAAAAGAGAGCATGTGCCGCAGCTTCAGCCCTTCTACTATTTCTCCTGCAACTTGCCACCCTCTGGAAGAGATCTTGTCGGCCAACAGTCCTGACCACATGGAATCCAAAGCTGTACTTTTCTGCAGACCAGCCAGCCGCCTTGTACCTGCAGTTCAGCCCACGTGCATCATCCATGCTGCCGACTAGGCCCTGCAGTCCAGACCCTTGCGCATAAAGAAGAACATGCGCTGCTCTGTCCAGCGCTGCCTGTACACGCCTGCAGCAGAACTGTCCTGCGCCAGAATCTGTCCTGTCCGTACAGCTGTCCGTACAGTCGTACAGACCAGCTTGAACTCTCCTGTGTGCAGCCCACGTGTCCCTTCAGGCGACCAGCCCTCCTCAGAAAAACACATGCGCCTGCTGTAGGGATAGGCGCCTCTTTTGCCTGCTAGCCCTCCTTTTACCCAAAAAGCACACGTGGCCCCAAATTAGCATAAGGGCCACGTTTCTTTAATGAAGGGATTAATAAATGATTTTAAAGGTTTTTAAACCTTCAAAGCTAAAATTCCTTTGCCCCTTTTCACACATGGGGTTATCCACACATGGGCTTCCATCTTCACTCCCACCTGATGCCATTTCACACTGTCCACCATGTCCCCGTGCACACCTGCATCTTGTCCAGAGAAAAACACAGGGTCGTAACATACCCCCCTCTTGAAAAATGGCAAGCGTCCTCGATTGCACTCAATGGCACAGTAAAGCATCTCATGAGCAAAGACACCCCATATGGCAAATACAATGGCTCTCCAATGCATCTGGATGATAAAACAATCATCCTGCACAATAAGCCACACTGTCCTCTTGCTTGTTCCTTCAGAACCTACAGCAAAAGTCTAAAACCAAATGGAAACACGTTAACTGTGTTAGCCAAAAACAAAACCATGCATCATTCTACATATGACACACATATGCATGACACACATATGCATTCGCAAACAATATGCTCCTCAAAATGCTCTACCTACTCCAAAGTAACAGTCTAAGGGCTGCTCGCAAGCCTTACGCCCATGGGCATCCCGCAGGACCCACGACTGAAGGTAAAACATGAGCATATGCAAGCACTCAATGCATCCAAACACTACATCTACCAAGTACTTTCCCACATATGTCTCATGGCCATCCCGCAGGAGTTACACCCAGTGGTGCATCCATGACATAATAAAGCACTTGATGTATCATACCAACATACATGCAGCACATGACACAATGCAGAGTATTTTCCAATGTATTCTCAATGGTACCAGGATCCAATGGTACCAGAATACAAAAATACCTCTACCTCAAAAAGTGTATGCATACATGCACAAACAGAATTCGATCCATATTTCCATGAACCAAATCAACTCTAGGACTGCTCGCAAGACTTATGTCCTCCATAGAGTTATCCATAGTTGCAGTTATAGTTCCAGGTGCGCGCGACTGTGAACCTTACTCAACCACCATCTCCTGTGACTAGTACACAATATCATAGAAGTCCCATAAGCAGATGTACTGTCAGCCTCAGTACCTTCGGGTGAATACAAAGATGTCACCAAGCGACTCCTAGATAACAAATGAGCCTGTCTGTAACAACAAGGGAGCGGAGGTGCTACCCCCCTCTTGAGCATCAGGCAATGCTCGAGACCCATGCTCTGCTGAACCTGAATGAGCCGTAACAAGAGTCGACTCCAACTCAAAGGCATCAAGATAAAGCTGCAACTCCTCAAGTGAATCTGCTAAGTCACCCTCCTCCATCCACTTCGCATCCATCAGTGAACGTCCTCCATCCACTTCGTATCCATCGTTGAACAGCTCTTGAACTTCATAGGATAGCGACGGGAAACCTTACCCTGTACCTTTCTTTCCTTATGTGCCAGTATATGCTCAGGAATAAGAACCTCGTCAAGTTCCTCCACTTCCATCTGAGCCTCATCTGATACATCCTCAGGCACCCAAAACCTGCTTGCACTCCACCCAAGTGATAAGCACAAGTCCTCGATGAAGCATAGTAGATCACCACTGCTAAACATAGAAAGAAACTGTCTTCCGAACCCATGAAGCCTCTATGAAGATACCGCCGGTGACAAACTGTCGAAAGCCATAGCCTTCAACACATCTCCTGCACCATAACACTTCAACTGCTTCTTGTTCCTGGCCGACTACTTCTTGTCCTTGGTGTCTTTTCTCCTGAACTTCATCTTCAGCTCTTGCTCTTCACCTCATATAGGCAAAGACACAAAATCTTGTACTGTGTCCTGCACTTCCTTTTCACTTTCCTCATGTTGAAGCTTTTGATGTGACTCTCATGAGACAACCACGAGCTCGCCCCCTTAGGAAAGTTGGCGATTGTCCCGACCAAAGCAACCACGGACTCGCCTCCTTGAGAAAGTCGACGATGTGTCCCGGCAAACGAAACCTTGAAAACCGGCCTTCAGAGAACAAAGGGCGGTGAAACAAACACTCGCACATAAAACACTTCAACGCCATTGAGGACCTAGAAAAGAAAACAAACAGGGGGAGCTAGAGTGCTCCTGCAAATAGAGTACACGGACACCGATTGGCCCCAAATCGCATGGCGCCCCTTGCGGTATTTCTTTAATTGATTTTAAGAGCTTTGATTACAATATAAGGCTGGAAATTCAGCCGTCCCAGTAGAACTCCTGAAGCCTGCAAAGAACCTGCATCTGGCTTCTTGTCCACTCGGCATCCACAAACGAGTCCAGCCAATGTTCACATCGAAAGACTCTCTCACATTGAGTCTGCATACAGAAGCTTTCTCCCATGATCAAGGCTGCCACAACCATCCATAGCCTCTCACACTATGAACAGCATCACACCCTGACACATCCAGTGCTCCTGTATCACAACACAGACTCCCAAACTGTCTCTCAAAAGAGAACTCGCATCACAGCACAGCATACCATACAGTTGACACACCTGTACAAACCCTCTCTACCATCCAAGGGTACTAACCATCTCTGTCATGGATTCCCTGTCCCCTGTCCTGTCAGTAGCAAGGCTGTACCAAACATGTGTCCATTCCTGTACCTTCTGCCTGCATGTGACCTATCTCTTGGAGAAACCCAAATACATGTTTCCTCGCCAACAACAGCATACATCTAGTTACCTGTTCCCTCATGAAACATCTGGCAACATAGAAATGCCCCTAACTGTAGTTCCCACTGTTCCTTTCTAGCAAGAGAAAACAATCTGCTCCATGAGCACGCAGCCATGCGAGCTTGCTTCACTCCCATGCCAAGAAACATAACCACATGACCTGTACTTGTAGCCAGAAACCCAAGTACATTGCTGAATTTGCAGCCAAGCAAAAACAGCCCATAAACTGTCCCAAAACAGTCCTGAATCCAAGGCAAAGAGAAACTGAAAGTTCCATCAGATGAACGCCATCGACATGATGTCTATGTTCATGGAAAACCAGCCCTTGTCCACCTTTGTGTCCAGAGAAACCAACCCTTGGCCACCTAGGAGAAAAGCACGCAGCCCTAAACGCCTGCAGTCCAGCCCTCCTGTGCACCAAGCGAGAGAGAGAGAGAGAGAAAAGAGAGCATGTGCCGCAGCTTCAGCCCTTCTACTATTTCTCCTGCAACTTGCCACCCTCTGGAAGAGATCTTGTCGGCCAACAGTCCTGACCACATGGAATCCAAAGCTGTACTTTTCTGCAGACCAGCCAGCCGCCTTGTACCTGCAGTTCAGCCCACGTGCATCATCCATGCTGCCGACTAGGCCCTGCAGTCCAGACCCTTGCGCATAAAGAAGAACATGCGCTGCTCTGTCCAGCGCTGCATGTACACGCCTGCAGCAGAACTGTCCTGCGCCAGAATCTGTCCTGTCCGTACAGCTGTCCGTACAGTCGTACAGACCAGCTTGAACTCTCCTGTGTGCAGCCCACGTGTCCCTTCAGGCGACCAGCCCTCCTCAGAAAAACACATGCGCCTGCTGTAGGGATAGGCGCCTCTTTTGCCTGCTAGCCCTCCTTTTACCCAAAAAGCACACGTGGCCCCAAATTAGCATAAGGGCCACGTTTCTTTAATGAAGGGATTAATAAATGATTTTAAAGGTTTTTAAACCTTCAAAGCTAAAATTCCTTTGCCCCTTTTCACACATGGGGTTATCCACACATGGGCTTCCATCTTCACTCCCACCTGATGCCATTTCACACTGTCCACCATGTCCCCGTGCACACCTGCATCTTGTCCAGAGAAAAACACAGGGTCGTAACATACCCCCCTCTTGAAAAATGGCAAGCGTCCTCGATTGCACTCAATGGCACAGTAAAGCATCTCATGAGCAAAGACACCCCATATGGCAAATACAATGGCTCTCCAATGCATCTGGATGATAAAACAATCATCCTGCACAATAAGCCACACTGTCCTCTTGCTTGTTCCTTCAGAACCTACAGCAAAAGTCTAAAACCAAATGGAAACACGTTAACTGTGTTAGCCAAAAACAAAACCATGCATCATTCTACATATGACACACATATGCATGACACACATATGCATTCGCAAACAATATGCTCCTCAAAATGCTCTACCTACTCCAAAGTAACAGTCTAAGGGCTGCTCGCAAGCCTTACGCCCATGGGCATCCCGCAGGACCCACGACTGAAGGTAAAACATGAGCATATGCAAGCACTCAATGCATCCAAACACTACATCTACCAAGTACTTTCCCACATATGTCTCATGGCCATCCCGCAGGAGTTACACCCAGTGGTGCATCCATGACATAATAAAGCACTTGATGTATCATACCAACATACATGCAGCACATGACACAATGCAGAGTATTTTCCAATGTATTCTCAATGGTACCAGGATCCAATGGCACCAGAATACAAAAATACCTCTACCTCAAAAAGTGTATGCATACATGCACAAACAGAATTCGATCCATATTTCCATGAACCAAATCAACTCTAGGACTGCTCGCAAGACTTATGTCCTCCATAGAGTTATCCATAGTTGCAGTTATAGTTCCAGGTGCGCGCGACTGTGAACCTTACTCAACCACCATCTCCTGTGACTAGTACACAATATCATAGAAGTCCCATAAGCAGATGTACTGTCAGCCTCAGTACCTTCGGGTGAATACAAAGATGTCACCAAGCGACTCCTAGATAACAAATGAGCCTGTCTGTAACAACAAGGGAGCGGAGGTGCTACCCCCCTCTTGAGCATCAGGCAATGCTCGAGACCCATGCTCTGGTGAACCTGAATGAGCCGTAACAAGAGTCGACTCCAACTCAAAGGCATCAAGATAAAGCTGCAACTCCTCAAGTGAATCTGCTAAGTCACCCTCCTCCATCCACTTCGCATCCATCAGTGAACGTCCTCCATCCACTTCGTATCCATCAGTGAACAGCTCTTGAACTTCACAGGATAGCGACGGGAAACCTTACCCTGTACCTTTCTTTCCTTATGTGCCAGTATATGCTCAGGAATAAGAACCTCGTCAAGTTCCTCCACTTCCATCTGAGCCTCATCTGATACATCCTCAGGCACCCAAAACCTGCTTGCACTCCACCCAAGTGATAAGCACAAGTCCTCGATGAAGCATAGTAGATCACCACTGCTAAACATAGAAAGAAACTGTCTTCCGAACCCATGAAGCCTCTATGAAGATACCACCGGTGACAAACTGTCGAAAGCCATAGCCTTCAACACATCTCCTGCACCATAACACTTCAACTGCTTCTTGTTCCTGGCCGACTACTTCTTGTCCTTGGTGTCTTTTCTCCTGAACTTCATCTTCAGCTCTTGCTCTTCACCTCATATAGGCAAAGACACAAAATCTTGTACTGTGTCCTGCACTTCCTTTTCACTTTCCTCATGTTGAAGCTTTTGATGTGACTCTCATGAGACAACCACGAGCTCGCCCCCTTAGGAAAGTTGGCGATTGTCCCGACCAAAGCAACCACGGACTCGCCTCCTTGAGAAAGTCGACGATGTGTCCCGGCAAACGAAACCTTGAAAACCGGCCTTCAGAGAACAAAGGGCGGTGAAACAAACACTCGCACATAAAACACTTCAACGCCATTGAGGACCTAGAAAAGAAAACAAACAGGGGGAGCTAGAGTGCTCCTGCAAATAGAGTACACGGACACCGATTGGCCCCAAATCGCATGGCGCCCCTTGCGGTATTTCTTTAATTGATTTTAAGAGCTTTGATTACAATATAAGGCTGGAAATTCAGCCGTCCCAGTAGAACTCCTGAAGCCTGCAAAGAACCTGCATCTGGCTTCTTGTCCACTCGGCATCCACAAACGAGTCCAGCCAATGTTCACATCGAAAGACTCTCTCACATTGAGTCTGCATACAGAAGCTTTCTCCCATGATCAAGGCTGCCACAACCATCCATAGCCTCTCACACTATGAACAGCATCACACCCTGACACATCCAGTGCTCCTGTATCACAACACAGACTCCCAAACTGTCTCTCAAAAGAGAACTCGCATCACAGCACAGCATACCATACAGTTGACACACCTGTACAAACCCTCTCTACCATCCAAGGGTACTAACCATCTCTGTCATGGATTCCCTGTCCCCTGTCCTGTCAGTAGCAAGGCTGTACCAAACATGTGTCCATTCCTGTACCTTCTGCCTGCATGTGACCTATCTCTTGGAGAAACCCAAATACATGTTTCCTCGCCAACAACAGCATACATCTAGTTACCTGTTCCCTCATGAAACATCTGGCAACATAGAAATGCCCCTAACTGTAGTTCCCACTGTTCCTTTCTAGCAAGAGAAAACAATCTGCTCCATGAGCACGCAGCCATGCGAGCTTGCTTCACTCCCATGCCAAGAAACATAACCACATGACCTGTACTTGTAGCCAGAAACCCAAGTACATTGCTGAATTTGCAGCCAAGCAAAAACAGCCCATAAACTGTCCCAAAACAGTCCTGAATCCAAGGCAAAGAGAAACTGAAAGTTCCATCAGATGAACGCCATCGACATGATGTCTATGTTCATGGAAAACCAGCCCTTGTCCACCTTTGTGTCCAGAGAAACCAACCCTTGGCCACCTAGGAGAAAAGCACGCAGCCCTAAACGCCTGCAGTCCAGCCCTCCTGTGCACCAAGCGAGAGAGAGAGAGAGAGAAAAGAGAGCATGTGCCGCAGCTTCAGCCCTTCTACTATTTCTCCTGCAACTTGCCACCCTCTGGAAGAGATCTTGTCGGCCAACAGTCCTGACCACATGGAATCCAAAGCTGTACTTTTCTGCAGACCAGCCAGCCGCCTTGTACCTGCAGTTCAGCCCACGTGCATCATCCATGCTGCCGACTAGGCCCTGCAGTCCAGACCCTTGCGCATAAAGAAGAACATGCGCTGCTCTGTCCAGCGCTGCATGTACACGCCTGCAGCAGAACTGTCCTGCGCCAGAATCTGTCCTGTCCGTACAGCTGTCCGTACAGTCGTACAGACCAGCTTGAACTCTCCTGTGTGCAGCCCACGTGTCCCTTCAGGCGACCAGCCCTCCTCAGAAAAACACATGCGCCTGCTGTAGGGATAGGCGCCTCTTTTGCCTGCTAGCCCTCCTTTTACCCAAAAAGCACACGTGGCCCCAAATTAGCATAAGGGCCACGTTTCTTTAATGAAGGGATTAATAAATGATTTTAAAGGTTTTTAAACCTTCAAAGCTAAAATTCCTTTGCCCCTTTTCACACATGGGGTTATCCACACATGGGCTTCCATCTTCACTCCCACCTGATGCCATTTCACACTGTCCACCATGTCCCCGTGCACACCTGCATCTTGTCCAGAGAAAAACACAGGGTCGTAACATACCCCCCTCTTGAAAAATGGCAAGCGTCCTCGATTGCACTCAATGGCACAGTAAAGCATCTCATGAGCAAAGACACCCCATATGGCAAATACAATGGCTCTCCAATGCATCTGGATGATAAAACAATCATCCTGCACAATAAGCCACACTGTCCTCTTGCTTGTTCCTTCAGAACCTACAGCAAAAGTCTAAAACCAAATGGAAACACGTTAACTGTGTTAGCCAAAAACAAAACCATGCATCATTCTACATATGACACACATATGCATGACACACATATGCATTCGCAAACAATATGCTCCTCAAAATGCTCTACCTACTCCAAAGTAACAGTCTAAGGGCTGCTCGCAAGCCTTACGCCCATGGGCATCCCGCAGGACCCACGACTGAAGGTAAAACATGAGCATATGCAAGCACTCAATGCATCCAAACACTACATCTACCAAGTACTTTCCCACATATGTCTCATGGCCATCCCGCAGGAGTTACACCCAGTGGTGCATCCATGACATAATAAAGCACTTGATGTATCATACCAACATACATGCAGCACATGACACAATGCAGAGTATTTTCCAATGTATTCTCAATGGTACCAGGATCCAATGGCACCAGAATACAAAAATACCTCTACCTCAAAAAGTGTATGCATACATGCACAAACAGAATTCGATCCATATTTCCATGAACCAAATCAACTCTAGGACTGCTCGCAAGACTTATGTCCTCCATAGAGTTATCCATAGTTGCAGTTATAGTTCCAGGTGCGCGCGACTGTGAACCTTACTCAACCACCATCTCCTGTGACTAGTACACAATATCATAGAAGTCCCATAAGCAGATGTACTGTCAGCCTCAGTACCTTCGGGTGAATACAAAGATGTCACCAAGCGACTCCTAGATAACAAATGAGCCTGTCTGTAACAACAAGGGAGCGGAGGTGCTACCCCCCTCTTGAGCATCAGGCAATGCTCGAGACCCATGCTCTGCTGAACCTGAATGAGCCGTAACAAGAGTCGACTCCAACTCAAAGGCATCAAGATAAAGCTGCAACTCCTCAAGTGAATCTGCTAAGTCACCCTCCTCCATCCACTTCGCATCCATCAGTGAACGTCCTCCATCCACTTCGTATCCATCAGTGAACAGCTCTTGAACTTCACAGGATAGCGACGGGAAACCTTACCCTGTACCTTTCTTTCCTTATGTGCCAGTATATGCTCAGGAATAAGAACCTCGTCAAGTTCCTCCACTTCCATCTGAGCCTCATCTGATACATCCTCAGGCACCCAAAACCTGCTTGCACTCCACCCAAGTGATAAGCACAAGTCCTCGATGAAGCATAGTAGATCACCACTGCTAAACATAGAAAGAAACTGTCTTCCGAACCCATGAAGCCTCTATGAAGATACCACCGGTGACAAACTGTCGAAAGCCATAGCCTTCAACACATCTCCTGCACCATAACACTTCAACTGCTTCTTGTTCCTGGCCGACTACTTCTTGTCCTTGGTGTCTTTTCTCCTGAACTTCATCTTCAGCTCTTGCTCTTCACCTCATATAGGCAAAGACACAAAATCTTGTACTGTGTCCTGCACTTCCTTTTCACTTTCCTCATGTTGAAGCTTTTGATGTGACTCTCATGAGACAACCACGAGCTCGCCCCCTTAGGAAAGTTGGCGATTGTCCCGACCAAAGCAACCACGGACTCGCCTCCTTGAGAAAGTCGACGATGTGTCCCGGCAAACGAAACCTTGAAAACCGGCCTTCAGAGAACAAAGGGCGGTGAAACAAACACTCGCACATAAAACACTTCAACGCCATTGAGGACCTAGAAAAGAAAACAAACAGGGGGAGCTAGAGTGCTCCTGCAAATAGAGTACACGGACACCGATTGGCCCCAAATCGCATGGCGCCCCTTGCGGTATTTCTTTAATTGATTTTAAGAGCTTTGATTACAATATAAGGCTGGAAATTCAGCCGTCCCAGTAGAACTCCTGAAGCCTGCAAAGAACCTGCATCTGGCTTCTTGTCCACTCGGCATCCACAAACGAGTCCAGCCAATGTTCACATCGAAAGACTCTCTCACATTGAGTCTGCATACAGAAGCTTTCTCCCATGATCAAGGCTGCCACAACCATCCATAGCCTCTCACACTATGAACAGCATCACACCCTGACACATCCAGTGCTCCTGTATCACAACACAGACTCCCAAACTGTCTCTCAAAAGAGAACTCGCATCACAGCACAGCATACCATACAGTTGACACACCTGTACAAACCCTCTCTACCATCCAAGGGTACTAACCATCTCTGTCATGGATTCCCTGTCCCCTGTCCTGTCAGTAGCAAGGCTGTACCAAACATGTGTCCATTCCTGTACCTTCTGCCTGCATGTGACCTATCTCTTGGAGAAACCCAAATACATGTTTCCTCGCCAACAACAGCATACATCTAGTTACCTGTTCCCTCATGAAACATCTGGCAACATAGAAATGCCCCTAACTGTAGTTCCCACTGTTCCTTTCTAGCAAGAGAAAACAATCTGCTCCATGAGCACGCAGCCATGCGAGCTTGCTTCACTCCCATGCCAAGAAACATAACCACATGACCTGTACTTGTAGCCAGAAACCCAAGTACATTGCTGAATTTGCAGCCAAGCAAAAACAGCCCATAAACTGTCCCAAAACAGTCCTGAATCCAAGGCAAAGAGAAACTGAAAGTTCCATCAGATGAACGCCATCGACATGATGTCTATGTTCATGGAAAACCAGCCCTTGTCCACCTTTGTGTCCAGAGAAACCAACCCTTGGCCACCTAGGAGAAAAGCACGCAGCCCTAAACGCCTGCAGTCCAGCCCTCCTGTGCACCAAGCGAGAGAGAGAGAGAGAGAAAAGAGAGCATGTGCCGCAGCTTCAGCCCTTCTACTATTTCTCCTGCAACTTGCCACCCTCTGGAAGAGATCTTGTCGGCCAACAGTCCTGACCACATGGAATCCAAAGCTGTACTTTTCTGCAGACCAGCCAGCCGCCTTGTACCTGCAGTTCAGCCCACGTGCATCATCCATGCTGCCGACTAGGCCCTGCAGTCCAGACCCTTGCGCATAAAGAAGAACATGCGCTGCTCTGTCCAGCGCTGCATGTACACGCCTGCAGCAGAACTGTCCTGCGCCAGAATCTGTCCTGTCCGTACAGCTGTCCGTACAGTCGTACAGACCAGCTTGAACTCTCCTGTGTGCAGCCCACGTGTCCCTTCAGGCGACCAGCCCTCCTCAGAAAAACACATGCGCCTGCTGTAGGGATAGGCGCCTCTTTTGCCTGCTAGCCCTCCTTTTACCCAAAAAGCACACGTGGCCCCAAATTAGCATAAGGGCCACGTTTCTTTAATGAAGGGATTAATAAATGATTTTAAAGGTTTTTAAACCTTCAAAGCTAAAATTCCTTTGCCCCTTTTCACACATGGGGTTATCCACACATGGGCTTCCATCTTCACTCCCACCTGATGCCATTTCACACTGTCCACCATGTCCCCGTGCACACCTGCATCTTGTCCAGAGAAAAACACAGGGTCGTAACATACCCCCCTCTTGAAAAATGGCAAGCGTCCTCGATTGCACTCAATGGCACAGTAAAGCATCTCATGAGCAAAGACACCCCATATGGCAAATACAATGGCTCTCCAATGCATCTGGATGATAAAACAATCATCCTGCACAATAAGCCACACTGTCCTCTTGCTTGTTCCTTCAGAACCTACAGCAAAAGTCTAAAACCAAATGGAAACACGTTAACTGTGTTAGCCAAAAACAAAACCATGCATCATTCTACATATGACACACATATGCATGACACACATATGCATTCGCAAACAATATGCTCCTCAAAATGCTCTACCTACTCCAAAGTAACAGTCTAAGGGCTGCTCGCAAGCCTTACGCCCATGGGCATCCCGCAGGACCCACGACTGAAGGTAAAACATGAGCATATGCAAGCACTCAATGCATCCAAACACTACATCTACCAAGTACTTTCCCACATATGTCTCATGGCCATCCCGCAGGAGTTACACCCAGTGGTGCATCCATGACATAATAAAGCACTTGATGTATCATACCAACATACATGCAGCACATGACACAATGCAGAGTATTTTCCAATGTATTCTCAATGGTACCAGGATCCAATGGCACCAGAATACAAAAATACCTCTACCTCAAAAAGTGTATGCATACATGCACAAACAGAATTCGATCCATATTTCCATGAACCAAATCAACTCTAGGACTGCTCGCAAGACTTATGTCCTCCATAGAGTTATCCATAGTTGCAGTTATAGTTCCAGGTGCGCGCGACTGTGAACCTTACTCAACCACCATCTCCTGTGACTAGTACACAATATCATAGAAGTCCCATAAGCAGATGTACTGTCAGCCTCAGTACCTTCGGGTGAATACAAAGATGTCACCAAGCGACTCCTAGATAACAAATGAGCCTGTCTGTAACAACAAGGGAGCGGAGGTGCTACCCCCCTCTTGAGCATCAGGCAATGCTCGAGACCCATGCTCTGCTGAACCTGAATGAGCCGTAACAAGAGTCGACTCCAACTCAAAGGCATCAAGATAAAGCTGCAACTCCTCAAGTGAATCTGCTAAGTCACCCTCCTCCATCCACTTCGCATCCATCAGTGAACGTCCTCCATCCACTTCGTATCCATCAGTGAACAGCTCTTGAACTTCACAGGATAGCGACGGGAAACCTTACCCTGTACCTTTCTTTCCTTATGTGCCAGTATATGCTCAGGAATAAGAACCTCGTCAAGTTCCTCCACTTCCATCTGAGCCTCATCTGATACATCCTCAGGCACCCAAAACCTGCTTGCACTCCACCCAAGTGATAAGCACAAGTCCTCGATGAAGCATAGTAGATCACCACTGCTAAACATAGAAAGAAACTGTCTTCCGAACCCATGAAGCCTCTATGAAGATACCACCGGTGACAAACTGTCGAAAGCCATAGCCTTCAACACATCTCCTGCACCATAACACTTCAACTGCTTCTTGTTCCTGGCCGACTACTTCTTGTCCTTGGTGTCTTTTCTCCTGAACTTCATCTTCAGCTCTTGCTCTTCACCTCATATAGGCAAAGACACAAAATCTTGTACTGTGTCCTGCACTTCCTTTTCACTTTCCTCATGTTGAAGCTTTTGATGTGACTCTCATGAGACAACCACGAGCTCGCCCCCTTAGGAAAGTTGGCGATTGTCCCGACCAAAGCAACCACGGACTCGCCTCCTTGAGAAAGTCGACGATGTGTCCCGGCAAACGAAACCTTGAAAACCGGCCTTCAGAGAACAAAGGGCGGTGAAACAAACACTCGCACATAAAACACTTCAACGCCATTGAGGACCTAGAAAAGAAAACAAACAGGGGGAGCTAGAGTGCTCCTGCAAATAGAGTACACGGACACCGATTGGCCCCAAATCGCATGGCGCCCCTTGCGGTATTTCTTTAATTGATTTTAAGAGCTTTGATTACAATATAAGGCTGGAAATTCAGCCGTCCCAGTAGAACTCCTGAAGCCTGCAAAGAACCTGCATCTGGCTTCTTGTCCACTCGGCATCCACAAACGAGTCCAGCCAATGTTCACATCGAAAGACTCTCTCACATTGAGTCTGCATACAGAAGCTTTCTCCCATGATCAAGGCTGCCACAACCATCCATAGCCTCTCACACTATGAACAGCATCACACCCTGACACATCCAGTGCTCCTGTATCACAACACAGACTCCCAAACTGTCTCTCAAAAGAGAACTCGCATCACAGCACAGCATACCATACAGTTGACACACCTGTACAAACCCTCTCTACCATCCAAGGGTACTAACCATCTCTGTCATGGATTCCCTGTCCCCTGTCCTGTCAGTAGCAAGGCTGTACCAAACATGTGTCCATTCCTGTACCTTCTGCCTGCATGTGACCTATCTCTTGGAGAAACCCAAATACATGTTTCCTCGCCAACAACAGCATACATCTAGTTACCTGTTCCCTCATGAAACATCTGGCAACATAGAAATGCCCCTAACTGTAGTTCCCACTGTTCCTTTCTAGCAAGAGAAAACAATCTGCTCCATGAGCACGCAGCCATGCGAGCTTGCTTCACTCCCATGCCAAGAAACATAACCACATGACCTGTACTTGTAGCCAGAAACCCAAGTACATTGCTGAATTTGCAGCCAAGCAAAAACAGCCCATAAACTGTCCCAAAACAGTCCTGAATCCAAGGCAAAGAGAAACTGAAAGTTCCATCAGATGAACGCCATCGACATGATGTCTATGTTCATGGAAAACCAGCCCTTGTCCACCTTTGTGTCCAGAGAAACCAACCCTTGGCCACCTAGGAGAAAAGCACGCAGCCCTAAACGCCTGCAGTCCAGCCCTCCTGTGCACCAAGCGAGAGAGAGAGAGAGAGAAAAGAGAGCATGTGCCGCAGCTTCAGCCCTTCTACTATTTCTCCTGCAACTTGCCACCCTCTGGAAGAGATCTTGTCGGCCAACAGTCCTGACCACATGGAATCCAAAGCTGTACTTTTCTGCAGACCAGCCAGCCGCCTTGTACCTGCAGTTCAGCCCACGTGCATCATCCATGCTGCCGACTAGGCCCTGCAGTCCAGACCCTTGCGCATAAAGAAGAACATGCGCTGCTCTGTCCAGCGCTGCCTGTACACGCCTGCAGCAGAACTGTCCTGCGCCAGAATCTGCCCTGTCCGTACAGTCGTACAGACCAGCTTGAACTCTCCTGTGTGCAGCCCACGTGTCCCTTCAGGCGACCAGCCCTCCTCAGAAAAACACATGCGCCTGCTGTAGGGATAGGCGCCTCTTTTGCCTGCTAGCCCTCCTTTTACCCAAAAAGCACACGTGGCCCCAAATTAGCATAAGGGCCACGTTTCTTTAATGAAGGGCTTAATAAATGATTTTAAAGGGTTTTAAACCTTCAAAGCTAAAATTCCTTTGCCCCTTTTCACACATGGGGTTATCCACACATGGGCTTCCATCTTCACTCCCACCTGATGCCATTTCACACTGTCCACCATGTCCCCGTGCACACCTGCATCTTGTCCAGAGAAAAACACAGGGTCGTAACAACACACCTAAGTGTTGACATACGGGATGTAGGAGCAAATGTCTCCTCATAATCAATGCCCTTCTTCTGTGCATAGCCCTCTGCAACTAGACGGGCTTTGTACCTGTCAATGGATCCATCTGCATGTCTTTTCAACTTATAGACCCATTTAGTACCAATGGCTTTCTTGCCTTTGGGTAGATCAACCAAATCCCATGTTTGATTCCTTTTAATAGAATCAAGCTCATCCTGCATGGCATCCACAAATGAATCAGGCTCATCATCATCCTGTAAACTGGCTGCCATAACCATATTCAAATCCATGATGTGTGCATGCTCATTGGTCCGTGTCTCCCTACGAGTACGACCAGCAAGAGGACCCTCTAGATGGCTGTCCTGTAATGTCCTCAAATACCATCTAGGTATGTGTCTGACCTGTTGTGCTTGCTGCCCCATATTTGGTTCAGCTTCTGGCTCAATTTGCTGCTGAATTTCTGCACCACCTTCATGATTTTCTGGCTGTCCTGTACCCTCATGAGTTGGATCACTAAGTGTGGAATGAAACTCCATAGGTAGTAGACCTTCAAACACATCATTTTCAGCCTGATTTGCATCATAACCAGCCATGGATATTTCTGATTTTTCATCAAAAATCACATCCCGACTAGTGAATATCTTCCTGGATAGTGGGTCATATAACCGGTAGCCCTTGCTCTCACGGCTATACCCAACAAAAATGCATTTTGTGGCTTTATCATCCAACTTCCTCCTCAACTCTTTGGGTATGTGTGCATATGCAAGACACCCAAAAATACGAAAATGTGATACCGAAGGCTTGCGGCCATGCCAAGCCTCAAAAGGAGTAATGGAATCCAATGCCTTTGTGGGACATCGATTCAAAATATGACAAGCACACATGACAGCTTCCACCCAAAAGATATGTGGTAGCTTCTTTGCCTTTAGCATACATCTGGCCATCTCCATGAGTGACCGATTCTTCCTTTCTGCAACCCCATTCTGCTGTGGAGTATAAGGAGTAGTATACTGATGTTTTATACCTCTACTCTCAAGAAAGGAATTCAACATGTGTGACATATATTCCCCCCCTCGGTCAGAACGGAGAGTCTTAACCTTGCATCCTGACTCTGTTTCAGCGAGTGCTACAAAGGCCAAAAATGCATCATATACCTGTGATTTCTGTGTCAAAGGATAGACCCAGCATATACGAGAGAAGTCATCAATAAATGTAGCAAAATAGAAGCAACCTCCTAATGACTTCGTCTGCATGGGACCACAAAGATCACTGTGTATAAGCTGCAACTTTGCAGTTGCTCGTAGAGCCGGATCACGTGGGAAGGAAAACCTATGCATTTTTCCCAAAATACATCCTTCACAAATGTGATCTGGAGGCCTCTCCATGAGAGGTAGGTCTGTAAACATGTTATGTCGCTGCATAAGCATAAGACTACCAAAATTTACATGCCCCATGCGAGCATTCCATAACTCCGCATCAACCATAGCTGGAGTAAGAGTGAATGGCAGACTGATCCACTGGCTGAAATGCATCCAATTGATAAAGTCCATGACATAATGTACCAGTAAGCATCAAGGTCAAAGCATTAGCTTTGTCTCTGACCATGCATTTGTCATCATCAAAGTGGACTTGCATACCACAATGTGCTAAAGAAGAAATGGACAACAAATTCTTCTTTATCCTTGGTACATATAAGGCATCTGTAAGGCGAAGAATAGAGCCATCAATGGCTGTGAGCTGAATCTCCCCAATGCCACGAACTGGATATGAAGCACTGTTGGCACACTGAACAGTTTTGCCAACAGGAGCAGGGTCTACATGACAAAACAAATCCCTACGAGATGTGATGCTTTGAAGCACCACTATCAAAATACCAAGTACATGCATGCTCTGTTGGCACACTGAACAGTTTTGCCAACAGGAGCAGGGTCTACATGACAAAACAAATCCCTACGAGATGTGATATGCTTTGAAGCACCACTATCAAAATACCAAGTACATGCATGCTCTGTCATATTGAGTGCCTGTGAAGACCAAGAGGCATCATAGCTGCATGTATAGAAACAGTAATCCCTGTCCTCAACAAAAGAAGCAGTCTCTGGAGGAGCTTTAGAGGCATCATTTACAGACATCCCAGATTCTTTTGCCTTCTCTTTGGCAATCCTCTTTCTACACTCTGTGATGTAGTGACCTGGCTTCTTACAGTAATGGCATTTGCCCTTCTTCTTGGGCTGTCCATCACCTTTCTTGGTATCTTGAGATGAACCACCATCACCTGAATTCTGATTTGAACTCTTTGGCTGAGATTTGCCTTTCCCCTTTTGACCTGTAGTAAATGCTTGTTCAGCACTTGTGTTCATATTTATATTCTTCCTCATTTGCTCTTCTTGTAGCAAGAGAGCAACAAGTTCCTGATACTTGAGGGGTTCAACAGCATTCCTCATGTTGAGGTTCAAAGAGGTATGAAAAACCAAGTAAGATCTTGGCAAAGAGTGCAAGATGGTGGACACAAGCTGTGTCTTCAGGAATAATCTCATCCACATTGATGAGTTGCTCTCTCAAATCCTGTAGCTTGTTTAAGTGGCTAGACATATCATCTCCTTCATGCATTTTCTGATTTTCTAGCTCTCTTTTCAAAAACGAGATCCGAGCCTCATTACGAGCAGCATACATCTGCTCCAAAGTCACCCATGCATTCTGTGAAGAGCCAGCTGAACGAATATGAGGTATAATAGACCTCTGTACTGACAATGCAATCAGTGACAAGGCTTGTGCATCTCTGGCATCCCATGTCTTCTGAGCATTTGTTCTTTGAACAGGCAATGGCTGACCTGGAGCCTGTACCTGTTGTCCTCGTCCACGAGCACCCCCTTGGGGAGGAGTCTCTGGAGCCAATGGACCTGGACGTGGTTCATCACCACTAACAAAATCCCAAAGACCTTTTGCCACGAGCACATTTTTCAGTATAAAACTCCACAAGTAGTAGTTCGTGCTGTCCAATTTGTCTTCCTTAGACAAATACGTGAATACATCACTCTGCTGTTGATTTGCCATTATGCCAATGCACAATGTTGTACCTGTGTATCAAAAAACCCAATATCAAGAACCCTGAAAGCAACTGTACTCCACTGAATACAGTTAACCCAAATATGCCTGCACTCTCAATCCTCTGAATGTGCAACACAATGCACCACTGACTGAGTAGAGCAGCAAAAATGGCTTACACAGTGCCAAAATGCCCAAAAATTGTCCAGAGTTACTGCACCCAAAACCTTGCAAGAAACCTGTAGAGTTTTCTTTGCAAGAAAGTCTGCCTGTATCTGCCAGAAGATTTTCACAGAGAAAATAAAAATGCCCAAAATTCAAAACTTGTAATGCTTACCACTACTGTACTGAGCAGTTTATGGTATTTGTAATGAACAAGTACAGTCGACTGTACTGTGCAGGTACACAGCAGCTACAGTCGAGGTACTGTATGGAAGCAGTATGGAAGCAGGGCAAGCAGGTATAGTACGGAA
The DNA here is from genome assembly GCF_041138505.1 of Cibotium barometz. Lineage (NCBI taxonomy): Eukaryota > Viridiplantae > Streptophyta > Polypodiopsida > Cyatheales > Cibotiaceae > Cibotium > Cibotium barometz. The sequence goes on from NC_141082.1 coordinate 42,916,094, forward strand.
GCAGGAGGCGAAACTGCAGTCGACTGTAGACTTCAGATTTGCGTAGCAGGTTCTGGTCAGCTGTACTGTGCAGGTACGTTGACTGTACGGCTGTAGTCGTGGTCTGTACGGAGCAGGGCGACCAGGTACACAGCAGGTCGCTTGTACGGCTGTTTGCGCAGGACAGTACGGCTGTCTGCGCAGGACAGTACGGCTGTCTGCGCAGGACAGTACTGCTGCAGGTGATGGCGGAATGAGCAGGTACAACTGCAGCTGATGGCGTGGACCAGCACGTTGCAGGCACAGTGTACGGAGCAAGTACTGTAGCTTGTCGGCAAACTTGTACGGACAGCTGCAGTGTACGGACTGTTGCAGGCGAAGCTAATGAAGCTGTACGGGCAGTTGCAGGCGAAGCTAATGAAGCTGTACGGGCAGCTGCAAGCGAAGCTAATGTTGATGAGCCTAGGTGTTCAACAGTACGGGCAGGGCAAGGCAGGCCAACCTGGTGGCTCTGATACCAAATGAAGGCTTTCAGTTGTTAGGGTCAGGGTTTGGAGTACTGCAAACACAAACGTGGGGAAGCAGAGAGAGAACACGACTCTTGTTGTGTATTCAGTTGATAATGTGAAGTACAATAGCCACATAATAAAGTGACCTAAAAGATGTGTTCACATGTCCGGCCATAAAATGTGCCGGGTGGACCAAAACACTTATAAACTGTTTGTAAGTGTAACTAAGCTAAACTGGGGAAAAAACCTCCACTAACTGAAGTAAAAAGTGTCCCAGTAATCTACTGATGATCACTAGCACTCCTCTGGGTGCATACACAGCATAAAACCCAACAAGACTCGTGCCTGGAACTGTGTCTTACCTATGGGATTGTCACTCCATAGGAAGACCAGGTTTTTATGTTTTATGTCGTGCCAGTTTTGTGCCGACAGATATTTTGTACTTGTTCCATGAATGGGAGATATGTCCATGTTACTTATTGCACATGCACACATGTTTTGCATGTTTGAAACTGTTTTCGCATGACATGTATTTTTGTGTTTGCTTGCTTGACGTGTTACTTACTGAGCGGGGACCCCTGCCAGTGAGTCGTGAAGTCTGCTCTGTCTTCTGACGAGTTTTAGTGCATGTGAACAGGTGGTAAGTATATTGCACATGTTATTTTAATATTTCATATTCTAACCTTTTGTTTTATAAGGTTAAATGTTCACATTCATTTAAAAGTGGGCACCCCCTTTGGGCACCCACTTAGGGGCCAAGGTGGGGAGCCCCACTTAAGTGTGTGTGGGGGTGGGTGCATGGGCACCTACCCAACCCACCTTAGAACTGGCCACCCACATGCGGGGGGGCCAGCCAAATGAAAGTGTTAACTCCACTTTAAGTTTTATAAAAAAAACCTTCTCCTTCAAGCGTGGACACCACCCGCTTCCACCATCTTCGTGAAGAGCAAGAACCAGCGATCGTTTACGCAACCCCTGAGGCGGCTCTTTCCATCATCTCTCAGGCGGCTGCTTCTGTCCTGCAGACGGCTGTACCCTCTGCTACGGCTGTACCCTCTCCAGCTGGCTGCGTTGAACCTCCAGCAGGCTGCGTTGAATCTTCAGAACAGGCTGCGCTTCATTCACAGCAGGCACCTGTCCTTCCCAGCCGACGGTTGCTTTCTTCCTCCAGTGGGCAGCTGCCCTTTCCTGTGCAGGCGGCCATAACAGGCGGGTTGTGCACGCTTCCTCCTTCTCAGGCTGCGCATACACTCTAGAGGGTTGTGCGCCTTCTCCTTCTCCTCCTCTGCACAGCAGCTACCATCAACAGAAGAATACAGACGGCTGCTCCTCCACGCCATCTTCTCTCCACGCTGCAGCCGGGGAACTCCTCCCTTGCAAGTGGGTGTTTCCTCTCTCACAGTAGGCGGCTGTGCCCCTTTTTGCGGTTGTACTTACCCTGGTGGCAGTTTATCTACAAGGCGGCTGTGCCATCTCAACAAGGTTGCACATCTTCTCCACAGGCGACTACAAGAGGAATTCATCGATCCTGGGTGGCTACATCTTCTACACGAATACCTCGGGTATTGGTCCTCTATCTGCCATCCACAAGTAAGTGAATTTTAGATTTAAGTAAAGTATTTTTGTGTTAAATCTGATAAGGGATTCCCGACTCCCTATACGGCCAACACCCGTTCGGTGCCGGGTAGTCCAAGCTCTATTGGCGAACCTCGGTCCAAAGGTGCTGAGATCGGGAGAGCCAGGCGTTAGTACGAGAGCGCCTGTTTGTGCGTGGTCTCGGAACACCAGTGAGGCGCTCTCCGCGGAGTCCAGTCACCAGTGAAAGCACAGGACCGTAGAGGCTGGACCACGCTAGTGGTCATTCTGCTTCGAGTATCTACTTCGAACGTCGACTTCGAGCATATTTGTTTGGTACTGTTTTCATATGTACATGGACATCATCTTGTTCTTGGAACCCATGGAACATTGTATTTGTTAAATACTCCCAATAAATATATCATATATTGAGGGGGGGTCGGTCCGTTCCGGCCCCAGTGCTGGTGTCCATCTTTCCATTTCATTTCATTTCAATTTCAAGTTGTATTAAGTTGTCCATTTCAAATTTGTGGTTTTAAAGTTGTGCTATTAAGCGTGTGGGTGTCCAACGGAGTCTTCCCACTTGACGGGATCGATTTCATTGGTATCAGAGCACGGTTGTTTCCCTCTTTCTAGTGGGGAAACGAACTTGTGTACTGGACATCCCGCTTTTAGCACACTTAAAATACAATGGACAGCCAAGGCAACCCTTTGGAAGTGCCTAGTTCCGGGGGTCCATCTAGTGCCTCTCGTGGGTCTGATGCCCTGCGAGGGAATCAAAGGGTTAACTGTCTCCAGGAAAGACAGTCATGCTTGAACAAGAGCCTGATGCTATGAGGGCTGAAATGGAACATATTAGAAAACTTCTGCAGGCTCAAGAGCAAGAGTTAAAGTTTTTGCATGAAGATCCCCATGTGCAAAGTGCTATTGCAGCCAGGAAGGCTGATGCAATGGTAGATGTAACTTTTGAGTCTATGGCTCGGGAAGTGGGCAAGAAACCAAGGGAGTTGGCACTTGCCTACCTTCTCCGCAAAGGTGATATTAAAGAGGGGGATGACGGAGAGCTGAAATTCAGAAATCCACCTCGTTTGAAGCATGGAGATCTTGCATCTCAAAGGCTGAAATCTTTAATGCAAAAGGAAGAGGTGACAGTCACCTCTGGACATGCATCTTCTCCACAAGGCACTAAGCCTGACAGATATATGTATGCCAGTAATCATGGAGGGCATGAAAGTCACATGCATGCAAGACATGTATCTCATGGTAAGGGTGACAGGTCTGCTTCCAGGAAAATTTTGCCTTCTGAGTTGTCTCATGGAGAGACATTGCCATATGCAGGTAAGTCACATGCATCTGAGTTTCAAGTTCGTGGAGCACATGCCACCGTGCCTCATGAAACTTCTATGACGGCCCATGGAGCCCATGTAGATAGGGCTGCCTTATTCATGTTTGATGACTGTGCAACCGATAACTTCATCTCTATGTCAATGGCAGCTGCATTGGGTATTGAGGTTGAGAACATGGGACCTCAGATTGAAGCCGAAGCTGCATTTATTGGTAAAGAGGTGCAGGTTACCCCATTGATAGGGAAGTTGCGCATCCATATCCAGGGCTACCTTGATAATCAGAATTTTCTAGTTGCTCCACTGAATGGATGTGATGTATTGTTGGGCAAGCCGTGGCACCATAGGCTTGAGTCCCGCAAAGACTACGAGTCTAATATGATTTCATTTATGCATAAAGGCCGCATGCATTTTATTGATGTTGGCAAAGAGGGGGATTCCATCCCACTTGTATCACACATCCAAATTAATAAAGCAATGAAAAAGAGTCTTTCCGCGTACTTGGTTTTTGTTCGTGATAGCCTTGTACCAAATCATCAAAATGTGGATGCTATGTCTAATGATAGGCTGAATTTTCTTCATGCATTCAACGACTGTTTTGTTGATTCATTGCCAGGTGAATTACCTCCCCAAAGGCCCGAAGATCACCGCATAGATCTTGTGCCAGGTAGTTCTCCACCTAACAAACCCGCATACTGAGTGAGTGCTGCACAACACGAAGAAATCATGAAGCAGGTAAACGGGCTTTTAGAGAAAGGTTTGGTTCAGCCCAGTTCCTCACCTTACTGCTCTCCTGTGCTTCTTGTTCAAAAGAAGGACGGATCATTCCGTATGTGTGTGGACTATAGAGCTTTGAACAAGCTTACCATCAAGAACAGATTTCCAATTTTGCGAATTGATGATATTTTGGATAAGCTTGATGGCTCAGCTTGTTTTAGTAGACTTGATTTGAAGAGTGGTTATCACCAGATACGCGTGGTGCCACAAGATGTCCATAAAACTGCATTCAGGACAGCCTTCGGATTATATGAATTTTTGGTAATGCCTTTTGGTCTCACCAATGCTCCTGCTACTTTTAATCGTATGATGGATAGGATATTCTGACCCCATCGCAAATACACAGGAGTATTCTTTGATGATATCTTGGTTTTCTCCAAGAATGAGCAGGAACACAGAACTCATTTGGTCACAGTGTTCGAAGAGTTGCGGAAGCATAAACTTTTCATCAATGCCAAGAAAAGTGAATTTTTTCTTTCAGAGATTCATTATCTGGGTCATATTGTATCCAGAGAAGGAGTAACAATGGATCCTGCAAAAATAGAGACCATTCGCAATTGGCCCGAATTGCAAAACGTACATCAAGTACGTAGTTTTTTGGGATTATGTTCGTATTACAGGCGTTTCATAAGGCATTTCGCCATGATTGCCACTCCTCTACATGATCTCACGAAGAAGAAAATCACTTTCAAATGGACTTCAAAGGAACAGGATGCTTTCTTGCAGCTCAAGCATGCTATTATATGTGGTCCAGTATTGATTGTTCCTGACTTGCACAAGTCATTCGTGGTTGAGTGTGATGCTTGTGGTGATTGCATTGGAGCTGTCCTAAATCAAGAAGGGCATGCAGTTGCATACGAGAGCCGTTGTTTGCATGATGCCGAGCTTCATATGGATATCTATGAGAAAGAGCTCTTGGTTGTAATTCACGCCTTAAAAATATGGAAACATTACCTTCTTGGGGCTGAATTTGTAGTCAAGACAGATTATCAAAGCTTGAGATACTTTCTATCTCAAACAAAGCTTTCAGAGAAGCAGATGAGAATGGCAAACTTTCTTTCTATGTTTCATTTTCAGATTGTGCATACTCTAGGAAAGAAAAATGTGGTGGCCGATGCACTATCCAGGAGGCCTTATGTTGCTGCAGTCTCAGTGGCCTCTCATGGAGACTTATCTGCTATGAGAGATTTGTATCATTTGGATGCTGATTTTTGCCATATATGGATTGATTTGATGGCTGGTCATTCACATGCCTCTTATGTTATCAACGAGGGTTATCTTATGAAGGATAATTGCCTATGTGTGGTGAAGGATTTGCATCCAAAGGTTATGGACGAATGTCACGCTCCACCATATGCTGGTCATAGAGGTATTATGCCTACTACATGCATGATTCAGAGATATTTCTTTTGGCCAAGCATGCGTAAAGACGTTGAGGCTTATGTGCGTGCATGTATTACTTGCCAAAAGGTGACATCTGACAGGCAAAAACCTCGAGGTTTGCTTCAGCCATTGCCTATTCCCTCGCAACCTTGGGAAAGCATTACTATGGATTTTATTATGGATTTGCCTAGATCCCAGCATGGGAATGATGCTCTTTGGACCATTGTGGACAGGTTTAGCAAGCAAGCTCATTTCTTGCCCGTCAAGAAAACCATTAAAGCTGATCATATGGTAAAGCTTTTTCTTGCTAATATTTTCAAGCATCATGGTATGCCTAAATCCATTGTTGGGGATAGAGATCCCAGGACTACAAGCCTCTTTTGGAGGGCTTTATTTGATAATATGGGTACTAAACTTGAGTTTTCATCAGCTTATCATCCCCAAACGGATGGCCAAAGTGAAGGTGCAAATTCAGCCGTGTTGGATTTGTTGAAATGTTATGTGGCAAATCAAAAGACTGCATGGGAGAAGTATCTTCCACTTGTTGAGTTTGCCTACAACAATACGATCCATGCCTCCATGGAAAAGGCTCCGTTTGAGATTATTTATGGCAGAGTGGTATTGCCACCCATCCTTCGTACTAAGGATGAGATATTTGGAGCTGATGAATATGTTCGTGACTTGGATGTTGCCTTTGGTCAGGTCTGGACAGCCATTGCAAGCTCTCAGGATAAGCATAAAATGGCTGCTGACAAGCACAGAAGGGGCATGGAAGTCAAAGAAGGTGATTGGGTTTTGCTGAAATTTGAGAAGGCTAGGCTTCGGAATGAATGGGAGAGAATTAGGGTTAGAGTTCATGTGGGAGACACACACAGAGAAACAAGGGAGAGAGAGAGAGAGTTGTGGGGATAAGTCAACTCACCAAGATGAGTGTGTGACTCCCCTATCACACATGTATATTGCGCTAGTACACGTAGTGCACTTAGTACATTAAAAGTACTAAGTGTACTATGTACTATAACTTATGGGCTTGTACACACTATAAGGGTGGGCATAATGCCTTTACCCCAACAACCTCCCACTTAAAGGCAAAGTGCCCTTAAGTAAAGGAAAAGAAAAAATCAGCATGTACATGATAATATACAAGGCCATATCAAGGCTGAAACTGGCCTCATCCAATGCCTATCAAGTGTCTGCAATGAGCAAACCGCTCCGGAGGTAAACTCTTTGTCAACAGATCAACCGGGTTGTCATCCTTATGAATCTTAACAAGCTGAATTTGCTTGTTCTCTATCACCTCTCTGATGAAGTGATACTTCACATCCACATGCTTCGTCTTTGCATGAAAGACAGGGTTCTTTGCCAACTGGATGGCACTCTGACTGTCACAATGCAACAATGGAATATCCCCTGTATAACCCAAATCAACCACTAACCGAGATAGCCATAATGCCTCCTTGCAAGCCTCTGTGGCTGCAATATACTCGGCCTCTGTAGTAGATAAGGCTGTGCACTTCTGCATCCTGGATATCCATGACACAGCACCTCCTGTGAATGTAAACACATAACCGGTAGTAGACTTCCGGTTATCTGGATGCCGGTTATCTGGATGACCGGCATAATCCGAATCCGTGTAACCATGCACTAATGCATCCTGTTTGCCAAAGCAAATGCACATATCCTGTGTGCCCTTCAGGTATCTCATGACACCTTTCATTGCTTCCCGATGCTTCTTGCCAGGGTTAGCCATGTATCTAGAAACCACTCCCACTGCAAATGCAATGTCCGGCCTAGTAGCAACCATGGCATACATGAGATTGCCACAAGCTGAAGCATGCGGAATCTTGGCCATATCAGCCCTGCCACTATCTGACTGTGGGCTGTCCATAGCACTGAGTTTCACATATGGAGGCAAAGGAGTACTAGTCTTCTTCCCCCCGTCCATATTGAACCTCTGCAAAACTTTGCCAATGTATTCCTTCTGAGACAAATACAACACATGCTGATTTCTGTCCCGAAGTATCCGCATACCCAAAATGTGATTTGTATCACCCAAATCCTTCATATCAAAGGTTTAATGCAGTCTCTTCTTCAAGGCATCCATCTCTTTACGAGATTTCCCGGCAATCAACATATCATCAACATACAAGATGAGGATCAATAGACTGCCATCCAAAGCTTTCTTGGTGTATAAGCAGTGATATATGTCACTTCTCTTGAATTTCTGGGATTTCATGAATGTATCAAATTTATGATACCATTCCCTTGGTGCCTGTTTGAGCCCATAAAGACTCTTTTTCAGCTTGCATACAAGCTTCTCCTTTCCACTCACTGCATAACCCTCTGGCTGTTGCATATATATCTCCTCATGGAGATCACCGTGAAGAAAAGCAGTCTTCACATCCATCTGAATCAAATCCAGATCATCATGTGCAACCAAAGCTAATACAGCTCTAAGTGTGGTCATTTTGACCACTGGAGAGAAGATCTCATCAAAGTCCACACCATATTCCTGCTTGAAGCCCTTAGCCACTAACCTGGCTTTGTATCTTGGCTTTGCATCAGGTGCAACTTTGAGCCTGTAAACCCACTTGCATGGCAAAACCTTTTTGCCTGCAGGCAAATGCACCAACTTCCATGTTCCATTTTTGTGCAGAGAATCCATCTCTGACTTCATAGCACGCTCCCAAAGAGCCTTGTCTGCCCTCTGTAAAGCCTCCTTATAACAAGAGGGCTCCCCATAGTCAGTGAGCATCAAGTAGTCAACCCCTGGAACAAACCTGTCAGGGGCTCTGGAGGGTCTAGTGGACCTCCGTACCCAATGACCATCATTTGCAGGTTGCTGTCCAGCCTGCATATCACCCATTGGTGGCTCCTGTTCCATGCCATAAGGCTGAAAAATCATGCCCGGTATCTCCTCTAACTGTGGTATATCCATAGGGATATCTTCTGCCATCTCTGGCTGTCCATTTGGACCATTTTCAGCACCATTTAAGGGCTGATTTTGCTACTATAATGGCTGATTTACAGCCCTTGGTTGTTGTCCATGATGTCCATCATCATCAAAGATGACTCTGCCAGGCTCCTGTTGCCTTGCAAGCTCCTTATACATGCATGTTTCATAAAAAATGACATCATTGCTGCGTATAATCTTTCTATTCACTGGATCCCAAAGTCTATACCCCATTTCACCTCTGTCACCATATCCTAGGAATATGCATTTGTGAGACTTAGGATCAAGTTTGGTGCGCATTTCCCTGCGTATGTGCACGTACGCAACGCAACCAAACACTCTCAAGTGCTTGTATGACGGAGGCTTCCCTGTCCATACTTCCTCTGGTACTTTCCCACCAAGCCTCGTGTTAGGTGACCTGTTTATAAGATGAACGGCTGTCATAACAGCTTCAGCCCAAAAACCATGAATCGTCAGTATCCATTTTCTCTCTTTGACAACATAGAACGGACCTTCTCCTGAATAGTCCTGTTCATCCTCTCTGCTGTCCCATTTTGTGGAGGATCATAAGGAGTAGAGAGCTCCCTCTTGATGCCTTTAGCATCACAAAAGTCCTGAAACTGTTTGGACATATACTCTCCACCATTGTCAGAACGCAAAGTCTTCAGTGTTTTGCTAGTTTGATTCTCAACAAGAGCAACAAAACTTCTCAAACACTGAGAATGCATCACTCTTCAAACGAAGAGGATAAACCCACACCTTGCGTGTGGCATCATCAATAAAAGACACAAAATATTTTTGTTGGGGTAAAGGCGTTATGCCCACCCTTATAGTGTGTACAAGCCCATAAGTTATAGTACATAGTACACTTAGTACTTTTAATGTACTAAGTGCACTATGTGTACTAGTGCAATATACATGTGTGATAGGGGAGTCACACACTCATGCTTTTGATGAGTTGACTTATCCCCACAACTCTCTCTCTCTCTCTCTCCCTTGCTTCTCTGTGTATGTCTCCCATGAATGAACTCTAACCCTAATTCTGGTTTTCTCTGCATCAACTGGTATCAGAGCCATTCGGTGCAAGCAGATTCTTCCCCTGGTCCCTTGTTGTCTTCAGAGTCTCCAGTCAAGCAAGAAGAGCACTGTGTGTGGTCGTTGAGACAGCAGGTCTTTGAAGTGCAAGGAGTCAACGTGCTGGGCGCAGTCTGTATGTAATTTGGGCAGCGACTATGTGATGGCAGCGCAAGTGTGCAGCCAACCGCTGCCGTCGACCATCAGCCATGAGGAGTAGCCGCAGCATCAACTGGTCGTAAGCGTGGAAGGAGTGTAAGTCTAGGCGTAAGTTGAGCGAAGGCAACGAGCGAAGCGTGAGCGGAGGCTGCGTCAACAATAGGCGCTAGGCGAATAGGCTGCGAAGTCGACTGTGAAGGCGTCGGCTGGCGTCGGCTGGCGCTATTCGAAACGCAGGCGAAGGCGCATCGTAGCGAACCCGAACCCGGCGTCAACAAGCAAAACACGTCAGTTTTTTTAAAAAAAAAAATAAAAATTAAGCGCCGTGTGTCCGTGTGAAGGAGGAAGACTCCATTGCTTCTGTCCATGAAGCTGCTCGCCTTCTTTGACATGGTGCGCTGAAGCTACGAAGCAGAGAAGGAAGACCTCTTTTTTTTTTGGAATCTCTTGAGGCTCTGCAGAAAAGGGGAAACCAGGAGTTTGTCACCCAGCCGTCCCTACCTGCACAGCTGCAGGAGCATCAGCATCAGCATCAAGCATCAGCACCAAATTCGCCTGCAAATCAAATCAAAAAAAAAAATCAGAAATTTCAGAGGTATTTTTGCTTCAATTTTGCGAATTTCTTATCAATTCAAGCAATTGAGCAGGTACAGGTGCCCAATTGCTCAATTTTTTGAGCAAAATTGGCAAAATTGGGTGACATTGGTCACAATCAGGATCAATTTGCAGGAAATTGGTCAAATCAGGATCAATTTGCAGGAAATTGGATGTCGAAATTTGGGGCTTTTGATGTAATTGTGCAATTAAGCACTCATACATGCTGTATGATGTAAAAAATTGCACATTTGGGCAAAATCGCAGCAAATCGCAGCAAATCGCAGTGCAAATCAAGGGGCTTTTGTGCCGATTTGGTTGATTTGCATGCAGGCGATCGCATTTGATGCTGTGGATAATGTGTTGATGCCTTACAAGCACTCAATGTGCCTGTAAATCAAGGGGCTTTCATGTATTTGATGTATATGTGGCGAGGAAGAAGCATCGTGAACACTCTGGATGCCTTCATGTGCCTCAATGTACCATGTATGATCAGCAATTGATCTTAAATCAAGGGGCTTTTCAAGTTCGTATGCTTGTTGAGCTTGGCAAAGCAGCAGGCAAGCCATTTATGCCTTGAATCCTCAAAAATCAGCTTGCAGTCAAGGGGCTTTTGCCCAATTTCTGTTCGGAACTGTTTTATGCAGTGTACAGGACTGTAAAAGTCTGATTTTCACTCATTTGGACAGCCAGGAGAGCATTTATTGCTACTGTACCTGCTGATACAGATTTGGCACAGCTTTGTGCATGTTTTGGCATGGCTGTACACTGTTTTGAGTGACCAAAAGGTTCAATTTCAGCTGCTGAAATTGCCGGTACAGGTTTGGTACATCATTGGTGAGCACTTGGTACTGCTGTACAGTACTTTGGAAGGGCAAAAGAGTGTCCAAAATCTGCAGCAACCAGATTTTGGTGTTTTCATCACATAAAGTGGGAGAAAAGTTGCATTCTTGCTTCCGCAGTGGGAGATAAAGCTTGGGAGAAAAACTGTGAGCACTTTGTGTGCTTTTGGTGCAGTGTTTGCACATTTGCAGGGAGTCAGGCCTTGACAGGTTGCATTTTGCTATGGCAACCACAGGTGAGAGCTCTTCATTGCTTCACATCAAGAAGCTTGAAGGCTCGCATAATTATGATATTTGGCAAACCCAGTGCTACAATGTGTTGCTCCAGAAAAAGCAGCACAAGCCTATCAAAGAAAGGGGTGTGATGCCCGCTTCTCTTACAGCTGAAGAGTGGGAAGATATGGATGAGCTGGCAAGATCTACTATCATGTTGTCTGTGTCAGACTCATTACTTTTCAGCATTCGTGAAGAGAAGACAGCTTGGGGAATGTGGCAGAGATTGCAGGACTTGTATGCCCAACAAAGTGCCTCAAGCAAAGTGTATTGGTTGAAGAAACTCATAGGTCTTCAGATGAAGGAAGGGGCTTCTATGACAGCCCATCTAAATGAGTTTAATGGTATTGTCAGCCAGGTTATCAATCAAAAGTTGGCAATGGACGATGAGTTCAAAGCCACTTTTTTGTTATGCACTTTGCCAGAGAGTTGGGACACATTCAGGACAGCCACTAGCAATTCGAATGCTATGCTGTCATATGCAGATGTTGAGGGTGCTCTTCTTCAAGAAGAGATGAAGAGGAAAAACAACTCTGTTGGCAAGTCCAATGCAATGAATGCACGTGGGAGATCCCAGCAAAGGGGGAAAAGCCAAGAAAGGGGAAGGAGCAAGTCTCGCTCCAAAAAGGATTTGGAATGCCATTATTGTGGCAAGAAGGGACACATTAAAAAACAATGCTACAAATGGAAAAATGATCAAAAAGAAAAGGGAAAAGGCAAAGACAAAGAGAAAGACGAAGCCAAAGATGTAAAGCCGAAGGGCAAAAGTGGAGTCAAGATTGAAGAAATCAATGTGTCACATGCAGGTGGCAGTGAGGATGAGGTCCTCTTTACGTCTTCACTTGATGCCCATTCACTTCTTATAGGTGGTCATGGTGTGCACTCATGGATCATTGATTCAGGTGCCTCCTTTCATGTCACAGGTTGCAGAGACTTGTTTGTCAGGTATACTGCTGGCAATGAAGGAGTGGTTTATTTGGGTGATAACCATGCATGCAAAATTCTTGGCAGAGGTGATGTGAGGCTTGTATTTTCAGATGGCTCACAGCTTATGCTCCATGATGTCAGGCATGTGCCTGAGATCAAGAAGAATCTGCTTTCTACTGGACAGCTTGATGATGCTGATTATGTTACCACATTTGGTAGTGGAAAGTGGAAGATTAGTAAGGGCTCACTGGTTGTTGCCAGAGGCTCTAAGGTGGACACTCTTTATTTCATGCATGCAGGTGTTTGTCACCATGCTAATGTAAATGCAACCGAGCTGCCGGAAATCTCTATGTGGCATAGCCGGTTGGGACATATGAGTGTCAAGGGAATGGAGCAATTGTCTCGTTTGGGTTACTTGCCTTCTCTAAAGTTTTCAAGTTTTCAGTTTTGTGAGCATTGTATATATGGTAGGCAACTACAGTGCCCCCACAAGAAAGCTCTTGGACAGAAAGATGCTCAGTTAGAGCTTGTGCATACAGATGTATGTGAGATGCCTCAGCTTTCTTTGGGAGGGGCAAAATATTTTGTGTCATTTATAGATGATGCCACACGCAAGGTGTGGGTTTATCCTCTTCGTTTGAAGAGTGATACATTCTCAGTGTTTGAGAAGTTTGTTGCTCTTGTTGAGAATCAAACTGGCAAAACACTGAAGGCTTTGCGTTCCGACAATGGTGGAGAGTATACGTCCAAACAGTTTCAGGACTTTTGTGATGCTAAAGGCATCAAGAGGGAGCTCTCTACTCCTTATGATCCTCCACAAAACGGGACAGCAGAGAGGATGAACAGGACCATACAGGAGAAGGTCCGTTCTATGTTGTCACATGCTGCATTACCTCATGGTTTTTGGGCTGAAGCTGTTATGACAGCCGTTCACCTTATAAACAGGTCACCTAACACGAGGCTTGGTGGGAAAGTGCCAGAGGAAGTATGGACAGGGAAGCCTCCGTCATACAAGCACTTGAGAGTGTTTGGTTGCGTTGCGTACGTGCACATACGCAGGGAAATGCGCACCAAACTTGATCCTAAGTCTCATAAATGCATATTCCTAGGATATGGTGACAGAGGTGAAATGGGGTATAGACTTTGGGATCCCATAAATAGAAAGATCATACGCAGCAATGATGTCATTTTTGATGAAACATGCATGTATAAGGAGCCTGCAAGGCAACAGGAGCCTGGCAGAGTCATCTTTGATGATGATGGACATCATGGACAACAACAAAGGGCTGTAAATCAGCCATTACAGCAGGAAAACCAGCCCTTAAATGGTGCTGAAAATGGTCCAAATGGACAGCCAGAGATGGCAGAAGATATCCCTATGGATATACCACAGTTAGAGGAGATACCGGGCATTATATTTCAGCCTTATGGCATGGAACAGGAGCCACCAATGGGTGATATGCAGGCTGGACAGCAACCTGCAAATGATGGTCATTGGGTACGGAGGTCCACTAGACCCTCCAGAGTCCCTGACAGGTTTGTTCCAGGGGTTGACTACTTGATGCTCACTGACTGTGGGGAGCCCTCATGTTATAAGGAGGCTTTACAGAGGGCAGACAAGGCTCTATGGGAGCGTGCCATGAAGTCAGAGATGGATTCTCTGCATAAAAATGGAACTTGGAAGTTGGTGCCTTTGCCTGCAGGCAAGAAGGTTTTGCCATGCAAGTGGGTATACAGGCTCAAAGTTGCATCAGATGCAAAGCCAAGATACAAAGCCAGGTTAGTGGCTAAGGGCTTCAAGCAGGAATATGGTGTGGACTTTGATGAGATCTTCTCTCCAGTGGTCAAAATGACCACACTTAGAGCTGTGTTGGCTTTGGTTGCGCATGATGATCTGGACTTGATTCAGATGGATGTGAAGACTGCTTTTCTTCACGGTGATCTCCATGAGGAGATATATATGCAGCAGCCAGAGGGTTATGCAGTGAGTGGAAAGGAGAAGCTTGTATGCAAGCTGAAAAAGAGTCTTTATGGGCTCAAACAGGCACCAAGAGAATGGTATCATAAATTTGATACATTCATGAAATCTCAGAAATTCAGGAGAAGTGACATAGATCACTGCTTGTACACCAAGAAAGCCTTGGATGGCAGTCTATTGATCCTCATCTTGTATGTTGATGATATGTTGATTGCCGGGAAATCTCGTAAAGAGATGGATGCCTTGAAGCAGAGGCTGCATCAAACCTTTGATATGAAGGATTTGGGTGATGCAAATCACATCTTGGGTATGCGGATACTTCGGGACAGAAATCAGCATGTGTTGTATTTGTCTCAGAAGGAATACATTGGCAAAGTCTTGCAGAGGTTCAATATGGACGGGGGGAAGAAGGCTAGTACTCCTTTGCCTCCATATGTGAAACTCAGTGCTATGGACAGCCCACAGTCAGATAGTGACAGGGCTGATATGGCCAAGATTCCGTATGCTTCAGCTTGTGGCAGTCTCATGTATGCCATGGTTGCTACTAGGCCGGACATTGCATTTGCAGTGGGAGTGGTTTCTAGATACATGGCCAACCCTGGCAAGAAGCATTGGGAAGCAGTGAAAGGTGTCATGAGATACCTGAAGGGCACACAGGATATGTGCATTTGCTTTGGCAAACAGGATGCATTAGTGCATGGTTACACGGATTCGGATTATGCCGGTCATCCAGATAACCGGAAGTCTACTACCGGTTATGTATTTACATTCACAGGAGGTGCTGTGTCATGGATATCCAGGATGCAGAAGTGCACTGCCTTATCTACTACAGAGGCCGAGTATATTGCAGCCACAGAGGCTTGCAAGGAGGCATTATGGCTATCTCGGTTAGTGGTTGATTTGGGTTATACAGGGGATATTCCATTGTTGCATTGTGACAGTCAGAGTGCCATTCAGTTGGCAAAGAACCCTGTTTTTCATGCAAAGACGAAGCATGTGGATGTGAAGTATCACTTCATCAGAGAGGTGATAGAGAACAAGCAAATTCAGCTTGTTAAGATTCATACGGATGACAACCCGGCTGATCTGTTGACGAAGAGTTTGCCTCCGGAGCGGTTTGCTCATTGCAGACACTTGATGGGCATTGGATGAGGCCATTTTCAGCCTTGATATGGCCTTGTATATTATCATGTACATGCTGATTTTTTCTTTTCCTTTCCTTAAGGGCACTTTGCCTTTAAGTGGGAGGTTGTTGGGGTAAAGGCGTTATGCCCACCCTTATAGTGTGTACAAGCCCATAAGTTATAGTACATAGTACACTTAGTACTTTTAATGTACTAAGTGCACTATGTGTACTAGTGCAATATACATGTGTGATAGGGGAGTCACACACTCATGCTTTTGATGAGTTGACTTATCCCCACAACTCTCTCTCTCTCTCTCTCCCTTGCTTCTCTGTGTATGTCTCCCATGAATGAACTCTAACCCTAATTTTGGTTTTCTCTGCATCAATTTTGCCCCTCCCAAAGAAAGCTGAGGCATCTCACATACATCTGTATGCACAAGCTCTAACTGAGCATCTTTTTGTCCAAGAGCTTTCTTGTGGGGGCACTGTAGTTGCCTACCATATATACAATGCTCACAAAACTGAAAACTTGAAAACTTTAGAGAAGGCAAGTAACCCAAACGAGACAATTGCTCCATTCCTTTGACACTCATGTGTCTTGTTGGGTTTTATGCTGTGTATGCACCGAGAGGAGTGCTAGTGATCATTAGTAGGTTACTGGGGCACTTTTTACTTCAGTTAGTGGAGGTTTTTTCCCCCAGTTTAGTTCATTTTCACTTATATGCAGTTTATAAGTGTTTTGGTCCACCCGGCACATTTATGGCCGGTCATGTGAACACTTATCCTTTAGGGGTCACTATCATGTGGCTTGTACTTCACTTTTTCCATCATTGAATAGTACAGCAGTCGTGTTCACTCCCTCTGCTTGGTTTTCCACGCCTATTTGCTTTCTGTAAACCCTAACCCTAACCCTATCCTGTCTTCAATTGGTATCAGAGCCTTTGAAGCTTTGCTCAACACCCGTACATTTGCTGCTGCTGCCCGTACAGTATACGAACATTGAGTCAAGCGCCGGCTTCAGCATATGCTGCCCGTACACCAAGCCTGCGCCGCCTTCAACTGTACGTGTGCGCCACCTGCCCGTGTCTAGTCGCCTCCAGTTGGCCTTCAGCCCGTACACCTGTGCGCCGTCAGATCTACTCTGCGCTTGCTGCCCGTACCTGGTCGCCTTCAGTCGGGTACTGCATTAGTCAGTACGCCGCCTATAACTTGAGCGCACGTGTACAGCACACGTGTACTAGCCACCGTACGCCTACGCCTTCAGCGCCAACAGTACTGCAGACCCGACAGTGCTTACTGTCACTTGTGCAGCCATACGCCTTCAGCGCTGACTGAACCTGCAGTACTGTGGTCGCCTCAGAATCCGTACTGTACCTGCTTGCTTACAGAGGACTGGTTTCGTAAAGTACCTGCACAGTACAACAGTCTACGAGTACATCAATCAACTCTTATCTCAGCTGGTAAGGATCACAGGTTTTGAGTTTTGGGCATTCTGTTACGACCCTGTGTTTTTCTCTGGACAAGATGCAGATGTGCACGGGGACATGGTGGACAGTGTGAAATGGCATCAGGTGGGAGTGAAGATGGAAGCCCATGTGTGGATAACCCCATGTGTGAAAGGGGGCAAAAGAGACTTTAATTTAAAAAGGTTTTATAACCTTTGGTGGGGCAAAATTAAAGTTATGAAGGTTTCAAAGCCTTGAGAGACCCCAAGGCAATTTTTAGAGACTACTCCACTTTTGGAGGCTCTGGTCTCTCTCTTGCTTCTCTCTCTTGCTTTTGGGGAGGCGTGCAACTTCTCATGCGTGGAAGGGAGGAGAAGTGGGTCGACTGCATGTTGGCTGCTGGTTGTGGGCTGCGCACATAAGAGCTCGTGCAGATCTGTACGACTGCTCTACAGGTACAGTGTACGGCTGTTGCTGCAGGTACAGTGCATGGTTGCTACAGGTACAGGCAGCGCATATCAGGCTGCTGCTGGTACAGGCGGCGCAGGTCAGGCAGCTGCAGTTGCACATTCAGGCGGCGCAGGCAGGTGTACGACTGCAAGTACAGCTGTACGATTGCAGGTACAGCTGTACGACTGCATGCACAGGTGTACGGACAGGTACAGCTGGTACAGGCGGCTGCTGTACGACAGCTAATACAGGTGGCAGTTGCACACTATTGGGTACGGGTGGCTGCTGATGTTGACCTGTTCGGAAAGGTGGCTGCAGGCGTGTGCTTTTTGGAGGACACTGTGTTTCTACAGAAAGCAAGGGCTGTTTTTCCATGAACATAGACATCATGTCGATGGCGTTCAACTGATGGAACTTTCAGCTTCTATTTGCTTTGGATTCGGGACTGTTTTGGGACAGTTTATGGGCTGTTTTTGTTTGGTTGCAAATTCAGCTTTGTGCTTGAGTTTTTGGCTACGAGTGCAGGTCATGTGGTTATGTTTCTTGGCATGGGAGTTAAGCAAGCTCGCATGGCTGCGTGCTCATGGAGCAGATTGCTTTCTTCCTGCTAGAAAGGAACAGTGGGAACTACAGCTACGAGAATCTCTATGTTGCCAGATGTTTCATGAGGGAATAGGTAACTAGATGTATGGAGACAGGACATAAGTTTCAAAGGGAAACAGGCCTAAGGGTTTCATGTGGAAACAGGTCGTAGGTTTTCTCGACGAGACATGTGTTTGGGTTTCTCCAGGAGATAGGTCACATGCAGGCAGAAGGTACAGGAGTGGACACATGTTTGGTACAGCCTTGCTATTGATAGGACAGGGGACAGGGAATCCATACAGAGATGGATAGTACCCTTGGATGATAGAGAGGGTTTGTACAGGTGTGTCAACTGTATGGTATGCTGGCTGTGATGCGAGTTCTCTTTTGAGAGACAGTTTGGGAGTTTGTGTTGTGATGCAGAAGCACTGGATGTGTCAGGGTGTGATGCTGTTCATAGTGTGAGAGGCTATGGATGGTTGTGGCAGCCTTGATCATGGGAGAAAGCTTTTGTATGCAGACTCAATGTGAGAGAGTCTTTCGATGTGAACAATGGCTGGATTTATTTGTGGATGCCGTGTGGACAGGAAGCCAGATGCAGGTTCTTTGCAGCTTTGCCAAGATCTTACTTGGCTTTCCATACCTCTTTGAACCTCAGCATGAGGAATGCTGTTGAACCCCTCAAGTATCAGGAACTTGTTGCTCTCTTACTACAAGAGGAGCAAATGAGGAAGAATATGAATATGAATATGAACACAAATGCTGAACAAGCATTTACTACAGGTCAAAAGGGGAAAGGGAAATCTCAGCCAAAGAGTGCAAATCAAAATTCAGGTGATGGTGGTTCTTCACAGGATACCAAGAAAGGTGATGGACAGCCCAAGAAGAAGGGCAAATGTCATTACTGTAAGAAGCCAGGTCACTACATCACGGAATGTAGGAAGAGGATTGCCAAAGAGAAGGCAAAGGAAGCTGGGATGTCTGTTAATGATGCTCCTAAAGCTCCTCCAGAGACTGCTTCTTTTGTTGAGGACAGGGATTACTGTTTTTTTACATGCAGCTATGATGCCTCTTGGTCTTCACAGGCACTCAGTTTGACAGAGCATGCATGTACTTGGTATTTTGATAGTGGTGCCTCAAAGCATATCACATCTCGCAGGGATTTGTTTAGTCATGTTGGCCCTGCCCCTGTTGGCAAAACTGTTCAGTGTGCCAACAATGCTTCATATCCAGTGTGTGGCATTGGGGAGATTCAGCTTACAGCCATTGATGGCTCCATTCTCCGCCTTACAGATGCCTTATATGTACCAGGGATAAAGAAGAATTTGTTGTCCATTTCTTCTTTAGCACATTGTGGAATGCAAGTCCACTTTGATGATGATAAATGCATGGTCAGAGACAAAGCAAATGCCTTGACCTTGATGCTTACTGGTACATTATGTCATGGACTTTATGAGTTGGATGCATTTCAGCCAGTGGATCAGTCTGCTTATCATGCATTCACTCTTACTCCAGCTATGGTTGATGCGGAGTTATGGCATGCTCGCATGGGGCATGTAAATTTTGGTAGTCTTATGCTTATGCAGCGACATAATATGTTTACAGATCTACCTCTCATGGAGAAGCCTCCAGATCACATTTGTGAAGGATGTATTTTGGGAAAAATGCACAGGTTTTCCTTCCCACGTGATCAGGCTCTAAGAGCAACTGCAAAGTTGCAACTTATACACAGTGATCTTTGTGGTCCCATGCAGACGAAGTCATTAGGTGGTTGCTTTTATTTTGCAACATTTATTGATGACTTCTCTCGTATATGCTGGGTCTATCCTTTGACACAGAAATCACAGGTATATGATGCATTTTTGGCCTTTGTAGCACTTGCTGAGACAGAGTCAGGATGCAAGGTGAAGACTCTCCGTTCTGACCGAGGGGGGGAATATATGTCACATGTACTGAATTCTTTTCTTGGGAGTAGAGGTATAAAACATCAGTATACTACTCCTTACACTCCACAGCAGAATGGGGTTGCAGAAAGGAAAAATCGGTCACTCATGGAGATGGCCAGATGTATGCTAAAGGCAAAAAGACTACCACATATCTTTTGGGTGGAAGCAGTAATGTGTGCTTGTCATATTTTGAATCGATGTCCCACAAAGGCATTGGTTTCTATTACTCCTTTTGAGGCTTGGCATGGCCGCAAGCCTTCTGTATCACATTTTCGTATCTTTGGGTGTCTCGCATATGCACACATACCCAAAGAGTTGAGGAGGAAGCTTGATGATAAAGCCACAAAATGCATTTTTGTTGGGTATAGCCGTGAGAGCAAGGGCTACAGGTTATATGACCCACTATCTAGGAAGATATTCATCAGTCGGGATGTGATTTTTGATGAAAAATCAGAATTATCCATGGCTGGTTATGAGGCAAATCAGGCTGAAAATGATGTATTTGAAGGTCTTCTACCCATGGAGTTTCATTCCACAGTTGGTGATCCAACTCATGAGGGTACTGGACAGCCAGCAAATGATGTAGGTGGTGCAGAAATTCAGCAGCCAAATCAGCCAGAAGTTGAACCAAATATGGGACAGCAGGCACCACAGGTCAGACATATACCTAGATGGTATTTGAGGACATTACAGGACAGCCATTTAGAAGGTCCTCTTGCTGGTCGTACTCGTAGGGAGACAAGGAACAATGAGCATGCACACATCATGGATTTGAATCTGGTTATGGCAGCCAGTTTACAGGATGATGATGAGCCTGATTCATTCGTGGATGCACGAGATAATGTGCATTGGAACAAAGCCATGCAGGATGAGATTGATTCTATTAAAAAGAATCAAACATGGGATTTGGTTGATCTGCCCAAAGGCAAGAAAGCCATTGGTACTAAATGGGTCTACAAGTTGAAAAGACATGCAGATGGATCCATTGACAGGTACAAAGCCCGTCTAGTTGCAAAGGGCTATGCACAGAAGAAGGGCATTGATTATGAGGAGACATTTGCTCCTACATCCCGTATGTCGACACTTAGGTGTGTCATTGCATTGGCTGCACATCGTGGTTGGGTTGTTCATCAGTTGGACATAAAGACTGCATTCCTACATGGGGACCTCGAGGAGGAAGTTTATGTATTTCAGCCCATGGGATTTGCAGAACATGGTCATGAGGGGAAAGTATGCAGGCTGAAAAAGGCCTTGTATGGTTTGAAACAAGCTCCACGAGCTTGGTATGCAAAAATAGATGCTTTTCTACTCACTCAGGGATTTGTGAACAGTCCATCAGAGACCACTTTGTATGTGAAGAAAGAAGAGACAGATCTGCTGGTCATCAGTCTTTATGTGGATGATCTCTTGCTCATGGGATCAAATGATGACAAAATTGCAGCATTTAAGGAGATACTGCAACAGACATTTGACATGTCTGACTTGGGCCTTGTACATTACTATTTGGGCATACAGTTTGTGCAGGATAACAGAGGCATTGGGTTGTTGCAATCACGTTATGTTGCTAAACTTCTGGAGAAGTTTAAATTTCAGGATTGCAAGCCTATTAGTACTCCTATGGAGCCTGGGATGAAACTGTCACTACAAGATGACAGTGTTTCCTTTGATGCCACTACATATGCTCAGGCTGTTGGGTGCCTCATTTACTTGTGTAATACAAGGCCAGATATTCAGTATGCAGTCTCTCAGTTGAGCAGATTCATGCACAGCCCACGGTTGTCACATTGGCAAGCTGTGAAGCGTGTATTCCGTTATTTGCAGGGTACCTTGTCTCTTGGGTTGCTTTATCCTGAGGGGGGTGACATGCAGTTACATGCTTACAGTGATTCAGATTGGGCTGGTGATTTTGATACCAGACATTCCACTAGTGGGAATTGTTTCTTCCTTGGCGCTTCATGCATTTCTTGGCTAAGCAAGAAACAGACCACAGTGGCCACTTCATCTTGTGAGGCAGAGTACAGAGCAGCCTACACTACTACTGTTGAGTGTGTTTGGCTGCGTCGTCTTATGACTGATATGGATATTTCAGTGGAGGAGCCTACACCTATCTATACTGATAGTCAGAGTGCCATTGCTGTGGCCAGGAATCCTGTGTTTCATGCTCGCACGAAACACATTGAGATTCACTATCATTTTGTTCGGGAGAGACTCCAGGCAGGAGATATCAGTCTGATCTACTGTCCTACAGATCAGAATGTGGCAGACATCTTCACCAAGGCATTACCACGTCCGAAATTTGAAGCATTCCGCAATGCTTTGAATTTGTTTCCTTTTGGTGGATGATGTACAGTGATCACATATCACTCCAGGGGGGTTTGTTGGGTTTTATGCTGTGTATGCACCCAGAGGAGTGCTAGTGATCATCAGTAGGTTACTGGGGCACTTTTTACTTCAGTTAGTGGAGGTTTTTTCCCCCAGTTTAGTTCATTTTCACTTATATGCAGTTTATAAGTGTTTTGGTCCACCCGGCACATTTATGGCCGGTCATGTGAACACTTATCCTTTAGGGGTCACTATCATGTGGCTTGTACTTCACTTTTTCCATCATTGAATAGTACAGCAGTCGTGTTCACTCCCTCTGCTTGGTTTTCCATGCCTATTTGCTTTCTGTAAACCCTAACCCTAACCCTATCCTGTCTTCATGTCTCAACCGGCTATGCCACATAGAAATTTCCGGCAGCTCGGTTGCATTTACATTAGCATGGTGACAAACACCTGCATGCATAAAGTAAAGAGTGTCCACCTTAGAGCCTCTGGCAATAACCAGTGAGCCCTTACTAATTTTCCACTTTCCACGACCAAATGTGGTAACATAATCAGCATCATCAAGTTGTCCAGTAGAAAGCAGGTTCTTCTTGATCTCAGGCACATGCCTGACATCATGGAGCATAAGCTGTGAGCCATCTGAAAACACAAGCCTCACATCACCTCTGCCAAGAATCTTGCATGCATGGTTATCACCCAAATAAACTAATCCTTCATTGCCAGCAGTATACCTGACAAACAAGTCTCTGCAACCTGTGACATGAAAGGAGGCACCTGAATCAATGATCCATGAGTGCATACCATGACCATCTCCTGTAAGAAGTGAATGGGCATCAAGTGAAGACGTGAATAGGACCTCATCCTCATTGTCACCTGCATGTGACACATTGATTTCTTCAATCTTGACTCCACTTTTGCCCTTTGGCTTTACATCTTTGGCTTCATCTTTGTCTTTGTCTTTGCCTTTTCCCTTTTCCTTTTGATCATTTTTCCATTTGTAGCATTGCTTTTTGATGTGTCCCTTCTTGCCACAATAATGGCATTCCAAGTCCTTTTTGGAGCGGGACTTGCTCCTTCCCCGTTCTTGGCTTTTACCCCTTTGCTGGGATCTCCCACGTGCATTCATTGCATTGGACTTTCCAATAGAATTATTCTTTCTGTTCATCTCTTCTTGAAGAAGAGCACCCCCTCAGCCCCCCGCCTGCACCGCCAGCCTTCTCAGCCCCCCGCCTCCCTCTTCTGCGCCGCCCTCGTCTTCCCCCCCCTTCGCCTTCCTTGCGCAGCCCCCCCTCGCCCTCCTGCCTCCGCCTCCCCCCCCGGTTTTTTGTTTTCCGCCTCCTTCCTTACTTCCCCTCCTCGCCTGCCCCCCGTCCCTGCTTCTCCCCTTCTCCCCGCCTCAGCCCCCCGTTCCCCTTTTTTCGGCGATTTCCGCGTAGTGGAGAGGTTTTTTCTTGGTTTCGTCTCTTCGATTCAGCCAGTACCTGGTCTTTTCCCTTAGGAGGACTCCATGGCAGCCTCTCCGTCAGCCCCGACCGATACAGGTCTTCGATTAGACTTCTCAGATGCAGAGCAGCAGCTTCTCGCGTCCTCCGTTTCTTCCTTGGAGGCCTCTTCCTTGGTTTGCAAGGTGGTGGGTAGCCGCCCAATGCGGAGAGAGCTACGCGACCTACTGCAGGGTAGCCTCATTGGCGAGACTGCAAGAATCGTCAGCGTGGATTTTTAGGCCGCGGCTACTACCAGGTGGAGTTCGAGTCCCCTCCAGCAGCTCAGAGGGTGCTGGCTCGGAGCCCCATTGCCCTACGCTCCTCTCGGGCGTTCTTTGCACGGTGGACCCACGGTTTCGACCCATCGTCTGATCCACTGGCAGGCGCGACTGGATTCCCCATCACCGTCTGCTTTCCAGGTCTCCGAAGGGAGTACTTGCCCCTCTTGCCGTCCATAGGCAGGGCTTTCGGGCAAGTGGTGGAGGTGCCACAGACCGCGGCCTCAGTGGTTGCTCGGGCAGCAGGACTCCCGGCCATTCGTGTTGTGGTTCCGTCACCAGAGTCCCTCCCGAAGACGATCCTCCTCCCTTGTCTTTCTGGAGGACATCTGATACAGCGCGTGGAGTATTCGGGCCTCCCCGGCCAGTGTTTCATATGTCGGGAGATGGGCCATCTCGCACGCACATGCCCCCGCAAGGGGGTTCATCCTTCACGCTATGCGGCCTCTGGACCCACTGCAGGAGACCCGAGAGGTGGCCAGCCACCTCCGAGACCGGACATCCCTGGCTCGCCACAGCAGGCACCACCATCGGACGAGCAGGCTCCAGCGGAGAACGCCGCGCAGACCCAGGAGACTGGCGGCTGGCAGGAGGTTCGCCGGCGGAAACGCCCGGCCCGCAGGGACCGTCGCAGACGCCAGCAGGCAGCACAGGCTGGTGGACAGGCGACTCCGGCTGGCGTACAGGCACCTACCCGCAGTTATGCTCCAGTCAGGGATAGGCGGCCTGCAGGTCCCACCCCGATGGACGAGGATTCAGACTCAGTGCCCGTTGTTGAGGCCGATGGTGGAGCCTCTCACGTGGAGACACCACTCCCGCCTCCCCCCCCGGGGGGCCCCGCCCCCTCCTTGGAGCAGTTTCCTGAGGATCCCCGGACGCTCTCTGCGACCCCCGGTTCCCCTCCCCCCCCACCCGGAGAGCACTCTTTCCTCCCCCCCCTCTCCCCCCCCCCCCGCCCCCCCCCTCCCTCCTCCCCCATGCGGCCCCCCTTGACTCCTATCCTCTGGCAGATGCCTTTACATCCTCCACTCGCTCTCCCCCCTCCTCGCCGCGAGCCCCCATCCCCCCTTCGGCCTCTCCAGGATATTTCGCCAGACCACCCGCTGCCCCGGGGCAGCGCAGCGGGGTAGGCCAGAGTTCAGTCCAGCGGCTGTTTCACCGCCTCTCCGGGCCGGTGGAGATGGCGATCCTAGCTTCGCCCGCCACAGAGTTCTCTCCAGCCTCCCCCGGGGGGCCCCCACGAGTGATGGGGTTACCAGTGGATTACAGTTTTTTCAGGTGCCTCCAGCTGGATGCTGGCCCATTCGAGACACTGGTCGCGCCCTTGCGAGTTTGCGTGGTGTGCCATCCCTCTCGTTCTCCTTCAGTGGTGAGCAGCATGGTGGCCTTCTCCTTTCCTCTCAGCGTTGCCCCAGACACAGCATGGGACTGCAACTCTGTAGAGGAAGTTCTTCGTGACCAGATACTGGAGTTTTCTCACCACTTCAGTGACTTGGGGCTCACGGACTTATTGCAGACCCGACTACACTCAGCCCGCATGAGCCTGTTTGGTATAGGAGATTGGCGGGTGGATCCGGTCCACACATCAGTTGAGGCGGTGCTATTGATTCTCCTCCATGCCGCCCCGAGGGTGCAGCCTACCTTTCGATATTTATATGCAGAGGAGTGGTCTCACGCCTATGCTCTGGACAGGGCGAAGGCGGAGTGGAGCTGGACACAGACTCAGGTCACCCTCTTTCTGGAGAGACTCCGCACCCGGACAGACAGTGACTACTCTCCTTCCAAGCCGGCGCCCAAGACTCACAGAGTGGAGGGCAGATCATCCGGACCGGCTGAGAGGGGTGAGCCAGTGGTGGCTGCTTCACTTGCCACAGCTCATCCATGAGGATCCTCTCATGGAACATCCAGGGTCTCGGTGGACGTCGCTGCTACATTGGTCGGGGCAGACTTCGCCAGGAGATCCAGAGGGCTCTCGTTGGAGGACCCATAGATATCCTCTTCATCCAGGAGCACCACCTTTCTGCCGGGCGTACCCGCACCTGCGGGAAGATCTTGCCAGGCAGGAGTCACACTTTTTGGTCCCCGGCATATGGCCCCCAGGGGAATCAGGGCGGAGTATGCATTTCAGTCAGCGAGCAGCTTCTTTCCGAGGTTGTGGACTCTGGCACCCTGGTTCAGGGTCGCGCGCAGTGGATCATCCTTCGGGTTGGGGAAGATCGCATTGGCTTCCTCAACTTCTACGCCCCTAACGGGGCATCCGGGAGAGCTGAGTTCTGGAGCACCATTAGGCAGTCCCTCCCCTTGGCAGACCACTGGTGCCTAGGAGGGGATTGCAACATGCTGGAGGATGCAGAGGACAGGCTGGGGGGCAGCCAGGAGACCATTCATGGGCCAGAGCTCGCTGCCTGGGAGGAGCTTGTGCTACAGGTGAGAGGCCAGGATCCGTGGACTCTCCCGGAGTTTGGCAGGTTGCAGGGGAGTCTCTCTTTCTCGCGCTCGGATAGACGGGCCACAGGAGTCAACCTCTCTCGCATCGATAGGTTCTACATTGATGAGTGGGCTTGTGATAGAGGTGGCACCGTGGGCATACTTGCAGGCTCCTCGCTTTCAGACCACTTCCCAGTGCTTCTCCAGATTGAGGACCCTACGAGAGGAGAGCGGGGCCAGAGCGTCCGGATTCCAGATTGCCTCATAGAGGAGCCTGAGATCGCGATCAGAGTTGAGCAGGTCTGGCAGGAGCTGCAGTTCAGGAGAGGCTCGGCAGCCAGTGATCTTGCCAGTGGCTTGCAGGAGATCAGTCGGATGCTCAGACTGGCTGCCTTGGACCGTCTGGAGGCCTTCAGAGAGCAGGAGAGGAGCTTACGGAGGAGTCTAGCGTCCCTTCAGAGACTCCAGGAGAGAGATCCTCTGAGCCCCTGGATCTCAGAGCAGATGGAGACAGCCCGCACTGAGATCAGATCCATCGAGGAGAGGCGGGTGGAGTTTCGATTCCATGCTCGGGCTTCTTTTTGGACTCAGGCTGGAGACAGAGTGACTCGGGATTTCTTTGAGGCGAAGGTCTCAGGCGGCTTCGCCAGGCTGATGGCCAGGTTGTGGTGGATCCCCCCAGGGTTCGGGCGATAGCCACAGATTTTTACAGGGATCTTCTCTCTGCTGAGCCAGCAGACGACAGGGTGAGAGAGGCTAGGGAGGCGGTCTGGAGCTTCACGAGACCGGTTGTGCCGGTCCATTTGCAGCACTCCCTTCTCTCCCCTTTCTCGGATACGGAACTGGAGGAGGCTCTGCAGGCATTACCTCGGGGCAAATGCCCAGGAGAGGACGGTCTCTCAGTGGCTTTCTTCCAGAGATACTGGGGCCTCCTTCATAGGGGCTTCAGATTGGCACTCCAGGAGATTATGGAGACGGGAGTCATGCCGGACAGCATGGCAGAGGGGTTGATCCACTTGATCCCCAAAGAGGGAGGAGACAGACTGGAGATTAGACAGTGGAGACCGATCACCCTGCTAGGCACGGCCTACAAGGTCCTAGCTAAGGCGATCAGCAGGCGGCTGCAGCCTCACCTTCCGGACATCATCCACACCACGCAGACAGGCTTCATCCAGGATAGGAGCATTCTGGATAACATTTTCTCTTTCTGGGAGGCTACGGCTTTGGCTAGATTTCGACAGGAGGATCTGGCGGTGCTCCTTCTCGACTTTGAGAAGACATATGATCGGGTGGACTGGGCCTTTCTGGAAGGCACTATGGAGAGGATGGGCTTCCCCCCTCAGTGGATTCGTGGGGTCTCTGCACTCTACACTTCGGCTCATAGCCAGGTGCTGATACAGGGCGTGTGCGGAGAGAGGTTCCAGCTCTCGCGCTCGGTGCGGCAGGGGTGCCCCTTGGCGCCCTTTCTTTTTCTTTTTGTGGCGGAGGCCATGAGCACCTTCTTGACGGCACAGGATACAGGTTTGAGGGGCCTCCAGCTTCCCATCCGCACCTCGGAGGAGCTCCTAGACTCGGAGTTTGCGGACGACACTGCTGTCTATCTTCAGGGAGGTGAGGAGAACCTCCGCCGCTTCGCCTCAGCCATGGACAGGTTTTGCAGAGCTTCGGGCGCTTTGATCAACTGGCACAAGTCGTGTGGGCTGTGGGTCAGTTCTATGCCCCCCCCGACTTGGAGGCCAGTTGATGGTTTTCAGTGGCTGCCGCCCGGCACTACAGTGCGTTATTTGGGATGCTATGTGGGCATTGATATATCTCCGGAGCAGCAGATAGCCCCCCTTCTTCTGAGTATTCGGAAGAAGCTTCTGTATTGGAGTACCGCTCGTTTATCTCTGGCTGGCCGAGTAGTTGTGGCCAACCAGGTTCTGCTCGCTACCATGTGGTACATCACTTCTTGCTGGGCCTTCTCTCGGGCGTGCATTGGCCAGGTGCAGAGGCTCATCAGGAACTTTCTTTGGTCCGGAGGCGACGGGCGACCCGCCAGGGCCAAGGTGGCATGGGCTGTGATCACTCAGCCGAGGGAGAGAGGCGGCCTGGGCATTGTAGATCCTATTTGCCAAAGTCGTGCTTTGCTTGGCAAGTTGGTAGTTCGTGGTCTCCTGCCAGGCGCTGAGCCGTGGAAGGAGTTTCTTGTTTCCAGGATGCTCAGCCGCACTCCTTCTCTTAGCGGCCCCTGGACCCCCAGCATCAGGTGGATCTTTACGGAGCAGCGATCCAGAGGAGTGGGCCTTGGCTTCGAGGAGCGTTTTGCAGCCAGCCTTCTGAGGGCCTGGGCGCATCTGAGGCCGTCCCTTTTCCAGACTCCCCCGGGCACCGATGAGGAACGCTTGCGGCAGCCATTGATATGGAACCCCTTGATTCGACTTCCCAGTGGCCATATGGTTGGCTCGCGGTCTCACGTGTCGTGGGGCCCGTTGAGCTCCGGCCCGGCCCAGTCCCTAGACGACTGGATATGGTTTCAGCAGTTGCCTCCAGAGGTTCAGGAGAGGAGGCTCAGTGGGATGAGGGGCAGAGAGTTGATGAGACAGGACATTGAGGCGGCCATCCCCCGGGAGTGGCGGACCCCAGTACAGGACCCTCCACCTCCACAGTGGATGGGTGTCTTTACTCGGCATGAGATCCTTCTAGCGGTCTGCGGCACAGCGGAGAGCGTCTCCCCACTCACTTTCGAGGTGGGAGAGGGTGGCCAGCTCCATAGGACACGACTGGATTTGGATGGGCTCCAGGGTTGTATTCTTCAGAGGGTACGGGTGGTCGGCTTTCATCAGAGGCAGTGGTATGTAGACCCCTCACCGGCCTCGATAGGGGAGGACTGCTCTTGGAGATTATGGGCATGGGACAGCAGGCCTCTTATTCGCCTCCAGTGGGATCCAGGTGAGTGGTTTTGGCGAGATCCCTACTCGGCCCCTACCAGCCCTGCCATCCCCTTCTTTCAGTACACAGCGAGGCTGGGGCGGCGGATTCAGAGACACAGGATAGCGAGCACCCCGGCAGCGGCCGAGCATTGGCGGCGACAGGGGCTCTCTCCTGCCTTTCTTAGGGACTTCTGGCAGCGCCTTTGGGCCAGTTTCCAGCCCCGGAAGGTGACGCTTTTTCTCTGGCTCACAGCGCATAGAGGATTGGCTGTGGGGGCTTGGCTAGCTTTTGGCAGACACCCAGCGTCCTGCCCTCGGTGCGGCCATGCACAGGAGTCACAGCGGCACTGCTTATGGGATTGCCCACAGGCACAGCAGGTCTGGCAGCGCGCTCTCAGGATGGTTTTTGCAGGCTCACCAGGTGAGATGTTGGTGACGTGGGGTGCGGTGGCTTGGGCCACGGACAGCGGCCCTGCACTTGGATATGAGGACGTCCCTGGCAGTGTGACCATCCAGGTCTCTGACAGGGCGATGGCGGTGGTTCCGACACCAGACTTCTCTTCGGCAGCCTCTCAGGAGGGGGTCGGGCAGAGATGGGAGATGATCAGCAGCATGACGGCTTGGCACATATGGAGAGCCCGATGCAGGGAGGCCATTGACCACCAGGCGACCCCACCGGCGGAGGTCATACAGGCCCTCTGGGTGGACATCATTCACACCTTGAGAGGACACTGGGGGAAACTCCAGGGCGACTCGGATCGCATGAGAGGGCGCCGCAAGGCTTTCCTCCGCACTTGGCAGCCTGGTCCTTTCCTCACCGCCGCGAGGGACGAGGATGTCACTTGGCACTATAGACCGCCAGTTTGGCTTTTCTCACCTCCATCATGTATTACTAGGTAGCCCCCCCCAGAGAGCGGCCAGCCACGGGGGGGAGCTCAGGTGTTCATTGTGTTTTTTATCCCTCCTTGCGAGGTGAGCTTTGTAGCCATATGGCGTTTTCTCAGTAACTAATAGAAGGATCGTTTTTCCAAAAAAAAAAAAAAAAGAAGAGCACCCTCAACATCTGCATATGACAGCATAGCATTCGAATTGCTAGTGGCTGTCCTGAATGTGTCCCAACTCTCTGGCAAAGTGCATAAGAGAAAGGTGGCTTTGAACTCATCGTCAATTGCCAACTTTTGATTTATAACTTGGCTGACAATACCATTAAACTCATTTAGATGGGCTGTCATAGACGCCCCTTCCTTCATCTGAAGACCTATGAGTTTCTTCAACCAATACACTTTGCTTGAGGCACTTTGCTGGGCATACAAGTCCTGCAATCTCTGCCACATTCCCCAAGCAGTCTTCTCTTCACGAATGCTGAAAAGTAAAGTGTCTGACACAGACAACATGATAGTAGATCTTGCTAGCTTATCCATATCTTCCCACTCTTCAGCAGTAAGAGAAGCGGGCTTTACACCCCTTTCTTTGATGGGCTTGTGCTGCTTCTTCTGGAGCAACACATTACAGCACTGGGTTTGCCAAATGTCATAATTATGTGAGCCTTCAAGCTTCTTGATGTGAAGCAATGAAGAGCTCTCACCTGTGGTTGCCATAGCAATATGCAACCTGTCAATGCCTGACTCCCTGCAAAATGTGCAAACACTGCACCAAAAAGCACACAAAGTGCTCACAGTTGTTCTCCCAAAGTTTATCTCCCACTGCGGAAGCAAGAATGCAACTTTTTTCCCACTGTATGTGATGAAATCACCAAAATCTGGTTGCTGCAGATTTAGGACAGCACCTTAAATGTGCTCTGTTGCCCTTCCAAAGTACTGTACAGCAGTACTAAGTGCTCACCTGTGATGTACCAAACCTGTACCGGCAAGTACAACAGCTGAAAATGAACCTTTTGCTCACTCAAATCAATGTGCAGCCATGCCAAAACTTGTACAAAGCTGTACCAAATCTGTACCAGCAGGTACAGTAGCAATAAATGCTCTCCTAGCTGTCCAAATGAGTGAAAATCAGACTTTTACAGTCCCGAACACTGCATACAACAGTCCCGAACAGAAATTGGGCAAAAGCCCCTTGACTGCAAGCTGATTTCTGAGAATTCAAGGCATAAAAGTCTTGCTTGCTGTTTTGCCAAGCTCAACAAGCATAAAATCTTGAAAAGCCCCTTGATTTAAGATCAATGGTACATTAACGCACATGAAGGCATCCAGAGTCTTCGCGATGCTTTCCCCTGGCCACATCACATCCAGTACATAAAAGCCCCTTGATTTACAGGCACATTGAGTGCTTGACAGGCATTAACACATTGCCCAAAGCATCAAATGCGATTGCCTTCATGTAAATCAATCCAATCGGCACAAAAGTTCCTTGATTTGCACGGCAATTTGCTGCAATTTTGCCCGAATGTGCGATTTCTCACATCATACAGCATGTATGAATGCTTAATTGCACAATTACATCAAAAGCCCCAAATTTCGACATCCAATTTCCTGCAAATTGATCCTGATTGTGACCAATGTCACCCAATTTTGCCAACTTTGCTCAAAAATTGAGCAATTCGGCACCTGACCTGCTCAATTGATGATTGTACCTGCTCAATTGCAAATTGGACATGCAAA
Organism: Cibotium barometz; assembly: GCF_041138505.1. Classification (NCBI taxonomy): domain Eukaryota; kingdom Viridiplantae; phylum Streptophyta; class Polypodiopsida; order Cyatheales; family Cibotiaceae; genus Cibotium; species Cibotium barometz. The sequence continues at coordinate 42,948,053 of NC_141082.1, forward strand.
TTTCAAAAAAATTGAAGCAAATACCTCAGGTAATTTTTGATTTTTTGTTGCAGAAAAAAGGGTTGATGAATTTGGTGCTGCTATTGTAGAAATGGTCGCAGCATGCGGTTGCGGTGGCGGAGAAACCGTTGGTGGTATAGAAGCGAGACTGTAGGAGGAGACGGGAAGCTCAAGACGACTTGCACACAGTCGTAGCAGCGAAAATGGAACATGCAGGTGTACTTTGCTACGCCTTGGGGCCAAGAGTATCCCATGTGGCCACCAATCGCTACACGTTCACCGCACCTGCGAGCTCCTGCGAGACGGGAACAATGCGCGAGCTCCTGCGAGACGGGAACGTTCAGCGGAAGCTCTATGCGTGCAGCGTGTGTACTGCACTATGTGGCAGCTCTGCAGTCTACGCCTCCTGCTTCACCCGTCCGCGATTCCAGCTGCCCAGCCACGGGCTGCTCCCGCTTCACCCCCTCGGGCTGCTCTCCTGCACCTTCCGTGCCATCGCTCCCAGCTGCCCAGTCACGGGCTGCTCTCTTTGGCTGACTGAAGGTGAGCTCCCTCGCTCACGCCTCTCTGTACCTGCCGTTTTGCTTCATCACCATCGGCTGTCGCCCGTCAACGCCCTCTGCCTACACTCTTCGCCTTGTGTGGGCTGACCTGATTTCGCCCAGCCACTCGTCGTGTCCACACGTCTCCCTTGCACACTGAATTTATTACAGATGCTGATAGAAGACGAAACCCCTACGAGCCAGTGATTCATGAGCGAGTGGGCTAATGGCAAAGCTCCACGAAGAAGCCAACGATGCAGCACTTGAGAACAAAACCCTAAAACCAGGGCTCTGATACCAGTTGAATGGGAGAGAGAATTAGGGTTAGAGTTCATGTGGGAGACATACACAGAGAAACAAGGGAGAGAGAGAGAGAGTTGTGGGGATAAGTCAACTCACCAAGATGAGTGTGTGATTCTCCTATCACACATGTATATTGCACTAGTACACATAGTGCACTTGGTACATTAAAACTTAAAAGTACTAAGTGTACTATGTACTATAACTTACGGGCTTGTACACACTATAAGGGTGGGCATAATGCCTTTACCCCAACACGGAATAGGCCAGGACGAGAAGAGTCATATCCTAAACTTTCTCCTCGCTATTATGGACCCTTCAAGGTGATTCACAAGATCAATGAAGTGTCAAACAGGCTTGCTTTACCTAGTCATTGGAAGATTCACAATGCCTTTCATGTGAGTCTATTTCGGAAATATGTGGGGCCAGATTTTGATGAGCCTGTCACAGAAGATCCACCAGAGATTGAAGAGCTTGAGGAGATCCTCCAGCCAGAACAGATTGTTTTTCACAAGGAGCGAAAGCTACCTGCCGGAAAGCTTTCCAAGAGATACCTTGTGAAGTTTAAGAATTATCTGCCTATTGATGCCAAGTGGGTAAATGAAGATTATTTTGTTGATTACCCGCAGTTGTTGCAGGCATATCTTGAGGCTTTTCAGTTGAAGACAACTCTTTAGAAGCCCGGGGGGATGTCACCAATTGGCCGACCATTTGGTCCATCTCCAGTTTTTGCGTCTCATTCACTTGAGGCCAAGCCAGTGTCTCATGTGAAGAGGCCAGTATTTTGCTGACATGGACGGGAGCCAGACTGGTACCCGTGTGTTAGCAGGATGGTGTCGTATGGACGGGAGCCAAACTGGTGCCACCCGTGTATGACCTGGACTGTGTTCGACCCATGGGATTGTCACGTCATGGAAGAGCCAGTATTCGTGCCGTGTTTTGCCTATGGGACTGTCACACCATAGGGAGACCAGGTTTTTATGTTTTACGTCGTGCCAGTTTTGTGCCGACAGATATTTTGTACTTGTTCCATGAATGGGAGATATGTCCATGTTACTTATTGCACATGCACACATGTTTTGCATGTTTGAAACTGTTTTCGCATGACATGTATTTTTGTGTTTGCTTGCTTGACGTGTTACTTACTGAGCGGGGACGCCTGCCAGTGAGTCGTGAAGTTTGCTTTGTCTTCTGACGAGTTTTAGTGCATGTGAACAGGTGGTAAGTATATTGCACATGTTATTTTAATATTTCATATTCTAACCTTTTGTTTTATAAGGTTAAATGTTCACATTCATTTAAAAGTGGGCACCCCCTATGGGCACCCACTTAGGGGCCAAGGTGGGGAGCCCCACTTAAGTGTGTGTGGGGGTGGGTGCATGGGCACCTACCCAACCCACCTTAGAACTGGCCACCCACATGCGGGGGGGCCAGCCAAATGAAAGTGTTAACTCCACTTTAAGTTTTATAAAAAAAACCTTCTCCTTCAAGCGTGGACACCACCCACTTCCACCATCTTCGTGAAGAGCAAGAACCAGCGATTGTTTACGCAACCCCTGAGGCGGCTCTTTCCATCATCTCTGAGGCGGCTGGTTCTGTCTTGCAGACGGCTGTACCCTCTGCTACGGCTGTACCCTCTCCAGCTGGCTGCGTTGAACCTTCAGAATAGGCTGCGCTTCATTCACAGCAGGCACGTGTCCTTCCCAGCCGACGGTTGCTTTCTCCCTCCAGTGGGCGGCTGCCTTTCCTCTGCAGGCGGCCATAACAGGCGGGTTGTGCACGCTTCCTCCTTCTCAGGCTGGGCATACACTCTAGAGGGTTGTGCGCCTTCTCCTTCTCCTCCTCTGCACAGCAGCTACCATCAACAGAAGGATACAGACGGCTGCTCCTCCATGCCATCTTCTCTCCACGCTGCAGCCAGGAAACTCCTCCCTTGCAAGTGGGTGTTTCCTCTCTCATAGCAGGCGGCTGTGCCCCTTTTTGCGGTTGTACTTACCCTGGTGGCTACACTAAGTTTATCTACAAGGCGGCTGTGCCATCTCTTTGCACATCTTCTCCACGGGCGACTACAAGAGGAATTCACATCTCCTGGGTGGCTACATCTTCTACACGAATACCTCGGGTATTGGTCCTCTATCTGCCATCCACAAGTAAGTGAATTTCAGATTTAAGTAAAGTATTTTTGTGTTAAATCTGATAAGGGATTCCCGACTCCCTATACGGCCAACACCCGTTCGGTGCCAGGTAGTCCAAGCTCTATTGGCGAACCTCGGTCCAAAGGTGCTGAGATCGGGAGAGCCAGGCGTTAGTACGAGAGCGCCTGTTTGTGTGTGGTCTCGGAACACCAGTGAGGCGCTCTCCGCGGAGTCCAGTGAAAGCACAGGACCGTAGAGACTGGACCACGCTAGTGGTCATTCTGCTTCGAGTATCTACTTCGAACGTCGACTTCGAGCATATTTGTTTGGTACTGTTTTCATATGTACATGGACATCATCTGGTTCTTGGAACCCATGGAGCATTGTATTTGTTAAATACTCCCAATAAATATATCATATATTGAGGGGGGGGTCGGCCCGTTCCGGCCCCAATGCTGGTGTCCATCTTTCCATTTCATTTCATTTCAATTTCAAGTTGTATTAAGTTGTCCATTTCAAATTTGTGGTTTTAAAGTTGTGCTATTAAGCGTGTGGGTGTCCAACGGAGTCTTCCCACTTGACGGGATCGGTTTCATTTTGTGTACGGATAAGATGTGAAAATCACATTAGTAACTAAAGCTTGTGTGTTTTTCCTTGTGAAGGATGTTGTGTTAGCCTCAATGCTAATGAGGTCTAATCCGGTAGCTGCTCAACTTGCTCCAAAGTTGAATCTCACAAAAGAAGGCTTTTACAGTATACCAAAGGTATACATCAAGACTAGGCTTGATAATTGCTTTCCAGTGTCAAGCCAAGAAGACATGGCAAGGGAACACGGCATCAAAGACATATTCACTATTGACTCGGATCACAGTCCTTTCTTTTCAGCAGCAAAGGAGCTACAAGCATGTCTGCTTCAAGTTCAAGCCAAGTATGGCTCACAGTAATGCTAGTGTGTACATTAATGCAAGTGTGTTTATTAGTTAAGCCAAGCCATTAATGCAAGTGTGTATATTAGTTATAATGAGTACTTGAATTTGGAGCCATCACCATGCCTTCTACTGTTGGCAAGCATGAGAATATCTTAATTCAATCAAAACTGGATTTTTTATTGTCTATTGTTTAGAATGTCCATGGTGTGTTGCAACGAGGTGTGCCAATGAATTTCACACTTATGGCTAAGAGATTTTTTCACATGTGCGGTTAAGAGTTCCCATAACTATGTACAACATACAAAAACTCACTTCTTAGCAAAAGTTTTGAGTTTATAGCATAAATCATAATTTATAAAATTATTTCCACACAATTAGGAATTGGAAAATCTTTAGCTGTAAAACTATGGCTTTACAAAACATTTAACATGCAAGTTTAAACATTAAGAGAAAGAAAACTCCTAATACTCATTTCATACCACAAGATATCCTTGCTTATTTTTAAATGAGTTGGTCATTACTTTTTTTAACACGCCTTTGTAGATACACTAGTTGATTGGTCAAGGTTTCCTCTCTAACTTCTTTATTTAAGTCGTAAAACAAAAGACTATAAATATGATGTGTAAAATTCATGAATCTTTTACACCCTTCCAACATTAATTTTCATTTTTTTCCTTCACAATGACAACAAATTGTATGCTCTTAAAATGATTAAAAATTCCTTTTTCCAATGAGAAAAAAAATTATTACTAAAATTTACAATTCATAAAAACCTCTTTTTTATTTTTCAAGGTCAATTCTTAAAGTTGATTATTTACTTTATATTAAATCTTTTCTTTTGTGAACATTGTAAGTTTCTTGTTACATCTTGTAATTTGGGTTATTGTTTGCATAATTACTTTCCATTTATCAAGTGTTTTTATTCCATTTGAGCACTCTAATAGCTAATCATGGTAAATGGCATAAGACAGATTTAATTAGAGAGTTAGTGATGAGTAGCATATAAAAGATAGACAATGGTGACATGAGCTAAAGATTTAATTGTGTTGATAATGATCGACATTAATAATGAGATATATTTAGAAATCAATGCTCCTCGTTTGTCATTATTATTGTAGAGGTAAGGGGTTGCTATGTTTTGTAAGGCTCCTTTTATAAGAAGAAGTCCTCTTCATTATTAATGTGGAGGTAATAGGTTGCTTTATTTTGTAGCTATATTCGGTAGTGATGTGTGTGAACACACTAGGACCAGTTAAGACACTTTTTCTTTCTTTAGGAGGTTCTTTTTTTTGTACTAGTATACACCCATCTTGGGGTATACTTATCTTCTTTGTACAACGCATATTCATTATCTATCATCTCATTGTGTGATCCCTTGAGCTTCTCCACTGTGTGTGAGTGTGCGCATTTCAACATTTAGTAATAGAGCATACACTCCTCGTCCTTGTGCTATTGCCTACCTTTCACCTTGAGTTGCATGTCTTCTTGAATCAAATTAAGAAGCCCTTTTGGGAGAAGAAAGAGGATCGTTAAATATGCCGTACTTTGTATTATAGTTTTACTATTGGATTTTGTTTCAAGCGCGTTTTGGAGGTTGTTTGCACAGTTTTTGATTCCTATAGACAACTTTGGGGATCGGATTACGGAGAATTTTGTAAGATCTATTATAGAAGAATGTGTAGATACACAAGAAAGCATCAACAGACACTCACCATGCCAGATCTGGTGTGCAAACTACACTTCAGTATCGATCTCCACATCTTACAAGTAAAATTTCTACTCACTTTACTTTGCATTTCTTTCACACCTTGCAGATCTCCATCATCAACAACCTTATTTTAGTAGCCACCTTGGTTGCACAAAGGAGTACTTAGCACTTTGCAGGTTACGTGATTACTTGGCTATTACCAAAAATGGCAGACAGTCATGTATTTCGAATGTTATCCACTGATAATAAGCTTGACTCGTTATAGTCCTATATAATATGACATGTATTGGTAGCCAAAGAACTATGGAATGATGTGTTTGCTATTGAGAAACGTCCTAGTTCCTCTAATGCACATGATGTAGAAGGTACATCTGCAAACATGGACTCAATTTCACATGGTGTATTATCACAGCCTAGCATATCTCCTACACATAGGAACAATAAAGTGAGATGGAAGAGATGTGCAAGCACATGTGTTGCTTGCTTTGTAAGTTAAGAGGAGTATCATTCCTCACATTCGATTATATAGGATTGCTAAACATGCTTGGGATGCACTTGCATCATTGTACCGGGTACGTAATGAAGCACGTGTTGCTTATATACGCAAGTGATTAGAGTTAGAGCATATGGATGAGGGAGACTCCATGGATAGTTCCCTTATAAAAATCAAGGATTTTAAGGAGCAGCTGGCCAGTGTTAATGAAATATATTCTGATAGTTCATTGGTGCCTATTGTCTTGAATATGTTGTCGGACTTATATTAAGGTTTTTCTTCTACCATCATACTCATGAATAAAAGGTAATCCAAATGCCTTGAAGTTTGAGAAGTTGGTTTCTGTGCTCTTACAAGAAGAGAAATCCAAGAAAAAAAAAATATCATGCGTACAGGAGATCAGGCTTTTGCTGCCAGTTCAACAAAGAGGCAAAGGTAAATCCTTTTCTCAGGGTAGTTACAAGCTGAAATCAGAGTCATCGGCGGGCAAGCCTATAGACAATGGAGGTGGCAAGCCAGAGAAAAAAGAAAAATGCAACTATTGTAGGAAACCTGGTCACTATATTAATGAGTGTAGGAAATGGCTGGAGAAGGAGAAAAAGAAAGACTCAGGTATGGCTATAGATGCATCATCATCTAATGCAAAAAACAAAGAATCTGCAAGCTATGCACATGATGATTGGGATTTCATTGTGAAATGTAATTATGATCCTTCGTATAAGGATGTATGCATGGCTATTACAAATATACATGTTTGGTATTTTGACAGTGGTGTTAGTAACGCATTTACTTCTCATCACAGTTTGTTTCATCACCTAAATCTACTCCATAGGAAAACACTGTAACATGTGCAAACAACTTCTCATATCTTGTAAAAGGAGTTGGTAAAATTGTTCTCACTACTACAAATGGTGAAACAATCATGTTTTCAGATGTATTATATGTAGCAAGGATCAAGAAGAACTTGTTATCTATCTCTGATATTACTAAGTGGTTTAGTGGTTCAGTTTGAGGATGACAGATGTATTGTTCATGAGTGCGACGCCAAGACAATTGTTTCTTCGGGTACTTTGTCTCATGGCCTTTACATGCTAGATGCATATGAAAGTTTCTTCCACAAAGGCAATGGGTGATGCTAATCTATGGCATGCACACTTTGGTCACTTGAACTTTGGCAGTTTATTGTGTTTGCATAAACATGACATGGTGTCTGAGCTGCCATATCTTGAAGCCCCTATCAAACATGCTTGTGAAGAAGGCTATATTCTTGGAAAAATGCAGCGGGCATCATTTCCCAAAGATGGTTCAGTTAGAACTATCCAAAAATTACAGCTTATACACAGTGATGTATGTGGTCCTATGAGGACACCACCTATTGGGGGCTACCTTTATTTTGTCACATTCATTAATTATTATTCCAGACATACCTGGGTGTATCCATTGAAACAAAAATCATAGGTTTTTATTTGCTTTAGGTACTTTGTTGCTATGGTTCGAAATATTTCTACATGTAAGATTGGTACCCTCGAGGGGGGGAGTATATGTCTAAGGAGTTTCATGCATCCATTGTTGATCATGGGATAAAACACCAATGTATTGTGTCCTATACACCTCAACAAAATGGTGTAGCTGAACATAAAAATAGGTCTCTCATGGAGATGGCACGTTATATGGTCAAAAGTAAGGAGTTACCTTATGGTTTCTGGCTAGAAGCAGTCATGTGTGCAACATATGTTTTGAATAGGTGTCCTACAAAGTCTTTGCATACAATTATACCTTTTGAAGCTTAGAATGGTAGAAAGCTTTATGTGGCTCACTTACACATTTTTTTGTTGTCTTACTTTTGCAATTGTGCCTGAGCAACTTCGTAGCAAGTTTGATACTAAGGCTATTAAATGTATTTTTGTGGGGTATAGCTCGGAAAGTAAGGTTTATCATCTCAATCATCCTTCTACCAAGCGGATTCTTATGAGTAGATATATTGTATTTGTGGAAGATGTAATTCATCCCTTGCTGTCATGTAAAAAACAACAAAATGTGACATATTCAACACTCTCCTTCCATTGTTCAATGTAGGACACATTGATGTAGAGCATTTGGGTAATTAAAGAAATGTTGAAAATCAGCCCACACACATGTTACGAATCAGCATGTTTTTAGTCCATAAATCAACCTATTGATGAGGCAAATATGGATGCTGCAATTGATGAGGAAAGAAGGAAAATTGAGGAGTCTAAAAGTAGGCCTAAATGGTTGGTGTGTGCAAATGCTACTTGACAGCAAATTGGCCACACCTTTGCCTAGCAAAACACGTGCAGGCTCTCATTATGCATCTCTTGTTGATGCAGGTTATGCTCATATTGCTAGTTTATGTGATGAAGGAGAACCTATCTCCTTTTACAAAGCAAAGGAATCTGAAAATTAGATGAGTGTGCAATCTGAGTATGATTCAATACTAAAAAATGATACATGGGATTTGGAAGAATTGCCTCTTGGGAAGAAGACCATTGGTACAAAAAATGGGTTTACAAGCTCAAACGTAAAGCGGATAGCAGTGTTGAGTGATACAAAGCTAGACTTATTGCAAAGGGTTATGCACAAGAGAAAGACATTGACTATAGTGAAACATTTGCACCCACATGTCATATGACTACCATGCGGACTATCATTGCATTTGCAACACAAAGGTTGGAATGTACGTTAGTTGGATATCAAAACTATTTTCTTGAATGGATATTTGCATGAGGAGGTCTATGTATCTCAGCCTCGTGGTTTTGTTCAGAAAAGTCAAGAATCAAAAGTATGTAGATTGAAAAAAGCTTTATATGGTCTTAAGCAGGCTCCTAGAGCATGGTATGAAAAAATACATGCATACTTGATTGCATAGGGTTTTTGTAATAACCCAACTAATAGTACCCTCTATATTAAGGAGACTAAAGATGTTTTATTGGTCATCGTGTTGTGCGTTGATGACATGATGCTCATAGGTCCTAATGATGATCATATTTTAGCTTTTATAGGCTGATTTAGAGAAGTCTTTTGAGATGTCAGAGCTTGGACCATTGCACTATTATTTGGGGATTGAGTTTTAGTAGCATAATGATGGCATTGTTATGCTACAGAGGAAATACATAGATGCATTGTTAGGGAGATTCAATCTTGAAGACTGTAAACCTGTTAGTTGCACCAATGGAGCCAGGTTTACGACTAAGTCTTGAAGATGTAAGTGACTCTTTTAATGTTGGCATGTATCAAGAAGCTATTGGATGCCTTATCTTTTTTGTGTAACACTAGGCTCGACATTTAGAATGTGGTATCAATATTGAGCAGATTTATGCATAGCCTAGGTACAAAGATTTGGCAGTTTGTCAAACGGATGTTCCGTTACCTAAAGAACACTAAGCACTTTGGGTTATTTTATCCCAAGGGAGGTAAATCATAGTTGCATACGTTTATAGACTTAAATTAGGCTGGATGTTATGACACACGGGTGTCCACCACGAGGTTTTTGCTTTCACCTTGGTGATTGATGTATATCATGGCTCACCAGCAAGAAGCAACCCACTATGGTCCACTACTAGTTGTGAACCTGAGTACAGGGCAGCATGTATAGCTATAGTTGAGTATGTTTGGCTCAAATGCCTTATTGTGTTGCTGATTTAGGTAGTCCTCAGTCACTACCATCTTCATTGATAGTCAGAGCGCTATGGCAGTTGTGAGGAATCCAATTTTTCATGCTCTCACAAATCACATTGAGGTGCACCATCATTATGTCAAGTTGTCATGTGCTAGCTTTTGTGCCAACACGGGACAACTTGGCAGATTTATTCACAAAGACTCTCCCACGAGAGTATTTTGAAGCTTTTCACAAAGCTTTAAGCTTACTTTTCTTTGGGGACTAGTCCGGGCTCCCTAGTCCAAAGAGCCTAGCACACCTTGTACTTCTAGTGCTAGCTCACCCCTTATTCACATCATCACTCCTAGGGGAGATTTGTAGCCATATTTGGTATTGATGTGTGTGAACACACTAGGACCAGCTAGGGCACTTTTCCCTCTTTGGGAGGTTTTTTTCCCCATGCTAGTATACACCCATCTTGGGGTATACTTATCTTCTTTGTACATCACATCTCGTTGTGTGCTCCCTTGATCTTCTCCACTGTGTGTGTGTGTGCGCGCCCGCGCATGCGCGTGCACGTACACATTCTTACAACCCTATTCTCAATAATTTTGTAAGGCCCTCTTTATGAGAAGAAGCCACTAGTTTGAGCATGTGTTGACATTGACAATGCTGAGTTTAGGAATTGGGGCTGGTTACAGGTGGCTAGATGGTTAGGAGATGGCTTATATAAATTTGAGACCATGCAAAATAGGAGCGACATAAGAGTGCAAGTGGATGGATTTTAGCCTAAAGGGATACCCAAAGAGAACCTCGGATAAGCCTAAAAGTTGTACCAAGACCTGTGGATGTACTTTTTATGTAATGTTTCACTAGTAGGGTGATATGTTTGGCTTAGCCCATTAGAAAATCTTCTCAAGACACATGTGGACTCGAGTCTAGATGAACAAGACTTTTGCCAACATTTCTAGCTATTTCTTGAGCTTTTTCATCTTAAGGATGACTCATATGGTATGGGGCACGAGATAGAGCTCTGCGTGCTAAGAATGAGATCAATGTGATGGTGCTCGATCGTGATTGAGGGGAAACTCCTTGTTGGGAAAATTGCCATTGAACAAGTGTCCATGCTCGTGTGCAAAAAGTGATGTCCAATCCCCAAGTCATCTGTATGAATAACCTCAACATATACCATACATGTATGACCACCCTTGTGTGTACCATTAATTTCATCTGAAGAGCGAATATAACTACAAATAGGGTTTAAATAGGACCTATGTGGACACAATAAGGACTCCCCAATCACCTCTAAGGAATAGCCATAAATAAGTATCTTGTGATGACAGACCATGCTTGCATGATCATACAACCATGGGTGGGCCTAGAATAATAAGCACCTGATCCAAAGGTGCCACCTATTTCTTGGAATATAATTTTCTCAATGCTCCATCTTGGTGTTATTACTATGGGTGATGGATGTGCTCTATTTTGTAAGACTCTCTTTATGAGGAGTAGCCATTATGGTGAGCACCTAGGCACCTAACAGTTCCCAGTTTAGTCATGGATGGTTAGGAGATGGCTTATATAGGCTTAGCACTCTGCCAAGTCTCTATAAGCCATTGTGGTGAGCACTCACCTAGGCACCCAATAGTTTCCCATTTAGACACTAGATGGTTAGGAAATGGCTTATATAGACTTAGTACTCTGACAAGTAGGATACTTGCTTGTGCAAGCTATGTGGCCGCATTAGTTAGTGCTAGATTGAGACAATGTTCTTAGGTTGGCCCATTTGATGAGGGTCTATATGCCTCTAGATGGTCCAAGCTAGATAATATGGTCGATTTATCATTTTAGACCAAGTCATGGGTTAGCTGACATGGCCAACCCATGTTTATGCTAACCCTGGGTACTACATATAAACTAGTTTGGTAGCCTTAGTTCATCATCGAGTTCATTGTGTTCAAGAACTCTTGTAAGAAGGACATCCTCCATCGAGGTCTAGAACGCCATCAAAATCTTCTTACCTAGAGCTCATGTTGAATGAGCAAACAATCATCAGTTTTTGTAATCAAAGTTTGCAAGCAGTAACATTGTTTACTCTCCACTCCTTTCTATAATTCAGTACTTTATCATGCTTCCCTTATTGTGCATTCTTACATAGTACTAGAGTATAGGCTCTTGGTATTTAGTTTGTTTTGGAAGTTTACTATTTTAAGGTAGATTTGGAGAGATGGCCCAATCAACAAATACTGCAGCCTCTTGTGCCCATCCTCCACCATTTGGTAATGAAAAGTTGGATGGAATAAATTAAACTCTCTAGAAGTTTAAGATCAGGGCTATATTCTTGATTCATATAAGTTTAAGATCAGGGCTATATTCTTGGATGGAATAAATTAAATAGAAGTTTAAGATCAGGGCTATATTCTTGATTCATATAAGTTGTGGAAAATTCCAAAAAGGGGTTGATGAAAAGTCAGATCCTACACTGGATCTACTAGATCCACTATAGACCATACCACCAAATTTTGCTCACTTTAGCGTGGAGGTAAAGAAATGCAGATATACTATGTGCTATCGTCATTAGCACATCGATTTGGTGATGACTTGATTATTCAACATACTACCATAAATTCTAAAGCATTGCAAGAGTTCTTAAGAATCAATATGAGATGAGGAATTAGATAAGAATTTAAAACCTTGAGAATCATCTTGAAGAAGAAAGGACCAAAGTGGTACAATCTATGAATCACTGGTGGCAGTAGCAAATCACCCATAATCTCACCATTCATGTGTGAGTGGCGTAAGTGAAAAATCTATCATCAAGGTAGGTCATCAATGTTCACCATTGCAGTAGTTGAGCTCGATATCTCAACTTAGCCCAATAGACATAGCCACAACAAGTAGCAGTACCAACTCCACAAGAGGTGGATTCATTAGATAATGAAGAAGATAATCTTGCAACACCATAGAAGAAGGAGCCATATCCTAAATGGGTGAATAAGATCTTAGGTGGGAAAGCTCCATTGGTAATCATAGAAGAGCTAGCAGTTTGTAGATCCAAGAGAATAGAGAAGCAAGAGAGGGCCTCCACTCACATTGTCAATATGATCTTGATGGTTGAGATAATGAAAGGACATGAGGATCTCTACTCACATTGTGAAGAAGATTATGAAAGTATAAGAGCTAGCTAGCTTAGAGGAAGTATTAGTAGATCCAAACTGGAGGGGAGCCGTGCAGTTGGAGTATGACTCAATGTTGAGAAACCACACTTGGTTCTTGTGGAGATCATGTAAAGCAGAAGATTAATGGCACCAAGTGGGTTTGGAAGACTATTGAGATATCAAGCTTAACTAGTGTTGTGAATATTAATGACCCACCGGGGTGATAGCTTCCACACTTATGCCACTAGCATGGTTGGTGCGATTATGGTTGATATACTCCTAGTGGATGACATAGTTATAGCGCTAGCTCATATAGTTAGATTCACATATTATAGATCAACCATTACATATTACAGTAGAAGATTACTTTCCCTTATAGTATGTACTCTTATCTCTTTATGATAATGGTTGTAGAGAAGAGAAGAATATAGAAGAAAATTTAGCCATCTATCTCTCTCTTGTGTCTTTGTTAGAGTGTCACCCATGCTGTAAGTGATGACATACTCAAGAGTAATGTGTGTAATCAACTTTGTGCACTACTAATATTATTTTGGATGTACGCAATGATTGAGTGGGTGGATTATTTGTTAATCATGGATGGAACATTTGTTGGATCACAATGAGATATTTGGGAAGAAATGTGAACCTATTTTGGTTTCATATTTTGGCACTAATTATAAGGCTAATTCCTCAAACCTTTGTACATACCAATTAGTAGTTGTACTATTGGTAGGCCCAAGACTTTATATTTGTATCTAGCTATATTTTTGGAAGAGCTTTTATGCTCAAAACCTCACAAGCACTTATTTTTGGTGTTATCTATTTGAAAAGAAAGTATTATTATACATATAAATATGGGTGAGTGGTACGATGGGCCACACTCATCCAAGGGAGATTCAACCCAATCTTATGTTGACGACGTGATATATTTCTTATTTTCATGCTCTCTTGTTTATTTGTTTCTAGTTTATGGTTTGCTCTAATTTTTGTGTTGAGAAATAGAGTTTTTCTCCAAGTGTCATAAAGATCCTAACATGAGTGAAGGGGGATAGGCTGAGCCTAAGGACCTAGTTTAAGTTGATAAAGGATTAAACACCAAAAATTGAGCGGTCGGGTGGACCCGAGATCGCAAGTGCTTTCCAAATTGAGACCAAAAGTATTTATAAATATAATTTTTAAATTCTAATAAAGTTTTAGCAAAAAATAAGGTAGAATAGTCACCTTCATGATTGTTGAGCCTAGGGAAGCTACTAATGACTCTTATTTGTGAGACTAATGAAGAAGACACTAACTTGGAGGAATTATACTCAATTCCTATGATGAGGTCTATTTAAGTCTAGCTAAGTTGAGAAAGCTAGTTGATATTCGAGTGATAGGAAATTGATGTATGGAGGAATTATACTCAATTTCCTATGATGAGGTCTATTTCTCAACTAGCTAAGTTGAGAAAGCTAGTTGATATTCGAGTGATAGGAAATTGATGTATGGAGACATCGAGAGAGTCACTCTACTCTTAGTATAGTATTTCAATGTAGTTATTTAGATTTATTAGGGGTAGGGGTCTCACATTTGGTATTAGAGTGTAATTTTTGAAAATTAAACTTATAGTACTTTACTAGGTTTCTTTTCATATGGTGCAATAGATGATTCAACCATACCTCTTTGGGGTACTTAGAATATCCAAGGAGGATGATATGATAGCCTTTACATTCTATCATTTATTATTGACTCATGGTCGTGAAGTGTGAGAGACTCTAGCCCGGCATTTTGAGGAGCTATACTTTTCGTCCCGACTTGGGTTAGTGAGTGATAATGTTTGCATTCTAACATTTATTACTACTGATTCATGGTCGCTAAGTGTGAGAGACTTGCTCTAGCCCGGCATTTTGAGGAGCTATACTTTTCATCCTGACTTGGGTTGAGTGAGTGATAATGTTAGTTTATTAGACAACACTATCAGTGCTTATTACAGTTAGGAACGTATGTTTGGTCATGCTTTTTAAGATGAGGACCATAGCTCAGTTTAGGTTATATGGGCCTATCCTTAGTTTCTTTATTCCCCCTGACCCAGGATTATTTCCCCTCCTTGAGTGTCATGGATCACATTTATTGCGGCATGACAAGGAGAGAGTATAATAGGGCCATCCATCATGAGAAGGTTAAGGAGATAGCTTGTGAGAGAGAAGAGGACCAGGATTGATGAGATTTATGAATCTCTCTGTACATATGTAAACTTCAAATAATAAAATATATGATGTTATTCTTCTTGTTTACCTACTATTTTGTGTTAAGGATGTAAAGTTGAAAAGTGTGGTAATGACTCAAAATTAGACTTTCACGCAAGAGCAAGAAATGTTTGAGATCAGATTTCAGCATTTAGCCATTAATAGACCTCTAGTAGGCCTTCTACTAAAACTATATACAGTATTATTTTGGCTAGTCTTATCAACCTCTTTTCATGTAGAGGTGACTCGGATTGGGTAGGAGATTGTGATTCTAGGAAATTAGTTTTTGGATATTATTTTTCGCTTGGTTCCGATGCTTTCTCTTGGACCAGCAAAAAAGCAACCTACAGTGACACTTTCTTCCACAGAGGCTAAGTATAAGGCAGCTTGCTTTGCTGCATGTGAGGTAGTATGGCTAAGGAGAATCTTGGTTGACATGGGAGTTCAGATCATGGAGGCTACAGTCTTGTGGTGCGACAATCAGAGTTGCATGGCTATCTCCAAGAACCCTGTGTTTCATGCTCGCACAAAGCACATTGAGATTTAGTATCATTATGTCTGGGAGCTAATAGAGGATGAGATAGTGAAGCTGAAGTATTGCTCTATAGAGCAATACTTCAGTCATCTTCACAAAGGCTCTTGGAAAGGACCAACTCACACACGACATCTTCATCGACTTGGTGTTGGGCCAAAAACCTAGTTCATCTTGTGGACATTGAGGAGGGATTGTTAGTATACACTCAATGCCCGCCTCTCAGCACGTATCTCACTTTGATGTATAATGCACATTTGTTAGGTCCCCCCATTATGAGGAGTAGCCATGGTGCATATATCTTTAGTGGGAACCCCAGCTTAGACACCGATGGGATCATTATTGTGACCATTGATGATGGTTAGGAGATGGTCAGGGTACGAGCGTTAGTTGGGGTTTGGGGCATCGCCCCAATGCTAGCCCCCCTAGCGGGGTTCGGGGGCAGTATATTCCCTCGGATACCAGGTCCATCATTAGTGGGCAATGGTCGATGGTCGATGGGCTGTGTTCTTGATATGTGGGTGGTAACCATGTCTATGCAGTGTAACCGCCCTCATTGTATGCGAGTCTACCACACTACCTACAGTACTATATAGGGACATGGTTGCCATGAGCTAAGGTATCCAATGCTTGTGAGTATCCACCCCCTTCTACACTTTGTACGTACTCCATCCAGAAGTCTGTCTAGATCGCCATCTAAGCTCTACTTGAGAGCGCACGGGTGGACAGCACCATCACTTGTACCCCTTTGGTATAATCAAAATTTTAAATTATCTCCATTGTTACGTATATTTATTGCATTGTCTATTGAAAGGTCTTGCTATCTCTTTCTGTTGTGCCATATTCTTATACATATAAGAAGAAATATAAGATATAAAAAAAGAAGGGTTTGTCCATATATCTCCAATAAGATCTCCATTGAAATTTGGGGCATCCACAAAGAGGAAATTTCCAAAAGTACGAGAGACGAAAGGAAAGGCTAAAGTGATGCCTTTTGAAAAGAGTCCAAGTCAACTAAAGAATCTATGGAGACCAACCAGCTAAAAAGCGAGAGCCTAAGAAGTAGAAACTATTAAGAACAAGAGATTTTGTTCTCACTCTTTGTATCCAGCCAACTTATACAAATACCCTTAAAAAATGTATATATATATATATATATATCAGATTACTATATATTGAGTTTTTTTTTTGTTTAACATTGATCATGTTTTCTTATATCTTAAATATAAGAAGGTTGAATAACTATTGCGTTTGTTTTATTGTTTAACATTGATTACCTTGTCTTATGTCTTAAATATAACAATATTTAATCTAGAAGGCAAGATAAATGTGTGCAAAATTGTCATATATTAAGAACTAAACTTCAAGATTACAGGGAGAAACACACATTTCATACAACTGAAAGTATTTTCAGATTTTCTTCCCAATGTAATACCATCTACCTTAAATTTGAAGTTTGATGGTATACTATCTAATAGAAATTCCAAGGACTCATGCACATCCTTCAATGTCCATTTTGCATTGACAGAGAGAAATATGCTATGATCATCACTGAAGTTGATCTTTAGGTTATAAAACACCTTTTTTTCCTCTGAATCCAATAGCATCCAAGTTCCTCCACTCTTTTTCCATCGTTTCTACTCCAAAAAGATGTACAAGGTTTATTGAGAGATGTTATATGCCATCACCACAGAATCAATGCAAGCATTACACTTTATAAAATCACCCTTGTGTGGTGGAAGACTTAAGCATTTTACATTCCTCTCCAACCGTATTATCCAAGTCAGTCTCAGATATATTTCTAGATGCCCACATTGCTTTTGTTCTTTACATATTTGTTTCTTGAAAACATTTCACAAATAGATGAAGAGGTATAAACCATGATAGCTTAATCTTCTTAGAAATCCTTCCTAATTTCATAGACTTCTAAATATCCAAGACAATCTTTGATTTAAATGCTAATAGAGTCTAGAAATCCCAATCTAAAGAATCTAGACTTGGTGCAGGCAAACTCTCTAGTCTTCAATAGGCTTCCAGTCTTTAGGGACAATGGACTTAGCAATGTATAAAAATATTTGCTTCTTAATGAAAAAAGACAATGGTTGATCAAAAAATAATACTTTTCCAATATTATCATGTATAGCTTCAAAAGTGTTGGTGAATGACTCCACAAGTTGCCACTCAATGTGGATAAACATCTATCACATATACAACACATGTAAATCAGCCTTCTTTGCCTTTTTATCCTGTGAGGATCTTTGCATGATGGTTGCAACCATAGTCGCCCAATCATTTAGCTTGAAGCTAATTCCTTTCAACACACCTTGATCATTCCCTCATTAACATTATGAATAATGCATGATAAGATGGCATTAGGATTGCGCCTCAAGTTGGACTATTGTCTTGACATTGTTTGATGATGAATAGAGGAGAGGATAATGCACAAAGATGATGAGAAAGAGGTGCAATGGTGGTAGACTAGGGAATTTAAAGTGCATTTACTCAACTGTAACACTCATTTTGGGGGGAACCAAAATTTCAAATTTTGATTTTTGAAGTACTGACACTTGGTACGTGGGGGCAGGCCCTTGAAGTTAGAACCCCTAGAAATAGCCACGCCGTATTACATTAAAGTAGTGATAACCCACTAAAATAGCCAAAATTAGTGAAGTTAGTGAAAAGTAGATATGACACCCAATGTCATATTTGTGGTTGAATGTCACATTTTTATTGTTCCAAAGATTAAAACAAATTCGGTACAAGTGATTAAAATGCGGCCCTTTTTTAACATTTTTGGTCCTAATGGATCAGGGTTAGATGGGTTTTATTTTCAGGCATGGATTTATGTGTTAATGTTTAAAAACAAGAGACAAACATTGGGGGGGAGGGGGGTGTTGTTTTGGTGGTGGATAAGTGGTTTTTTTAAATGAAGGACGGAGTTGCTTTGGTGGTAGGTTAAGTGGTTTTTTTTTAATAAAGGGGGGGAAGGGGTGTTCACATAGGGCCGAGTAGGGTACAAGGATTAGGGGGTCAGATGGGTTTTATTTTGAGGCATGGATTTATGTGTTGATGTAAAAAATAAAAAAGAGAGACTAATATTTGGGTTAACAACCCACCTTTTCCTTGGCCAGGGCTCCTTGAGGGAATTTTCTCCTTTTTTCCCATAAGGAATTTTTTTCTCTTTTTTTTGAATAAATATATTAAAAGGGAGAAACAACTATTGAAAGAAGGGATATATACATGAATGGTGAACAAGGATCCATTGGGAATCAATGTCTACAAAGAAATGCCCTATAGTGGAAAGGTAGGAATATCATCCTAGAATCTTACCCAGGGAGGTAAGATTCTAGGAATATCATTCTAGGAATATCATCCTAGAATCTTACCCAGGGAGGTAAGGCTACACAAGATCAAATTGATAGGCTTCAAGGAATATTTCCCGAGTTGTTAGAGAGGCCTTGGTTGCCAATTTGCATTGTGGCTCAAAGAGATAACATTTCTAAGAGAGTCAGGACACATACCCACTTGTACTGCTTCTTTCTTGACTTGTGAGGGGCGGCCTTTAATTGTTAAGATTCTTTAGGAGAGGAAAGTATTGCTTTACTCGATATCTATTGATGAGGAAGGGAACCTCATATTCGTCCATCACTTGGATTGCCAGGGACCCATTAGGGGACACTTTCACTATGATAAAAGGTCCCATCCAATTTTTGCTGGAGCTTTCTTGGAAACTTGCCATAAGTGGATAAGCTCACCTTCTTTGAATTCCTTTGGCTTGAGGAACCCATCATGGTAAGATTTTTTTCTTAATTGTCTGGACTCTATGCACTACAAAGACATCCTTCAAATCTCATCCAAACATTCTAAATGAAGTAACCATTAGTTTATGGACACTGCAAAGACATCCTTCAAATCTCATCCAAACATTTTAAATGAAGTAACCATTAGTTTATGGACACTTGCTCTTCAAGCCTTTGAGATAAGGGATGGCAAGTGTAACTCCATTGGAAAGATGGATTCAATTCCATAAACTAATTGGAAGGGAGTTTGTTCTATTTGTTGTACCTTATGTGCAATCCTCTAAGCCGCAATGCTTCTACTAGTATGTTCATCCCAACCTCTCTGCTTCTAGGATTGGCTCTAGAGGTCTCGATGTAGAAATTGTTTGTGGAAACATGATCATAGGTCTTGCTAGACCCTCTATTTCTAGCTAGGCTTGTAGTACCAGTCATTTCCTTCACTTAACCTCAAGATCTCGTCTCTTGGGTTAGGGTATTCTTGTATATTTTTAGAAAGGGTTTCCCCATGTTTCGGTCTCGGTTTGTATCATCCTTCCACGACTTTCTTGGATATTTCTAGGCACTCATTTGTTCTATCCATTAGGATGGATCCATCACTACTTTCCATCCATCTCTCCTCGTTCAAAGTGATTTGGATTGGAGGTTCTAGAACATCTTCTGGTGTGTCTAGGCCTCTCGTCCTCCCTATGGACTTGCGACACTCTCCAGGCTTTCTCTCTCAGTTCTTCCGTTCTGTCCATGAGAATTGGTTCATCGAGGCTTCCCACTCTCCACTCTTTTTCTAAGGTAATTTGAGTGGAAGAATCTAGAATATACTTCTCAAAATAACATGGTATGTCCCTAGGGTCTTTCTCTTTGGTTTCCTTTACCACCTTAGAACTTTGGGAAGTTCTTGGCTCATGTAGTTCTATGAGGGCTTATTTGGCACTGCGTGTGCCTTCCCTTTGTTACAATCCCTATTTTTTCTTTTCACATTTTTTATTTTAGTGGTTTGTAATGCAGAAGAAGTTGTGTATACTTGATTTTACAATTTCTTGGCATGAGCCCTTGTCACAATCTACAATGGTACTTTTTTTTCTTCATCTAAAGATGAGATCGGACATGACACACTGATAACCCGCAACCCTTGGTGGCAGGAGATGATGCACTCATTGAAGGTTTATAGTTGTTGTCTTAAGAGAGAGTCAAATGATCAATGCCACACTTTTTTATACACCATCTATCCAAAGGTGGTGGGCTAGTAGTAGCTACTTCTTTCAGGTTAGCTCTCATTGGCCAATGGATCACTCTATGAGGGCCATCTAAAGCAAGCTAAGGGAACTCACCTTGGTGCGTTGATATCTCTCGATTTGTAAGCTATAAATGTTGTTTGCTTAAGGTGGTCGACTTGTTTATGTTAAGCATCAAATGTCTAGGTTAGGACATGTGGTGTTCATCCCTTCGTGGGCTTCCAACCATTGAGTCTTGGTACTCAATATAGAATTCAAGTGTGTTGGGAGGTTCATCAATAATTGACTCAATCTCGACTAGCATTGTAAGAGTGGTTCACATTGGTTGAGGAGGTAACATTATAGGTGGAATATCCATGTACCTATATAGATTCCTAGTAAAAATCGAGTTCTTGTGCTTGGGTAAGCTGTAGTGCCACCACTGAGAGGTGGCATTGAGGGTGCCGAAAATACTGGCACTCTAGTTATCCTCATCATTCACTGTATCTCAGTATTTCTAATATGTCTTAAAAGTGAGCAAGAGGTCTCTCTTCTCAAGAATTACAAAGTTAAGAGATAAAAGAAGCATTCTACTTTGGATTGCCTAAGTACAAATGACACTATCACATGTCTTAAAAGTGAGCAAGAGGTCTCTCTTCTCAAGAATTACAAAGTTAAGAGATAAAAGAAGCATTCTACTTTGGATTGCCTAAGTACAAATGACACTATCACAATGTATCTCAGTATTTCTAATATGTCTTAAAAGTGAGCAAGAGGTCTCTCTTCTCAAGAATTACAAAGTTAAGAGATAAAAGAAGCATTCTACTTTGGATTGCCTAAGTACAAATGACACTATCACATGTCCTTCTTAGTTAATTTTGACGTGTGTCTTCTTGATTTATTAATTCAAAGGTTTGTTGGTTTGGAAGATATGCTCAACCCCACTTGATCCCACATAAAGGCCTCTCGATACACATGTCAAAAGTCTCCTTAGTCCACATAGAACCTCTAGGATTCTTCTCTATTATGCATACTTCACACTCCTCCACATGCTCTCCACAAGATTGGTATGTATTATTCATCTTGTTTTACTAGAATTAACATTCCATGTAGACATAAGGCCCACTTCGATTTTATGACTCATCACCCATTATATATACATTTAGTACTATAACCCATACCATACACAATATCATGGTATTTACAATGAACACTCCACTCATTCTCACACCCAATACATAATATTACATAATAGAATCCTTCATTTGAAACAATATATTTGGAGCCAAATCATCATAAATCTGTATCTGTTGAAGATAGCTGCCAAGATGTCGCCAAGCTACCAATTTCTTATACAAGCTTTCCAAGTCTTGTACCAAATGTTGGGCCCTACATGGATAACCACCACACATATATTATACATTACAATAAATAAGCCTCAACAAAAGGAAATTTTTGACATTACATCTCCCCTATACCAAAATGGAACTATGTCCTTAGAGTTGGATTGCAAGAGCATGCACTAAAGATCCCTCATGTAAGCCATTGCCTTTTTGAAGTATTCCCTAGGCCCTTTGAAGTACGTTATTGAAGTAAGAATCTCCAAAACACATGGATACATTATAACCTCTCTTTGAAGGCTTCTATACATCGGTAAAGCATGTAGCCATTTCTCATCTCTAAGTCTCCATTCATTAAACCAACCTTGAAATGTTATTACCCTATAAACATATCTACAATAACATCCATGTGGTCTTCACTCATCAAGATACATGCCATCCCATGGGCATTTATTAGATCATTGCTAGACATGTCCTCATTATATCATCGATATTTCATCACATTTCCATAGTGAGTGCTCATCATAAAATCATACATTATCTTGCTCCCTTTTCTTTGTCAAAATCTTCGTAGGCATGTATTTCCATTTGTTTTTCCACAATGAGGTCCACGAGTTCTTTCTTTTCCCATTGCATTATCACAAGCACAAGTTTTTTTCTCATAGCATTATCATCCACATGAACATCCTCATGAATACCTTTTCCATATGCAAACCTACTTATGAAAAGCAAGAGGAAAAAGTAATCATCCACATGAACATCCTCATGAATACCTTTTCCATATGAAAATACCAGTCATATCATTCATAAATATATCACCTCCCAAACCTTTTTCAACAGCATTCTCATCATTAGCACTTGCTACCAATTCTTGTTCCAAGCATACCTTCTTCCATAAGAGATGGTTGTAGTCAAGCCTCACATGTCGTAAGGGATCGCCATGATCTCTATGCAATACATCATATCCCAAGTACCTTCACTTGCTACTTCATCATCTTGTCCTTGACATTCTTGAACCACCTCAACATTTTCCTCTAGCAAGTAGCTAGGACCATATTCACAATGAGCACCTTCTTCTTTTGTATCAACCACATCAATAAAACCAACAACCGAGGCATCCATAAAATTTACATCTACTTTATTATCATATGTTCCTTTTGAAAATCCATTATTTTGCACTTCAATAGCATGTACATTATAAATATCCATAATATCCTTTCCGTTTTCTCCCTTAGTAGCATCAATCAAGTTGCACTAGAGGAGGATACTTGGTTGCAAGCATACAATTGTGATTTGAGTGAGACACTCACATCAATAAAACCATATTCACAATGAGCACCTTCTTCTTTTGTATCAACCACATCAATAAAACCAACAACCGAGGCATCCATAAAATTTACATCTACTTTATTATCATATGTTCCTTTTGAAAATCCATTATTTTGCACTTCAATAGCATGTACATTATAAATATCCATAATATCCTTTCCGTTTTCTCCCTTAGTAGCATCAATCAAGTTGCACTAGAGGAGGATACTTGGTTGCAAGCATACAATTGTGATTTGAGTGAGACACTCACATCAACATGAGGTAGCCTCCTTTCATGATCAAGATGTAACTGATGCATCCTTATTGTGATTTGAGACACTATCACATCAACCAAGAGGTAGCCATACTTGGTTGTGATTCATTTAATCACTTTAGGAGCATTAGACGAAGGTATAACTAATATGACAATACCGATTTGTATATCTTCCTAGTCTCTGGCACCTTTTTACTTGTTTGATTATTTGCCATATCCTATGATTCAACCTAGAGATGAAACGTTCTCTCTGAAGGTCTATCTATGCACTCCTCTTAACATTTGAATTTGACCCAAAAAAATATTGCAATGTTTTCACTAAGGTTCAGACTAGGATAAAACCCATAAAAGAGTAAGAGTCCTTAGCATGGCACTTGGCAATACAAAAGAGTGCTTAGCATATCATGCTTAGGAATTATCATCCATGATGTTATTTATCTAGGCATGATTGTGTACTAATGAGTTCTCATTATTTCTTGCTTTTTTAATGGACCTATAAGAGTTTTTTTAAATGGATTCTTGCTAGGTTGTCATTATTTCATGTTAAGGTATAAGATAAGGACTTTCAAGAGTTTCTTCATCATGAAACTGTTCTTGGTTTTTTTTTTTAAATGGTGAGCACACACTACACTGCACTTTGTGTGTAGTTTGAAAACCAAAAAAGATGGGATTGCTAGAGGGAGAATAAAAGGCGGTGATGCCAACAACAACAAGGAACTCCACCATAGATACGCCCAAGAATCAAACTTAAAATAATATAAAAACAATTGCCAAACTATGTTACTATGTTGTCACCCATTTCTATAGCTATCCTACCGCTTTTCTAAACTTTCCCTTGTTGTTTTGGCACCCAAATTGTGTCAAGATGTGTGCGGTGGCATGATGCGTGTTGTTGTATTATCTAATTCTAATCAAACTTTAAAAAAATAAAAAGATACATGTGGAGCCCTCACATGCATCTTGATACTTATATACATAGCATTTCTCACCATGAGGAATGAAATTTGCTTGGCCATCAAAGAATTACAATGTTTTGGCATTACTAATGAAACAAATTTCCCACAAAACAAAGCTCCCCTTTCACCTTTCCACAAAATCACATGTGAGCAAATTAAACTCATTACAACTTTGAAAATCTTACGCAACCATATAAAAGTTCATATAATGGATATTAGGATTAATCGAAACAATGATCGTGGATTGGACTTGCATTTGATTGTGTATGCCACCCGATGGGAGGGTTTAGGACCATCATGCATGGGGTCAAGTGGTATTAAGAAAGCCCCAAAAGCTTTATACCATTTGGATTTTTAAAAGCTTGATAGTGAAGGAAGATGAATTGACTTGCCCATAACAACCAAATGGGCAAGTCAAAACTTAATACAACTAGGAATAAGAAACAAAATATTAAAACGCAATAAGAATTGCCAAAATCATCGGGAACAGCAAATCCTCTGGGCTTTAAAATCAAAACAAGTATGTGAAAGAGTTCTTAATGATCTAAGTGTGTGGGGCATTGTTGAGTGCATAGCCTCAATCAGTGAGAATTTGAATCATTTGATAAGTGGTTTTTCTGGTACAGCATTGCGTACATTGCTTGTGTTGCTTGCAAAAGCTTGCTTCGCAGTGATTAGCCAATCGGTTAGACCCATGTGCAGAACACTTTTCATAACTAACTAAATTGAAACAATGCTGCGAGCCTGACCCTCTGTGTATTACTCGAACAAGTAACTACATGTAGAAAGGAGGAGAAAACTACAAAATGCAAAGGAAGAGGGAAAACACTGCTGGCCACCCGACAAGAAGGGCAGGCACAACTAATTACGAGAAATGTGTGCCCTTCTCTGTATGTAAGCAAAAAGAATGAAATGAATTGTGTGTGTGTGTGTGTGTGTCAAGGGCCGTTCGTTATATGGCTCATCATATCAAAAAGAAAAGAAGGCAACAAGCGCCAGCCAGAAAGCGAAGATGGGCGGGAGGTGAAGGGGCGGCCGCATCAGCGGAGCTCGTGGGACTATGGGGCGATGACGCTTCCGGACCGTTCGTGGATGGTGTAAGACCCGCAGGCGTAAACGTTCCCGGAGGCGGGGCAGGTGGTGACGAAACCGGAATTGAAGCTGGCGCCGGAGTTGGCTTTGAGTGAACAGGAGAAGGCGACGGCGACAGAGACTTCGACGGTGATCCCACAGACCTCGGCGACAGCGACTTTGACGGTGCCGGAGAGGGTGACCCCACAGATGACGGTGCTGGTGCCCCGAAAATCTCCGTCGGAAGCAGAACGGAGTCCACCAAGAAAATGGCCACCGGGTTGTTGGAGTAGAGCGTTCCAGCAATGGGTACTTTGTTGGAGCCCGCATCTACGGCGATAATGCCAGCCTTATTCTGAGACATCGCCACCGTGAAGGCTGCCCCGCCGGAGCCGCTGGCCAGAGTGGCCTGCGGGCTGCTAGCCGTGGCCAGCTCCTCCGTCGGAAAGAACGATCCGATGGCATGGAACTCCATCAGCGCCACCAGTTGGGCGTTTGTAAGGCGGTTGAAGGCGTCGGAGCCAAGGCGGTCGAAGGCGGCGTTTGTCGGAGCGAAGATCGTCACCCCAGGAGGGGTGTCGTGAGACTGAAAGACTTTATCGACGCCAGTCGACACGAGCAACGATACAAACCGGCTGAAGTTACCGGCTTGTGAGATGATCTGGGTGACGTTTACAGGCGGTGGACCCGGGCCACCGATGCCGGAAGGCACAAGAACATCGTCGACAGCCAGCAAGCTGATGTTGAAGGGGAAAAGATCTAGGGCGGAGCCTATGGTGGCGAAGGTGGTGGTCCCTGGGCGACGGATTTTGGCGACGCCGGCGGTGATGGTGATGTTGACGAACCCGTTGTCGCCGGCAGCCATGCCGGTGGTCTGGAAAAGGGTAGTGATGGTGGCGAAACCACCAGCCAATGAGCGCAGCTTGGCGGGGTCTTCGTAATCCAAGAGGACATGAAAGCTTAGAATGTTGAACAGTGTCTGGCGGTCCGGGGCCGAGCCTTGGGTGGCCATGAAAGCGTCCACGACGCGGTTGGGCGGACAAAGAACTGTGATGGTTGTTCGGCTGTTGATCTGGGCGGCAACGCCGTATTTGGAAAGCAGCTCGTTGAAGGAGGAGTAGTCTGGGTGGTTGAGCAGAAGGGTGGTGACATTCTGGAAGGCAGCCAGAGAGCAACTGGCGGAGGCGAAAAAGAAACAGAGGAGCAGGAGCGGGCGGAGGGAGTGGCGTTGCATGGCTGCGACGCTACTGCTCCAGGGAGTTTCTAGTGAAGGACTATGAGGGGAGAGGTAAGGAAGAAGGGAGGGCACTCCCACTTATTTAAGTTGGTTTCAACCGACCCTGCCGTTAGTCGCTCAATCCGCCATCAATCATCGGACGGGATCGGATCAACGGCTTCTCTTAACGGCCGGCGCGACTCCCGGCCACACATTTCCTGCACTATTTAATGCCGGGATTTCGCCCCGTCCTTCCAAAGAATTTCGCGTGCCCTTTGCTCTCTGTCCGTGTACATTCGAGAAGAACATTGCATGCTTTCCATCATGTACATACCACACCATCCCCCTCTTATGGCCCACCATTATCATTTCAAAGAATTTAACTTTTTTATTATCATTTCAAAAAAATAACTTTTTTTATAATATTTAATAACTTGCAAAACAAATCCCTATGCCACTTTTCCCTCTCATAGATTTCTACTTCATGTCTTAGGGAATATGATATATTGTGATTCACACCTCCAAGCTTGGAGCTTGGCCACAACAACACACTCCTAGTCCTAGAAAACCTGCCCAAAAAATACGCCCTCACATTGATCACCTTCCCCCCCCCCCCCCCCCCCCCCCCCCCCCCCAAAAAAAAAAAGCCCTTGATTCCAAGAAGGCAAGCCTAAATTTTAACCAATTTTAAAAAAGAAACTTGGGACAACCTGTTTTAGCACTAGAGAGCCCTATTCACTAAAGTCGTCGTAATACCTCCAAGCTCCTATTGTATTTATTCCTTTGCCATTCAAGGCTCCTATAGTATTTATTCCTTTGCCATTATGAATCTCCGGACAAAATTAGGGTCATATTAACATATAAGCCTTTATAAACTGGCGTATACTGGTCCTAGGACCCATGTTTTTTGACAAAGCCAATGACATAAAGAACAAATGGTTTGCTCAATTTCACCTCTTTCATTATATTTTATATTGAGAGCTTCAAAGTTCAACTTATATCAATAAACCAATATGCACATGCTAACCATTAAAAAGTAATCCTACTTGGATATATCAAGTAAGAGAATAAGGAGCACATGAACACATCATATGATCTCTTTTAAAATTTTAGTTTCAATGGAAACATTCAAACCTAACCTTATTCCAAAATAAAATGCCAAGAGTAACATAGCATCCACTCTTTTATGCCCGGCCCACCGCACAAATATGAGTAGCAATTCAAGTCTTTCTTTCAAAGCTTATGCTAGCTCATTGGGCATGATTCTCCCTTCTTAATTTCCTCGATTGAAAGTGGGTAGCTTTATACTTATAAGAATCAAGCATCACACATATGGCCATGTGATCTTTATAATGGATTGATATGCAAGACACTGATCAATCTAGAAGGAGTATGTTTTGTGACATGCCATGTCACAGTAGCACACGTATTTACTCATTCTTATATTTATCATAATATTTTGCACACTAAATACGAAAGAAATACAATTAAATATGAAGGATGACTAATTTTTAGGAAGTTTATGTTTGTGATAAGAGTCACGAATATTCATTACATAGAGAAAATTTAAGTGGACAAGGAAACTTGGTTGCTTGCGATTGTAGTAAGACCTAAATCTTCTAATATTAAAAAAATCTTGCAATAGAAATTTTCATGTCATGAGAGAGAGAGAGAGAGAGAGAGAGAGAGAGAGAGAGAGAGAGAGAGAGAGAGAGAGAGAGAGAGAGAGAGAGATCTTGAAGACATAATTAGAGTTTTAGAAATGTAAAAGGAAACCATCTTTTCATCTTTGTAGTGGGTTCCGATATGACGTATTCTTTTGTACTAAAGAGTGTGCACATTATAAGGAAAAGCATATGAACACTTATATACATAAGCTATTTGAAGTAAAGGAAATGATAAAGAAATTTAAAAGCTTGCAAAGGTGTAACTTTTAAGGATTGCAAAGTTTGTATACATTATGACACTCACCACAATGCCAATGCTTTAGCTAAGAAATTCATTAAAAGACTTTATTTTGGTACAATATCATTATACCATTGCATCATTTGATGTCCTTCATATTTTGTACAAGTTTCTTTATATAATACTCTCTTTAGAATGTTGAGGGTGTTTTGTCACCTCCTCATTTCATAATGTTTCTTAGATGCCAACAAAAGATAGCTTTTATCTCCCTGAGGTATCTATCTACATGGCTACTTTCCTTATGCAAGACTTTAGCACACTTAAGCATTACATTTGACTTTTTATATTATAATTGATCTAGGTTTTCTCCATACACATGAAAAACAACTCTATGAGAGATATGTCCATCTGTGAACCTCTTCTTCATTTTCCAAATATATAAATTAGTTCTAGAGTTGCGCATTCTAAATGCAAGCGCTAATTAAGAGCGCATGGGTGGACGACACTATCACATTGTACCTATCTCAAAATTTTAAATTCTCTCCATTTTGCATCTATTGCATTGTCTATTTGCACTTTGTTTTGATATCTATCTTTTTGATGTGCTATATTCTTGTAAGTATGTTGGCCACCACCATGCACTCTTTATTCTTGTTTTTACTCCACAATGCTTGGAGTATGAGGTCGGCCTAGCTAGGGAGCTCGATTTCTTCGCTTGAGGGCCTCTCACTAACAAGCATGTTCATCCCAAGGCCACTTTCCTTGACCTCACCCAAGAAAACCGGAGGACCCACTAAGTCAGGGCTAGTCAGACCTCACTTCTTTCCACGACAAGTATAACTTCCTCTCTACCCTCATCAATCTCATTAGTTCCAATACTTATTATATTTGTCTAGCTGTGTGAAGACATCATTTAAATATTTTGAAATCATTATAACCTTTCCACTGAAAAATAATGCTTTGGCATTTTCATTTTCATTTTCATTTCTCTTTAACTCACCCACTCAGCTATTCCATTTCAAAAGAGAAGATTCTATGATTAAACAAATTTTCTGGCACACATAGAAATGCAGTAAGCAAGCAGAGATACAAAGAAGCACAATACGAGAATGAGTAAAATAAAAGTGACATGACATGATAAGGTTACTTACATGCTCACTTATAAGAGTGTGTACATGTACATGCTTGGGGGGAAATTTTTCTTGAGATGAAAAGTACCCCATCCCCTTATTAGCCTACATTCACACGTCACTACCATATAAATGGCTATAATATCAAGAAAAAACTATATTTTATCGTAGCATCATGGAACATGATGTGAGGGTTCACTATACGACCGAGTTAGTACAGTCATCTTGCATGGTCATTGGGGGAGGGAATGGCTACAAAAATATCAAGCAAAATCTATTCTCCATTATAGCATCATGGACCATGATGTGAGGGTTCACTATGATTGAGCTAGTGCAGTCATCTTGCATGGTCATTAAGAGAGGAACTATGTGGAACAATCTAAATGGCTATAATATCAAGAGAAATCTATTCTCTAATATAGCATGATGTGAGTTCCTTGTGATCGAGCTCTAGTGCAATCATATTACACAATCATTGGGAGAGGAACAATGTCCAACAATCTATATGAATTATTAACCTTTAATACCTAGGCCAACATGAGCACTAGTAGGTTGGTGGCATGAGAGAGGTTTAGGCATCTGAGCTATGTGTTCTCAATAGAGATAGGTAGGTCTAGGATTATGAAGCACCTACCAACATTTTTAGAAGTGTTAGATACATGTGAAGCTTGTATGATGGGCAAGAAGCCTCGATAACCCTTTCTGCATGAGAGCATTGCTAAGTCTTGTCTAGAGGTTGTACAGGTAAGATGCCTAATAATGCTACCTACCAATGTAGTGGGTTGGTGGTTCTTCCTTGATTTTGAAATGGGGACTCTACTAATTGGTAGTCATAGACCATACCACAAAATTGACACAAGACCAAAAATGACAAAGCAACCATAATTGTTGCATCCATTCTTGATGGAGAACATGCATGCTTTTCATTAGATATTTTCATTAATGGAGGGAAGTTATTTGATTATGATTTGGTGGAGGAATTGGTTCATATATTAAAAATTAACCTTAGTATTTCTACTCATTATCATCAATTTCATGGTTTGGTTGAGAAGACCAATTGGTCTATAGCTCCTTGGCCAACCTAGTGGATGCGAAGGAATGCAGTTGATAAGTAGAGGAGTAGAGATTCCTATTAGGCTTAAGTGAGGTAAATGTTACCTTAATTAATTTATTATCACCTTTATTGAGGTCATGTTACCTTCCTTGAGGTTTACATCATAACTTTTCCCCCGAATAGACACCCAATCATGGTCTGTACTAAGTTTTTAGAAATAGTCCACATATGGATTTAACATCACTATGCCTTATAATACTCTTATGTTTTTATGTAAAAGATCTTCATTTTCATTGGATACCTTAGCTTTGTTAAGATATCGAGCTCATCTAGTGAGGCGGTGGACACTGATGACCCGCTTGGGGGATAGGCCCCACACTTATACCACTGGCATGGTTGGTGAGATCATGGGTGATATGCGGCCAGTGGGATGACAGGCTGTGTGATAGCCATTCTAGAGACTGGCATACTTATAGCACCAGCTCATTTAGTTGGGTTCACACTATAGAGAACCCTAGTATGTATTTGGTTGAGTACCTTTTCATATTATGTGTACTCTTATCTGTGTATATGGTGTGTTGAGTGTTGAGTGAAGAAAAAGAAGATTTTCAGCCTCTCACCTTGTGTGTTCTCTTTTAGGGTTTTGTGAGTGTGTGTGTGCTTGCAAGAGCTTAAGCTCTCTTCTCCCCTGCATCTTTTCATGGTATCAGAGCTTGGTTCATGCTAAGGGCTAAGCTGCAAGCAAGAGAAGCATAGGAAGCAGTACGAGGGTAAGAGTTTCATCTACTCTTTCCTATTTGTGTTGGCGACTACATCCTTGTTGGGAGCTCTGCGCAGGAGGCACCGACAAACCTTGTGTGTTCTCTTTTAGGGTTTTGTGAGTGTGTGTGTGCTTGCAAGAGCTCAAGCTCTCTTCTCCCCTGCATCTTTTCATGGTATCAGAGCTTGGTTCATGCTAGGGTTTTGTGAGTGTGTGTGTGCTTGCAAGAGCTCAAGCTCTCTTCTCCCCTGCATCTTTTCATGGTATCAGAGCTTGGTTCATGCTAAGGGCTAAGCTGCAAGCAAGAGAAGCATAGGAAGCAGTACGAGGGTAAGAGTTTCATCTACTCTTTCCTATTTGTGTTGGCGACTACATCCTTGTTGGGAGCTCTGTGCAGGAGGCACCGACAAACGATCTTTGATTGAGGAGCTTTCTTTGCGGGCCGAAAACACATTTCGGGTGCATTAGGACCTCCGATTTTTAGAAAGCAGGTGATTTTGAGCACTACGGGTAAGTCATCGATTCTATGTAAAACTTTGTTTTGAGAACTGCAGGAAGACAGATTGGTTGTGTAGATATTGTGTGTGCTGCAAAAAAGAGGTCAACAGTTGCCATTGGGTGTATGTATGCACATTGAGGTCACTGGTTGTGACATTTGAGTGTAGTACAGTACCGCTGCACAAAATACAGCAGTTTGTGCAGGACAAAAACCAGAGTGCTATTTCTGGTAAATTTGTGTGTCTGGTAAAATGTCAAATGATGGCATAAACCAGATTGTTGCTGAGAAGCTTGACAAGAACAACTTCCATGCTTGGAGGTTCAGGTTGACAAATTTCCTTATGGGAAAGGGTTACTGCTGGGACTACATAGAAGGTAAGCATGAAGAGGCACCGGAGATACCGGAGATCAATTTGACTGCTACAGATGTGAAAGAGTTTAAGGATTGGAACCAAGGAGCCATAAAAGTTATGTATTGGCTCTTTATTCAGTATACAGGACACCATGATTGGGCACATACAACATGCCAAGTCCCCCAAGGAGGCGTGTGACACCTTGGTAATACTCTATGAAACGAATACCAAGGTACGAAAGATACAAATGAAGAATGAACTTCAAAATGTGGAGTAAAAAAGTATGTCTTTAAATGACTATGCATTGAAGATCAAGGGTATTGTGGAATCCCTTGCATCTATTGGCGTTTCAAAAGAATGATGATGATAAGGTGGAAGTCTGTCTACGTGGTCTTGGGCCACAATACAAGGCGTTCAAGACGTCTATTTAGACTCGGGAAAACATTCCCAAATTTCACAGATTTGGTGTCTATGTTGATTATAGAAGACAAGAGCTTGGGTGAAGACCAACAGTCTTCACAAAACAAAAACGGTTGAGAGCAATAGGCCTTCTACACAGGTTCAAGAAGAGGACGAGGTAGAGGAGGCCGTGGAGGTGGCCGAACAGGTAATCAGAATTATGGCCAGCAGCAGCAGTAACAGCAACAACAACAGTCCCAAAATTCACAACAACAACAACACGTGGGTGGAAGAGGCCAATTCAGGGGCAAGGGGAGTCAAAGAGGTCGTGGAATTTGGCAAAGGCAGTATAATAATACACGTGGATGCTTTTATTGTGGTAAGCCTAGACATGTGCATGCAGATTGTCATAAGAAGCAGGCTGACATGCAAAATGGAAAATTGCAGCAAAACAACTATGCATCCTTGAGCAGAAACAATGAGGATAATGAAAGGTTATTTGTTATGCAGCATGTCATTAATGCCATGTCTGAAAATGTTGAAGCAGCACATAAAGATGATATATGGTATGTTGATTCAGGTGCTTCGAACCACATGACGAGTCATGGGGAGTGGTTCAAGGAGATGAAAAACCTTGAAAGATCAGGTTTTGTGGAAACAGGGGATGACACTGCTCATCCAATTGCCCATGTTGGAGATGTGCTATTATCTATGCAGGATGGCAAAGTGAAGTACCTTGCAGATGTGCTTCATGTTCCGAACATAACAAAGAATCTAGTTTTAGTTGGCTAGATGATTGAGCAGGGTTTGCATGTTCGGTTTAACCCTGATGGTTGTTATGTTTAAGACTTTAAGACAAGTGCAGGTTGGTTGCAAAAGGCAACAGAGTGGGCAAAATGTTTACATTGAATGTAAACATGCATGAAGTGAGTGCTGCGATGTTTCCAAATGGTCCGGGAATTGTTGTAGACACAGACATTTGGCATAAAAGAATTAGACATGTGAATGTGCAGAGAATGAAGTTTATGTAGACTAAAGGAATTGTGACAGGGCTTCCAAAGTTTAAAGTTGAAGGTATGCAGAAAATATGTGAAGCATGCCAATTTGGAAAGCAAACAAAGCATGTATTTTTACGTGATAGGCACTAGATGTTGTGCATTCATATGTATGGGGTCCTACGAAGACCATATCTATGGGAGGCTGCAGGTACTATGTGACATTTATTGATGAACCACACAAGGAAAGTGTGGGTATACTTCATGAAGGAGAAGAGTGAGGTGTTCACTCATTTTCAGAATTTCAGAGTTATGGTTGAAAAGCAAACATGGAAACATGTTAAGTGCCTAAGGTCAGATGGAGGGGGAGAGTACTTCTCCAATGAGTTCTCTGAATTTTTGAAGAAGAATGGTATTCAAAGATAGTTTACATGCAGATACACTCCGCAGCAAAATCGAGTTGCTGAGCAGAAAAACAGGCACATTGCTGAGATTGCGCGAGCATTGATGGGAGAGAAGAATATGCCGCATAGCTATTGGGCTGCTGAGGCTGTTTCTACAATAGTTTACATCATGAACAGGACTCCAACTGCAGCCATACATGATGTAACTCCAGAGGAGAGGTTTACTGGGGTAGAAAACCTGATTTGTCTCATGTGAAAGTCTTTGGATGCACTGCATATGTGCATTGCATATGTGCATGTGCCAGATGAGCTGTGCCAGATGAGCTGAGAACAAAGCTGGATCCAAAAGCTGAAAAATGTGTGTTTATTGGGTATTCCCTTGAGCAAAAGGGATACAGGTGTTATAACCCTGCTACTACACGTGAGTTAAGGATAAGCAGGGATGTTGTTTTTGATGAGATGAGCAGCTGGTATGCTGCTGAAAAAGAAGCTGTTGACTAATGTGAGTGGAAATGTGGTTGCACAGAATGCAAGTCAGCAATCACAGTCTTTGAGTGGACCAGGAGAGTCCTCATCTAGTGGTTCAGTTGTTGATAGACCATGGAGTGGCAGGCTGTGTCATAATACCAGTCCTGCAAATGTGATTAGTACATCACATAAAGGAGAAGAGAAAGTGGTTGAGCCCCTTAGTATGCCTGACATTTCTGCAGGGCATTCTCATGTTGATCGAGAGTCTAGTGGCTCAGAGATGAGCCTTGATGAGGATCTTGGGATACCAGCTATGAGAACACCTGGTGTAAAGAAGGCTATGGAAGCCATGAATGCAAAGCTGCAAAGATCTGGGAGAGTGAAGAATCCTCTGGACAGGTTTGCCTATGATGGTTATTTGGCATATCACTATGCATACATGGCAAAAGTTGTACAGGTTGTAGAGCCCGCATGCATTGATGAGGCTATTGGAAATGTGTGTTGGGAGAAAGCTATGGATGAGGAGATGGATGCACTATATTGGAAATGTGTGTTGGGAGAAAGCTATGGATGAGGAGATGGATGCACTATATGGAAATGAGACTTGGGATTTAGTGCAATTGCCTTGAAGGCAAGAAAGCCATTGGATGCAAGTGGGTGTACAAAGTAAAACATAATAGTGATGGAAGCATAAGCAGGTACAAGGCTAGATTGGTAGCCAAAGGATATGCGTAGACATATGGCATTGATTATGAGAAAACTTTCAGCCCTCAACATTGAGAGTTATGATAGCAGTGGCTACGTCAAAGCAATGGTCTTTACATCAGATGGATTGAAAGAATGCATTCTTGCATGGGGATTTGCAGGAAGAGGTGTATATGTTGCAGCCACCTCTGGTTATGAGGATGCGAGTCACCCCGAGCATGTTTGCAGGAGGTTGAAAAAAGCCTTGTATGGCTTAAAACAAGCACCAAGAGCATGGTCTGACAAGATTTTAGAATATCTTGTCACTATTGGCTTTCATGTAGCCAATGCAAATTTCTCAGTGTATGTGAGACACAGTGATAGAGAGGTTGTGCTTGTTGTCATTTATGTAGATGACCAGATCATTACGGGGCACCATGATGCAGAGATCTTTGATGTAAAGATCTTGCTTAGACAGAAGTTTGAGATGACGGATCTGGGGGAGCTCAGATATTTCTTGGGCATTGAGGTGATTAGGTCACCACATGGTATTGGATTACTACAGAGACAGTATGGCTTGGACATGTTGTCCAAGTATGGTATGACAAGCTATAAGCCTATCTCAGTGCCATTAGATCAGAATGGCAAGTTGAGTGCAGATTCAGGAGAGATTTTGGAGGATCCTACTATGCATACGCGCATAGTAGGAAGCTTGATCTACATGATGATCACCAAGCCAAATTTGAGCTATGATGTTGGGTTTGTGAGTCAGTTTCCTTGAAAGTTGCATTTGGATGCATTGACACACATACTGAGGTATGTGAGGTCTACTTTGCATTGTGGACTATTTTATGAAACTGGGATAGAGATATGTGTACATGGGTACACAGATACTCATTGGGCTGGTAGTATAGAAGATCTACTAGTGGCTTCATGTTTTCTTTGGGGAGTGCTGCTATGACTTGGAGCAGCACAAGAAGTAGCCTACGGTTGCTCTATCCAGTACAGAGGCCGAGTACAGAGGTGCTGCTATGGCAGCATGTGAGGTAGCTTGGTTGAGAAAGCTACTTGCAGATTTGGGTCTATGAGTGGATAGACAAGTTGTCATTTTGTGTGACAACATTAGAAGTATATAGTTGGCTAGGAACCCAGTTTTTCATGCTCGCACGAAGCATATAGAGGTCTACTACCATTTTGTCAGAGAGAAGGTTTTGGCGCAGGAGACGTTGACCTTGTTTATGTTAGCACATAGGATCAGGTCGCTGACATCTTCACCAAAGCATTGGGTACAGAGAAGCTCCACAGATTCAGGCTTCGCTTGGTGTACATGAGATGGAGTTGAGCTCGAGGGAGTGTTGAGATATCGAGCTTATCTAGTGAGACGGTGGACGACGCTGATGACCCGCCTGCTGGGGGATAGGCCCCACACTTACACCACTGGCATGGTTGGTGAGATCATGGGTGATATGCGGCCAGTGGGATGACAGGCTGTGTGACAGCCATTCTAGAGACTAGCATAGTTATAGCGCCAGCTCATTTAGTTGGATTCACACTATAGAGAACCCTAGTATGTATTTGGTTGAGTACCTTTTCATATTGTGTGTACTCTTATCTTTGTATATGGTGTGTTGAGTGTTGAGTGAAGCAGAAGAAGATTTTCAGCCTCTCACCTTGTGTGTTCTCTTTTAGGGTTTTGTGAGTGTGTGTGTTCTCTTTTAGGGTTTTGTGAGTGTGTGTTCTCTTTTAGGGTTTTGTGAGTGTGTGTGTGCTTGTTGCAAGAGCTTAAGCTCTCTTCTCCCCTGCATCTTTTCAAGCTTGTGATAACTATGTCCATATATAGTGATGTAAATGGTGTGGTATCCTCATAATCAATGCCATATGTCTACGCATATCCTTTGGCTACCAATCTAGCCTTATACGTGCTTATGCTTCCATCACTGTTATGTTTTACTTTGTACATCCACTTGTACCTTCTTATGCTTCCATCACTGTTATGTTTTACTTTGTACACCCACTTGCATCCAATGCCTTTCTTGCCTTCAGGCAAGAAAGGCAATTGCAATAAATCCCAAGTCTTATTTCCGTATGGTGCATCCATCTCCTCATCCATAGCTTTCTCCCAACACACATTTACAGGCAATTGCCTTCATGCAATTGCACTAAATCCCAAGTCTTATTTCCATATAGTGCATCCATCTCCTCATCCATAGCTTTCTCCCAACACACATTTACAACAACAGCCTCATCAATGCATGGGGCTCTACAACCTCTACAACTTGTGATAACTATGTCCATATATAGTGATGTAAATGGTGTGGTATCCTCATAATCAATGCCATATGTCTATGCATATCCTTTTGGCTACCAATCTAGTCTTGTACGTGCTTGTTGTAAGAGCTTAAGCTCTCTTCTCCCCTGCAACTTTTCAAGCTTGTAACTATGTCCATATATAGTGATGTAAATGGTGTGGTATCCTCATAATCAATGTCATATGTCTATGCATATCCTTTGGCTACCAATCTAGCCTTGTACGTGCTTGTTGCAAGAGCTTAAGCTCTCTTCTCCCCTGCAACTTTTCAAGCTTGTAACTATGTCCATATATAGTGATGTAAATGGTGTGGTATCCTCATAATCAATGCCATATGTCTATGCATATCCTTTGGCTACCAATCTAGCCTTGTACATACGTGCTTATGCTTCTATCACTGTTATGTTTTACTTTGTACATCCACTTGTACCTTCTTATGCTTCCATCACTGTTATGTTTTACTTTGTACACCCACTTGCATCCAATGCCTTTCTTGCCTTCAGGCAAGAAAGGCAATTGCACTAAATCCCAAGTCTTATTTCCATATAGTGCATCCATCTCCTCATCGGTTATGTGGCACATCACTATGCATACATGGCAAAGGTTGTGCAGGTTGTAGAGCCCACATGCATTGATGAGGCTGTTGGAAATGTGTGTTGGGAGAAAGCTATGGATGAGGAGATGGATGCACTATATGGAAATGAGACTTGGGATTTAGTGCAATTTCCTGAAGGCAAGAAAGCCATTGGATGCAAGTGGGTGTACCTATGATGGTTATGTGGCACATCACTATGCATACATGGCAAAGGTTGTGCAGGTTGTAGAGCCCATGTTGTAGAGCCCACATGCATTGATGAGGCTATTGGAATGTGTGTTGGGAGAAAGCTATGGATGAGGAGATGGATGCACTATATGGAAATGAGACTTGGGATTTAGTACAATTGCCTGAAGGCAAGAAAGCCATTGGATGCAAGTGGGTGTACAAAGTAAAACATAACAGTGATGGAAGCATAAACCGGTATAAGGCTAGATTGGTAGCCAAAGGATATGCACAGACATATGGCATTGATTATGAGGAAACTTTCAGCCCAGTGCCAAGATGGCAACAGTGAGAGTTATGATAGCAGTGGCTGTGTCAAAGAAATGGTCTTTACATCAGATGGATGTAAAGAGTGCATTCTTGCATGGGAATTTGTAGGAAGAGGTGTATATGTTTCAGCCACCTGGTTATGAGGATGTGAGTCACCCCGAGCATGTTTGTAGGTTGAAGAAAGCCTTGTATGGCTTAAAACAAGCACCAGGAGCATGGTCTGACAAGATTCTTGAATATCTTGTCACTATTGGCTTTCATGTAGCCAATGCAGATTTCTCACTGTATGTGAGACACGATGATAGAGGGGTTGTTCTTGTTGTCATCTAAGTAGATGACTTGATCATTACGGGGGACCATGATGCAGAGATCTTTGATGTAAAGATCTTGCTTAGACAGAATTTTGAGATGAAGGATGTGGGGGAGCTCAGATATTTCTTGGGCATTGAGGTGATTAGGTCACCACATGGTATTGGATTACTGCAGAGATAGTATGGCTTAGACATGTTGTCCAAGTATGGTATGACAGGCTGTAAGCCTATCTCAGTGCCATTGGATCAGAATGGCAAGTTCAGTGCAGATTCAGGAGAGATTTTAGAAGATCCTAATATGTATAGGCTCATAGTAGGAATCTTGATCTACATGATGATCACGAGGCTGGATTTGAGCTATGCTATTGGGTTGGTGAGTCAGTTTCCTCGAAAGTTGCATTTGGATGCATTGACACACATACTGAGGTATGTGAGGTCTACTTTTGCATTGTGGACTATTTTATGAAACTGGGACAGAGATATGTGTACATGGGTACACAGACGCTGATTGGGCTGGTAGTATCTTAGATAGAAGATCTACTAGTGGCTTCATGTTTTCTTGGGGAGTGTTGCTGTGACTTGGAGCAACAAGAAGCAGTCTACGGTTGCTCTATCCAGTACAACAGCCGAGTATAGAGGTGCTACTATGGTGGCAGCATGTGAGGTAGCTTGGTTGAGAAAGCTACTTGCAGATTTGGGTCTATCAGTGGATAGACAAGTTGTCATTTTCTGTGATAACATTTGCAGTATATAGTTGGCCAGTAACCCAGTTTTTTTCATGCTCGCACGAAGCATATAGAGGTCCACTACCATTTTGTCAGAGAGAAGGTCTTGGTAGGAGATGTTGACCTTGTTTATGTCAGCACACAGGATCAGGTAGATGACATCTTCACCAAA
The DNA here is from genome assembly GCF_041138505.1 of Cibotium barometz. Taxonomy (NCBI): domain Eukaryota; kingdom Viridiplantae; phylum Streptophyta; class Polypodiopsida; order Cyatheales; family Cibotiaceae; genus Cibotium; species Cibotium barometz. The sequence continues at coordinate 42,988,120 of NC_141082.1, forward strand.
GCATTAGGTACAGAGAAGCTTCGCAGATTGAGAGCTTCGCTTGGTGTACATGAGATGGAGTTGAGATCGAGGGGGAGTGTTGAGATATCGAGCTCATCTAGTGAGGCGGTGGACACTGATGGGGGATAGGCCCCACACTTACACCACTGGCATGGTTGGTGAGATCATGGGTGATATGCAGCCAGTGGGATGATAGGCTGTGTGAGCCATTCTAGAGACTGGCATAGTTGTAGCGCCAGCTCATTTAGTTGGGTTCACATTATAGAGAACCTAGTACATATTTGGTTGAGTACCTTTCATATTTGTGTACTCTTATCTTTGTATATGGTGTGTTGAGTGTTGAGTGAAGAAGAAGAATATTTTCAGTCTCTCACCTCGTGTGTTCTCTATTAGGGTTTTGTGAGTGTGTGTGTGCTTTGCAAGAGCTCAAACTCTCTTCTCCCCTGCATCTTTTCACTAGTCATATACCTTCAACCTTGGCTACTCCACCTGCCCTTATCATCTGACTCCCTCGATGCACCCGCAGTTGCTTCTCAACCCCCCATTATACAGTCGCTCCCTCTGATGAAGCATCCAAGCTTCAAGATGAAGAGATGCCAACCTTGTCGAAACCTAATTGGATCCGCCTTCTCACTCTCACAAATTGGTCAATGAGTTAGTACAAAACCCGCAATGGGGTGCTGACTATATAGCCTTGGGGTACAAAACCTATTTACAAGGTGCCCTAAAAAAATTTCCAGTGAAAAGGAACAACGGTTCACTCTTATCTCTGTAAAGCCATGGCCGTTCACTCTTAAAACCCAAGGTCCCAATTAACCACATTGCCTAGGAAACCCATGGCCGTTCACTCTCAAAACCCATAGCTGTACCTTTCTAAAACCACGTCCATTCACTCCAATTCGTGATAGCTACAACCGTTCACTCTTAAAACCCACGACCGTTCACTCCAATCAGCCACAACCATTGCCCAAAAAACCCACAACCATTTACTCTCAAAACCCATGACCATATCTTTTTGAAACCATAACCATTCACTCTTAATCTACAAAGCCACAGAAGTTCACTCTTGAAATCCACATCCATTCACTCAAATCAGTCACTCACGGCCATTGCCCAGGAAACCCATGGCCATTCTCTCTCAATCTGTTAACCTGTAACCATACCCTTGGGAAGCCACGGGTGGTACCTCTGGGAAGCCACGGGTGGTACCTCTGGGAAGCCACGCCCATACCTTATTTGGAAATCTATATAAAGAGCTTGCCCACTTTATTTCACCCACTTTTCTCCTTGTACTCTTGTCAAACTCTTGCAAATTTTTCTTTCAAACTTTTACACCTTCTTGTTGCCAACTTTCTTACCCTCAGCCCTCATGGCAACCCTCGAGCAGTCAAACTCCTCTTATGAATTCCTTACTTATACCCCAGGAGAAGAAGAGGCTTGCCAGCCCCACCGATTTGAGGAATATGGGAAGCATCTGACTTAGCTTTCCCATTCTGGTGAGCCTCTCATGAAGCATGCCATGGGCCACATAATCCATAGCTTGATGAAGAATACTCACACAATTGAGCATAAATTGCTCTACTACACCAAACCTTGTTATTGGTCTGTAAATTAGACCTCACTATTGCTACATTTTGTCGGGTTACCGCCACTGAAAGATCCGTGCTCCCTCCGCGCAACGAATTCGGGGGTGCTAGCAATGGAAGTATCACTTCTTGTGCAGAGGGCAAAGCCTCTCACTCGAGGCCTCGCCCACGGATATCAAGACACAATATCTAGACACAAGAGACTAATCCCTCGATTCTTCCATAACTGAACCCGGAAAAACTTCCCTCATCCAGAAAGCACGGGCGATTCCTCCAAGATATTTTATTCTAATGTAGTCAAGTTCTTTACTAACCAAACTCATCTGATTGAACCCGTAAATCTTACGGTCAGATCAAGGAAGAGACTTGCACTTGGATCATAGAGACCAACACTTTTTTCCTCATCAAGGGGCACAGCCGTTGATTCTTTTCCATAGAAAAAAGACTATTTGGGATTTACTTCAACTATCATAACTTAATAGAATTGAGTCTCATTTTAGGGATCCATCAGTCTAGCCTAACCCCATCCAATCCCATGGGTTAGCCAACCGTCCAACCATTGTAGTGATAAGATCCATTTAGGAATTTGGTTATATTTTGCCCTGGGTACCAGGGAAAAGAGTTCCCAGGCCCCCTAGCCGATGCTTCAAGCAAACATAAAGATAGTCACACCACTCACCAATATGAAATTGCCTGTTTCACAGAAAAACAATCTTTTAATGAAACCATAGTATCATTGATCATAATCCTCCTATCTAGGTTGAATTCTAAATTTCTAATCATTCTTTCATCGGTGTACCTATGGCATCATTGCCCAACCAGAACGCTCACCACCTGTTCACTTAGGGGCCTTTTCAATAGTTCCTAGCTCATAGTACCTGGAAATATATTCACTTCTAAAAATCCAAATGGACTCTCCATTGATGATCAACAAGATCAACCAACAGATCCATATAAAAGAGCCATAGACTCATCCATTGAGGACTAGCAAGGACAATCAACCAGATCCACGCCCAAGTTCAGAAAACAACTCTAACTCCTTGTTCCATTTTCTTCCTCGACGCACGTGTGGGTATCTTTGGTGACCCAGAGCCCAAGCACAATATGGTGAGCACCCTCTAGTATCCTTCTCACAGGTCACCTAGTGCTTCACTCATAGGCAGCTTCCATGGTCCCTCATCCACCGTACCAAAAGCTCACCATTTAAATCGAACCGAGGCTGGTCAAGACCTCGGTCAACCTTGCAACGCGAGACGTCCTCCATGGACTCTCCGTCAATTGTTGCAACTTTATCACTTAGGTCTCCACGACCCCATTTACAAGATGATCAAGATGCTTCCCCAGCATTCTTGACATAAAACAGTCATTTAAAATGAACTCTCATCTTTCCACATTGTTCCACATTTTTTCTCGTTATTCCACATTCTTCTACATCAATTCACATTGCGTAATCCACATCCAATCATATGTATTCCCATCATCCTTCATCCATTCTCATCCAATCACATTATATTACATCTCATCACATCTATCCACATCTATCCTCATCACATCTCATCCATTCTCATCTACCCATATCCACATCACATCCATTCACATCACATCTCATCCATTCATATCTACCCCGATCCACATCACATCACATCTCATCCATTCACATCTATCCCGATTCACATCGCATCACATCACATCCATTCACATCACATCTCATCCATTCCATCTATCCCGATTCACATCACATCACATCACATCCATTCACATTACATCTCATCCATTCACATCTATCTTGATTCACTGCAAGTTTGGCATGGAGGGTCACATTCTTGGCTTCTTCAATGATATAGGCGATGGCCAACTGGATATCCTTGTGTGTCTCTGCTACCTTGGATTTTAGCTCATCTATGTGAGCTTGCATTTTTCCCCTCTCCTCTGTGGGCTGCTTGTGCGAGTTCTTGTAGGCCATCTTCATGGGCTTCCATCTTGTCTTGTAGCTCGTCTCATAGTTTTTCTGGAGAGCTGCCGTCACATGTTCTTTCAGTAGGGCAATGGACAAGTCCCCCCTTGATGTGGCTGCCCCAGGGACTAGCACCATTGCCAGTTGTAGATTTTACATGTTGATCATCTCCTCCGGTTTTAGTAGAGAGGCCTCCTACCCAAGGCGGTCAGGCATTCAACTCTTTGCACCTAGTGAGCTCCTTCTCTAGCTACTCTATCTTTAGTAGGAGGTCATCATGGGCCGTGGACAAAGCCAATCCCTGTAATGGGTGGGGATTGAGTCGGAGCTATTGGGGCTCATAGCACAACCGACTAATGTTGGGTGGGTGTTCGGCTCGCTGCTTCTTATTGAGCATCCTCGTCATCATCTGAGTTGGCATCCCCCCTTGGTTGGCAATTGGAAACTGTTTGCAATGGCCTATGAGTATCAGGAGCAACTTGTCCATGACGTTCTCCCATTGCTGACTCAGGTCCTCCTGTAGGGTGTCGAAGAGCTCAGCAAGGACATCCATGTCAATTTGGATGGTACTAGAGGAGGGGCCATTGTGCATCTTCAACTTGGCTTCTAGAAACTTGATTTGTCTTTTGTCTTTGAGGACTTCGTCTTTGACTGAGTCCAGAAAGCCACTGAAGTGGGCGACGGATTCTTCTTTTGCAAGGGTCACCTCCCTCCATGCATTTGCCACTTGCTCTCTCAGGTTATCATTCTTCTACTAGAACTGATTGATGGTTTCTTGTAGGTGGAGCGTCTGGGCCTCGCTTGGCGTGTGCCAAATGGATCCTCCCCCTCAAAGCACTAGGCCCCAGGAACTCGGCATACCGTCCGGTTATGGGGATGTTGATGGTGGGCATTGGTGGAGGGACCCCCTTGGCTTGGCTGCAGACCACCACCAATTGTGTAGGGGAACTTGGGCCTATTGGAGGTTGGTCAGCTAGCTTTGTTGTTAGTTGCAGCTCCACCAGTACTCGTTGCTTCTTTTATTGGGACACTTGGGAGGCGAGCACCAGCTTGCGCTTAAACTGTGATTATGGTCGTTGATTTGGTTCTTTCCATTTTGGAGGTCTGGCTAACCTTCCTCTCTGAACTGATCACCTCAATTGGGTTTTATGTTATTTGTGGCTCCGATCGTGGTTCTGGAGCGTTTTGAAGTTCTTGCTGGGTTGAGTTCTACATAGTGGCCCAACACCGAATGAAAATAGCACCATCAAAGCAATTGTCCCATCTTGGAGTGAGTGTTTCTCTTTGCCATGCAGGTGACCTTATTTTGAAGTTTTGTGAAGCAGAGGGTGGCCCAACTGATGTCCATGCCTTTCTCCACCTTCCGAATCCAGCCCATGGCTGTTGTTGAGATGTGCTCTATTTTATTTTGCAGCCACAGCATCTCCATAAAAATTATGTAGCAGAGGATAGTTGTGGCACTTTTGTGATTCACCAGCTTGTGCTCTCCATTGACTTGGTCCCTAAAATTATGAGCCATGTACTCCTGCTTTTCCTGCTTTGTTGGGGTTATCTTTGTAAGGCAGTTAAGGGGAAACTTTAGCCGTTCTACTACCAAGGCTTCTATAAGCTTCATCTTGATGCTGCCCCACGATTCATGGTTATGTCCCCCCCCATAGTTGCGTTAACAAGCTATTCAACTCTAGGGTGCACCGGGATGTGTGCCATGGCATGTTGAGAAAATCAGCGAGCCTAGTGAGTCCCAAGCACCCCTACACATCTGGATTATCTATGGCAATGCTGGTGAAGGGGTCACAGGTAACCATGGTTGTTGTAGGAGAAGAATAAGTTCTGCAAGAAGGAAGTGCAGCTATGGTTTGCAGGAAGAGCTGTGGTTTGCGAGGGTTAGTGCCTGTGTAGAGTTGTAGATTAGAAAGCTTCGTGCAAGAAGATGCCCTACATGAAAAAAGATAGACGATAGTGAGAAAGTATGGCATTAAGTGAGAATCTAAAAATAGTTATTGTACCTTGCTCTATGCATGATTGCCATGCAGCCCTTGAGTGATGATGATTAAGCATTCAACCTTTGAGGCGAATCTGTGATGATTGTCACTAGAAACATGCTTGTATTAATTTGATTGATTTCTAGGTAGTGAATTACTAGCACTGCCCCATAAATGAAAGGGTTAGGTGGCATTGGCCCGTTGTACGATCGAAGGCAGTAGCCATTCACCAGCTTCTAGAAGCGCTCTCCTGTGTGAACATCTCGAGTAGGAATATTCCATCATAGAACGTTTCCACAATCTAAAAGGGGCAACTCCACTATAGCTTTAGTTTCACCAGCAGATGTAGACCCATCTATGATTAGAATAGTAGGACCGGATCTTTTTCTTCGAATAGCCAAAATCGAGAACGGTGGTCCACCCACTTCTTTCTCCACTTCTAGATCGCTGTGGTCTCATGAAGAAGCTATTGAATCTATCTTCATCCAATAATGTAGGAGCTGATCCAGATGATGCTGTAGGGACTCCTTAGAACTTAGCTTTTTGACTATGGTGATTCGGAGGCTTGGCACCATGAACTCCATTGGCACCACTACTTCAGTGCCACAAACCAGCTTGAAAGGAGTCATCCCTGTGGAGACCTTATAGGCAGCAAAATGCCCATAGTGCTGAATAAAATTTATCATCCCAATCTGAGCAATTCTCATTTACCAGCTTCTTAAGAATCCAGTGCAGTATCTTGTTGGTGGACTCTACGTGACCATTGGCTTGTGGGTAAATACATAGACCGTGGATTTGGTGCCAAGTGACTAGTTTGTCGGATGACGTCATTTACAAAGTGTTTATCCTAGTCACTTATAAACTCTATCAGTAGCCAAACCTGTTGATGATCATTTCATAGAGGAACTTCGGCTTTGGCCATATTATCCTTAAGGGCTTTGGCTTCCACCCATTTGGTACTATAGTGTATGGGGCCACCAGAATGTATTTGTTACCTATAAATCGGGATGGCGGCTTGAATGGACCCATGAAGTCAAGGCCCCATTTCTGGAATGGCATCCAATCTCTATCAGTCGGTTGGCCGAGTTGCTGGCACACGTCACATTGTTTGGCCCATTTGTAGGCATCTCCAAGCATAGATGGTCACTAGAGACCCGCTGGGAGGATCTTCCTTCCTATTACCTCCTATGCAAAATGGTGCCTGTCGCCCACCCACTGATCCCTTTGATGGCCTTTCTTAGAGGATGACTTCCTGCTCATGAGGTGGAATGCACCTTCGGGGAGGACCTAATCAATGCCTCTCTTGTATAGCTATCCAACTATTACTTGGAAATACCAACTTCGGATAGCTATTTACTTTCTCTGATCTCGCAAGAAAGGTTATCCTCCATCAAACATGTGGCCACAAATGTGAACATTTCATCGTATACCAAGTTTGAGGTATTGGCATGAATGCTTCTACTGCTAATAGCTTTGCATCGGGTAAATCATCCAATCGGGGCTTCACCAGACTCCAGTAGGGACAGGTAGTCTGCTACTATATGGCTGGTCCCCGATGTGTGCACATGATGAACTCGAAATCTTGAAGGATCATCATCCACTGAGCCATATTTCCCACCAAGCTCTACTTATCAACAAGATAAAGCAAGGCCAAATGATCCACATGGAATGTGAACGTATTTCCCAACAGATAGTGGGCAGAACTTGCCAACAACTAAGTAGACCATGTCAAGTGCCTCCCTCCTATGGGTGGTCGAGTAATTCCAATCCACATTATCCGTCGCTAGCAAAGTAGATAGGTTGGAACCACTTCTTTTTGGCTTCTTGAGATAGGACACTCCCGATTCCCACATCTGATGCATCCCACGAAGACATGGAATGACAATTTCCAATTGGGTGCTTGGACTATAGGACCTTCGATCAGCATCAACTTGAGGTGCATGAATGCAATGTCACATTTCTCCGTCCACTCGAGATTGGCCTGCTTCAACTGCTTTAGTGGCATTTTTATATGTGACATTTGTTGGTTCATTTGGTTTAGAAGGACTGCTATGTGTGCTAGGTTCCGGATTTGCAAGATCCAGGTGTTCTCTATGCTTTTGTGCTAAGGTTGATCTAATGCATAGTTCTTGAAAGGTATTTCTCTACATCATGCCTATATTTTCATCTTAGAGAAAAAGTCATGCTTTTTAGGGTTCTGCTGGCATGATTGGTTTCATGGATTCTAAAAGAGGGGGAATATACGAGATTCAAGTATATAGGGATGTGCAAAAATTTATAGTACTCTTGCTTTACTCAGGTCGATTGTGTTTTTGGTGTTTAGAATCCATGATATTCATGCTTTGTGGCCATCTTTTGGGCCTATCCATGCTAGTGGATCCCTCACCTTAACCCCTTCTTCTGTGCAAAATCCCCATTATTGCCTTGGCTCCATTTTGTGTGTGGGATTTCCCCAAAACACTGATCAAAACTGGTAAAAAGGTAAGAATGATGTTTGATTTCCCCACTAACACTCTCGACCCAGAGGAACCCTTGGAGGGTCAGCCAGAGATTGACCCTACTACTGAACAACATAGAATACAATACATACCCTATCTTGGATTTCCCATTGGGTGAGTATGAGTAGCTTATTCTCATAGGGAATCCATTGCTTAAGCCTCATCTCATGCAACAAGCTCTATTAAAAATAACCCCTTTTGATCCCACAACCTCTAACATGAAACACAACAACTCTTGCTCCATTCATTTAATCATCCAATCCATAGAATCTATAGTAGGTTCTTGTGTAAACATGTCCTATTTGTTTATGTGTTCTTGTTTGTTTTCTAAAAAATAACCTTACCCTTGGGGGGGGGGGGAATTGTGCAATTCTCTTATGTTACCCCAATTTCATTTGCATTCTGTGTGACATTAGTTTGGGAAGGTTCTTTTGGCTTTTGTTCAGGTTCTCGTGGCTTCCCAATCACATATTTAGTGGGCATGGGTTTTTGCATCACCATTCCCCTTAATCTCCAACTTTTGGCAAGGATTAGTGAAGTTTGATTTTCAACATGTTTTCTTCTTTTTGGGCACCCACATCTTTTTTGTTACTTGGCTTTGAGTGGTCAATGGTGAGATGCATTTCTCAAATTGAAAGATGCAACTACACATGGCCCAGTGTGAATTTAGTTTGGAAACTGCATCGGAGCTGTCCTAAATCAAGAGGGATATGCTGTGGCTTATGAGAGCCATATGAAGAAAAGATCCTCTTGGCATTCATGTGAAAGAGCTCTTGGCTATAATTCATGCACTTAATATATGGAAACATTACCTTATGTTGGGACTAGTTTTACTATCATGTCCATGCACATGTACATGTGCTAATCCCAGGGCTGATCCTTGAAGGGTACGGATAAAGAAAAAGATTAGGACTAGATTTTGGAGCATGTATATTGCTTGTGTGGGCAGGGAAGCCTTGTGGAGAATTCAGGAGGCTATCGACTAGCGCATGAAGAGATTTATCTCCTATCGCAAATGGACATGGACTTGTCCAGGACCTGGCTAGCATCGGTCAATCCATTGGGATTCCCAAGGCCTATATAAGGCATAGTTCGCTCATTTGTTATATCATTTAGTCCTCCAAGTGACTGAGTCATAGACTAAGGTTTAGGTTAGGTATTTCCATCTTTTTAGGGGAAGCCAAGGACTAGCCAAGAATATACCCTTTTTGTACCATATGAATATACTAAAACTTAGCTCTCTCTCTCTCTCTCTCTCTACTCTCCATCTCCCTTGCTTGCGGTTTGCATAATCAAGTTGTTCCAAGACAGGTGTTTAGGGCTAAAAGAAGACTCCCAAAGATTCTGCATGTGACATTCACTGGTGAAGACAGATCACCAGAGTTTTGAGGTATTTTCTTACCCAATCTAAATTGTCAGAGAAGTATACGAGGATGGCCAATTTCCTCTCTATGTTTCATTTTTAGATCTTGCACACCCCATGAAAGATGAATGTACTGGCAGATGCATTGCCATGAAAGCTGTATGTAGTAGCTATCTCAGTTGCCTCTTATGGTGGGACTTGTCTTCCATGTGTGATTGTACCATATGAATGATAATTTTACCACTATTTGGGCTGATTTGATGGCTGGTCATACACATGCCTCATATGTGATCAAAGAGGGTTATCTTATGAAAGATAATTACTTATGTGTGGTATTTAGCATGAGGAAAAAGGATTTGGATGAGTGCCATGCGCCTCCATATGCTGGTCATAGAGGCATAATGCCTACTACACACATGATTGAGCAATATTTCTTTTTCCCACGCTCAAGAATACCATCAAAGCTAAGCATATGGTTAAGATATATCTTGCATAAGTGTTCAAGCATTATGAAATGCTGAAGTCCATTGTAGGGGATAGAGATTGGCGGGCCTTGTTTGATAATATGGGCACTAACTTGGACTTCTCATCAGCTTGGCACCCTCAAATGGATGGGCAAAGTGAGGCTACAAATTCAGCCATGTTGAATCTCTTAAAATATTATGTAGCAGATTAAAAGTCTTCTGGGGAGAAGTATTGTGACACTTGTGGAATTTGCATACAACAACACAGTGCATCTATAGGAAAGACCTCATTTAAGATTGTTTATGGTAAAGAGGTTTTGCCACCCATCCTTTGCACAAAGGTTGAGATATTTGCAGGTGATATGTAATAGAGATGGATATTGCCTTTGCTCAGGTGCGGACAGTCAATGCAAGGTCACAAGACAAACATAAAAAGGCTACCGATAAGCATAGAAGGCAATTTGATGTCAAAGATAATGATTGGGTATTGCTAAAATTTGAGAAAGTAAGACTTGGAAAGAGGCTTGGCAAAGAGGGTGCATATCCTAAACTTGCAACTAGATACTATGGGCCTTTTCAAGTGATCAAGAAGATCAATGAAGTGGCTTTTAGGTTGCCACAGTGCCTAGTTTATTGATACATACACAATGCTTTTCATGTGAGTCTCCTTTCGCAACTATGTAGGGCCAAAGCCTAGTGACCTAGTCATTGAGGATCCATCAAAAGTGGATGGGCTTGAGGAGGTTTTGTAGCCAGAAAAGATTGTGTATCACAAGGAATGGAAGCTTGCTTTCTGGAGGCAAAATTGTCAAGCGTTTCCTTGTGAAGTTCAAGAACTATCTCCCCATTGATGCTAAATAGGTAGATGAAGAGTTCTTTAGAGACTGCCCACACTTCCTAGTATACCTTAAGTGGCATCCGACTCACAGGACTGCCATTCCCCCTGGTTCTTGTGGAACACCACCAAACAACCTCCTAGGAACTTCTTCCATGTCTTGTGTTACTCTCCATGGACTATACACCTTCATCTAGGACTGAATCAATGTTTAGCCTTGTTGAGCCTGATGATCTAATACCAATGTCACATGGCGGAAGATGTGGGAGTCTTCTTTCAGCGCTAACCACCTTTCCGAGAAGAACCTAATGCAAAACAAAGCAAGAGATGGAGAGAAGAGGGAGAGATAGCTAAGATTCAATATATTCATAATGTACAAAAAAGTGTTAACTTTGGCAAGAACACCATATTAGTGAATTTGGGAATTTCCCAATTCCTATTTTTGAATACTTAAAAAAGGGGACATGGATAACATGTTTGTAAGTTTCTCAAAACCCTATCATATGACCTATCGTTGGAAAGCGCTTGAAAAATGGAATCTAAAGAGCTATAAAGCACTCATTTTGGATTAGTGGTGTTCAAGTTATGGTTAATCCAAACTTTTGACCATGTGGCCCAAACTTGTGGAAAATTCCCATATTCCCCAATATGGTGTTCAAGCCTGCCCTTGAAAAAGGAGATTTTGACTCAAAAGAGTCCTACTCTATGACCCAACCCCTATAGGACTAAATGCCTAATGAATGTATGGCTGAATCTTTTATAGGTACTTGGGACAACCATTTAAACAATCATAGAATATTGTGCTTGTAGCCGACGTCATCTATAACACTCTGATCAACCTACCGACTTGATATTGCATCCATAAGATGCCCTTTTGTCGTCCTCTAGTATCCTCTTCAAGCCCTAATGATTATTTATTCTACTTCTCTTCAGGGATTAGCTCACAGATTAGCATGTACATGTTGTGCACACATGACATGCAAATTGTTTCTAACATGTGTGAGTGGAACAATAGAGAGCAGATGTCAGGGAAGATGGGCACTTGAGAGGGTAGTGTGAGTTGAAGATCATCCCTTATGTCTGATAGACCTTATGGTCTTTTGAAGAAGTTTAATATAACTCTCTCTCTCTCTCTCAAAGGTCATACACAACACTATGAAGGTGAAACAAGGCTGCCCCCTGTCTCCTACTCTATTCGGGTTGTTATATATCGATGAGATATATGATTAGATAGACATACAAGGAGGACCAAGAGCATGATTGGCAAGAGTCTTGATACCTATCCTATTCTAGGTAGACAACATTTTCCTTATATCTGACTCATGAGAGGGGCTACAGAGGCATTTAGATGCATTACTGGCCTCTTGTGTGAGGACGAAGACCTCACACAAGAGGCATTTAGATGCATTACTGGCCTCTTGTGTGAGGACGAAGGCCTCAATGTGAACCTTGGGAAGACCAAGGTTATGATATTTAATACCTCCACACAGTGGATAGGCAAATCCGCACCACACTTTATATATAGTGGGCAGCCCGTGGAGCATGTGACCTCTTATGTAAGCGATGACTTTTAATGGACCACAATTCTCTATGTGGTCAACCCATGGAGCATGTGACCTCTTATGTAAGCGATGACTTTTAATGGACCACAATTCTCTATGTGGTCAACCCATGGAGCATGTGACCTCTTATATGTATATCTTATATGTATATCTTGCAAGCGATGACTTTTAATGGACCACAATTCTCTATGTGTGGAAGGTGGTTGAAACCAGATTGATGCATGGCTATACAGCCCTGGGCTCACTCAAGAAGTCATGCTCACTAATATAGTTTCATGAGCTGTCACCCACCTGTGTTTGTGAGAAACCCTAACCATGTACATGGAATCTTGTATCAAGAATCTTGAAGATAAATATAACTTGGACATGTCTGACCTAGCACAACAGGCTTTATGATTAGACATGAGTTCTTATTCTGGAGGAACCCATGAATGGACATGCTACCATCCCTATAAGTGGGGAAGTATGATTGGATAAGCTTCCATCCCTGAGTGGGGAAGTATGATTGGCCCGTGGAAATTCTTCTATCCCTAAGTGGGGAAGTTTGATTAATAATTAGACATGATTTATAAAGCATGATGGACTATGCACTCTTACCTTTATGGGGGAGAGTATAGATGGATACAAAGTGTATTGAATGGATAGTATTCACTTGTGCACATTCACATTAAGTTACTTGATGAATTGAATTGAATGTTGTTTTGGGAATGCGTGAACACCTAGGCATTCATCCTTAAGCATCAAGTGTCTGCATGTTATTGGTTGTTAATCTAGCTACTTGTATTTTGCAAGAGGTTAAGTATTATTATCACCTAACAACTTTCAATTTTAACAAATTTTAAAGATATACTAACTTTTAGAATCGAAAACTGGTTTAAGGGCTCTTCCTTCATCTTTTGGGAAAATAGACGGATGACGTGGTGACAAATCTACTCGCCCATGCCAACTCAATAACTTTCCCTTCAGCTGAACATTCAAACTCATTTTTGAAGTTTAATTATCAGCATCTCTTTCTATTTCTCAAAGAGGGAAAGTTACTTGTGAGGAACCGTGACTTTCTATTTTAAAAAAGAAGATCAGACCATCTCTTTCTATTTCTCAAAGAGGGAAAGTTACTTGTGAGGAACCGTGACTTTCTATTTTAAAAAAGAAGATCAGACCATCTCTTTCTATTTTGAGGAGATAACTATTAAGAAAGTTTCTCATGCACACTCATTAATTCCATCTCTTTCTATTTTAAAAAGGGAGATGTGCTTTTAGAAACCATCTCTTTCTATTTTGAAGAGGGAGATGCACTTTTAGACTCTCTTTCTATTTTTGAAAAGGGGGAAAGAACTTCACTATAAAAAGAGGCTAAGAAGACAAGGAGGCTAAAGCTACTCTCAAGTGTGGAGATTCTTTTGCAAAAGAGAAGAACATCACTTCGTGGGTAGAGGTGCTACCCAAGTGTATGTGAGAAAGTGTTTCAAAGCCCTTGAAAAAAAGCAAGCTGAATTCTTCTTCAAAGGACTACACTCTTGTAACACAAGAGAAGATAGCCGGTTGTGTGACTCATTGAAAGGCCATTGGGGTGGCACACAGATGGATGAGTTTCTCCAACTCTTGTGCGTGTATGGTAAGCCATCACGTACAAATTACCAGATTCCAAATCATTTTTTTGCAATCTTGTTTGATGGCGATACCATGCTAAGCACATGATTCGGGCTTGGTACATACTTTTTAAGAAGGTTGACATGAAATACATTATGTACTTTGAGAGATGAGGAGGTAGAAGAAGCTCGTAGGCTAAGTCACCTACTTTCTTTGTAATCAGATATGGCCCACAATATTTGGGGGATAACTTCTTGTACTTCCCGAGAGATAGAGAACTTATTTTGGGACATAATCGAATGAAGACCATAACTGCTTCTTCGAATTTTCTATCTGTCCTCTTCTTATCTGCATACTATTTCTGTCTATCCTCGACAGCGAATTGACTGCATTTGCTGCTCCATGTCGTCAAGCATCTGTCTGGACATCTTGACCCTAATAAATGGGTCGGACCAAGTTAATGGAGTTAAGCAATCTTGTCGTCAAGCATCTGTCTGGACATCTCGACCCTAATGAATGGGTCGGACCAAGTTAATGGAGTTAAGCAATCTTGTCCATATAGAGCTTTGAAAGGGCTCATCCCAATACTTCGGTGATAAGAAGCATTGTAGGTGAAATCGACTAGGTGCAGATAACTTAGCCACTTCTTGGGTTCCCTGCCACAGCATAACCGAAGTATATCTTCAATTGCTTGGTTTACCCTATCTGTTTGACTATCGGTCTCGGGGTGGTAAAAGCTGTGCTGAGATCCAAGAAAGTTCCTACTGCTTTGAAAAATGCAGTCCAGAATCTTGACGTGAATTTGGGATCTCGATCACTTACTATTCTTCTGGGTAGGCCATGCAATCTGAATATTCCTTGAGGAACACTCTACATCCACTGCAGTAGTGTAGGTTTCTTTTACTAGAATCAGATGGGCAACTTTGATTAGTCTATCAACTACCACAAAGATGGAGTTGTAACCTGATTGCACTGAAGGTAATCCAGTAATAAAATCCATACTGATACATTCCCACTTCATCTGGGGGAGGGGATGTCTAATGGATGTAACTTCGCAGGCATTTTTACTCTCTCGGCTTTGACTTTTTGATAGGTCAGACGTTGACTTTTTGACAGGTCAGACGTTGACTTTTTGACAGGTCAGACATTGACGTATATGATTAAGCACATCCTTTTTTAGACCAGGCCAAAAGAAGCTTTTCTTTACATACATGTAGGTTTTGATGAAACCTGGATGTCCTGCAATAACTCTGTCATGGGCTTCATTCAGAATTTGACCCTTAGCTCCCTCATCATTGGGAAAGCATAGCCTGCGATAATACATAATTCCATCATCCAGGTTGTACCCTTGACACTCCTGTGGAGTTTTGCTTTCCTGCATAAGTAGGGTAGCAATAGGGCCAAAGAATATATCCTATATGATCTTCTCACTTGCTTCAATAATCAAAGGATTTGACACTACAGTAATTGTAAGCAAGGAGGCTTTTCTGTTGAGGACATATGCTACCACATTTTCTTTGCCTGGGCGGTACTTGATTTCAAAATCAAATTCCTGCAGGGTCTACATCCACCTTCTTTAGCGCATGTTGAGATCCTTCTGAGTGAAGATCCACTTTAAGCTCAGATGATCTGTCTCATCAAAGTGAATCTTTGACCCAGTAGATAATGTCTCCCACAACTTTAGGGCATATAGTATTGAAAGTAGTTCTAGGTTATGGACAGCATAATTCCTCTCATGTGTTCTGAGTTTTCGGGATTCATAGGCCACTGCATGACCTTCCTGCATGAGTGCACCTCCTAGGGCAAAACCACTGGCATCAGTTACTACCTCAAAGGGTAGAGAGAAATCTGGCAACTTCAGAATAAGATTGGTTACCAAGGCAGTCTTCAGCTTATCAAAAACACTCTGGCACCTGGCAAACCATTGAAACGGGGTATTTTTCTTAAGAAGATTAGTCAGGGGGGAAGCTATGAGAGCATACTTTGGTATAAAAATTCTATACCAACCAGTCAATCCCAAGAATCCCCTGACTTCTTTCACTGTTTTTGGTTCAGGCCAATATATGACTACTTGGACTTTTGCGAAATTTGGAGAAATTCCATCTTTGGATACCAGAAAGCCCAAGTATTCAACATGGTTGGCAGTAGAGAAAGTGCATTTGCTCTTTTTTGCAAAGAGTTGGTGCTTCCTTATAATCTCAAGAACTTTTCTGACATGAGCTTCATGGTCAGCTGCATTCTTTGAGTAAATTAGAATATCATCAAAGAAAACAAGAAAAAAATCATCCAAGTATTCTCTAAGAATGTCCTGCATTAGGCGATTGAATGTAGCTAGGGCATTTGTTCATCCAAAGAGCATGACAATGAATTCATAATGCCCATACCGAGTTTTAATGGCTATCTTAAAGATATCTTGCTCATTAATCCTGATTTGATAATACCCTGATTTGAGATCTATCTTTGTGAAGATCTGGGCTCCACTTAGCTTATCCAGAAGCTCATCAATTCTGGGAGATAGGATACTTATTCTTAACTGTTAGCGTTCCATGTTTCTTTTTCTAAAAGAGAACTGGCGCACCCCAAGGTGAAACACTGGGTCTTATAAACCCTTGTTCTTGTTGAAAGAACGGTAGAGGGGGAGGAGACACACACACATGAGCAAACCCTAATGTAAATTGCAAACCCTAACCATAGAGGGAAGCCATCTTCACTCTCACACAAAGCATAATGCCATAATCCATAATACACACAACATTATGAGTTGTGTCCACACACATCTAACCCTAGCTAGTGTCCACACACTATGACCAGCTGGACACGCGGTCATTTATGTCTCACACATGTTCCTACCTAATCTGCCAGCACATAGCATAGCTGGCTCCTCACACTAACATCGAGCTTGAATCTCAACAGCCCCTCTCAAGCTCATGATGTACTGCCGATGAAGATGTAGATGAGCTTGGGATATCAAGACTCTCAACACTCCCCCTCAAGCTCATCCCACGTACTCCCAACATAGTACAGAAGTACTCAAACTTCTCCCTGCTAAGTGGCTTTATAAAGATGTCTACCACCTACTCATTAGTCTTCACATACTGAAGATCAACTGTACCATCCAGCACCTTTTCTCTGACAAAGTGATAATGGAGCTCTATGTGTTTGGTCCTCGCATGAAATACTGGATTCTTGGCCAACTGTATACTGCTCATGTTGTCACAATGAATGACAACTTTGCCATCTATAGGCTCACCCAAACCTGCCAAGAGATCCTTTAACCATACAGCTTCACAACAAGTAGCAATGGCTGCACCCCTGTATTCTACCTCTGTACTGGATAAAGCAACTGTAGGTTGCTTCTTGCTACTCCAACTCACCACGGCACTTCCAAGTGTAAAAGCATAACCACTAGTAGACCTCCTGTCATATGAGCTACCTGCCCAATCAGCATCTGTGCAGCCATGTATGTCCAAGCTTTTACCACTCTCATAAAGTAGACCATAATGTGCAGTGGTCTTCACATATCTCATAATGCGTCTCACTGCATCCAAATGTGGTTTTTTGGGGCTCTGCATAAACTGGTTGACTAGCCCCACAGCATAACTCAAATCCAAGCGTGTGATAGTCATGTAAATGAGACTACCAACCATCTTTCTGTACATCGATGGATCATCCAATTCCTCACCATAATCAGCCGGCAACTTCACATTTTGCTCCAAAGGTGTACTCATAGGCTTACACCCTGTCATGCCATACTTTGCCAACATATCCAATGCATATTGGCGCTGTACTAACCATGTACCTGCATGATCTTTGACCACAGATAGTCATGTAAATGAGACTACCAACCATCTTTCTGTACATCGATGGATCATCTAATTCCTCACCATAATCAGCCGGCAACTTCACATTTTGCTCCAAAGGTGTACTCATAGGCTTACACCCTGTCATGCCATACTTTGCCAACATATCCAATGCATATTGGCGCTGTACTAACCATGTACCTGCATGATCTTTGACCACTTCAATTCCAAGGAAGTATCTCAACTCACCAAGATCTTTCATGTCAAATTGCCCACTCAAAGCTTTCTTGACATGCATCACATCTGCACCATGATCACCTGTGTAGAAGTCTGAAAACCAACTGAGATAAGATATCTGCTCATCTTATCACTCCAAGCACGAGGTGCTTGCTTTAGACCATACAATGCCTTTTTCAATCTGCATACGTGAGTGGGATATTTTGGGTGTACATACCCTTCTGGCTGTGCCATATACACTTCCTCTTCCAGATCTCCATTTAGAAATGCATTCTTGACATCCATCTGATGCATTTCCCAGCCATTAGTTGCTGCAGCCATAGCAATGATTGCTCTCACTGTGCCCATCTTAGCCACTGGACTAAAGGTTTCATCATAGTCCAAACCTTGGGTTTGTGCATAACCCTTTGCTACCAATCTTGCTTTATGTCTCTCACTAGAACCATCAGATTTGCACTTCACTTTGTAAACCCATTTACATCCAATAACATTCTTGTCCTTTGGTAATGCAACCAAATCCTATGTATCATTATGGACCAATGCGTCCATCTCAACATCCATTGCTTTCTCCCATACATGCTCTCCAATAGCCTTTGTATAGCATGTAGGTTCCACATGCTTCACCATAGATGTCATATATGCATAGTGCATAGCAAAATCTCAATATGTCAATCTGTCAATAGGATATCTGACTCTCTGGGATCTCCGCAATGCATGCGGGTCACTCTGTACACCTGTAACTCTAGCATGTGGTGGCACATATCTGTCTTGCCTAGCACCAAGTGTGCATAAAACAAGTATGCCAAGCTCCTCATCCAAACTCTCCGAACTAGATGACTCATAACCTGTGATTCCAATTCCTTCGACTTTCTTTTTGCCTTTATCCACAGCACTACTCCCAGTGCTCACACTCTCATGCCTCAAACGTCCTGACCATGGACGTACACTGCTACTCTCAGCCTCTGCTACTGCTGGCCCAGATATAGTAGTAGAACTAGAACTTGCTTGTGGCAAGTTCACAGGCACATCAGCCTCAAGTGACTCAATGACTTCCTCATCTTTTGCTTTGTACCAACTAGCAAGCTCATAAAACACCACATCTCGTGAGATGACCACTTGTCTAGTTTGTGGATTATAACATTTGTATGCCTTTCGATCCTGTGCATATCCAACAAATACACACTTCTCTGCCTTAGGATCCAACTTCCTCCTTCTTTCATCAGGCACATGTACATAAGCTATGCATCCAAAAACTTTGAGGTGTCCAATGTCTGGCCTGTAACCTGTAAGTCACATCTCTGGCGTGCTTCCATGAATGGCTGCTGTAGGTGTTTTGTTCAGTATATACACTGCAGTAGCACATGCTTCTGCCCAATAGTAATCTGGCATGCTCTTTTCATTGAGCATCGCCCTAGCCACTTCACATATGACTCTATTCTTTCTCTCCATTCTTCTGAGGTGTATACCTGCAAGTCAATTGTCTTCTTATTCCATGCTTCCTCAAGAAATGCTCAAAAGCTTTTGAGGTGTATTCACCACCTCCATCTGTCCTCAAACATTTAATCCAATAGCCATATTGCTTTTCTGCAAAAGCTTTGAAATCCATGAACTTTTCCAACACTTCACTCTTCTTTCTGAGAAAGTATATCCATGTCATTCTGTTGAAATCATCTATGAATGTCACATAGTATAAACTGCCTTTGATAGATGGGTTTTGTGCAGGACCCCATACATCACTGTGTACTATCTCAAGTGGCCTGTAACTCATATTTCCTTCTCTAGGAAACCTCAACCTAGCCTACTTTCCAAACTGACAGGCTTCACAAACATGCATGTGCCCATCATACTTGAATCTAGGCAATGCACTGACAATGCCTCTGGTCTGCATGTTCTTTAACCTTTGAATATTGACATGTCCAATCCTCTTATGCCACATATCAATGTCCTGTACCACATTCCTGCTTTTAGAGAACATGGCTGATTTTAACTCAGGAATTCTAGCATCCAGCTTAAATAACCTGCCTTCTTTCTTGCCTTTGGCAATGACTCTATATCCATGTTTGAAGTCCTCAACGAAGCAACCATGCTCGTTGAAACGAACCTGTAATCCCTGTTCCACCATTTGACCAACTGCTGAGGGGCCAAGCTCTTTGTGATAGAAGGCACATACAATACATCTAACATGGATTTTGTTTGACCATTGTGCATAACCAATGGTACACTTCCAACATGTGTAATGGCATGCTGAGTATCATCTCCTGTTTCCACATAGCTTTTCACATCCATAGGCTTCACATGCTCAAACCATTCACCATGACATGTCATATGGTTTGATGCTCCAGAATCCATATACCATGTATTATCATTCTCAGTATTTGTCATCATTGATCCCACAACATGCTTCATGGCAAACGAATGATTTGCAGTGTCATCATTACTGCTTGATGCATAGTTTCCACCATGTTGTGCATAATTTCCATCATAATGACCACCACGCTATGCTCTACCCCCTCTCAAATCATTCTGTTTGCGAAAACAATCTCTCGCCATATGTCCAAATTTGCCACAGTAATGGCATTCCACATCTTGCATAGAATTTTGTTGGCCTTGCCAATGTCCTCTACCACGAGGATTACCTCTGCCTCTCTGAGGTGCATATCCACGAACACCTCTAGCACCATATGAAGGCTGAAAATTCTGTTGTGATGACCTATCCTGCCATCCATGACCATTACCACCACGTCCACGTGATGTGAATCTCCCCCTGCCTCTAAAACCTCTCTGCGAATAGAAAGCCTGATTTCTGCCATTATCATCATGGCTAGTAGATGCATCCAGAAATGAATCACTGAGTTTGATTGCCTCAACAAGTAAGAGTGAAACCAACTCATCAAAGTCTGGTAAACCTATACTCCTCACTGAGATAGATGTATCAAAAGATTTATATTCCTTGCCAAGACCACGCAAGGTAATATCCACCAAATCATCATCAGGCATGGGGGCATTTATTGTGGCCAATGCATCTGCAAACTTCTTGATTTCTTGCACATAATCATGTATACTCCTTTTATTCCTTTTCACATTGTGTATCTGCTGCTGTCGTAAACTGAGACTTGCGACGCAACGAGCACTCGTATCTGTATCAAACATCTTGACCAAAGTATCCCATGCATCTTTGGGATTCTCAGCATCTTGTATGTGTAAGAAATACATATAGACAAATAATGCAGCACTTTGAATGCTCTCTCTGACCATTGCTTATGAGCAATAAGCTGCTGCTGCTGTGTAGGTTGTCGGGGTAGCTCAGGCTCTGGCTCAGCACCTATAATGAGATTCCAAAATCCTTTTCCTTTCAAGAAACTTTTTATCCTGTACTTCCATGCCTGGAAGTTCTTCCTATCCAGCTTTTCACCAACAATCTGTATTGGATTATCCGACATGTTTACTCAATGCAAAAACACCTTGCGTACACTTCCAAATCTATAACCAAGCCTTCCTTAGCTCAACCACACTCCAATGAGTGTTCCAGGTACTCCAAAGTAACCACCAATCTTCAAATTTGATGTAGAAAATCAACCTGTATGCATCCAAGATGACTTGACTCACGCAGTCCGAGCTACCCTGTTTTGATGCGCCTTCCAAGGCTCCAAATCACAATGTGGTGGTGCAATCAAGTATGGGCAACTTGCATTGACACCTAAACAACCTCAATGTAGAGTATCAACACCATCTGACATGTGTACATATCAATTTTTGAAAACCCCTCTCTGTTTTGGGAAAAACCAGAAAAACCAGTAGTAAAATGGCTCTAATTTCTTCAACATTTGTCCAAATTGAGCAACCAGGCATTCATTAGCTTAGCAATAGTGTCCATCAACTCCATGTAAGAGGAATTTGTCCAATTGTATAAGACCAAGGATTAATTGCTCAATTAAAATTGCTCTCTTTCTCTGCACAACCAGTTGGATAGCCTGTTTAATCAGCTCATTCCCAGCTCAATTAGGCATAATTCATCAATCCAATCACATAGCCCTCTTCTCCAAAATTTATAGCAACCAATTGCTAAAGAAATTGTGAAATATACCAAGAAACCAAGTAGTAATTGATCTCCTCGCTTCAAAATCGTCAAAGTTCTGCCCTGTTTCCCTGTGCTAGCTGCGCCGCCTGCTGTAGAGGCCTTTGGGAGTGGTTGTAATGCTAAATGATGAGGTAATCAAGTCCCCAACACTCCTAGGTATGTGTGCAATCCATCAATGCTTGGATTTTTGCCAAAAATATGCTCCAAATGCATCAAATCTTCACCTCCTTTTCTTTGTTTTGTGAGAGCTCAAAAAACCAGTAATTTCACTCATTCAAATGCATGTAACTTGCTCCAAAATCACAGTAGGGCTTGCATAGGAGTTGCCAATACATATCTCATTGTCAGATACATGTTTGCTTTGCCAGATTTACATATATTTCCACCATACATCAATGCTTTCAAGCTTTAATGGAAAGCTTCCAAAAACCAGAATTTTTCTTTGCTTTGATTTGCTCTAGATTGCTTTGTTTTTGCCTGTATCACCAGCAATCCGCTCAAGGATGTTTAGAAGACCTTACCCGATAGGCCAAGCTCTCAGATCTGATAGTATTTGGTGTGCTCCAAGCTTCACAGCTCCAATGGCAAGCTTCACAGCTTCTCTTCACAGCTTCTCTTCACAGCTTCTTCTCCCTCTTCACTCACTCACTCATAAACCCTAATAGACAGCACAAGGCTCTGATACCATGTTGAAAGAACGGTAGAGGGGAAGGAGACACACACACAGGAGCAAACCCTAATGTAAATTGCAAACCCTAACCATAGAGGGAAGCCATCTCCACTCTCACACAAAGCATAATGCCATAATCCATAATACACACAACACTATGAGTTGTGTCCACACACATCTAACCCTAGCTAATGTCCACACACTATGACCAGTTGGACACGCGGTCATTTATGTCTCACACATGTTCCTACCTAATCTGCCAACACATAGCATAGCTGGCTCACACTGACATCGAGCTTGAATCTCAACAGTTCTAACAGCTGTCTAAGCTATTTCTTGAGTTCGATGGCTTCAGGAACTGGTATTTTGTACATGCGCAGGGCTATTGTGGCTGAGCTCCGAGGGTCAACTCTATCACATGATCTACTTCCTGAATTGGAGGCATCTCAGTTAGCCCTGCTGGGAATAAATCATCATAATCACTTAACCATTATGGTCCTTTAGCTTTTAACTTACTGGATTCATTTTGACAACATAAATGAGCTAATTCTTTCTAAGTCCTTTTAGTAACTTAGAGGATTTTACTATTGCAGACTTGGGGATCTTGAAATTCCGGTTCCTTGAACTTTATTTCTATGAAGGTCACGGAAGGAAATGGTTCCATTATGACAGACAGTGAATGTCAGCTTGATTTTTGTGGAGCCAATCCATTCCAAGTATCCTGTCAAAAACTCCCAAAGGTATAACTCTGAACTGACAGGAGGGTCAGTTAAATTCCCATCTAGATTGAACTGAATACGATCTGTCTCAAGGTGAGTGAAAAGAATCTTCCCACCACTGGCCAATTCCACTTGCATAGGTTTTCCTGATTTCTGATCTAAGACTAGCTTACGCAAGCATTCATGGGAAATAAATGAATGAGTACTGCTTGAATCATTCAAAAGCTTAAAAGGCTTACCTTGATACTCAGTTGGAGTATGGATGACAGAGATTTGACGGTTTGGCCCTTGGTTTTCAATTGCTGCATAAATCTATCCTCTTTCCTCTTCCACTACTTCTGCTATTGTGACTGTTCTCGCTGTTGCAGTCTAAGGTGGAACTCTTTCTCTTTGGTTGCCCCACTTCTGGGAAGGAGTTCTGAGGCTACTCTGGATAGAGGCAGATGGTTGATGAGCTGGAGTTCTCCTGGGATTGCCCTAATTTTGATGAGATGGACCCTGATTTTTTGACTGATAGGAAGGGGCTGGTCTCTGCACTCTCGGTCCTTGACTTCCTTATCCCCTTGACATGGCAAGAGTCGGGCAGTCTTTCAGCTGGTGAGACCAGAACCCTGACATCCAAAACACCAATTCTCACTTCTGAGCTCATCCTCAAAAGAGGTGGGGCTCCTGAGAAAGTGTTATGGGGAAGGGTCTTCCTTCACTTCTGAATCTTCCCGTGTCCTGATTCTGAATTGGGCCTTGCTGCCTCTTTGGGGGTGGAAAGTTTGTAGTACTTCCCGGGGTTTGGAATCTTTTAAAATTAGAGGGTGCAGGCTTTGGCGGGACCTTAACTACAAAGGCTTTGGCAAAGTCCTTTGCCATTCTTACTACTTCGGCCATTGAGATAGGTTTGGCATTCTTTACTAAGGTGTCCAATGGCTCGTTCATTCCTTGAATGAACCTGGCCATCAGCTGCTCTTCTTCCAATTGTGGAGAATATTTGAGGAGAAGGGTAAAATCTTGATGGTACTCTTCAATTGTCTGGCTTGATGGTACTCTTCAATTGTGGAGAATATTTGAGGAGAAGGGCAAAAGCTTGATGGTACTCTTCAATTGTCTAGCTATCCTGCTTTAGTTCAAAGAACTCATTCATTTTAGTTTCAAGGAAACCCGGAGGACAAAACCTCTTTCTGAGGTAAGCTTTAGGATCACTCTAGGTCTGGGTATTCCGATCGAGACGGTTAGTCTCGCAGTGATTCCTCCAAGCGACCCTAGCCATTTCCACAATCTTTAATCTGGCGAGAGCCATCTTGCTTCTCTCGTTACAGCAAAGTATTCTTACATTGCCTCAATCCACTTTTCCACTACTTCACGTAACTGCTCCCCTTCACCCTTGAAGGGACCAGGTTGGGATCTGTGCAGGGCTTTATGAACATCCGGATCTAACTTCCTCATTGGTCAGAGGATCCGGTTGCCTTGCACGGCCGCACGCCTCATGATTCTGACAAAACAAGATTTTCGTCAACTTAACTTCGACAACAAATTTATGATTATTTAATTTTTGAGATTTATCTTTAAATAGATAATTATTTCATCATACTTCTTGAACAAGATTAACCATACTCACAATCATGAAAGCAATTTGGATTACTTTTTTTGCAAAACCTCATTTATTATCAAAAGTTTTTAATATATACATAGAGCATCACGGCTCCCAAAATCACTGCCTCAATCACATATGCATAAAGAAGAGAAACTGCGAAGGAGACATACCATGGTACACACGATTCATTACAGAAAGAGGTGCTGTAATTCTACTTCTAGGGATAAAGTGGCTAAGAAGCCTAAAAACTCGGCGCATGAAATTCTGAAGTTCCTGGGTGAATGATTAAAGAGTTGTACATGCTGAACAAACCCTAGCCTTATCAGAATCATGGCTAAGGAAATATTTTGCCTGAGCCTCTGACGTTGATTGGTACTGATATTAATACATCGTCCTCCAAAGAATCACATATACCGATGTCGCTCTACAGAATCAAGAAAGTAAAGACTCTCAAAATGACGTGCGAGTCTCACTCTGCTTACTTGGGTCATAGCAGAGTTGATGAGGTGCTTGAATGCAAAGGCTATCATATCGTGACTCTAGGAGAGTTCAGGAATGCCAGATAGATTCGAGGTATCCATCTATAAATTTCCAATTCAATTTATGAGTTTTCAATCTTTGAAGTTCATTCAACATAATATTAACAAGCAAAAACATTATTTCCCAGGATTTACTTTAAAATTTTAAGCAATTTCTGTTGCTGTTACATAAATTTACAACAGCCCTCTGATACCAACTGTGAGATCCCACTGCCACCCTCCGCACACCGGATTCCCAGGCTGGTAGAGCGGAAGTAGCTCCCTCATGTGCAGGGTGGGGTTTTCCACTCGGGGCCTCGCCCTCGAATGTCTGGGCACGAGACTAAGCTGGTGGTCATTCCGAAAACTAAAACCGAGAAAATTTTCCATACCCAAAAAACGAGGACGATTCCACCATTTTTATTTTCTTAACAAATTTTTCTAATGAAGTCAAGATACTGAACTAACTTTCATCTAAATAAACTAGATAGAAGGGAAACTATTACAAACTTAACTTGAAGGGATCAATGCTTTTTTCCAAATTGAATCAAGCACAGCCGTTGATCTATTCATTAGAGAAGTCTTCAGGCTTTTATTTAACTACTCGAGTTCTAAATGTATTCCTATTAATCATTTTATTATTAAAACTCTACTGATTCCACCCCATCCGGCCCATAAGTTAGCCTGCCCAACCACTGGAATTGGTAGAGCCAGTACTCACCCACCCATAATTGAATGCCTTTCTTAACTTTTGCTTTAGAATACAGATATGCACACACTCCTCTTTAAACTTTAACTTATAAAACAATCCATTGACAAATAATTATTGGTTACAGATGTCATAGCTCACAATTTCCATCCAATCCTTGTTTCTCACAAAAAACAGTATCACTCTGGACTCTCCGTTGAGACCAACTGGTCAGCACAACGAGATCCAGTAAACATATTACAATAAACATTGGTCCATCATACAAAATCTTCCACAACATACGCATGGGTGTCCTAAGCACTGTGAGCCCATGCATCGCCTGGTCAGAACCCTCCAAGATCCTCCTTAGGTGTCCTGGTACTTCACTCAGGGAGGATCGCTTTGTCGGCCCTCTCCCATCGTATTGGAAGCACACCATTTTTCACCATACCAAGGCTGGTCAAGACCTCGGTAGGTTTTTGCCGCGTGAGCCGTCCTTTGAACACTCCCTGCCGCCGCCAGCTGTTACAACCAAACTTCCCTTAGAAAAACACATATACCAAATGCTCCCTCCAGCATTCTGGCGTAAGACAGTCCTTTAAGAAAACAGGGTTTCTATGCAAGTTTTCAGTTTTGATTTTCTTTTGAATATAATGAGTATATCTTAAATCCCTATCCCAATACTTCTAGATCATAGGTTTGAATTCCAACAGAATTTCTTGAATTCTGTAACCTTGATCCTCAGATCAGAATCAAAGGGTCTTAACTTGATTTCAGATTCGTTCGGTGGGTGCTTTGAGTGAATTTTCCTGAACTGGTCACATCGTCTTTTCTTGAACTGACAAAGGAGTTATGTCTTGGTCATAGTCTGATTCAGGGTTTGAGTCTAGAAAGGTTCTCTCTGAACTATCTTTCTTGAAGGGTAATATTTTAATCACTATACTAAATTTCATTCATTGAGTATTTGCTTAACTGAATTAAAAACTAATCACAAATTTCTATGAGGAATAAATTAATCATTTATCTAGAATTACGACTTTGATAGTTTTTCTAAATTTTCTCATTACCATCTTAGAGAATATGAAATAGTAGAATTTTCTCCTCACAGAGCATTTACTTAGTCATTTACCAATATTCATGGGATTTAAACATAGGATTAAAGGGAACTCTTATTTTTATATAAAAATTCTGTATGCATCTATTTATGCATAAAATCCAACTTCTATGGAAATAACACTTTTATATAAGAGAAAATCCTTTTATGCATCTATTTATGCATAAAAATAAATTTTGATGAAAGCAACACTTTTATAATAATAAAAATTCTTTTATGCATCTATTTATGCATAAAAATCAATTTCGATGAAAGTAACACTTTTATAATTAAAAAAAATTCTTTTATGCATCTATAAAAATCAATTTTGATGAAAGTAACACTTTTATAATTTAAAAAATTTCTTTTATGCATCTATTTATGCATAAAAATCAATTTTGATGAAAGTAACGATTTTATAATTAAAAAATCTTTTATGCATCTATTTATGCATAAAAATCAATTTTGATGAAAGTAACGATTTTATAATTAAAAAATCTTTTATGCATCTATTTATGCATGAAAATCAGTTTTGATGAAAGTAACACTTTTATAATAAAAAATTATTTTATGCATTTATTTTTGCATAAAAATCAATTTTGATGAAAGTAACACTTTTATAATAAAAAAATTCTTTTATGCGTCTATTTATGCATAAAAATGAATTTTGATGAAAGTAACACTTTTATAATAAAAAAAATTCTTTTTTGTGTGTCTATTTATGCATAAAAATCAATTTTGATGAAAGTAACCCTTTTAGAATAAAAAAATTCTTTTATGCATCTATTTTTGCATAAAAATAAATTTTGATGAAAGTAACTCTTTTAGAATTAAAAAAATCTTTTATGCATCTATTTATGCATAGAAATAAATTTTGACGAAAGTAACACTTTTATAATTAAAAAAATCTTTTATGCATAAACATCAATTTTGATGAAAGTAACACTTTTAGAATAAAAAAACTTCTCCAATATGCATCTTTCTATGCATAGAAATTAATTCTAATGAAAATAACACTTTTATAATAAAAATATTTCTAATATGCATTTTTCTATGCATAGAATGAAAATAACACTTTTAGAATACACAAACGGTGGGGATACTCTTTTTGAATAATAAAAGATAAAACTTATTTCACAAAATCTAAGAAAATTTTGCCATAACCTCCTTTGTATATGGCTGACCATTTTTTAGTTTTTTTCATTCTCAAGTTACTTAGAAATTATCTCAAATGGTTTAAAGCATTCTAAACTAATCAAATTCCACTTTTTAAAGAGAAACAATATGAAAAGTTTAAGTCTAACAATTTGAGTACATATCTAGGGATAAAGAAAGACTGAATTCAAGAATGAAGAGAGGGGGAAAGCCTTTCCAACAAGGCATAACATCATTTTTTATTTTAAAGAAAACAAAAATTAGAAAACCATTAAATGGAATAAAGAAAAAGTAGGATTTCTAGCTTACATGAATTTTTGTGAGCTTTCCTTTGGCTTGATGGTTTGAGGGATCTACTCTTGTTTGCAACAAGAGTGGCCACCACTTCTTTTGAACAGGAAATGGTCAAAAACTAATGAATTATCAATAAATTCACTATTTTGGGCTCTGGGAAGGAGTAGAGTAACAGTGCATAAAACACTATTAAGCTTCTACAAAGGATGAGGCTTCTATTTATAGGAAAAAGTGAGCTTCTAACCAAGCAAACTGTTTCTAGAATTTTCCAGATCAGTTTGGTCAATTTTTGACCATTTTTGGTTCAGTTTAGCTTACTTTTTGGAACTAGACTTAAATTAGGAGAGAGGAGAGATAAAATGTCTCATTATTTGAGAATTTAAAACTCCACCACACATGTGAAATAGGTGCCTCCTTCATGAGGGGGAATGCCCACTCTGAGGTGTCAAAAACCAGTTTTTAAACTATTTTCCTTGGTCCTTAGACCACTCTTCATCTTATGTGAGTATTTACTCATTTTTAGGGGAATTTTCTCTATTTCTTCAATTTACCTCCTCCATACATTTGGATTAATCTAATTGGCCCCTCAAAACCTTAATCTAAAATTTTCAAAAAATTTGGACCCTTAGGATAAGGCATTTTGAACAGATTATAATTTATTTCTAATGCACTTGTTGAAATTCTTTTTGAACTTCTGTTTTGGGGGAATTTATTTTAATAAGATGAGATATTTTTCCATCCAAAAATATTTAAAAACTGAATCACCTCTCTCTAGAAGATTTTCTCTCTCTAGGCCAAAACATGTAAAAACAAGATCTTTTATATTTGTGAAGAGGGATTTGATTATAGGACAAGATACTGGACTTCATGAGAGGTTGGAGAGGAATCTTTTAGCTTCCCTGGGTTAATTCTAAGAATTCATTCATCTTGGTTTCCAAAAACCTGGGAGGACAAAATCTCTTCCCTAGGTAAATCTTGAGATCATTCCATGTCTGGGTGTTCCAATACAAACGGTTTGTCTCGGAGTGGTTTCTCCATGCCACTCTGGCTGCTTCTACTATCTTCAGCCTTACAAGAGCCATTTTACTCTTCTCATTGTACCCGGTGACATTGAAGTATTCTTCCATTGCTTCGATCCACTTCTCCATAGCCTTGCCCAAGTTTTCCCCTTCACCCTTGAAAGGTCTAGGCTGTCATCTATGAAGAGTTTTACGAACATCCGGGTCGAGCTCTTCCTCATCGAGTTGTGGATTAACATTCTTACCAATGAGACGACCTTGATCCATGATCCTATCAATACAAAAATTCTTGTTAAGTCCCTTTTTCCCAAATTCACCAAGACGCTCAAGTGAAAAGATCCCTTTATTTATAATTCAAATTTGACTTTAGATCCAGCTAACTCTGGGGTTCTTTAGATTGGTCAGCCCCCCACTAAATCCTGGGATAAAGATCCCTTCTACAAGAACAAAATACAGAACTCATTACGAGAGAATAATTCATTCATATTCTTAACACAATAATGGTCCATCGGACCGAAAATTTCATCGAACATTCCTCATGAAAATTTCAATTATGCAAATTCTCAATTTGTCATTCCTTAATTAGATCCACTGGGTCAAAGGTCAAACAGCAACAATCTGTCAATACAATCCACTAATCTCATAGTGATTTTCTGAAGTCATAATCATCTTCGAGTTACTAACATTATCACT
The DNA here is from genome assembly GCF_041138505.1 of Cibotium barometz. Classification (NCBI taxonomy): domain Eukaryota; kingdom Viridiplantae; phylum Streptophyta; class Polypodiopsida; order Cyatheales; family Cibotiaceae; genus Cibotium; species Cibotium barometz. Next base: position 43,018,503 of record NC_141082.1, read on the forward strand.
AGGATTCGTTCCATTCATCCTCATTGTGGCTTTGTTCAACTTATCTTCTTTCAATCAGAATTCAAAAAATCATCATCATTCAATCAAAATCCAAATCAATTCATCAATTCTCAACCAAAATTCAAAAATCATGTCAACCAGCATTCGAATTCATCCTCTCGATAGCATTTTTGCTTATAACTTCAAGGTCTTAGATTTACTCTAAAAGATCCCAGCCCCCTCCGTGCAAGGAATTTGGGGATGCTAGCAGCGAAAGTAGCACTTCTTATTATGGAGGGTAGGGCCTCTCATCACTTGGGGCCTCACGCACGGATATCCGGACAAGAGACTAATCCCTCGGTTCTTCCAAAATTGAACCCAGAAAAACTTCCCTCCCCAGAAAGCTCGGGTGATTCCTCCACAAAAATCTATACTAATGTAGTCAAGAGCCTTAACTAACCGAACTGATTCGACCGAACCTGTAAGTCACATGGTCCGATCAAGGGAAGATACTTGCACTTGGATCATAGAGACCAACGCTTTTTCCCTCATCAAGAGGCACAACCGTTGATTCTTTTCCATAGAACAAGGACTATCCAGGATTTACTTCAACTATCGTAACTTAACAGAATTGAGTCTCATTTTAAGGATCCATCAGTCCAGCCTAACCCCATCCAATCCCATGGGTTAGCCAACTGCCCAACCACTGTAGTGATAGGATCCATTTAGGAATTTGGTTATGTTTTTCCCCGAGTACCAGGGAAAAGAGTCCAAGGCCCCCTAGCCGGAGCTTCAAGAAAACTTTAAGATAGTCACACCACTTACACACCCAATATGGAGTTACCTGTTTCACGAATTCAATTGTCTTTAAAACAATCTTTTAATGAAACCATAGTATCACTGATCATAATCCTCCAAAATATCTAGCTTGAATTCTAATTTCCAATCATTCTTTCATCAGTGTACCTATGGCATCATGGGCAACCGCCAGAACGCTCACCACTTGTTCACTCAGGGGCCTTTTCAATGGTTCCTAGCTCATAGTACCTGGTAATATGATCACACAAGAAAATCTAGATAGACTCTTTGTTGAAGATCAGTAAGATCAACCAAGAGATCCATATAAAAGAGCCATGGACTCATCCGTTGAGGACCAGCAAGGTCAATCAACCAGATCCATGCCCAAGTTCAGAAAACAACTCTAACTCCTTATTCCAATTTCTTCCTTGACGCACGTGTGGGTATCTTTGGTAACCCAGAGCCCGAGCACCGTATGGTTAGTGCCCTCTAGGCTCCTTCTTCGCAAGTCACCTAGAACTTCACTCATAGGAGGCCGCTTCCTTGGTCCCTCATCCACCGTACCAGAAGCTCACCATTTAAATCGACTTGTCAAGACCTCGGTCGACCTTGCTACGTGAGACGTCCTCCATTGACTCTTTTCAGCTGTTTGCAACTTTATCACTGAGGTCTCCACGACCTCATTCACAAGATGGTCAAAATGCTTCCCCGCCATTCTTGACATAAAACAGTCATTTAAAAGTAGGTTTCATAAATACAATTTCTAATGAACCGTCATCTTTCCACATTGTTCCACATCATTTCTCATTATTCCACATTCTTCTACATCAATTTACATTGCTTATTCTGCATCCAATCATATGTATTCGCATCATCCTTCATCCAATCATATGTATTCTTCTACATCAATTTACATTGCTTATTCTGCATCCAATCATATGTATTCGCATCATCCTTCATCCAATCACATCATATTACATCTCATCGCATCTATTCACATCTATCCTCATCACATCACATTACAACATATTACATCTCATCACATCTATTCACATCTATCCTCATCACATCACATTACAACATATTACATCTCATCACATCTATTCACATCTATCCTCATCACATCACATTACAACATATCCACATCACATCTCATCCATTCATATCACATCACATCCATCTACATTCATTCAGATCCACATCATATGCACATATCATCACGTCATGTTCACATCTCTTTACATCACTTCATATCCATCCACATCTACCAAAGTCCACATCACATCATCACATCTCATCTATTCACATCATATCTCATCCATTCATATCTAACCAGATCCACATCACATCACATCCCTTCACATCTCATTACATTACATTCACATCTCACCACATCCACTCACATCTCATCACATCCATTCACATCCATCACACGCATTCACATCCCACATTCATTCACATCTCGTCACATCCATCCTCATCTTATCACATCTCGTTCACATACATCCACATCACATCTCATTCATTTCATCCACATTACATCACATCCACATCTATCCATATCACACCACATCCATTCACAACTCATCACATTCATCCACATCATTCGTTCATTTACATTCACATCTATCCAACACTAAGATAGAGATTAACACTAAGATCCATCCTTCTAAGAAGGATTAATCTAAAAAGATGAGTATTCTTACAAAAGGAGAGACTTACTAATCAAAAACATTATATTTAAACATATAAGATTAGCATTAATCCATTTAAACAATATGAATCACTAAAAGCTTGGTTTTAAGAAAAAAAACCATTTATTACAATTCTTCCTGAGCATTAGAGAGGTTGGGAAGAGATTACCATTCCAAAAAAGAGAAAAAACCATGATTTAAGCTTGGTTTTAAGAAAAAAAATACCATTGATTACAATTCTTCCAGATTATTAGAGAGGTTGGGAAGAGATTACCATTCCAAAAAAGAAAAAAAACCATGATTTAAGGCTTATCCTTGGTTTTTGGCTTGATTCTTTAAAAAGAAGTGAAGCCCCCAAGAGAAAGCTTGGCCACCAAGTTAAAGAGGGTAATATCCAAGAGAGGATGAAGATTAGTGAAGCTCCAAAGCTTCCCAAAGGAAAGGCAAAATAGAGAGATAATAAAATTACACTAATTTGAAGATTATACTAGCATATACACAAAGATGAAAATACAAAGGAATGAGAGTCTATTTATAGGTGATGGAGGCCACCAACCAAGTCCCCAACTGGGATCTAGAGGCTTCCAGTCTTCAATTTGATCCATTTTGGACCAATTTGGTTCACTTTTTGATCGAGTTTGAAAGAGGAGAGAGGAGAGATAAAAATATCTCATTTTTTTGAATTAAAAATATGGAGTAATGATGTGAATTAGGCGCCTCCTTCATGAGCCCTCTCCCTCCTTATTGAGGTGTCAAAATTTTATTTTTTTACTAATAAACCTTATTTTTTAACTAATAAACCCAATACTTAGTCAACTCTTCATCTTATGTGAGAATTCGGGGGATTTTCTTTTACTGTTGTATTTTTCTCATCCCAACACTTGGATTAACCCCATTGGCCCATTTTAACACTCTTTGGACCTTAATCAAAAATTTCTAAAAATGTGGACCCTTAGGCTAAGGTCTCCAATACACATATTCAATTAATTTCTAATGCACATTGGAAAATTATTTTTGAACTTATGTTTTAGGAAAATTCATATTAAATTTAAGGAGAAACTTTGTATCCAAAAATATCTCAAAACTGTATTATCTCTCTTTAGAATATTTTCTCTCTCTAAACCAAAAGCAAGGGAAAACAATGTTTTCTTGCATTCTAAAATAGGGGATGATTATAGGGGACTGAGAGGAGAGATTATACATCTTTTATAGGCTGCCTACTTCCATAAGAATCTTTACACTTTTGGTTGGCAGATTTGGAAAATCTAGAAGAAGATCAGTTGGCGGAGTTTTTATTTGATAGAATTACAGAACGACAAGAAATCTTAGATGGACCGGTTGTCTAGGAAATGTATTTTCAAAAGGGGGCAAGTAGTATTGGTCTTCAATACTCGAATGGGCAAGCTGCCCGGGACAGTTAAAGTTTCGTTAGGCAGGACTGTTCTGGATTTACCATAATATCAGAGGAAATGCTTTTTAGCTGACAAATATGCAAGGTCAGTTATTACCGCATACAGTTAATGGGTTCCCCGGTTGCGGCCCTATCATGCAAAGGATTTGCGGTGTCCGTTTCCCATTAATGAAGAAGTGGCGGCAAATTGGGTGTCCATTGAGATGCCAGCTCATTACCGACGAGTACCCGATTTGAGAACAATTATTAGGAATTCAATTTGAGTTTAATACATGTCAATTATGGCCGAGATTGAGTAGACCTTGTAGTAGCAGATAGCAGGAGGAACGACAAGGTGGTGCGACTGGCGACGTCTATGCAGGCCTCTGTAAACTTACTTTTAGAAGAGGAAGATTAATTCTGGAATATGTAGTGTGGGTTCCCGAGTCCACCGTGCATGCCAAGTGTATTGGGCGGCCTCTGGTATGAACAAATTAACGAATAGTCACAACTAGTCATACTCGAAAGTCAAGCGGTGCTTGTACGCCTACTATAAATTGTAAGAAGTACATGAATAAGTTAGTAAGAAGTACATGAATAAATTGTACGCCTACTATAAATTGTAAGAAGTACATGAATAAATTAGTAAGGTTATCTTGTCTATGAGTTCTATGTGTTTTCTGTGTGTGCAAATCTTTGTCATGTTCTGTGTTTATAATAGATTATAATATTGACAATTGTTCTCTCTGAATTTACATAGTAGTTAATTAGCATCGTTTATCTGCATTAATCTTATCAATTAATTATGATGGTGGATAACAGTCCTTGCCCATGTCTTTGGTGTTTTCCTTGTCAAATTCTTTGGAAGAATCCCTGGCTTTACACTTGGCTCTACAAGCATCCTTGTCCTACCTCAGTGTGACCTTTCCTACCACAGTATAATCACATTCATTGCTTTTGTCCTTGGACTCCTTTGAATCATGTTTACCCTTGCCTTTGCCTTTGTTTTTGTTGTTGTTGTTCTTGGAGTTTCCTTTTCTGCTTTTGCCTTTGCCCTTATCGGAGGCAACAAAAGCAGACTCCGACTTGCCTTTTCTGTGAAGCATGCACTTGTTGTGGAGATAAATCATGACCTCCTCAAAAGGGGGAAGAGGATCACAAAAATAACTATTATCCTTAAAAAAATCAAAGGAAGCGAGAAATTCACCAAGAAGTTTATGGATAGGGTTGTTGATTGTGCTCCCATACTCCTAAAGCTACAGCTTGATATGGGTGAAATCTCAAATCTTCTCAACCATGTTATTGGACTCATTGATTGTGTGAGATCCTTGCCCCCTCTACGCAATGAATTTTAGCAACCTCGCGCACAGGGATAGCTTCCCACTCAGGGCCTTGCCCACGAATGTCTGGACAAGAGAGTAATCCCTCGGTTCTTCCAAAACCGAACCCGAAAAAAACTTCCCTCACCCAAAAAGCATAGGCGATTCCTCTAGGAAAAATCTTCTAACGTAGTCAAGGGCCTTAACTATCCTTTGTATTCCGACCGAACCTGCGGGTCACATGGCCGAATCAAAGGAGAAACTTGCACTTGGTTCGTAGAGACCAACGCTTTTTTCCCCATCAAAAGAGGCACAATCGTTGATTCTTTTCCATAGAACAAGGATTATCCTGGGACTTACTTCAACTATCGTAACTTGAACAGAATTGAATTTTACTATAGGAATCCATCAGTCTAGCCTAACCCCATCTAATCCCATGGGTTAGCCAACTGCCCAACCACTGTATTGATAGGATCCATTATAAAAATTTGGTTATGTTTTGTCGTGGCGGGTACTAGGGATAGAAAAGAGTTCCCAGGCCCCCTAGCCGGCTCTCATGCAAAACTTAAATAAACACCACTTATGCACCCAATATGAAATTGCCTTTTCTCTGATTCAACTATTTCCACAACATCATTGCAATAAAACCACAATATTTCCATCATAATCCTCAGTATTCCAGTTCCAAGTCCAATTTCCAATCGTTCCTTCCTCAGCGTACCTATGGCATCATTGGCAAACAACCAGAACGCTCGTGCCACACCTGCTCACTTAGGAGCCTTTTTAATAGTTCTTAGCCCCCATAGTACCCAGGAATATAATCAGTATTCCATTCATTCCTTCCTCGGCATACCTATGGCATCATTGGCAAGAACGCTCACCAGGCCTTTTCGATAGTTTCTAGCCCATAGTACCTAGGAATATAATCACATAAAAATCATATGGAATCTTTGTTGAAGATCAGCTAGATCAACCAACAAGATCCATGTAAAGAGCCATGAACTCATCCGTTGAAGACCAGCAAGGCCAATCAACCAGATCCATGCTCGTGTTCAGAAAACAACTCCAACTCATTTTCTTTCTTGACACACGCGTGGGTATCTTGGGCAACCCAAATCCCGAGCACCGTATGATCAACACTCTCTAAGTTCCTTCGCAAGTGACCTAGCGCTTCACTTATAGGCCAATTCCTTGGTCCCTCATCCACCGTTACCGGAAGCTCACCATTTTAACCGAACCAAGGCTGGTCAAGACCTCGGCCAATCTGCCATGCGAGACGTCCTTCTTTGACTCTCCTTTACCTGTTTTGCAACATTTCCACTTAGGTCCCCTCACGACCTCATTCCACAAGATAGTCAAAATGCTTCCCCCAGCATTCTTAACGTAAAACAATATTTAAAAAGTAGGTTTCATATACAAATACAATTTCCAAGCAAAATTCCTATCTTTCCTTATCATTACACATCCTTTCACATCATTCTTCATCATTCCACATCATTTCTCATTATCCCACATTTTTCTATATCAATTCACCTTCCACATTAATTCACATCCACTCACATCATCCCACCTCAATTCGTATCCACTCACATCATCCCACATCAATTCACATCCATTCACATCATCCCATATCAATTCACATTCATTCACATCATTCCACATCATTTTAACATCATCCACACATCAATCCACATCATCATTCCACATCATTTTAACATCATCCACACATCAATCCACATCATCCACACATCAATTCACATTCCCAACACATCATCCACACATCAATCCACATCATCCATACATCAATCCACATCATCCACACATCAATCCACATCATCCATACATTAATCCACATCATCCACACATCAATCCACATCATCCACATCAAGCCATATAATCCACACATCAATCTACACATCAATCCACACATCTCACACATCACTTCTCATTGCTCCACATTATTCCACACATCACTTCTCATCTCTCCACATTATTCCACACATCACTTCTCATCCCTCTACATTATTCCAGACATCCCACACATCACTTCTCATCACTCCACATCCTTTCACACATCCCACACATTAACCAGATTAAAAGTACAGTGTCTCTATTTTCTATACTGACAGGACTGTCTAAGTCTCAGCCATTACTTGGATTAGTTAAAGGTAACTTTTTCTTAACTCAAATAAATCTAAATTTTTGTTCACTTTAGGATCCTCGATTCTTTCAAGTATCCCAGATTCTTTTCCCACGGAATCTAGGAATAAATCACTCACAATTATTTACGTTCATTCAACCACGCATGTTTCTGGTCTTTTTTCAGGGAGTTCCTTTTCTCGTTTAGAATGTACCCAAGATTCTATTTTTCGAGAATCTAGACGTATACCCCATAATTCCAAAAGTTAATGTGTTCATAATTCCTCTTTTTGATTAAATTTATTCATGTTTTCTCTATGCATTCCAGTGAATATTTTCACATTCTTTTCTTAATTTCTCCAAATTTAAATATGCTCAATATTCTTATTTTTGCATAAAAGACGACTTCATGTGGGTTTACAAAATCAATTACACCCATATTTCCTCTTTTAGCATAAAACATTTATGCACCCAAACTAATTCATTTTTATCTAAATGAATCAATTCCCATGATTCTCATAATTTGAATGAATCTAGAAATTTTGTGCATAACCTTTTTTATTTTTTTGACAAATGAATAATACTCAAAACTCCACTTTTAACATAAAAAAATTATTTTGCATAAATTCATTCTCTAATGATATAAAGTTTTCCATAGCTTCCTCACATTTTCTAAGAAATGATAATACTCAGAATTCCACTTTTGATATAAAAGTTATTGATGCATAAATTCCATTTTCTAATGATAAAGATTTTACCATAACTTCCTTATATTTTCTATGAAATGGGAATGCTTAAAATTCCACTTTTAGCATAAAAACTAATTATGCATAAAATTCATTTTTTAATTATAAAAATTATGCCATAATTTCCCCACATTTACTATGAAATGAGAATGCTCAAAGTTCCTCTTTTAATATAAAAACTAGTTTATGCAAATCCTTCATTTTCTAATGATAAAATTTTGCCATAGCTTCCCCACATTTAAATGAGAATGCTCAAAGTTCCTCTTTTAATATAAAAATTAGTTTATGCAAATCCTTCATTTTCTAATGATAAAATTTTGCCATAGCTTCCCCAAATTTACTATGAAATGAGAGTACTCAAAAGTTAGCATAAAATTTAATTTATGCCAAAACCATCATTTTCTATTGATAAAAGTTTGCTATAGTTTTCTCGCATTTACTATGAAATGAGAATGGTTAAAATTACACTTTTAACATAAAAACTAGTTTATGTATAAACCTAAGCTTAAACATAAACATTAATTCATCATAATCAAGAAAAACATGGTTTTCAAGAGGAAACCCATAGAATAAAATGCTTCCCAAGCATGAGGGAGGTTGGGAAGAAGAATAACATTAAGAAGAGAGCATAAACAACATTGTTTAGGCTTACCCTTGGTTTGCTTGATTCTTTACCTTGCAAAAATTGTGTAGCCTTCATAGAAGAGGCTTGGCCACTAAGGGGAAAGGGTAATCTTCAAGAGAAGAAGAGGTTTAGTGAAGCGCCAAAGCTTCACAATGGAGGTCCAATGAAGAGAGAAGAGGAAAATACACAACTGAAAATTACACTAGCATAAAGTTACTCCAATATGAAAATACAAAGGATTGGGGGTCTATTTATAGGTGAGGGAGGCCACTAACCAAGTCGAACCAGAATCTAGAGGCTAGTTTGATCCGTTTTGGACAAGTTTTAGTTTAGTTTTGCCCACTTTTTGATCTCTAGTTTTGAAGAGATGAGAGGAGAGATGAAATATCTAGCCACTTTATGATATTTTTGAATTAGAAATTACCTCCTTGATGTGATTTCTAGGCACCTCCTTCGTGATCCTTTCTCCCCATTCTAAGGTGTCAAAAATTCCTTTTTTTAACTTAAAAATCCCATTTTTTAACTAATAAACCCAGTACTAGCCAACTCTTCATCTTATGTGAGAATTTAGTGATTTTTTGGAGATTTTATTTTATTCTTTGCATTTTTCTCATCCCAACACTTGGATTAATCCTATTGGCCCTTCTTGACACTCTTTGGACCTTAATTAGATTTTTTTTGAAATTATATACCCCTAGGCCAAGATGTCTAATTCACATATTCAATTAATTTCTAATGCACATTGGAAAATGCTTTTTAAGATTCTGTTTCAGGGATCTCTTCCTATTGACTGAGAGAAAAATCTTATCTAAAAAATATTTCGAAAATGTATTACCTCTCTCTAGAATATTTTTCTCTCTCGGGAAAACAATGTTTTCTTGCATTCTGAAATAGGAGATGATTACAGAGACTGAAGGGGAGGTTCTTACACCTTTACATCTCAAAAGCTCGAGAGAGGAATCTTACATCCTACCCCACTTAAAAAACACGAGATGTCCTCTCGGTATAATCATCTTTATACTTCTAGGGCAGTACTTAATTCAAAAATCCAATTCTATCCGTGACCATCAATGGTGACATAAATCTATCCGTCCTCTTGCTATGCGGCTATCTGGGGTGGGACTCTATCTCTTCTTAGTCAAGTCCGTTTTTTCCAACTTAACAAGACGCTCAAGGAATCTCAAGTGAAAAGACCACTTTATTTATAATTCGAATCAAAAAGGAATTCAGCTTTGGATCCAACTGATTTTGGGGTTCCTTAAAGTTTGGTCAACCCTCTCAGAATCTTGGGATAAAGATCCCTTCTATAAGAAGAACATACATAACTCATTATTAGAAAATCATTCATATCCTTAACACAATAATGGTCCATTAGACTAGTAATTCCAATTAACATTTGAAAATTCCCCATGGAATTTCAGTTATACAGGTTCTCAATTCGTCATTTCATAATTGGGTCCACTGGGCTAAAGGTCAAACTGCGAACAATTTGTTAGTACGATCTACTAATTCCATAATGATCTATTGGAAGTCTTAATCGTCTACCAAGCCACTAAGATTATTACTGGAATTCTCTCCATTCATAATCATCATGACTTATTCAGCTCATCTACTTTCAGCTCATCTACTTTCAACTAGAATTCAAAAAATCATCACCCTTCAATCAAAATCCAAATCAAGTCATCAATTTTCAATGGGAATTCTATAATCATATCAACCAACATTCGAAATCATCATCTACGATAACATTTTTGCTCATAACTTCAAGGTCTTAGATTCACTCATATATATTGTCAGTAAAGAGCTGCAATATACCCATGATATATACGGATAGTCATAGTACTTGGAGTTATAAGGTAAATACCATCATATCTAGGCCTCAAGCAAGTCGCGGATTCCACACAATTACAGTACTTCCATCTAAAAACCCAATTTCAATTTTGGATATCAATTTGTACGAGTTTTAACACACAACTACAATCTTTCATGGTAACTCATAAATTTTTGACGTTTCTTGCTTCTTGATTGATCAATTTCAACCAATTCGCTCTGATACCAGCTATGAGATCCCTACCCCCTGTGCGCCCCTGAACTCTGGAGTGTTGGCAGCAGAAGTAGCAACCTCGCACGCAAGGCAGAGCTTCCCACTCAGGGCCTCGCCCATGAATGTCCAGACAAGAGACTAATCCCTTGGTTCTTCCAAAATCAAACCCAAAAAAGACTTCCCTTGCCCAAAAAGCATAGGCGATTCCTCTAGGAAAAATCTTCTAACATAGTGAAGGGCCTTAACTATCCTTTGTATTCTGACCAAACCCATGAGTCACATGGCCGAATCAAAGGAGGAACTTGCACTTGGTTCATAGAGACCAACGCTTTTTTCCCCATCAAAAGAAGCACAACCGTTAATTCTTTTCCATAGAACAAGGATTATCCTGGGACTTACTTCAACTATCGTAACTTGAACATAATTGAATTTTATTATAGGAATCCGTCAGTCCAGCCCCATCCAATCCCATGGGTTAGCCAACCACTGTATTGATAGGATCCATTATAAAAATTTGGTTATGTTTTATCCTAGGTATACCAGGGAAAAGAGTTCCCAAGCCCCCTAGCCAACTCTCATGCAAAACTCAAATAGACACACCACTCACGCACCCAATATGAAATTGCCTTTTGCCTGTTTCAACTATTTTCAAAATAGCATTGCAATAAAACCACAGTATTTCCATCATAATCCTTAGTATTCCAGTTCCAAGTCCAATTTCCAATCATTCCTTCCTTGGTGTACCTATGGCATCATTGCCAACAACCAGAACGCTTACCACCTGCTCACTCAAGGGACTTTTCAATAGTTCCTAGCCCATAGTACCCAGGAATATAATCAGTATTCCATTCATTCCTTCCTCAGCATACCTATGGCATCATTGGCAAAACTAGAACTCTCACCACCTGCTCACTCATCAGGGGCCTTTTTGATAGTTCCTAGCCCATAGTACCTAGGAATATAATCACATAAAAATCATATGGACTCTCCCTTGAAGATCAGCTAGATCAACTAACAAGATCCATGAACTCATCCATTTTGTTGAAGATTAGCAAGGCCAATCAACCAGATCCATGCCCGTGTTCAGAAAAAAAACTCCAACTCATTTTCTTCCTCGACGCACACCTGGGTATCTTGGGCGACCGAGAACCCGAGCACCGTATGGTCAGCACCCTCTAGGTTCCTTCACATAGGTGACCGAGTGCTTCACTCATCATAAGCCGCTTCCTTGGTCCATCATCCACCGTACGCCGAAAGCTCATCATTTTAACCGAACCGAGACTGGTCATGACCTCGGCCGATCTGCCATGCGAGACATCCTTCTTTGACTCTCCGTAGTTGTTGGCAACATTTCCACTTAGGTCCCCATGACCTCATTCCACAAGATAGTCAAAATGCTTCCCCCAACATTCTTAATGTAAAACAATCTTTTAAAAATAGGTTTCACATACAAATACAATTTCCAAACTGAATTCCCATCTTTCCTCCTCCATTACACATCCTTTCACATTATTCTTCATCATTTCTCATTATCCCACATTTTTCTATATCAATTCACCTTACATCATTTCACATCCACTCTCATCATCCTATATTAATTCACATCCATTCACATCATCCCACCTCAGTTCGTATCCACTCACATCATCCCACATCAATTCACATCCATTCACATCATCTCACATTAATTCAAATCCATTCACATCATCCCACATCATTTTCACATCATCCACACATTAATCCACATCATCCACACATCAATCCACATCATCCACATCAATCCACATCATCCGCACATCAATCCACATCATCCACATCATCCATACATCAATCCATGTCATCCACATCAATCCACATCATCCACACATCAATCCACATCAAGCCACATCATCCACACATCAATCCACACATCCCACACATCACTTCTCATCTCTCCACATTATTCCATACATCCCACACATCACTTCTCATCTCTCCACATTATTCCACACATCCCACACATCACTTCTCATCACTCCACATCTTTCCACACATCCCACACATCAACCAGATTAAAAGTATAGTTTCTCTACTTTTTATACTAACAGGAGTTTCTCAGTCTCGGCCATTACTTGGCTCAGTTAAAGGCACATTTTTCTCAACTCAACTCAATTAGATCTAAATTTCCATTCACTTTAGGATCCTCCATCCTTTCAAGTATCCCATATTCCCTTCCCAATTAAAGGCACATTTTTCTCCACTCAATTCAATTAAATCTAAATTTCCATTCACTTTAGGATCCTCCATCGTTTCAAGTATCCCAGATTCCCTTCCCACGGAATCTAGGAATAAATTAGTCACAATTATTTACGTTCGGTCAACTGCACATGTTTCTGGTCTTTTTTCAGGGAGTTCCTTTTCTCGTTCAGAATGTACCCAAGATTCTACTTTTCGAGAATCTAGACGTATCTAGACGTATACCCCATAATTTTAAAAGTTAATGTGTTCATAATTCCTCTTTCTAATTAAAATTTATCCATGTTATCTCGATGCATTCGTGTGAATATTTTCACATTCTTTTCTTAATTTCTCCAAATTATGTTGAAGCACAGTGCGCTTTAGGCCCAAGTCGCGAGGCTTCCTGAAGGGCTCGGGCCCCCCTTGTCCGGGTACATATGCTAGCAAATAATTATCAAAATCATTTGGAAAAATGACCTATTTGTGTGTATAATATAAGCAGTTAAAATATGCTCAATATTCTTCTTTTTTAATAAAAGATGACTTCATGGGATTTACAAAACAATTACACCCATATTTCCTCTTTCAGCATAAAACATTTATACACCTAAACTAATTCATTTTTATTTAAATGAATTAATTCTCATAAACTGAATGAATCTTGAAAATTTGTGCATAACCTTCTTTATTTTTCTGACAAATGAATAATGCTCAAAACTCCACTTTTAACATAAAATGTATTTTGCATAAATTCTTTCTCTAATGATATAAATTTTTCCATAGCTTCCCCACATTTTCTAAGAAATGATAATACTTAGAATTCCACTTTTGATATAAAAGTTATTTCTGCATAAATTCCATTTTCTTATGATAAAGATTTTACCATAACTTCTCTATGAAATGGGAATGCTGAAAATTCCACTTTTAGCATAAAAGGTAATTATGCATAAAATTCATTTTTTTAATGATACAAATTCTGTCATAGTTTCCCCGCATTTACTCTATGAAATAAGAATGCTCAAAGTTCCTCTTTTAATATAAAAATTAGTTTATGCAAATCCTTCATTTTCTAATGATAAAATTTTGCCATAGCTTCCCCACATTTACTATGAAATGAGAAGACTCAAAAGTTCCCTTTTGAGAAGACTCAAAAGTTCCCTTTTAGCCTAAAATTTAATTTATGCAAAAACCTTCATTTTCTAGTGATAAAATTTTGCTATATTTTCCCCGCATTTACTATGAAATGAGAATGGTTAAAATTACACTTTTAACATAAAAATTAGTTTATGTATAAACCTAAGCTTAAACATAAACATTAATTCATCATAATCAAGAAAAACATGGTTTTTAGGAGAAAACCCATAGAATAAAATGCTTCCCAAGCATGAGGGAGGTTGGGAAGAAGAATAACATTAAGAAGAGAGCATAAACAACATTGTTTAGGCTTACCCTTGGTTTGCTTGATTCTTTACCTTGAAAAAATTGTGTAGCCTTCATGGAAGAGGCTTGGCCACCAAGGGGAAAGGGTAATCTTCAAGAGAAGAAGAGGTTTAGTGAAGCCCCAAAGCTTCACAATGAAGGTCCAATGAGGAGGGAAGAGGAAAATACACTAAACTGAAAATTACACTAGCATAAAGTTACTCCAATATGAAAATGCAAAGGATTGGGGGTGTGTTTATAGGTGAGGGAGGCCACCAACCAAGTCCAACCAGAATCTAGAGGCTAGTTTGATCCATTTCGGACAAGTTTTAGTTTAGTTTTGCCCACTTTTTGATCTAGTTTTGAAGAGGTGAGAGGAGATATGAAATATCTAGCCACTTTATGATATTTTTGAATTAAAAATTACCTCCTTTATGTGATTTCTAGGTGCATCCTTCATGAGCCCTTCTCCCCATTTTGAGGTGTCAAAAAATTCATTTTTAAACTAAAAAATCCCATTGTTTTACTTAAAAATCCCATTTTTTACTAATAAACCCAGTACTAGTCAACTCTTCATCTTATGTGAGAATTTACTCATTTTTGGAAGATTTTATTTTATTCTTTGCATTTTTCTCATCCCAACACTTGGATTAACCCTATTGGCCCTTCTTGACACTCTTTGGACCTTAATTAGAATTTTTTTGAAATTATATATCCTTAAGCCAAGATTTCCAATTCACATATTTAATTGATTTCTAATGCACATTGGAAAATTATTTTTAAGATTTTGTTTTAGGGGATCTCTTCGTATCGATTGGGAGAAAAGTCTTATCCAAAAATATTTCAAAACTGTATTCTCTCTCTCTAGACCAAAAACCACGGAAAATAATATTTTCTTGCATTCTAAAATAGGGGATGATTACAAAAATTGAAGGGGAGGTTCCTACACCTTTACATCTCAAAATCTAGAGAGAGGAATCTTACAGATTGTGAGCTTCTCTAGACCTGACTCCAATTTGGCAATCTTCAGCGTCGAAACTCTTCCATAACTCCTCTAGATCTCCATCCATATCTGATGAAGCATTACTCGGAGTAGAGATAAATTGTGCATGTATAGACGGATTCATGCAATGGATGATGATAGAACGAGCCCAAGCATCCAATATACTTCTCAAAGCAGGGTCCACCAAGTGAGGTGTGGATATGGACATAGCCTAGAACAGTCCCAAAAAACCCCTACCTTAGCCTCTGATTTGCAGCCCTTCCTCATTCCATTGGGAAGAGTGCATAGGGTCAAGATTGGACATCATTAGTGTTTCTCAGCCATATATAGTTTTGCCCGACTCTTGGTCTTCAGAGATCTTGCGTTTGGCTTATCGTTAGTCATACCATCAGTCTCTGCAAAGTAATAAAGCAAATACTACTCCGGTAATGGGATAGGGAGCCCTTCAGCAGTTGGGTAATTCAAGACCCCATATGGTGTACAGCTTCCATCTCTCTCTCTCTCTCTCTCTCTCTCTCTCTCTCTCTCTCTCAAATCTCTTAAAGTTTGAAGTCTTAAAAGTGGATTTGCTAAACTCGTGAAACTTAGGATACAAAACATGGTGTGAGCATTTGTGTGATAAGATCCTCAATTACGAATACTTCCGCGTTGTATGTTACAGAATAGTTCTTAAACTTTAAGAGGAATTTCCTTGCCATTGTCCTTCCTCTCTTTCTCATGAAATGGAATATAATTTGTTCCGGTTGTAAGATTTCTTCTTGTTTTTTCTTCAATCCCAATTAGTGGCTCCATCAACATACTTAACCAATTGATTGGTTGGGGGCCTCTACCGTGAACAAAGAATCAAGCAATTTGTAAGGTAATTAGTGAATATTGATCTTTTCTATAATTTCTCAATGTTTCTCTCTTCTCAACCCCTCTCAAGCTTGAGAAGCTTAATTGGTATGGTTTTTTAAATGCTATTGAAGTTAATTGGTGAATAGTAGTGAAGAGTTACATAATTTAATAAATGCTATTGAAGTTAATTTCCATTTATGTTTAAATTCTAATGGTTTTTATGTAATTTCTCTCTCTCACTCAAGAAATGGTCATACTCATGACCCATTCTCAATCCAAATCAAGCTTTTCATAAAGCTTTTCCTTAACCCAAGATTAAGCTATGCTTGAGGCCAAATTAATGGCTTTTTTCTATGCTTTTAGTTTATGTATATTGATGATTCAATCCATTATGGATTAATGATCCAATTAGAGATCATTTTAATTATTTCCTTAATGATAAGCTTTATCCCTTAGAAAAATTGAGATTTATCAGTCATAGCAGCGGAGCTATGGTAAAATTTTTATAAAAATTATGCATAAAATAATTTCATTCAAAGCATAAAAAGAGGACTTCCTACCGTATTCTAGGAATAATCATCCTAGATTAATTGAAAGATATTCATTGTAATCATAGAGAAATTGATTTTTATATTATGCATCATTGATTTTCATGCATAGAGCTATGCATAAAAGATTATTATTTTAACATAAAAGTGTTACTTTTTATCATATTTGGATTTCATGCATAGAGGTATGCATAAAAGATTATTATTTTAACATAAAAGTGTTATTTTTATTAAATTTTAATTTTCATGCATATAAGTATGCATAAAGGATAATTTTTTTATATTAAAAGTGTTACTTTTATAATTTTTAATTTTCATGCATAGAAGTATGCATAAAGGAAAAATTTTTATATCAAAAGTGTTACTCTTTATCATTTTTAATTTTCATGCATAGAAGTATGCATAAAGGAAAATTTTTATATCAAAAGTGTTACTCTTATCATTTTTGATTTTCATGCATAGAAGTATGCATAAAGGAATTTTTTATATATCAAAAGTGTTACTTTTATCATTTTTAATTTTCATGCATAGAAGTATGCATAAAGAAAAATTTTTTATATCAAAAGTGTTACTTTTATCATATTGGATTTCATGCATAGAGGTATGTATAAAAGTTGATTATTTTATTATAAAAGTGTTACTTTTATCATATTTGGATTTCATGCATAGAAGTATGCATAAAAGATATTCTTTTTATACTAAAAGTGTGATTTTCATCATAAAGGGATTTTATGCATAACTTAGATGCATAAGAGAAATTCTTTTATTCTAAAAGTGTAATTCCTACCAAATTGAATTTATGCATAGGAAGATGCATAAAAGATTGATTCAAAAGTGTCATTCTCATCTAAATTGAATTCATGCATAGGAAGATGCATGAAAGATTGAATTTTAATTCAAAAGTGTCATTTTCATTTAAAATGAATTTATGCATAGGAAGATGCATAAAAGATTGATTTTTACTTCGAAAGTATTAATCTCCTTAAATGGAATTTATGCATAAATAAATGTGTAAAGAAATCTTATATCAACTATAAGAATTCTCTTGTATTCTATAAATAGAAATGAGAGGTGATAGGATGTGATAAGAAGTGTATAAGATGTAATAAGAGGTGATAAGATGCTTATGAAATAAGTTAGGAGGTGATAAGATGAATTAAGATGTGTATGGGATGAGATAAGAAGTGTATGTGATAGGATAAGGGTTGTGATAGGGCGAGAATGGATGTGATGTAAAAGATTAGATGTGAAGGCATATGGGGTTATATGAATGGGAATGTGGAAATGGATGTATGTATGTGGATGTGTGGATGTGGAGATGGGAGTGTGGATGTATGAATGTGAAAATGGATGTATGCATGGAGATGTATATGCATAGATGTGAATATGGATGTAGATGCATAGATGTGAATGTGGATGTAGATGTATGCATGAAGATGTATATGCATAGATGTGAATGTGGATGTAGATGTGGGTGTATAGATGTGAATGTGAATGTGGATGTATGCATGAGGATGTATATGCATAGATGTGAATGTGGATGTATAGATGTGAATGGGAATGTAGATGTGGATGTATGTGAATGTGGATGTAGATGTGGATGTATAGATGTGAATGTGGAATGTGGATGTGGATGTATGTATGTATGTGGATGTAGATGTGGATGTATAGATGTGAATGGGAATGTGGATGTGGATATGGATGTATGTATGTATGTGGATGTAGATGTGGATGTATAGATGTGAATGAGAATGTGGATGTGGATGTATAGATGTGAATGGGAATATAGATGTGGATATATGTGAATGTGGATGTAGATGTATGGAAATGTGGATGTGGATGTATGTGAATGTGGATGTAGATGTGGATGTATAGATGTGAATATATGATATGTGATGTAAAGGAATCTGAATTGAAGAGATGGAAAATGATGTGATTAGATGAGTACATATATAAATGGATGTGGATAGGGATATGGATGTGGATGTGAATATATGATATGTGATGTGAAGGAATCTGAAGTGAAGAGATGGAAAATGATGTGATTGGATGAGTACATATATAAATGGAATGTGGAATAAGTAATGTGGATTAATGAGGGATAATGTGAAAAAATGAGAGTTAATATAGAAACTGTATTTGTAAACTGTTGTAAATGCTGTTTGTAAATGGCTATTTTATGTCAAGAATGCTGGGAAAGCATTTTGACCGTCTTGTGATTAAGGTCGTGGAGCCTAACTGATAAAGTTGCAATTGCTGACGGAGAGTCAATGGAGGACGTCTCGCGTAGCAAGGTCGGCCGAGGTCTTGACCAGCCTCGGTTCGATTAAAATGGTGAGCTTCCGGTACGGTGGATGAGGGACCAAGGAAGCGGCCTATGAGTGAAGCGCTAGGTCACCTGCGAAGGATCCTAGAGGGTGCTGACCATACGGTGCTCGGGCTCTAGGTCACCCAGGATACCCACGCGTGCGTCGAGGAAGATATTGGAACAAGGAGTAAGAGTTGTTTTGTGAAACCGGGCATGGATCTGGTTGATTGACCTTGCTGGTCTTCAATGGATGAGTCCATGGCTCTTTATATGGATCTGTTGGTTGATCTTGCTGATCTTCAACGAGAGTCCATCTTGATTTTTATAAGTGATTATATTGCCGAGTATTATGGGCTAGGAACTATTGAAAAGGCCCCTGTGTGGACAGGTGGTGAGCGTTCTAGTTGCCAATGATGCCATAGATACTCTGATGAAGGAATGATGGGAAATTATGAATCAACCGGATAAATTGGAAGATTGTGATCAGTGGTACTATGGTTTCATTAAAGGATTGTTTTAAAGTTAGCCAATGCTAAGAAAAAGGCAATTTCATATTGGGTGTGTAAGTGGTGTGGCTAGTTTTTATGTTTGCATGAACTTCTGGCTAGGGGGCCTTGGAACTCTTTTCCTTGGTACCCGGGACAAAACCTAACCAAATTCCAAATTGGATCCCATCACTACAGTGGTTGGGCGGTTGGCTAACCCATGGGATCGGATGGGGTTAGGCTGGACTGATGGATCCGTAAATCGAGATTTAATTTCTATTATTACGATAGATGAAGTAAATCCCGGATAGAAATTGTTCTATGGATAGGAATCAACGGCTGTGCCTCTTGATGGGGAAAAAAGCGTTGATCCCAATGATCCAAGTGCAAGTTTCTTCCTTGATTTGACCAAGTACCGTTAAAGGTGCAGTCAGATCAGTTGATCCGTAATGATCTTGACTACGTTAGAGTAAAGAGTTATCCTGGTGGAATCGCCCATGCTTTCCGGGTAAAGGAAGTTTTTCCGGTTTTGGTTTTGGACAAACCGACGGATTAGTCTCTTGTCCGGATATCCGTGGTGGGCGAGGCCCCGAGTGTGGGTCCCTGCCCCGCGCATGAAGTGCTACTTTCGCTGCTAGTACCCTGAATCCGTCGCATGGTGGGGACAGGGATCTCACAATTTAAGAAGGTGCATTAGGAATAAATTATAATCTGTTCAAAAGGCCTTATCCTAAGGGTCCAGATTTTTTGAAAATTTTAGATTAAGGTTCTGAGGTGCCAATCAGATTCATCCAAATGTAGGGAGGAGATAAATTGAAGAAATAAAGAAAATCCCCCCAAAAAATGAGCAAATACTCACATAAGATGAAGAGTGGACTAAGGACCAAAGGAAATACTAAAAAAAGGAATTTTTGACACCTCAAAGTGGGGATTCCCCCTCATGAAGGAGGCACCTATTTCACATGTGTGGTGGAGTTTTAAATTCTCAAATAATGAGATATTTCATCTCTCCTCTCTCCTAATTCAAGTCTAGTTCCAAAAAGTAAGCCAAATTGACCCAAAAATGGTCAAAAATTGACCAAACTGATCTGAAAAATTCTAGAATCAGTTTGCTTGGTTAGAGGCTCACTTTTTCCTATAAATAGAAGCCTCTCCCTTTGTAGAAGCTTAAAAGTGTTTTATGCACTATTACTCTACTCCTCCCCAGAGCTGAAAACATTGGTTTTCCTAAATTCGCTGTAAGATCCCTGTCCCCTCCACGCAACGAATTCAGGGGTGCTAGCAGTGGAAGTAGCACTTCTTGCGCGGGCCAGGGTCCCACACTCGGGGCCTCACCCACAGATATTCGAACAAGAGACTAATCCATCAGTTCTTCCAAAACCGAACCCGGAAAAACTTCCCTTGCTCTCGGAAAGCACAGGCTATTCCTCCAGGATAACTTTTCTCTAACATAGTCAAAAGCCTTAACTACTGAACTGATCTGACAGAACCCATAAGTCCCATAGTCAGATCAAGGGAAAGATTGCACTTGGATCATAGAGACCAACGCTTTTTTCCTCATTGAGAGGCACAGCCATTGATTCTTTTCGATAGAACAATTTTTATCCGGGATTTACTTCATCTATCGTACCAACAGAAATTTAGTTTCATTTTAGGGATCCATCAGTCCAGCCTAACCCCATCCAATCCCGTGGGTTAGCCAACCGCCCAACCAGTGTACACATCCACATCCATCCAATCATTAACATGTACGACTGCTCATATTTATCCATACATTCATATCTATCACTTCACATCCACATATATTCATGTCACATCACATCACATTCTTTCACATACACATCTATATCCATTCTTTCACATACATCCACATCTATTCTTTCACATACTCATTCACATCCATTCTTTACATACACATTCACATCCATTATCATCACATACATTTACTCACATCCCATATCATTCATTTACATTCTGATTCACATCACATCTCATTAAATCTATTCACCTCACATTCTCATCACCTCTATTCACATCACATCCATCCATCCATCCATTCCCATCTATCTGATCCACATCACATCTATTCATCCATTCACATCTATCTGATTCACATCACATCTCATCACATCTATTCACCTCACATCTCATCAAATCTATTCACCTCACATTCTCATCACCTCTGTTCACATCACATCCATCCATCCATTCATTCCCCTCTATCTGATTCACATCACATCTATTCATCCATTCATTCCCCTCTATCTGATTCACATCACATCTATTCATCCATTCACATCTATCTGATTCACATCACATCTCATCACATCTATCTGATTCTCATCACATCTCATCACATCTATTCACCTTTATAAAAATAAATTTCTTTATGCATCTTTCTATGCATAAAGTTAATTTTGATGAAAATAACACTTTTGGAATAAAAATAAATCTTTTATGCACCTTTCTATATGCATAAAATCAATTTTGATGAAAATAATACTTTTGGAATAAAAATAAATCTTTTATGCACCTTTCTATGCATAAAATCAATTTTGATGGAATAAAAATAAATCTTCTATGCATCTTTCTATGCATAAAATCTTTTATGGAATAAAAATAAATCTTTTATATACCTTTCTATACATAAAATCAATTTTAATGAAAATAACACTTTTGGAATAAAAATAATTTCTTTATGCATATTTCTATGCATAAAATCAAATTTGATGAGAATAACACTTTTGGAATAAAAATAAATTTCTTTATGCATCTTTCTATGCATAAAATCAAAATTAATGAGAATAACACTTGAATTAAAAATAAATTCCTTTATGGATCTTTCTACGCATAAAATCAAAATTAATGAGAATAACTCTTTTGAATTAACATAAAAACAAACTTTATTTTCCAACAAAATTCTGGAAAATTTTGCCATAACCTCCTTTGTATGGCTGACCATTTCTCAATTTTAACATTCAATTTATGATTTGAATTAATCCAATTTGAATTCTCTAATCTACTCCATTTCCAAGAATCAAGAGAGTTAACAATGAAAAGAGTTTAATCAATCTTTTAATTAAACTTTCTAGGATTAAGAAGGGCTGAATTGTAAAGAAGAGAAGGGGGTGGCCTTTCCATCAAGGCATAACATCAGATTTTAATTCAAACATTTACAAAGCATAAAATTTAAGAAAACCATAAATTTAAAATTCACAATAAGTAAGAATTAAGCTTACATGGAGTTTGTAAGCTTTCCTTTGGCTTGAGGGATTGAGGGTTCTACTCTTGTTTGTAAGCTTTCCTTTGGCTTGAGGGATTGAGGGTTCTACTCTTGTTTGTAGCAAGAGTGGCCACCAGTTCTTTTGGAGAGGATTTAGTCAAAAACAATTGAATTATCAAGTGAATTCAATGTATTTGACTCTGGGGAGGAGTAGAGTAACAGTGCATAAACGCTATTGACTTTTACAAAGGGGGAGGCTTCTATTTATAGGAAAAAGTGAGCCTCTAACCAAACAAACTGATTCTAGAATTTTCCAGATCAGTTTGGTTTTTTTGGATTTTTAGTTATTTTAGGTCAGTTATTTTTAGTTTAGCTTACTTTTTTGGATCTAGTTGAAACAGGAGAGAGGAGAGATGAAAATATCTCATTATTTGTGAGTTTAAAACTCATCTACACATGTGAAATAGGCGTCTTCTTCATGAGGGGAATTCCCCACACTGAGGTGTCAAAAATGCGTCATTTCTTCTAAATATCTCTTCTTTTTTAACTAATAACCTTGTCCTTAGGCAACTCTTCATCTTATGTGAGTATTTACTCATTTTTTAAGGGATTTTCTTTTATTCTTCAATTTATCTCCTCCCTACATTTGGATTAATCTTATTGGTCCATAGGAACCTTAATCCAAAATTTTTAGAAAATCTGGACACTCAGGCTAAGGTCTTTTTTAGAAAATCTGGACACTCAAGCTAAGGTCTTTTTTACCTATTTTTAATTTATTCCAATTGCACACTGAAAAGTTCTTTTTGAATTTCTTTTTCAAGGAAAATCATTTTAATAAGAAGGGATATTTTTCCATCTAAAGATATTTAGAAATTGAATTACCTCTCTCTAGAATATTTTCTCTCTCTAGGCCAAAACAGATAGAAACAAGATCTGTTATTATTCTGAAAAGGGGATTGATTACAGGGGGAGAAACTGGACATCTTGAGGGGTTGGGGGGAGGAATCTTACATCCTACCCCACTTAAAAAACGCGAGATGTCCATATCCTACATCCTACATCCTACCCCACTTAAAAAACGCGAGATGTCCATATCTCGTAGGTAGAGTATGATCTCTTTCATCTTCATCTTCTTCTTCTTCAATCACTTCCAGCGTTACTGCCCTGGAAGTGGACGGTCGATTTGGGAACAACTCTCTTTGACTTCCCCTATTTTGGAGGCAGAGGTCTTGCATTACTTTGGATTGAAACTGCGGGTTGGTTAGAGGGTCTACCTCTGGGATTTCCCTGATTTTGAGAGATAGAAACCTGATTACTCTAGAAGGAAAGAGTTGGAGTCTGGAATCTTGATCCATGATTTTCGTGCCCTGAAAACCTTGATCCAAAAGGAGTTGGGCAATGCACACTACTGCGATGTCCAAATCCTTCACAGTTATAGCATTTCACTCCCTTGTTCAAGGGTGGAACCTTTGAAGTTGAATTCCAGGGGATTGAGTTTCGAAAAAAGGACATTTCTTCCATTTTGGAACTTCCCATATCTTGGGCTTGACCCTGATATCTCTTAGGCGGTGGAGGTTGGAATCACCTTCTAGAACTAAAAACCTTTTGAAAGGTGATGGTGCTGGCTTTGGTGGGACTTTGACATCAAAGGCCTTGGAGAAATCCTTCGCCATCCGCACTGCTTCGGCCATGGAAATTGGCTTGGCGTTCTTCACCAAAATATTTAAAGGTTCGTTTAGTCCCCTGAATGAACCTAGCCATCAGCTGTTCATCATTCAGCGATGGCGAATATTTGAGGAGGAGAGCGAACACTTGGTGATATACTTCAATAGTTCTGCTCCCCTGGGTTAACTCTAAGAATTCGTTCATCTTTGTTTCCAAAAAGCTGGGAGGACAAAACCTCATCCTTAGGTAAATTTTGAGATCATTCCATGTCTGGGTATTCCGATCCAGACAGTTTTGTCTCGCAGTGGTTTCTCCATGCTACTCTGATTGTTTCTACTATCTTCAGCCTTGCAAGAGCCATTTTGCTCTTCTCATTATACCCAGTGACATCAAAGTACTCTTCCATTGCTTCGATTCACTTCTCCACAACCTCACCCAAGTTTTCTCCTTCACCCTTGAAAGGCCTAGGCTGCTGCGAACTACGAAGAGTTTTACGAACATCAAAGTTGAGCTCTTCTCTTCATCGAGTTGGGGGTTATCATTTCTACCACGAACGACCTCGATCCATGTTCCTATCAATATGAAAATTCTTGTTAAGTCCCTTTATTTATGATTCAAATTCGATTTTTGATTCATATGATTTTGGGGTTATTTAGATAGGTCAGCTCCCCACAGAATTGTGGGATAAAGATACTCGCATTATCAAATAACAATTCATTCAGAACATATCATTCATATCTTTAACACAATAATGGTTTATTAGATCAAAATTTATTGGATATTTTTTTAAATTATAAAAGTGTGATTTTCATTAGATTTAAATTCTATGCATAGATAGATGCATATTGGATATTTTTTTAATTATAAAAGTGTGATTTTCATTAGATTTAAATTCTATGCATAGAAAGTGTGATTTTCATTAGATTTAAATGCATAGAAAGATGCATATTGGAAATATTTGTATTGTAAAAGCATTATTTTCATTAGAATTGATTTCTATGCATAGAAAGATGCATATTGGAAATATTTCTATTGTAAAAGCATTATTTTCATTAGAATTAATTTCTGTGCATAGAAAGATGCATATTGGATAATTTTTTTATTATAAAAGTATGATTTTTATTAGATTTAAATTCTATGCATAGAAAGATGCATATTGGATATTTTTATTATTGATAAAAGGGTGATTTTCATTAGATTTAAATTCTAAGCAATGAAAGATGCATATTGGATATATTTTTTATTATAAAGGTGTGATTCTCATTAGATTTAAATTCGTTGCATAGAAAGATGCATATTTGGAAGTATTTTTATTATAAAAGTGTTACTTTCACCAATATTGATTTTATGCATAAAAGAGTTTTTTAAATTAAAAGTGTTACTTTCACCAATATTGATTTTATGCATAAAATGATGCATAAAAGAATTTTTTTATTATAAAAGTGTTACTTTCACCAATATTGATTTTTATGCATAAAATGATACTGCATAAAAGAATTTTTTTTAATTATAAAAGTGTTACTTTCACCAATATTGAATTTTATGCATAAAATGATGCATAAAAGATTTTTTTAATTATAAAAGTGTTACTTTCACCAAAATTGATTTTTTGTTGGATATATCACCCAAATCCATTCAAAGGTTGAAAGGGGCTATATAACCTTGATTACTTTACTCAAGACACATCCTCAAAAGGGCGCCTACTTCAAATATAGCCTAGAGGGAATCTTGCTCATTTATGGCATACCCACATGGGGGAGATGGCATACCCACATGGGGGAGATGGCATCTTATGCTTGTAAGACATCATAGGTGATGTCATGAGGTCATGTACTACTTGCCTATATAAGAGGCTCTTGCTAATGAAGAAAGTAACTCGTGTGTTTCCATGATTATGCCCAAGCCATGTCTCATTAGTATCTCCTAATCCACTCTTAATCATGTTTCTAATCATGAACTAACCATGACTATAACCATGTTTGATCCTCCTTAGATTTGCTAATCCACTCTCAATATCAAGAATTGGTATCAGAGCAGGTTTTACATCATCCAAAGCTCATTTATTAGGGATTAATTAGCACTTTATTAACTTAATCATATCTTATCCTCTCCTATTATCTAGGCTGAAAGATAGGCAGTCCATGGAGCTTCAATATCTCATTACCCACTTCAAGATTCACCACAAGCTCTCAGCCAGCCATTCTCAACTCAAACACGAAGCTGCTGTGAGTGACGGGCGGAATTAGCCAGAAAGCGCCTGGAGCCAACGGCATTGCAGTATAAACCGGCGCCTTTTTATTTGGGGGAAAACGCTGCCCCATCGCCATCGCGTCACCATACTCTAATTCCTCAGAGCCTTAAGGGTTCTCGTAGGCTGCGAACACGCTGATCTAGTCAGAATTACAAATGGCTGCGTGGTTTGGTGGCTGTAGGACTGACAGAGCTTCTAAAGCCTCAGTTCTTAACAGTAAATGAATGGGTGATTATTCAACTTAATCACCAATGTTTTGTGCTTAAAATAGTCTCAAATCACTGATATTTAAAGTACTTAAAGCATTAGATGCTTTGACCTAGGCCTCTACTTCCTTCAAGTACTCTAAGTGACCCAATTTTTGAAGGTTGTTTTGAAAGCATTTATCACATTGGTCACTATATACTTGATGAAATTACTATATTGTGATGATGATATTGTTTACATCATTTTTTGAATCACAATGGCTGAACCATCTGATGTTGAATCATCGAACATTCAACATTTGAGGCCTAAGAAGAAAAGCAAAAAGCCGAGGAGACGGGTAAGAAACAATGTCTACAACTCAAGAGCAAACAATGTTTTAGGAGGGCATGACTGGTCTGAATTTTTCATAAATAACCTTCATCTATTTGGTGAAGGTATCTAATCTTGTAAAAGCATTAGACACTGCCCTTGAGGGATACTCAAGTGGTAAGACCTTGCTTTATCATCATGTCTACATCCTCATTTCATGTTGATAAGTTTAATGGGATAGGCTTTCATACCTGGCAAGTTAGAGTAAGATTTATTCTCATGAAGAAAGGTCTGTGGGGACCTACCACTAGAGATGGTGAACAAGGATGGTTACCTAGGGATGAGAAAGCTTTTGCCATAATTGCATTAGGTCTAAGTGACAACTACATACATCATATCTCTAATGCAAACAACTCAGCTGAAGCATGGGAAATCTTAGAGAAATTATTTGGGGCAAAAGGGAAGCATTCCAAGATAGGGCTGAAAATCCAATTCTTTAAACTTGAAAAGAAAGCTTCTGAGTCTTTACCTTCTCATCTTAATTATATGAAAAGCCTAATGTCACAACTTGCAACAATAGGAGCACCAATAGATGAGGAAGATGCCATTGCAGTTTTATTGAAAAGCATGCCTTATGATGAATATGGGCATTTAGTGTCAACTCTCATGAATCTTCCGGATCCTACTTTAGAAGCCATTGAATCTGCACTCCTTGAGGAGTACAAGAAGAAGCAAGAGAATATAGGGATAATGGAAGGGGCATACTTCTCCAACAACAAGTCACACTTCAAGAAGAAGAACTTCATCGACACAAAAGGAAAGAAGAAGACTTGTGGATTCTGCGGCAAGGACAATCATATTGAAGAAAATTGCTTCTTCAAACAAAAGGCACAAAAGGCATTTCTCGCAAGTCAAGACAAAGAAGAGCTTCAAGAAGAGGCCTCCGAAGAGGCCAATTTTATCGAAGAAGAATGGGCCTTTTGAGTAAAATCAAGGGATAGCCCATACCATGTTTAAAAACCTCTCCATCCTAAACATAACTATCTCATTGTAAGCTTTACTATGGTATTCTAGCATCATCTATCATTGCTAGCATTGTAAACCTAACGGAATAAGACCTACGGGCACCAGCATGGTCATCATAACTAGTTTTTGTATGTTGTAACTAGAACCTAGAATTGCCATCATAAAGGTAGCATTGTCATGGATTTGGTTGAAGGAGGGTTTGTTGGATATATCACCCAAATCCATTCAAAGATTGAAAGGGGCTATATAACCTTGATTACTTTACTCAAGACACATCCTCAAAAGGGCGCCTACTTCAAATATAGCCTAGAGGGAATCTTACTCATTTATGGCATACCCATATGGGGGAGATGGCATACCCACATGGGGGAGATGGCATCTTATGCTTGTAAGACATCATAGGTGATGTCATGAGGTCATGTACTACTTGCCTATATAAGAGGCTCTTGCTAATGAAGAAAGTAACTCGTGTGTTTCCATGATTATGCCCAAGCCATGTCTCATTAGTATCTCCTAATCCACTCTTAATCATGTTTCTAATCATGACCTAACCATGACTATAACCATGTTTGATCCTCCTTAGATTTGCTAATCCACTCTCAATATCAAGATTTTTATGCATAAAATGATGCATAAGAGAATTTTGTAATTATATAAGTGTTGCTTTCATCAAAATCAATTTTTATGCATAAAATGATGCATAAAAGAATTTTTTTTAATTATAAAAGTGTTACTTTCATCAAAATTGATTTTATGCAAAAATTGATGCATAAATGATTTTTATATCAAAATTAGAGTTCTCTTAAATTCTATGTTTAATTTCCATGAATAATTGGTAAATGAATAAGTAAATACTCTGTGAGAGAAAATTCTACCATTTCATATTCTCTAGGATGGTAATGAGAAAACTCAGAAAAACTATCGAAGTCAAAGTTTTAGATAAATGATTAATTTATTCCTCATAGGAATTCGAGATTAGTTTTGAATTCAGT
Source organism: Cibotium barometz (assembly GCF_041138505.1). Lineage (NCBI taxonomy): Eukaryota > Viridiplantae > Streptophyta > Polypodiopsida > Cyatheales > Cibotiaceae > Cibotium > Cibotium barometz. The sequence continues at coordinate 43,047,727 of NC_141082.1, forward strand.
TAAGCAAATACTCAATGAATGAAATTCAGTAAAGTAGTAATTGAAATATTACCCTTCGAGAAAGATAGTTCAAGGAGAACCTTTCCAGACTCAAACCCTGAATCAGACTATGACCAAGACATAACTCCTTCGTCAGTTTCAAGAAAAGATGATGTGACCAGTTCAAGAAAATTCACTCAAATCACCCACCGAATTTGAAATCAAGTTAAGACCCTTTGATTCTGATCTGAGGATCAAGGTTACAGAATTCGAGGAATTTTGTTTGGAATTCAGATCTATGATTAGAAAGTCTTGGGATACGGATTTAAGATATACTCATTGTATTGAAAAGAAAATAAAAACTGAAAACTTGTTTTCTTATTAAAGGGCTGTCTTACGCCAGAATGCTGGGGGAGCATTTGGTATATATGTTTTTCTAAGGGAAGTTTGGTTGCAACAGCTGGCGGGGAGTGTTCAAAGGATGGCTCATGCGGCAAAAACCTGCCCAGGTCTTGACCAGCCTTGTTATGGTGAAAAATGGTGTGCTTCCAGTACGATGGGCAAGGGCCGATGAAGCAGTCCCTGAGTGAAGTGCCAGGACACCTAAGGAGGATCCTGGAGGGTTCTGACCAGTCCCTGAGTGAAGTGCCAGGATACCTAAGGAGGATCCTGGAGGGTTCTGCTGACCGGGCTCATGGTGCTTAGGGCACCCATGCGTATGTCATGGAAGATATATATGTATGATGACAAAAATTTATTGTAATCTGTTATTGGATCTCGTTGCAAACCAGCTGGTCTGGACGGAGAGTCCAGAGTGATACCTGTTTTTTAGAAACAAGAAACTGGATGGAAATTTTGAGTTATGATATCTGTAACCAATAATTGTTTGTCAATGGATTGTTTTATAAGTTAAAGTTTAAAGAGGAGTGTGTGCGTATCTGTATTCTAAAGCAAAAGTTAAGAAAGGCATTCAATTATGGGTGGGTGAGTACTTGTCTGATTCTACCAATTCCAGTGGTTGGGTGGTAGCTAACCCATGGGCCGGATGGGGTTAGGCTAGAATCAGTAGAGTTTTAATAATAAAATTGATTAATAGAAATACGCTTAGAACTTGAATAGTTAAATAATAACCTGAAGACTTCAAATGAATAGATCAACGGCTGTGCCTGGTTCAATTAGGAAAAAAGCGTTGATTCCTTCAAGATAAGTCTGTAATAGGTTCCCTTCTATCTGGTTTATTCAGATGAAGGTTAGTTCAGTATCTTGACCTTGTTAGAAAAATTCGTTAAGAAATTCAAAATGGTGGAATCGTCCCCGTCTTTCGGGCATGGAAAATTTTCCCGATTTCGGTTTTCGGAATGACCACCAGCTTAGTCTCGTGCCCAGACATTCGAGGGCGAGGCCCCGAGTGGGAAACCCTGCCCCGCGCATGAGAGAACTGCTTCCGTTCTGCCAGCTCTACCAGGAATCCGGTGTGCGGAGGGGGCAGTGGGATCTCACAAATTACAATTTTAATGTTTTCACATCAGTCCACACACACACACACACTATCTTCTTGCACATATTTCACGGCCGTCTTACATACATTTCACAACAATCGAAACATAAAAGCAACTTAATGTAGGTTTTTGTGAACTTAAACTAACTAATATATTATTGTTATGCATTTATAATTAAAGTATTATTTACAATTTTAAGTTCACAAAAGCAACTTAATTTTACAATAATTTTGCATCATGTCTTTTCTTTTGTTTGATTTCATTATATACACTTTTTGTTCACACACACACACACACACACACATGCAGAGAAGTTGAGAGAGTAAGATTGATAGAGGAAGAAACATGGCATTTGAGAGTACCCATGAAAGCATGCTCTCCTTCCTCATGCTAAGACACTTGACATTCAAATTGCAAAAATAACTAATGCTACATGTGTGAAAAAAGAGGTGTGTGTGCGCATGAAAGAGAGATGGAAGGAGATAGAGAGTGTGTGTGTAAGAGTGTCTGTAAAAGAGTATGTGTGCAAGAGAGGGAGAGAGTGTGTGTAAGAGAGGAAGGGAGAGAGAGGTTGTGCGCATATTGATTGGTTTTAACATTTTTTGTAATTTCATATAAGCTATGAAATATTCAACAAATTGCATCATATCTTTCAAGATTGAATGTTTTCTTTGTAATTCAAAATCTACCTTATACATAAATTGGCTATGGTATTCTTATGTTGGTTTTGCAATGGGTGCAAGATTTGTAGATAAGTAGCATCTACACATGGCTTTTACGGGTTCACATAAGTTGAAAATTGCTAAAGGGAAAAAGAGCATTTTTGAGATGCAAAAGGCAAAGGATTGGAACTTCTTCTATAATGCAAAGCCTACTAATTACTCGAACCTCGAGTAATGGATGAAATCAACATGGGGGCAAGCATGAGAAGGACACTTGGAGAGGCTACCACATCAACAGTGTGCATTTTGTTTACCATCTGCAGTTACTATTCTTTCTATGTGTTGAAAAGAAAACAATTCTACTTTGTTTTTTCAACAGTTGTAGGATGTGTGGATGGGTCCACTCAAGAAGGCACTATGGTCGAGAAAGGAGATGCTACAATTGCCATTTGCTAGGGATGTTGCAGACTCCATTGTGGGTCATTAGAAAAAATATGGACTCTCCATTTTGCCCCTTAAGGAGTGAATTAAGGAGTGAATAAAAAAAGAATGGCCTGACCAATGAGAGAGCTGGGATTCTAGATCCATGTGACATGGATCTTTTTGTCATATCTTTGTGAAATGCCAGATTCCATATCTTTCATGTTAGATGTACCTTGTGGTCATAGTACATGGAAGTTTGAAAACCGAATTTCATTTTTTTCCTTTTTTTATGTTTAACTTTTTACTTTTCCTCCTTTTGCATTTCACTACCTTTTGCATTTCCCCCCTTTTTTTAGCGGAATTCAATTTTGCCATATCTTTTGCAACTCTAGTTCTTTCTTCATGAAATCTTACAAGTATGTTGTTCTCCACCATAGCTCTGTCCTCATAAAATTTCATCTCATTTAGACAAAAACTCTATGAGTTATGTACATTTTCTCACATGAACTTTCTCTTCTTTGCACCACAAATAGCTATCTTGATCTGAAGTGGCATTAAACTCTTATGAGTAATGATAATACATTTAGGGTTTGTCTATGTTTTGTCTTGATGTAAGATAGGTTTGTTTATGTTTTGTCTTGATGTGTTGTTGTTTATTTTCACAGGAGCAAGGTTGTGAGCAACAAGATTATGAAAATCAAAGCAGTAAGTTGCTGTTTATTTTGTGTTGTTTGAATCTTAATTTGTTGCTTATAATCTTCTCTATGCCGCGAATAACTACCTTGATTTTAAGTGGCATAAAATACTTGTGATGAGTAATGATCATAGGTTTAGGGTTTGTTTATGTTTTGTCTTGATGTGTTTATGTTCATTTTCATAGGTTGTAAGCAACAAGGTTGTGTGAATCAAAGCAATAGGTTGCTGTTTATTTCTTGTTGTTATAATGTTTATATGTAGCCTAACTTTGTTAATTTGGTGCTTTGTTTTTTATTGTAGATGTCTTCAAGGAGGAGTAATATCAGTAATATTCACACAGTGGAGGTGTTTAATAGGAGAGATGATGAAGGTAATTGGATCCCTGATCAATAGAGTAAGTTAAATTGGATTTTAATGTGAGTCTAAGTACTCGTGGGGAGTTTCAAGGTCAAGCTCAAAGATGTAACAGACCCTAACAAACAATTGGAAAGGTAGAATCATAGAGTTCAAGAGATGCACCAATGGTACAGTAATAGAGGCTTTCATTCAGCATGTTTATATGCACAAAGAGATTCGAGTACATCATGACAACTTCAGTGCGAGACATAAGTCTAACAATAAGTTTATATCTCTGTGCTTTGTGTTCTTGTGCTTTGAGTCCAAGCATGTTTTAATATTTCTTACAGCTTTATATCCATCAACTCTGCATGAATGGAAAAAATTAGAGTGCTTAAGTGGAAAGCTAAATGTTTTACATGCAAAGGTAGGTGCCTTGATCTATGACAACAAGAGTGAAAGCGAATTGGCATCTTAGAATGTTTACTTTTATGTGTTGGTTGGAGTGGACAACGGAAGCAGCAGGAGGAGGAGGCAAGAAGCAAAGCGTACTGCAGAAGATCTATTGCTGAAGTGATAAAGAGTACAAAAGATACACCTAATATGATGAACCCCTAATTGGGTGTCATACATGTACTAGGTGTCCCAATTGGAACTAGTACTAATTGTACCATAGGTCCTAACTGATAATATCTAGGCCTACAAGGCACATTCAAGGCACATGTACTAGGTGTCCCAATTGGAACTAGTACTAACTGTACCATAGGTCCTAACTGATAATATCTAGGCCTACAAGGCACATACACCTAATATGATGAACCCCTAATTGGGTGTCATACATGTACTAGGTGTCCCAATTGGAACTAGTACTAACTGTACCATAGGTCCTAACTGATAATATCTAGGCCTACAAGGAATGAGTGACACCTATGGATAGCCCATAGAGTGGCCTACAAACCCCCCTCGACGGCATGGGGGCTGAAGTATCCTAGAAATGTCTCAAGATACCTGAAGACTAAAGGTTATGGTTGCACAAATTCATCCAATATGGATATAGCAACCTATGACTATACAGAGTAGCAGATCACGTAACAAATGGTACCAAGTGTAAAGCTTGTCAAAAAGCCTCAAACTTTGGTCGCGGGAGAGCCTTCGTGAAGAGATCTACCAAGTTGTCTTCAGTGGGAATGTAAGACAACTGAATGTCACTATCTGACCATCGCTCTCTGACATAGTGGTAATGAACCTCAGTGTTTTGTGTGAGCATGAAACACAGGATTTCGTGCAATAGCCAAAGCACTCTGACTGTCAGTATGAATGATTATAGGAGTAGTCTGTATATATATATATATATATATATATGTCTATTTTTCTCTTTGCTGCGTTTATAGAGACGCCTCACCACACAATAACAAATAAAAACAATAAAAGAAAGAAGGCCGCTTCCACTACTTCCTACCTACCTCTCGCCAACCCCGTCACAAATGCAACAACAGAAAGTGCTTAAATCTGATTAATGGCGGGATTTCTCTACCGCATTGGGGTTTTAATTTAATTTATTTTATTTTTGCTTCTAATAAAAAAACCGAAAACACACAAGGCGCCCTTGAGATCACACACTCAATGCCCTTGCAAACTCTACTCTAATCTACCCTAATCCACAATTTTGCAATCAATGGAGCACTTAGTATGAAGTAATGGTTAACACCCTTCACTAACTTAGGTGTGCGTTCCCCGGCAGCGGCGCCATTGTTTGGGACATCATAGCATAGCGGAGGCTACACTCCAACCCACACACTTTGTCAATCCATGAATGCAACCCGGTTAGCGCATAGAGGCTATCCCGAATGGGAGAAGATTAGTTAACCACACACTAAGGACTTCTAGTCCTACTCAATCCTTCTTCAACACTCAAGCAATCAATCTAACATAATCAAAGCATCAAGATTAGGCTACACTTAAGCACACAAATGCAACTTATGCAAAGAACCTAACATGCAAAGAGCTATCACACAAGCCTCAACTACACATCATTTCATGCACAAGCTTCATCACATGCACTCTACAAATCAGATTTTAGCATCAAAACATCATTAAGAAATCTAGATTAGCAAGTGTGTAGACCATAACCTCATATCATTGAAAATGTAGAGAATAGAGAGTACAAGATTGAAGCATGAATGGAGATGGAGAGCCTTGGGAGAGCACATGAGAAGGAGCTATGGAGCAAGCTCTCTCTATGAGCCTCTCAACCAAATGACCAAAGAGTCCTCTCTAGCTCTCAAATGGGCCACCTTTTATACAAAAACTCTAGAACTCCCAAAAGTTCCCATGTGGGATTATTGTCAAGCCCTCTCCCACATTCATCTACAACTTGGAACTCTTTTCAAGAGCCCTAAGTGTCTTTTTTGTTGCATCCTTGTATTGATCTTCATTTGTCATGCAACATCTGACCAACTAGAAGATTTGCAAGTAATTTTCATAGCCAAACACACTCTACTGTAGCTGTGAAAGCTGCCCTGTACTCAGCCTCACAACTAGATGTGGCAACTGTCGCTTGCTTCTTGCTAAACCAAGAGATGCATGAAGAGCCAAGCATGAAACAATTGCCACTATGGGATCGGTGTGTATCATAGCAACGAGCCCAATCACTATTAGTGAAACCATGCATGATAAGTGAAGAATCAGCCTTGTAAAAAAGGCCCAAGTGTTGTGTGCCTTTGATATATCTAAACACACGTTTCATTGCATGCCAATGGTGATGAGTGGGATTGTGCATAAACTTGCTCAATTGGGAGACCACGTACTGCAAGTCTGGCCGAGTATGACACAAGTAAAGTGAACAACCAACTGCCTGCTCTACTGATAAGAGGTAGCATCACAAGGTCCACTGGTATCTTCAGCAGAGAAATGAAGACCAGTCTCTAATGGGGTGGAGACGGGTTTGCAGTCCTCAAACTGAAATCTCTATAAGAGCTTCCCAATGTACTTGGATTGTGACATAATAATCCCCCTCTCAGTCCGAGAAAATTGTATGCCCAAATAATACTGCAACTGGCCAAGATCAGTAAGAGCAAATGACTGCTGTAATTCCCATTTAAAATCTATAATTTGCTTGGGATGTGGCCCAGTGAGAATCATGTCATCCACATAGAGGAGTCATCCACATAGAGGATCAAAATCAACATAGAGGATCAAAATCAACAAATCTGCCCCCCTCTTGCGGATATATAAAGTCACCTCTGTGGGACTATTTTGAAAACCAAGGCTAAGCAAATGAGTGTGAATCCTGTCATACCAAGCCCGAGGTGCCTGCTTCAATCCATACAAGGCTTTCTTAAGCCGACATACATTTTTTTCAGAACCTACAACCTCAAAGCCAGGAGGTTGTGCAACATAGACTTCCTTTGCTAATAGACCATTGAGAAATGCTGTCTTGATATCCAACTGATGCACTTCCCAATTATTGTGGGACAGCCACGGCAATAACACATCTAATGGTGGCGATACGTGAAGTGGGAGCAAAGGTTTCTTCATAATCAATGCCCTCTTTCTAGGCATAGCCTTTGGCCACAAGATGGGGGCTTTGTGCCTGTCAACTGAACCATCAGCTTTCCTCTTCACTTTGTAAACCCACTTCGTCTCCCCACGGCATGTTTACTGCAAGCAAGTCACATAACTCCCATGTCTGATTGGCATGAATGGAGTTCAATTCATCTTGCATGAATGGAGTTCAATTCATCTTGCATGGCTTGCATCCACAACTTATTTGAAAAGGCATCTGTGTGACAAACAGGCTCCTCATCACATGCTGTAGCAATCAAATTCATCTTGCATGGCTTGCATCCACAACTTATTTGAAAAGGCATCTGTGTGACAAACAGGCTCCTCATCACATGTTGTAGCAATCAAAGCATGAGCAACCGAGTTTGCCAAATCTCTTTTGGCTGCAGCTCTCATACAGGCTGGCAAAGGAGCATCTAACTTGTTGTCCTTCAAAGTTTCAAAGAACCAACGAGGAGCTCTTTTAGGAGCATCCAACTTGTTGTCCTTCAAAGTTTCAAAGAACCAATGAGGAGCTCTTTTAGGGTATCTTATGTTAGCCAATTCGTGCTCTACTGCCTCTTCCACAACATCCTCAAGAGCATGTGGCATCTGTGTCACAATAGGTGGCTGTCCGGACTGCATGATAGGCTATAAATGAGCAGTATGTGGAGGAGTGTATTCCTATGGTGCATCATCGAAGGCATCGGAACCAAGCAATGGCACAAGACTGTCAAAAATGTTCGAGACACCAAGTGTGGACTGCATTTTGCAATCCCGCAAAGGCATAGAGGATGTCTCATCAAAGATAACATCTCTACTGACAACCACCCTACGTGATGAGGGCTCATAAAGTCTATAACCTTTGTTCTCTGCACTGTATCCCAAAAATATGCATTTGATAGCCTTATCATCCAACTTTGTCCGCCTCTATGAAGGTACATGTGCATAGGCCAAACACCCGAACTTACGCATATGGGAAATGGATGGCTTGTGACCTTTCCAAGCCTCATAGGGTGTGACTGTTCTCAATGCTTTAGTTGGGCATCTGTTCAAGACATAATTTCCACACATCACTGCATCCAACCAAAACATATTAGGCAATTTCTTGCCCTTAAGCATACACCTAGCCATCTCCATAATGGTCATGTTTTTTCGCTAAGCAACTCCATTGTGTTGAGGAGTGTAAGGCACTGTGCACTCATGATGAATACCACGGGTTGCCAAGTAATCATTGAATTCCTTAGACATGTATTCCCCCCCTCTATCAGATTTCATATTGGCAATCTTCAAGCTTGCATCATTTTCAGCCAAGGCAATGAAGTGCTTGAAGCATGTGGTGAACACCTCCGACTTGGACTTCAATGCAAATATCCAAGTGTACCTGGTAAAGTCATCAATGAAGGTGACAAAGTAGTAGAAGCCACCGATAGATGCGGTCTTCATGGGACCACACACATCATTGTGAACAAGAAATAACTTGCGAGATGCCCCAACTCTGCCATCTTTGGGGAGAGCAAAGCGGTGCATCTTGCCAAGTAGGCAAGCTTCACAGATATGTTTCTTAGTAGGCATGCGCATTTGTGGCATATCTTCAACCATTTGTGGCAACCATACCAAGGCATTAAGATTGAGGTGACCAAACCTCTCATGCCATAAATATGTGTCAGGGAGGGAGTACATCTGCATCCATAGCATGGGCATCATGGGCTGAATTGTCACTGTATCTATCATATGCATTCAGGCTATACAAGCCCCCCTGAAGAGTACCAGTCAAAACAACAGCATCGACATGACTCAAGTCATAGAATGCACATCTATGTCCATCAAAAACAATCTTATGTCCACAAGTAGCAAAAACTGAAATGGAAATAAGTTTTTTGCGTATGCCTGGTGTCAGGCTAAAATCTGAGAGGGTTTTTTGGTCAATGTACATATGGTGCGTGTGGTGTGTGAATAAAATTTGCCCTGAATGCCCTGGCAAGTGTACAGGCCGAGTGATTTTGTTGTGAGCTGGTATTTGCACGTGTTTGTTCCGGAGAAAATGCTGGAGATCTGGAGTTTTATTGCATCAGTATGGTGTGCCGGTGGTTGCTAAAAGCTGGGTACCGAGGACTGGAGAATTGACGGATTTAGTATGATAATGATGTTAATGACGAGGATGCAGACAACTCTCGCATTTATTGGAAGATTCGGTGCGGTGTGATGATCTGAATGTAAGGAGAAGAGGGGGCCCTTGTAGTATTGTATGGCTGGGAGGCTTTTAAATGAAAAATAAAAAATATATGTCAGATGGCCAATTTGTAAAAAAACACGTGGAATAGCAAGAAGGCTGCCAGCTTGTATTCCAGAAGCTTGTGGAGAGCTGGAGAGCGTGAAGCAAGGAGGCGGCCGTTTTGAGAGAGGGGGGTGCAGTAAAGAAAAAAACAAGGGGGTGATGCTGTAGAGACTCTCCAACCTCTGCTGATAGCAGAGAACGACGCACTGGTGGTTGGTGGGACGGCCCGCTGGGGGGCTGGTACATCACGTGGCGAAGAGCCTGGTCAGGTGGTGAAGCTGGCCACCTAGTGTGTGGAACGTAGCAGCTGGCGTGAAGGCGAAGGCCCTTGCTAAGGAGCGCAGCAGCTGGAAACTGAAGAACGTGGATAGCCGCCTGGGAAGCTGGCGAGGAGAGGTGTGGAGCTGTGTAAGGAGGGCCTGGTGTGATAGCAGAAGGCGGAAGGGAAGCCGTGTGTGCACCAACAAGCTGACGGACTGGCAGCTAGAGATGTGTGGCTGGCGGGCAGACTTGGGTAGAGCTAGGTAAGAAGGGAGAGCGACGACCTTGCTGCAGGGCTTGGAGGAAGAGTAAGAGCTGCTGGCTCTGGATAGAGAGGGCTACAGGTGAGGCCTAGGAGCCGTGTGTAAAGCACAAGGTGGGTGGTGCGAAGAGCTGCAGGCAGGCACCATGGAGATGCTGAAGGCAACCACCAAGTACAAGAGTTGGTGACTGGGAGGCCAAGAGACAAGCAAATGCATGGAGGCTGCTCTGGAATGGAAGGCAGCTGAAGGTAACCGTGTGTGATTGGAGCAATATAAAGGGCTGCTGTTTGGAAGAGTACGTGAGATGTGGCTTGGGCTAGATATCTGAGGATGCTGCGGTGAGCAGTGGTTCGTGGTGCTGAGGATTGTGCGAGGCTCTGGTGGTTGGTGAAACTGCTGGTCACGACATACAGAGAGTGGGAGCTGCTGAGTGAAGGTTGCTGGTGTGGGCGCCTTCTGGTGAGAGTAGCTGGTCTTGTGTGGGCGGTGATTGCAGGCAGTGCGTGGATGCTGACCGGAGAGAGAGCCTTGGGTTTTTGTGTGTGTTGGACTCAGAAGTGGTGCTGATGTGTGGGCTGGAGACAGTGGGGCTCGCCTACGACAATTGGCAGATAGCAGCAAACAGAGAGTAGCCGGGCTACAGAGGAAGTGAAGAAGGGTTGCTGGTGTGGGCGCCCTCTGGAGATTACAGGGACCGGGAGACAGAGGCTCGGTTGTCAGACGCAAGGGTGTATTCCCTTGGCAGTAAATCCTGGCCAGAGTCCTGGTCTTTGGTGTATTTGCTGTGTTTGTATATGGTTCATGCTGTATATGTTTTTTGTTGAATGATCATCTGTCCTTCATGGTTCTGAGCTGTCTTATGGTGTGGGTGGGTGGCGAATGTTGAGAGAGTGTTCCAGCCGGTGGCTGGTGGTGCCCCGTTCGTGGTAGTTTTTTCCAAGTTTGGGAGGTGGAAGAGCTATAGAGGCAGGTTCTTTCTTCTTTTTTTCACCTCACACCTGGCACATACAAAACATTCTCTAGAGTGACAACAGTGCCTACAAATGACTACAACCTGCCCAACACCCTTAACAATATAGGATGCATTGTTGGCACATGTCACAGAACCCCCCTTTGGTGCATCAGCAAGGGAAGTAAACAATGTCCTCTGCAGGAAGTGATGTGCTTAGAAGCACCACTATCAAAGAACCACGTGGAAGCTGAAACTGACATGCAAGCATCACCTGCATCATGTACAGAAGGATCATAATGGCATTGGACTATGAAACTCCAAGACTGTTCCATGGCAAAATGAGCATGCTCATTAGGAGTGGCATCATTGCCAGAGGCAGTGGAGACCGCAAGTCCCTTTTCTTTCTTCTTCTTCTCAGAACCAATCCTTTTCCTGCATTCAGCTATATCATGGCCTGCAACCCTGCAGTAATTACACCTCTTCTTCTTCTTCTGATCACCCTGGGATGATGAAGAAGAAGACTGATTTGCTGTATTTTTAGGGGCATATTTCTGAAATTTTCCCTTATTCCTATCATTGGCTGCAAATGCTTGATCAAAATGCATACTGGCATTTTTGTTAGAGCGACTCTGCTCCTCTTGCAACAATAAAAGTGCAACCAACTGATCAAAGGAATAGTAGTTGGCATTGCCCATGGCAACCAACCTCAAGGTAGTAGTAAAACCTTGGTAAGAGTCAGGAAATCCATCCAATGTGCCGGATACAAGCTGAGAATCAGGAATATCCTCATCAATGTTGGCCAATTTCTCTTTCAAATCTTTGATAGCTGTCAAATAGGCATCCATGCTATCGCCCTCATTCATATGTTGATCCTTTAACTGCTTGTTGCGGAGATAGGCAACACGGGCCTCGTTGCGTACCTCATACAAAGAGGCAAGCTTATCTCAAGACTCCCTAGCAGTAACGCATGATCTGATATGAGGTACAATACTCTTCTTAACAGAAAGAGCAATCAATGCCTGTGCCTTAGCATCACGGCCATCCTACTGAATCATCTCCTGAGTAGGAGGTACAAAGGCAGCACGGGAAGACATCACTAGTGGAAGATGTAGCTTGCCTGACAGGCCTAGGCTCATTGCCATTCACAATATTCCACAAATTCTTGGTCACCAAGACATGCTTCATCATAAATGACCACATAGGATAATTCACCCCATCAAGCTTGTCGGCACCGAAAGCCCCAAAAAGATCATCCTTGCCACTGGCCATTATGCAGACAAAGCAGACAAATGCAAAAATCCAAATGTGACAAAGGCTCTCAACTGCAAATAAAGTGACCAAATGCGCCTCAAGGCTTTCAACTGCAAATATGATGCTTGTTGTCCACAAAATGATTGTAAATGTGCAACTATCACAAAGTATAGACCTGCAAAATAAAAATCCCAACGCAGCATGAGACCTTCCCAAGGTAGCACGGGGCCTTATCCAATGCCAAAGAAGCTACAAATGAAAGGAAAAAAATTTACAGAAATGAAATACCTCAATAAAAGAGCTTCCCGAACTGTTGAAAATGCTCGAGGGAGCTTCTAACAGTAAGAGGAAGTGAAGGACAGCAAATGCCCTCAAAAGCCCTTTGATTTGCCAACTTCCAAATGCTCCAGAGCAGCAGTACAACTGTAAATTCAGCAAAACCCCAAATTTCTAGGATTGGACAGTCAAAAAACTATCAAAAATGCTTTTCGATGCTTCAAAATAGGGATTTGAGCTATTCCTTTTCAAAAATGTATCCTCAAACTGGTCGCCTAGCTAAGAAATCAAGAAGTGACTGATTTTGATATATCCTTGCAGCCGTTTGAGGTGCCACATGGCTGGATCTGACCAGAGGCGACCAGAGGCTCTAGCTGAAAGTGCCACAAAATGACACAAATCTGCTTCGAAATGGCTGGAAACGGTCGTCTAGTGAGTCGCCCAACTGGAAATAGCAAGAAGATGGAGTTCTCTTGAACAACTGTAGGAGCTCACATGTGTGGATTTGTGCAGTAGAAACCAGTCGACCCCAATGAGCAAGGGGGAGGCTCAGGAAGGCTAAAACTGGCAAGAACTGAAGGGCAAAGCTTGCTCTGATACCACTGTTGGTTGGAGTGGACAACGGAAGCAACAGGAGGAGGAGGCAAGAAGCAAAGCGTACTGCAGAAGATCTATTGTTGAAGTGATAAAGAGTACAAAAGATACACCTAATATGATGAACCCCTAACTGGGTGTCATACATGTACTAGGTGTCCCAATTGGAACTAGTACTAATTGTACCATAGGTCCTAAAACTGATAATATCTAGGCCTACAAGGCACATACTAAGGAATTAGTGACACCTATGGATAGCCCATACAGTGGCCTACATTATGATTCCACATATGTTGTGGAGAGACAGAGTTTGGAGTACATTTCACTACCACCGTTGTCTAGCCAGGAATGGTATAATCCTAGCTTAGACATATCAGAAGCATGTAGGGTAAAGATTAAAACTGATGTTCATGATGCTACCATGAAACCCTCCACAGGCTCTAGGGATGTGCATCTAAGTTGGTTTATACCATTTGTTTTGTTTGCACATTTGTTTGGATCCTGTGAAGTAGTAAAGAAAACTAAGATTACGTATCAATGCAAGTGCCCATCTCTGAGAATTGGATGACTCAGTTACTAGGTGAGTCATGGCATCTCAAGAGGTTAGCATGATGATATAATTGAGTGCAAAATCACTGTGTCAGATGTTACCTTTAGGTAAGAATACAGTGCTGTTGATTGTTTATAGTTTTTATTCATAATAAGTACTTCATTACAAGACACTGATTGGTTGATTGTTGTTGTTTTTATGTTTTTATGTTTGTTGTTGATTGTTGATTGTTGATTGTTGTTTTTATGTTTTTATGTTGGTTGTTTGTTTTTTTGACAGGTACATTGCAAGACAAACTTTGTGCATTCGCTTTAAGTATAGGAGATGGTGACTTTTACGAGGGGAGCGGATCAGCTTGGACCAAGACATGCAAGATGCCACGCATTTAGCACTCATTGATGTGAATATTCTTTGGGAGGGTCATGACCTTTTTAGCGTTAATGTAGAAAGTCATTGGCCCCTTAGTTTTCTGAGGCAGGAAATCCAACTCATTTCCAATGATGTAGAAAGTCATTGGCCCCTTAGTTTTTTGAGGCAGGAAATCCAACTCATGTCCAATGATCCCTCTTGTAATTTTTATTTCAGGTTAGATGGAAGGTTGGGAGTCGAACATTGCAAAACATGCAAGCAGTGTGTTGCTCCACACATCTTTGAAATTGTAGAGTCATGTAAATATTATTCTTCTAAGTGAATATTAAAAACTATTTCTCTAAAAGTGTTGTAAATTTAATTTTATTTCATTTTCATAAATTGTAGTGGTTTTTTAAAGTCTACTGTGTTTTGAACCTATTAATATGTGTGTGTAAGAAAATAAAGATAAGTATAAGTAAGTATAATTGTAAATATAAATATAAATATATATTTAAGTGTAAACAATAATATAATTAATTATCCTAGAAATATAAATATGATTTATGATTTCTTATATTTAAATGAAGTGTCATTAATTTTAAGTCTATGGATATATGTATAAAAATCAATATAACTTTAAGTATACATTTAAGTGAAAATAATAATATAAGTAACTTTAATAATAATAATAATAATATGTAACAAGAAATAGAAGTATGATTTATTATTTGTTATATTTTATTGAAGTGTCCTTTATGTACTAAAGTATAAACATAAGGTATTAAAATAAACATAAGTTTATAGATATTTTAAGTACAATAATAAACATAAGTATAAAAATTGCATCCATCCAGCCTCATGAAACCCAAAGTCATCACCCACCACTAGCTTCATTGAGTGCCATCACCATTGAAAGGATGGAGTACCTCCTCACATGCAGGATGTGTTGGAGCTCTTGGAGTTTGAATGAAATAAATATTACTCCATTAAAATTTTAATAAAATAAATATTACTCCATTAAAATTTTAATAAAATATATATTACTTTATTAAAGTTTTAATGAAATAATATATAATTTATATTTATAAGTATAAGTAGGGGTTATTTTCATCCACTTCTATTGCATTCTCTATCTCTTACTTTCTATCCACCTTGCTTGTTGCTCCCTTTACGCCTTCACCGCTTCTCATCATGATGCATTCGCACAGTGGATGAGTGAAACCCGTTAGTTACGGTCAGATGTGGGACCAGATTTACCCTAGGTTTTGTTATATTGTTGAGCTAGAGAATATATTTAGGACTCTAGAGCCCGATAGCTCAGTGCTTGCATTTTTTTGCACGGTATGTGATGATATCACATTTTTTATCCTTGACTCCACTGCTCGATGGATACCCCTAGAGTTCCTCTTCTCCATGAAGAGTGGTGACAACCATAGAAAGGTTGTGCAAAGAGAAATTGCACATGTTTCCCTCCCCCCACTTTTGATCTACCTCTGTGCCCCTCACTTTTGAGGAGACAAACCCGATCGATCTGAGCGAGCGGGATATTGCCTTTGCTATTTATATATTATGCTCTGATTTGAAGAGGAGAATGATGAGGAGCCAGTGTGCCTCTTATCACCTATGAAGAGAAGGAGCCAGAGGAGATAGTCTTGGACAAGCAAGAAGAGGAGGCATGTAGCTTGTCTTTGGCCTTGTCGACTATCCACCAAGAGGTAGCCCATCCTACTGAGAATGCAAAATTTGCATCATTGAGTGCCATCACTATAGATGGTGTTGCATACTTGCTCATAAATGTCATCTACAAAAGCACTGCCAATTTGTCAAGAGCAGTCCACACATTTGCTTTTTCTACTCTAGTCTTTCCTCCATTGCTTTGATCAGGAACGACCATATGTTACTTTTTCCATGCTTCATATTTCTCAGGTTGTTGTACCAATAGTTCTCCATTTTCATTTCGTGGTGCAGAGAGGAATTTCCTTGCTTTTGAGTCGCCAAAGCAAGGCTTGCATTCGTACATTGCCGCTTTCTCCAGACTTTTTTTCATCCTTCTTTATTTCTACCCGGCCTCGATGTAACCCATCCCAGATAATACTTCTTCCACCCTTTTACATGTTTCTTAGGCATTAGAAGCTGGCTACATTTTATAAGCAAAACACACATATTCATAAACCAATTTGTCTATGATCCACACTAGTGCATGCAAAGTGCAAAAGTGTACTCTTTTCAAGGGGATGTCAAGAATAGGATCCCACTTAGGATCTACTCGTACCATTTGGCCCCCATGGCAAACAAATTGATCATGTGTAGGATACCCTTCTCTACCTGTTTCTTCCCATTCTTACCTTTCTTTCTAGAATGCATACAATATATGCAAGGAAACTCTGTATTTGCCACATTTGACACACCAAACATGCACTTCAAAGTTTTGAGATCTCCAGTAAGGTGTCATTCCACTTGATACTCACCATAACCTTCCACGTGCAAACTTTCACCATGATTTTGATGTTGCACTATATTAGGTAGCTCTGTCAAGTTAAAGAAAATCTTCAAAATCTCATGATCTTCCTTTGGTACTTCAAGTGCAGCAAGCCACCAAATTTCATTCTCAGACTATACAATAAAGTAATTAGGATGACCAGGCAAGATGCTAGGATCGACCTTTGATAACCTCACTTTTATCAAGCTTCAAAACAAATTTTAGTTTGCCTCCATATTATGCAATAGATATACTATAATTAGAGATTGTAACTTGCATACATCTAATAAAAATTTGTTATTTGTGTGCAAGACAAACGGCACTTCCTTTGACCCATACTTGCATACATGTCTGTGACATAAGTGCATTGGCTCACCAATTAATTATTCCACCTTACTGTTTAATGATTGTCATGCTTGCACCACATGAAATGGTTTAGGAAGAGGCAATATCCTTTTCTTTTGCAACACTTTTTTAAACCTTGTATCTAAATGTTTGTATATCATGCCATAAGACTTAGAACTTATTCCTACCTTATCACATATCATTTGATGTGAAGGAATCACTTACCTCTTTGTAAGCATTGTATGATAACTTCATCACCAAACCGACTTAAACTTTGGGCACTGAAGTGCGGACTTCACCATATCTTTAGTGAGTACCTTTTCAATTCCTTGATTCACTTCATTTTCTAGATTGCTAAACATCTTTTGCATGTTATCACGTTGTGCATAGATCCTTTGCCTGTATTGTCCACTTGTCTTTGCCAACATGTGCATAGGTTTATATGACCTTTGGCGTTCACGTACCTCCCATGTCATTGTGGGCCCATAAGTGATAGTCTTCTCTAGAATTGTCTTCATCTTCTTATTGCTAGCCTCCTGTAAATCATTAACCTGGTTAATCAAACTGGCATTTTGCATTACCATGTCATGCATAGCATCTTGTAAAACATTTTTCTCTTCTTGTTTTGCCAACACTGATCTATTAAGTTTCATGATCTATTGTGCAGAAACATGGGCTTGGATTACAAGTCTCCAAGTATAACCCTGTAACCTTGCATTGCCCTCACAACAAACATACTTGACAAATGATGTTAGTCTAGAGAATTGGGGAGATTGTTGTGTAATAGGATCAAGTGGATATATAGACCCATCAACCGAAAGATCTATATGTTTTTTCCCTGCTATTCTGTGTAATTGCATCACCGATGGATTCATCATTGAAACCTCAATTCTCTTGTATAATGGGGCATACTCTTCATCTAGCTAGAAGTGTATATACTTCTCTTCTTAGAGCTTCTTGCTTCTTAAAACATCAAAAAACTAGAAACACTCAGATACATCACTATCTCCATTGAGTACAATCAATGCTTACAAGAAAACACACAAAATTTCATGATTATTAACACATATGTGTAACTTAACACCAACTTCAACACATATTATTATTATTAACCAATAGTAATGCACATATTATTATTATTTAGTAACCAATAGAGTAAAATATATCTTACTATTAACTTTATTATTTACGAATAGTAATGCACATAACCAACAGGAAAACATAACTTATAGAACTCAATTGAACATAACCAACATCAAAACACTGCTAACCTCCATTTTTGTTATGTGTTGGCTTTGTGTTGTCTCTTTGTTCTCTATTGCTTCTCTGTGTTGGCTTTGTGTTGTCTCTTTGTTATGTGTTGGCTTTGTGTTGTCTCTTTGTTCTCTATTGCTTCTCTGTGTTGGCTTTGTGTTGTCTCTCTATTGCTTCTCTATGTTGGCTCCGTGTTGTCTCTTCTTTGTGTCTCTCTGTTATAGCAAGATTAATGAAGAGGAAAATGGTTTGTTGGCACCAAAAAATCAAATCACTCTTCATTATCTAGCTTTGTAGTGAACAAGTGCAATAGAACAGGAGGGAAATAAAAACTGTTTGGAGATGGGGAGAAATACAAACTATTTGGCAAATTTGAAAGTAGAAGAAGGAATGAGCTATGGAAAGAAGAAACGACCTAAAGAGAAGAAGAAGAGAAAATTCATAATGCACTATTCTCTAAAATAATAAATCTAAACACATTCTTAAAATCTTAAAAAATGTCTATTATCTTCAAATCTCTATAAAAAAACATAAAAAACGCACCAGAATGTAGATTAAGCACGGATCTACGTACTTGTAAAAAGAAATTATGAAATACAAAAAGATATTCCATTTTTAAGATAAAATCCTTCTAGAATCATGAAATGTTTGTTTCTTCATCATAAATGAATGTGGGCATTTAAGAATGTCATATTTTTTGAGATATTCAAAACCAGCTCAAATAAAAAAATAGTTTTTGAGATATTTGAGTTCTGAGCAAGTCTAGTACAGTTCTTGGACAGTCATTAAAATAATAAGTGAATCTATAAAACTAATATTTTGAGATGTACAAGATTCAAAAAGAGAAGAGAGAGAAGCAATATTATAACATTATTTTTACACTTTTTCTTGATTCATGAAAGAGATAGAAAGAGGGTCAGTTTGTGAGTCCAAATTTTTCCTAATGATTGAGAAGGATGCGGGTTTTGGTGAAGTGCAGAAAGAGTTGGAGAGAGCTGCAGATGAGGGGGCCAAGACCAAACTATGGACAACACTTGCAGAACTCAGCCAAATGCAAAAGATGTTATGGTTACAGAGGGTCCACCAGCTGATAAAAATATCTCCCTGGACAATTGGCTACATTGTAGATTCTCCAAGAAACAAACTCCTGTTATATGTACTAGGAGAAAATGGAAGCCGTAGTTGGAGTCGTAGTCTTGCATTCACTTTGTTCACGTTTTTTTATCACCATTGTACCCTTCGTTTTTTTCCAATTGTCATAGTAGGTCATTGATTTTTGTAATCCATCAAATACTCTAATAATATTATGTTATTATTTTGTTCAAATTCTTTCTGTTTTTATGCCAATGCATGTGTGTATTGCCATAGGTGATAGCAAATTGTGCAAAGAAACTAATAATCTTTGATCTTAATGGAATTTTGTTAAAGAGGTGGTTAAAAAAGAAACCCCCTTCCACTTTCAAAAGAGTGCACAGTGTGGGAAAATAGTCTGTCATTTGCGGTGTGTCCTAAAAGAGTTCCTCAATGACGTGTCTTCAAAGTTCTAGGTTGTCACATGGTCAAGCATGGTAAAACATAATGTGTAGATGATGATGAAATTGATACTTCAAGAGTGCACTTGGGAAGCTGAATTAGCCCCATTTCTATTCATCTTTGACCAATCACAATGTATGCATGTTGATGACTAGAAAGACATAAGTGATGTTTGGTTCTTGAATCCTTTTAGTGCAATTGTTGTTGGCAAAGGCCGGGATCAAGTTTGATCATGTTGATGACTAGAAAAACGGAAGTGACGTTTGGTTCTTGAATCCTTTTAGTGCAATTGCAAAGGCGAGTATCAAGTTTGATCCTGAAAACATGGTGTTGGTTGACGACACACCAAAAAAGGAAAAATTAAATCCAGAAGGAAGTCTCTTAAAGCTCCCAAGTGTATGAAGCCATGCAAATTGACATTCATCTAGAAGCAGCATGGTGTGCTTTAAATAATGGCCCTAGGGCCATTCTACCATCCATTCTCTCCTTTAGAATGGCCCTAGGCCAAACATTGAAGACATTCCCCCATCCATCCTTTATGTGTTTTGTTAGGATATATTTTGGTTTTGAATACAAGAAAATGTAGTACTCCTCCACTTGTTCATCAACCTCTCATTGTGTAGACTTGTTATGGCTCACCCTAACCCCCATTGAAACACATCCAATAAAAGATTACTTGGTGAACCACAACTATTGTGAGGATCTTTCTAATGGCCAAGCTCATTACCCTTGAGGTCTCCAAGCTCTACAACTCCTTGAGAAGCAATTCCATCACACCTCTCGCGAGCTTTGTCACACCGCCACATTGCACTACTACGGGTACTCGTCCCTCCTCTCACCTCACTTCAATCACACACACTCACTAGCATGCATTAGGGAGAGAGATTAGCAAGAGCAAGACTCAATTGCACAATGGGAGAGTATCTTGTATTATGAGAGATATTCACTTATATACATGGCCATAAGTGTTCACACTCACTTAAATTGTGGCCAACTCAGCACTTTAGGCTCATAAGAGGCCTAATGCTATTACGATGACTACTCTCATAATATATCCATGAAGTACATCACTTGGGACTTCATCCTACATGATGCTACCACATGCTCTTGAAGCAGGAATTGCCATAAATATTCCATCACACCATTATGGAAACCCATCCAAATTGTAGATTTAGACACCATTGCTTTAGATCTTAAATTTATAACCCTTTGGTGTATCTACCTTGACTCCTTGATGATGTAAGATAATAGTGATAATTCTTGTTAATCCTAGGAATGGGTTAACATTCCCCCCTTCCTGATGGTGGCGATCGCATCCTCCGTGATCTCGTCGAAGACCTTTGTGTGGGGAGAATGGAGAAGCTTTGTCAATGGCTTTGATGTTGAATGACATTCAATGGTCTTTGTCTCTGTAAGGAATAAGAAAAGCTAGTTAGTGAATGAAAAGGTTAGTGCATTATATTAGGAATTCTTAAAGGGATGGGGGAGGGGTTTTTTGTAAATGATTGCATTTTTATATTTGTGTGAGCATTTAAAAAAAGGATTTTTTGCTCACTTTTTTTTGGCAATCACAAGGTTACACGTGATTTGTGTTAGTGGGGATGCTAAGAGATGTTAATAATGGGAGAGAAGAGAGAAAAGGATCCGAAGGAACGTAGACATAATCATTAGAATGAGATGGTGATTCTCAGTTCCTCATTTGATCATTGAACAACATTCATTATTTGAAGAAATTGGCCATTGATGAAGTCCCTTTGTGTGGTAGGATTCTTTTCAAATGTTGTTGAGTAGGACTTGTTCCTGCATGCTTCTTTCCATGTGTTTTTTTAAATGGTTTTATGTATACTTAAGTGCTCTTATGAAACAGATATACATGTGAAGTACAAGAATTGAGTCAAATAGACTCTTATTAAGATGTTGTTTTTTGTTGAAGTAGCCACTTGTTGGTAAGGATTGAAAGAATTACGTCGATTCGTGAGGTTAATATAGATATCTTCACTAAGGATTGGAGATTATTGATTTGTGAAGATGGTAGCATCATTTGGAGAGTTTTGTAATTTGAAGGAAAATTCCAGGCAATGGCTTGTACTGTGACATAAAAAAATTGATATCTTTCATTTTCAATTTTGTACATATTTTGATGGTTTCTCAATGGTAACAAGGTGGAAGCTTGTCCAAGAAGATTGCGGTGCCCACAATGGAATAACGGCGTGGTGATACGACGGCTTGGCGGCTACCCTGATAATAGCATTCTATCTTCAAAT
Organism: Cibotium barometz; assembly: GCF_041138505.1. Classification (NCBI taxonomy): domain Eukaryota; kingdom Viridiplantae; phylum Streptophyta; class Polypodiopsida; order Cyatheales; family Cibotiaceae; genus Cibotium; species Cibotium barometz. Next base: position 43,069,516 of record NC_141082.1, read on the forward strand.
ATAATGGTTTTGCTTGATTTAAGGTGCACACATTGTAAATGCCACAAGTATGCTTGATAAATACTTTGGTATGGTAGATAGGCTAGTGATGTGGAAAATAAAAGTGGGCCTTCATGCTCACATGGATTTTAATTGTATTATTAATGTAGTATTCACCATAAGGCTACAAGTTGGGGAGTGTGGAAGGCATGTGGAGGAGTGTGTGTAGGTGCATAATTGGGAAAGATTCTTCTAGAATGCCTACATGGAAGAGGAGAATTCTGCCATGTGTAAGTGGGATCTCCACACCTACATGCCACTTAGACTTGGCTATTATCTCATCACACTTTCAAAGTAAAAAAGTCTTCAATTTTATAATCAATAGAAGACTTAGCCTAAGAGGACAATTGATGGTGACATCTACCCTTATGTTACTGAAGGGTTGAAGATTTTTATGTTGTAACTTGTAACAATGGAAGAGAGGGTGATTCTCCACCTATAAAAGGAGCCCTCCTCTCCCTTTTAAATCAAGGAATGAGCCTCCTCAATTGATGTGTCAAATTGCCATTCTCTTATCTTCAAACCCTTATTCAAACACTCTCTTTACATGTGAATGTCTCATTTAGCATTAGCTCCTCATGCTCAGCCCAATTTTGGACCTCTTTGATGATTCATGATAAGTGGGATATGGAGTTATTATCTTGGCGGGCCTGTGACTTCTCAAGGTAGCCCTCCTTTGGAGGTACCAATGGTTTTAGTGGTAATGAGCATGTGGAAAGACTTTGGAGACCATAGGTAAATCTTTACAATTGTCCGCTGAGCAATGTTAAACCTTACCCTCTAGCTTGAATCATGAAGGAGATGCGAGGCAAGAGGCTATGTGAAAATTGAGGTTTCATGCAAAGAGAGGGAAGTGCACTTTTTGTGGTCCAATACCCAAATTTCAACTGATAATTACTCATCACTCAGGTATTGGTTTCTAAAATTGATCATATGGCTAGGAAGCTCTTTATATTCTCTTTCCACTCATATAACTAATTTCTTAATGCTTCACTTCATTGATGATTAGAATTTCTCCCAAAGTTGCTAATGTCTGTCGCGTAGCTTCTGCACTTACGCTTCATATCCAGAGGGGTGAGAAGAGCATTGTGAGTTTGTCTTTGATGTGCTTGTAAGTCTTCGTTTTGTAGACGTGGGGATTGATTCTAATGTCTGGCGCGTAGCTTCTGCACTTACGCTTCATATCCAGAGGGGTGAGAAGAGCATTGTGAGTTTGTCTTTGATGTGCTTGTAAGTCTTTGTTTTGTAGACGTGGGGATTGATTCTTAAATTTTTGTCTCAAATGTTATCGAGGCAGTAGATAAGACTGCTAGTTGGTTACCATTGGGGTTGCTTGAACACACAAGCTCTTGTGTAGGTGTTGAATACATGAGAGTGGTTGAGTGACTTGCTTAGTGCTGCTTGGGTTGCCATTCTTGTCTTAGACTAACTTCAGGTAAAGCTATTGGGGTTGAAGTTGGTGGTGGTGAGACTTTCTTCACGTTGTTCAATTTTGGTAACCATATGATGGGATTACCATCATAGTATCCTTGTTGTGATGAGATGAAGCACATGCACAGGAACCCATCTTTGATGTACATTATAAATTAGTGATTGAAGCCTTTGGTGCTAAGGTTTGTTTCTTTAAACAGGTTGAGGGGACTTTTTTATGTGCTTAGAAATCCAAGCTTTGGTATTATCTTGGTAGTACCCTTGTGCTTGTAGTAATATTTTTGGTACCCACACTTGTTGACTTGGTGGAGTTCTTTGAGGAACTTACATAGGCTTTTGTGGTGGACGATATCGTGGAGTACTTTTCTTTTTCTTGGCGTCTGAGTGCTGCATTGAGGAAGAGGTTTTGATGATCGAGGCACCCAAATTTGATTGGCACCTTCATAGTAGCCTTGAGCTATAAGTAGTTGCTTCTTCACCCACATCTTTATAAGATACCTTGAATTTGGTTGTCGTGGTGGATTTTCCTTTTTGGTTGAAGGGGGACATTATGAGTCCTCCTGCTATGGTTACAGATTTGAGACTCATGGGCATTGTTGATGATAAGGTTCAAGTCTCTTACTGAGTGGCATTTGATGAGAAGGTTTTTGAGCATATTGCCATTTCCTTTGGTGAGGTTTGTCGATGAAGAGGCATAGGCTCCAGGGTTTTTTCTTTGAGCTCCTTGTTAGAGTTTGATGGTTGTGCGGGGGGGACTTCTTTAGGAGAATAGCTGTTGATTGTGAGCTTTTGGCATTGAACTTTGTTGGTGAGGATGGGGTTGAAGGAGTATATGCTTTATTGGAGTCGATCGTATATGCAGATGGTAGGTCATTGTGTAGAGGGGCTTCGGTGGAAGAGGCTTGTAACCTTTTGTGTTCAGCATCATAGAATTCCATTAAAGTTGGATCCTCTTCCTTGCAATATCGTATTGTCAACTTTTTGTCGTTGACCATCATGAGATGACTCTATCGCCCACTAGCAAAGCACAGTGGTGCTTGGGCAGCAATAGTCCATTTATGCCCCAAGATCAAATCTAATTCCAACATATACTCAACCACAACAAACTTACAAGGTGGTTAGTTTCAATATACATTGTATATTCAAAGTGCCCCAAACATGGCATGCTCAAGTCTTGTGTAAAGGGAATTCTTTCAGGATGATCCATGAGTGTTGTGGTTGACCTAACAAATCCCATAACTTGAGGGTCATGAGATTGTGTTCTCGTGTTGGATAAAGCTATGCTTGAGTTGTAGTGATTTTAGTAGAAAGTTCCAATCTAACCAGAATCTTACGGATCTTTTTAATAAGATATGCTGGAAGTTCCAGCTCCTCCAAGGTCTCCTTCCCTCTAGAAATAACAATTGTACAATGCATGCAGGAGTGTTCAAGGTGTTTGTTTTCATGGATTCATCTATTTGAATACAACGAGTCATGTATCCAAACTCCACCAAGGATGACATCATACTCAAGGGAATCTAGGGTAACATGGAATGTAAACTCCACATCTCCATCGATTGTTTGAGTATCATAGCTAAAGTAACCAAGACCATTGTCTATAGGGATGAGTTTAGGTTGTCCCAATGACACCCAAGTGTCTATTGTCATGATGTTATGACTAGCTTGAGGGCTAATCAACATGTGTTTGTGCTTAACATCATTTCCTATAGGGAAATTTATCGATACCATGATAGAATCTTCAATAGGAACCATGGATGTTTCAGTTTGTGTTTTAGCTTCAAATCCCATTTCTGTTTCATATTCCCATTCACTTTCATCCTCTTTTTGGATCTCATCTTTTTCCAGAGTACCCAATGTGTACACTAGCACACTTGGTCCTTTGATAATTCTAAATGAGGTGTGTTTGGAAACTTGCAAATCACAGTCTCGTTCTATGGAGCTCTTTATGTCTTGGTATAAATCATGTTGAGTCCTTAAAGGTGCAAGTGCTCATGTTATGCTTGCTTCACCACCATGAGAGAAGAGCATTCCTCCAAATGAGGTTTTGAGAGACTGCTTTAATTTCATAAGGGAATTATCAAATTCCTCACGTGCTTTCTCAATAGCATAATTCGTGCAATTTATCTCTAATGAATCTTCTATAGAGAGTATGTCTTACTCTTGAAGGGGGAAGACATACTCCTCTGGGTTTTGTGTTTTGGTTGTTTTTTTAGGATTAGCATTATGAGGTTCAATCACAATCAGTGTTCCTATTTTTGATAGTCGTTTTTTCGACTATCCACATTACCACAAGGAGCTACCTCGGCCAAGGAAAATCACATAAACTCTTTATCATAAATACCTTTTCAACTGTAAATAGGCGTGTGTGCGTTAGGGACTTTACCCATATCTTCTATATATTTTTATATTAATTAAAAAAAAGTTTTTGCTAGCTACTTATCAAAAATAAATAAAAATTATTACGACCCATTTTGTGTAAATATTTCATTTCATATAAGGGCCTAAATATGGGGGTCTCTATTTTCTCTAATTATGTAAATACTTCATTAGGTGTGTGTATTATAAAATTTAAGTATATTTTATTTTATTTTATTTATTTATTATTATTATTTTTTCTTCATAATACTTTTGGACCATCATTGTATATATGCTTCAACTTCACCATGCATGAGTAAATCCTATGCCCTCATATTTCTACCCACACCATGTAGAAAGCCTACTATGTAAATCACTTTTTTCCTTAGACTATTTCATCTTTTATTCTCTCATCTACCCTAAAATAATAAGGGTCTCCCTCCCTTTTGACTTCCATAGTTTAGTATTTTTGTATATATTTTTTACTATTAAATATTTTTTTATTAGCCATCAGCAAGGTCAGTGTCTAACCCATTTTAAAAGAAAAACGGTGCATATTTTTGTATTTTCTTCTTTTCCCATCTAAACGGCCCAGACTTCAAGCCCCTGCTTGAGAGTCCCCCAATCCCCACAAAACTGGCGAGGTGACTGCGTGGTCTCGCCGTGTGGCTCTTGTCTGAGCTGAGTAAGAGTGATTACTGAGGCAATGCAGTGTTGCCCGGAATGCATAAGCCTTCAAGGAAGTCGAGACTTGTCTGCCGAGTTGACACCAACTTGGTTGCAACATCTTTACTTCAAATCTGACTTCACATTCCTCTTTGTTGGAGCGTTGTCTTGAGCCTTGTTGCTCGCCGATGCCCCTTGAGCTCTTTGTGCAAAATCTTTATTGGACAAGAGTTGCCCACCTCAATGACTCTAGCTTGATTTGCCCCATCTTGTGCCACTTCCAACTCTACACTTGGTTGTCGTGGACCTTGATGCGCTGCTTACATAAGTGCATTGATTCTTTGGGGACAAAGTGCCTTTGGCCCCACCTGACACCCAGTGAAACCAGTGCGAACCTTTGGCATTCAAACCTTTGCACTTCTTCGGCTTTGGTTCCAACTGACTTGCGTGCTCTAGCTTGCCTTGACACCAAGATGTTTTGTTTTTGTTTTTGAGCTGGGAGGTTGCAAAGGAATCACCCTCTACCACCATTTGCTCGGGGGAAAAACCTGTTACCACCATGTCACCACATGAGTCCTTTAAGAAGGCCAAGAGCACTTCCTTGGACTACCCCCTTGAAAGGGGATTGGGTCGGCATCTCAAGAAAGAGATAGTGCAGGCCTTGATCAAGGATCTCACCTGCTGAAAAAGCCCCTTAAACTCTTCTGTCAAGAAGATCACCCAGCGGGTTTCCGAAAAGGAATGCCATACCCATATGGAGGGCGTCGGCTCGAGGGAGGTGTCCCAAACAAAGCGATACCTGGCGGTAGCCCGAATTCCACCAAATATCGAAGGCAAGGCCATACCCAGAACAGTGACTACAACGGCTCGGGCTCAAACAATTCACAGGACAGCTCGTTGTAATACTTAGGTACAGCCACGCAGAGGAAAGCTGCAACGCACTGCGCATAGGCGATCCTCTGTTTCGGGCAAGGGACTACCCAGCCAGGTAGTCTCCTCCCGCGAGCCTCCCCTCCAAGGAGGATGGTTCCGATTTCGCAATTCGACAAGTTCCGGTCTAGCCCCCTGGCATGAATGATGGCAGGCTGTATTGCCTCCCTAGGGCCATCCAGTCCGGAGCACTGAATGAGGAGGTGGGTAAGAGAACTTTCGTTCTCATCCCCTTTACACACCGGGCACGTCCTAGGTGTGGATCGCATCACCTTATCCTTAAGATGTAGCCCGTCCACGTGAGCGAGAAGAAGCAGAAATTTTTCACCAGCCCCCCCAGGGTCCTCGCCCAACATAGCTCTGAATAAATACTTACGAGAGAGATCAAAGGATTTCTCTTTATAGGACAGGGAGGCACAATCATGAGAGTTTTCCCACAACTTCCAACTCTCCTCCCTCGCGGTTTGGACTGGCGCACTATTTATATACCTCTTTCCCCAGAAAAGAGTTCGCTTGCACCACGTCCACTTCTTGAACTGGGTCCAAGGCGGGATATGGTTCACCAAGTCTGCGATCCAAGTTCGTAGTCCCGAGTACTTGGTGAAGCCCCTGACTCTCTGCCTTGCATAATAGGCAGAGACAGGGGGAAGTTTGAGCTCTCTGTGCAGGGCCGACGCGGCAACAGAAGCTATACACTGTTATGGAGCGTGAGCTTGACGGCCAATTGATTGCTGCCTTTAATTCGCCCCTTGACACCAAGACTTGCTTTGCCATGCTGTAGCCAAACTGTTTCGAAACCTGTTCAGGCGGTCTTAACCTTTACGACGCCAGAATCTGCCTGTTCCTGTTCACCAAGGTACAAAGTCCCTCCACTTAGTCTTGCTTAGGCCTCCATGACACCATGATGACCTTCACATTGGCTTCGTTTCCTGACTCTGCACCATCACCTTGAACCTTTGCGTTCACAATGTGTTTTGCCGTACTGTGAAGAGCCAATCTTCTTAGACGTCATTCCAACAAGCTTTGCTTGGATGGCTAGGTCCCAAGTTTTACCTACTTAAACTTCATCTCACGTCGTACCTTCTATTTTGCACCCACTTTGCCCTTTGGCTAGATCTGAGTGCTTTCCACATCCAAGTTGCCTTCGAACTTCAGTGAGCCAGTCCAGCTATACCCATTTGCTCCTTCATATAGAGTGCTATCTACCCGGCACCATGGTCCTTAGGCTGCAATCAAGAGCTCCCAAGTAGTCCCCTTCTTCAAACTTGTTTTCCCAAGTCACACAACTCTGTGCCCCTGTAGCCCTTGCTAACCTGATTTGGCACATTCCCACTCAAAGAAACTTTGCCCTCCCCGGATTGCTCTAGTTCGGACCATCATGAGCCCCAAAGCGCTTGTGGCACATTAGAACCCACGAGAGAAGTCGGTGGTAAAACTGATGTGCGCTGCTTGACGGTCCGCACGGTGACCTTGTGCTCCGCTTGACGGTCAGCACGGCCACTTCCTTGGACCATTGCAAGGCCCGCTTCTCTTTATTGGAGTCAAAGAACCCGAGGCTCTTGGTGCCATCGCAGACTTACCCTCACCTAGGTTCGGTTTTATTTGGTGTTGCTTTATTTGGGCAGCACATGCACCACTTTGGGCTACACTGTCACATGAAGACCCTTCTTGGTCTGGCTTGCTTTGGTTGCCCAGGGCTCTTAGTACCATCGCGTGGCCTTACCCTCACCTAGGCGAGTCTTCTGTGTTGCGAGTGATGCGTGCACCTCAAGAGGCTACACGGCCACAAGGGGAGACCACTCTCGGTCCGGAAGCCCAGGGCTCTTGGTGCCTCTTCTTAGAACTTACCCTCACCCAGGCAGAGACTTCGGTGTTGCCTTTGTGGTCATGGGTCTGTTAGTGCCTTCTTTGGCCTTACCCTCACCCGCATGCCTGATGTGTGCCACCATCATTACATCTTCCGGGTTGGTTACCATACCGTAGCTCGCTGGTCTTCTGGTGACATGGAGAGCCAAACGACTCGGGTCCACTTGCCCAATTCCAGTTAATCAAGTTCACGCCCTCACTCCCAGAGTGCTATGTGCCGGCACTACGGTTCCATGTCCTGTGCTTGAGCGCTCGCAAGTAGTCACCTTCATCAAACTTGCTTTCCAAAGCCATTCAACTCATGAGCCGTACAACTCAAGTCCACCTATTTGAGTCCAGCTACACCCGTTTGCTCCTTCATATAGAGTGCTATCTGCCCAGCACCACTGTCCTTAAGCTGCAATCAAAAGTAGTCCCCTTCTTCAAACTTGTTTTCCCAAGACACACAACTCTGTGCCCCTGCAGCCTTTGCTGACCTGATTTGGCACGTTCCCGCTCAAAGAAACTTCGCCCTCCCCGGATTGCTCCAGTTCGGGCCATCATGAGCCCCAAAGCGCTTGTGGCACCTTAGAACCCATGGGAGAAGTTGGTGGTGAAACTGATGTGCGCTGCTTGACGGCCTGCACGGTGACCTTGTGCTCCGCTTGACGGCTAGCATGGCCACTTCCTTGGACCATTGAAAGGCCCGCTTCTCTTTATTGGAGTCAAAGAACCCGAGGCTCTTGGTGCCCGACTTACCCTCACCTGGGTTCGGTTTTATTTGGCGTTGCTTTATTCGGGCAGCGCGTGCACCACTTCGGGCTACACCGTCACATGAGGACCCTTCTTGGTCCCTTCTTGGTCCGACTTGCTTCGATTGCCCAGGCCTCTTCGTGCCATCGCGCGGCCTTACCCTTACCCAGGCGAGTCTTCGGTGTTGCGGGTGACGCGTGCACCTCGGTCGGGCTACACAGCCACAAGGGGGGACCACTCTCGATCCGGAAGCCCAAGGCTCTTGGAGCCTCTTCTTAGGACTTACCCTCACCCAGGCGGAGACTTCGGTGTTGCCTTTGGGATCATGGGTCTGTTGGTGCCTTCTTTGGCCTTACCCTCACCCGCATGCCCGCCGATGTGTGCCACCATCATTACATCTTCTGGGTTGGTTACCGTACCGTAGCTCGGTGGTCTTTGTGAAGGTTGCTTGCTTGGCTCTTGAAAACCTGAAAGGGATGTTGACACCTTCTGTCTCACCCTGCTTAGCACTGCAAAGGAGCGCGGGCTTCCGCTTTGACGCGTTCACCCTTTGGCTTGATCCTTTGTGATCTGAAGAGGAAATCGGTACCTTCGGCCTATCCCATGCTTTGCACTCTGGAGAAGTTGGGACTTCTGCTTTGCTGCATCTGCCCAAGGCGTAATCCTTGTTGATCTAGAAGGGCGTTGGCTCCTCCTGCCTAGCCCGTTTGCATCGTGGTGATGAGGGGCAGTGGCTCTATTGCCACAAGGCAAACCATGACCTTAGCGGACGCCTTTGCTGCTTGCATGTTTTCCCAAAGGATTGGCTCGGTGGCTTGCATTTTGCTTATGTCTTCCTGGGCACCACACCAACACGACGTCCCATTCCGTCGCATCAAGTTTCTTAGCATAAGCAAACGCGATCCCATTCCCGGCGCTGTCTTTGCGTGTGTGGCCCCTTTGCTTTCTTTCTTTGCTTGGCCTTTGAGTGGCTACCAGCCCCCCGCGGTCCTTATCTGAGGCGCTGCTGGTCCATGAAGTGCCACCCTGACCTGTTGCCAGCCTCGCCGTTTTCTTCAAAGCATGACCTTCCCTTGGTGGTAACTCTAAAAGATCCCCAAGCCCGTTGCTCTTCTTTTCGGAAGTGCTGACAGCCCCACAAGGATCCAGTTGCATGCTTCTCTGCTCAGCTCATGTGCCAACATCTTTTGCTGGACTTGCACCCGAGACCTCACCTCACTTGGAACCCAACTGTCCACCACTGGTCTCCAGGCATGTCGGCCAACTTTGGAATTTCTTCAAACGGACCGCGTAGTTGCGACCCCCTCGAAAAATTGATCATTTCTCATATCTAGTACATCCCCAAATTCCATCGTTCAGGCCCCCTGTCGGGAGCTGCGTTGTTTCGGGGCACCTCGCGCCGGCGGCGGTAGCTCGGGGTCCCGGCGGGTTCGGCTGACCACGCCATCCTCTGTCTTGCATCCCACTGCTCGAGATAGGAAATGGTCACCACGGGCAAATTCCTTCGTCGAGGCTCAAATCTCAGTCGACAACTTTTGTGCCGTTTTCGGCTCGTGGCCATCACACTTGGACTCAACCCAACTTGCTGTTTTTGCTGTTCTTTCCAACCTGGCATCACACGCCTCCCATAGGCTTCCAAAACGAACTTTGCTCTGTTACCAAGTGTCACGAGACCGGCGAAAACGGTCTCGCGACGCCTTTGCCGCACGCGGCCTTCCACAATCCATGCTTCATGAAATGGCTCCATCGGCCCGTTGAGCGCGTCTCGTGCATTTTTCTTGCGGCTCTTACCGATCACTTGCGTTCGTGCTCGGATCGGCTCCCTCGGCCTCGTCTCGGGTCTTGCCTTCCATCCAGGCCCGGCCGCGTCTCAGCCCGTCGGCACGGCACGGCTCGCTGGTCCGCCGGTCCGCCGTTTTTCTACCGTTTTCGGTCCCGACTCCGCGTTCGGCCCGATCACTGTCAAGGCAAGGAGGACAACCCCCGGGGCACTTGGCACCCACGAAACCTCACCCACACCCCAGAAGGCCTAACGTACCTACCCGGTGCATGAGTGCGTTCCTAAGGTGCCTACCATGGGTCAATACTTTGCCTCTCCTTGCACCTCCTCCCCATATAAAGGCAAACTATTCGGGGTGGGCTAGCATACCCTCGAGGCACCAAGTCCCTTCGGATAGAAATCCCACCTCACAGGCACCCATGGCCACACTTTCCATAACCGAGTTCCACCCGCAATGGGTCAGGAAGCCTTCTACGGAAGGGCATCACGAAGCCCTGCTGCCCATCTCGAGCTAATTGATGGGCCGAGTTCTGCTACGCTGACGTGGTTGGGCCTACGAATCCAACGGAAGGGGCATCCGCTGGCTTCCAAACCTTTAGCTAGTTCCGCCATCTGCTCCTCTGATGTCACCGAAATGCTGCCAAAGGAGATGAAGAGCACGGAGGAGGGGTCCTGCCTGTCCAGCAAGGCCAGGCAAGTCCCATCTCTGGAAATAGGCTCGGCCACAAGAGAGGCACCTCCTCGGTGGTGTCCGTCCTAGTGTGAAAGTCCATGTAGTGTGATGGCTGCAAGGGTCTGACGGCAATGGTTGGGATTCGGCAGGAGAGGGCGTCCACAACTGCACCCTCCAGCTCGTGGAAGGAGTTGAGCAGGAGGTAGGATGCTTGATCAAGCGCTTGGAAGTGGCTGAGCACCAGCTGGGTGCCAAACTGCGTGAACTTGCTGGCTTCATCCCACACCTCGGGGAGGACATGCAGATGCGTGGGAGGGAGGCCGGGGATTCCACTGATAAGGGGACCTTTTGCACCCTCTGTCTGTGCAAAGAGGTTTTAGAGCGTTCAGCTACGATGCAACAGCTAAAGTACGAATCGAAAACGGTGCTGCGCACCTACTGGGACACCGAGGCCCTGGGCGGCGAGGTCGGAGAAGTGGAGGAAGGCCGAGCACGTTGCAGCAGAGGCCGCCCACAAGGCACCCCAAACTTGCGGGCGGATCCAGCCCAACAAGACGTCGGACAAAATGAAGGAGACGCTAGTACCCTGCTCTTGCATAGTGGTGACGAGGTGTTCCAATGGCTCCTGCATATCTTGGGCGGCTCTGAAGGCGTCGTGCACACTGGCCCTGTAGCCGTGCAGCTCTGGGGGAGAGCCCCCCGCGATGGATACCATGCGAATAGGGCTGCTTTTATCAGCACACTCGCCATCGAGGGAGTGATGAGATTGCAGCGGGCGTTGACGAAAGTGAAGGTGAAGCTTTTGGGCACGAGCTGAATGCAAAGCTGGAGCAACAGATTGATGTGGTCTGGGGCCGCATAAGGAATGGGGGTACATGCACATTCCTTTTCATGTTAATAGCCATAACGGAGTAAAGCGCTCGGCAATAGTAGCAACCTAAGGACACAGGGTAAGAACAAAATAGCCAGAGTCCAATCCACACACGAAAGGTCAACAACTAGTACTCTCCAACAACCCACTGTCCACTTGTGACTTCATCGATGACGACCACACTCAGTCCTTTACTTAAAGTGTATCTTAGCATTCGAAACTTCCAGGATTCTTTACGAACATAGTAGCAAGTTTGTCCACGCAAACAGGAGAAATGTAAATTATACCTCTTCGACTTTAGTCCTTCTCACCTTCTCGTGTATAAAGTGTTCCGGAATCCGCATATCATATGCCCCAAACTAGGGATTGTTGGTCACTTGTGTTCATTGGTCTTGCCTTATCCACACATACTAGGGACTTGGTGGGGTTGGCTAAGTCAAAGCCATTGTTATAGTTTTGAGCTAAGCTCTCTTTTTTTTAGCGAGGAGATCAATGCACACACATATTTTGCACCCCTTTGTGAAGTGAGAGGGAGGGGTGGTTAGAATCGAACTCCCGTCTGAGATGAGAAAGGGTGCCACCTTATCTACCCAGTTATTGTCCCCACCCCTATGGATTGTTTACGCTTGCATTTTAAATATTTGAAGTGTGGTTTTTTTTTTTTGCTTTATTGTACTAAATCTATTTTCATGTATTAAAAGCATCATGATTAATGGAAGCCTCACAAGTGCCACTTGCCACTTGAAGCATCATGTTTATGGAGCCACTTAATGCATCATGGGAGCTATTCACATACGTGTGTTGGAGATAATAATGAAAAAAAAAAGGCACCACCACCTTGCTAATATTTGCAAGCCCAAAAAAATAAATACAAAGCCAAGCTTATAGCTTTAGGCATGACCAAGTTGGAGAATGCTTTTCAACACAAAACCACCCTAGTTAATTTCCAAAACCCACATGACAATTGAGGAGCCGGCAACTTTTAAGCTATGAAATAACATTGGGTTTGGGCGTTTAAACCAAATTTCCGAAGCACACATGACAATTGAGTAGCTAACAACTTACAAATTGTCTCTCCTCCTATGAAATAACATTGGGTTTGGGCGTTAGAACCAAATTTGCGAAACCCACCTGACAATTGAGTAGCTAACAACTTACAAATTTTTAAGCTCCTGTAAAAACCCCATCATTGCAATTCTGGGTTTTTAATTTTTAATTTTTTTAAAGGGCCAGCGTAGCATGTATGGCGTCTCTCTCTCTCTCACTGGATCTCACGGTATAGTGGACGTACTTCATTTATTTTGCTCTTTTTCTCTCCGTTCCCGCTGGATGATCTGCTGAAACGTGAATCTTCTTCATCGTTTCACTGGCCATGCTGCCGTTGAATGCATTCTTTGTCTTCTTCTTCCACTAACTTCTCCCCAGCGGCCAGGCTGGTTGGCATTCTCATCTCCTTACGCTGCAGGTGCTGACCTTTTCTCCCACATGCCCCCGTCCCTTGTTCCTATAAAGTCAACCCCCCCCCCTCCTTCGTCTCTTGGTACAGCAATCCCCACCCCCCTACGGCTCCTCACAGTGCACACCCCCCCTCGAAATTCGCCCTGCCTCACTCCCGTGTAGTCCCTCACCATCCTTTGTGCTTTGCTTCTACGTACCCCCCTAACCACTCGTTCGTCCTTGCCACCTTTTACGAAGAAAACCCCTGATCCCCTCACCTTCACCACCCCTCACGTGTTGTTTGCTCACCTTCACCACCCCTCACGTGTTGTTTGCCCCTCTCCAACTCTCGCAGCCTCTCCCTCCCCTCTGGTGACCCCCGAGTCTCGCTCTCACTTGCTCTTCCTATCTTCCGCTCCCTGTCAACTCCCTCACCCTCTCTCACTCGCTCTACCTATCTCCTACGCTCACTCCCTCGCCAACCTACCCCTCACCATCTTATCTCGCTCCCTCGCCACCCACTCCCTCACCTGCCTTCCTTAGCCCTTGCACAGCCTTCCACCTCTGTTGATCTCTCGCTCCCATATCTCTCTCTCGATCATTCAATGTCTTTCTCCATTTCTTCCATTTTTCACTACTAAGATAAAGAAATAACTTCAACTTGATTATTGTATAAAGCCTAGTGGTGGAAGAATAAACTGAGAGATTAGAGGTTCTATCTCCAAGAAGGTTGAGAAAGTTCTTAATACCTAAGAGAGGATTTCCACTTGACTCCCAAGCCGTGTGAGTTACTTCCAAGCATAAAGGCTCAACCACGATAAAAAATAATGGCTTCTGGAGGACATGCAGAGCGCGGAGGACGTGGGCATCCAAGGGTAGTTGACCGTGATGAGAATACAACCGAAACCTCAAATAGCGGTAGCTGCAAATGTCTCCCAAGGAAGTGGAGGGCCAACCCTAGAAGTTTTTGATTAAGAAAAGGGATTGTCTGATGCATTTAGGTATGGAATTTTTCTTTAAGAAAATAGAAAAGGTTATCTCTCTCGTGTGAGTATGTTTGTTGGCATGGATTGCTACGTGAAATGTGGATCATGCAAGATTAAGATAAGACTTTAATTTATTCTAAAGTTATTGTAAAATAAACCAAGGGACATGTTCTCTTGGGGATAACAATTCCAAAGTGATCGGCTTGGGGTAATTGGGTATTCCCCCCACCTAGGGCAACCAACTCTTGAGTATTTACGAAGTTGGGGCAACTACTTATGATGGTTAACCCACCACAAAGCAGGGTGAGGGTTCCTTCCAGGATTGCAAACCTCAGCTTGATAGGTTTTATGTTAGTGTAGGTGAGTGAGGGGAAATTTCACCTTACTAATATGTGATAATTTATCACCACGACGGTCGCAATAGTGGAAAGAAAGTAATTTTCCATTATACCATAGAAGATATAGAGTTTAATCTCGATAGTAAACCAACCAATTGTTGCTTCCATGTGCTGCCCCTAGGAATTTATGAAGATATTCTTTGAATGATTGGCTAAAAGAAAAAAAGGGCCACTATTCATTGTGAGAATGGGCAAATCTTATTTAAGGATGCCAAAAACGAAGAAGTAGTAGCTTCAGGGAGGACCAGTAGACCCAACTTACAGCTAGTAAAGGGTAGTAAGTTACTAAAGGTTCTCAGGAAGAATCAAGGGTGTTTGTAGTAAAACTCAACAAGGTAGAGAAAGATGCTGTGCATCATCGACTTCTGTAGTCTATGATGCAACTAGAAGTCAGGAAGCACCAATTCCCCTACTAGAGCAAGCGGTGTCACTCTCAAGCCTAACTAAATGGGCCAAACATAAGTACCTCACCCTTGTTAGAGAAGAAGGGTACCCATCAAAAAACTGATAAAAATTACAAAGAAAGCAATAAAAAGAGTCGAGGAAAGTAGTAGAGATGGAGTAAGCTAGAGGAAAGCAAAGATAGAAGAAAGAAGGAGTGATTAAGACTTGTAAAGGAGAATCCCCAAGGAAGCCAATACTAATTAGGTAAGTGGTTCTCTAATCACCAGCTTTCTATGTATATCTCAGGATGGGTAGGCATGGTGGTGGGTGAAGACTTGGTCCATGGCATGCCCCATTATCTGTATCACTATAATGATCAGAACACCACTAATTAAGGCACTTCAATAGGCACGACCCAACACCGCACTTGAATATTCACGATGGACATTTTTGTATGCAAAATCTCAAAAAGGTACCTACACAAGATGTGCACGCACATTCCATTCTCCGACCACACACATTCCAATCTACAGACGTAAGTTCTCACATATTTGATGCTCCGCACACACATGTTCACTCTGAGCACGCATGTTTCATGATCCGTACGCACATTGAGTGTTGCAAATGCACGTATGCCACCCTGTGTATGCATGACATTAATCTATCCTCTATCATCTCTAAGGCTCCATGTTCCCTTAAGTGGTGAAACACATCTGGCTAGTGGGGCATGCATAACTCCAAATAATCCTTAAGACTCAAAAAGGTTCCAAGGGGCAAAGCAAAAGAGATAAGTCTAGAGTAGGTGGACTCTAAGGGTTTAAAGCAATTGTTGGAAGCTATTAAGATGTTAAGGCGCTAATGACGTTGGTGAAGGTGCTTTCAAGAGAGTCAAGGAACTAACCAAGCACGATGATCACACGGAGGTGTGAAGGGTCTCCACAATTGCTAAAGGGATCAAAAGAAGCTTTAAAGAGCACAAACAAGGATAAGGGGGGATTAATGGAGCCTTTAGGGAAATGCAAGGAATTAGGGGTTCATTGGGGAGCCAACCCAATCGTGATGATTTTATAAGGGATCTAGGGATGGCAAAGGAGTTTAGAGAAGCTCAAGGGAATTGCAACAGAGGTTGAATGGTCCTTTAAAAGTCTCAATCCATTTTAAGTTCTTAAGATGATGCAAAAAGAATCGTGAGAATGGAGGAATACAGATATTCTTCGGAAGCTAAGAGTGGAGTAGAATCTTCATAGAAGGCAATGGAGATTTTGAGAGCTATGGTTTGGAAAAATCATGGAGCCCATTATAAAAATGTTTGGAAGCCATCAATTGCAAGGTAAAATTTTTGAGAGCTAAAGTTTGGAAAAATCATGGAGCCCATTATAAAAATGTATGGAAGCCATTCAGTTGCAAGGTAAAAATGATGAGATGAGTTTAGGGAATGATTTAATGAGGCCAAGGCATAAGCAAACGTAGACTAAGTTGTTTTTTAGCTAGTTTCCTAAAAGGCAAAATAACCATTGCATGTCTCCCACCTAGGGCAGTAATAAACTATGGTTCAAGGTTAAGCTTGCTACATGAGCAAACATCATCTAAGCGTTTAATTTGAATAACTTATGGTTGAGTACATCAAGCGTCTAATTTGTAATAAATTATGGTTCCAAGTAGTATCAATCTAATGGCACTTCTCTTTCATGGCTTGCGCGAATTCGTCCAATCGATTGCACGAGTCACGGAAAGCTGTCATGGCAGCGTCCTTGAGTTCAGCAGCTCGAGCTCTCACTGTGGCTCCGGCTTTCTCTAGCATGAAGGCCCTCACTGTCCTCATCACCTCCTCTCTCCCCACCAGCACCCCCTCATTATCAATTCGTGGCTTGGCTCGCCTGTCTAACGTCATCTCCATGCCACACTTCCAGAAGTCGGCCACGAACCTTTGGTTGGACATCCTTTCGCCCGTATCCGCCCAGCAAAGCATGGGCACCCCCATGGCCACACTTTCCATAACCGAGTTCCACCCGCAATGTGTCAAGAAGCCTCCTACGGAAGGGTGTGAAAGCACTTGCAGCTGCGGCGCCCACGGCACCACTAAGCCCTGCTGCCGATCTTGTGTGCCCTCAATGAAGTCTGCCAAGTCGGAGCTAATTGGTTGGCTGAGTTCTGCTACGCTGGCGTGGTTGGGCCTACGAATCCAAAGGAAGGGGCACCCGCTGGCTTCCAAACCTTTCGCTAGTTCCACCATCTGCTCCTCAGATCTCACCGAAATGCTGCCGAAGGAGATGAAGAGCACGGAGGAGGGGGCCTGCCTGTCCAGCCAGGCCAGGCAAGTTCCATCTTCTGGAAATAGGCTCGGCCTCAAGAGAGGCACCTCCTCAACGGTGTCCGTCCTGGTGTGAAAGTCCATGTAGTGCGATGGCAGCAAGGGTCCGACGGCAATGGTTGGGATTCGGCAGGAGAGGGCGTCCACAACTGCACCCTCCAACTCATGGAAGGAGTTGAGCAGGAGGTAGGATGCTTGATCAAGCGCTTGGAAGTGGCTGAACACTAGCTGGGTGCCAGACTGCGTGAACTTGCCGGCTTCATCCCACAGCTTCGGGAGGAGATGCAGATGCGTAGGAGGGAGGCCGGGGATTCCACTGAAACGGGGATCATTTGCATCCTCTGTCTCTGCAAAGAAGTTTTAGGGCGTTCAGCTACGAAACAACAGCTAAAATATATTAATAAACAGATTAGCACGAATCGAAATGGGTGTTGCGCACCTACTGGGACACCGAGGCCCTGGCCGGCGAGGTCGGAGAAGTGGAGGATAGCCGAGCACGTTGCACCAGAGGCCGGCCAGAAGGCTATTCTGGGCACCCCAAACTTGCGGGCGGAGATCTGGCTCCAGCCCAACAAGACGTCGGACAAAATGAAGGAGATGCTATAACCCTGCTCTTGCATACAGGTGACGAGGTGTTCCAATGGCTCCTGCATATCTTGGGCGGCTCTGAAGGCGACGTGCGTACTAGCCCTGTAGCCGTGCAGCTCCGGGGGAGAACCCCCCGCGATGGATACCACGCGAATAGGGCTGTTTTTATCAACACCCTCGCCATCGACGGAGTGATGAGATTGCAGCATGCGCTCGTGGGTGTGGTGGGTGTTGACGAAAGTGAAGGTGAAGCCTCTGGGCACGAGCTGATTGCAAAGCTGGAGCAGCGGATTGATGTGGCCTTGGGCCGGATAAGGAATGGCGAGGACATGCAAATTCCTTTTCATGTTAATAGCCATAAGTGTCGAGTGAGCGCTTGGCAACCTCGGTAAACAGGGCAAGAGCTCAACGTCTTACAAAATAGCCACAGAAAGGTCAGCAACCCAAGTCTCCAGGACTCTCCAGCTGTCGACACTTGACTTCATCCATGACGACCACACTCTGGAACATTTGAACCTTCCTGGATTCTTTACGGACATGGTGACCCTGCCGCACATAGAAAATGTCCAGACAAACTGAACGTGCTATTGTTGTGTGACCGACTCACTCGGTAGCAAGTTGCAACGAGGAGAAATGTAAACTATACTTCTTCCTTCTCACCTTCTCATGTATAAAGTGTTCCGCATATCATATGCCCCAAATTAGGGAAAATTTAATATATCAATACTTATTTTTAGAATATTCACATTTTTTAGAGTTTTTAAAAATTCAACAATATTTATATTTTCAAGAGTTTCGAAAAAGGTGTAAAGAAATGAAGCAAAGGAAATTGTATCCATAAAAGCAGAAAAATAACTATAACTATATATTCAAACATGGACAAAAACATGATATTTACATTGGGGAAAACCAAGCATAAGGTAATTACATGTGGAGTTGAAAATCAAAGACATGGAGCACTACACAAAACATGCTTCCTCTTCAGTGAGCCCAACATACTTACATATTTTAGGAGAGAGGGGAACAAATTCGTCTCCATCTACTATGGCTTTCTTGAATTTGTATGCCCTTTCCCAGATTGATAAATAAGATGTGTTGTAATCACGAGGAGATTCTGCCTCTTTATCATCATCAATCACTATAGGATTTGCTCGACTGCCTGGTGCAGTATTGTTTTTTCCTTGCATACCTTGCTCTCCTTCAAAATCCTCATTTTCTTCCTCTCCATCATCTGTTTCCTCTCTTGAATTTACAGGGTTGAAGTATCTATATATTAGGAGGAGTATCGACGAAGAATATCTCTTCTATATCTATGCAATGTCTCAGGTGAGGGAGTTTCATTACCTTCCATACGGCAGCAAACCTTTTTCTGCTGATACGTGAGCCCGTCTTTGGAATTATCCAAGACACGGCTGGGTAGTACTTTCCAGTATGAACCACTTTCAGCAGAGTACTTTGCAATGATGCGCCCAGCTTATTTGCAATGTAATTATCCATATATATACATATGCTCTTTCAAAAAGATTGACTGGTGACAAACAAACTTTACTCTTTAAGTCTGCCTGGCCATATAGTTGTCTTCCTCTTGTTATTTCTTCAGCAGATATGTTATGTGAGAAGAACTTAAAGTGAGCCTTTTGCAAGTCTTTCATACGATAACCCACCATCACTTCAAAGGTGTGCATTTTTATCTGTCTAAGTCCTCTACACATAACCAATCCTCCCTCGGGCTTAAACATATCCCATCGTAAATATATCTTTTTATTGTTTTCCCTACGCTTATGAGGGAGGGTGCCATTAAACTGATAACCATCTGAAAATGCAAGTGGTTTAAGGTTCCACCTTTTTCAAGTGCAAAAAGTCCTTTCAAACACTCCATTCTAACAAATTCCTCTAAAGGTTCCCAACATGATAATTTAATATCCTCATTGCCTATGGCAACTGTGACTGATACTTCAAAAAGTCTGGTTTTCTTCTCTGCTGGGGAAAGATGGAATTTTATGTACGGAGGGTTCTAATTTTGCATTTTTTTCATCTACCATTGGTCGTTTTCCATTGTCATCACGGTTCATTGATCCTTGAATGAAAAAACCCAAAACACAAACTTTGTCACTTCATTTAATAAAATAAAGTGGGTGCATATTAGACATCTTAAATGCCAAAAAAATAAATTTAAAAATAGGTTCCCAGCATGATAATTTAAGATCCCCATTGCCTACTATGGCAACTTTGACGGATACTTCAAAAAGTCTTGTTTTCTTCTCTGTTGGGAAGATGGAATTTTATGTACGAAGGGTTCTGATTTTGCATTTAGTTCATCTACCATTGGTCGTTTTCCATTGTCGTCACGGTTCATTGATCCTTGAAAGAAAAAAACACAAAACACAAACCTTGTCACTTCATTTAATAAAATAGTGGGTGCATATTAGACTTCTTAAATGCCAAAAAAGCAATTTAAAAACAGAAACAGAGAAGTAAAAATAAAAACAGAGGACTATTGGTTTTTTTGCTCTTGAAAATAAAGTTCGTTGGATAAAGAAAATTAATAAAATAAAGTGGGCAGATATTAGACTTTTTAAATGTTAAAAAAATTATAAATTTTTAATTTCTAAGAATTAAAAATAAAAATAGAGGACTATTGGTTTTTTTTCTCTTGAAAATAAAGTTCGTACATAAAGAAAATTAATTCACTTTTGACATATTTCGTAAAAGGTGGTGATCAATTAGATTAAACAAAAGCATCGGTGCATATATATATGTAAGTAAATGTAACCATGGATAAATTTTCATTGTTGACATATTTGGTAAAACATGCTGACAAAATTATCAGCATGGATATGCATACAATACAGCATATGAGAAAATTAGCTGCATATAATGCAGCATATGACCACGGCTAATAAAACAAAATCATCGCTTCAAGCGAAATGCATAATCAAGCATATAATCAAACTAAATTCCTCAATCAGTCATATGAGAAAATTAGTTGCATATTAGAACATAATCATATTCGCTTAAATCAATATGAGAAAATTAGCTGCACATAATACAACATATTAGCTAATTATCTGTGTTGCGATGAAACAAAACCATCGTTGTACATAATTGCGTAGGTAATATAAATCCTCGGTCCTGGAGTGCCAATGTATCAGCAACCAAAAAAAGGATACAAGATGAGATTATTTACCACGAAAAAAAATGCAAGAAAATGTTTTTATTAATTATATAGTCAAGCATAATAATGAATTCGTGAGCATACATATATGCATCTTGCAAACAAGATGCTCCATTCCTACTTTGACATAACCTGCAGGCTACTGCATGTAGACTTTTTCCTCAAGTTGGCCATCGAGGAAGGCATTATTAACATCCATTTGCCACAATTTCCACTTATTAAGAGAAGCTAGAGAAATGACTAACCTGATGGAATTTATCTTGATGCAAAGGTCTCTTCATAATCAACCTTTAGCCACAAGTCTTGCTTTGTACCTATCTATCTTTCCTTCCTTATTGTACTTCAACTTGGAGATCCATGTGCAGCCTATGGCTTTGTTGTTGGGTGGAAGCGAACACAGATCCCAACTGTGATTCTTGTGGAATGCATTCATCTCTTTATCCATTGCATCTGTCCATTCTTTCTTATCACAGGCATCCTCATAGAAGCGGGGTTCATCATGTTGCATCAGTGATGTTAAGAAAGCATAATTGGTTTGTTCAAAGTCTTAATTGTTATCTCTGTGATATGTTAACCTTTAGGGCTACTTTTTGTCTCTGGTAGACCTTGTGAGGGATACTTGGTGGACATCATCTTCTTCCTGCACTTCTTCAATGGAGTCTTCCAAAGGTTTTATCTCCCCTTTCAGAGTAGATGAAGAAGAGGTTTCTGCATCTGAGGGATTAGCTAATGTCCAGCTAGCAGTTTCATCAAAGATCACATCCTTTGACATAAATGTTTCCTTTTTTATTGGATCATAGAGTTTGTAAGCCTTGTGCTCACCACTATTTCTTCCTCTTATTAGCAACTCCATTTTTTTGAGGTGTATAGATGTAGGTCTATTTCCTTCTTATGCCATGATCAAGAAGGTATTTGTTGAAGTCTTGTGAGATGTATTCTCCTCCATAACATGAAACTCTTTGTTGATACTTCAGCTTTAGATTTCATGAAGAAGACCCAAGTATACTTGGAGTAATCATCTATGAAGGAAACATAGTATGTATTATCACCAATTGAAGGGGTGTGGGCTGATTCATAGACATTTGTGTTAATGAGGTCAAGGACTCCTCTAGCTCTACTTGTGCTTCTAGAGAATGGTGCTCTCTGGACTGCTTGACAATACAACAGGCTTTACTTTTTGCAGAGGTGGTATGGCCAAAACCATGCCTTTTGATTTCAGTAGACACATGCTATTGAAATTCAGGTGACCATACCTTTTATACCATAATTCTAATGGAGGTAAAGAGCCTGACCTATCAGTTTGCATTGCTGATAGTTTTACTATACTGATCCACTCAACGTAAAGAGTTTTCCATGCTTCTGATCTCTTCTGACAATTTTGTAGCTGTGTTGAGGATCTCTAATCAAGCATTTCTAAACTTCAAATTCCACTTTGAAGCCTTCATCCACCATGGATTCAATTGAGAGTAGGTTCTTAGTGAGTGAAGGCACCAAGAGGCTTCTTCCTTTCCCCTCTGTTCATCTCGAGGGAAGCTTCTCCTTTACATGTGATAGAATTAGAAGTGATGTCTGTAGTATAAATCAAACCATCATGAGTAGAATCCAACTTAGAAATCAAACCATCATGAGTAGAATCCAACTTAGAAAAATATTCAGCATGAGAAGTCATGTGGGAGCTTGCCCCACTATCAATCCACCATGGTTCCTGCTTGTTGCCATGGTCTACATGGTTGCCCTCTTTGATCTCTTCAATAAAGAGAAAAGTGTTGGAAGTTGTGGAGCTTTGAGAGATTCCATCCTTAGCATAGCTAGTTGATTTCCTTTTTTTTCTTGTAATCTCTCTCAAAATGTCCATATTTTTTATATTAATAACATTGAATGGAGTTATTGGATGTTCTACCTCTTCCTCTACCTCTAGAGAGGAATAACTACCTCGACTATTAAAGGAATAAGTATCTTCATGAGTACCTTGATCATTGTTGTTGTTGTTGTTGGGCTGGTAGTTATTATGTCTTCCTCTTCCTATTTAATTATTTGATCTTCCTCTGCCTCTTGTTGTGAAGAGGGCTTTGTCATTGTTACTTGCTGAAGTGTTGCCCACTACAATGGATGTTCTTCATGGCTACTTGTCTATGATCCGTCCCTAAGAATTTTCTCCATTTCGTCTGGTGAGGGTTTCTCCCTCAGAATGATGAGGCCTTGAACAAGACCTTCATAGCCTAGCTTCAGCCCATGGATGATGATTGTAGCAAGATTATTGTCGCGGACATCTTGTCTCCCCATCTATCAGTTTGTTGATGCAGATCTTTCACCCATTTAATAAAGTCTTAAGCATTCTCATTGGCCTTCCTTGTCTCATTTGTGCATTCAGCTCTCAAGGCAATCTGTCTTGAAGTGATTTTAGACTCATACACCTTCTTCATCTTGTACCAAGATTTTTTAAGAGTCACCACCTCCCTCAAATGGCTGAGGATGTCATCCTTCACAGTCAACTTTATCATGTGGACAGCAAGCATGGCCTTCTTGTCCCATTTTGCTAGAGCTTCAACAGATAGATCAGCCTCTCCATAGAAACCATCTCCCAACAATCTTGAAAAAATAATAGTGCCTCTATCTTCAGCTTTCTTATTGCATATCTTGTATTATTGAGTTTTTTAGCTCCCTCCAAGTGTAGGCTACTCAAGTTGGGTGCCGTTGAGTCGTAAAAATAAACAACTGATTCTGCCTTCGAATCTTGATGATTGGAGCTGACTCTAGCAGTTGGACTTTGAAAGATAATTCTAACTTTAGTGAACCTGGCCAAATGCTGAATGCCGACTGTGAAATGTGAAAAGTTGTTCGGCAATAGGCAGTGACCTATCAGCAGAGCAAGTCGTTGGATGTCAGTAGCACAGCAGGTCGGTGGCTTGTCAGTAGAGCAAGTCGACTCAAATGGCTAACTTTGACAATTAATATAGATTCAAGAAGATGATTTTGGCAGTTGATTCAGGTAGCTATGGCTTTAATAGCCGAAAGATGATGTGGCTTCTACACAGGTGGAAACATGAAATGACTTTCACAAGTCAGATGATGATGTGGCTTTCGTAGGTTAAAAGATGATGTGGCTTATGCATATTGAATCATGAAATGACTTTCGTAGGTCATATGATAACATGGCTTCCACATGTTAAATGATGATGTGGCTTGCAGGTTAAATGATGGCGCGAAATCTATAGATCTGAGTAGTGGTTGATGTGAAATCTGCAACCCAAGTGTGGAATGCTAAATGCCAAAATACAAAAGGTTGACTTAGTAGTTTGTAGAGCGTTCAACGCGAGAAAAATGGTCAGAGATGATGCAGATCTGAGATGAGGTGTGACTGAAACTGATGTAGATGCTAGTGTGCTTGATCTCAAGGGCTAGGAGGTAGTAAACTAGGATCTGATACCATGTCAAACTTGTGAGGACAATACAACATACGACATACGACATAATGATGAAACAAATTGAATGAACAAGTTTAAAATTGAATCAACACTATTTATATTTCTAAAATAGATGAGATACAAGAGTGATAAATTCTAACTCTAACAACAACACTGCATGTAGAGGAAGTCTCAGTGGAGGATTTAACACTCGAATCTGCTAATGATGCTGATAAGGAAGATGGATGGGACTCTGATTTTGATAATGATGTGATAATCCCTGAGGAAGAGTTAGGAAAGGCACGCCTGCTCTTGAGAGGAAGGGAGGTTCAAGTAGAGATCCCTCAAAGCCGACCTAAACGTAAATGTTGTAAGATCCACAAGAGAATCCGTAAACAAGATGAGAGGGAACGACGTGAGAGACTACAAAAATAAAAGGAGGAGTTTAAGAATGAACACTCTCGACCACCACCTCACTTCTCAGGAAAGAATGGATATCTATACTATGTCCAAGCACAAGATAGTATCAAAGACCAAGTAAAACGATCAGATGGATTCCAACCAGGAGAAAAGCTAAAAACTGTTAGCAAAAATCGCAAAAAAACGAAGAAACAAAAACCAAAAATCACGTCTAAAACCGATTCACAAGAGAATGTCGGAAGTGCAAAGATAACGGTTGAACAAAAAAATCTGATGCAAGATTGCAAAGGAGAGCTCAAAACCGCATGGTCTTCAATGAGTGATGACTCAAGTAGACAAGAACAAGGTCTCAATGTTTCCCCCAACTTCACACAGTACACTCTTCAGGATCAGAAGATTGTTCTTCAACAGCCCATGCGACAAAAGCCAAGCATGCCAGGGGTTTCATTTGATGGTCCAGAGGATGCCAAAAAAATTGATATCGCTAAGCCAGGAGAAGA
Organism: Cibotium barometz; assembly: GCF_041138505.1. Taxonomy (NCBI): domain Eukaryota; kingdom Viridiplantae; phylum Streptophyta; class Polypodiopsida; order Cyatheales; family Cibotiaceae; genus Cibotium; species Cibotium barometz. Next base: position 43,094,462 of record NC_141082.1, read on the forward strand.
GCCTCGCTATGTGTGGATTGCCACAGACATCCTTAGATGAGGAGAAGTTATTAATTCAAACAATAAAGGAGTATCGCGATGTTTTTGCTTGGAGTTATAAAGACCTCAAAGGAGTTGATCCAAGCATATTTCAGCATACAATTCCATTGCGAGAGGATGCAAAGCCTTCCAAGCAACGTCCTTATACTTACAATGAGAATTTCGCACGAAAGATAAAAGAAGAAATAGACAAGCTCTTAGAGGCAGAATTTATCTATGAGATTGAACACAGTGAATGGGTCTCCCCTATTGTAGTGGTGCCCAAGAAAAATGGAAAACTTTGAGTATGTGTAAACCTCAAGAAGGTAAATGCAGCTACTATATGTGATCATTACCCACTTCCAATCACGGATCATGTTCTGGAACGAGTTGCAGGGAAAAAGGCATATAGTTTCTTAGATGGATTCTCCGATTAAAATCAAGTGTCAATTGATCCAAAGGATCAACACAAGACAGCCTTTGCTACTGAAGATGGCATCTTTGCCTATCGTGTTATGCCATTTGGTCTAACAAATGCACCAGCAATCTTTCAACGGTTAATGAGTCATGTATTCAAGGAGTACCTTAGGAAATTTCTTGAGATCTTCATGGATGATTTATGTGTTCACTTACAAGAGCGTGATGATCATATAGAACACCTCAGACTTGTGTTTCAAAAGTGTCAAGTTTATCGTATATGCTTGAATCCTGACAAGTGTAAATTCATGGTAAGACAAGGGAAAATTTTGGGCCATATTGTTTCTCGCAATGGGATTTCAACAGATATGGATAAAATTGATGTCATTGTCTCATTACCTCGACCTATCAACCCTAAAGGGGTACAAACATTCATGGGACATTGTAGCTATTATCGTCGATTCATCTACATGTACGCTGTCCTAGCCAGACCATTATATGCTCTTCTTGTAAAGTTTAATTGGACTGATGAGTGTGAGGAATCCTTTGAAAAGTGAAGCAAGCATTAGTGACTGCACCCATCTTACGGGCACCAGCAGATTGGAACCAAATCTTTCATGTCCATATTGATGCTTCAAACTTTGCAATTGGATGTATTTTGGCTCAATCGGGAGAACATAATAAGGATTTCCCAATCTCATATGCTAGTCGACAGTTGAACAATGCTGAGAAGAATTATACCACAACAGAAAGAGAAGGTTTCTCCATGATATATGCAGTGAAAAAGTTTCGCCATTACCTTTTGGCAAACAAACTCATATTTTTTGTGGATCATCAAGCATTGCTATACTTGGTGAATAAGCCTTATGCAACTGGAAGGATTGTGAGGTGGTTTATCATCCTTCTTGAGTTTGATTTTGAAGTGGCAGTCCGAAAAGGAACAACTCATTTTAGGGCAGATCATTTGTCTCGAATCACCTCTGGCGAAGCTCCTGTGGATGTGGATGATGATATGTTAGATTCAACACTTTTCCTTGTAGAGACAGCTCCTAAATGGTCTGAATCCATCTTAGAAATTTTGACAAGTGGGCAGATACAACTAGCGGGTCCTAATGTGGACCTATGGCGACTATTCAAGTTAATCTCAGGGAGATTATATCTTCAGGGTAATGATGGAGTGTTGCGGCTTATACCTAACCCTGACCAATATGAGGAGATCTTGGAATGGGCACATGCGGGTATCAGTGGAATCCATGCATCAGCTACTACTTGTGTGCGACGTATATCTCAGGATGGGCAATGGTGGCCTACCATGCATGCGGATGCTGAAAAATTTGTTCATAACTGTGCTTCATGTCAAATTCAACAGCCAATTCATAATGTCACATTATTCCAAATTTCAACTACACCAAGTTGGAGTAAGTATATTTGGACTATCTTCAGCATGGTCATACTGATCAAAAAATTCCTAAATATCAAAAGCATGCTATTGAAGTTGAAGCGGCAAACTATATGCTGATGCCAACTCTACAAGAGGGGCAAGGATGGCAACTTACGCATGTGTGTATGTGAAGCTGACTACTTGAAAATCTTGACTCATGCACATGCAGGTGTTGGGGGTGGACACTTTTCGGGCAATACCACAGCTAAGTTGATTAGGTGGTTTGGGCTTTGGTGGCCAACCTTACAAATGGATGCCGAAGAATATGTAAAACGTTGTGACGATTATCAAAGGACCAAACCTCCCATCACAAAGGACAATATGCCATTGCGGCCTATGTTAAGCACACGTGCTTTTGCAAAATAGGATATTGATTTTGTCGGTCCCATTAAACCTCCAGCTCGTCACACGCATGCCGAATATATTATAGTCGCAACTGACTATTTGACCAAATGGGTAGAGGCAAAGGCTACAGTTAAAAATGATGCCAGAACCACAGCCAAGTTCTTGTATGAATACGTGTTTACATGCTATGGCTTACCTATTGAGATCGTTAGTGATCAAGGTGTGCACTTTGTGAATGAGGTCATAGAGTTTTTGCTTCAAGAATTTATGGTAATTCACAAGCGTTCTGCACCCTATCATCCCCAGACCAATGGACAAGCTGAGAGTACTAACAAGATTCTCTGCACAGCACTCACAAAAATTGTTGAGGGACATAGGACTGATTGGGAGCAAAAGTCGCACTTAGTTCTTTGGGCATATAGGACAGCCTATAAAACATCTGTGGGCACAACCCCATTTGAGCTTGCTTTTGGGCTAGATGCAATTCTTCCCATTGAATTTCTTGTACCTACTCTATGAGTTGCTAAACAATTGGACTGGACTGGTCATGAGCTTTCACAATGCATTGATGAATCGGAAAAGCTTGATGAGACCCGCTTATTGGCGGTAATGGGGATGTATGCCGAGAAGAGGAGACAAAAGCAATGGTATGATAGAAATGTAACAACTGGCCGATTCAAAAAAGCGGACCTTGTGCTCTTGTACACACTTAAGAAGCATAAGAGAAAGCTCAAGAAACGTGGCCTAGGATCGTTTGTGATTAATGAGCTTACTCCAAGTGGTGCAGTGCGTTTAGAGACACTAGAAGGTGAGCAAATGCCTAACTTTATTAATGGAAGTCGTCTCAAGAAATACAATGAACCATTAACTAAAGCCATGCTTCAACAAATGCATGCTGCACACACACGGAAAGAAGCACATGACCTACTTAAACGTCAGGCTCAAGAAGAGGCTAAAGCCAGAGTTGCAAAAGCCAAGGAGCATCGCAAGGCTTCTATGTTGGCCTTACAGTTGGCTACTGATGAACAATATGTCGATCCTTTCAATATTCAAGTGTGTCTTCATCTTCATGAGACTACCTACTTTGTCTCTGCCTTAATTGACTCTGGTACAGATTATAATGTTCTCTCATTTGACACATGGATAGCCTTGGGACAACCAACACTTGTGCACATTCCTATTGACTTACGAAGCTTCTCAGGTGAAGATAACCCTATAGAGGGAAAATGTGTCATTATGATGTCCATTCAGGATCACCAGATGTCAGTTCCCTTTTATGTGGCAAGTAAGTCCAAGGCAGTGGTAGAGGCGGTTCTCGGTTGATCATGGTTAAGTGCTACCAATTGTTCATTAGATTGGACGAATAGACAATACAAATTGCAAATTGATTCTGATTGCATCTTGGGATCTGCTACTCCACGAGCTTTATCATGTCAAAAAGGTGGTGTTTCTACCTTACACAACCCACTTTCAAAATCTGCTCTTGAAGCTCCAACACAAATGATGTGGATAATCGATGAGTCCTCAAGTAGTGAGGGCCATGGCTGGCATGTTCCAACTACTCTAGTCAGTGCTCAAAGAAGGCCAGGCAAGAAGGAATTATCAATTTGGCTACCCAAAGATGCATACAAACTTGTACCATCTAGCCTAGTTGCTAAGCCTCCTAAAAAGCACATCTTTTCCAAGCCTAAACCTCAGATTGTTACTCGTTGGGTCCCAAAGCATGTTCTTAAAGCACAAGGCTATTATGAGGGTGCAACAGCAATTTGGCTTCCTAAATGCCATGGTTTGCTAGGGGTAAAAGAGTGTATCAATAAGATTCCAAAAGCCACCCTTGGTTTTCCATATCAGTGGGTGCAAAAGAAATCAACACAACCTCTTCAAGATAGGATAGGTGGTTGTGATAGCACCTACAAATCTCCTTGTGTTGACCTTCCCAAAACATGTATTGAATCACCAGTTGTCCCAATTTCTCCTTGTTACACAATTCCACCATCAACTTGTGTACCTAAGACAAATCCAACTTTACATGAGTCTCCTTTGAACATAGATTCTAGCACTTCAATGCCTAAATCCTCTTATCTTGCTCAAATTCCTCGACAATTGCTAACCTTCCCACCTCTTAAGAAGGACATATCCAAAACCAAAGGTAAGGCATTAACACTACAATTGAAGCTCTTTGGTAGATAAGTGTTTGAATAGTCTCACATTTACTAATGTGGTTCCTTATGCCTTTAGAGGATTGTGTTCTTTTTGAGATGATCTTATCTACAATGTTTTTGATTGGGATTGTAATGATGGATATGAGTGTTTCTAAATTTCATTGTTCTACGACCAGATACCTCCTGATGGAGACTTGGTGAGATACATGTCCACCATGCATTGACCCTGATAGTACTCAACCTGAACATCGCGGGGGTTATAGTGCTCCTCCTTTTCAAACTCATTCTAGGTACTTTTATGCTCCCTTAGGTGAAAATTGCTGTGGACATCACTTTGTCACTTTATTCTATCAACAGCATCACCCATTTCCACATTGTCAAGAGTGTGCACGACTCGTATTAGGAGAAGCTTCACACATTTATTGGCTATGCCGCTTTTACTTTCGATGATATGGCACGGGCTTAATGAAACAAATTGTGGGAATTACACCCCAACGCCATAACCTTCTTGATGTGAGAATACCAGAGAGAGGACCAAATCAACGTAGATTACCTGAGGAGGTTCAAGCACAACAATGGAGGGATACATGCATAAATGACTTGCAACCACCTATCTTGCAAGCCCTCCTTCCCCAAGCCTCAACATGTCAATTTTGGATCACTATGAGTACCTACATTGAGCAGTTCCAAAATCAAAATTGTTTGCTTAACCTTCCCATAGAACCAATGCCATATTTTAGCGAGGAAGCACTCCTTCCTCTACCACCTTCTCCAGAGGCCGATTTTTGTACAGGGTTGTCCCTGCATCCTGAAGTGATTGATACCATCTTCCCAGCAGAAGTGGACACGGATCCACCACTAGTACAAGGGTAAGCTTATCAACTCCACAATAAGATCAACAAGCCAGGGCACTTTTCTCCCACTGGGTTTTTCCCCTGGGCTATATTCGGTGATTGGCACCAATAACAAATTTTATTCCTTTCTTTTCTTTTCTTGTTTGTTAATAAACATTTTGCAGAGATCTCAGCTAAACAAGAGCATACAACCACGCCCCAATAGTCCACCTACCGTGCACACAAATTAGGAAGGGGGGAGACATGCAATGCCTACAAAGAGCAAAGAGAAGCAATCTGCACAACATCAACGAGCACTACAACAGGTGTATTCAAATCATAATCTTTTGTTCTTTATGTGCTTTTAACTTTTGGATACATTGTTTGCATGTTCACACACAGTTGGCTGGTTTAAGTTTTAAATTAGTTGTTAAAATGTGGTGAGCGATTTCTAGATTCTTAGAGGACTTAGTAGAAGGTATTTCTATTTGAAGACGGTGTAGGATATATACCAACGGAGTATGCCAAGTTCTTATGCTCTCGAAGTATATTAGTTATCTTTAGTGGTAGCTACCTCTTAGGTATGGGCTAGGTGCTAGGATATATAAAAAATTTACGAAAATCATGATCTAAAAAATATATACAAGTGAATCGAGACATGACGTATTTACAGCCATGTGGAATGCTTGGTAGGACCTGGGGTTGTCTTAGCACCTTGGGACCGATGCCTTGGTTTCCATGGGGTGAACAGTGACATCTAGAAGATTAAGAAAAAAACCTTCAAGGACTCTATCGCCTTGATAGATGCTGGTAGGACTCTGGGGTATATTATGGGCCCTCGAGACCGATGCCCTCATCTTCATGGGATACTCCTTATGTCAAAAAGCAAGAAAAGGGTCTGTCGCCCTTGAGATACTTAGCGGCCTTTAGATTCTCTTGGCGGAGGTCTCTTGGCCATTGCTTGGGTCTCATTGGGACGGAACCTTCCTCTTTATCATATTTTACACACACACCAAAAAAAAAAGAGAGAAAAGAAGAAGAGGTCCAATCACCATTGCTCATATTTAGGAGTAGGTTTGCCACTTAGGAATAACTTAAATACTTGTAGGACATTGAGACTGAGGTCATAACCTGTTGTGTGCAAGCACACTTGCCTTTGCATAGTACTATCTACCACTTAGTCTCACTTTGACTAGTTTTTACTCACCTCTTTTAGCACTCTTTAAAACTCTAATCAGCCTTTCACTTGTATGCTCACGTGTGAGATTGTCATTGCTGGTTTTTTTTTTCTCAATAAAAGGCTTTACTTGTATCCATTATTTTTGCGGCTTTTGCTTCTACCGCGCTCGAGGACGTGCGCAAAATAGGAAGGGGAGAGTGATGCGTGACAGGCTTATTTAGGGCTCTTGTAAAGAGTTCCAAGTTGTAGATGAGTGTGGGAGTGGGCTTGACAATAATCCCACATGGGAACTTTTGGGAGTTTTAGAGTTTTTGTATAAAAAGTGGCTCATTCGAGAGCTTAGACACACATTGGGCTAAACTCATGTTTGAGCTCTCTTGAGACTAGCTCTCCCTCTTTTTCCATAGAGGTGCAAGGTCTTCTCTCTCCCCATCTACATTATTGTATAAGCAATGTTCTTTTTTAATTCAATGCAATGAGATGATGTTTGTTTGTCTCTCTTCTCATGTCTATTCTCTAGTGTGCATGTTTCTTTGTTGATAGTTTCAAGGTTTGTGTGCATGCTAGGGAAGTAAGTGCTTGAGAATGAAGTATGCTTTGAGCTTGTGTATGCATTAGCTTAGCTTTCTTCTTATATTGGATGCATGAATGAGTGGGATGATAAGTGAGTGAGCAATGACAAGATTGAGCTTGTGTGTGTGTTAAGTCTATGTCAAGGTAGTAGTGTTCTTAGCATTCTCTCCATTTGTGGATAAGCTTTTGTGCACCGGTACGGGTTGAATCCCTAGCTCCGAAAGGGATACAAATCCCATTGGATTGAGCTACATGTGGATCATGCTACTCTTGCTACAAGTGAGAGAGTTTTCCGTCTCTCCAGTGCTCAACGGCGAATGAGTCCATGGCTCTTTTATATGGATCTCTTGGTTGATCTTGCTGATCTTCAACAGAGATTCCATTTTGATTTTTGTAAGTGAATATATTACCAGGTACAATGAGCTAGGAACTATCGAAAAGGCCCCTGAGTGGATAGGTGGTGAGCGTTCTGGTTGCCAATGATGCCATAGGTACACCGATGAAGGAAAAATTAGAAATTAGGATTCAACCGGATATTTTGGAGGAGGATTATGTTGAGTGATGCTATAGTTTCATTAAATGATTGTTTTAAATATAGTTGAATCTGTGAAAAAGGCAATTTCATATTGGGTGTGTAAGTGGTGTGACTAATTTTAAGTTTGCATGAATATCCGACTAGGGGGCCTTCAAATTCTTTTCTCTGGTACCCGGGACAAAACCTAACCAAATTCTTTTTTGGATCCCATCACTACAATGGTTGAGTGATTGGCTAACCCACGGGATTGGATGGGGTTAGGCTGGACTGATGGATCCCTAAATGAGACTCAACTCTGTTATGGTACGATAGATGAAGTAAATCCCGGATAAAAATTATTCTATGGAAAAAAATCAATGGCTGTGCCTCTCAAGAGGAAAAAAGCGTTGGTCTCTATGATCCAAGTGCAAGTCTTTTTCCTTGATCTGACTATGGGACTTACGGGTTCAGTTAGATCAATTTAGTTAGTTAAGGCTCTTGACTACGTTAGAGTAAATTTATTTTGGAGGAATCGCCCGTGCTTTCTAGGCGAGGGAAGTTTCTCCGAGTTTGGTTTTGGAAGATTCGAGGGATTAGTCTCTTGTCCGGATATACGTGGGCGAGGCCCCGAGTGAGGGACCCTGCCCCGTGCAAGAAGTGCTACTTCCGCTACTAGCACTCCTAAATTCGTTGCGCTGAGGGGACAGGGATCTTTCAGCTGGTATCAGAGCAAATTGGCTAAAGTGGATCAACCGAGAAGCCAAAAATATCAAAAATTTATGAAGTAATAGTAAAAAGTTAAAAATATGTGATGAAATTCATACAAATTGATATTCAGACTAAAATTCATAATTTAGTAATTGGGTCTTCAGATGGAAGTACCGCAGTTGCACATGGAATCCCTGACTTTCTTGAGACCTAGACATGATGGTATTTACCTTATAATTCCAAGCACCGTGACTACCCGTATATACCGAGGGTATAACTGTAGCTCTTTACTGGCAATATATACGAGTAAACCTAAGACTTGAAATTATAAGCAAAAATGCTATCCAGATGATGAATTCGAATGCGGTTTATATGATTTTAAAAACTCTGGTTGAGAACTGATGAGTTGATTTGGATTTTGATTGAAAAATGATGATTCCTCAATTTTGGTTGAAAAGCGATAAGTTGAGTAGAAACTCAATGAAGATGAATGGGACGAGTCCCTGTGATGATGCTCGTAAACTGGTATGATGATAATGACTTCAGCAAACAACAAATCACTCTATGAGATTGGTGGATTGTGCTGACAGATTGCTATTGTTAACACTTGACCCAGTGGATCAAGTTAAGGGATGACAAATTAAAAACCTGTATAATTAAAATTTCCATGAAGGAATGTTCAGATGAAAATTTCGGTCTAATGGACCATTATTGTGTTAAGGATATGAATGATATGATCTGAAAGAATTATTATCTGACGATGAGTTCTATATAAGGGATCTTTATCCTAGGAATCTGTTGGGTTCACCAAACTATAAGGAACCCCATAATCAATTGGATCTTAAGGGAAAGAGTTGTTCTCTAAGTTGCGAGAGATGAGGACATCTCGCGTTTTTAAAGTGGGGTAGGATGTAAGATTCCTTCCTCTGGTTTATGAGGTGTGCAGGCATAAGAACCTCCCCTTCTGATCTTATAATTATTCCCTTTTCTGAAATAAAAGAAAGATCCTGTTTTACCCTGTTTTGGCCTAGAGAGAGAAAATGTCTAGAGAGAGATAATTCAAAATTGAGATATTTTTGGATATAAAAATCCTCCTAGTGTCTAAAATGGTTTCCCCTAAAACAGAAATTCAAAAATAACTTTTCAATGTGCAATTGAAATTAATTGAAAATAGGTATAAAGGACCTTAGCCTAAGGGTCCAGATTTTAAGAAATTATTGGATTATGGTCCAATTAAGGTTCCTATGGACCAATAAGATTAATCTAAATGTAGGGAGCAGATAAATTGAAGAATAAAAGAAAAACCCCCAAAAATGAGTAAATGCTCACATAAGATGAAGAGTTGACTGAGTACAAGGTTTATTAGTTAAAAATTAAGAGATATTTAGAGAAAATGAGGCATTTTTGACACTTCAGTGTGGGGATCTCTCCTCGTGAAGGAGGCAACTATTTCACATGTGTAGAGGAGTTTTAAACTAAAAAATAATGAGATATTTTCATCTCGCCTCTCTCTTGTTTCAACTAGATCTAAAAAGTAAGCTAAAGTGACCCAAAAATGGTCAAAATTGACCAAACTGATCTGGAAAATTCTAGAATCAGTTTTCTTGGTTAGAGGCTCACTTTTCCCTATAAATAGAAGCCTCCCTTTATAAAAGCTTAATGGTGTTTATGCACTATTACTCTGCTCCTCTCCTGAGCCATTGAATTTTTTAATAATTCAATTGTTTTTGGCCTAATCCTCTCCAAAGTGAATTGGTGGCCACTCTTACTTCAAACAATAGTAGAACCCTCAATCCCTCAAGCCAAAGGAGAGCTTACAAGCTCTATGTAAGTTAATTTTCTTACTTGTTTAATTTGAAACCTATGGTTTTCTTGATTTTTATGTTTTGCAGTAAATTGAATTAAATTCAAATGCTATGCCTTGATGAAAAGGCCACGCCCTTCTCTTCTTTACATTCCAGCCTTTCTTAATCCTAGAAAGATTACCTAAAGGATTAATTAAACTCTTCTTATTGTTTACTCTCTTGAATTTAGAAAACTGTGTAGATTAGAGTTCTATGAATCTAATTTGGGTTACTTTAAGTCAATTAAAGAATGATAAAAATGAGAAATGGTCAACCATACAAAGGAGGTTATGGCAAAAATTTTCCAAAATTTTGTGGAAAAGAAAATTTGTTTTTATGTTATTCCAAAAGAGTGATTCCCACCATTTTTGCATCTAAAAGAAATATTATGATTACTCCATGTACATATTCACCTATGAATATGCATGGATATCACTGATATTATTAAAATTAATTTTTATGCATAGAAAGATGCATAAAGGAATTATTTTTATTTCAAAAGTGTTATTCTCATTAAAAGTGATTTTTATGCATATAAAGATGCATAAAGGATTTATTTTTATTTCAAAAGTGTTATTCTCATTAAAATTGATTTTTATGCATAGAAAGATGCATAAAGGAATTCTTTTTATTTCAAAAGTGTTATTCTCATTAAAATTGATTTTTATGCATAGAAAGATGCATAAAGGAATAATTTTATTTCAAAAGTGTTATTCCCATTAAAATTGATTTTTATGCATAAATAGATGCATAAAGATTTTTTATATCAAAATTAAAATTCTCTTAAATTCTATGTTTAAATTCTATGAATAGATGTGATGAGATGTGATGTGAATCAGATAAATGTGAATGAATGGATGGATGGATGTGATGTGAATAGAGGTGATGAGATGTGAGGTGAATAGATGTGATATGAATGAATGGATGGATGGATGTGATGTGAATAGAGGTGATGAGATGTGACGTGAATAGATGTGATGTGAATCAGATGGATGTGAATGAATGGATGGATGTGATGTGATGTGAATAGAGGTGATGAGATATGAGGTGAATAGATGTGATGAGATGTGATGTGAATTAGATGGATGTGAATGAATGGATGGATGGATGTGATGTGAATAGAGGTGATGAGATGTGATGCGATGTGATGTGAATCAGATAGATGTGATGCGATGTGATGTGAATTGATTCTAAATGGAAAAGTGACAATCCTATCAAATTGGGAAAAGAGGAATAATGGAAATAGCTTAATCTAGTAGAATAATTATAATTAAGTTTATGATTATGGAGTTAAAATTATGATGCAAATTCATAGTTTAGATTTAAGTTTAAGAATAGATCTTCTATCATATTTGCATTACAATGATTTATTCTTTAGAAAAGTTTGAGAATGATCACTAATAGCAGCGAAGCTATGGTAAAATTTTTAGAAAATAATACATATCTTATTTTTATGCATAATGCTAAAAGAGGACTTCCTACCATATTCTAGGATTGGACATCCTATGCAAAAAGAATGATTTTCATCATATTCATGAGAAATAATTTTTTTATAATTATGCTTAATTAATTGATTAAGAGAAAAGAGAAAATTTTGATAAATTTATTTTTATGCAAAAAGAGGAATTTCCATGATATTTGAGAATCAAGTAATTAAATTAAAAAAGAGAAATTTTGGTAAATTTATTTTATGCAAAAAGAGGATTTTCCATGATAATTTTTGGAGCTTCTCTCTCTCTTCATCAACTCTTGGAGCTCTCTTCTCCACTTGCTAAACCAATTGATTGGTTGGGGGCTTCACTTCTAGAAAAAGAAGCAAGCTAATCCTTGAGGTAAGAATGAATTTTATGGATTTTTTGTTAATATTCTCGAATGACTTCTCTTCTCAATCCCTCTCAAGCTTGAGAAGTTTCTAATTGATTGTTTTAAATTCAAATCAAGCTTTCCCTAAGAATTTTAATGTGTAATCAAGAAAAAGTTAATCTTTATGCTTTATTAGATTGCTTTCTTATGTATATCTCTCTCTCCAAAAAGAATAGTCATTCCTATGGCTAATTCTTTAGTAAAAGAATGCTTCTCATTGATAAATTCTTATTTCAAAACCAAACTCTAAGCTTGTTAAGCTAGAGGATAAGAAAATGGTATTTTTATTCTTTTATATTAACAAAATAATGGTAAATTCTTTTAGAATATTTATAAGTAGTTAAAAACTACTTTTATTGATTCTAAATGGGAAAGTGATAATCCTATCAAATTGGAAAAAGAGAAATAATGGAAATAGTTTAATCTAGTAGAATAATCATAATTAAGTTTACGATTTATGGTTAAAATTATGATGCAAATTCATAGTTTAGATTTAAGTTTAGGAATAGATCTTCTATCATATTTGCATTACAATGTTTTATTCTTTAGAAAAATTTGAGAATGATCAGTAATAGCAGCGAAGCTATGGTAAAATTTTCAGAAAATAATACATATCTTATTTTTATGCATAATGCTAAAAGAGGACTTCCTACCATATTCTAGGATTGGACATCCTATGCAAAAAGAATGATTTTTATCATATTCATAAGAAATAATTTTTTTATAATTATGCTTAATTAATTGATTAAGAGAAAAGAGAAATTTTTAGTAAATCTATTTTTATGCAAAAAGAGGAATTTCAATGATATTTGAGAATCAAGTAATTAAATGGAAAAAGAGAAATTTTTGGTAAATTTATTTTATGCAAAAAGAGGAATTTCCATGATATTTGAGATCCAAGAAATTAACTGGTAAAAGAGAAATTTTTGGCATAATTCAAATTATGAGTATTTATCAAAAGTGAAATTTTGAGCATTATTAAATTTATTGGAAAATATGGATAGAATTGATTTTTGTAAATCCCATGAATCTTTTACTCAAAAAGAAGTGATATTGAATATATTTTACTTGAAAAATTTAAGAAAGAATATAAAAATATCCATCGAGAAAAAGTACCTTTAACTAGGCCAAGCAATTGTTGGCAGAAACTTAGAAAAGTCTCATCGGTATCGAAAGTAGAAAACCGTACTAAAAGTGGTGATAAGATGTGAATGTGATGTGAGGAGATGTAAATGGATGTGGATGTGAATGTGATGTGATAAGATGTGAATGTGATGTGAGGAAATGTGAGTGGATGTGATGAGATGTGGATAAGATGAGATGTGATGTGACATGTTGTGAATCGGGGTAGATGTGAATGGATGAGATGTGATGTGAATGGATGTGATGTGATGTGATGTGGATCGGGGTAGATGTGAACGGATGAGATGTGATGTGAACGGATGAGATGTGATGTGATATGAATCGGGGTAGATGTGAATGGACGAGATGTGATGTGAATGGATGTGATGTGGATCAGGGTAGATGTGAATGGATGAGATGTGATGCGAATGGATGTGATGTGGATTAGGGTAGATGTGAATGGATGAGATGTGATGTGGATTAGGGTAGATGTGAATGGATGAGATGTGATGTGAATGGATGTGATGTGGATCAGGGTAGATGTGAATGGATGAGATGTGATGTGAATGGATGCGATGTGATGTGATGTGATGTGATGTGGATCGGGGTAGATGTGATGTGGATATGGGTAGATGTGAATGGATGAGATGTGATGAGGATGGATGTGACGTGATGTGATGAGGACTAAATAGATGTAATTGGATGTGATGAGATGTGATGTGGATGAATGTGATGTGATGTGAGGTGGATGAATGTGATGTGATGTGGATAGATATGATGAGATGTAATATGGTATGATTGGATGAGAATGGATAAAGGATGATTGGATGAGAATGGATGAAGAATGATGGGAATAGATATGACTGAATGTGGAAAAAGCAAAGTGAATTGATTTGGAAGAATGTGGAATAACGACGAGAAATGATGTGGAAAAATGTGGAAAGATGAGAGTTCGTTAGAAACTGTATTTATGACCTATTTTCAAATGACTATTTTATGTCAAGAATATTGGGAAAGTATTTTTTACCATCTTGTGAATGAGGTCGTGGTGACCTAAGTGATAAAGTTGCAACAGATGCGGAGAGTCAACGAATGACGTCTCGATTAGCAAGGTCCGACCGAGGTCTTGAACAGCTTCGATTTGATTTAAATGGTGAGCTTCCGGTACGGTGGATGAGGGACCAAGGAAGCGGCCTATGAGTGAAGCGCTAGGTGACCTGCGAAAAGGAACCTAGAGGGTGCTGACCATACGGTGCTCGAGCTCTGGGTCGCTAAAGATATCCACGCGTGTGTCGAGGAAGAAAATGGAACAAGGTGTTAGAGTTTTTTTCTGCACTCGGGCATGGATCTGGTTAATTGTACTTGCTGGTCCTTAAAACGGATGAGTCCATGGCTCTTTTATATGGATTTGTGGTTCATCTTGCTGATCTTCAATGGAGACTCCATCTGGATTTTCTTATGTGATTATATTACCGGGTACTATGAGCTAGGAACTATTGAAAAGGCCCCTGAGTGAACAAGTGGTGGTGAGCGTTCTGGTTTTGCCAGTGATGCTATAGGTACACCGATGAAGGAATGATTGGAAATTAGAATTCAAGCTAGATATTTTGAGGATTATGATCAGTGATACTATGGTTTCATTAAAAGATTGAAAAGGCCCCTGAGTGAACAAGTGGTGAGCGTTCTGGTTGCCAATGATGCTATAGGTACACCGATGAAGGAATGATTGGAAATTAAAATTCAAGCTAGATATTTTGGAGGATTATGATAAGTGATACTATGGTTTCATTAAAATTCAAGCTAGATATTTTGGAGGATTATGATAAGTGATACTATGGTTTCATTAAATGATTGTTTTCACAGCTGAATCTATGAAAACATGCAATTTCATATTGGGTGTGTAAGTAGTGTGACTATCTTGAAGTTTTCTTGAAGCGCCGGCTAAGGGGCCTGGGAACTCTTTTCCCTGGTACCCGGGACAAAACATAATCAAATGTCTAAATGGATCCTATCACTATTGTTTAAACCCTAAGATCTCTTTAGATAATTGTTATGCATAAACATGCATAAACCAGGCATAAACTCATCCACCTGACCACCCCCGAGCCCAAGGGATGCACACATGAAATATAATGAAATACATCATACCTTTACCTTGATGTCCCATACCATCAAGAGGTATAACTCCAATCCAATAGCATATAGCTATAGTGTGAAATGGTAGGTGAGTAAATATGATCCTCTACACAAGAGAACATAGCACAACCTAGCCTCAAGATAACATCAAGAGACCATAGCCTAAACCTCAAGATAACATAGCCTTGGCCTCCCTTGAGTGTGCCCCATGTCCCTATTATATAGGAGGGCCCTCAAGTGACTCTTAACTCTCCATCTCCCATGTGTGACCCTTGGATGCCTGACCCTAACCTTAACCCTTAAGGTTAGTCCTAACCCATGCTCCACTAGAGCTTGTTCCCATGCTCCCAGGCTCACAAGCCTAATGTGGGTTATCCTCCTAATATATGCACACATAATGTGCATATAACATACTTCCCCTCTCTCAAAACATTGCACTCTTGCAATAAAAAGAAGGAGAACTGCGCTGAACAATCTCAACCAACTCCCAAGTCGAATCCTCTATTTCCCTATCTTTCCACCTAATTTTAACCTCAGGGATTAGTTAACTACAAAGTTTTCTTTCCTTGAATTTAAGTACCTTATCAGGTTCATGTAGAACATAGGATAATTCTTTGACTTCAACGAGTTCTTAAGGAGTAACTGTGTTATCCTCACCTCCCAGTTTCCGTTTTAATCTATTGATATGAAAGGCTGGATGAACTCTAACATGTGGGGGTAGTTTAAGTTCATACACAACCGTGCCAATCCGATGTATAAATCAAAATGGACCACAATATCTAGGAGATAAATTCGAGCATTTTTCTTTTAATAAAGTCTGAAAATCTTTAGAAACTTTTAAATAAACCAACTCTCCTGGTTCAAAAGACAAAATTGAGCGTCCTCTATCAGCATAGAACTATGCCCTATCTTGAGAACTCCTAATAGAATTGCGAGCTTCGGTCAGCATTTCTTGCATATCACGCAAGAAATCCCTCGATGCATCAAGCTGGATGTCCTTAAGACCGACATCAATAAGTGCCTTGGGGGGTGGATACCCATACATAAGCATGAACAGACTAAAACCAATAGCTATATATTTAAAACTGTTATAGGCAAATTCTATCATTGGAATATATTTTTCCCAATTTGATGCTTTTCTAGAGACATGCACGAAGCATATCCTCTACAATCTGATTCATACGCTCTGTTTGCCCATCAGACTCCGGATGATCAGAGGAATTGATACTCAAAGTAGTTTCCTCATTGTAAACCATTCGGAATAAAGTAGAAAAACATGGCATTATAATAGCAGGAACTAGGTATCCATCGGCGACCCGATGTACCCCACATCTGCTCATGGAATTATCGGCGTCCCGAGTTACCCATATCAACATAGAGAGTCATCAACGTCTTGATGAGTCACATATGTCCATCCGTAAACCATCAAGTTGACTGTATAAATCACCTAAAGTACGAAACTATAGAAAGAAATGCCAACAAAGGAAGAATCCAAATTTCCTTATCCGAACACAACAAGATAAACTCATTGAACTCTAAAGAAAGAGATTTCAACAAGTGAAAATGCCGACGAGATTACACTCATCAATACATGCACGTTAGAGATAAAAGAAGTTTATCTAGAGAATGCCCACACAACAACTTTAAATGAATTTAGAAAATGAGATTATCTTTGAATGTTGAGGTCAACATGCTAAGTGATGTAAGAAAAGCAACAATCTTAAGCCCAAATTATCCCATAAGATAATATATGTGAGGGATCGCTAGCATCCCATACCACCATGATACCACCCATTCATACCTTATTGATTTGAAACTCCCTAGTATGCTGTCTAGGAAATATGAATAAAATCCTTTATAAAAGAAATAAGATGGCCTTATCCCAAACTTTCACATACTAAAACCTCTCTATATTCCTGAGACCACATCAAGGAATAACTCTTTCAGAGTATATCATTAGAAAAGAATTTTGAATTATTGGCGCCTTTTTAATGATAATTACCCAATAAACACACTAAAGCTAGGGTAGAAAAATAACTCACCTAGATACATAAGCAACTAGGTATCTAAGTTGGAATATGTACAAGAGTATAAGCAATATACTCCAAAATTATGTGCAAAAAACAAAGGCAAATGCTACCTTCAAAGCACATGATATTATCCAAAAGATCAAAAGATCCTTATAAAACCATGGATAAAAGCATAGAAGCTTCTCGAATCCATGAAAACCATAGTTGATCATAAAAATCAATGCATGCCATCTAATGGTCATTAATCATGCCAAAAAAAGAATTAAAGTTGGTGGCTAACTCATCAATCTGGAGTATATGAATGTGGTGTCATTCAAGCAAAACTCCAAAGTAAGCAAGTGAAACACATGTGTGTAGCACTCATTAAAAAACCCCTAGACACAAGTGATCTAGGCAGAACCTGATGAGTCCATATAAAACTTGGAAAACATCTAATAAAATCCGCCAAAACAAACCGATCAACTAACCCATGATAGAATTTATTTTATGGGCTCATTCCCTTTTCCACCTTCCCTCCATTTTGGCATATGGCTTATTCTCCTTTCTTTGCATTTTCAAAAGACTCACTATTTTTCTCTCATCTGTGAGCTTCTATGGCGTCCTCACGTCGTCCTTCTCATAATATAACTTCTTGTGATTTTCATAACACCAGAGAGGATGGTGTTTGGAAACCCATGTCTTTTCGTGTGAATGATTGGGTAACAATGCTTCCCTCTTGCAAAGGTGCCCACAGGGTGAAAAGAACCAAGCGAAATGAAGTGAAATCCCATTGGAAAGGTCGTGTTCTTGCCTTCAAAGTGACCGACAATGGCTGGCTTGCAAAAGTTCAACATGTCTACATGGCCAAAGACATGGTGTTGAACTTGGATGAACATCCAATTCTCCATTCTTACTGTAATTTAACAAAACTTTATCTATTTGATACAACACAATATTTCTCCTTCTGATATATTTGTTGTTTGTTTAATTTCAGTTATCTTTCCATCAACAGCTGAGGAGTGGCAGCCTGTTGAGAGCTTAAGTGGCACATTCAAAGCAATTCACAAGGGGATTGTAGATGTAATGTATGCAGACAAACCACCTTCATTTTACAAATCAGTGGATATATTTGTGTATTTTGCAAGTTTTGGAGAAGGTTCTTTGGAGGTTGGCTTTGGAGACTTGGCAATCTTCTTGGGGGACATGAAAAAGAAATTGAATGGAGAGCCAACATTTGCCCTCTTACTTTCTTTGTTGGATGAACGACGCTTTTGAATTTCAAATTTCAATGGTGAGTGAAACGGAAGACCTTTAGTAGCACTCTTCTCTTTGACAGGGGTCTTCTCTTTGATTGGGGTTTTCTCTTTGACAGGGGTCTTCTCTTTGATTGGGGTTTTCTCTTTGACAGGGGTCTTCTCTTTGATAGGAGTCTTCTCTTGAGCTGGTGAAGAGCTCTTCTCTTTAGCAGGAGGGCTAGGGCTCTTCTCTTTAGCAGGAGGGCTAGGGCTCTTCTCTTTAGCAGGAGGACTAGGGGTTTTCTCTGTAGCCTGAGGGCTCTTCCCTTTAGAATGGGTCTTCTCTTTAGTAGTGCTCTTTTTGCCCTTGGAAGATCTGCTCTTTGTTTGAGTTTTCTTCTTAGTAGGGCTCTTCTTTCTTTCCTTCTTCTCTTTGGAAGAGGTCTTTTTCTTTTTGGATGAGCTATCCTTGACATGGCTTTTCTTCTCCTCCTTTTTTCTTTTCTTTGAAGTTGTACCCTTGGCTCCTTTCTTAGGTGGAAAGGGGGAATCAGGATCAACTGGATTGATAGATCTTTCCAAAACCATAGACACTGCCTTCTCCCTTACCCAACTAACCCAAGAATCTGGATATTCATGCAACTAAGGCAAAAGAAAATGATAAAATTTCTTAATATGAGAAAGTCACTAAATGTATTGACCCAATCAATCAATGCTATCGTTACATGAACTTGCAATAAGTGTTGTCATTCTAAATCTTGACTCAAGATATCTCCAAGCATTAGCAAGCACCATCCATCCACAAGATGGTGTCTTTCTGCAAAGGAACTTTCTGATTGTAGTACTTAAAATCTTCAAGTTTGTAGTCTTCATAGGTGGAACCTAGGAAACTTAAGATAAGTTTGGCAGCACTGCAAGCATAAAATATTCAGAGTCAACCAAACAATTGAAAACTTACAAAATATTGCTCTAGAACATAAACCATGGTAAAGTTGATTCTTACATTTTACTTCTCCCATGAATGGATACTAAAGAATTCATAAAGATTACATCTCTATCCAATAGATTGAAGATAATAAGACTCCAATGGCCTTTGTGATAAGATGAATACTGCAATTAGTTGTGAATATTGTAATGATGGACAAAAGATAATTGAGTGTGAGTCTTACATTTCAACATAAGGGTATACAATGTAATTGCATGTCAGCATATCAAAGTCATCAAGAAAACTTGCAAGATCCCCTTGCCTATTGAAAAGGCACTGTGTAACAAGGGGATCAAGAATGGTCACTTGCATAGCCATTGAGTCAGGAAGATCCCTCATAAGACATCTGGAGACATAAACAAAACATATCAATAAAATATGGAATCTGAGAAATTCATCAAGAAAGCAAAAGAAAATCCACACAAACCTCAGACAGATAAAGAGGACTGTGTCACATATCTCAATATTGTGATTCACAAGCATACTTGTGTCTTCAGGGGCAATGTCACAATAAACCTCATCCTCTCCATGCATGGAGACATCTACTACCATTTGACCTGTTACATTCTGATAAAGTTCTGAATTGGATGCATGAAGAATTTCAGCTTGCTGAGAAAGAATGGCATCCTCTGTCATCTTCTCCTGCTCTCTCTCTTTCTCCACTTCTTCTTTAACATCGTGAGCTTTTCTTGTACTATAAGTATGCGAAACATCTTCAATAACAACTAATTGTTTGGGTTGTCTTGCTAGAGGAATATTTAGAATTTCAAAAGCTCTCATATCTTGACTTGGAATGGGTTCCAAAGCTTTGTCAAACTTGTATCTAAGTCTGGACACAAGCACAAAATCTTTGCTCATGAGAGTGATCCTATGAGCAAATGCAGTAGCAATGTATCCATCATTCATAAAGTCGATCAAAAAATCCTCAGCAGCCTCTTGAAGACACATAAGGGCTTGTGACCACCATCGGACTTTATCAAGATATGTGTTTTTCATTTTGCCAATTAACCTTTCTGATATGTCCCTGACAACCCGCATAAATGGCAGTCGAGGGATGAGAAGATTAGTAGATTTCTGTGCCGCTCTGATCTCTCTTAGTGACTTCACCTGATAGTTTAATCTCTTTCTTGTTGTTGCCCTAGCACGAGGCTTTGGAGGAGGCTTTTCTTGTTTTTCATCGACAACAAAAACTGGCTTTTTGGAAGATCCTGGTTTGTCTAGAGCTTTTTCAGTCTTCGAAGGGACGTAAACTTTCCTTGCAGTCTGTTTTGTCCTCGCCATTGAAGTTTAAGAAAAAGAAGAGAACCCGATCGGGTTGATTTGTGAGTTAAGATAAAAAACTAACACTGGCCCGAACTAAGCGATGGGGCGGATCCAAATTGGTTGGATTAGCTCTATTGCTTGATTCGGGCTATACCCAGAACTAAGCGATTTTTGTGATCCGAGAGAGTTGAATAGGCTCTTTCGCTTGATTTAGGCATATGCGAAACTAAGCGATAATATATTGAGGCTCTATCACTTAATTAAGGGGTAGCCAGAACTAAGCGATGAATAGCTTCCAAAAGGATTGGAATAGCTCAATCGCTTGATTCCGGATATGTCCGGAACAAAGTGAAAATGGAGATCCGAGAGTTTTGGATAGGCTTTATTGCTTGATTCGGGGTATGGCCAAGTGATAGGGGAGGATCCGGAACCAAGCAATGAAGAAGATCCGATTTGTTTGGACGAGCGTTATCGCTTGATTCGGGAAATTTTAAGTCGAGGGAGAAGAATCCGGGACTTAGCGATGAGAAGGATCCGAGATGTTCAGATGAGATCTATCGCTTGATACGGGTGAGTAGGGTAAAAGAAGATTCCGGGAATTTCGGAGGAGCAATTTCGCTTGATATCGTGTCGGTGAAAAATAGAAATGTTTTCACATGAAAATTTAATTTTAATACCTCGAATCCGTCCGTACATAGGACCGTTGGATACACGTGTCATGCAATCATTTTTGCCACGTGGCACAAACGGTCACTATTTAAGGTATTTTTGCCACGCTCCACGTGCTCCATCGGATATTCTCAAAAACTCTCTCTCGTTTTTTTTCGAACCTTCAAATTGCCAAGGCCCGCACCAAGCGATAGAAGCATTCCTAAACTTTTGGACCACTTATTTTCGCTTAGTTCGGGCTCTGCCATATAGTGACTTCCAAGCTCTATTGTGCAAAACTCTCTCTCTCTCTCTTTTTCGAACCTTCAAATTGCCAAGGCCCACACCAAGCGATAGAAGCATTCCAAAACTTTTGGACCACTTATTTTCGCTTAGTTCGGGCTCTGCCATATAGTGACTTCCAAGCCTTCTTCAGAATTGTTCCAGCGTTTTTCTCAAATATCACAATGAGTAAAAGTGTTGAGGGACGACATTAACTTGTTGAAGAAAGCCCAAGTGAAAGACTCTTGAATGCTATTTTGTAAGATGGTCATGACATGAAGGTATACGCAGATGCAGTGGAGATATTCAATCCAAGGTTTGTTCTTTCAGATGTTTTGATGAAGCTTAAGGACATTCTTGAAGAGGAGTACAAACAATTTGAAATGTCAAACAACTGAAGGTCATTGTTTTCATATCGAAGACAATGATTTTTGTGTTGCCATATATATATATATAGGCAGTGATGTGTGTGAACACACTTAGGACCGTCAGGGCACTTTTTCCCTCTTTAGGAGGTTTTTTCCCCCGGCTTGTATATACGCCCATCCTTCTAGGGCTAACTTATCTTTTGTACATTGACACAATCTAATACACTTTGTGTTGTGTGCATTCTTGCTTCTTCTTCTCCAAGCTGTGTGCTTTCCTGCAACCCTAATTCCAACAATTGGTATCAGAGCAGGCATCGGCTCCCAGGGCTACGTCGCCAGCACCCTCCGACTCACGTTCTCCGATTGAGGTGAGCTCTCACGAGTGCGTCCAGGTCCTTATACTCTACAAATAAGGCCATAGGGCTTTGCGTTCTCAGAATTTGCATCTGAGGTCGTTTCGGGCTCCGTTTTTGCATTTCAAGTTCTGCACAGGTGTTTTCGTCATTTTCTGCAGAAATTTCGACAGTGCAGCTTTCTGCAAAACAGGCATACGTACTCTATTGTGGACCGTGCTACATAGCACGAGTTGTTTTCTGTTCAGTCTTTGCTTCATTACAGGTAGCTTTTGCATCAGTTTCAGTCAGTGGCCATGGCTGATAACAACAATGATGTATTTCGCATGTTATCTGCTGATGTGACAAGTTGGATGGAGACAGCAACTACCTACTTTGGGCATACAAGATGCAGCATGTTTTGGTTGCAAAAGGAGTGTGGAACATTGTGCAGGGTATGGATGTACGTCCAGGTTCTGTGGATGTAGGATCTGTTGAGGATGTTGCAGGTTCTAGCAGCTCTACTGTTGCTGCTGTTTTACCCACTGCTGAACAAGCTCGTTGGGATGGTAAAGATGCGCAGGCTCATGCCTTGATTGCACTTTCTGTCAAACGTAACATCACCCCACATATTCGTTTAGCTAAAACAGCAAAACAGGCTTGGGATATTCTAGCTGGTTTGTATGCAGGTCGTAACGAGGCAAAAATCGCTTACCTGCGTAAAGAGCTAGAATTGAAGATTATGCAAGAAGATGATGACATGAACGTTTTTCTTGCTGAGATTAAAGATCTCAAAGAACAGTTGATTTCTACATGTGAGATTATTCCTGATCATTCTCTTGTGCAGACTGTTCTTGATGCTTTACCTGAGACATATCAGACTTTTGCTTCCACGTGGAGACTTCTTAATGAGGACAGACCTGATGCTGTCACGTATGATACTTTAGTCAACAAGATCTTGCAAGAAGCGCAGTCCAGGCAAAACAAGGCCAGGTAGCGTGCAGTTGATCAAGCATTTATTACTGCCCAGCAGCAGAGAAGAAGTGGTAAGGTAGCCCCTTCCACTGTTTCTTCTCCTATTAGTAGGTCTGCAACTTCTTCTCCTTCCACAGGTAGCAACAATAAGTCTGAGAAGGCTCTTGATAAAGGCAAGAAAAAGATCAAGTGCAACTATTGTAAGGCAAATGATCATGTCATTAAGAACTGCCCTAAGCTAAAGGCTAAAGAGGCAAAGAAGAAAGAGTCAAATGCAGCCACAATAGCGGATGCTTCTATAAATGCAGATTCTGCAAATGTTGTGTAGGATACAGAATGGACGTCTAGCGTGTATTGCCAGTATGACCCATTTGTACATGATGCATGTTTGGCAGTTTCTGTTGACTCTCATGTATGGTATTTTGACAGTGGTGCTACAAAGCACATTACCTCGCATCGTGATATGTTCACTTCTCTTGAGGCTGTCCCTAATGGGAATACTGTCACATGTGCCAATAATGCTTCTTACCCAGTGAAGGGCATTGGTAAAATTATGCTTACTGCTGCAAATGGCAGCGCTTTCACACTTTCAGATGCTTTGTATGTGCCAGGGATAAAGAAGAATCTATTGTCTGTCTCTGCGCTTGCTAGACTTGGACTTGTAGTCAAATTTGTGGATGATAGATGTACTGTTCATGATTTGACTTCTGGTGATACGATTATTGTATCTGGCACCTTGTTTCGTGGGCTGTATAGGCTCAATTCTTATGACAAGTGTGTGGAAGATTCAGCAAATGTAGTTTCTGATGAAAAGGCAGTTTCAGATGCAAAACTATGGCATGCTCGTTTTGGTCATCTGAACTTTGCTAGTTTGCTGCATTTGCAGAAATTTGATATGGTTGCTTCATTGCCCCCTCTTGAGGCACCATTGAAACATGTTTGTGAAGGCTGTATTTTGGGCAAAATGCAGCGTTCTGCGTTTCCAAAGGATGGTTCTATGCGGGCCACTCGCAAATTGCAACTTGTACATAGTGATGTATGTGGGCCTATGCAAACTCCGTCATTTGGTAAACACTTGTACTTCGTGACTTTCATTGATGATTACTCAAGGCATGCATGGGTATATCCATTGAAGGCAAAGTCCGAAGTGTTTTTGTGCTTCAAACAGTTTTTGCTTATGGTTGAAAATGTATCCAATTGTAATGTGGGCACCCTCTGTTCTGATCGAGGGGGGGAATACATGTCTAAAGAGTTTGATGCATTTCTGGCTAGTCATGGGATAAAACACCAATGTACAGTGCCATATACCCCTCAGCAAAATGGTGTTGCTGAGAGGAAAAACAGGTCACTTATGGAGATGGCACGATGTATGGTCAAGAGCCAAGCTTTGCCACATGCATTTTGGCTTGAGGCTATCATGTGTGCTGCATATGTACTCAACAGGTGTCCCACTAAGGCCTTGCAGTCTATTACTCCATACGAAGCTTGGCATGGCAGGAAGCCTTCTATTGGTCACTTGCGTGTCTTTGGTTGCTTGGCCTATGCTTTAGTGCCTGTGCAACAACGTAGAAAATTGGATGATAAGGCTGTCAAATGCATTTTTGTTGGTTATAGTGCTGAGAGCAAGGGTTACAAATTGTATCATCCGCAGTCAAAGCGTATCTTGATTAGTCGAGATGTTGTTTTTTCAAGTTGAGGAGAAAGAAAGTGCAAATCTTGATGTTGCTGAATTTAGGGCTTTCATTGTTACTGAAGAGCCCTCAAAGGAAGCAAGTATATCTGAATCCTCTGCTGAAGAGCCCTCAGAGGAAGCAAGCATATCTGAATCCTCTGTTACTGTTCCAAGCCTTCCTTTCTTCTATATTAATGAGAAAGATTTTATTCCTTTGTTCTATCTTCAATGTCTCTTCAATATCAGGGAAGACTACTGTATTGCAGCAATTTTCAAGGACGATGCTGCCATGATAGCTTTCCATTACTCATGCAATCGATTGGACGAATACGCACAAGCCATGAAAGAGAGATGAAATATCTCATCTAATTAATTTAAAATTGGGGGGTAATGATAAGAAAAAGGTGCCTACGGGAGATGCCGTTAGATAGATACTACTTTGCTTGTTGCTGGGAACCATAATTTATTATAAATTAGATGCTTGCTGTACTGAACCATACTTTGTTACAAATTAAATGCTTAGATAATGTCTGCTCACAGTTTATTAGATGCTTGGGCAAATGGGTGAGATTGGATTAGAAAGAAAAGATGCTGTCTTTTGCCCCCATGAAAATAACTAACTCTCCTTTTTGCAGATTTTAATGCTTCAATTGGAAAGAGGTGTCTTTTGCCCCATGAAAATAGCGAACTCTCCTTTTTGTAGATTTTGTTTTGACCAATAATATTTATTTATATTAATTATTCAAAAGCTATCATACAACCAGAACCAAATACCACTAACTACTCTTTTTTAACCTCATTCAAGATTTCACATAAAAACTCCCATCTTTTATCTTCAAACTAGAAGCAAGATTGTTCCCAAGAGATCTAATTGTTCAAAAGCTGTCATACAACCAGAACCAAATACCACTAACTACTCTTTTTTCACCTCATTCAAGATTTTACATAAAAACTCCCATCTTTTATCTCCAAACTAGAAGCAAGATTGTTCCCAAGAGATCTAATACCCCAGCAGTAGGCACACCTCCATCATGGCATCTGTAGTGTAACCACGGGGGGACTGTTTTTCTAGCATTCCCCCTCTCTTTGACCAGACTTTGGGTCTGGTGCCAACCAGATTCTCAACAACAAAAGCAACAAATGTATGATCAATTTGGTGCCAACCAGATTCTCAACAACAAAAGCAACAAATGTATGATCAATTTGGTTCTCCTTGCGGTACCACCTCTGAGTTTTAGGTCCAAATTTAGGAGGCCTTTTCTTCTCAACCCAACATCTCACCTGCAGCAGCAGTAGCAAACAATCCATCATTAGGGAAATAACCCTAGTATATTTGAAGCTTATTAAGAATCAGGGCAACATTCAGAGCATATTCCTAGAGCTGGGTGGTTGCAAGATGAGGGTACTCACTTTCGTTCACTCTCTCTAAAATTTGGACATCCATGCATCTCGGGCGGAGTACCTCGATCGTGATAGTGCCGCGAATTAAAACACGACACGTGCCTCCCAAGCCTAAATCGACATATCTCGATCGAGATGCCAACTAATGCCACGCTAGCAGGTCCGGGGTTCCAGGCATCATCCATGTCACCAATACATGTCACCGCCACCACATTATCTCGATCGAGATATCTATGCCACTCGGATCCACATCAGGGCCACGCTGTATCCCCCTAGGCATATTTGACTAGCACATCTCCATCGTCCACGTATCTCGAACGAGAAATTAACATCAAATTGCGACCATTCATTGTTCGAGGTAATGGGATACAATCTCCACCGTCCCCGTATCTCGATCGAGATACTAAGATCAAATCTCAACCGTCCAAATATCTCGATCGAGATACAGAGATACAATCTGCACCGTCCAAATATCTCGATCGAGATACGTAGATGCAATATCCACCGTCCAATTATCTCGATCGAGATACGTAAACGCAATCTATACCGTCCATTCACGTACGTTGGAAGATGCGATCTCGGCTGTTTAAATATCTCGATCGAGGTATATAATGAATCTTGACCGTCTCGACATACCTTGTCGTGGTAATGACTTTAAATCGTGGCAGTCCATGTACCTCGAACGAGATAGTAATATCAAATCTCAGCCGTCGATCCTTCCCCAACCCTAAAATTAAGTATGTATCTTGGCCATATGTTGCACTAACCCTAATATCCAGAGCGTTAATCTTGCAAACCCTAAATTGCATGATGTTACCGAACCTCGATCGAGGTTATAAAACCGAAAAACTTTTTTTTTTCCTCATTGTCACAAGTCGTTTTCACTCTCCTTGCTCTCTTGATTTGGATTAGCATTAGTGAGCCCATTAGCATTGTTTTATAGCTTCATTAGTGCTACTTAGCACTAAGCATTAGACCCTTCACATTAGACCCTTCACATTGGACCTTTGTGTTTGGCTTAGGTTTTAGCATGGAGTCACACGAGGAGGGCCACGAGGAGGGCCGCTCATCTATTGCGGACCTCATCGCGGAGATAGACCGCGAGTTAGCGGCTATCCGTAGGAGTGCTAGAGACACACCGTCTACATTACATATCGTGGGCAGACTTGGAGGCGATGCTTTCGTCCCTTTGTAGCCTTCACGATATTGTTTATGTAGATGAGTGGATAGCCCACCATCGCACTGCTCCTGTGTCACATGGCCTGACATATCGTCAGGTCTGTGATCTTGCTCCTATTAGGGATGGAGCCTACCTAGATCTTTTCCTCGATAGTCATGGGATGAGGCCTGGGGGGGCGGGCAAGCCCCTTACTATTTCGCGGTATTCGCATCCACGTATGGCGGCACATATCTATAGTCGATATGTTGCCGCATATGGGAGGATGCCGAACAACCGCCAGATTCCCATATACTTCGCAAAGCAGTTATATGCGGAGTTTGTCTTAGGGGAGGAGGTGGATTACACTAGCCATCGTCCGGGTGGTGGTGCTGGCCGAGGCCGTCTCCAAGACCAGGGTAGGCGGCCTCCACCAGCCCTTCGTGTAGCACCTACCAACAAATCCTTCATTTGTGCCATTGTCGACAGTAGAGGCTCTTGGCACCCAGGTCGGCATTGACGTATGGAGTACCACGGAGAGCATCCAGCACGTGGTGCGCCTGTTCTCACGATCTATACCGATGACAGATGTCGAGGTATTTACATATATATTACATCTTAAGTTTTTTTGGTCATTTATCTACATGTTTATATATACTTTTCTATATTTTTACATGAGCAGCATGGTTGATTGTGTCACATAGGTTCCCACACCTACCACTGAGAGACTCACTCAGGAGTTGGTAGAGGCGAGAGCGGAGATTGACCGCCTCAGAGCTGCATTACAGATGGCAGAGGCAGCTACTGCAGAGGCACAGCATCTGAGAGAGTCCGACATCCAGCAGGTAGGTTTCTCTTGCACGTAAAAGAGTTATAATTAAGGTCCTAAGTTATAAATTTCTTTAAGTAATACCTAATGAGAGACTAATCAATTATTTTAATGCTAATGCTTTACTTTTTTGCGTAGGCTCGGACCGAGGTAGAGAGCTCTAGAGCTGAGGCACAGAATCATCAGATTATGGAGCAGATTGCCCAGCATCATAGGGCAGAGCAGTTGATGCTGCATGTTCGAGAGTTTCGTAGATCCTCGGACGTGACAGTGCCTTACCTACCTTTATATCCACGGCCTTCACAGAGGTTTTTCGACGACCTCTCCCGCAGGATGCACCACCCTTCCTACGTGATGCGTGCTGCGCTTTATGTATCGAGGACATTGATAGTACAGGTGGATATGCCCTGGGATGTGGACATATTTTCCACTTGTCTTGCATCACCCAGGAGTTAGTACGGTTCTCAGCATGCCCCTCCTGCCGTGCACACGTCGACCTAGCGACGTACAGGGTTTTGGGCATCGATGATCTCCACCCAGGCCTCATTCGAGTAGATGCTAGGATTGGCAGGCCTATTGATTTTACATCAGCTCTATTGACTTGGGACTCGACGCCTTCGACGATAGAGCCCAGGAGCCTGAGGTGCCTCCTGAGATAGAGTGGAGCTCACATGAGTTTGATGCTTACCAGAGAGTCCTACATGAGAGCCAGATCACAGCATATGAGCGCGTGGGTGGTGCTGGTCCTAGTGGCACCTCGGGTGATGGTGCTAGCAGCAGTGCTGCTTCTTATGAGCAGCGTGTCCTTACAGCAGAGGAGCTTACACGAGCAGAGTGGCAGACACGTACCATTGCAGATTATAGATTTTGGGTTTACAGACACAGGCGTCTTGCATTAGCACGACGTAGAGAGAGAGAGAGAGGGCCATAGCAGCTTTTGGGACTCGTGAGCTCCCGAGTACACCGGCACCAGCTCATGATCCTGCCTTTGAGGCAGACCTCCCCGCAGACATTCGACGACCCCCGCAGCCGGCACAGCCTCCTCGACGTGCACAGCAGCCTCGACGCGCACGTCGACCGGCACTTAGAGATGACGATTTTTATTGGGTTTCCGTTGATAGTGACTAAACTCAGACTAGCTGGGTTAGCTCACTTACATTGTACTTAGATTTTTGGGCAGTGACTAACCTCAGACTAGCTGGGGTAGCTCATTTTCATTATGATGTACTTATTTGATGTTTATATAATTATGAGTTTTTTCATTATTGAGTATCATTACATTTTAGTTGATGTTCTTGATTTTTTTATATTTTTTAACACTTTGGCTATCATATTGTTTGTTGAAAATCTCCATGCCATCGTACCCAAACATGCTCTGATGGGGACCAAACTTTGCAAGCATGGGGGGGGACCCACCCCCACATGCTTGCAAAGTTTGGTCACAATCAGAGCATGTTTGGATTGGTAATTAGCTCCCAGTGCGGGTTTTTGAAGTCTCTTGGTGCTTAAGAGGCCATGGAAAATCCGGGCCTTCCCCATACCATCGTACCCAAACATGCTCCGATGGGGACCAAACTTTGCAAGCATGTGGGGGTGGGTCCCCCCCACATGCTTGCAAAGTTTGGTCACAATCAGAGCATGTTTGGATTGGTAATTAGCGCCCAGTGCGGGTTTTTGAAGTCTCTTGGTGCTTAAGAGGCCATGGAAAATCCGGGCCTTCCCCATACCATCGTACCCAAACATGCTCCGATGGGGACCAAACTTTGCTGCAAGCATGTGGGGGTGGGTCCCCCCCACATGCTTGCAAAGTTTGGTCACAATCAGAGCATGTTTGGATTGGTAATTAGCGCCCAGTCCGGATTTTTCAAGTCTCTTGGTGCTTAAGAGGCCATGGAAAATCCGGGCCTTCCCCATACCATCGTACCCAAACATGCTCCGATGGGGACCAAACTTTGCAAGCATGTGGGGGTGGGTCCCCCCCACATTCTCGCAAAGTTTGGTCACAATCAGAGCATGTTTGGATTGGTAATTAGCGCCCAGTGCGGGTTTTTGAAGTCTCTTGGTGCTTAAGAGGCCATGGAAAATCCGGGCCTTCCCCATACCATCGTACCCAAACATGCTCTGCTGGGGACGAAACTTTGCAAGCATGTGGGGGTGGGTCCCCCCCACATGCTTGCAAAGTTTGGTCACAATCAGAGCATGTTTGGATTGGCAATTAGCACCCACCAATGCGGGTTTTTGAAGTCTCTTGGTGCTTAAGAGGCCATGGAAAATCCGGGCCTTCCCCATACCATCGTACCCAAACATGCTCCGATAGGGACCAAACTTTGCAAGCATGGGGGGGTGGGTCCCCCCCACATGCTTGCAAAGTTTGGTCACAATCAGAGCATGTTTGGATTGGTAATTAGCGCCCAGTGCGGGTTTTTCAAGTCTCTTCGTGCTTAAGAGGCCATGGAAAATCCGGGCCTTCCCCATACCATCGTACCCAAACATGCTCTGATGGGGACCAAACTTTGCAAGCATGGGGGGGGACCCACCCCCACATGCTTGCAAAGTTTGGTCACAATCAGAGCATGTTTCGATTGGTAATTAGCGCCCAGTGCGGGTTTTTCAAGTCTCTTGGTGCTTAAGAGGCCATGGAAAATCCGGGCCTTCCCCATACCATCGTACCCAAACATGCTCCGATGGGGACCAAACTTTGCAAGCATGTGGGGGTGGGTCCCCCCCACATGCTTGCAAAGTTTGGTCACAATCAGAGCATGTTTGGATTGGTAATTAGTGCCCAGTGCGGGTTTTTGAAGTCTCTTGGTGCTTAAGAGGCCATGGAAAATCCGTGCCTTCCCCATACCATCGTACCCAAACATGCTCCGATGGGGACCAAACTTTGCAAGCATGTGGGGGTGGGTCCCCCCCACATGCTTGCAAAGTTTGGTCACAATCAGAGCATGTTTGGATTGGTAATTAGCGCCTAGTGCGGGTTTTTGAAGTCTCTTGGTGCTTAAGAGGCCATGGAAAATCCGGGCCTTCCCCATACCATCGTACCCAAACATGCTCCGATGGGGACCAAACTTTGCAAGCATGTGGGGGTGGGTCCCCCCCACATGCTTGCAAAGTTTGGTCACAATCAGAGCATGTTTGGATTGGTAATTAGCGCCCAGTCCGGATTTTTCAAGTCTCTTGGTGCTTAAGAGGCCATGGAAAATCCAGGCCTTCCCCATACCATCGTACCCAAACATGCTCTGATGGGGACCAAACTTTGCAAGCATGGGGGAGGGACTCACCCCCAAATGCTTGCAAAGTTTGGTCACAATCAGAGCATGTTTGGATTGGTAATTAGCGCCCAGTGCGGATTTTTGAAGTCTCTTGGTGCTTAAGAGGCCATGGAAAATCCGGGCCTTCCCCATACCATCGTACCCAAACATGCTCCGATGGGGACCAAACTTTGCAAGCATGTGGGGGTGGGTCCCCCCCACATGCTTGCAAAGTTTGGTCACAATCAGAGCATGTTTGGATTGGTAATTAGCGCCCAGTGCGGGTTTTTGAAGTCTCTTGGTGCTTAAGAGGCCATGGAAAATCCGGGCCTTCACCATACCATCGTACCCAAACATGCTCCGATGGGGACCAAACTTTGCAAGCATGTGGGGGTGGGTCCCCCCCACATGCTTGCAAAGTTTGGTCATAATCAGAGCATGTTTGGGTACGATGGTATGGGGAAGGCCCGGATTTTCCATGGCCTCTTAAGCACCAAGAGACTTCAAAAACCCGCACTGGGCACTAATTACCAATCCAAACATGCTCTGATTGTGACCAAACTTTGCAAGCATGTGGGGGGGACCCACCCCCACATGCTTGCAAAGTTTGGTCCCTATCGGAGCATGTTTGGGTACGATGGCATGGAGATTTTCAACAAACAATATGATAGCCAAAGTGTTAAAAAATATAATAAAATCAAGAACATCAACTAAAATGTAATGATCCTCAATAATGAGAAAACTCATAATGATATAAACATCAAATAAGTACATCAGAATGAAAATGAGCTACCCCAGCTAGTCTGAGGTTAGTCACTGCCCAAAAATCTAAGTACAATGTAAGTGAGCTAACCCAACTAGTCTGAGTTTAGTCACTATCAAGATAGAGATCTAGTCAGCAGCACCCTCTCTAGCTCTCAACTGCTCTAGAATGCTCTCATGGTCATCCACTCGAAGCCGAAAACGAGGGTGAGAACTGTGTTTTCGGCTCTGTACTCGAACAAGAGTGAGCCTGGTAGCAACCACTAGATGAGAGAACTGAAATGCCTCTAACTCCCACTTCCACTGCTGGAACTCAAGACTCCCCCGATGAAGTCGAATCTGCTGGTAGAACCGGCCTGCCACAATCATGCTATGGGCGTCATAAGAAAACCCATGATCATCCACTGTATCCTGGTCAAGCATGCACTTTGGCCTAGTGCAACTCATCAGATAGTAGTCTACTCCCTTGCTATTTTCCTCACTGGCAATAACAGCAAATACATCACCCTCCTGTAGCAAATCTGTCAGGTCATCATAACTGACCATGAACGCAGGACCTGTGTGCTCATCAGACACCACTGGATGTGAAGGATGCTCGGGGGAGAGGAATGTCTGTATCCATGCATCTGCCCATCCTCTCGAGACACAATGTGACCAATCGCCATCCATACATGCTCCACAGAAGCATGCAAACCGTCGTGTGTAAATCGTGGGGGCCGCCATGCACGTGCTCCTGATGGAATGTAAGCCCAAGGTGCCAGGTACTGTGTCACAATCATGGGAGGCTCTACGGTCAATCATGCCACCATCCACATGCCAAAAAAATCTCCTGACAATCCGAGCATCACGTTTGGGGTACGATGATGCTGCACTCCCACACAAATGTTGGGAGCACCACTCGACTACGTGGCCCGCATCTCTGAACCGCTGAGCATCCTGTCGCAGCTGATGACGCCTCAAGGCACGTTTCACACACGCGCCCGCACCATCATGTTCTCCCTTCCCGTGACCAGTCTCAAAGAATGACCAAATCACTAGGATACTAGACTGCACATGCCACCTATAAATCCATAAAAGATAGTCTTAGTTATTGTTTTCTTTAAGATGTTCTAGTGAATTTAGTTTAATTGTAAATGTAAGAAAGCCATAAGTACTACCTGTAGAGCCAATAGAATTGACGTGATGACTTGAACTGTGCGCCACAACCATCCGACCAAACCCATCGCTGGACATGTCTGATCCCACAATCTCCTAAAAAATCATCATGGAGACGAAAACAGTGTTGCACAAAATGTGCATCATGTGAACGATCATCACTAATATAGAAATGATACTCTCGAATAATGACACGGGTCTCGGGGGTACTCGCTATCCCATCTACATGAGCCTCTGCATGTCGATAGCTAATGTGGACCATAATAGCAACCTGGTGAGGTAAGCAATACATACGTTTAGGACACAAAAAATCAAATAAGTAATGTAGCTCAAACATAAGACAAATATTACAAAATATAACCATTACCTGCTCTGAGAAGTAATACTCAGATTGTCTCCTGAAAAGGTGTGAAAGTGTAGTTCTCTGCAAAATCAATCACAGAGACGACCACACCAATAGGAAACTCTGCTAGGCATGCTCGGAACTGACGATCCTGCCACTGGCACAATGACTGTGCCGTATGTAGGGGTAGATCTGCTCCCTAAATGTGGCTGTGAAGTGACAACGTGGTGTATGTTTGTCCACGAGCTGCAACTTCCTGGACTGTCCACCACTCTGGAGCTGGTGTGTCACATACTCATAACGTTGCCATGCCACTATCTCTTGGTCACTTGCATCAAGATCTACCATCTGTAGATGTGCAAGTGAACCACATGATGTGCAATTGCTCTCCACACAAGGCATCCTATGGAACTGGGCATCCTCCGTGCGTGCACACAAAAGAGAGTGGATGAAATCACGTGGACTACAAGGCAACTCTCTATGCCCACTAAGAGAATGGAACACATCATAAAAAAGTTTGAACTCAACATGGTAGCGACAACAACATGTGTTACGCTGACGTGAGTACCTCACAAACCAGGGCTTACACCCCTCAAATGACCTTTGCCCAATTTTAAGCTCTGGATACGAAGCCACAAACTGAGAATACAACTCAGTTTGGGTCATTTCAAGAAAGCAAGCACCGTGCTCAATGAACACTCCTCTTGTCACTCTCTTACGCAAAGCTTTCTTGAAAACTGGCGATGCACAACAATTCTCCTCCCAAAAACTTTCTATCAAGGTTCTAGTGGTTTCATCTAGTAGGCGATCATGCCTAGCTACACGACCACTACTCGCCCACATAGCACCAACCTCATTGGCATCTAAACTTTGTCGCCTAATAGACCCAACTCTAAGTGCGTGTGGTGCTATGGAAAGAATGCGAGATGTGGCACTAACCTTACCCTTCATTTGGGAGCTACTTATGGCTGCCACAATAGCCCGTCGAGCAGCCAAAGCGTCCGCAGAATTCCTCTTCTTGTTAACTATATAGGAATGACGAACACTTTGTAGCACCGCCATGCCAGCTCTCCTCTCTCTTTGACCTCCAATGTCGGAAAGCGCCCTGCAGTTGGCCATGTTGGGCAGATCAATCAAAGCATCAAGCACACATGCCTGTGATGAAGGCATGAGGTCTTTGAAATAGGAATGGAAGATTGCATGGGCAAGACGATGTGCCCCTGACTTTGATAGTTCTTTCCTATCCACACGAAGGGCGCCCAAAGGAGGGGGGGTGGGTTCTTGTAGAAGAGAGGACTCAAGAAGGGCGGGTTCATGTGGATTATCTAAACTAAGGGGTAGTGGAGGGGAAGAGGGCGTAGGGAGAGGAAGTGGAAGAGGAGGAGCAAGGCTTGGATCATCGCCAACGGAAGGTGTTGCTCGTTGACGTGCTCTCCACTCTCTCTTTCTCTCACGAGCTACCCTTCTCCTCTCCTCCTCTTGAACTTGGTGGATGGGGGGGAGTCTAGTCCTATCACGTTTCCGACTCCTACGACTTTGAGAACCCATTCTCAAGGAAGCTAAGAGAGAAAATATTATAAAGGCTCAATGATGGGATAGTACTAGAGATAAGTGTGATTATATAGGAAAAATAGGTTATCCACTTCAAATCTCATTGGATTTCCTATCTAAGATTGATTGGATAACTAAGATAAACATAAAGATAATTAAAGATAAACTATTATCCACTTAAAAATCAATATTATTTATAATATTTATTAACAAGTCTAAATATTTATCATTACTAGATATATAAATATATCTTTAAAGATATCTTTTATTTTATAATTATATAACTACTTTTTTTAAATAAAGTATTTTTTTTAAATTTTATTCAAAGGTTTATTCTACATAAAAAAATTTCAAGAAATATTAAATTAAAAAATTTATTTTTTTTAAATTAATAATATGATCTTTAATAATATTTTTATTGATCTAATCCCAAAATATAATCCTTTAAAATTAGTGATTTTAAATTCTTTTATTTAATAAGTTACATATATTTTATTATTTAAATTTCTATATTCTATTTCTCTAAGTTACTAAATTAACTTTTCCAAAAATATGTTTTTGAAAAAAGAGGGGAGGTGGGAAGGAGATGCCACATGTCACAAGCGTGTATGACACGTGGCATTCTCTTGACATGTGGCACTATTATGGTTGATGTGGCAATTCCATGATGTGGCATGCCATGTCACCATGTGCGAG
Organism: Cibotium barometz; assembly: GCF_041138505.1. Taxonomy (NCBI): domain Eukaryota; kingdom Viridiplantae; phylum Streptophyta; class Polypodiopsida; order Cyatheales; family Cibotiaceae; genus Cibotium; species Cibotium barometz. The sequence goes on from NC_141082.1 coordinate 43,130,531, forward strand.
GTGGCATGCAAAGGTGGCAAGATGATGTGGCATTAATGATGACTAGGATGATGAGGTGGGGAGTCAACTAGGTTGACCATGTTGACATGGAGGATGGAGGTGGCAAGCTGAGGTGGCAAGCTGCTTATGTGGATCCTCTCGATGCTCATGTGGACATAAAGTGGCATGCATATATAAGATTTGTGCCTACCCAAGCCTCACACATGGAATGAAACCTAAGCTGTGAAGTTTACCAAGCCTAGATTTCCAAACCTAACTAGGATTGGTTTTAGACTTGAAAAGGGGAGAGTGGACACAATATGGGAATTTTCACTTGGGAGGATTGAAAATGGACCTTCCCATACTCAATTCAAGCCAAATTTTTTTTAATAAATTCATGGCAACAAGAGTATTGATCCCTTGAGTTTTTAGATTGAAAGATTCAATATTTAATTTTCTAGAATTAAATTACTATTGATTTAATGGGCCTCTGACAGTCATAATAAATTTTCCAAAGTAAATCTACAAAAATCCAACCGTTAGATTTGTAATTTTACCTTATACCCACATTATACTAATCTTTCCCAATCTAATCATCACTAGATCCATACAATTTGAGCATTTTAAATGGTAGATGTGGTGGGAGGATAAAATAGTATGTTTTTTAACAATTCTAATACCTTTTAAATAATATAGAAAATACTGTACCTGTCTAAACCTAGGACAGGGCCTGTATACAAACTTGGTTCCCAAAGAAAAGGGGATTTGTAATTATTGGATATTCGATCAGATTATAGTTTTAGGTGCCCAACTTTGCATATGATGTTTCATTAGAAGACCTTGAAGTGAAACTCCTTGGCTAACTATGAGAGATTGGCTATTCTTCTTGAAAAAATGCCTGTTTTCCAGCTAAAGCCAAGGGCGCCCACTACATGAAACTAGATAACCTCATCTTGCAACCACCCCTCTGCAGATTTTGAATAAACAAATCCATCTCAAGAGACCTAATTTTATTCACATTACATACAGACTAGCACATGCACACGCATTTATGCAGCATCAACTCTGACTCTTGCAATCGTATACATGTAGCCCTCAAGAATACAATTACATTCTTGCTAGTCCAGATTTCCTATAAAATGAAAGGTCTAATAATATTGAACACTATCCCACTGTGTTCATCACTAGCTAACCACTTACCAAAGATCTAGTTCCCCCAATAAGTTTGCATGCCGAGACCCTTCTCTATCCATTTAGTCATTTTGCACCAGGGTGCTCCTTAAACTTGGGCATTCCCAAAACACATGTTTGCCATCTTCAATTGAAGACCTGCACCTAGGGAAAATGCCACTAGCCATATTTCTCTTTTGCAATTAACCAATAGGTAATGCCCACATGCATACCTTCCATAGAAAAACTTGGAACTTCTTAGGGATCTGACAATCCCACATCAGGTTCCATCTCTTTTTCCAACTAGAGGAGCTCTATTTTACATTCCATATTTTATTGCAATACAACACATTGGTATCCCCCTTTCTCATTAGTGCATAAATGTCCCTAGTTTTTCCCTCCTTAAGTTCGACACCATTGATCGAAGTCCAATCCTTAATCCAGACTAAAGAACATAATTCACTATATGCAGCACCTCCAACACGTGAGCCATCAAGTCTCTCTCCCTCCTAGTTAGCTGAAATTCCATAGATAACAGCTCGGGGGATTCACTATATGTAAACTCTCTATCATTAGGAATTTTTTGGACCCAAAGAGAGCCTCTTGGATTGACTTTTGATTAGGAATGGACCAATAGGAAGAGGGCTGGGTACACATTTTTCACTTCTTTGACCCTAGGGGGCCTAGGCTTTGGTTTGCTAATGGGGCCTAATTACTACTCTTGTTCCCCTACCTCCTGGGCCCAAATTTAGAGGTCCCCCCACCTAGAATCGTGTAGATTAAAAACCCTAAAAATTGAAAATTTTTAATTTTTTCCCAAAAGTGTGTTTTCCCTCTCAAACTTCCCCCCAACATACTCTAGGTTTGGAAAGCTCATTTTGAACCTCTTTCTTCCTCTTCTAAGCTCTCCATTGCTACAGAAACTCCATACCTCTCAAGCTCTCCATTGTTGTAGAAACTCCATACCTCTCAAGCTCTCCCTTCTTCTTAAGCTCCCTCAGTCTCTCAAGCTCCCTTTCTTCCTTTTCTAAGCTCTCCATTGCTTTAGAAACTCCATCCCTCTCAAGCTCTCCCCCCTTCTCAAGCTTCCTCCCTCTCTCAATCTCCCTCTCTCTCTCTCTCAAGCTCCCTCCCTCTCCATTGCTGCAGAAACTCTATCCCTCTTTAGTCTACTCTAGGTTCACGAAGCCTATTCTCAAACTCTAACCCTCTTTTAAGCTTTCTATTGCTGCACTACTGAAAACCCTGAACTTTCTCTCCTCTCTACTCCTCTGTTGTAAAACAAGCTTTTCTCTTACCTTCTCCACTCCTCTTTAGTCTACTCTAGGTTCACAAAGCCTATTCTCAAACTCTAACCCTCTTTTAAGCTTTCCATTGCTGCACTACTGAAAACCCTGAACTTTCTCTCCTCTCCACTCCTCTGTTGTAAAACAAGCTTTTCTTTTACCTTCTCTTTTCTTACCACCATGGCCTCTTCCAGTAATGTGAGAAGACCTAGGGAGAAGGTGGAAGAGCTTGTGCTGCATAACACAAGAGATGAGAATGGAGTTTGGGCGCTCCAACAAGATTCAGGGTTGGGGCTTGGGTCTACATGCAGCCAAGCTCTAAGGGACCACATCGAGTGCCAACTGGGGAATATGCTACATCATTGGAAGGGGCGGCTACAAGGCTTCAAGCATACAAAGAAGGAAGGACTGGTTGCCATAGTGCAACATGTGTATACCCTTGGAGACCTGTACATTCAAGGCCAACGACCAAGGTTTCCTTCAAATTGCCAGTGTAATATAAACACAGTTTTAACAACATGCTAATATTGGATTTTTTGTTTCAAATTTTCTTATGATTCTCCATTTTCTTATGTCTCTCTGCAGATATTTTCTCCTCTAATTATGTTGAGGAACAACCACTCCAAAGCCTCACTGGAGTTTTCTATGCTATGCATGCATGCATTGGAGAGGCAATGTTTGTATCTCAAAGCTCAAGTGATCTTGTAAAGAACAATATCTTTTTCTTTTCTCACTCATATTTTGTAGATAAAAAAACTAGGTTTATTTGGCAAGCTAGAAGAGATCTCCAACCCCCCTCTTAACAATCCCGCATGGCCCAAACCTGATGCTTGGACCATCTTATGCTTGAAGTTTAAGATGGTAAGTGATATCAAGACATCACTCAAGTTTTCAAAGGTATCTAGGTCAGTAGGGCTAAATTGGTTTTGTCCTTTACATGTTTTTATGCACATGTTCAATTCCATGCCAATGAACCAAACAAAAACAATGTATATTTGTAAGGAGGTACAGTCTGACCTCATTCAAGGATTACTAGGAGAGGGTTGGGAGGTTAATGAGGGGTCACATCAAGGTGATGTGTACAAGTACAATGTAGTAGATTCTACAATGTCTTTCAGGTTCTTGAAGGCATGCTGTATTTTGTACATGCGTCTGTACTACTAAAGATGGATACAAAAGCACGGGACATGGATCCCACTTCAAGCCTTAGAAGAAGAAATTGTGCCTATTGAGGTAGTTGTGATGATGCAAAATGGATGGATTGAGTGAGTGGCAACAAGCAAGCATTGGAGCCTAGCAGACCTGCGTCAACACCATTATGAATTTTTTGGACCCAAAGAGGGCCTCTTGGATTAACTTTTGATTAGGAATCCAATAGGAAGAAAGTTGGGTGCACATTTTTTACTTCTTTGACCATAGGGGGCCTAGTCTTTGGTTTGCTAATGGGGCCTAATTACTACTCTTGTCCCCCTACCTCCTAGGCCCAAACTTAGAGGTCCCCTCACCTAGAATCGCGCACATTAAAAACCCTAAAAATTAAAAAATTCTAATTTTTTTCCAAAAGTGTGTTTTCCCTCTCAAACTTCCCCCCAACATACTCTAGGTTTGGAAAGCTCATTTTGAACCTCTTTCTTTCTCTTCTAAGCACTCCATTGCTGCAGAAACTCCATACCTCTCAAGCTCTCCCTCCTTGTCAAGCTCCCTCAGTCTCAAGCTCCCTCTCCCTCTTTCTTCCTTTTCTAAGCTCTCCATTGCTGCAGAAACTCCATCCCTCTCAAGCTCTCCCTCCTTCTCAAGCTCCCTCCCTCTCAATCTCCCTCTCTCTCTCGCTCTCAAGCTCCCTCCCTCTCCATTGCTACTTCTGCAGAAACTCTATCCCTCTTTAGTTTACTCTAGGTTCAAGAAGCCTATTCTCAAACTATAACCCTCTTTTAAGCTTTCCATTGTTGCACTGAAAACCTTGAACTTTCTCTCCTCTCCACTCCTCTGTTTTGTAAAATAAGCTTTTCTTTTCCCTTCTTCTCTTTCCTTACCACCATGGCCTTCCACTAATGTGAGAAGACCTAGGGAGAAGGTGGAAGAGCTTGTGCTGCATAACACAAGAGATGAGAATGGAGTTTAGGCTCCAACAAGATTTAAGGTTGGGACTTGGGTCTACATGCAGCCAAGCTCTAAGGGACCACATCGAGTGCATCAACTGGGGAATATGATACATCATTGGAAGGGGTGGCTACAAGGCTTCAAGCATACTAAGAAGGAAGGATTGGTTGCCATAGTGCAACATGTGTATACCCTTGGAGACCTGTACATTCAAGGCCAACGACCAAGGTTTCCTTCAAATTGTCAGTGTAACATAAACACAGCTTTAACAACATGCTAATATTGGATTTTTGTTTTAAATTTTCTTATGATCCTCCATTTTCTTATGTCTCTCTGTAGATATTTTTCCCTCTAATTATGTTGAGGAACAACCACTCCAAAGCCTCACTGGAGTTTTCTATGCTATATAGGCATGCATCCACATTGGAGAGGCAATGTTTGTATCTCAAAGCCCAAGTGATCTTGTACAGAACAATATCTTTTTATTTTCTCACTCATATTTTGTTAGATAAAAAACCAGGTTTATTTGGCAAGCTAGAAGAGATCCCCAACCCCCCTCTTAACAATCCCGAATGGCCCAAACCTGATGCTTAAACCATCTTATGCTTAAAGTTGAAGATGGTAAGTGATATTAAGACATCACTCAAGTTTTCAAAGGCATCTAGGTCAGTAGGGCTAAATTGGTTTTGTCCTTTACATATTTTTGTGCACATGTTCAATTCCATGCCAATGCACCAAACAAAAATAATGTATATTTGTAAGGAGGTACGGTCTGACCTTATTGAAGGATTACTAGGAGAGGATTGGGAGGTTAATGAGGGGCACATCAAGGTGATGTGGACATTAGCTAGGGCTAGTTGTGTGTGGACACAACACATGTAGTGTGTTGTAGATTATGGATTATGGCTTTATGCATTGTGTGAGAAGGGAGATGGCTTCCCTCTATGGCTAGGGTTTGATAATACATTAGGGTTTGCTCCTGTGTGTGTGTCTCCTCTCCCTCTACATGTTGTTCATCAAATCCCCCACCAAAAAACTACAAGAGGGTCCAGCGATTCATGGCCATGTTGGCTACTATTAAACAATCCTAAAATGGGAGTGATCATGGTGATAGACATAGATTAAGCAGCATAATTAAGGTGGATTGAACCACACTAAGAACTCCATAAGAGAGAGAGAGAGATTACACACTCAACACTCAATTCTATTGCTCTTTTGCATTCACAAATGAACCATACAATGATATAGGCTTTCTAGCCTTATCCCACTTTACATGTCACATCCATGTGGCACTCCCTTTTCCACTTCTTTTGGTCAACACTCACACACCATTCAGTATTACATGTGGCATTCTTATCTTGCCACACAATATCTTGCACCTCTAAGGTGCTATCCCACATACACACAACACCGCGATTACATCTCTCAAAACCCCCTCTTAATCGTCGAGGTTTTCCCCATAACTCACCCATCACCCATATCAATGTAGCATTGCACAACCGCAATCGCTATCTCTCAACACTCCCCCTCAATGATACATTGGAGTGTCTGTCAAACAAACATGTGTGCGTGTGTCTACCATCTTAGACACCAAGTCCATTTTGAGCCCCGACTCGCTCACAGTGGAACCAATGAGTCCGATTTGAACATAGAAGTTCGGGTGGGACCAACCCATGCACATGCACCTCACATGTGCATTGCTCGTGCACACATCACGGAAACCATTTTGAGCTTCTCGATGAGCTCGGGCAGGGAAATCCTCATACCAATGGGTGAATTTAAAAAAAAAATATCGTTTTGAGCACGGAGGCTCGGGTACGACTACCCTCATAATCATGGGTGAAACAAATACAATGCCTTTTGTCCAAAGATGGGAACGGACCCATGTGTGTGTGAACACTTTCATGCTTTTGAAGGCTTGTGAAGTAGGTGTGTGAATTAACCCTTAAGACCTTATCAAGAAATGTTTTTTTTTACATAATAATTTTTGAAAAGTTGCACCCCTTGAATGCATTGCTAAAAATATGTCTCTCCTCATTGTTGGGCGCCAAGACTTTTGTTGTACAAATGCTCTATTGCGTGTTAATATGCATCCAAGGACAAGACTCCCTCTTTCCTTTATCTTCTACAAATGATTCTATCCGCTATCCTTTATTACAGGACCCATCGGTGTCTTCCTCTTCACGTTTCATCTTCGTGCCGCTTAGCTTTCACATGTGGCCTATAGCACCTCTGTGCTCACCATAGCTACTACTCGCTCTTCTGAGCTTTCTCTTTGCAACCTCTGTGTTATCGTCCGGCTGCTGCTCTGCTACTCTCATCTCTATCTCCGTTTATATCTTTCTCTCCTTGTTTTGTACATCAGAAGGAGATCCTGCTCCCCCCCCTCCACCATCATCATGTGTTGTGCTCCTGCACTCTTCTTGTTCTCTCTCTCTCTGTTTTCTATAGCTACACCTTTGTTTTCATCTTCTTTGATTCATTTTCCCATGATGGGTTTTCCTTCTCTAGCTACATTCTGAGCTTGCTACTGGTCAAAGTGAACTGTTTGCTTCCTTAATTCCTTACTGTGAGCAAATTTGAGCCCTCACCTATCTAACGCATTCATGCGTTCCTATAACTGTATAGCTGTAGCTTTAGAACAAGCAGCCATGGCCGCCATGTTTAAGCATGCAGCCTCTTTGGCTTCTTCTCAGTTCTTGGGACCTTCTTTAAAACGGGTGGCCTCTTCTTCTTCTGCAACAACCACCAAGCAATATCTCACGAACTGCTGCTCTCTACCTTCTTCTTTGAGTTTTCATCAAAGCCATTCATAGTGGCTACTATAGCTATTCCATATCCTGGTTGCACTTCTTTCTTATCCTTCCAAGGACACAAGCTCTTCCATTGCGCTTATCCAAGCTTTACATGCCTTCAAAAAAATGGTTGCATTATCATTAGTCCTTTCATGGACAAAGCTTCATAGGAGCCTTTCTCTTTGTTGCAATTTCCTCCTTTGCCTCCCTTTGAGGTATCCAAACACATCATTTTCCTTTGTTACCGAGGCTCTTAAGGCCACTATGTCCTTCACCATTACTGATTAGAGATTCTCCACTCTCTTTTTATAAGCTTGATATCCATGGTGATAGACATAGATTAAGCAGCATAATTAAGGTGGATTGAACCACACTAAGAACTCCATAAGAGAGAGAGAGAGAGAGAGAGAGAGAGAGAGATTGCACACTCAACACTCAATTCTATTGCTCTATTGCATTCACAACAATGAACCATACAATGATATAGGCTTTCTAGCCTTATCCCACTTTACATTTCATCATCCATGTGGCACTCCCTTTTCCACTTCTTTTAGCCACACCATTCAATATTATATGTGGCATTCTTATCTTGCCACAATATCTTGCATCTCTAGGGTTCTTTCTCACATACACACAACACCGTGATTACATCTCTCAATAGCTTTACCGTCGATTTATTCTTTTTTATGCAGAAATAGCTCATCCTTTGTACAAGCTATTCATTGTATTTATATGGAACGAGGAGTGTCTGACAAGCTTATGACATGCTGAAGCAAGCCTTGGCCAGTGTGCTACAATCTTGTCAATGCCTAACTAGGATCTCATCCTTTGTACAAGCTGTTGATTGTGTCAAAAAAGCTTATGATATGCTGAAGTAAGCTTGGCCAGTGCTGCAATCTTGTGAATGCCTAACAAGGATCTCATCTTTCATGTACACATTGATGCCTCCAATTTTGTAATTGGATATGTCCTAGCACAAGCAAGAGAACAAAAATTGGACTATCCTATTAGTTTTGCAAGTCGGTACTGGATGCTACACTATTCAAGGTTGAGGCTATTCTAGAATGGAGTGAGAAAATCATTACCAAAAAGAAAGGAAATGAGGAAAGATTTAGCAAGAAAGTGCGCCTTACCAACTTATTGCCTAAAATCTTTGTAAAAGAAGTAAGGATGATATTCTTAGGCGCTGTCCATGGGAGGATGAATATCTCATGATCATGGAACAAGCACACCAAGGTGTAGTAAACAAGCGGACATTTTGCGACAACAACAAGAAAATACTCCACTGAGCGTACTGGTGGTGACCAATACTTTTTAAGGACTATGTGCTATTTGCAAAAGGTTATAATGATTGCCAATTTTGTGCCAAGCCACAAAAGGACATGATGTCATTACATTCTATCGTATAGTCAACCAACCTTTTGATGAAAAATGGGGCTTAGATTTCATTGGCCCTATTAGTCGTGCTGCACGTGGCACACAAGCATGCTTCATCATTGTTACCACAAATTATGTAACCAAATGGGATGAAGCAAGATCTTCACAAAAAGCATATGCCATGGCAACTATTAAGTTTCTCTATGAGAAAAGTATTACCCGCTTTGGATGTCCATTTGTGTATGTAGGCTCATGTGTACATATTCAAAATAGATTAATGCGTGAAAGCATGGAAGGGTGTCTCAAATAGTATTGTTTTTAGCAATACTTCCAATAGTGCTAAGAGTACTATTTTGACCTTAATAAGGGCTTGTATTTAGGAGAGAATTAGGAGGGAAGATAAGAAAATTTTTATTTTTTTAAAAAAAATCAAGAATCTACCTTGAGAAAGTTTCATCACCTTCCCTCCCTCACCCATCTTTCTCCCTCCAATATCGACTATCTCTCTCTCTCTCTCTCTCTCTCTCTCTGTCTCATTCATTGCACTGCTTACTCCTTGGGAAGTCGGTTCTATGGCGGCCTAGTTTAGCTTCCACACACTAGCAAAAACCTACAATTGAATTAAGGTACCATGCATATCTATTTTCTTCTTGATTTTTTCTTTTTTTAATTTGCAACTCTTCTTCCAGATGTGCCTCCCTCTGTATATATGCTTCATGTAGTCAAGTCTTTATACTCTAGGTGAAACAAGCCTAGGCAAGTAGTGCCCAATAGTATACCATGGCTTCCTCCTTCCAAGAGGGCAATTTGAATTCCTGCCATACTGTAACTATTGCATGCACCATCCAGGTTATTGTAGTCTCCATCATTGTTGCCCGCCTCTCTCTCTCTCTCTCTCTCTCTCTCTCTCTCTCTCTCTCTCTCTCTCTCTCATCATGTGGCTCTAGAGATTTTAATTTCAACCATGATAATCACCTATGTTGTTCAATAGATCAACCACATTAATCACTTATTTATTCACATGTTTTTAGCATAGGTAAATTAATTTTGTTATTTTCTTTTTGTCATGTGACAAGGGTAGACTAGGGGAAGTCAGGCAGTTCAGGGGAGTTAAGACTAGTGTGGACGACCAGGGCTATAGTTAACGGCTAGGGTTCCTATATCCAGTGATTTGGTGGAGAGTTGCCTATTCTCTTGTAGCAGATTTCATAGCAGATTTCATGAAGGTCTCATGGAGCTCTCACACTGGTATCAGAGGTAGTTATGCATCCATCTTCTACTTTCTTTTGCGCAAGAAGCTCTCCTAACAACAGCCATAGCAGGCACATATAGACCAGCCATAGTCATGGAAGTGCATAATAGTTATATCGCACAATTGTTCTCACGCAATAGCAGACATAGCACAGTTAATTTCAACACGTTGCACAGCCGGCCAAGTCTGCAATAGCCGCTAGAGAAACGCAGGGCAGCCAACGGGCAATAGAACCACCATAGCTAGTGCACTGCACATGTTGTTCCAAATCAGTCGCACTAGCACGAGCAACCGCAGGGTAGAAGCATGTTAACATGCACAAAAAATGCTATCCCGGACAATGCTAGTTAGTAGTGCTTGTTAGCATACAATCGAGAGCCAAGAATATGTCCATTTTGAAATAAACTTTCCATAAACTATGTTAAATTTACTCGGCACCAAATTCAAATGTAGCATCTTTTCAGTTAACTGAAGTCATGGTGTAGTGGATGAGCGCTCTCTCTCTCTCTCTCTCTCTCTCTCTCTCTCTCTCTCTCTCTCTCTCTCTCTCTCTCTCTCTCTCTCTCTCTCTCTCTCTATCTATCTATCTATCTATCTTTCTGTCTCTGTGTCTCTCTCTCTCTCTCTGGCTCTCTCGAGGTTCTCCATGATCTGTGTAAGCCAAGCTCTCTCTCTCTCTCTCTCTCTCTCTCTCTCTCTCTCTCTCTCTGTGATGCTGCTCAAACAGTCTCACCCTCTCCCTTTGCCTCGCATTCTCTCCGTGTAGCCCACTTCCTCCCCATCTCATAGAGTTATGGCGAACCATACCTTGCAATCTGATCTGGTAGGTTTACTTGCGCGTTCAAGGGCAGCAGATGAAGGTAGCAGAAGGGATCCTTTACAGACAATGAATCCGAACTTGGAGGACCCAACTTGTACTGCCATTAGGGATTATGAGAGACAAAGAAAGAGGAAACAACGAGAGAAGAAAAAACTTAAGCAGGTTCAGGTTCGAGAGCTTGCCTTTGAGGAGGAAAAGAAGAAGAAAATCTCGTCTGAGATTGTGGCACTGTTCAAGAGGAGGACTGAAGGAATTAGTACAGAAGACAAGCAAGAAATTTGGAATCTAGTATCTCATCATCCTGTCATGCAAGCAGTGTGTCCAGAGGAGTCTACTATTCAAAGTGCAATCATGTGCAATGTTCGATGATGTTGAATTCAAAGGAGAACATGCAAATGTCAAAAGTCTCGAGACTCCTTAAAGTTCCGCGTCAATCCTTGTACAAGGCTAAATTGCGGGTGACATCGAATGTTGACGATAGAATGTTTTCATTGGCTGCATGTCAAAAACATGCCCGTCCTCGTAGCACAATCACAGATGAAATGAAAGAGCTGGTTTACACATTTTGGAGGGATGAGACACGTGTATCCCCTAACAAAAAAGATGTTTGTCGAAAGAGGATGGGGAGAAAAAATTACATAAAGCACCCTGTACACCTCCTTGATGAACCTCAGGTAATTGATCTAACCAAAGCACCATTATTCGAGTACACTAAAAAGCATGTGAAACTTTACAGTTAGCATAGTGGTTGTTATTTACACTGTGGTTGTTTATGGTTTATTCTAGCTAGAACATGCTATACTGTATATGCTAGTTTAAATCTGCAATATGTTGATCACCTTACAGAGTGTGTTATTTATCATATTAGTAATGCTAATTAGTATACAAGCCATACCTGGAGGCACACTGTAAATGCTAGTTAGCAGACTGTGTATGCTAGTTAGCATACTCTATGTGCTAATTAGCACACTCTACATGCTAGAACATGCTATACTGTATATGCTAGTTCAAATCTTCAATATGTTGATCACCTTACAGAGTGCGTTATTTATCATATTAGTAATGCTAATTAGTATACAAGCCATACCTGGAGGCACACTGTAAATGCTAGTTAGCAGACTGTGTATGCTAGTTAGCATACTCTATGTGCTAATTAGCACACTCTACATGCTAGTTAGTATACAAGCCATACCTGGAGGCACACTGTAAATGCTAGTTAGCAGACTGTATATGCTAGTTAGCATACTCTATGTGCTGATTAGCACACTCTACATGCTAGTTAGCATGTAAATGCTAGTAAGCATGCTGTGAGTGCTAGTTCGCATATGGTAGGTGCTGATTAGCATACTGTAAGTGCTAGTTAGCATAATCAAGGTGCTAGTTAGCATAATGTAGTGCATCTTAGCATACTGTAAGTGCTAGTTAGCGTATGATTAGTGATAGTTAGCACTCTGTATGTGCTTATTAGCATATGATTAGTGATAGTTAGCACTCTGTATGTGCTTATTAGCATACTATGAGTGCTAATTAGCATACTTTAAGTGCTGGTTAGCATACTGTAAGTGCTACTTAGCATACTGAATGTGCTAGTTAGCATAATGAATGTGCTTGTTAGCATACTGTTTGTGCTAGTTTAGCACTGTTTGTGCTAGTTAGCACACTGAATGTACCAATTAGCTAACTGAATGTGCTACTTAGCATACTGAATGTACCAATTAGCCTATTGAATGTGTTAGTTAGCATACTGTCAGTGCTAGTTAGCATTCTGCAAGTGCTAGTTAGCATACTGTGATGAGTGCTAGTTAACATACTGCACATGCATGGAAGCATACTGTACGTGCTAGTTAGCATACTGTAAGTGCTGGTTACATACAGTATGCTTCCGTGCATGGCCTGTATACTAATTAGCATAACTAGCATAATAACCACCTTCTAACTCTCATAATTGCAGGTTGAGCTCTTCTACAGATTCAAAGAAAAGCATCCAGATTGCAAAATAGGTATGAGAATGTTTGAGATGATGAAGCCATTTTTTGTACGGAGGCTGAAAGATAGAGACACATGCTGCTGCGAATATCATGTGCAGATGTCCTTTTTAAAGGACACACTTAACCATATGCGGTCTCAGTCATTCGGGCTGCATGGAGCCCAATGCAGATGCACATGCAGCGTTTGCGTCAGAGGTGATGAAACTAGCAGGGGTTACATGGCTTTATGTCAAACTTTCAAAGATGTCACACATCTATGGGAGTCAATTCTCTGCCCGAAGCAGATAGATGCTGGTTACCACAATAGTGAGCATTTGATGGGCGAATGTAAGAAATGTGGTGTGAAAAAGCTAGAAACATGCTGCTTAGAGACACAAAGCCTAGGTAAGAATATCTTTGTAAAATTGTTTGCATATGTGGAGGCAACAGATAAGCAGGAGACAAAAAAAAGAGAAAAGATCTTGTGACTAAAGAAATGCAGTGCTGGGAGTTTCTTCAACTCTTACAGACCAAGCTGAAGGTTTTTATCAAACATAACTATATCGCTCGATGGCAAGCACAACAGTTCAAGGATTGTACTCTTAGATTTCCTAACGATGTGGTTGTGTCGGTTGTAGAGTTTGCAGAAAACTATTCAAGGAGCAAAATGAGATTCAATCCATGCATTGGCACTCAAGTCAAGTAACTATTTTTGTGCACATAACATACTACCACCACAGGGAAGGCGAAGTAGTCAAGAAAATCCACTTCTTCATATCAAATGACAAAGTGCATGACACATTGTTTGTCCAACATTGTTTTATGCTGCATTGTGGCTGGTTACAGAGAGAAGGTGTCACTCCAAAACGTCACTGGGTCTAGTCAGATGGTGCTGCCTCACAGTTTAAGGCTGCTAGGCCTTTCTATTTTGTTGCAAGGTATGCTGGACTGACAGGAATGGAGATGAGCTGGTTCTTCTTTGGATCAGGACATGGCAAGGGAGAGCATGACGGTGCAGGCGCAGTTGTTAAAAGATCGTTGACACATGAACAGCTGAAGCCTAATGGGGCCACTTTAAAGTGTGCTGCACATGTGGTTGCCTATTGCCAAGCCAACCTATCAAAGGGAGCAGCTGCATCATATCCTCTAAAAGAAAGGGAATGTGCCCATGTGTTTTGGGAGATCAAAGTAGGTGATGTAAACAGGGAGGTTAAATGGAATTGTGCCACGGTTGAGAAGTCTCGCACCTTGCATGCTTTTCGCGGTCACAACCGGTAGGATGCAACTGCCATTGCCACAAGACCATTGGCATGCTTTTGTGATGCATGCATGAACCATAGTTGGAATCGCTGCACTAACAAATCTCATGTGCAGCCTTGGGATTATCACATTTTGATGCCATTGTCTAATGAAGTTGAGGATGAAGAAGACACTCCAACTGATGATGCCCTTGAAGGACATATCATTGGATATGAAAAATTTGTGTATGAAGGCCACCATGATGCATTAAGTAGTGCTTTGTGTGTTGGTGACACTTTTGCAGTGAATCCGGATGCTACAACCAATGATGAGAATGTAGACTTTTACTTGGTAAAGTGCATTGCAGTAAAAGAAAAGGTAAAATAGGGTTACATTGATGAGTGGAACAATGTAATTGACAAAGGCTCTTATGTCGTGCAAGGACTGTATTACAAGCAAGTGGATGCATACACCTTCAAACTAGACTACAATCAACCTGTTGTTCACATACTTTCAAATCTTGTACATTGTATCAAGATACCCATGAAACACATGCAAAAGAGAAGGCAAATGTACACAATCACCCCCGAAGATTATGAAGCAATCTATAACAGCATGCCATTCGGTTTTTGACATGAGCGTCATGGTCTTTTATTCTATTTTGTATCTTGTGTATGCTTACTACTACCACAGTATATGCTAATTGTGTACTAACAAGCTTCTACAAAGTGTGTGCTAGCTAGCATAAAGCGTATGCTAACTAGCATACAGTGTATCCTAACTAGCATATAAAGTATGCTAACTAGTATATAGTATAGGCTAACTAGCATAGGCTAACTAGCATATACTGTATGCTAACTCGCACAGTATATGTTAACTGTATACTAACTACCTAATTTATATTGTGTGCTTACTAGCATAAGCGTATGCTAACTAGCATACAGTATATGCCAACTAGCATATAGTGTATGCTAACTAGCACAGTATATGCTAACTGTATGCACACTAGCTACTATATAGCGTGTGCTTACTAGCATACAATATATGCTAACTAGCATATAGTGTATGCTAACTACCGCAGTATATGATAATTGTTTACTAGCAAGCTTCTACATAGTGTGTGCTAACTAGCATAAAGCGTATGCTAACTAGCATACAGTATATGCTAGTTAGCATATACTATATGCTAACTAGCAAATAGTATATGCTAACTAGCATATACAGTATATGCTGACTAACAAGCTTCTACAAAGTGTGTGCTAGCTAGCATAAAGCGTATACTAACTAGCATACAGTGTATGCTAACTAGCATATATAGTATGCTAACTAGTATATAGTATAGGCTAACTAGCATATACTGTATGCTAACTCACACAGTACATTATACTAACTACCTAATTTATATTGTGTGCTTACTAGCATACAGTATACTAACTACCTAATTTATATTGTGTGCGTACTAGCATATAGCGTATGCTAACTAGCATACAGTATATGCCAACTAGCATATAGTGTATGCTAACTAGCATATAGGGTATGCTAACTAGCATAGTATATGCTAACTGTATACTCACTAGCTACTATATAGCGTGTGCTTACTAGCATACAGTATATGCTAACTAGCATATATTGTATGCTAACTACCACAGTATATGATAATTGTGTACTAACAAGCTTCGACATAGTGTGTGCTAACTAGCATAAAGCGTATGCTAACTAGCATACAGTATATACTAGTTAGCATATACTGTATGCTAACTAGCAAACAGTATATGCTGACTAGCATATATAGTATATGCTAACTAGCATATAGTGTATGCTAACAAGCACAGTATATGCTAACTGTATACTAACTAGCTGCTATATAGTGTGCTAACTAGCATACAAGATTATGCTAACTACCACAGTATATGCTAACTGTATACTTGCTACTTTATAGTATGTGCTACTTAACAAAAAACCCAATACATAATTCTGTAACACATAAAAATGGAATAGTAGGAGGCAACTGTTGAAAAGATTATCTCATCATTAACTTCCAGCATCAAATAAGATTACATAGGGTTTAATTTTACAATGAGTCACACCCGCCAAAAATCTTTACGCCTCCTCAGAGTACGTTTGTAGTGACCGGGCTTTTTTGCTCCCTCCTTTTTCTCTGCTTTCTCCTTTTCCTCTGCTTTTTCCTTTCTCTCTGCTTCTAGGTCGCCTCTCTGCTGTCCCTTTTCTTTTCTTTCCCTCTCCAGCCTAGCTTTCTCCTCTCTCTCTGCTTCTAGGTTATCTTTCTTTTGTTTGCGCGACGAAGTTCTGCTTGTCTCTCAGCCTCTAGCAACTGTTTGATGACTGCATCAGAGAAGTTATCAGAGCCTGTATCAAAGAAATTGTCCAGCTGCCACATACGCTGCCCGATCATCCGACTGCAACCAAAGAAAAAGCCAATCTTTCAAAGTTTCTATAAGAAACTGTTGTCTCTCCTCAGCACTCTGGTCCTCTAGCTTCGGAGTAATGATCCAAGCTTGTGCTGGGTTCTGAAACACTTTGTAGATAGAGGCTATCATCAATCAGAAGCGTGTTTTGGGCGTTGTACGTCGGATTGTATTTCCAAAACAAGGCTAAATCTTTCATAAACACAGGTTTATTCAAGATCTGCCAGGGTTGCGGACTGCAGTGCTCTTGCGCAAAAAAATCGGCAATCCTTGGCACCTGCAATTTAAAAACAGCCCTGCAAATATTCATGACTTTACGATGCATGCTTGTGCTCCAAATATACACACTGAAGAACTGAAGACACCAGTCCAAAAACATGTGGCTGTCCTTGCGACAGAACACCTGCTTATCCTCTACATTGTATTTTAACATTTCATCTGCATATGCAGGGGGCTTTTCGCCGAAGCGAGTCTCTACCACCCTCAGCAAAAGACCGTTGAGATCTAGTAAAAGAGCCCTTTTTTCATCACACAGTCGCTTAGGCACCCATATTGGGTCTGGAAGAGGATACCATTCAGCATATATAACCTCCCCTGATGGGTGAACATAATTTAAGCGCTCAAAAATTCTACGGGCACGCTGTGAATATCGTTCGAGCTGCTTTTCAATCTCCAATTTTTGTCTCCTTATCTTCCTTTGCGGATTCGCCATTTCCGTAATTTCAACCATTGCATGGCAGCATTTACATCAGGCAAGGCAATTAATGCTAGTTTCTCTTCCTCTGCAAAGAAACAGCGATATAAAGTGAAGAAGTTCATAGATTGGCAGAAAATTATAATGGACTGCTGCTCAACATTATATTACACAGACATTTTCACCGGGAAAATAAAAAAAATTACATGACAGCCACAAGAGGCATTAGGTTTTCAAAATGGCATAGCCATAAGAGTGAAGGGCATAGGTATGGGAACACTAAGTAAAGGCTAAACAACTGAACAGTGATAGTTGCCTGCTTACAGTACAGAATCTGGGCAAAAAAGGAAAGGTCTTAACACAGTTGTTTGCAAGCTCTTGAGCGGGTGGCTTTCTTTTCACCTTTGGTGCTTTCAGCTTTATCCTCCATCTTCTTTGGGAAACCATAGCCGTTGCTTGCAGTTTCTTCAGGTACCTCTTCTGGGCCCACTTTTCTCTTTGCCTTAGCCTTTCACAAAAAACCCTCGAGAGGGCTGTTATCACCAACTTCCTGTGGGTCCTCTATGCTGTTAGTCTTCAATGTTTCCCCTGATGCACTGGCACTAGCCATTGTCTGCTGAGAAGTTTTTACTGTGTCAGTTGCAGAGCAGGCATGGCACGCGCATGAGGAACCATGACAAAAAAATCATCTTCTTCTGATTTACTGCTCACTTCACCACCTTCCTCTGTTGTTTTCATGCTTGCACTTTGCATTTGCTGGGATCCCACATCTACTCCTTCATTCATTGTATCTAGCTCACCACCCTTCTCAGTCGAAGGGTTCTCAGTTGTTGCAGCCTTTCCCTTACCTTTGGTATCATGCACACTGCCCACATCATGTAGGGGCTCTGAGAGGCCTGCAACAAAAAAATCTTTGATTACACCCTTTATAAGTATGTCATGTATGCTACATAGTATGTTTCATATGCTAACTATGTGTGCAGCTAGGCCAGTATGCTAATTAGCATTCCCGTGTATGCTAGCTAGCATAATCATATATGCTAACTAGAATATCAAGTATGCTAACAAGCATACCAGGTATGCTAACTAGTAAACCTTATAATCTCTAAGCAATTCAAGTGTACCCAAAAGCTTCTATGTGCTTACTAGAGCACAGTATATGCTAATTAGCATATCCAACATGCTTAATAGCATATCAAGTATGCTAATTAGCATATCCAGTATGCTAGTTAGCATACAAGATATGCTAATTAGCATATCTAGTATACTAACCAGCATATCCAGCATACTGGATATGCTAATTAGTATATCCTGTATGCTAACTATCATTCCAGCTAGCATATCCGGTATGCTAATAAGCATATCCAATATGCTAACTATAGCATACCTAGTATGCTAACTAGTAGACCTTATAACCTCTAAGCTAATCCAACATGCTTTATAGCATATCAAGTATGTTAACTAGCATATTCAGTAGGCTAATTAGCATAACCAATATGCTAGTTAGCATACAGGATATGCTAATTAGCATATCCTGTATGCTAATTAGCATTTCAGATAGCAATCCAATATGCTAACTAGCATACTGGATATGCTAATTAGCATTCAATATGCTAACTCCGGTATGCTAATAAGCATACCCAATATGCTTACTAGCATATTGGATATGCTAATTAGCATCCACTCATCCAACTAGCATATCCAGTGTGCTAGTTAGCATACTGGTTACGCTAATTAGCGTATCTTGTATGCTAGTTAGCGTATCTAGTATCCTAACTAGCATATCCATTGTGTTTATTAGCATTCTGGATACGCTTTTTAGCATATCTGGTATGCTATAGCATCCTAGTTAACATATCCCGTATGCTAGTTAGCATACTGGATATGCTAGTAGGCCTACTTGATATGCTAATTAGCATATCCGGTATGCTTGTTAGCGTATTGGGTATGCTAACTAGCATATATGCTATGCTAGTTAGAATACAGGGTATGCTTACTAGGATGCTAGTCAGCATACAGAGTATGCTAACGAGGATGCTAGTTAGCATTCAGGGTATGCTAACTAGCATATACGGCATAGCTAGTTAGCATCCTACTAGCATATCTAGTATGCTAACTAGTATACTGGATATGTTAATTAGTATATGCAATATGCTAACTATCATACTGTATATGCTAACTAGCATATCTAGTATGATAACTAGCATACCTGGCATGCTAATTAGCATATTCATTATGCTAACTAGCACACCTTTTATTCCCAATATGATCAAGCTTGTAGACTGTATGTCCTGTATGCAAGCAAGCATACATTCAAGTATGGTTTCTTACCAATCTCTGGTGTGGTTAGATGTCGTTGTGTTGCAAGGTTGCACAACCATGCGGTAGGTATGCTTTTTTTGCAGAAGGGAGCCCTACATACGGTCCCAAGGGAGCCCTACATACGGTCCCAAGGGAGCATGTAGCAGCAAAGCACAAAAGGGAGCCCTACATACGGTCCCAAGGGAGCATGTAGCAGCAAAGCACAGAAGGTGATAATTATGCTCACAAGGGAGCTTGACCATTGCAAGGAATGGTTGAACCTCAAGGGGCAGACCACAGCCAGTACACAGGTTTGTTCCGATGCTATCTTGCACCTCTCTATCCTTCATAAAACTAGCAAGGGCTATATTAGTTAGGGCAGTTTGGAGAAACGAGCCCTGCAGCTTGGACTGCATGTGCATCAGAAGTTCAAGTTGGCTTTCAGAGTTCTGCACCTTGGATTTTGCAATTTCCACCTCAACCTACAAAACCAAGACAAAAAGAGCATGGTAAGTACATGAGTTACCTGAGCACATGTACCAAACATAAAGTGCAGAGATGAAACTTACGGACACTTACCAGTTTACAGGTTATGTCTATGTCACTATCTATGGGGTCATCTTCACGAAGAGGAAACCCCATAGCCTCTATGGTGTCTTTGGTTGTCTCTATTCTGACTTCAAGCTCCATCTTGCGCCGGGCATCCACATCATTGCTTTGCAATAGAGCCTGCAACTCCATCTCAGCTGCTTGCAACCTCTGTCTCATGGCCGTGACAATAGGAGTGACCTTCGCATTTTTTGCATTCAAAACCCTAGCAAGTTCCAGGCCCTCTTGCACTTTGTTTAGATTCTGTTTCTCATAATGTAGCTGTGTTTTCATTTGAAGGACAGCTGCCTTCATGCACTGCCATTCCTCCAACCCACAAAATGAAGAAGCTTCCATCTCCTGTCGACTATCTTGATGAGGCTGAAGTGTGGCCTTGGTAGATTTGGCAGTTCTCTTTCCTGCCAATGCCATGTTTTCCTCGCAGATGTCAGCAGACTCATCCTCAATTTTTGAAGCTGGAAGCTGAAGATTGCGTAGTCTCCACTTGTTAACATGGCCCTCATAATAGCCCTTCTCTCGAATATCCTGCAAGTACTGCACTGCAAACTCGGCCCAATTGAACCTAATGGCTGTCCCGCTTGTAATCACGGCAGGACTGAATTCTTTCACGAAACCCTTTGCAAATGCAGAGGAAATTTCCATGTTGGTTGGGGCCTTTTGGTATACATTGTAGTGCAGTTTCATCATCGACTCATACATTTCGGTGTGGATGGTGCTGCATTTGATGCGGTATTGGCTGGGATCCTTTGTTTGTTTGAACACACTGAACCATTCAGCATCAGTGACCTGCTCCCACCTAACCATTTTGGGATCTAAACCCTCCATGGAAAGGCCATAAGCAGCATTGAACTCTACCAAAGTTGTACAGAAATTTTCCTACATGGGGATCACGACCTTCGGAGCTTTCCATCGGCCTGCACACATCAAAGGGAAATGTGCTCAACTGTAAAGGGAAATGTGCTCAACTATATTGCATGGACATGTTAACTGTATTGCATGGAGCTTCTTGTGGTACTGAAGCCGAAGTAGAAGAGAAAACACATAGAACCCGCACAAGAGAGAGAGAGAGAGAGAGAGAGAGTACCCGAGAGGGACATTGGGAAACCTTGAGATCGCTTTGCGCTTTTGCAGGGAGATGGAGAAGCAGAAGGGGCTCTACGTTTTCTGTGTATAGGAGAAGGCGATGCGGCTCTGCGTTTTCTAGGTATAGGAGAACGCGAATGCGCCGCCTTGCTTGCGGGCTCCATGGTGCTCTGGCCTTTGCACTTCATCACCCCACCACTCCGTTGTAACGCCCGTACTGGCTTCAAAGACTAGCTTGTAATTCAATATACCACAACTTTCATTGATTATTCTTTTTTTTTTGAAGTGCTCATTTGAGCTTTTTGTATCAGCCAGAAGTTTTAAATATGATTACTAATATAGTGACTTACATGCCTAAACTTATGCTAGCTAGGAATGCTTGTTCACACATGTGAACTAGCATAAAAAGCGTAGCACGTTAACATGCTTCTACCCCGCAGCCAGTGCCATCAACACAACAAACGGCAAGCACAAACTAGCACCACATGAGCAAGAAGTGTGTAGAACGTTGCCAGTCACAACATGGCAACAAAAAAAAGCATGCAACAGCCGCCAAAGGATCATGCAATAGCCGTGGTGGAAAAAAAAAAAGAAAATGGCACATAGCATACGGCTATTTTCCCTTGTTGCACAGTCGCCTACACACGGCTACCAAGCCCCACATAACAAACACTACAAGAGGCAGGGCCATTATCCACGCTTTTTTTGACGCTTTAGAACTAAGCTTTAAATCCCTTAAACATCGAAATACCCATCGAAAAAGCGTCGAAATAGAAACATCAAAATAAGCACCGAAATAAGCATCAAAACAAGAGTCAAAAAAAGTAATTTTACCATGCATTTTTCAATGGTGTTTTCAACAACTATCTCGACTGATATTTTGACTACTATTTCGACAGTTATTTTGACTGTAATTTTGACGCGTATTTTGACACTTATTTTGACTGTCATTTAGACGTTGTTTTCGATGAATGCAGGAAACTTTCGACGCTGTTTTTGACGGATGCAAGAAAACTTTCAACGCTATTTTTGACGTATGCAGAAAACTTTCGAGGCTTATTTCGACGCGTGCAGGTATTAATTTTTTTTTGGCATAATGGCGCATCCAGCTTGAGTCTTGTAGCTGGATGCACCATTATGCCAAATTTATAGAGTACCAACAAAGGCAACTGTACTCTGATGTGAAGAACGAAGCGAATTTGTTGAAAAAGTTAGAGAGAGTGCCATAACGTTTTCGACATTACAAAGTAGGTACACAATTCACACAAGTGCAAACAATGGCCAAAATATATTGCAAGATGTGAAATTTACATATCAAGCTCTGACGAGATAAGCCAAAATTGAAATTTACATATCGAGCTCTGACGAGATAAGACAAATTTGCATACAATCTATACAAGCTCAAACAAAAATGTGAGCTTGCCAAAATGTGTATGTACAAGGGGAAAGACATGGGCAAGGCCACTCTATGCGGAGCCCTCACTCAGGATCAGGCATTGATCCCTGCAAAAACCATACAAGTTGCTTTTTTTTGTATACCAAAACAACGATCTAACATGACAAGGCTCTCCATTCGGGCTTTGGCCGCATCCTCTTGTTGCTTGTAGCGTTGGAGATTTCGAGCATGCTTTTGCCTCTCCTCATTCCAATCCTCAGTGCTCATGTAACAAGGCTTCTCACCCCCTGCTTCACTCTCCTAGTCACATCTCCCCGCCAATGTTTCATGACGTCCACCATGTGGTCCTTTATCCACCTTATGGGGACAACATCACTACCGCCAGCCGGCTTGTACTCATCCTTGATTTGATTTATGACTATCTTTCTTGTCTTTATCCAACTTTGGCCATAAAGTCATAAAGTCATTTGCAAAGACAATGTGATAAAGCTCGCAGATGTGGCTCTTCATCTCTTGCTCGACATTATCCAAAACCACATTGCCATGCAATTGTGTAAAATTTTCTCCATTAGCGGGTGTGGACTGTGTTAAAATGTCACACGACGATGATTGCAAGCGTGGAGTGCTTCTGGCGCTAGATGGGAAAGGACGCTCACGTGGGGGCGTAGACACACACGTGCCCCCACTTGGACAACAACCGCCTCCACCTCCACTACTCGAGCGTTGTGCTCTGTGAGTGGACGAGCGACATGAGAAAGGGGCTCTAGCGGCTCTTTGTGGGGTTTCTACAAGTGAACTAGGATTAGTAGTGGTCGATGGTGCGGCCGAAGTACCTGCCCCCCTCCCAAAATATTGTTGTGCCATCGCTCTTTGCTCGGGCATGGCTTGTGCTAAAAAACCCATGAACTGGTCAGGCGACATGGCATATGGAGAGAAGGATGGAGAGTAAGCCGGTGTCTCATCTGGAGTGCGAGACATGTTTCTACACTCACATAACAAAGCCCACATGAACACTTTAATAAGAGCATACACGAATTATCCCTCAACATTCATTATGCATAAAGCTTATGCATGGGGCTTATGCATAAAGCATGAATGAGCATTATGCATAATGCTTATGCGCAAATCTACAAAACAAATCCCGAGTACCCAAGGGTGCAATAATAATAGATGAAAGATAGAAAAGCACTTACCTCTTTTTTGTGATGTTGAAAGAGAGGATTAGAGGACCTACAAAACCAACAAAAGGGTGAAGAAAGGATTAGTAATGCATACATACAAAAGCTTATGCATAAAGCATTATGCATGAGGCTTTTGCATAAAGCACTATGCAAGCCATGCTATCCTAAACTAAACCATATCCCGGCACTATGCATTGAGCATGCATGCATAGAGCTTAATGCACGTATAGATTAAGCTCTATGCATAGAGCTTAATGTATGCATAGATAGAGCTGAAATAATGCATAGAGCTTGATCTATGCATATATCTCTATGCATTATGAATGCATGCATAGAGCTTAATCTATGCATTAAGCTATACGAATAGAGCTTAATGCATAGATTAAGCTCTATGATTAGAGCTCTATGCATGTGCATTAAGCTCTATGCATAGACGACCTACAAAACAAAACCCCTCTTTTTGGTAGATAAAAATAGAGGTTTCGCTCTCTCTCTCTCTCTCTCTCTCTCTCTCTCTCTCTCTCTCTCTCTCTCTCTCTCTCTCTCTCTCTCATAGACACATATGCTTGCAAAGAGGTAGAAACAGAAGGCTAAAACACACCCCAGGATAAGAACTAGCAAATATTATATATAAATTCAGTTTTTTTAAAAAGAAAAATTTCGACTATTATTTCGACGCTTATTCCGACGACTTTTTCCACGCATATTTCGACGCATTTTTCCACGCATATCTCGACGCCTATTTCAACGCACATATGACGTGAGCAATCGTGGAAACTAAGCGTCAAAAAACAATGATTCTCTTGTAGTGAAAGCCAACCACAGCTGCTTGCATCGTTGCCTAAGAGAACATACATCTAACTATAACGATGTCAACAGCAAGGATGAGTAGAGAGGAGAACATACAATCGCCAATCTTTTCTCTCTCTCCCTGACAAGAGAAGGGGCGATCGATAGTCTCTCTCTCTTTCTCTTGTGTCTGCATGGGAAGGGACAAGCAATTCACTACTCGTAGAGAAGAGGCTTTCTATCTCACTTTCGAGGAGGCTTTTTCTCTCTATTTCTCTACACAGCAAAACAAGGGGACGAGAGTGGTGTCAACAACAAGGGAACGAGAGTGGTGTCAACAACAAGGTCACCAGACAATATACAGCCGACGAGAGCAAGATGAGCGTGGTTTTGGTCAGGCACTAATCTTCATCTTGCATGCGAATTTGATTTGTTACCATGACCTCAAAAGATTCCGAGCACCTCGAGGGGGGTCAGCAGCATGGTGGTCATCCATCTTTGGATACCAATATGGCTGACTTGGATGTGGGTGATTACGGATTTGTGGATTTACATCCACATACTTTCTTAGAACACTACACACAACGTATTGAACAAAACTTACTTGTTCTTTTCTCAAAGTTTACAGACCATGCAAAAGACTCTTAAGTAGTTGGTCGCTAATTCAGGGTTTCAGAGTGTCCCAGTTGATACTCCAGGGGAATCTACTCCTGGGGAGTGAACTCAAGATATCGAAACACCCGGGAATCAGGAAGTGGTAGCCAAGAGCATGAAGCCTCATGTGTTCCGTGAGAAAGAGAAGAAGCGTAATAAAGATGCAGTGACACTTTTTTATAAAAGTGGAAAGACTTGCATCTTTTGCAGCGTTCCTCTGCTGTTGTTCACACGCTCGAGGCAAGTCTTATGCTTGGGGGCAAGGCCTATAAGTGGTGGATGCGCCTCGGCAGAGCAATCGACCTACAACAAGGGTTTCTTTTAAGACACTTTTTTGAAAAGAATTCTTACCTAAAAACAAGAAGGATCCCAACTGGGATGCTTGGGACAACTATATGATGGAAGGTCTTATGTTGACTCAATATATTTCTAAGCATCGTGAGATAATTCTCAAGCTCAAAGGTTTGGATGATTTTCAAAAAGTACGAGGTTTTCTGTGTGGTCTAAATAATGAATATAAGACTAAGGTTAAAACTCAATATCCTAAAACTTTAGAAGAGCCCATAAAAAGTGCATAGATCTTCGATGATAATATTGAGAAGAAACGCACAGCCAAGACACCTTGGGTTGTTGGAGCATCCACTTTCTATAGTTCTAAGGGGAACAATTGGAAGGGGGCCAAACAAGGTAGTGACGTGGTTAAGAAGGCTAAGGGGCCAAGGGGTCCCTTGTCTCGATAAGATTTTGAGCGAGCTTTTTAAAAAAATATGTTTTATTTATATGGTTTGCTGATCACGAGATAAACAAAATTATCCAAAGAACTGTGGGTGGCAAAGATATCGATAAGAGCGGTAGTAAGGCAGGGCACACGGTGCAAGTCTTGCTACTTGAAGCTTCTCAAAATTTTTGGAAGCTCAAGTATTTCATATCAATGCCACACATAAGTGTTATATAACCTCTACGATGTGGGTACCCTCTTTCGGGCCTTATGATTTGGTTCGGATGCATGGACACATCAACGAACAAAGATTTCATGTCATGATTGACGATGGGGCTACACATAACTTTCTAAATTATCATTTGGTTAAAAAATTAAAATTGCCACAAATCCCTAGTGATCATAAATACATGGTATCTCTTGCTAATGGGCATGATAAGCATGCATAGGACACAATGGTTAAGCAGGTATCACTCACTATTCAGGGACATGAAATGCGCTTAGATTTTCAGGTTATGCATATTACTAGCATTATTGTTATTTTGGCTCGTGAATGGTTGTTTCATTTAGGACCATCTCTTTCTTTTAGTTATCTAGATAATAATTTTGATTTTGAGATCAATGGTAAACAAGTATCTAGATAATAATTTTGATTTTGAGATCAATGGTAAACAAGTTCATTTGTAAGGTGAGCGCGATGAGCCCCCATCTCCACTCATTTGTTCTGCTGAAGTGGACTGCCTTGTACATGTAGAAAATCTCTTTTTGTGTTACATGTCTCCTTCAATTTTGTCTCATGATGATGATTCTAGTGGTGGTGATTTTAATCCTAGTTTGAGTATTAAATCTTTCAATTCTATCATATGTAAACAACATGTTAGTGCTATGCATAATAATGAGCAAACTCAATTCTATCATATGTAAACAACATGTTAGTGCTATGCATAATAATGAGCAAACTCAAATTTTTCCTAAGCTCACTTAACAAGTTTCTAATTCCTTGCAAAGTCTTTTGTATGAATTTCATGATGTGTTTCCAAGCGACTTGCCGTCTGGTTTACCCCCTCATCTCAATGTTCAGCATGCCATTGAAGTTCTCAAGAATGCAAAACCAGTCTACAAGCCTTCATATAGGCTTAACTCTAGTGAAGCTAGTGAGGTAGAGCATCAGCTTGCTGACTACCTTGCCAAGGGATTCATTAGGCCTAGCTGAGCATCACTAATGTAAGATTCCTCCCTCCATATTTTGAGGTGTAAAGATGTAAGAACCTCCCCTTCTGTTCTTGTAATTATTCCTCCTCTCAGAAATGGAAAAAGATCTTGTTTTACCCTGTTTTGGCCTAGAGAGAAAAAATGTCTAGAGAGACATAATTCAAAATTGAGATATCTTTGGATACAAAAATTCTCCTAGTGTCTAAAATGGATTCCCTTGAAACAAAAGTTCAAAATGAACTTTTCAATGTGCATTGGGAATTAATTGAAAATGGTATAAGGGACCTTAGCCTAAGGGTCTACATTGTCAGAAATTTTTAAATTATGGTCCAAATTAAGGTTCCAATGGGCCAATTGGATTAATCCAAGTGTTGGGATGAGATAAATCCAAAGAATAAAAAAAATACCCAAAAATGAGTAAATGCTCACATAAGATGAAGAGTTCACTAAGTACAAGGTTTATTAGTTAAAAATTAAGAGATGCTACTAAAAAAATGAGATATTTTAGAGAAATGATACATTTTTGATACCTTGGTAAGGAAAGGGTGACCTTTGAGGTAGGCACCTTTTGCACATGTGTGGAAGGATTTTTTAATTCAAAAAAGTGTGATATTTTTCTCTCTCCTCTCTCCTGGATCTAACTAAATCAAAAAGGGATCTAACTAAATCAAAAAGGGAGCCAAACTGGTCCAAATCTTGTAGTCAAACTGAACTTGGAAAGTTCTAGAACCCAGTTGGACTTTGTTAGTGGCTTTCCTCACCTATAAATAGACCCTCATTCCTTTGTATTTTCATATTGGAGCTATACCATGCCAGTATTATCTTAAAATAATCATATTTCTATTATCCCTTAAATTTTCCTTTCTTGGGAGCTTGGAGCTTCTCTCTCTCTCCAACAACTCTTGAAGTTTCTCTTCTCCTCTTGGTGGACCAATTGAATGGTCGGGGGCTTCACTGCTAAAGAATCAAGCCAAACTTGGAGGTAAAATTGATTTATATGGTTTTTTCAAATTATCTCAATGACTTTCTTCTTCTAAATCCCTCTCAAGCTTTGAGAAGCTTTCAAAATGATTGTTTTAATTCAAATCAATCTTTCCCTAAGAGTCTTAATGTTTAATTAAGAGAACGTTAATCTTTATGCCTATTTATAATGCTTTCTTTAAGTAAATCTCTCTCTCAAAAAGAATAGTCATCTCTATGGCTAATTCTTTAACAAAATAATGTTTCTCAAAGATAATCTCTTATTTCAAAGCTAAACTCTAGGCTTGATGAGCTAGAGATTAAGAAAATGATATTTTCATGATTTTGTGCTATTAAAATAATGGTTATTTCTTTTAGATTGTTTATGAGTAGTTAAAAACTACTTTAATTCATTCTAAATGATGAGAAATGGATTATCCTAACAAATTGGGAAAAGAGAAATGTTGAAATTAGCTTAATCTAATGGGATAATCATAGTTATGTTTATAATTATGGTTAAAATTATGATTTGAATACAGAGTTTGATTTTAAGAATAAAAGAAGAACTACTATCATATTTTCATTACAAGCTTTCATTCTTTTAGGAAAATTTGAGAATTATCAGTAATAGCAGCGAAGCTATGGCAAATTTTTTTGGAAAATAATACATATCTTATTTTTATGCATAACGCTAAAAGAGGACTTCCTACCATATTCTAGGATTAGACATCCTATGCAAAAAGAATGATTTTCATCATATTCATGGGAAATAATTTTTTAGTATTTATGCATAAATATTTAATTAGGAGAAAAGAGAAATTTTTGGTAAATTTATTTTTAGGCAAAAAGAGGAATTCCCATATTTAAGATCCAAACAATTAAATGTTAAAAGAGGAATTCTGGCATAATTCAAATTATGAGTATTTATCAAAAGTGAAATTTTGAGTATTATTGAGAAATATGGGTAGAGTTGATTTTTGCAAATCCCATGAATCTTTTATTCAAAAAGAAGAATATTGAATAAATCTTAATTGAGAAATTTGAGAAAGAATGTGAAAATATCCATCGAGAAAATTTGGATAATTCTTATTCAAAAAAGGAAATCTGGAATCCCTGCTGGGAGGATCGAGGATCCAATGAGTAAATATAAGTTTAGAATTAGTTCTCATTATTAATGAAGCTTAAGGAATGAAAATACAATACATAAATGCTCTTTCTAAGTTTTTACTATTCAATTCTGATAAAGTTTATTTTTCCTTTTTAAAACTTCAACAACACTCTGATACTTAGATTTAATGGGATCGAGAAAAAGTACCTTTAACTAGGTCAAGCAATTGGCAGAAACTTAGAAAATTCCTATCAGTATCAAAAGTAGAGAAACTATACTAAAAGTGGATGTGATAAGATATGATGTGGATCTAAATAGATGTAGATGGATGTGATGAGATGTGATGTGGATCTGAATGAATGTAAATGGATGTGATGGGATGTAAATGGATGCAATGTGATGAGATGAGATGTGAATGTCATGTGATAAGATGTGAATGTGATGTGATGAGATGTGAGTGGATGTGATGAGATGTGATGTGATTTAAATGGATGTGGATGTGAATGTGATAAGATATAAATGAGATGTGATAATATGCGAATGGGTGTGATGAGATGTGAATGAGATGTGATAATATGTGAATGAATGTGATGAGATGTGAATGAGATGTGATAATATGTGAATGAATGTGATGAGATGTGAATGGATGAGATGTGATGTGATAGATGTGAATGTGAATGAATGGATGGATGTGGATGAATGTGAATGAATGGATGAATGTGGATGAATGTGATGAGATGTGAATGGATGTGATGTAATGTAATGTGGATGGAATAAATGTGATGTGATGTGGATAGATGTGGATGTGATGTAATGTGGATGGAATGAATGTGATGTGATGTGGATGAATGAATGTGATGTGATGTAAATGGATGTGAATGGGAGTGATGAGATATGAATGGGTGTGATGAGATGTGATGAGATGTGAATGGATGTGATGAGATGTGAATGGGTGTGATGAGATGTGATGAGATGTGAATGGGTGTGATGAGATGTGAATGGATGTGAATGTGATGTGATGATTCACAGTTTCAATAATGAGAGAATCCTTGATCTCTCATGAGGATAATCTACCCGTCATTTTATCTATTTTGGTGAAATTGGTCAGCGAAAAACTAGATTAGTTCCGGTAGTCTATTCTTTGGATTTAGTAACTGGAATTGGTCACGAAGTTTTTGTCTGATTCAGTTCGAGAGAAGGATAATTAGGTTTATTGTCTGACCTCATGTAGTCTAACTAAATTCATTCAGTTTAGTTCTACCAAGATTACTTTCAACTAAACATCTAGTTTTTGGGTAAATATCCATTTAGTGATTTTACCAATTCAATTATGCAAGATTTTCTTTTTTCCACATAAATTCTCAACCTTAATTCATTAGGTAGAATTATGATGGAAATTCATCTTTTAACATTAGAATTTAATTCAAATCCATCTTTTCTCAATTATCATGGAAATTCATCTTTTAACTAAAATATCAATACCTATTTACTTGATATCTTTCTTTTTCTCATTTTAATGAGTGCAATCCAATTATCATGGGAATTCCTCTTTTTCCTATATTAAATTTATTAAAATTTTTCTTAAAATTACATAAAAATAACCATTAATTTCTTTAAGCTAAAAATTCCACTTTTCTCATCTAAACATTTGAATTCCAATATAGTAGGAATTCCTCTTTTATCATTTAAACTTATCTATGCAAAAAGATAAATTTAATTAAATTTTTCTCTTAAAATTTAAATAAAAATCTCCATTAATTACTTTGCACTAGGAATTACACTTTCTTCATTTAATTAATTGGATTCCAATATGGTGGGAATTCCTCTTTTATCAATAAAAATTTATATATACAAAAAGATAAATTTAACTATATTTTCTCTTAAAAATTAAATAAAAATCTTCATTAATTCCTTTGCACTAGGAATTATACTTTTCTTATTTAAATATTTGAATTTGAATATGATGGGAATTCCTCTTTCATCATAAAAGTTTATCTATACAAAAAGATATATTTAACTAAAATCTTTCATAAATTATACATTATTTTAGCATTCCAATTTTATTCTCTAAATCATTGGAATACATGGATTTCCAATGTCTTGGGAATTACTCTTTTAACATAAAAAAAATTTATCAAAATTGTCTCTTTTTTCTAATTTACTAATTATGCATAATCATAAAAATAAATTTCTTCATGAATTACAATGAGAATCATTCAATTAATCTAGGATGATAATTCCTAGAATATGGTAGGAAGTCCTCTTTTCATATTAGGAATGAAAATGTTTTATGTGTTTATTTTATAAAACTTTTGCCATAGCTCCGTTACTATTACTGATAAATCTCAATTTAATTGAGAGAATGAAGTTTAATATTATTAGTATGATTAGAATGACCACTAATTAGATCATTATCCAATTATGGATTGATTCATAATTTCTCTATGAAATAAATATCATAAAAGCATTAAAAAGCCATTATTTCGGCCTCCAATTAAACAAGCATAAAAATTACTTTTGGATTAGAGAAATGCTTCATGAGAAGCTTCATTTGGATTGAGAAATAATTATAAGATCAGAAGGGGAGGTTCTTACACCTGTACACCTCAAAAGCTGGAGGGAGGAATCTTACTCAGGGAAGTTTATAGTACACTCTTTGAATTGGTTCTTGCTGCCAATAACTCCTGAAGTTGTGGGCTATGAATGATCTCAAATGTGAATTGAATTCTTCAATGATTGTTGATGGTGGGATCTCCTTGTACATCAACTTGATTCTTCTCTTTGGACCACCTTTCTTCATTTCCACTATCACATACTCGTATGCCTTCCATCTTATTAACACATCACCAATGTCTTAAAGTCCCCAAGGAAAAAAGGCAAGCTTAGGGAATTCCTCACATTTACCTAGCAGGCATGGTAGCTTGTGCCATTCAACATCATCACCCTTTTGTCACACATCGACGAATGTCCATATAGTGCTGTAACTCAAGGAATAGTTTTACACCTAGCATTGCACTTATCCTCCTTGTTAGGGTGACATATGCACCATTGACAATCACACAAGGGTCCATGCAAGGCCACATCATTGCACCTTATGGAGTTTATTGTATACCTCAATAAGTCCATGCGCTCATGTTTGAACGCAGCAACATGTGTTTCTCTCCTTCCACTTTCTGATGTAATAAGGTTTCAGTGACAATTAAAAGAATCTAAATCCAATAATGCACCTAGGGAATTCTTGTTTGAAGCTCCAAAAGAATTCTACCTATAAGCAAGATTAGAAATAATATTAGATTCAATTTGGACATGGTAAACCATTATACTATTTCCTATGAAACATTATCCAATGTGTCTTGTATTGTCTAAAGTTATGTTTTTTGTTAGCAGTATTGTCTCAGTACTAATTTGTACTACTATCAAAACTACTCAATACTATTGTCAGTACTATCAGTACTAAGCATGACTATCCGTACTACTCAGAACTACTATGAATACTATATTAATTTACTACCTATGAAACATTTTCTAATGTGTGTTGTAATTACTAGTGTGTAGAGTACTGTGTATTAAAAATACTATACTATTGGCCATGCTATATTCCACACAAAGTATAATAATTACTTTTCATAACACACACCCACTTATGGTGTGCAAGATGTACTATGTGGCAAAATGTGTATTGCACTATTTAAACATTGTTCAATGAGTGGTATACTATGTGGGTGAAAGCATGATAAGGTGGTCCACTTATTATGTATGGGAAAAATCTTGCATCTTGGGAATTTTAAAATTGGTATGTTTCGCATAAATTGGGAATTTCCCACTTATTGTGGGAATTTGTACGTGTGTAAAGAATGGCCGTTGGTCCATTCCATACTTGCAAGGAGATAAATAGATCATGTAGGAAGGTTGTGTTGATAACCACCATAATAAGGAAGCCACATATGTCTTGTACATAAATACCCACAAACTTCATGATTGTGGATCAAACTAATAAATGAAACTCTACCTTCAATGGTAACAATTAAATGAAACAATCTTTAAATTTAAATACCAAGTCTTGAACAAGTATGATGGTAGATTATGATGGTGGAAAAACAATCTCATTTGCAAATTAGGTTGTGAGAAATAGAAAATTTCAAATAAGTGAGACTGCTGCATTTTTACTATCATGCAAATTTAAAGCACAAAATTCATAGCACCCACAAAAGTTATAACTCTTCAAGGCAGGCACTGTCAAAGTCTCCCTCATGAGGTTGACCTGCTCCACCTAGGCGCATTCCTTCCTGTGCTCTTTTGGCTTCCTTGACTAGTATCTTGATTCTCGTATAAGGCCCTGGTTTTCTAGGCCTCCATGACCAAACAATTGCATCTGCCTCTTCCCACACCCAAGGATCTTCCTTGTTCTCTGCCCAAAACCCCTTCCAACTAGCATAGGCCTCTGCATCTGTCAAACCACCCTTTCTTGCACATGGTGGCCAATATTGTATCATAATCTTCTTGTAGTTTGGTGACTTCCTATCCATATCAATGTTTGATTTAGCCATAGCAAGCCAAATAGGATACACATCTCTGTTTGGTGGGAGCAACAAGATAAAGTCCCCTTGCTAGACATCTAACATTGGGTTGAATTCTTCCCTTGGTTTCTCTCATTGAGGCGGCCCACAATAATGATCATTGTACTCCTCGTAACCTAAGAAACTTTCAGGCTCAAAGGAAGAATCCATGTCCAGCTATTGAGAGCCTTGAGAATTTGGCCAAAAATGTGTATACAATCTAGCCTCTGATGCTATAATAGGTTTATCAAGCTCTTGGATTACATTATTCCAGTAATCTATCACCTCTATAATATCTTGGAACAAAATAACCGTTTTCAAGATTTTGCCAAAATCTAATATAAGACTTTATACCTGATATCACATCCTCATGCCCCTTTACATGCTCTGCCATTGTAAGATTCCTCCTCAGCCTAAATATCAAATAAGCCTCTACTTCAATCCCTTGTAATCATTCTATGTTTCTGAATACAAGAAAATATCATTTTTCCTTGTTTTGCCTAGTGAGATTAAAAAAATTCTAGAGAGTGGTAAATCAAAATTGGGATATTTTTGGATAAATAAATTCTTCAAATATCAAAAAAATGTTTCCCTGAAACAGAAAATCAAAATAGATTTTCTAAGGTGCAATTGGAACTAATTAAAATTGATTCAGAAGACCTTAGCCTAAGGGTCCAGATTTTCAAAAAAAAATTATTATGGTCCACTTAAGGTTCCTATGGACCAATAAGATTAAACCTAGTGTTGGGACAATATAAATCCAAATAACAAAAGAAAATACCCAAAAATGAGATGAAGAGTTGACCAAGTACTAGGTTTATTAGTTAAAAATTATGGTCTATTAATTAAAAAATGAGATATTTTGGAGTAATCATGCATTTTTGACACGTGTGTAAGGAAAAGGGAGACTTTTAAGGAGGCGCCTATTTCACATGCTTAGATGAGTTTAAAACTAAAAAATAATTGGATATTTTTGTCTCTTCTCTCTCCTAAATCAAACCAAATCAAAAAGGGAGCCAAACTGGTCCAAAACTTGTCCAAATTCAGCCAAACTGAAGCTGGAAAATTCTAGAACTCAGTTGGACTCAGTTAGTGGATAAAACCTCATTCCTTTGTATTATTATCTGTGAATCAAACGAGCAAGGGAATATGCAACCAGTGTATTATGCAAGCCGAAAACTCACTGATGCCGAGGAGAGGTATGGTGAAATGGAGAAAGGTGGTTTGTCTCTTGTTTTTGCAGTAAAGAAGTTCAGGTCACACTTGTTACCTCGCCCTTTTTTCTTCCTCACATCTCAACCTTCTTTACAATT
This sequence comes from Cibotium barometz, assembly GCF_041138505.1. Classification (NCBI taxonomy): domain Eukaryota; kingdom Viridiplantae; phylum Streptophyta; class Polypodiopsida; order Cyatheales; family Cibotiaceae; genus Cibotium; species Cibotium barometz. Next base: position 43,165,516 of record NC_141082.1, read on the forward strand.
CTTAGTCCGCAAACCCAATCCTGCAAGAGGGAAGTTTGCAAAGTGGATTTGTGAGCTTCAAGAATTCTCTTTCACTTTTATTACAGAAAACACCACTAGGGCCTCTCTTGCAGATTTGCTTACAAGGAAGGAAAAGGAAGAAGGAACAGGAACAAAGGAAGAAGTATATAAAGATTTGGAGACACCACCAACTGCTTTCACTATGCATTTTGATGGAGCCTTTAGCCCTTCCAGGCAATGTGGGGCTGGGGGGATAGTTTTATTTGATCTAGGAGGAAAAGAGGTATTGGCCAAGGGTAGGAAATTTCCAAAGGCTATATCAGATATTTTACCCTCAATCACCATGGCCAGCAGATCCCTAAGACAAGCATGGGGGATCTGCTGGGGGGGGGAAAGATGTGACATGAAAAATTGATATCTTTCATTTTCAATTTTGTGCATATTTTGATGGTTTCTCAATGGTAATAAGGTGGAAGCTTGTCCAAGAAGATTGCAGAACCCACAATGGAATAACGGCGTGGTGATACGGCGGCTTAGCAGCTACCCTGATAACAGCATTCTATCTTCAAATATAATGGTTTTACTTGATTTAGGGTGCACACATTGTAAATGCCACAAGTATGCTTGATAAATACTTTGGTATGGTAGATAGGCTAGTGATGTGGAAAATAAAAGTGGGCCTTCATGCTCACATGGATTTTAATTATATTATTAATATAGTATTCACCACCATAAGGCTACAAGTTGGGGAGTGTGGAAGGCATGTGGAGGAGTGTACGTAGGTGCATAATTGGGAAATATTCTTCTAGAATGCCTACATGGAAGAGGAGAATTCCGCCGTGTAAGTGGGATCTCCACCTACATGCCACTTAGACTTGGCTATCATCTCATCACACTTTCAAAGTCAAAAAGTCTTCAATTTAATAATCAATAGAAGACTTAGCCTGATGGTGACATCTACCCTTATGTGACTAAAGGGTTGAAGATTTTTATGTTGTAATTTGTAACAATGGAAGAGAGGGTGATTCTCCACCTATAAAAGGAGCCCTCCTCTCCCTTTCAAATCAAGGAATGAGCCTCCTCAATTGAGCATTTTGTGTCATTGCCATTCTCTTATCTTCAAACCCTTATTCAAACACTCTACATGTGAATGTCTCATTTAGCATTAGCTCCTCATGCTCAGCCCAATTTTGGACCTCTTTGATAAGTGGGATAAGGAGTTATTATCTTGGCAGGCCTGTGACTTCTCAAGGTAGCCCTTGCCTTATTGTCGCCCTCCTTTGGAGGTACCAATGGTTTTAGCAGTAATGAGCATGTGAAAAGACTTTGGGGACCATAGGTAAATCTTTACGATTGTCCGCTGAGCAATGTTAACCCTTACCCTCTAAAGAGACAAAAGCTACACATGATGCAGAAGCATCCACCTCAAAAGCCACCACACAAACCACAAAACCTATATGCACGACACAGGATACAAAAGCCCAACAGAAAGTTTATTCTCGTCACATGGGCAAACATAATGAAAACCTGACGATCCAAAGAAATTCAAAAGATGAAACAAGTTCTAGTATGTCACTAAGTGAGGATGAAACACGTTCTCACTCTTCACTCAATGCACCACCTCACAGACCCATGAAGAAACTAGAACCTACCCCCAAACACCCCAAATTGAAAATCATGATCATATGACATGCAGAATGCAAAAAGTAAGCTTAGGAGAGCATGCTTAACATGGTTGAGCGTCTTATAGGAACACTGATTGTGATTGAACCTTATAATGCCAATCCTAAAAAAACAACCAAAATACAAAACTGAGAGGAGCATGTCTTCCCCCTTCAAGAGGAAGACGTACTCTCTACAGAAGAGTCATTAGAGATAAATTGCACGAATTATGCAGTTGAGAAAGCACGTGAGGAATTTGATAATTCCCTTATGAAATTAAAGCAGTCTCTCAAAACCTCATTTGGAGGAATGCTCTTCTCTCATGGTGGTGAAGCAAGCATAACATCAGCACTTGCACTTTTAAGGACTCAACAAGATTTATACCAAGACATAAAGAGCTCCATAGAACGAGACTGTGAGGATTCGCAAGTCTCCAAACAAGCCTCATTTAGAATTATCAAAGGACCAAGTGTGCTAGTGTACACATTGGGTACTCTTAAAAAAGATGAGAGCCAAAAAGAGGATGAAAGTGAATGGGAATATGAAACAGAAATGGGATTTGAAGCTAAAACACAAACTGAAACATCCATGGTTCCTATTGAAGATTTTATCATGGTATGGATAAATTTCCCTATAGGAAATGATGTTAAGCACAAACGCGCATTGATTAGCCCTCAAGCTAGTCATAACATCATCCCAATGACACCCAAGTGTCATTGGGACAACCTAAACTCATCCCTATAGACAATGGTCTTGGTGGTTACTTTAGCTATGATACTCAAACAATCGATGGAGATGTGGAGTTTACATTCCATGTTACCCTAGATTCCCTTGAGTATGATGTCATCCTTGGGTGGAACTTGGATACATGACTCGTTGTATTCAATAGATGAATCCATGAAAATAGTCACCTTGAACACTCCTGCAGGCATTGTACAATTGCTATTTCGAGAGGAGGAGACCTTGGAGAGGAGCTGGAACTTCCAACATATCTTACTGAAAAGATCCCTAAGATTCTGGTTAGATTGGAACTTTCCAATAAAATCACTATAGCTCAAGCACAGCTTTATCCAACACGAGAACACAATCTCCATGACCCTCGAGTTATGGGATTTGTTAGGTCAACCAACACTCACGGCTCATCCTGAAAGAATTCCCTTTACACAAGACTTGAGCATGCCACACAAGACTTGAGCATGCCATGTTTGGGTACTTTGAATATACAATGTATATTGAAACTAACCCCCTTACTTGTAAGTTTTTTGTGGTTGAGTATGTGTTGGAATTAGATTTGATCTTGGGGCATAAATGGACTATTGCTACCCAAGCACCACTGTGCTTTGCTAGCGATAGAGTCATCATGATGGTCAACGACAAAAAGTTGACAATACCATACTGCAAGGAAGAGGATCCAACTTTAATGGAATTCTATGATGCTGAACACAAAAGGTTACAAGCCTCTTCCACAGAAGCCCCTCTACACAATGACCTACCATCTGCATACGACCAACTCCAATAAAGCATATACTCCTTCAACCCCATCCTCACCAACAAAGTTTGATGCCAAAAGCTCACAATCAGCAGCTATTCTCCTGAAGAAGTTCCCCTGCACAACCATAAACTCTAACAATAAGGAGCTTAAAGGAAAAACCCTGGAGCCTATGCCTCTTCATCGACAAACCTCACCAAAGGAGATGGCAATATGCTCAAAAGCCTTCTCATCAAATGCCACTCTGCAAGAGACTCAAACCTTATCACTCATCAACAATGCCCATGAGTCTCAAATCTGTAACCTTAGCGCCAACTAATGTGAAGGAGGGCTCACAACCTTAGCGCCAACTAATGTGAAGGAGGGCTCACAACCTTAGCGCCATGAGTCTCAAATCTGTAACCTTAGCACCAACTAATGTGAAGGAGGGCTCACAACCTCCCCCTTCAACCAAAAAGGAAAATCCACCAAGACAACCAAATTCAAGGTATCTTAATGGTATAAAGATGTGGGTGGAGAAGCAACTACTTATAGCTCAAGGCTACTATGAAGGTGCCAATCAAACTTGGGTGCCTCGATCATCAAAACCTCTTCCTCAACGCAGCACTTAGACGCCAAAAAAAAAGAAAATTACTCCATATATCATCCACAAAATCCTATGTAAGTTCCTCAAAGAACTCCACCAAGTCAACAAGTGTGGGTACCAAAAATATTACTACAAGCACAAGGGTACTACCAAGATAATACCAAAGCTTGGATTCCCAAGCGCATAAAAAATTCCCCTCAACCTGTTTAAAGAAACAAACCTTAGCACCAAAGGCTTCAACACCAATATATAATGTACATCAAAGATGGGTTCCTGTGCATGTGCTTCATCAACAAGGATACTATGATGGTAATCCCATCATATGGTTGCCAAAATTAAACAACGTGAAGAAAGTCTCACCACCAACTTCAACCCCAATAGCTTCACCTGAAGTTAGTCTAAGACAAGGATGGCAACCCAAGCAGCACTAAGCAAGTCACTCAACCACTCTCATGTATTCAACACCTACACAAGAGCTTGTGTGTTCAAGCAACCCCAATGGTAACCAATTAGCAGTCTTATCTACTGCCTCGACAACATTTGAGACAAAAATTTAAGAATCAATTCCCACGTCTGCAAACGAAGACTTACCAGCACATCAAAGACAAACTCACAATGCTCTTTTTACCCCTCTGGATGTGAAGCATAAGTGCAGAAGCTACGTGATGGACATTAGAATCTATTCTCTCAAAAAAGAAGAGTAGCCACAAGAACCTATTACTCGCAAGGTGGTAACAAAAAAAACACAAAAAAAAAACAAGGAGTCACCCATATGGCAACTCCCAAGGATCTTCAATAGCCATTATATCTTGTTAGGCTTATAGCTTACTATTCTTTTGGCTATGTTAATGTAGCAGATCCTCCATGAGTACATATCCATACTCATGCACTGGAGAACATTTTCACCAAAACCTCACCATCGACAACTTCCACGTACATCTTTGGATGGGGGAGCCATGGTGGGCAAAAGCCTGGTCAATGGTACAAGCCATCGCCTGGAATTTTCCTTCAAATTACAAACCTCTCCAAATGACGCTACCATCTTCACAAATCAATAATCTCCAATCCTTAGTTAAGATATCTATATTAACCTCACGAATCGACGTAATTCTTTCAATCCTTACCAACAACAAGTGGCTACTTCAACAAAAAACAACATCTTAATAAGAGTCTATTTGACTCAATTCTTGTACTTCATGTATATCTGTTTCATAAGAGCGCTTAAATATACATAAAAACATAAAAAACACATGGAAAGAAGCATGCAGGAATAGGTCCTATTAACAACATTTGAAAAGAATCCTACCACACAAAGGGACTTCATCAAAGGCCAATTTCTTCAAATGATGAATGTTGCTTCAATGATCAAATGAGGAACTGAGAATCACCATCTCATTCTAATGATTATGTCTACATTCCTCCGGATCTTTCCCTCTCTTCTCTCCCATTATTAACATCTCTTAGCATCCCCACTAACACAAATCACGTGTAACCTTATGATTCCCAAAAATAAAGTGAGCAAAAAACCCTTTTTTCAAATGCTCACACAAATATAAAAATGCAATCATTCACAAAAAACCCCTCTCCCATCCCTTTAGGAATTCCCAATAACGCACTAACCTTTTCATTCACTAACTAGCTTTTCTTATTCCTTCTAGAGGGACAAAGACCATTGAACATCATTCAACATCAAAGCCATTGACAAAGCTTCTCCATCTCCCCACCACACAAAGGTCTTCAACGAGATCACAAAGGATGCGATCGCCATCAGGAAGGGGGGAATGTTAACCCATTCCTAGGGTTAACAAGAATTATCACTATTATCTTACATCAAGGAGTCAAGGTAGTACACCAAAGGGTCATACACTCAAGATATGAAGCAATGGTGTCCAAATCTACAATTTGGATAGGTTTCCTTAATGGTGTGATGGAATATTTATGGCAATTCCTACTTCAAGAGCATGTGGTAGCATGTAGGATGAAGTCCCAAGTGATGTACTTCATGGATATATTATGAGAGTAGTCATCGTAATAACATTAGGCCTCTTATGAGCCTAAAGTGCCTGGTTGGCCACAATTTAAGTGAGTGTGAACACTTATGGCCATGTATTTAAGTGAGTGTGAACACTTATGGCCATGTATATAAGTGAATATCTCTCATAATACAAGATACTCTCCCATTGTGCAATTGAGTCTTGCTCTTGCTAATCCCTCTCCCTAATGCATGCTAGGGAGTGTGTGTGATTGAAGTGAGGTGAGAGGAGGGACGAGTACCCGTGTAGTGCAATGCGGCGGTGTGACAATGCTCGCGGGAGGTGCGATGGAATTTCTTATCAAGGAGTTGTAGAGTTTAGAGACCTCAAGGGTAATGAGCTTAGCCATTTACAACAAAACACATCTCATAAAGTCCAACCCTCATCTATATATGCCATTATGTCATGCATGGAGTATGTTAGGCTTTCTAACCAACAATTAGTGATGTTAGGCTTCCTAACCAACAATTAGTGATGCCATCAGATCTAAAATTCCAAGGTCAACACTTTATTGTTGCATATTCCCTAAAGAGAAACATTAATGTTAAAGATCCAACGCATCATGTTGAAGATGAGGTTGAGGTTTTGCTTAGCATGATGACAGATCTATGGACAAACATGTGTGAGAACTCATTACACACCACAAATCATCATATAGTAGATTGGATAATGCCATAGACCATGATAATGCCATAAACAACTACTTAAAGAGACAAAAAGCAACACAAAAGAAAAGGTACACAATTTCAAGTAGCCAAAAACAACATTCTTTGCATCTTCAACAAGCATTACAAAGCTATGTTTAGACCAAAACATATGTATGCGTAAAGTTTACATAGCCCAAAAATGGGTATTTGCACCATCTAAATTGTATTCACACCAAAATTATGTAAATGGAGAAGTCACCAAAATTATGTAAATGGAGTAGTATGTCTCCAAAATAAGTATCCTAGGTGATATAGTAAGTAATCTAGAGTAAAGTGAAGCAGCTTGTATTATTTACATATCCCTAGGATTCATAGAAGAACATGCCTTGAGCCTACATCAAGAAATCAAAAAGAACCATAGGGAATCTCAAAGATTAACCTGGTCGGCTGGTCTTGGATAAGTAGCAAGCATGTCCAAGTATGGCAGAAGTACCGCTTCTAGATGAATGTCAGTTTGCATGCCTTCATACACTTGGGAGCTTAAGAGACTTCCTTCTAGATTCAATTTTCCCTTTTTTGGTGTGTCGTCAACCAACACCATGTTTTTACGATCAAAGTTGATACTCAGCTTTGCAATTGCACTAAAAGGATTCAAGAACCAAATGTCACTTCCGTCTTTCTAGTCATCAACATGATCAAACTTGATACCGTGCTTCGCCAACAACAATTGCACTAAAAGGATTCAAGAACCAAACATCACTTCCGTCTTTCTAGTCATCAACATGCATACATTGTGATTGGTCAAAGATGAATAGAAATGGGGCTAATTCAGCTTCCCAAGTGCACTCTTGAAGTATCAATTTCATCATCATCTACACATTATGTTTTGCCATGCTTGACCATGTGGCAACCTAGAACTTTGAAGACACGTCATTGAGGAACTCTTTTAGGACACGTCGCAAATGACATAAACTGTTTTCCCACACTATGCACTCTTTTGAAAGTGGAGGGGGGTTTCTTTTTTAACCACCTCTTTAACAAAATTCTATTAAAATCAAAGATTATTAGTTTCTTTGCACAATTAGCCAAATCACCTATCGCAATACACACATGCATTGGCACAAAAACAGAAAGAATTTGAACAAAATAATAACATAATATTATTAGAGTATTTGATGGATTACAAAAATCAATGACCTACTATGACAATTAGAAAAAAAACGAAGGGTACAATGGTGATAAAAAGAAGTGAACAAAGTGAATGCAAGACTACGACTCCAACTACGGCTTCCATTTTCTCCTACTAGTACATATAACAAGAGTTTGTTTCTTGGAGAATCTACAATGTAGCCAATTGTCCAGGGAGATATTTTTGTCTGCTGGTGGACCCTCTATAACCATAACATCTTTTGCATTTGGCTGGGTTCTGCAAGTGTTGTCCATAGTTTGGTCTGACACTTGGATTTAACCCCCTCATCTGCAGCTCTCTCCAACTCTTTCTACACTTCACCAAAACTCGCATCCTTCTCAATCATTAGGAAAAATTTGGACTCACAAACTGACCCTCTAAGGGCTTTCTCTCTCTTTCATGAATCAAGAAAAAGTGTAAAAATAATGTTATAATATTGCTCCTCTCTCTTCTCTTTTTGAATCTTGTACATCTCAAAATATTAGTTTTATAATATATTCACTTATTATTTTAATGACTGACCAAGAACTATACCAGACCTACTCAAAACTCGAATATCTCAAAAACTATTTTTTTATTTGAGCTGGTTTTGAATATCTCAAAAAATATGACATTCTTAAATGCCCACATTCATTTATGTGACTGAAGAAACAATCATTTCGTGATTCTAGAAGGATTTTATCTTAAAAATGCAATATCTTGATTTGTACTTTGTATTTCATAATTTCTTTTTACAAGTATGTAGATCTGTGCTTTATTTACATTCTGGTGCATTTTTATGTTTTTTTATAGAGATTTGAAGAGAATAGATATTTTTTAAGATTTTAACAATGTGTTTAGATTTATTATTTTAGATAATAGTGCATTATGAATTTTCTCTTCTTCTTCTCTTTAGGTCATTTCTTCTTTCCATAGCTCATTTCTTCTTCTACTTTCAAATTTGCCAAATAGTTTGTATTTTCCCCCATCTCCAAATAGTTTGTATTTCTCTCCTGTTCTATTGCACTTGTTCACTACTACAAAGTTAGATTGAGTTTGCACGTGGAAGGTTATGGTGAGTATCAAGTGAAATAGCACCTTGCTGGAGATCTCAAAACTTTGAAGTGCATGTTTGGTGTGTCAAATGCAGCAAATGCAGAGTGTCCTTGCATATATTGTATGCATTCTAGAAAGAAAGGTAAGAATGGGAAGAAACAGGTAGAGAAGGGTGTCCTACACATGATCAATTTGTTTGCCATGGGGGCCAAATGGTATGAGTAGATCCTAAGTGGGATCCTATTCTTGACATCCCCTTGACAAGAGTACAATTTTGCACTTTGCATGCACTAGTGAGGATCATAGACAAATTGGTTTATGAATGTGTGTTTTGCTTATAAAATGCAGCCAGCTTCTAATGCCCAAGAAACAAATTGGTTTATGAATGTGTGTTTTGCTTATAAAATGCAGCCGGCTTCTAATGCCCAAGAAACATGTAAAAGGGTGGAAGAAGTATTATCTGGGATGGGTTTACATCGAGGCCGGGTAGAAATAAAGAAGGATGAAAAAAAGTCTGGAGAAAGCGGCAATGTACGATGCAAGCCTTGCTTTGGCGGCTCAAAAGTAAGGAAATTCCTCTCTGCACCACGAAATGAAAATGGAGAACTATTAGTACAACAACCAAAGAAATATGAAGCATGGAAAAAGTTACATATGGTCGTTCCTCTTGTGATCGAAGCAATGGAGGAAAGACTAGAGTAGAAAAAGCAAATGTGTGGATTGCTCTTGACAAATTGGCAGTGCTTTTGCAGAAGATAACATTTATGAGCAAGTACTCAACACCATCTATAGTGATGGCACTCAATGATGCAAGTTTTGCATTCTCAGTAGGATGGGCTGCCTCTTGGTGGATAGTCGACAAGTCTAAAGACAAGCTACATGCCTCCTCTTCTTGCTTGTCTAAGACTGTCTCCTCTGGCTCCTTCTCTTCATAGGTGAGAAGAGGCACCACTGGCTCCTCATCATTCTCCTCTTCAAAATCAAAGCATAATATATAAATAGCAAAGGCAATATCCTGCTCGCTCAAATCAATCGGATTTGCCTCCTCAAAAGTGAGGGGCACAGAGGTAGATCAAAAGGGGGGGGGGAACATGTGCAAGTTCTCTTTGCACAACCTTTCTATGGTTGTCACCACTCTTCATGGAGAAGAGGAACTCTAGGGGTATCCATCGAGCAGTGGAGTCAGGGATAAAAAATGTGATATCATCACATACCGTGCAAAAAAATGCAAGCACTGAGCTATCGGGCTCTAGAGTCCTAAATATATTCTCTAGCTCAACACTATAACAAAACCTAAGGTAAATCTGATCCCACATCTGACCGTAACTAACAGGTTTCACTCATCCACTCTGCGAACGCATCATGATGAGAAGCCATGGTGAAGGCATAAAGGGAGCAACAAGAAAGGTGGATAGAAAGTAAGAGATAGAGAATGCAAAAAAGTGAATGAAAATAACCCCTACTTATACTTATAAATATAAATTTATATATTATTTCATTAAAACTTTAATAAAGTAATATATATTTTATTAAAATTTTAATGGAGTAATATTTATTTCATTAAAACTCCAAGAGCTCCAACACATCCTGCATGAGGAGGTACTCCACCCCATCAATGGTGATGGCACTCAATGAAGCTAGTGGTGGGTCATGACTTTGGGTTTCATGAGGCTGGATGGATGCAATTTATACTTATGTTTATTATTGTACTTAAAATATCTATAAACTTATATTTATTTTAATACCTTATGTTTATACTTTAGTAAATAAAGGACACTTCAATAAAATATAATAAATAATAAATCATACTTATTATTATTATTATTAAAGTTACTTATATTATTATTTTCACTTAAAGTTATACTTAAAGTTATATTTATTTTTATACTTATATCCATAGACTTAAAATTAATGACACTTCATTAAAATATAAGAAATCATAAATCATATTTATATTTCTAGGATAATTAATTATATTATTGGTTACACTTAAATATATATTTATACTTATATTTAAAATTATACTTAGTTATACTGATCTTTATTTTCTTACATATTAATAGGTTCAAAACACGGTAGACTTAAAAAAACCACTACAATTTATGAAAATGAAATAAAATTAAATTTACAACACTTTTAGAGAAACAGTTTTTAATATTCACTTGGAAGAATAATAATTACATGACTCTACAATTTCAAGGATGTGTAGAGCAACACATTGCTTGCATGTTTTGCAATGTTCGACTCCCAACCTTCCTACCATCTAACTTGAAATAAAAAATACAAGAGGGATCATTGGACATGAGTTGGATTTCCTGCCTCAAAAAACTAAGGGGCCAATGACTTTCTACATTAACGCTAAAAGGGTCATGACCCTCCCAAAGAATATTCACATCAATGACTGCTAAATGCGTGGCGTCTTGCATGTCTTGGTCCAAGCTAATCCACTCCCCTCGTAAAAGTCGCCACCTCCTATACTTAAAGCGAATGCACAAAGTTTGTCTTGCAAAAGTACCTGTCATAAAAAAACAAACAACCAACATAAAAACATAAAAACAACAATAATATTCACGAATACAAGCCTCCCCCTTTGTAAAAGGTTAATAGTGTTTATGCATTGTTACTCTACTCCTCCCCAGAGTTAAATACATTGAATTCACTTGATAATTCAATTGTTTTTTACTAAATACTCTCCAAAAGAACTGGCGGCCACTCTTGCTACAAACAAGAGTAGAATCCTCAAGATAAAGAAAACCTTACAAACTCCATGTAAGCTTAATTCTTACTTATTGTGAATTTTAAATCTATGGTTTTCTTAAATTTTATGCTTTGTAAATGTTTGAATGAAAATCTCATGCTATGCCTTGATGGAAAGGCCACCCCCTTCTCTTCTTTACAATTCAACCCTTCTTAATCCCAGAAAGTTTCATTAAAAGATTGTGATTAAACTCTTTTCATTGTTTACTCTCTTGATTTTCAGAAAATGGAGTAGATTAGAGATTTTAGAATTCAAATTGGATTAATTCAAATCATAAATTAAATGTTAAAATTAAGAAATGGTCAGCCATACAAAGGAGGTTATGGTAAAATTTTCTAAAATTTTGTTGGAAAATAAAGTTTGTTTTTATGTTAATTCAAAAGAGTTATTCTCATTAATTTTCATTTTATGCATAGAAAGATGCATAAAGGAATTTATTTTTAATCCAAAAGTGTTATTCTCATTAATTTTTATTTTATGCATAGAAAGATGCATAAAGAAATTTATTTTTATTCGAAAAGTGTTATTCTCATCAAATTTGATTTTATGCATAGAAAGATGCATAAAGAAATTACTTTTATTCCAAAAGTGTTATTTTCATTAAAATCGATTTTATGCATAGAAAGATGCATAAAAGATTTATTTTTATTCCAAAAGTGTTATTTTCATTAAAATTGATTTTATGCATAGAAAGGTGCATAAAAGATTTATTTTTATTCCAAAACTGTTATTTTCATTAAAATTGATTTTATGCATAGAAAGGTGCATAAAAGATTTATTTTTATTCCAAAATTGTTATTTTCATTAAAATTGATTTTATGCATAGAAAGATGCATAAAGAAATTTATTTTTATTTCAAAAGTGTTATTCTCATCAAAATTGATTTTATGCATTGAAAGATGCATAAAGGATTTATTTTTATTTCAAAAGTGTTATTTTTCTTAAAATTGAATTTATGCATAAAAGGATTTTGTTTAAAAGTGTTATTCCCACTGAAGTTGATTTTTATGCATAAATAGATACATAAAGAATCTTTATATCAAAAATTAGAATTCTCTTAAATTCTATGTTTAAACGAATGTGATGTGAAGAGATGTGATGAGATGTGATGAGAATCAGATAGATGTGAATGAATGGATGGATGGATGTGATATGAATAGAAGTAATGAGAATGTGATGTGGATACATGTGATGAGATGTGATGTGAATCAGATAGATGTGAAGGGATGGATGGATGTGATGTGAATAGAGGTGATGAGATGTGAGGTGAATAGATGTGATGAGATGTGATGTGAATCCGATAGATGTGAATGGATGAATAGATGTGATGTGAATCAAATAGATGGGAATAAATGGATGGATGGATGTTATGTGAATAGAGGTGATGAGAATGTGAGGTGAATAGATTTGATGAGATGTAATGTGAATCAAAATGTAAATGAATGATATGGGATGTGAGTAAATGTATGTGATGATAATGGATGTGAATGTGTATGTAAAGAATGGATGTGAATGAGTATATGTGAAAGAATAGATGTGGATGTATGTGAAATAATGGATATAGATGTGTATGTGAAAGAATGCCATGTGATGTGACATGAATATATGTGGATGTGAAGTGATAGATATGAATGTATGGATAGATATGAGTAGTCGTACATGTGAACGATTGGATGGATGTGGATGAATGAGATGAGATGTGTATGAAGGAGATATGATGTGGATAGAAGTGATGTGATATAATGGTGATGAGAATAAATGTGATGGATATGAATGAATGTGAATGTGATGGATATGAAATGAATGTGATGTGATGGGATGTGAATCGAGATAGATGTGAATGAATGAGATGTGAGGTAAAACGAATGGATGAGTTGTGAGTGAATGTAATGTTGTCTGAATGGATGAGATGTGAATGAATGTGATGTGATGTGATGAGATGTGGATATGGGTAGATACGAGTGGATGAGATCTGATGAGGATAAATTGAGGAAAGATGTGATGAGATGAAAATGATGTGATTGGATGAGAATAGGAATACTTATGAAATGGTTGTGGAATTAAATAATGTGGGTTGATGTGGAGCAATGTGGAAAGACGAGAGTTCGTTATAGAAACTTTATTTTTGAACTCTTTTCAAATGACTGTTTTATGTCAAGAATGCTGGAGAAGCATTTTGACCGTCGTCTTGTGAATGAGGTCGTGGAGACCTAATCTGATAAAGTTGCAACAGCTGACGGCAATGGAGGACCTCTCGCATAGCAAGGTCGGTCGAGGTCTTGACCAGCCTCAGATCGATTAAAATGGTGAGCTTCTGGTATGGTGTATAACTCGTCCCATTCATCCTCATTGTGGTTTTGCTCAGTTTATCAGTTTTCAACCAAAAATTCAGGAATCATCATTTTTCAATCAGAATCCAATTCAACTCATCAGTTCTCAACCAGAATTTTAAAATCATATCAATCACATTCGAATTCATCATCTGGATAGCATTTTAGCTTATAATTTCAAGATCTTAGATTTACTCGTATATACTACCACTAAAGAGCTGCAATTATACCCTTGGTATATACGGGTAGTCACGGTTCTTGGAACTATAAGGTTAATACCATCATGTCTAGGCCTCAAGCAAGTCAGGGATTCCATATAATTGCAGTAGTTCCATCTAAAGACCCAATTATCAATTTAGGAATTTCATTCTGAATATCAATTTGTATGAGTTTCATCACTTAATTCCAAGCTTTTACTGCTGCTTCATAAATTTATGACATTCTTGGCTTCTCGGTTGATCCACTTTAGCCCAAATTGCTCTGATACCAGTTGTAAGAAGTGCTACTTCCGCTGCTAGCACCCCTGAATTTGTTGCACGGTGGGGACAGGGATCTTACAGTTGGTATCAGAGCGAATTGACTAATGAGGATCAACCGAGAAGTCAAAAATGTCAAAAATTTATGAAGAAGCAGTAAAAGATTGTAATTGCGTGATAAAATTCATACAAATTGTTATTCAGACTGAAATTCATAAACTAGTAATTGGGTCTTCAAATGGAAGTACTGCAATTGCATGGAATCCCTGACTTGCTTAAGGCCTAGACATGATGGTATTTACCTTATAATTTCAAGGATCATGACTACCCGTATATATCGAGGGTATAACTGTAGCTCTTTACTGGCAGTATATACGAGTAAATCTAAGACCTAAAATTATGAGCATAAATGCTATCCAGATGATGAATTTGAATGTGATTGATATGATTTTTAAATTCTAGTTGAGAACTGATGAGTTGATTTGGATTCTGATTGAAAAATAATGATTCCTGAATTTTGATTTGAAATGTAATCAGCTGAGCAAAACCATAATGAGGATGAATGGGACAAGTCCCTGTGAGATGATGTTCATAACTGGAATGACGTTAATGACATTAGCAAATCACTAATGAGATTAGTGGATTATGCTGACAGATTGCTGTTGTTAACACTTGACCCAGTAGATCAAGTTAAGGGATGTCAAATTAAAAATCTGTATAATTGAAAATTCCCATGGACGATTGTTCAGATAGAAAGTTCGGTCTAATGGACCATTATTGTGATAAGGATTTGAATGTTATATTCTGAGTGAATTGTTATCTAATTATGAGTTCTATATAAGGGATCTTTATCCCTGGATTTTGTTGGGTTCACGAGACTATAAGGAACCCCAGAATCAGTTGGATCTTAAGGAAAAGAGTTATCCTCTAATTTTGCAAGATGAGGACATCTCGCGTTTTTTAAGTGGGGTAGGATGTAAGATTCCTTCCTCCAGCTTTTGAGGTGTACAGGTGTAAGAACCTCCCCTTTTGATCTTATAACTATTCCCCTATCTGAAATAAAAGAACGATCCTGTTTTATCCTGTTTTGGTCTAGAGAGAGAAAATGTCTAGAGGGAGGTAATTCAAAATTGAGATATTTTTTGATATAAAAATCCTCCTAGTGTTTAAAATGATTTTCCTTGAAACAGAAATTCAAAAAGAACTTTCCAATGTGCAATTGGAATTAATTGAAAATAGGTAAAAAAAGACCTTATCTTGAGGGTCTAGATTTTCTGGATTAAGGTTCCTATGGACCAATAAGATTAATCCAAATGTAGGGAGGAGATAAATTAAAGAATAAAAGAAAATCCCCAAAACATGAGTAAATACTCACATAAGATGAAGAGTTGACTAAGGACAAGGTTAATTAGTTAAAAAAGAAGAGATATTTAGAGGAAATGATGCATTTTTCACACCTCAATGTGGAAAATTTTCCTCATGAAGGAGGCATGTGTGGATGAGTTTTAAACTCACAAATAATGAGATATTTTTATCTCTCCTCTCTCCTGTTTCAACTAGATCCAGAAAGTAAGCTAAACTGACCTAAAAATGGTCAAAAAGTGACCAAACTGATCTGGAAAATTTTAGAATCAGTTTGCTTGGTTAGAGGCTCACTTTTTCCTATAAATAGAAGCCTCCCCCTTTGTAAAAGCTTAATGGTGTTTATGCACTGTTACTCTACTTCTATCCTGAGCCATTTAACATTCAATTTTCAATTGTTTTTTGGCCTAATCCTCTCCAAGTGAATTTGGTGGCCACTCTTGTTGCAAACAAGAGTAGAACCCTCAATCTCTCAAGCCAAAGGAAAGCCTTACAAGCTCCATGTAAGCTTAATTCTTACTTATTGTGAATTTTTAAATCTATGGTTTTCTCAAATTTTATGCTTTGTAAATGTTGAATTAAAATATGATGCTATGCCTTGATGGAAAGACCACCCCCTTCTCTTCTTTACAATTCAACCCTTCTCAATCCTAGAAAGTTTAATGAAAAGATTGATTAAACTCTTTTCATTGTTTACTCTCTTGATTTTTGGAAAATGGAGTAGATTAGAGATATTAGAATTCAAATTGGATTAATTCAAGTCATAAATTGAATGATAAAATTGAGAAATGGTCAGCCATACAAAGGAGGTTATGGTAAAATTTTCTTAAATTTTATGGAACTAAAGTTTATCATTAGGTTATTCTAAAAGACTTATTTTTATATCAAAAGTTCTATTCTCATTAAAATTGAATTTATGCATAAGAAGATACATAAAAGATTTATTTTTATTTCAAAAGTGTCATTCTCATTAAAATTGAATTTATGCATAGGAAGATGCATAAAAGATTTATTTTTATTGCAAAAGTGTCATTCTCATTAAAATTGAATTTATGCATAAAAGATTTATTTTTATTTCAAAAGTGTCATTCTCAATAAAATTGAATTTATGCATAGGAAGATGCATAAAAGATTTATTTTTATTTCAAAAGAGTCATTCTCAATAAAATTGAATTTATGCATAGAAAGATGCATAAAGATTTATTTTTATTTCAAAAGAGTTATTCTCATTAAAATTGAATTTATGCATAGAAAGATGCATAAAGGATTTACTTTTATTTCAAAAGTGTTATTTTTCTTAAAACTGAATTATGCATAAATAGATGCATAAAGAATATTTATATCAAAAATTAGAATCCTCTTAAATTCTATGTTTAAATTTTGTGAATAGAGGTGATGAGATGTGAGGTGAATAGATGTGATGAGATAAGATGTGAATCACATAGATGATTGGATGGATGTGATGTGAATAGAAGTGATGAGAATATGAGGTGAATAGATGTGATGAGATAAGATGTGAATAAAATAGATGATGATTGGATGGATGGATGTGATGTGAATTAGATAGATGCGAATGAATGGATGGATGTGATGTGAATAGAAGTGATGAGAATATGAGGTGAATAGATGTGATGAGATAAGATGTGAATAAAATAGATGATGATTGGATGGATGGATGTGATGTGAATTAGATCGATGCGAATGGATGGATGGATGTGATGTGAATAGATGTGATGAGATGTGATAGGAATTAGATAGATGAGAAGAATGGATGGATGGATATGGTGTGAATAGAGGTTGAGAACATGAGGTGAATAGATGTGATGAGATAAGATGTGAATCAGATAGATGATTGGATGGATGAATGTGATGAGATAAGATGTGAATCAGATAGATGATTGGATGGATGAATGTGATGTGATGTGATGTGAATTAGATAGATGTAAATGGATGGATGTGATGTGAATAGAGGTGATGAGATGTGAGGTGAATAGATGTGAGATGTGATGTGAATCAGATAGATGGGAATGAATGAATGGATGGATGTGATGTGAGTAGAGGTGATGAGATGTGAGGTGAATAGATGTGAGATGTGATAAAAATCAGATAGATAGGAATGAATGAATGGATGGATGTGATGTGAATAGAGATGAGATGATGAGAATGTGAGGTGAATAGATGTGATGAGATGTGATGTGAATCAGATAGATGGGAATGAATGGATGGATGGATGTGATGTGAATAGAGGTGATGAGATGTGAGGTGAATAGATGTGATGAGATGTGATGTGAATCAGATAAATGTGAATCATAGTATGCATTGCCCAACTCCTTTTGGAAGATCAAGGTTTTCAGGGTAGGGAAATCAGGGATCAAGATTCCAGACTCTAGCTCCTTCTTGCAGGGTCAAAACCAGGGATATGGGAAGTTCCACAATGGAGAAATGTCCTTTTCCCAAAACACAATCCCCTGGAATTCAACTTCCGAGGTTCCACCCTTGAACAAGGGAGTGAAATGCTATAACTGTCAAGGATTTGGACATCATAGTATGCATTACCCAACTCCTTTTGGATCAAGGCTTTCAGGGTAGGGAAATCAGGGAGATCAAGATTCCAGACTCCAGCTCCTTCCTTCCAGAGTAATCAGGTTTCTATCCGCCAAAATCAAGGAAATCCCAGAGGTAGATCCTCTAACCAACCCGCAGTTTCAATCCAAAGTAATGCAAGACCTCTGCCTCAGAATAGGGGAAGTCAAAGAGACTTGTTCCCAAATCGGCCATCCACTTCCAAAAGAAGGTAGTAACGCTCGAAGTGATTGAAGAAGAAGATGATGATGAAAGAGATTATACTCCACCTACGAGATGAGGACATCTCACGTTTTTAAAGGGGGGTAGGATGTAAGATTCCTCCCCCATCCCCTCAAGATGTCCAGTTTCTCCCACTGTAATCAATCCCCTTTTCAGAATAATAACAGATCTTGTTTCTATCTGTTTTGGCCTAGAGAGAGAAAATGTTATAGAGAGAGTTAATTCAATTTCTAAATATCTTTGGATGGAAAAATATCCCTTCTTATTAAAATTATTTTCCCTGAAATAGAAATTCAAAAAGAACTTTCCAGTGTGCAATTGGAATAAATTGAAAATAGGTAAAAAGTACCTTAGCCTGAGGGTCCAGATTTTTTGAAAATTTTGGATTAAGGTTCCTATGGACCAATAAGATTAATCCAAATGTAGGGAGGAGATAAATTGAAGAATAAAAGAAAATCTCCCAAAAATTAGTAAATACTCACATAAGATGAAGAGTTGACTAAGGACAAGGTTATTAGTTAAAAAAGAAGAGATATTTAGAAGAAATGATGCATTTTTGACACCTCAGTGTGGGGAATTCCCCTCATGAAGGAGGCTCCTAATTCACATTTGTGGATGAGTTTTAAACTCACAACAAATAATGAGATATTTTTATCTCTCCTCTCTCCTGTTTCAACTAGATCCAAAAAGTAAGCTAAACTAACCTAAAAATGGTCAAAAAGTGACCAAACTGATCTGGAAATTCTAGAATCAATTTGCTTGGCTAGAGGCTCACTTTTTCCTATACATAGAAGCCTCCCCCTTTGTAAAAGGTTAATAGTGTTTTTGCACTTTTACTTTACTCCTCCCCAGAGTCAAATACATTGAATTCACTTGATAATTCAATTATTTTTGACTAAATCCTCTCAAAAAGAACTGGTGGCCACTCTTGCTACAAACAAGAGTAGAACCCTCAATCCCTCAAGCCAAAGGAAAGCTTACAAACTCCATGTAAGCTTAATTCTTACTTATTGTGAATTTTAAATCTATGATTTTCTTAAATTTTATGCTTTGTAAATGTTTGAATTAAAATCTGATGCTATGCCTTGATGGAAAGGCCACCCCCTTCTCTTCTTTACAATTCAGCCCTTCTTAATCCTAGAAAGTTTAATTAAAAGATTGATTAAACTCTTTTCATTGTTTACTCTCTTTATTTTTGGAAAATGGAGTAGATTAGAGATATTAGAATTCAAATTGGATTAATTCAAATCATAAATTGAATGTTAAAATTAAGAAATGGTCACCCATACAAAGGAGGTTATGGTAAAATTTTTGAGAATTTTATTGGAAAATAAAGTTTGTTTTTATGTTAATTCAAAAGAGTTATTCTCATTGATTTTAATTTTATGCATAGAAAGATGCATAAAGGAAGTTATTTTTAATTCAAAAGTGTTATTCTCATTAATTTTGATTTTATGCATAGAAAGATGCATAAAGAAATTTATTTTTATTCCAAAAGTGTTATTCTTATCAAATTTGATTTTATGCGCATAGAAAGATGCATAAAGAAATTATTTTTATTCCAAAAGTGTTATTTTCATGAAAATTGATTTTATGTATAGAAAGATGCATAAAATATTTATTTTTATTCCAAAAGTGTTATTTTCATTAAAATTGATTTTATGCATAGAAAGGTGCATAAAAGATTTATTTTCATTCCAAAAGTGTTATTTTCATTAAAATTGATTTTATCCATAGAAAGGTGCATAAAAGATTTAATTTTATTCCAAAAGTGTTATTTTATTAAAATTGATTTTATGCATAGAAAGGTGCATAAAAGATTTATTTTTATTCCAAAAGTGTTATTTTCATTAAAATTGATTTTATGCATAGAAAGATGCATAAAGAAATTTATTTTTATTTCAAAAGTTTTATCCTCATCAAAATTGATTTTATGCATAAAAAGATGCATAAAGGATTTATTTTTATTTCAAAAGTGTTTTTTCCTTAAAAATGAATTTATGCATAAAAGGATTTTGTTAAAAGTGTTATTCCCACTGAAGTTGATATTTATGCATAAATAGATGCGTAAAGAATCTTTATATAAAAAATTAGAATTCTCTTAAATTCTATGTTTAAACGAATGTGATGTGAATAGATGTGATGAGAATCAGATAGATGTGAATGAATGGATGGATGGATGGATGTGATATGAATAGAAGTAATGAGAATGTGATGTGGATAGATGTGATGAGATGTGATGTGAAACAGATAGATGTGAATGGATGGATGGATGTGATGTGATGTGAATAGAGGTGATGAGATGTGAGGTGAATAGATATAATGAGATGTGATGTGAATCAAATAGATGTGAATGGATGAATAGATGTGATGTGAATGAGATAGATGGGAACGAATGGATGGATGGATGTGATGTGAACCAGATAGATGGGAATGAATGGATGGATGTGATGTGAATAGAGCTGATGAGATGTGAGGTGAATAGATATAATGAGATGTGAGGTGAATAGATGTGATGAGATGTGATGTGAATCAAATAGATGTGATGAGATGTGATGAGATGTGATGAGATGTGAATCAGATAGGTGTGATGAGATGTGAGGTGAATAGATGTGATGAGATGTGATGTGAATCAGATAGATGTGAATGGATGAATAGATGTGATGTGAATGAGATAGATGGGAATGGATGGATGGATGGACGTGATGTGAATAGAGGTGATGAGAATGTGAGGTGAATAGATTTGATGAGATGTGATGTGAATCAGAATGTAAATGAATGATATGGGATGTGGGTAAATGTATGTGATGATAATGGATGTGAATGTGTATGTAAAGAATGGATGTGAATGAGTATGTGAATGAGTATGTGAAAGAGTAGATGTGGATGTATGTGAAAGAATGGATATAGATGTGTATGTGAAAGAATGCGATTTGATGTGACATGAATATATGTGGATGTGAAATGATAGATATGAATGTATGGATAGATATGAGTAGTCGTACATGTGAACAATTGGATGGATGTGGATGGATGAGATGAGATGTGTATGAAGGAGATATGATGTGGATAGAAGTGATGTGATATAATGGTGATGAGAATGAATGTGATATAATGGTGATGAGAATGAATGTGATGAGATGTGTATGAAGGAGATATGATGTGGATAGAAGTGATGTGATATAATGGTGATGAGAATGAATGTGATGGATATGAATGAATGTGAATGTGATGGATATGAAATGAATGTGATGGGATGGGATGTGAATCGGGATAGATGTGAATGAATGAGATGTGAGGTAAAATGAATGGATGAGTTGTGAGTGAATGTAATGTGGTTTGAATGGATGAGATGTGAATGAATGTGATGTGATGAGATGTGGATATGGGTAGATGCGAGTGGATGATATCTGATGAGGATAAATGGAGGAAAGATGTGATGAGATGAAAATGATGCCATTGGATGAGAATAGGAATACTTATGAAATGGTTGTGGAATTAAATAATGTGGGTTGATGTGGAGCAATGTGCAAAGACGAGAGTTTGTTATAGAAGAAACTGTATTTTTGAACTGTTTTCAAATGACTATTTTATGTCAAGAATGCTGGAGAAGCATTTTGACCATCTTGTGAATGAGGTCGTGGAGACCTAATCTGATAAAGTTGCAACAGCTAACGGAGAGTCAATGGAGGAGGTCTCGCGTAGCAAGGTCGGTCGAGGTCTTGACCAGCCTCGGATCGATTAAAATGGTGAGCTTCCGGTACGGTGGATGAGGGACCAAGGAAGCAGCCTATGAGTGAAGCGCTAGGTCACCTGCGAAGGATCCTAGAGGGTTCTGACCATTCTGGGTCATCGACGATACCCATGCGTGCATCGGGGAAGTTATTGGAACAAGGAGTAAGAGTTGTTTTCTGAATTCGGGCATGGATCCGGTTGATTGATCTTGTTGGTCCTCAACGAATGAGTCCATGGCTCTTTTATATGGATCCGTTGGTTGATCTTGCTGATCTTCAACGAAGATTCCATTTTTTATATGAGAATATATTGCCTGTTACTATGAGCTAGGAACTATCGAAAAGGCCCCTGTGAGTGGACAGGTGGTGAGCATTCTGGTTACCAATGATGCCATAGATATACCGATGAAGGAATGATTAGAAATAAGGATTCAACCAGAGATTTTGAGGATTATGTCCAGTGACACAATGGTTTCATTATAAATGATTGTTTTTAAAGATAGATGATGCTGAGAAAAAGGCAATTTCATATTGGGTGTGTAAGTGGTGTGACTAGTTTTAAATTTGCATGAATATCCGGCTAGGGGGCCTGGGAACTCTTTTCCCCAGTACCCGGGACAAAACCTAACCAAATTCTTAATTGGATCCCATCACGACAATGGTTGGGTGGTTGGCTAACCCACGGGACTCGATGGGATTAGGCTGGACTGATGGATCCCTAAAATGAGACTAAATTCCTGTTGGTACGATAGATGAAGTAAATCCCGGATAAAAATTGTTCTATGGAAAAGAATCAATGGTTGTGCCTCTCAATGAGGAAAAAAGCATTGGTCTCTATGATCCAAGTGCAATATTTCCCTTGATCTGACTATGGGACTTACGGGTTCGGTCAGATCAGTTTAGTTAGTTAAGGCTTTTGACTACATTAGAGAAAAGTTATCCTGGAGGAATCGCCCGTGCTTTTCGGGCAAGGGAAGTTTTTTCGGATTCGGTTTTGGAAGAACCGATGGATTAGTCTCTTGTCCGGATATCTGTGGGCGAGGCCGAGTGTGGGACCCTGGCCTGCACAAGAAGTGCTACTTCCGCTGCTAGCACCCCTGAATTCGTTACGTGGTGGGGACAGGGACTTATAGCAAATTTAGAAAACCAATGTTTTCGGCTCTGGGGGGAGGAGTAGAGTAACAATGCATAAAACACTATTAAGCTTCTACAAATGGGGAGGCTTCTATTTATAGGAAAAAGTGAGCCTCTAACCAAGCAAACTGATTCTAGAATTTTCCAGATCAATTTGGTCAATTTTTGACCATTTTTAGGTCAGTTTAGCTTACTTTTTGGAACTAGACATGAATTAGGAGAGAGGAGATATGAAATATCTCATTATTTGAGAATTTTAAACTCCACCACACATGTGAAATAGGTGCCTCCTTCATGAGGGAGAATCCCCACTCTGAGGTGTCAAAGTTTCATTTTTTTAGTATTTCCTTTGGTCCTTAGTCCACTCTTCATCTTATGTGAGTATTTACTCATTTTTGGGGGGATTTTCTTTATTTCTTCAATTTATCTCCTCCCTACATTTGAATGAATTCTATTGTCCCCTCAGAACCTTAATCTAAAATTTTTTAGAAAATCTGGACCCTTAGGATAAGGCCTTTTGAACAGATTATAATTTATTCCTAATGCACCTTCTGAAATTCTTTTTGAACTTCTGTTTTGGGGAAATTTATTTTAATAAGAAGAGATATTTTTCCATCCAAAAATATCTAAAAACTGAATAATCTCTCTCTAGAATATTTTCTCTCTCTAAGCCAATATAGGTAGAAACAAGATCTTTTATTATTCTGAAGAGGGAATTGATTACAGGGGAAGATACTGGTCATCTTAAGGGGCTGGGAGGAATCTTACATTCTCACCCACTTGAAAAACGCGAGATATCCTCATCTCGCAAACTGGGGGTAATCCCCTGTAACAGTTCGGCTTCTTTCTCCTAGGTGGCATCTTCAAAAGGGTAGAACTTCCATTTGACCAATAATTCTCTCAGAATTCTGTTCCTGAGAACCTTTTCTCGAACATCAAGGATTTCTTCACGTTGGAGTTCCATCTGCCCTTGGGTTGAAGAAGTTAAGATTTCATCATCAAGCACATGATTCGGGCTTGGTACATACTTTTTAAGAAGGCTGACATGAAATACATTATGTACTTTGAGAAGAGGAGGCAGAAGAAGTTCGTAGGCTGAGTTGCCTACTTTCTTTGTAATCAAATATGGCCCACAATATCTGGGGGATAACTTCTTGTACTTCCCAAGAGATAGAGAACTTCTTTTGGGGTGTACTCGAATGAAGACCATATCTACTTCTTTGAATTTTCTGTCTGTCCTCTTCTCATCTGCATACTATTTCTGTCTATCCTGGGCAGCTTTTATATCTTTGTTGCGAATTGACTACATCTGTTGCTCCATGTCATCAAGCATCTGTCTGGACATCTCGACCCTAATCAATGGGTCAGACCAAGTTAATGGAGTTAAGCAATCTTGTCCATACAAAGCTTTGAAAGGGCTCATCCCAATACTTCGGTGATAAGAAGCATTCTAGGCAAACTCGACTAGGTGCAGGTAGCTTAGCCACTTCTTGGGTTCCCTGCCAGCATGACTGAAGTATATCTTCGATTACTTGGTTCACCCTTTCAGTTTGACCATCGGTCTCGGTGGTAAGCTGTGCTGAGATCCAGGAAAGTTCCTACTACTTCAAAAAATGCAGTCCAGAATCTTGACGTGAATTTGGGATCTCGATCACTTACTATTCTTCTGGGTAGGCCATGCAATCTGAAGATTTCTTCAAGGAACACTCTGGCCACACTGGCCACATCCACTGTAGTGTAGGTTTCTTTTACTGGAATCAGATGGGCAACTTTGGTTAGTCTATCAACAACTACCACGAAGATGGAGTTGTAACCTAATTGCACTGAAGGTAATCCAATAATAAAATCCATACTGATACATTCCCACTTCATCTGGGGGACGTCTAATGGATGTAACTTCCCAGGCATTTTTACTCTCTCGGCTTTGACTTTCTGACAGGTCAGACAGTGGCGTACATGATTAAGTACATCCTTTTTTAGACCAGGCCAAAAAAATCTTTTCTTTACAGACATGTAGGTCTTGATGAAACCTGGATGTCCTGCAACAAGGCTGTCATGGGCTTCATTCAAAATTTGACCCTTAGTCCCCTCATCATTTGGGAATGCATAGCCTGCGACGATTATAACACATAATTCCATCATCCAAGCTATACCCTTGAACTCGGTTCAACTCCTGTGTAGTTTTGCTTTCCTACATAAGTAGGGTAGCAATAGGGCCAAAATATCTATCCTGTATGATCTTCTCTCTTGCCTTATTAATCAATGGATTTAACACCACTGTAATTTGCAAGCAAGGAGCTGAGGGCATCTGCTACCACATTTTCTTTGCCTGGGCGGTACTTGATTTCAAAATCAAATTCTTGCAGGGTCTGCATCCACCTTCTTTGGCGCATGTTGAGATCCTTCTAAGTGAAGATCCACTTTAAGCTCTAATGATCTGTCATCAAAGTGAATCTTTGACCCAATAGGTAATGTCTCCACAACTTCAAGGCATAGACTACTGAAAGTAGTTCCAAGTCATGGACAGCATAATTCCTCTCATGCCATCTGAGTTTTCGGGATTCATAGGCCACTATATGACCTTCTTGCATGAGTGCACCTCCCAGGGCAAAACCACTGGCATCAGTTACTACTTTAAAGGGTAGAGAGAAATCTAGCAACTTCAGAACGAGATTGGTTACCAAGGCGGTCTTCAGCTTATCAAAAGCACTCTGGCACCTGGCAGACCATTGAAACGGGGTATTCTTCTTGAGAAGATTAGTCAGAGAGGGAAACTATGAGAGCATACTTTGGTATAAAAATTCTATACCAACCAACCAATCAATCCCAAGAACCCCCTGACTTCTTTTACTATTTTTGGTTCAGGCCAATCTATGACTGCTTGGACTTTTGTGAAATCTGGAGAAATTCCATCTTTGGATACCAGAAGCCCAAGTATTCAACATGGTCGGCAGAGAAAGTGCATTTGCTCTTTTTTGCAAAGAGTTGGTGCTTCCTTAGAATCTCAAGAACTTTTTAGACATGAGCTTCATGGTCAGCTGCATTCTTTGAGTAAATCAGAATATCATCAAAGAAAAAAAGAACAAAATCATCCAAGTATTCTCTGAGAATGTCTTGCATTAGGCGATTGAATGTAGCTGGGGCATTTGTCAATCCAAACAACATGACAGTGAATTCATAATGCCCATACCCAGTATTGATGGCTATCTTCAGGATATCTTGCTCATTAATCTTGATCTGATAATACCCTGATTTGAGATCTATCTTTGTGAAGATGTGGGCTCCACTTAGCCTGTCCAGAAGCTCATCAATTCTGGGGATAGGATACTTATTCTTAACTGTCAACAGATACTTATTCTTAACTGTCAGCAGACAGCTGATTGAGACCTCTGTAGTCCACTCAGAGTCTTAGCGTTCCATCTTTCTTATTCTTAACTATCAGCTGATTGAGACCTTTGTAGTCCACTCAGAGTCTTAGCGTTCCATCTTTCTTATTCTGAAAGAGAACTAGCGAACCAAGGTGAAACACTAGGTCTTACAAACCCTGTTCTAATAGCTGTCTAAGCTGTTCCTTGAGCTCGATGGCTTCAGGAACTGGCATTTTGTACGTGCGCAAGGCTACTGGCTGAGCTCCAGCAGGGTCAATTCTATCTCATGATCTACTTCCCAGATTGGAGGCATCTCTGTTAATTTTGCTGGGAATAAATCGTCATAATCACTTAACCATTCACGTTCTTTAGCTTTTAACTTTGAGTCTATTGGATTTATTTTGACAACATAAATGAGCTGCTTCTTTCTAAGTCCTTTTAGTAACTTAGAAGCTTTTACTAACGGAACTCTTTCTCTTTGGTTACCCCAGTTCTGGAAAGGAGTTCTGAGACTACTCTGAACAAAGGAAGATGGCAAGCTAGAGTTCTCCTAGAATTGCCCTGATTTTGATAAGATGGACCCTGATTTGACTGATATAAAGGGGCTGGCCTCTGCACTCTCGGTCCTTCCCTGACCCCTTGACATGGCAGGAGTCGGGCAGTCTTTCAGCTGGCGACCAAAACTCTGACATCCAAAACACCGGTTCTCACTTCTGAGCTCGTCCCTCTGAATCCTTGAAAGAGGTGCAGCTCTTGAGAAATTGTTCTGGCGGAAGGGTCTTCCTTCACTTCTGAATCTTCCCGCATCCTGATTCTAAATTGGAACTTGCTGCCTCTTTGGGGGTGGAAAGTTTGTACTTCCCGGGGTTTGGAATCTTTTAAAATTAGAGGGTGCAGGCTTTGGCAAGACCTTAACTACAAAGGCTTTGGCAAAGTCCTTTGCCATTCTTACTACTGCTTTGGCCATTGAGACAGGTTTGGCATTCTTTACTAAGGTGTCCAATGGCTCGTTCATTCCTCAAATGGACCTAGCCATCAGCAGCTGCTCTTCATCCAATTGTGGAGAATATTTGAGGAGAAGGGCAAAATCTTGATGGTACTCTTCATCAATTGTCTGGCTATCCTGCTTCAGTTCTAAGAATTCATTCATTTTGGTTTCCAGGAAACCCGGAGGAGAACAAAACCTTTTCTTGAGGTATGCTCTAAGATCTGACCAAGTCAGGGTATTTCTCTCGAGACGGTTTGTCGCGCAATGGTTCCTCCATGCGACCCTGGCCGTTTCCACAATCTTTAATCTGGCGATAGCCATCTTGCTTCTCTCGTTATAGCCAGTTACATCAAAGTATTCTTCCATTGCCTCAATCCACTTTTCCACTACTTCACCTAACTACTCCCCTTCACCCTTGAAGGGACCAGGTTGGGATCCATGCAAGGCTTTACAAACATCCGGATCTAACTCTTCCTCATCAGTTAGAGGATCCGGTTGCCTTGCACGGGCCGCGCGCCTCATGATTCTGACAAAACGAGATCACCACTAATCCAAAATGAGCGCTTTATAGCTCTTTAGATTCCATTTTTCAAGTGCTTTCCAACGATAGGTCATATGATAGGGTTTTGAGAAACTTACAAACATGTTATCCATGTCCCCTTTTTTAAGTATTCAAAAATGGAAATTGGGAAATTCCCAAATTCACTAATATGGTGTTTTAAAGAGTTGTACATACAAACCCTAGCCTTATCAAGATCATGGCTAAGGAAATATTTTGCCTAAGTCTCTGACACTGATTGGTACTGATATTAATACATCGTCCTCCAAAGAACCACATATACCGACGTCGCTCTACAGGATCAGGAAAGTAAAGACTCTCAAAATGACGTGCGAGTCTCACTTTGCTTACTCGGGTCGTAGTAGCAGAGTTGCTGAGGTGCTCAAATGCAAAGGCTATCATATCCTGACTCTGGGAGAGTTCAAGAATGACAGATAAATTCGGGGTATCCATCTATAAATTTCCAATTCAATTTATGAGTTTTCAATTTTTGAGGTTTATTCAACATAATATTAACAAGCGAAAACATTATTTCCCAGATTTACTTTAAAATTTTAAGCAATTTCTGTTGCTGTTACGTAAATTTACAACAGCGCTCTGATACCAACTGTGAGATCCCACTGCCCCCTCCGCACACCGAATTCCCAGTAGCTAGCAGCGGAAGCATCTCCCTCATGCGTGGGGCAGGATTTCCCACTCGAGGCCTCGAATGTCTGGGCACGAGACTAAGCTGGTGGTCATTCCGAAAACCAAAACCAGGAAAATTTCCCATGCCCGAAAAACGGGGACGATTCCACCATTTTGAATTTCTTAATGAATTTTTCTAATGAGGTCAAGATACTGAACTAACCTTCATCTGAATAAACTAGATAGAAGGGAAACTATTACAGACTTATCTTGAAGGAATCAACACTTTTTTCCTAATTGAATCAGGCACAGCCGTTGATCTATTCATTTGAGAAGTCTTCAGGTTATTATTTAACTATTCGAGTTCTAAGCGTATTCTTATTAATCAATTTTATTATTAAAACTCTACTGATTCCAGCCACCCCATCCGGCCCATGGGTTAGCCACCGCCCAACCACTGGAATTGGTAGAACCAGACAAGTACTCACCCACCCATAATTGAATGCCTTTCTTAACTTTTGCTTTAGAATACAGATTTGCACACACTCCTCTTTAAACTTTAACTTGTAAAACAATCCATTGACAAACAATTATTGGTTTACAGATATCATAACTCAAAATTTCCATCCAGTTCCTCGTTTCTCAAAAACAGGTATCACTCTGGACTCTCCATTGAGACCAGCTGGTCAGCAAAACGAGATCCACTAACAGATTACAATAATTTTTCATCATCATACATATATATCTTCCACGACATACGCATGGGTGTCCTAATAAGCATCGCGAGCCCATGCATCGCCTGGTCAGAACCCTCCAGGATCCTCCTTAGGTGTCCTGGCACTTCACTCAGAGACCGCTTCGATGGCCCTTGCCCATCGTATCGGAAGCACACCATTTTTCACCATCCCAAGGCTGGTCAAGACGTGGGCAGGTTTTTTCCGCGTGAGCCATCCTTTGAACATTCCCCGCCAACTGTTGCTGCAACCGAACTTCCCTTAGAAAAACACATATACCAGATGCTCCCTCGAGCATTCTGACGTAAGACATTCCTTTCAGAAAACAGGGTTTTTATGTAAGTTTTCAGTTTTGATTTTCTTTTGAATACAATGAGTATATCTTAAATCCATATCCCAAGACTTTCTGATCGCAGGTCTGAATTCCAAACAGAATTTCTCCAATTCTGTAACCTTGATCCTCATATCAGAATCAAAGGGTCTTAACTGATTTCAGATTCGGTGGGTGATTTGAGTGAATTTTCCTAAAATGGTCACATCGTCTTTTCTTGAAGCTGACGAAAGAGTTATGTCTTGGTCATAGTCTGATTCAGGGTTTGAGTCTGGAAAGGTTCTCCCTCAACTATCTTTCTCGAAGGGTAATATTTCAATCACTACTTTACTGAATTTCATTCATTGAGTATTTGCTTAACTGAATCCAAAACTAATCACGAATTCCTATGAGGAATAAATTAATCATTTATCTAAAATTTTGATTTCGATAGTTTTTCTGAGTTTTCTCATTACCATCCTAGAGAATATGAAATGGTAGAATTTTCTCTCACAGAGTATTTACTTATTCATTTACCAATTATTCATGGAAATTAAACATAGAATTAAAGAGAACTCTAATTTTGATATAAAATTCATTTATGCATCAATTTATGCATAAAATCAATTTTGATGAAAGTAACACTTTTATAATTAAAAAAAATCTTTTATGCATCATTTTATGCATAAAAATCAATTTTGATGAAAGCAACACTTTTATAATTAAAAAAATTCTCTTATGCATCATTTTATGAATAAAAATCAATTTTGGTGAAAGTAACACTTTTATAATAAAAATTTATTTTATGCATCATTTTATGCATAAAAATCAATATTGGTGAACGTAACACTTTTATAATTTAAAAAAATTCTTTAATGCATCATTTTATGCATAAAAATTAGTATTGGTGAAAGTAACACTTTTATAATTTAAAAAAAATCTTTTATGCATCATTTTATGCATAAAAATCAATATTGGTGAAAGTAACACTTTTATAATTAAAAAAATTCTTTTATGCATCATTTTATGCATAAAAATCAATATCGGTGAAAGTAACACTTTTAAAATAAAAATATTTTCAAATATGCATCTTTCTATGCATAGAATTTAAATCTAATGAGAATCACACCTTTATAATCAAAAATTATCCAATATCCATCTTTCTATGCTTAGAATTTAAATCTAATGAAAATCACACTTTTATAATAAAAAAATATCCTATATGCATCTTTCTATGCATAGAATTTAAATCTAATGAAAATCACACTTTTATAATAAAAAATATCCAATATCATCTTTCTATGCATAGAAATTAATTCTAATGAAAATAATGCTTTTACAAAATAAAAATATTTCTAATATGCATCTTTCTATACATAGAATGAAAATAACATTTTTAGAATACACAAACGAAGGGGATTACTCTTTTTGAATAACATAAAGATAAAACTTATTTCTACAAAATTTAAGAAAATTTTGCCATAACCTCCTTTGTATGCCTGGCCATTTTTCAATTTTTGCATTCTAGTTCTACTTAGAATTTAACTCAAGATGAAACTAGCACTCTAATCTAATCAATTCTCATTTTTTTTAAGAGAGAACAATACGAAAAGTTTAACTCTATTTAATTGATTACACATCTTGGATAAAGAAGGGCTGAATTCAATGAAGAGAAGGGGGAAGCCTTTCCATCAAGGCATAACATCCAATTTTAATTTAAAAGAAGCAAGAAATCATAAAACCATAGAATAGAATTAGAAAAAAGTAGAATTTCTAACTTACATGGAGTTTTGTGAGCTATCCTTTGACTTGATGGATTGAGGGTTCTACTCTTGCTTGGATCAAGAGTGGCCACCAATTCTTTGTAGAGGAAATAGTCAAAAACAAGTGAATTATCAAAGAATTCAATGTTTTTGGCTCTGGGGAGGAGTAGAGTAACAGTGCCTAAAACACTATTAAGCTTCTACAAAGGGGAAGGCTTCTATTTATAGGAAAAAGTGAGCCTCTAACCAAGCAAACTGATTCTAGAATTTTCCAGTTCAGTTTGGTCAATTTTTTACCATTTTTGGGTTAGTTTAGCTTGTTTTTTGGAACTAGACTTGAATTAGGAGAGAGGAGAGATGAAATATCTCACTATTTGAGAATTTAAAACTCCACCACACATGTTAAATAGGCACCTCCTTCATGAGGGGGAATCCCCACTCTGAGGTGTCAAAAATTTACTTTTTTAGTATTTCCTTTGGTCCTTAGTCCACTCTTCATCTTATGTGAGTATTTACTCATTTTTGGGAAAATTTTCTTTATTTCTTCAATTTATCTCCTCCCTACATTTGGATGAATCTGATTGGCCCCTCAGAACCTTAATCTAAAATTTTTAGAAAATCTGGACCCTTAGGATAAGGCCTTTTGAACATATTATAATTTATTCCTAATGCACCTTCTGAAATTCTTTTTGAACTTCTATTCTGGGGGAATTTATTTTAATAAGAAGATATATTTTTTCATCCAAAAATATCTGAAAACTGAATAATCTCTCTCTAGAATATTTTCTCTCTCTAAGCCAATACAAGTAGAAATAAGATCTTTTATTATTCTGAAGAGGAAATTGATTACAGGGAAAGATACTGGTCATCTTGAGGAGCTGGGGAGGAATCTTACATAATTCATACATTTTTTAGAAATGCATTTAACAATAATGGGGTGTGTGTGTGTGTGTGTGTGTGTGTGTGTGTGTGTGTGTGTGTGTGTGTGTGTGTGTGTGTGTGTGTGTGTGTGTGAGAGAGAGAGAGAGAGAGAGAGAGAGAGAGAGAGGGAGGGAGAGAAAGAGTGTGGACTACTGTGAACTATGTGTAAGAAGATAGAGTGTGTGTGGAATGTGTGTGGACTGAGCAATATGAAAACATACATTTAACCATACTTTAACAAGAACAAAAAATTTCATTTAACAAGAAATTAAATGAAATTATGGAGTTTAATAAGAATACCACGGCAGTTAAGGACGAGTAAGGAGTTCTGATGCAGAGGAGTAAGGAGTTCTGCAAGCAGATGCTCTCTCTCTCTCTCTCTCTCTCTCTCTCTCTCTCTCTCTCTCTCTATCTCTCTCTCTCTCTCTCTCTCTCTCTCTCTCTCTCTTTGTGGGGGAAAATAGGGCTGGCATCTCCCCCTATCTCTATCTCTCTCTATGTGTAGGGAAATGAGTAGGTAGTAGCTCGCATCAGGGAGAGTAGTGATAGATTCAGGCGAAGTCAAGTTAACCTCACTCACAGAGTTATGTGTACAAATTTGAATTTGCATATTGGGGGCAAGTCACCTAACCATTACCCAAATTGGACCAACCTTTTTATTCACCTAAACTTTACCCCAGCACCAAAAATAAACATTCATTTATTAAAACCAAATTACTCCTATAGTTTCTCCTATAGAATTCAGTCATTCGATACCAACCTTTTTGTCCTATAGTTTCTCCTATAGCATTTAACCGTTTGATTGCAGTAAATGGTATGAATCACACCTCCCAGATTTATCGCAATTCAACCCAAATAGCATAGTACTCTTTTTTTGCCAAATTAAAAGCAACAAACAAACACATCCAAAGCTCCAAAACTGTGTCTTTTTTGGAGTGTAACCTCCTAATCAACACTGGGCAATATTGGGTGATTCTAATAGCTTAGAATGAAAGGAAAAATAGAGCTAAGCCCTAGGCTAGTCCCCAACCAACGCCAAATATATTCAAGTCAAGATCCTATCTTAGCCTTGCTAAAACATGTGTTGTTGGGTCTTTCCTTTGAGCCACAATCTGCAACTTCCCATGTGGGTGCGCTAGCTCGTCCATCGCATCCTCACTACATTATCACACAGGAATGCTCCTTTACCAAAGGAGGTGAAGGGAGAGATCTCAATGCCTAGATGGAGTGAAGAAGATATGGTCCTTTTTGTGATGGTTCTCTCTCACAAAAGCCAAGAAGAAGCTAATGCAAGAGGAAACCTACTACCACACCTATCCAAACAAGCATCCATTAAGCAAGCAACAACACAATAGCATGCAAATAAGCAAAAAGAGGAAAGGAGAAGAGAGATCACAAGAAAAGTATTTTAAGGGAATGATTGTGTTGTCGAATATGACTTATATACAAGTGACTAGTTTTTACACTAGGTCAGCCAAACTTAGAAATGGTCCAGCCTCTATTACTAGTCAGGCAACTATGTATACTACATCCATAGACTTTCTCTATTTAACATTAAGCTTATGGTAAGCCTAATTTATGTGTTCCAACACTATCTTACAAAAGATAAGTTCCCTTAATGTAGGTAAGATGGCAAAGCACCTTATAGTAGGTTGAGCAAGAAAAACATGTAGGTAAGATGGTAAGGCTACTTTATGTGTTCCAACACTCTCTTACAAAAGATAAGTTTCCTTCATGTAGGTAAGATGGCAAAGCTCCTTACGGAGTTCGGGCAAGAAAAACGATATTAACCTACAAAGTAGTTGAGAAAGAGAGAGAGGGAGGGAGGGAGGGAGAGATATTCGCAACATAATTGTTGCTTCCTAATCTCAATGATTTTTGTGCCCTTGTCTCTTAGTACGCAAAATCAATAGAGCTCGAAATGCCATCTCCATTGAGCTTATAGTGAGCCCCAACCACTGAAGATAAAAGAGCTCAAAATGCCATCTCCATTGAGCTCATACTGAGCCCCAATCAATGAAGATAAAAGGGCTTGGAAGAAAACCAAGCTCACCTTAGTCCTTTGTGAATCTCCATGGTTTCTTAATTTTCTTGAACATGTGCATCTTCCTTGCATCTACCCAAGTTTTAAGATGCATATCTGTGTGGAGTGAAGTTGTGAAGGAGTGATCTCAAACTAGTTTTAAGATGCATATCTGTGTGGAGTGAAGTTGTGAACTAGTTCTCATTTGAGCTATGAACAAAGGCCCTAACCAACAGCACAAACGGCCATAACCTCTCTTCCTTAGGTAACCTCTGCACACACAATAGTAGCTCACGGCTTCTCCTAGCAACAAAGAGAGCTAAGAAAGCTTAACTCTAAGTTCAACTCAATGAAGCAAGAGCAGTAGCAAGACCTCATGAATATTTGGACACAAAATTAACAGCAAAATCAATATGCATTTTAGGCAACAAATGGGTAGAGAGGCACCCCATCATTTCCTACTCAAAAATCAAAGTTCCCTCCTTGAAAAGAGGGAGACTTTTTACCCTTTAAACATTTATTTGATGGCTCATAATAGTCATTTCAAACCTTTGTGAAATTAATACTTTGTGAATATTTATTTGGTGGTGCATACTAGCCATTTTAAACCTTTGATGTAATGCCCACCTAATTATAAAGAGAAATTTTACTTTGTGTGTGCAAGCCTTAGTGAAATCTCAAAGCTCCACACCCTTGTTTGTGAACATTTTTTGTGAGTCATAACCAATATTTATGGTGAATTAAAGTGTATCCAAGCCATGTGTGAGATGGGCGAATGCACTTCCTTGTTTATCATCTTGTCTTCATCGATATCTTGGTGGTGATGTATGTCATGCATACTTTCTTCTTGGTGGTGTTTATCTTTATGAGTTCTATGATGACCTTATGCATTCCATGTGTGAGATGGAAATACTTTTGTCATCAACAACCCTTTGTGAAGACACATTTTGGATTCTTTCTTATGTGCATTATAGAGAAGTCCTTATTGAGCATGGGTCCCATGCAACATGTCATCCTTGGTGGGCCTTATTGGCTCTTCATTGTGGCATGAGTAGCTACATGTCATTTGAAGACACATCATTAACTTATTCATTTTTATGTCGACACACATTTCCATTTCCTTTGATGGTAACTTGGTGGCATAAATAGCAAGGCCCTTGGGAAGAGTGTTGACTTCAACTATAGTGATGACTCATGGCAATGATTATATCTCATGTGTTGTACTCCCTACCTTTCACACCCCTACTACTGTATATGAAGGAAAAGTTATGGAGTTATTCAGACTATACAACAATTTTGTAATGTAATCATTTATAGCCGGTGGTCATTTATAGCTAGTAGCCAATTTTGTAATGCAATCATTTATATAGGCAGTGGCATTTTGTTCTTTGTGAGTTCTTGGTTAAGCATACCCTATGTGGTCTGGATGCTTGATCAAGAGAGTGTTGAGAAATATGGGTGATTTAGCATCCATATATCCTTATAGTAGTGTGATTTTTTTACGAAGATTTTTTTATCCCCCTAATCCTAGGCACCTCCCATTAATGTAGGGGGAGGTGGAGTAGATTTAGGAGATGATTGTGGATCTAGGTGCCTACCTATATGAGGCCTATATTATGAGGTCCACACACTCATTTGATGTGACTGAGAGCCTATCTTATGTGTGACCTATTAGTGGATTAATATATGCTTTCTGTTGCTTTGTAAATCTTGCCCATGCACATGGTTTCCTCATGTTATGTGTGTTTTCATTTTAT
This sequence comes from Cibotium barometz, assembly GCF_041138505.1. NCBI lineage: Eukaryota > Viridiplantae > Streptophyta > Polypodiopsida > Cyatheales > Cibotiaceae > Cibotium > Cibotium barometz. Next base: position 43,201,806 of record NC_141082.1, read on the forward strand.
TATTTATCTTTTTTTACTTAATCTATGTGTCTTATGGTGTCTTTATTAGCTCTAATCTTTCATAGAAGGATTTGTCCATGACCCATCACTTGAGTGGTCCAACCCTATCATTATTCCTTAGTAAGCTTCATTTTTAATATGTATGAGATGAGATTATGTGTAAGTTTACATTCCTTCTAATTATTCTTGATAGATAAGGTCGTCAAAAGTGATACTTTGTGTATTAACAAAGCATATATGACTAAGATGCTATTCTTTAGTGACTCTATTTATATGCATTTTAATTATTCTTGATATATATTAGGTTGTCAAAAGTGATACTTTGTGTAGTAACAAAGCATATGACTAAGATATTATTCTTTAGTGACTCTATTTAGCAAAAAAAATTAACCTAGGGTCATTAACAAGCATATGACTAAGATGTTATTCTTTAGTGACTCTATTTAGCAAAAAAAATTAACCTAGGATCATTAACAAGCATACCCATGAGCCATCCTAATCTCTATGCTATGGCAATGTACAAAATTGACATTTGGTTTTATGGGAACTTTTGTATCAAAACTTTGAAGTTATCATCTCATGGACCCAGCTTACTCTTGGACATTTGTTTAGACGATGAAATGGCATTGACTCGATAAATGGTATCAACTAAGTTGAAAATCACATGCCACCTAAGAGCCATGACGTGATCTTTATCCATTAACAATATTTTATGTGGTAGCTTATATACCTATCAACTTTGAAATTCTACATTAATCAAGATTAATCGGCAAACTTCACACTAGTGGCTAGCTAGTTCTTAGCTACCATCTCTTGAGTGTTTCCAAATCAATATCCTCATTATTTGCGACACCATGTTTACAAAGGTTCAAATACTAGCCACCAATACAAAGTTTTTTCTTTCATAATAGCTAAAAGAAGTGGTACATTTATTACCATTGCAAAACCTTAAGCCTTTTTTTAAAAAAAGATGATTTGTTCTCTTTCATTGTTTCACACTCCACTTATAAAATTATATGTTTTGTAAACAATTCATACGTGTGCTTTCAACACTACATTTATCTATAAAGAAAATTCAACCTTTGGTTATGCTAACAACTTCTAGTTCACTTCATTGTTATATGCTTTATGTATCTATAAAGAAAATTCAATCTTTGGTTATGCTAAATTGTTATATTCTTTATGTATCTATATTACATTTGATTCCAAAATTGCTTGTGTTATTGGCATCCCTCTCAACACGATTACTCTTTTTCTTGCTCTCAATCAAATGTTAACATTTTAGGTCTTTTTTTAATAATGGGCAAGAAGAAGTTTGACCACCAACCAAAACTATTGAAAAGAAATCTTGCATTGGTTAATTAGAAGCTGAGCTATGTATTACAATTGAGGTCCACTCCCCGAGAATAGAGAGTTGACATCTTGGAGCTTTTGATTCTTCTTTGTTCTTTTGATATCCAAGCCTAGAAAAGTGATGGAGCCCCAGAGTGTTCCCTAAACTAAGTGAAATAAGTTTCTCCCTAAAGATTGCATTATGGCCCGGTGGTTACTTTAATGCTCCAATTTGAAATTAAAATTGGGCGGTTAGTTTAATACTCCAATTTGAAATTAACATTTGTTAAGCTAGTGGACCACCAAGGAAGGTTTGTAAAAGGAATAACTTTGAGAAGAGGTAAATAAACGGTTTTGTTCTTCTTTTTTGGTAAATGCCCATGAGTCCATAACAAGCAAAGTGGTAAGCCAAGCTTCAAGGGTGAGGCATCAATCAGGGTAGCCTGCTTTGTGGGATAAGGGGGTCCCATGGGTACTAAGCCCGCTTCCTAACGCCCAACTTTGAAAAAAAAAAAAAAAAAAGTCGTAAGCCAAGCTTCAAAATGAAGGAAAGGTGTAAACATACAACAGCCAACTGCCATGGAGTCCCTGCACTCGGAAACACTAACTGCTGCCTTTGCTCTCTCTCTCTCTCTCTCTCTCTCGCACACACACATAAGATGCGTTCACAGCTGCTGTCTTGAGTCAAGTACCTCCATCTAGAGAGGAATTGCAGCTATGGCCGAGCCGCAGCAGAAACACTTCAACATCCTGCCCTTGCACGACAAGGTCGCGTCAGCTCTCTCTCCTGTAGAAAAAGCTCTGATGAGCTATGACGAGGTCCAAGATGCAATCAGAGCTCTGAAATCTGCTGAGGAAGAGTTCTCCCAAAGGTCTCCAGATTACCTGAACTCATCACCATCATCATCATCTAGAGTCCCCCCCCTGGACCTCATGGATAGGCTGGGCACCCTGTTCGGCTTCCAAGCAGACAATGTCAGAAACCAGCGTGAGCATGTCATCCTCCTCCTCGCAAACCATCTGCTGCGCTCAAAGCAAGATAACGTTGATGCAAGGCAAGGCAGAAATGATGCAAAGGTGGAGCATTCCATCGGCTTCTTACACAAGAAATTGCTCAAAAATTACAAGAAGTGGTGCTCCTTCCTGGGTGAAAAGCACAACCTCCATGATTCCAGCAAGCTTGCCCTCCTTGCCTACCCTTGCCTTTACCTTCTCATCTGGGGGGAGGCAGCGAACCTTCGCTTCATGCCAGAGTGCCTCTGCTACATCTTCCACAACATGGCCGAGGAGCTCTATGTTGCCGTGTTGGGGCGTTCGCCACATATTAGCATTGAAATCAGCGGTACCCAACGGGGGGCTGAGGACAACAAACCACCTTTCTCTTTCGGCAAGAACTGCTTCTTGACAAAAGTAATCACACGCATCTACAATGCGGTGAGAGCTGAAGCCCAAGGTTCCAGAGATGGAGGAGCCCCTCATTCTTCATGGAGAAACTATGATGACATGAATGAGTTTTTCTGGTCCAAGCACTGCTTCACTCAGCTTGGGAAGTTCAAATCAGGCAGTGGGTGGAGGTTGGAATTAGGCAGTGACTACTTAGTCAATGTCCCAATCTACGTCCCAGCAGATGGAAAAAAAAGGGAGGAGGGCAAACAACAGAATGAAAGTATGGGGCCGTTGCAGGGGCAACCCAACAGCAAGCGGCAGCAGTCATTCGGCGCCAGTTTGCTGAAGCTACCAACCAGGCAAAGAGAAAGGGAGCAGAAGAAGAGGAAGGTGATCCGCAAATACAACACGATGGGCTTCAAGGTCGGTTTTGTGGAGCAGCGATCATTCTGGAACATCTTCCACAGCTTCCACCGCCTCTGGTTTGCTCAGCTCCTCATCTTGCAAATCCTCATCACTCTTGCCTTCAGCAGCGGGGATGGCACACCATGGACAGCCTTGTATGACAGGGATATCCAAGCCAAATTGCTCTATGCCTTCATCACATGGGCTGGCCTCCGGGCGGTGCAAGCTCTCCTCACCATAGTCATGCAATTCACCTTGATCTCCAGAAACGCCAAGCTGCTTGCTCTGCGCATGGTCCTCAAGCTTCTGGCATCCATAGCATGGATCGCCATCTTCTCCATCATGCTGGCCAGGGTTCATTACCAGAGAGCCAATGATGGCGGCTGGTCAGCAGAAGCGAACCTCAAGTTGTTCCAGTTTCTCGTGGCTGCTGCTGTTTTCTTGCTCCCAGAAATTCTATCAATACTGCTGTTCTTCATGCCTTGCGTTGCCAACTTCATAGAGAAATCAGAATGGAAGGTCCTCCATGCCCTCTCATGGTGGTTCCGCACTAGAACCTTTGTTGGCCGTGGCCTGCACCAAGGCCTCATGGCCACCCTCAAATACACCCTCTTCTGGCTCATTGTTCTCTCTGCCAAGATCTCCTTCAGCTACTTCCTTCAACTAAGGCCCCTAGTGGAGCCAACACGCGAGTTTCTTAGGCTCAATAGGGTGGTCTTTAAATGGCATGAATTCTTTAGCAACCACAACAGGTTTGTGGTGGCTGTGCTCTGGGCGCCTGTTCTCTTGATCTACTTGATGGATACACAGATTTGGTACTCTATCCTCTCATCAGTGGTGGGAGTAATGGTAGGACTTTTCTCTAACATTGGAGAGCTCCGCAATCTGCAACAATTCAGGCTAAGATTCCCCTTCTTTGCTAGTGCTACTACATTCAATTTGTTGCCTGAGGAAAAATCTAACAGAGACAGGCACTTGAGGCCTGTGAGGGACATGTTGAAGAGGCTGAAGATCAGATATGGGTTGGATAGGCATTACACTAACGTAGCTGGATACGATTCACTGCCAGGTCAAAAGTTTGCAGTTTTATGGAACTGCATAATCTCTTCCTTGAGGGAGGAAGACCTGGTGAGCAATAAGGAAAAAGAACAGCTCGAATTACCACCACCCTCCCTGGACATTCCAGTGGTTCAGTGGCCTGCGGTGCTCTTGTCCAATGAGGTTTCAAATGCACTTCGTGTCGCCCGCAAGAATAAGAAAGACAACACTGTGAAACTGTGGAAGAAGATCAGCCGCAATGAGTATAGGAAATGTGCTGTGATGGAGGCTTTTTACAGCCTGAGGTGCTTGCTTTTGAGAATCATTCGGGAGGAGAAGGAAGGCGAAGAGCACAGGGATCACGGGCTGCTGGAGAGGAAGATTGTGAATCTGGTGCTTAACGAGATTAAAGACAGTTGTAAGGAGGGAAAATTCCTTGAAAAATACAAAGCAGAAGAATTGAAAGAAGTGCATTCTCGTGTATTGGACTTGCTGCGGGTCCTGTTGGGGAAGCCAGTGTCCAAAGAGGCTCACATAGCTGACACAGTGAAGGCTCTTCTGAACCTGATAGATGGATTGGTTAGAGACCTTCCCACAAACAAGCGCACTATGAAAGAGTTGATGGGTGCTGCTGGTGTGTCTCCAACAAGGGAGGGCGGTGCTGATGTGGGAGAAAGCTTGTTTCAAGATGCAATTCAGTTGAATGTCCTGGAAGATAAAGACTTCCACCGCCAGTTGAGGAGGCTCCAGTCTATGCTAGAGGAGAACATGACAAATGTTCCAAAGAACCTGGAGGCCCGCCGCCGCCTTGCTTTCTTCAGTAACTCCCTCTTCATGACCATGCCCCATGCACCTTCAGTGGATCGGATGCTAGCTTTCAGTGTCCTCACTCCTTACCATAAAGAGGACGTTTTGTACAGTCTAGATCAGTTGGAAGCTATGAATGAGGATGGCATAAGCATCAAGTTCTATCTTCAGAAAATCTTTCCAGATGAATGGGTAAACTACGAGGAGAGAATGGAGTCTCTTCCACTTGATAAACAGTTAGATCTAAAGCTGTGGGCTTCCTATAGAGGTCAGACACTGGGCCGCACCATTCGGGGCATGATGTACTACCAGCGTGCTCTAGAGGTGCTGGCTCACCTTGAAACTGAAACATCACAATCCAAACTTGCTACAACTTCCACACATCTGGAAAACCCGAGGCCTCCTAGCCGCTTGCGTGACTTGACAATAACACCCCAAGAGGAAGCTGCAGCTCTTTTGAAGTTCACATTTGTTGTCGCATGCCAGGCCTATGGGGATTTAAAAGATCAGAAAGATGACAAAGCTAATGACATACTTTCCCTGATGAAGAGATATCCAGCTGTAAGGGTTGCATATGTGGAAGAGGTTGGCAAAAACAAGGAATACTACTCTGTTTTGGTGAAATATGATCCAGAACAACATAAAGAAGTGGAGATATACAGAATATTGCTTCCTGGTCCTTTCAAGCTGGGGGAAGGCAAGCCTGAAAATCAAAATCAGGCCCTCATCTTCACCAGAGGAGAGGCGGTGCAGACCATCGACATGAACCAAGACAACTACTTTGAGGAGGCTCTCAAAGTCCGGAATTTGCTTCAAGAATTTACAAAGAAACACGAGCCTCGCATCCTTGGTATTCGAGAGCATGTCTTCACTGGCTCTGTCTCTTCTCTGGCTTTCTTCATGTCTTCTCAAGAGACCAGTTTTGTCACACTCGGCCAGCGAGTGCTTGCTAACCCTCTCAAAATCAGGATGCATTATGGGCACCCAGACATGTTTGACAGGCTATGGTTCTTATCAAGGGGAGGCATCAGCAAGGCCTCCACGGAGATCAATATCAGTGAGGACATTTATGCAGGATTCAACTGCACTCTGAGAGGAGGGAATGTCACTCACCATGAATACATACAGGTAGGGAAAGGAAGAGATGTGGGCTTGAATCAGATTGCTACATTTGAGGCCAAGATCTCTGGTGGCAATGGTGAACAGATGTTGAGCAGAGATGTTTACCGCCTTGGCCATCACCTTGATTTCTTCCGCATGTTCTCCTTCTACTATACAGCTGTGGGCTTCTACTTCAGTAACCTGCTTATCATCTTGGCTGCCTATGCATTCTTGTGGGGTCGAGTATATCTCGGCCTCAGTGGAATAGAAAGCTTCATTTCTGCCGGAAGCCTCAGCAATTCAGCCCTAACAGCCTCCCTTGACCAGCAGTTCATCGTGCAGGTTGGATTGTTCAGCTCTCTGCCGATGATTGTCGAGAACTCCCTAGAGCATGGCTTCACAGATGCAGTGTGGCAATTCCTTTTGATGCACCTGCAGCTCTGCTCTATCTTCTACACCTTCTCCTTGGGGACAAAAGGACATTACTTTGGCAGGACCCTGCTCCATGGGGGTGCCAAATACAAGGCCACTGGCCGGGGTTTTGTGGTGAAAAGAGAGACATTTACAGAGAATTACCGCTACCATTCTAGGAGCCATTTTGTCAAAGGGATTGAGCTCATCATTCTCCTGATCATCTATGAGACATATGGGACCATAGCCAGAAACACCACAGTCTATGCACTAATGACACTCTCCTACTGGTTCTTGGCACTGTCATGGATACTGGGGCCCTTTTTGTTCAATCCATCGGGGTTCGACTGGCTGCAGACAGTATATGATTATGAGGACTTCCAGACATGGCTATGGCAGAAGAGGGGAGTGTCAATGAAGGCACATGAGAGCTGGGAGGTGTGGTGGAATGAGGAGCAGGACCATCTGAGCACTACGGGCTTCTGGGGAAGGGTTCTAGAGGTGGTGATTAGCGTGAGGTTCTTTCTGATACAGTACGGCATGGTGTACAGGCTGAACATAGCGGCTCACAACAAGAGCATTCTGGTGTATTTAGTGTCCTGGACTTACATTGTGGTGGCCATTGTGGTGTACATAGTGGTGGCAAGAGCGGGGGAGAAGTATGCGGCCGAGCAGCACATATACTACAGGTCGATTCAGTGTTTTGTGATACTGTTCATAGCGATGGTGATAGTGCTGCTGGTGGAGCTGACGGGTTTCCAGTTTGTGGATCTGTTTCTGAGCTTGCTGGCGTTCTTGCCGACCGGGTGGGGTCTGCTGTGCATGGGCTCCGTGTTGAAGCCCTACCTGGAAGAGACGCCCGTGTGGGCGGTGGTGGTGGAGGTGGCCCGCCTCTACGACCTGGCCATGGGGCTCATGGTCATGGCGCCCGTGGCCATCCTCTCCTGGTTGCCCGGCTTCCAATCCATGCAGACCCGCATCCTTTTCAACCAAGCCTTCAGCAGAGGCCTCCAAATCTCTCGACTCCTACAAGGCAAGAAGGCTACTTACCGAGGTCAGTACTAATAATAATGGTTTGAATAATAATCACCCTTAAAAAATCACCCCTACATATCTACATGGTTTGAATAATATTAACCGCAAAAAATAAGTTTAACCCTAAATAAATAGCTCGGCTTGTTGGCCAAGCTTTCCTTTTTAGGTGTGAAATACTTCTCCTGGGTTTGAGGGGTCGTTCACAACTCCATAGTGATGTGATAGAGTGGTCGTTCAATCAACACCCATATACCACCCACGGGAATTAAGCAGTCCAAGGATATGATAGGTTGGCATATTTTCTCTTCTATGGCTCATCCATAATGTTGTGACTTAAAGGTGCTCAATTTTGATGTCCAAGCCATATTTTTATAAATTTCAATAGCATTTTTTATGCAGCATGGGGATCTTGTTGGATGTACCACTCTAATTTGCTGACTTTTGATGTACTGGCCCCATAATTTTATGTAAGCAATAAAGCATAATTCATTACTTCCAGCTAAAGTTTTAGAGTGACATGTCAACTCATAAATCTTAGGCCATCCTTACATTTACAAGGTGCGTTTTTGTTTTCAGTACTATCTACTAATAAGTGTGGCTTACTTTATTTACCATGTCCTAAAAAATTCAAGTGTGTGTGTTGAAATGGACAAGTAGTGTATGAAACGCAAAAAGGTTTATCAAAAGTGAAGTCATCACCAAGCAATGCCAAGCCAACATCATCACCCGATTGGTTACAATGGTGGGTGAGTGTAAATTTAGCATGTATTAGAATTATGTAGCCTTGTAGTTATAGCTTAGTGGATGTGGATAGAGCCAAAGGGCCAAAGCTCAAGGTGGACATGGGCAAAAGGCTAAATGGGTATGAAAGGGAAGAGGGGCTAATATCCGACGAAAGACGATAAGGTGAGCAAGAGGCACAAAGGGTAGAGCCAAGTGACAAAGGTCCAATGCCAAAGATAGGGGTGAAAAAACCAAGGCCTTGGCTCATGTGGTATAAAAGGTGGCCTATCTCTTCACAAATTCCAAGAATGGAAGACGAGGGTAGGTGGCGATTGAACTTGATTTTCAAAATTGTCATGAGCTTGATTTTTGAATTTAGCAATGGATTATGGGTGTCTTTGGTTATTTCACATTAAATCTTTGTTATTAATAGGGATTTCATTAGAGGAATTAGGGCTTGGGTAGTACATTAGCTATGTTTTGAGGTTGGGTTATGTTGATGTTTGGTGCAATGGAGGGGTTGCCGGATTGGTTTGGATCCTTGCAGCAATAAAGATGAAGAGTGAAAAGATGTATGAACCCACACACTCTCACATGCCCGATAGATCACTTGAGTAATTATTGAAATAATTTGAAAAGTCACACACAATAGAAAAATATATGTTGTAGCAATCTCTAAACAACTAGTAAAAAATAATTAGAGATTAATATCGTGAATAGTGATAATAATTAGCTCTCAAACAAGTAAATTTTTTTAAATTGAAATTTTTAGGAGTAAAGAGAGAAAACATGAGTGGTAGAGAGAGAAACCACATAGGAAATGCTCACAATCACTGAGAATCACTAGTAGCTTGGGCACACATAATACAATAAATTTGTAGCTTAAACATTCTCATAGCTGTAAAATTAAAAGAATCACTCAATCACTTTTCTTAGTTCTCAGGTAGCTTAAACATTCTCATAGCTGTAAAATTAAAAGAATCACTCAATCACTTTTCTTAGTTCTCAATAGAGCTAGTCATAGTTCTAATACCATGAAAAGATTTATGAACCCACACACTCTCATAGGCCCAATAGATCACTTGAGTAAAGTGACTCCTAAATTATTGAAATAGTATGAAAAATTACACAAAATAGAAATTATATGCTATAGCAATCTCTAAACAAGGAGTAAAAGTTAATTAGAGATTGCTATAGCATATTAATTAGAGATTAATATGGTGATTAATGATGATAATTAGATAAGTGAATTTTTTTTTAAATCTAAATTTTCAGCAGTAGAGAGAGAAAATACACCCAAAAAAATACTCATCACTTGCTAATGTGATTGGGCACACATAATACAATGAATTTGCTAATGTGATTGCTAATGTGATTGGGCACACATAATACAATGAATTTGCAGCTTAAACACTCTCTAATTTTTGCAGCTTAAACACTCTTCTCTAATTTTTGCAAATGACTCTCCTATGGCTACATATTTCCCATGCTTGTTTCTCTACAACTTTTGGCTTATGCTTTCCAAACTTTTGCATGCTCTTTATGCTATCTTTTGATTGCCCACTATACATATCATTTGAACCATCCAAATTGCATTATTCTACTCTCTAGAATCACTTTAAGATTGCCCATAACCTTATTGACTGAAATTTAGTTATTTCTCTACTCTACATGACTATATATAAAAACTCCCGAGCTAGTCATTAACAACTTCCAAAAACTGAACAGACACTCATGAGTTTGGTTTTGCATCCTCAACCCTCAACAAAGTTGAGGGTGTTTATAGTAAGAATATTGCAAGGTCAAGCTAAGAGAAAGGAGTAATTCAAGGTTTTATCTCTCTTTGTTTGAGTAGGGGCATTAAAGAAGAACCTTCCAATGAGTGTTGCAAAGAAATATGGGTAGGAGGTGTCTTGGGAGGCCGAGATGAAGAAGAGATAAGTGAAAAGAGGGAGATAGTTGGCATCAAGGTGATTGTGTCAAAGAAGCAACTTTAACTTATCAGTTAAAGGGAATTGTCACATGGTGGCTTGGGAGACCAAGATGAAGAAGAGATAAGTAAAAACAGGGAGATAGCTGGCATCAAGGCGATTGTGTCAAAGAAGCAACTTTAACTTATCAGTTAAAGGGAATTGTCACATGGTGGTGTTAAAGTGTAAAACTGGGAGGCACTAAGATGGGTTCATATAAGTGGATTTGTAGGGTGACCATGGGTTTTAAATGGAGGTTCACATGCAGCTAAGGGGGATTTAATGATCACTAAGCAAGAGAATGAGAGATCATCAGTTAAAAAGAAAAACATGAGGGGTGAGGGTGGGGGGAGGGGGGGATGTTTTAGGTTTTTTAGGATGTGTTCCATGGATCGCTTAATGTTTGGGAGAACCTACACAAGGATCTCCCTCTTGCCTCTTGCTTGCTTGTATGAGGGGTGAGGGTGGGGGGAGGGGGGATGTTTTAGGTTTTTTAGGATGTGTTCCATGGATCGCTTAATGTTTGGGAGAACCTACACAAGGATCTCCCTCTTGCCTCTTGCTTGCTTGTATGCATGATTTGAGCTCTCTAGCTGCTTGTCTATGTGTGTGTGAGTGAGTAAGTGAGGGATCGAGCTATGAGGCGATTGAGCTACGAGGAGTGTGCAATTGGTGACATGACGGCATGAGCTCTTGCATGCTCCATCAATGGTGCTACCTACAAGAATCCCCAGCTCAAGCTATCACGAGGTAAGTGATATACCCACCCTCTGCATTTGTGTTCTAGCTATGGTATATTAGGTCTCAATTTGAGCATTGTATGCTCTTGAGTGCAGTGTGGTGAACTCCCAAAGAACTAGCCAAATTCCAAACGTGGTGGGAAATGAAAATTAAAAACACATGCATACACAAGAAGCCACAATGAGCCACCAAAAAAAATGCTCACACATGAAGAGGTAATGACAATAATTACACAAGAACTAGACCAGAGTGTATGCCATTTGAAGCAAAGCCCTTCTTATCAAATGATTTAATGCCATAAGCCATGAACAAGGATCATAAAGAGGAGATGCCCAAGCAAATAGAAGAATCATATGCAAAAGAAGAGCTTGAAATGCCTTCTAAGAATGATGGAGCCGTTATTTCTTGCTAGGGAGCTTTCTGTTGAGAAGGAGTAGCCATTTTGAGTAGGCACTCCACTACTCAATGAGGTCCTTGATGAAGAGAACATTATAATGGGGCCCTCCGAGAGTTATTCCATTCATTTTTCTCCCCTTCCATCGGATAGAGGTTTAAAATACTAGCACTAGTGTAGCTCCTTGCATAGCATAAAAGTTAGGCACAATATCCTGTGTCTCCTCATAATAGTCATGATTTAGTTCTAACTCACAAGAATATTCACTTTCCACCACTGGTTCTTCCAACCAAGACAACCTAATTTATTGGTGTTATCTTTGGTGGAGGTGGTTGGGGTGGTAATACCGATGGTGATAAGGATAACCTATACATTCCATGTGCATAACCTTGTCCTTGTGTTTGTGGTGGTCCAGTATTACCATTATGTTAGACTGGTGGTGCTGTTAAAGCTAGAGTTGATCTAGCTACTGGTAATTGCACTAGAAGATTAAGCACTGTATCTACACATGAACGTAAAATGTGCACAATAGAAGAGTGGTGGTATGGGTCACAAATGAGGGCTCATATGTTTATGTCTACATTTCCAACACCAAACTAGCTCTCTGCATTGTTTGGAAGTTCTCTTGCCTCTTTCAACTTAACTTTTTCTAGGATGGCCGAGGTCACATGGCCATGGCCGAGGTCAACTTGTTAATCAACCATCATGTTTTTTACATGCCTTTCCCTAGTGTCTAAGGCATGTCAACTACGCAGAGCCAAAGATGGAGTCTTATTTTCTTTAGGCTAGCCTAAGGGTAGTTCCAACATGTTATCTTCAGATTCCATGGCCATATTGTAGCACACATCAAATGTAGCTAGTCTTGATAAGAGCATATAGTCATGGATTCTTAGATCTCGTACTCCCTTCCCAAAAGAAAGCATAGCAATAATAATTCATTGGTTAAGCTCTCCTGAAGCTTACACCAAGAGTTCAAATGTTTGAGATGACAGACATAATCTCTCATGGACTCATGCTTGTGTTATATAATATTATAGAGTTGTGCTACTGGGCTCCACTTATCATCGCTGCTTACAAAGTTTGGCATAAATATATTCTTAAGCCAAGTAAAACTAACCTTATCCTCCAGCCTTAGAGTTCTATATCATTGGTTTGTATTCCCACCTAACATTAGGAAAAATGAATGGATCTTTGTGAGCTCGTCAATGGGTCAACATGTTTCACAAATAGACTCAAAGATTTCCATGTATTGGATGTGATCACCATCTCCATTGAATATTTGAAAGAGTTTTGAAATGTGATATTGCTTCATAGGGTTTTATAATGGGGCATGAACTTGAGTAGCCCCTAACTCCCTTTCCACCCCTACATATTTTTCCATCCTTAATAAATCAGTCGGGGTTGTTGTGGTTGAGAATGGAGCTCGCTCATATGCTAGTCTTGTGGGGAGTGTTATTCCTCTTCCTCTTCCCCTTAGCCATCCTTGGTTGGTTTCTTGATGATACTCATCTCTACCCAGGGGTGAGGGAAAAGGAGGGACTTCTATATTCAAGGCATCCTCTCTTCTAGGGGAACCCTTTCCTGTCATTGAAAAAGAGTTGATTACATACAAGTGACAAATTCAAGGTCAATTATCATTTTATGCGTTGATTACATACAAGTGACAAATTCAATTATCATTTTATGCGTTGATTACATACAAGTGACAAATTCAAGATCAATTATCATTTTATTGATGTCATCCTTTGTATAGAGTTGTTCCTTAGGATTTTTCCTCCTTTTCTAGGTTGAGTCCTACTAAGCATCCTACTAAGCGATGAAGGGTCCTTTTTTCCCATTCTCCTTTGAATCTTCCCTATTTGGTTTTAAGGGTGGCATCCCTTGTGTGCCAAGGCTTGGGCAAGGGCTTGGGCTTGTGCCATTACCTCCCTTATTTCCCTTTCTTAGGTATCCGGCTCTAGAGCTTACATCATTTTAAGATTTCTTTGTTCTACTAAGGCCCTTCTTGTATCTAGTTCTTGTTTCTTATGGTTTAGGATTTGCACTTGCCTCTGGGTCTCTCTAAATTTTATTTCTACCTCCATATCCTCACTTGTTTGGCAAAAAGGTGTCTCCAATCCTTGTGATGCATGCCTTTTGAATCCCTCTTAACCCTAGGAGTGAAAGAGACTTGCTCGCTTGGATGGGTAAAGGTTTCCCTTTGTATAAATGTATGTAAGGTGTTTCTTACGCAACCCTTCTTCCTATTAAGAACCTTTAGATATTGGTCATTATGTGATGCTCATCATCTAAATAAGCCTCATGCTCATCATCTAAATAAGCCTCTTGATCTGCAATTCAAATATCCCTTTGGCAATGTTCAAAAAACCACCATATATTATGGGGGAGGCTATAACCCTCTCTTCCACTCGCTCACGTTGATCATTTGAGCTTTATGGAGAGCCCGTGAATATATTATAGGTGTCATGCATGGGAATTGGGCAAAATGTGGGCCTATGTAGAAGCTTCTTTCGATGAAAAATCCAACGCTCCACTTTCTTTACCAGTTATTTGTCTGCCTTCTTCGACTCTTACACATGATTTGAGATATGTAATTGGTGGTGGTGGATGTATAACAAGGATGGCCGATAAGGCGCATGTGACTAAGGTTAGAGTGTCCATGAGGATGGAATAATCGAGGACACCCTCGCAAGGACATTGGGAAGCCATCTCGTGAACGATCGATAGGTTGCTAGACATGGCCAAATGGGTTTGGGTGCTCTTTAAGCCTTGTGTTGAATTGGTGGTGGCTATTTGGCCCATTTGCTAGAAGCATGGCAATGTCAATGGGAAGAATGGAAGTGTTATCGTGGGCTTGGGGGTAAAATGATAGAATGTCAATGGACACTTGGGCGTGCAGCATCGCTTTGACCTTTTGGGTATCTCTTCCTCTCTTGATTAGCATAGATATAGGCCAGTTTTGTGCCTTGGAGGGAGATGCAGAGCATGCTTAATGGAATCACTAATGAGTGTGAAGATCACATTTTGGGTGTGTGGCTCCGACAGTTCCATAGATCGTGATTGGGATGCCCATGTGATAGGGCAATATGGAGGATGGCAACTTCATGAAGTCCCAGCATGCTGGGCATAGATGGAAAGCTAGTAGCCCTTGTGAACTTGTGCAGACATTAAAAATGTAATGCATCATGCATGTATGGAAAGAGGGCTAAACTAAGAAAGAACAAGATTGAATGAAAGAAGATTAGGCAAGACAACCACATCCAGGACAAGCATGTAATGTGTTGGCATGGGGCATAGATTACTATGCCCAAGAGTCAAATCCAATGTCAGAGTGCCTTGAAAAGGTGTGGTGTAGACCATGGATGAAATTGACTGAAGGCATTGGTGTGTGAATGGGTGTCAGATGGACCACAAGGTAGGAAGGACCGTTCAATCCTATGTGCTTAAGTTCCGGTGGGGCGACGACGAACGGATGTGAGTGAAGAGGATTGACTACAAATCGAAAACTTCCAAAAGGGTTTGGTTGGAAGTGGAAGCAGGTTTGGGTTTGGTGGTGGTGAGATTTTCTTCGAGGTTTGTACGTGGTTTAGCAATTGGGTTGTTTGATGATGTACCTGCAAACAATCCCAATTGTACCAGCTCTATAAGGTAGTGATTATATATATATATATATATATATATATATATATATATATATATATATATACACTTGAGCAAGGAGGCTACATTTTATATGTACAAGTGAGTTAGGGTTCAACACTTACCATGCATGCACTCAGGGGATGGAGGACGGAGAGACACTTGCCCATCCCACGACTAGCTTGGCTCATGTTCTTGTCTAAACTTTGGCCTTCTAGCAGCAGCTGGCAAGATGATGTTATGGTGAGGTGCACGGGGTGTTGTGGGACCATGGGGATCCCTATGAAATTGGAGTGCAACTTTGGTGTAGTGAAACACATGGTACCCCATTGTGGCTCATAAGGACTCGGAACTGTTTTGGATGCAACCAAAACACATGGGCTTGGTGGCACAACCAAGCAAGGGTTCTTTCACCAAATTCATTAGCACGTCTACTAGCATACATGTCAGGGGTGATTCCACTGCTCCTTGATTCCTACTAAGACTTTGAAGTTGGCATCAGCAAAGGCATGTCTTTGGATTTGACATTTTGAGGGTGCGTTTGCAGGAGTGTTTGGGTCACGGTTTTCTTTGATCTTTGGCACCCAAAAGTGGGGATTTCCTTCATAGAATCCTTGTGCTTCTAGGAATTTGGTTGAGATCCAACGAGACATCAATTTTTGGGTTGGTATCGGGTGGGTGGCCTAAAGAGGCCCACGTCTCCTAAGACTAAACATTATGGGCTCAATGTCAACCAAGGCTAGCCACACCACTACTAGATGGTCTTCTTGGGGGAACTCCATCTAAAGACAAGTAGGTTCCACAGGTGTATCTATTTCAGCTGCATCATGTGGGGGGGGAGGGTTTACAGGCTCTTTGGGTCTTTTTTTATCGAGTGGCCACCTCAAGGTGTGCCCTTTGTTTGTCATTATCATCCTCTAGATTTTCTCCTCATTTTTCTTGTGGATTTGGAAGAGCATGTCATGGGTGATAGGTCCATAGTAGCATTTCAACTTGCAAGCATTGAAGTAACCTTCTATCTTAATCTCACCCATCCTTGAGTTGGTCATGAAACCACTACTTGCACCTTAGTTTCTCAATTATCAATCTCGTAAATAGATCACAGTCTTTTCTCACTATTAGGAAATTAATCTCTCTATGGGAGGGAGCCATGTGTATCATTAGCATGACTGCGTCAAGCCCAAGCTGGAAAGGTGTGTTGTTAACAACCACCTTCTTGTATGTGCAGTACGCCCATAGAGCTAAGTGCAGCTTGTGCTCCCAATCACTCCCTAATGCTTCTACCATCTTGGTGAGAATAGTGCACAAAAGTCTTGTTTGTGCTTTTGGCCTAGCCGATCGCTTTGTGGGTAGTAAGCTATCGACTTTTTGTGCACCACAAGGGATTCCTTGAGCAAGAACTCCACTACTTCATTGACAAAATGTGTACCATGATCGCTCACTATTTCTAGTGGCTAACCAAAATGGGTAATCATATTCTCTTATAAAGGAACTTGGTAGTAGCTCCACTACTTCATTGATATAATGTGTACCATAAGCACTCACTATTTCTAGTGGGTAACCAAAATGAGTAATCATATTCTCTTATAGAGGAACTTGGCAGTACCTCTCGCATTAACTTTTTGTGTTACTTTGGCCTCATACCATTTTGTAAAATAGATCTATGCTGATGATGATAAAACATGCCTCAGCTCCCTTAGCAGTAGGGCTAAGGGGACCAACAAAATCTAAATCCCATTTTTCAAAGGGTTGCTCCAAAACTACTAGGATTGGGGGAATTCGATCCTTCTCATGGACTATAGCAAACCTTTAGCATATTTGTTGTAACACTTGATAAAATCAGTTGCATCTCCAAAGAGTGTAAGCCACCAAAGTCTAGCCCTAGAGAACCTTGTCGGTAGTCATGTCCACAGCAAATTGTCCTCCACCTATGCCAAAATGGGCTTGTTCGAACTGCAACAATGTCATCTTCATGAAAACATTTCTTCATGATGCCATCTTAAAACCCTTCTTGTAAAGCATTCTCATTATCAATTTGATAGGGGGCGCCTTCCTAATGAGGCATTTGACGTTATCCTTTTTGAATCCATTGGCCAAGAAATGGGTGATGTCTTCACTCCATTCTAGTATATGTGGTTAATGTGGAATAGTGGAGCATCTCGAGAAGATCATCTTCCACCCCTAGAGGGGGTTCTGCATTTGGAATTTTGGAAAGGTGGTTAGCATGGACATGCACAGATCCCTTTTGCACTGTGATGGTGAAATCAAACTCTAAAAGAATAAGCAACCATCTGGTGATGCACCCTATGGTGCAAGGCTTAATGTTCACTAACTACAGCAATGCACAAAATTTGGTAGCTATAGGTAGTGCATATACTTCTTCATGGCATATACCATAACTAACCTCTCTCTTTTAGTGGTTGTGTAGTTGTGCTCAGTGTCATTAGGTTGATGACTAGCATAGGTCACACGGAAGTCCTTGTTAATGCTCCCCCGGTTGTGCTAGCATGCATCCAATAACAATGACTAAATCATCTATATGTACACGTGGAAGATTAGATCCCAATTGGGGGGATCTCAGGATGGGTGCGCTTGCTAATGCCTTCTTCAGTTTTGTTGGCGGATAGCCAACGTGTAACATTATTCATATTAACGTGTTACATTATAGAGACAAAGAAAATAAATGAATAACATCACAAACAGAAGTAACAAAAAAGATAAGTAGTCAGCAAACCGTCAGTATCCACATATATTTTTCTTCTTCTCTCTCAATCATACATATGCATGTGCTTTGCACCATAAGATGTTAACAGTTGATACAATGTGACACACACTTCCAGTATGCCAGTTGAATAAGGAATATGGATAAATGCATAACTATTCGGCAGATAACTATAGCTAAGGGTAAATAGATTTTTCAAGGTGCAATTGAAATTAATAAAATTTAGATTTAGAAGACCTTAGCCTAAGGGTCAAGATTTTCGAAAAAAATTTGATTATGGTCCAATTAAGGTTCTTATGGACCAATAAGATTAATCCAAGTGATGGGACAAGATAAATCCAAAGAATAAAAGAAAATACCCAAAAAATGAGTAAATGCCCACATAAGATGAAGAGTTGACTAAGTACTAGGTTTATTAGTTAAAAATTATGAAGTATTAATTAAATTCCCACATAAGATGAAGAGTTGACTAAGTACTAGGTTTATTAGTTAAAAATTATGAAGTATTAATTAAAAAATGAGATATTTTAGAGTAATCATTCATTTTTGACACATGGGTAAGGAAAAGGGGGCCCTTCAAGGAGGTGCCTATTTCACATGTGTGAATGAGTTTTAAATCAAAAATAATAGGATATTTTTATCTCTCCTCTCTCCTAGATCAAACCAAATCAAAAATGGATCCAAACTGGTCCAAAACTTGTCCAAATTCAGCCAAACTGAAGCTGGAAAATTCTAGAACTCAGTTGGACTCAGTTAGTGGCCTCCCTCACCTATAAAGAGACCCTCATTCCTTTGTATTCTCATCTGTGAACAAAACTATGTCGGTATTACTCTAAGTTAAGCTTATTTTCTATTATCCTCTAAAAACCCTCTACAAATTGAAGAGATTGGAGCTTCTCTCTCTCTTCAATCTTCCTTGGAGACTCTAACAACATACCAAACCAATTGATTGGTTGGGGACCTCTATTGTGATCAAAGAATCAAGTAATTTAGGAGGTAAAGTGTGGATTATTATCTTCTTTTTCTTAAATCTCCAAATGTTTCTCTTCTCAACCCCTCTCAAACTTGAGAAGCATTAATTTGAATGGCTTTTGAATACTATTAAAGTTCTTTAATGTATTGTAATGAAGAAACACATAAATTTTCATTTATGCTTAATTTATAATGGTTTTTAAGCATTTCTCTCTCTCCCCCAAAGAATGGTCATTCCTATGACCTATTCTCAATTTGAATGAAGCTTCTCATAAATTCTAATCTAAAAGTAATTTCTATGCTTGTCTAATTAGAGGCCAAAATAATGGCTTTTTAATACTTTTATGCTATTTAACTTATGGTAAAATTAAGAATCAATCCATAATTGGATAATGATCCAATTAGTGGTTATTCTAATCACATGAATCATACTAAACTTTATTCTTTCAAATTTATTGAGAATTATCAGTAATAGCAGAGCGGAGCTATGGCAAAATTTCTAAAAAATAAACACATAAATCATTTTCATTTATATTATGAAAAGAGGACTTCCTACCATATTCTAGGATTAATCATCCTAGATTAATTGAATGATTCTCATTATAATCATGAAAATTTGATTTTTATGTTTATGCATAAATAGTTAATTAGAAAAAAGAGAAATTTCTAGTAATCCATTTTTATGTTAAAAGAGTAATTAGAAAATCCATATATTCAAATGAAGCAGGAGAAAAATTGTGATGCTAAAATAATGTTTATTTTATTTAAAAATTAAAGAAGGATTTTAGTTAAATTTACCTTTTTGTATAGATAAATTTAAATGATGAAAGAGGAATTCCCACCATATTGGAATTCAAATATTTAAATGAGAAAAGTGTAATTCCTAGTGTAAAAGAATTAATGAAGATTTTTTTTAAAATTTTAAGAGAAAATTTAGATAAATTATCTTTTTGTATAGATAAGTTTAAATGATGAAAGAGGAATTCCCACCATATAGGAATTCAAATGTTTAAATGAGAAAAGTGGAATTTTTAGCTTAATGGAATTAAGAAATATTTTATGTAATTTTTAAGAAGAATTTAAGTAGATTTAATTTATGATAAAAGAGGAATTCCCACGATAATTGTTATTGGAATTTTTAGCTTAATGGATTTAAGGGATATTTTATGTAATTTTTAAAAAGAATTTAAGTAGATTTAATTTATGGTAAAAGAGGAATTCCCACGATAATTGGATTGCACTCATTGAAATGAGAAAAAGAAGGATTTCAAGTTTATTCACAAAAATAGGTATTGATATTTTAGTTAAAAGAAGAATTTTTATGATATTTAAGAAAATATGGATTTGAATTAAATTTTAGTGTCAAAAGATGAATTTCCACCATAAGTCTATCTAATGAATTAAGGCTGAGAAATTATTGTTGCCATATACATAGGCAGTGATGTGTGTGAACACACTTAGGACCGCCGGGGCACTTTTTCCCTCTTTAGGAGGTTTTTTCCCCCGGCTTGTATATACGCCCATCACTCTAAGGCTAACTTATCTTTTGTACATTGACACAATCTAATACACTTTGTGTTGTGTGCATTCTTGCTTCTTCTTCTCCAAGCATTGTGTGCTTTCCTGCAACCCTAATTCCAACAATTGGTATCAGAGCAGGCATCGGCTCCCAGGGCTACACCGCTAGCACTCTCCGACTCACGTTCTCCGATTGAGGTGAGCTTTCATGAGCTTTCACGTTCTCCGATTGAGGTCCCTATACTCTGCAAATAAGCCCATGGGGCTTTGCGTTCTCAGACTTTGCATCTGAGGTCGTTTCAGGCTCTGTTTTCGCATTTCAAGTTCTGCACAGGTGTTTTCGTCATTTTCTGCAAAAATTTTGACAGTGCAGTTTTCTGCAAAACAGGCATACCTGTTCTATTGTGGACTGTGCTACATAGCACAAGTTGTCTTCTGTTCAATCTTTGCTTCATTACAGGTAGCTTTTGCATCAGTTTCAGTCAGTGGCCATGGCTGATAACAGCAATGATGTATTTCGCATGTTGTCTGCTGAAGACAAACTGGATGGAGATAGCAACTATCCACTTTGGGCATACATGATGCAGCATGTTTTGGTTGTAAAAGGAGTGTGGAACATTGTGCAGGGTTTGGATGTACGTCCAGGTTCTGTGGATGTAGGATCTGTTGAGGATGTTGCAGGTTCTAGCAGCTCTACTGTTGCTGCTGTTTTACCCACTGCTGAACAAGCTCGTTGGGATGGTAAAGATGCGCACGCTCATGCCTTGATTGCACTTTCTGTCAAACGTAACATCACTCCACATATTCGTTCAGCTAAAACAGCAAAACAGGCTTGGGATATTCTAGCTGGTTTGTATGCAGGTCGTTACGAAGCAAAAATCGCTTATCTGCGTAAAGAGCTAGAATTGAAGATTATGCAAGAAGATGATGACATGAATGTTTTTCTTGCTGAGATTAAAGATCTCAAAGAACAGTTGATTTTTGCAGGTGAGATTATTCCTGATCATTCTCTTGTGCAGACTATTCTTGATGCTTTACCTGAGACATATCAGACTTTTGCTTCCACGTGGAGACTTCTTAATGAGGACAGACCTGATGCTGTCAAGTATGATACTTTAGTCAACAAGCTCTTGCAAGAAGCGCAATCCATGCAAAACAGGGCCAGGCAGCGTGCAGTTGATCAAGCATTTATTGCTGCCCAGCAGTAGAGAAGAAGTGGTAAGGCAGCCCCTTCCACTGTTTCTTCTCCTATTAGTAGGCCTGCAACTTCTTCTCCTTCCACAGGTAGCAACAATAAGTCTGAGAAGGCTCTTGATAAAGGCAAGAAAAAGACCAGGTATAACTATTGTAAGGCAAATGATCATGTCATTAAGAATTGCCCAAAGCTAAAGGCTAAAGAGGCAAAGAAGAAAGAGTCAAATGCAGCCACAATAGCGGATGCTTCTACAAATGCAGATTCTGCAAATGTTGTGCAGGATACAGAATGGGCGTTTAGCGTGTATTGCCAGTATGACCCATCTGTACATGATGCATGTTTGGCAGTTTCTGTTGACTCTCATGTATGGTATTTTGACAGTGGTGCTACAAAGCACATTACCTCGCATCGTGATATGTTCACTTCCCTTGAGGCTGTCCCTAATACTGTCACATGTGCCAATAATGCTTCTTACCCAGTGAAGGGCGTTGGTAAAATTATGGTTACGACTGCAAATGGCAGCGCTTTCACACTTTCAGATGCTTTGTATGTGCCAGGAATAAAGAAGAATCTATTGTCTGTCTCTGCGCTTGCTAGACTTGGACTTGTAGTCAAATTTGTGGATGACAGATATACTGTTCATGATTTGACTTCTGGTGATATGATTATTGTATCTGGCACCTTGTTTCGTAGGCTGTATAGGCTCAATTCTTATGACAAGTGTGTGGAAGATTCAGCAAATGCAGTTTCTGATGAAAAGGCAGTTTCAGATGCAAAACTATGGCATGCTCGTTTTGGTCATCTGAACTTTGCTAGTTTGCTGCGTTTGCAGAAATTTGATATGGTTCCTTCATTGCCCCCTCTTGAGGCACCATTGAAACATGTTTTTGAAGGCTGTATTTTGGGCAAAATGCAGCGTTCTGCGTTTTCAAAGAATGGTTCTGTGCGGGCCACTCGCAAATTGCAACTTGTACATAGTGATGTATGTGGGCCTATGCAAACTCCGTCATTTGGTAAACACTTGTACTTCGTGACTTTCATTGATGATTACTCAAGGCATGCATGGGTATATCCACTAAAGGCAAAGTCCGAAGTGTTTTTGTGCTTCAAACAGTTTTTGCTTATGGTTGAAAATGTATCTAATTGTAATGTGGGCACCCTTCGTTCTGATCGAGGGGGGGAGTACATGTCTAAAGAGTTTGATGCATTTCTGGCTAGTCGTGGGATAAAACACCAATGTACAGTGCCGTATACCCCTCAGCAAAATGGTGTTGCTGAGAGAAAAAACAGGTCACTTATGGAGATGTCACGATGTATGGTCAAGAGCCAAGCTTTGCCACATGCATTTTGGCTTGAGGCTGTCATGTGTGCTGCATATGTACTCAACAGGTGTCCCACTAAGGCCTTGCAGTCTATTACTCCATACGAAGCTTGGCACGGCAGGAAGCCTTCTATTGGTCACTTGCGTGTCTTTGGTTGCTTGGCCTATGCTTTAGTGCATGTGCAACAACGCAGAAAATTTGATGATAAGGTTGTCAAATGCATTTTTGTTGGTTACAGTGCTGAAAGCAAGGGTTACAGATTGTATCATCCGCAGTCAAAGCGTATCTTGATTAGTCGAGATGTTGTTTTTGTGGAAGATGCTGTGCAGCCCTTGTTATCATGTACCAAAGAGACAGGTGTGAGCTCACGGGATATATTTGATATGTTGTTGCCTCTCTTTACAGGTGGGAATTCAAATGTAAGTTCTAATGAGGCAAATATTCAGCATATGTAGATTTCAAACGACATCATAGATCAGCCTATTTCTGATGCACATTTACAGGATGTAATTCATGAGGATAGGGCTGAAAATGAGTAGGCTAGAGGTATGCCTAAATGGCTGGTGCAAACCTTGCGTGATAGTAAGATTGATGCACCTATGACTAGTCGTACTCGTTCAGGTTTTCAGCATGCCTCTTATACATCAGATTGTTATGCTTTGGCTGTGTCTAGTATGTGGCTGTGTCTAGTATGTGTGAAGAGGAAGAACCTCTTTCATTTGATAAGGCACAAAATTCAGAAAATTGGTTGGCTGCAATGCAAAGTGAATATGATGCTATAATGAAGAATGGTACATGGTCTTTGTGTGATTTTCCTATTGGTAAAAAGGCCATTGGATGTAAGTGGGTTTTTAAATTGAAACGAAAGCCAGATGGCAGTGTTGATCGCTATAAGGCTAGACTTGTTGCAAAGGGTTATGCTCAAGAAAAGGGCATTGATTTTGATGAGACCTTTGCTCCCACTTGTCGTATGACTACCATTCGTAGCATTTGTGCATTCGCAGCTCATAATGGTTGGAATGTACATCAATTGGATATATAAAGACTGCGTTCTTGAATGGAGATTTGCATGAGGAGGTGTATGTATCGTAGCCTCGTGGTTTTGTTCAAAGAGGGCAGGAAAACAAAGTGTGCAGGTTGAAAAAGGCTTTATATGGTTTAAAGCAAGCTCCACGAGCTTGGTATGAAAAGATACATGCATATTTGACTGCACATGGTTTTCAGAATAGTCCAACAGAAAGCACTTTGTATGTTAAATGTGTGGATGATGTACATCTAATCATTGCTCTCTATGTCGATGACATGCTGCTCACAGGACCAAATGAGAGTCATATTGCTGATTTTAAGGCTGATTTGAATGCCTCTTTTGAGATGTCAGATTTGGGGCATTTGCATCATTATTTGGGGATACAATTTAAGCAGTGTGATGGAGGTATTGCTTTGTGTCAGACAAAGTATATTGAGACATTGTTGCGGAGATTTGGCCTTGAAGACTGCAAGCCTATTGCTACTCCAATGGAGACAGGTTTGAAGTTGAGTCTTCATGATGCTGGAGATCACTTTGATGTCACACTCTATCAGACAGCTGTTGGTTGCCTCATTTATGTATGCATTACGAGGCCGGACATTCAGTTTGCAGTCTCACAGGTGAGCAGGTTTATGCATAGCCCAGGGTCTCAGCATTGGAAGGTAGTTAAACGCATCTTTCGCTACTTGAGTGGCACCATACATCTTGGGTTGTTTTATCCCAAGGGGGGATCATCGTTGCCGCCAAATTTACATGCCTTTTTGGACTTAGATTGGGCTGGTTGCTATGACACAAGAGTGTCCACAAGTGGTTTTTGTTTCATGCTCGGTAGCTCATGCATATCTTGGTTGAGCAAGAAGCAACCTACTGTGGCCACTTCTAGTTGTGAAGCTGTGTACAGGGCAGCTTTCACAGCTACGATTGAGTGTGTGTGGCTCAGACGGCTTATGGCTAATTTGGGCGTTGGACAGGAGTCTGCCACCTCTATCTACACTGACAGTCAGAGCGCATTGGCAATTGCGAGAAACCCAGTTTTTCATGCTCGCACAAAGCACATTGAGGTGCATTATCACTATGTCAGGGAGAGACTCTCAGCAGGAGAGATCAGCTTGGCCTATGTGCCAACACAGGACAACCTCGTCGATCTTTTCACAAAGGCGCTTCCTCGTGAGAAGTTCGAAGCTTTCCGCAAAGCTTTGGGCTTGCTCCCCTTTATAAATTGATCTACTTCGGGCATGGCACTCCCGTATACATGAGTGCCAGCTCTCGTTCACACCATCACTCCCAAGGGGGATTTGTTGCCATATACATAGGCAGTGATGTGTGTAAACACACTTAGGACCGCCGGGGCACTTTTTCCCTGACTACGTGAGGGACAGACAGTAAACCTAATTGTCCTCTCTCGATCTGAATCATACAAAAACTTCGTGACCAATTCCAGTTACTAAATCCAAAGAATAGACTACGAAAACTAATCTAGTTTTTCCTTGACCAAACTCACCAAGAATCTAGTTGGACAGTTGGACAAAATGATGGGTAGATTACCCTCATGAGAGATCAAGGATCCTCATTATTGAAACTGGGAATTATTGTAAAAGGGTTTTCGGAACCGATCTCAAACTGGAATTTTACTTGCATTGGAACCTCTGTTTTTTTTTTCATTCAAAGGACTATTTTACACCAAAATGCTGGAGGAAGCATTTGGCTTATGTTTTTCTAATAGGAGGTTCGTTTTTGGAACAACTACTGGGGAGTCGTCAAGGGACATTGCTCGCGACAAAGCCTGTCAAGGTCTTGACCAGCCTCGGTACGGTTAAAATGGTACGCTTTCGGTACGATGGGCGAGGACCGACGAAGCAGTCCCTGAGTGAAGTGCTAGGACACCTAAGGAGGATCCTAGAGGGTTCTGACCAGACGATGCACGGGCTCGCGGTTTTTAGGACACCCATGCATACATCGAGGAAGGACAAAAAGGAAAGATTTTTGGGAACCAAATTTTGATACTGGATCTTGTTGGTTGGCCAGCTGGTCTTCAACGAAGAGTTCAAAGGATACATTTTTGTAATACAATGGACTCAAAATTTTGGAAAATGATGATCAGAAATATTATGATTTCTATTGAAGGATTGTTTTTAAAGCCAGTCGAATCTGTTATAAATGGCAAGTTCATATTTGATGTGTACGTGGTATGCCTACCTTGATTTTTGCATGAATCGCCGGCTAGGGGGCCTGGGAACCTTTTTCCTCAATACTCGGGCAAAAACCCAACCAAATCTTCATAAAAGAATCCCACCAATTCAGTGGTCGGGTGGTTGGCTAACCCATGGGCCAGATGGGGTTAGGCTGGATCGGAGGATTCCTGAGAAACAACTAGATACGATTAGCTACGTTATTTAGTTTTAAATCCTGAGAAGGCTTTGTTCTGTGGGAGGGGATCATCGACTGTGCCTCATAAATGAGGAAAAAAGCGATGATTCCATGGACCAAATGCAAGTCTCTTCTTGATTTAACCATGTAACTTCAGGTTTGGTCAAATCAGTTTGTCTAGTTAAGACGACTCGTTAGAGGAGTAATTTTCCCGTAAGAAGATTTTTCCCAATTGGCGGAATCGCCCGTGCCTTCCAGGCGAGGGGAGTCTTCCAGGCCCGCCTCTCAGAGGGGCCGGCCAGGCTAGCCTCCCGGACATCCACGGGCGAGGCCCCAAGTGTGTGGATCCCGCCCCGAGCGAGAGGCCAACGCCGCTTCGCCGTCGGGCAGGAGCCTCGGAGCGGGAGGGGGACCTCACAGCTGGTATCAGAGACTTGTTGAAAGCTAATAAGGATAAACGAATTCTTTTTAGAAATTGATAACAAAAACTCAGAAAAGACATTTTTCATAATCTATTTTCATTCCGTAAGCTTCTTTAATGATGAATTTTTAATCAAAGAAACTGTTTTCATAGATGGAAGTTCCATACTTATCTGGTATTCCCAACCTCACCCACCAGTCGACTGCGTTCGCCTTTGAGCATCTCATCTCTTCCACTACTGCAACTCAAACAAGCTGAGTCAAACTCGCATGCCATTTCAAGGATTTATATTTTCCTGACCCAGTGGAGAGACAACAGCATAAGTGGTTTGCAGGGCAGTATGTCCATGCCTCTTGCGACCGACGTGCAACGCTGAGGCAAAACCTCTCATTGGCCATGATTCTGATAAAGTTAAAAGTGGTACATGGTGTCATTCTATATCATTCAACACCTCATAATTTAAAACTCTCATGCCAAATCTATAGACTCAGTCACTTTATTCCTAATAAGGAGAAGATAATAGCTCCCTTGGCAGTAAGTGAACGTTTATATCAGGGCATGGTGTGAGGCAGCTCAGGAACACAAGAAGGCCTCTATAGCTCGCCGACTCACCACCTTCAGAACACTCACAGGCACGGGGGGCACCACCAGCTAAACAGCTGGAACACAATCTGCTTAGAGCAACACCACACACTGCTACACTACTCAAAGAAGCAAACAGATAGGGCACATCAACTATTGCTTACATTCCAATGAGCAGATACAGAGAAACAAAAGTCGTCTTGCGCTGATCTTCTTCTGCAATCTTTAACTGGAAATAACCTGAATACCCATCACAAACACTATACCTTTCATATCCAGCTACAGTATCCAAGATCTCATCCAAAAAGGGTAGGGGGTAAGAATCCTTCTTCGTAGCAGCATTCAAAGGCTTGAAATCCACACATATACGCCACCTGCCATCCTTCTTTGGACTCACCACCGTAGGACTTACCCACTCAGCTGTATCTACTGGAGTAATGAAACCTACACTCAACAGCTTATCAACTTCCTCTCTCAGGGCCTGCATTTGTTCTCATCCCATCCTGCGAAGCTTCTGTCTAACTGTTTTTACACCTTCTTTCAATTCAATCCTCAAGTCTGGCCCTTTAAATCGTCGAATCTCTCTATAAGAAGTGATGAACAATTCTGGAAAATGAGAAAGCATATTAACATATCTAACCTTTTCTCCACTCGAGAGATCCGGACTCAGCATTCCTTCAATCAGCTCCTGCTTCTTCTTCACTTCTATCTTTGGCTGCAATAATTCCTCGATCACTTCATATGACCCCATAGTATCTTCTCCCTCAGCACCCACTTCATGCACTTCTTTATCTTCATTACTTTGTTGCTCTGATATAAGAAAAGCCACATCTGCCCCTTCTCCACTAGAAGCAGTGGTTGATGAATCCGTCTCTGATTCAGAAGTAGTGGTGGTAGTTTCCTCTTCACTTGAATCCTGTGGCCTCTCCCACACATCATTTAAAGATCTCCTACTATGCATCTCAAAAGATTTTTTATTACCCTGCTTATTATGCAAAGAAATGGTCCCATACCTCCAATCCTGTACTGCACCTACCACTCGCAACCAGGGTCGTCCAAGGATGATTGGAAAAGCACCCAGACCCGCAGGCATCACATGAAAATCAACAGTAGCTTTGACATTAAAAGCTTCAATTTCCAATTCCTTTATCATACCAAGACATTTTACCTTTTGATGATTAGCCATCCTGATTCGAAAACCAGAAACCCCAGACACCCTCAAGCCTGACTGCTCCACACATGATTGGGTAATCACACAGATTTGAGCTCCTCCATCTATATAGGCCTGACCAAGGCTCCTGCCTTTACTCCACACCTCCACAATAGGGCAAATATCTGGAAGCTCCTCTAAAGATAGTACCTTGACTGACCTCTTCTCTGACTCCTTTTCCATTGGATTCACCAGTCTCTTCCATTGTCTTCTCAATTTTGGTACCATCTCCACCAACTGCCCAAAGGTGATGTTTGCCTTCCTGTTCACCAAATCAGATTTCAAGTCATAGCTGGTTTGCCCATCCCCCAGTGGGAAATCTGATACCTGGAACCTTCTACGAGGCTTCCGTTTCCTTTTGGCTTTCACATCTTCTCCTTCCTGCTGCTTCCCCTTCTTACGGCTGGGTCCAGCCACCCCTTTTCCTTCTCTTTCATCTGTGGTGCGATTGCCAATAGGCATCACATCCCCTTCTTCTCTCACCTGAACATTCTCCAGAGTAACAACATTCATGACCTTTGCCTTTCCCTTCTCCTCAGCTGTGATTCCACTGGGGCCTGCTTGATCCCTGATATCAATACCATAATCATTTGTCCTATCAGGAAACTGTGAAGGTAGTGGGTACATATCACCACCCATACGCTGAGGCTTATCACAATCTGTACTCAGATGACCAAGCTCACCACAATTCCAGCATGTAGGGATAAAACGACGGCCCCTACCGCGACCACGTCCATATCCTGCTTGTCCATCTCCCCCCTCATGATTGTGGCCACGGCCTCTACCACGTCCACCACCTGTACTTCCCATTAAATTTAAGCTCAAATTCTTCATAAGATCAACCATCTGTTTCATATCCTGCCGCAATCCCTCATCAGAACCTGCAGGAACCATAGGTACTCCTTGACTAGCTTGTGGCACCATCTGCATAGCTTGGGCTTCAGTGGGCTTCATCCTCTCGATCACTGCACTCATGGGTGTAGCCTCCACTCTACGAATCTCCGGCTGTGCTACAACTGGAATCATCCCCAACTGATTCATTCGTTGCAGCTTCCAATCTTTTGACTTAGCAATTTCTACCGCATCCTCAAAAGACCTGGGCTTCTTCAATTCCACTTTCCAGCGGATACTCCTCTTAAGCCCGGCTACAAACTTGTTCTTCTTCATCATATCAGGCGGCACTTGGTCTTCCCCTAAAGCCCTGCGTAGAGTTTCCCATAACAAAGAAAATTTCTTCATATAATCATCTAATGATTCAAACTCACCTTGTGTCAGAGCTTGCACCTCATGCCAAACTTTATCAGGGTCTTCCACCTTCTTGAACCTGTTGCTAAGTGCTGTCTTTAATCCATTTTCAGTCATATCAAGATGTGGAACAACAGCCCTCAATGATTCTTCATAAGTCCTGTACCAGGTCCTTGCATCCCCTTTCAAACAGATGCTCAGAAGCCGCAACACCTGTACCGACTCATTAATATGGTTGCTGATGCATGCAACCTCCATCCTTTCCAAAAAGTCTGCCACATCCTCATTAGGGCTACCATAAAACTCTGGATAAGACATCATCTTAACCCCCAAACCTCACCTCAGATCCCAAGAAAGCACCTTCACTGAAACTCTCAACCCTAGGGCACACACCCTGATAATAACTGAGAAGGAAATAACAGTGCAATCCTCAGTGAAACAATGTCTGGAATGAGCCACTCCTCAGTGGGGGCACCAGAAAGATGTGAGGCAGCTCAGGAACACAAGAAGGCCTCTATAGCTCGCCGACTCACCACCTTCAGAACACTCACAGGCACGGGGGGCACCACCAGCTAAACAGCTGGAACACAATCTGCTTAGAGCAACACCACACACTGCTACACTACTCAAAGAAGCAAACAGATAGGGCACATCAACTATTGCTTACATTCCAATGAGCAGATACAGAGAAACAACCTTCACACGGGGAGAAATCCAAGAGTACGCTGTGGCACACATGCACAAGCCTCTCACACACACTCTCATTCTCTCTCTCTCTCTCTCTCTCAGGAGCTTCGTCTGTCCACACACCAGAGCCTCCAGCTCTTCACAATCCCTCACTCTCTCTCTTCTTTCAGCTATCGGCGACCTCCCATCAATCCGAGCCTCTCGACTCTGTGTCCAACTACCATCTGCTAAGAAACACCACCTAGCGTGTTCAGCTTCTCTGCTTCAAAAAAACAACGAACCAAGGCCGCCTTCCACAGCCGGCAGTCCTTGAAACTATCATTGCCTGCAATCATGAACACACAAACTGTCTTCGCTGCTCTCGGCTCCCACACGCGCTTCTCTCCTGAGAAGCCCTTGTGTATGTGCAGCTTCACCCATCTATCCCCTTCACTTCAGCTTGCCAGCCCATCGACCTTCTCAGTTGATGCCTATAGCAGCAGCGCCAATCACCAGCTCTTCGTCCGTACCAAATCTCACCAGCCAGTGCGCCAACCAGGGCAAGCTGACCAATGCAACACCTTCTCCTCCTAACTGCAGTCGGTCCAGCCTCCGTAGCAACCCCGCAAGCCCTTCTGCCCTCTGGCTGCACACACAGTCCTCCTCTCAAGGCGGCCGCTTACCCTTCAGACTCCCCTGCAAGCAAGCGCGACTTTTCTCTGGCGACCCTCTTTACAACTCTCGTGCTGCTGCAGCGTCATTCCAGGCTTCACTCATCGCTGTTGTCTTCAGCCCACCACCTTCTGCAGCAAGTGTCCACGTCCCCCTCTTTTTCTCTCTGCCCACGGCTTCTATTCCTTTGAGGCGGCTTCCCCTCCCAGAATTCCGCCACCTTCCAGACCTTCGAGTCTTCGAGAGATTGCGCTGGTGGCAGCCTACACACTCTTCCATGTGGCTATTTGTTATTGGCCATATGGATATATATTTTTATTTATTTTAAAAATCTCCAAGCCACAAAGTAATGGCCACCCAATGCTAAAAAACTCTCTTGCTCCTTTCACATGACGATCCACAATTTTCCAAAACTATATGAGAGCTACCACCGCTCATCATCATCATCACCTACTTACTAAACCCATCAATTTCCAGTCGGTGCCCTGCTTAGTAACCATCTGTACACCACACAGTTGCACTAAAAACTTTAGATCTCCAGCACTTTCTCCGGAAAAAAAACACGTGCATAAACCAACTTTCAACCAAACCATTCGGCCTGTACAATTGCCAGGGCATTCAGGGCAAATTTTATTCACATACCACACACACCATATGTACACTGACTCAAAACAGCTTTACAGAAAAAAACCTGACACATGGCTATGGCCTAGTACCACCGTCTTATGCGTCTCCCGAGAAGATTTTGATTTCTGGAGCCGAGCTGCTCTATGTACATATTGGAACTTTTATATAAATAAAGAAATGTTTTCTGGAGAAAAATTCCCTGTTGTATAAGTGATTGTTTATGGACGAATTGATAAAGAAGAGTCTGTTACCGGCGGACATATGTCATAGATCTCCAATAAGATCATTTATCTTGTTTAAGAAATTGTTTTCCGAACCTCTTAAGTCTTAGGATCTCGTGGACGATATCAAAAATAAAAATTTAATAATATGTCATTTTTGGCACAATCATGAGATGAGGAAACCGTGGCCATTTGCCAAACCCTCTCTCTGAAGATGATGAGCTTGACCCTGATGTTCGCAAGGCTCTTCATAGAACTCAGCCAGGACCCTTCAAAGGAGAAGGGGAGAACCTGGGTGAGGTTGTGGGAGAAATGGGTGGAAGCCATGGAAGAATATTTTGACGTCGCTGGCTATAATGAGCGAAGCAAAATGGCTCTTGCCAGGCTAAAGATAGTGGAAACAACTAGGGTGGCATGGAGAAACCATTGTGACACCAACCGTCTAGACAGAAATACTCAGTCTCCTGGAATGACCTT
This sequence comes from Cibotium barometz, assembly GCF_041138505.1. Lineage (NCBI taxonomy): Eukaryota > Viridiplantae > Streptophyta > Polypodiopsida > Cyatheales > Cibotiaceae > Cibotium > Cibotium barometz. The sequence continues at coordinate 43,234,032 of NC_141082.1, forward strand.
AAAACCTATTTAAGGAAGAGATTTTGTCCCCCTGGATTTTTGGAAACCAAAATGAATGAGTTCTTAGAGCTGAAGCAGGGGAGCAAAACCATCGAGGAATATCACCAGGCCTTCGCTCTTCTACTCAAATATTCACCACCTCTAGATGAAGAGCAACTCATGGCCAAGTTCATTTGGGGAATGAACGAACCCTTGGACACACTGGTCAAAAATGCCAAGCCAGTGTCCATGGCTGAAGCTGTCAGAATGGCGAAGGACTTTGCCAAAGCCTTCATCGTAAAAGTCCCGCCAAAGCTAGCTCCCTCATCCTTTAAAAGATTTCAGACACCGGGAAGTTCTTCCAACTTTTCGCCTCCAAAGAGACACCAAGGTCCTAACCAGAATGTGGAGACGGGAAGCTTCAGAAATGAAGGAAGACCTTTCCCCCGAAGTACATTCTCAGGAACTCTGGTTCTCTCCATAATGCAAAGGGAAGAACTTTGAAGCGAGAACAAATGCTTCGGATGTCAAAAATTTCTTGGAGCCAAGAGGGTTCTGGTTCTTTACTAGGTTCAGCAGCTTTGTTGAGTCTAAGTAGGAATACTTGTTGTCCCTTATTACGTGCTCCCTTGAGAAGATGTTTTTCTTTGACTACCCTAGACTTGGGTTTACCTCTCTTCCCATGAACTAATACTACTTGGTCGTGCTTGTTTTTAAAAGTGATACTCCACTAGTTATAGTGAATACTAGCATTGTTTGGGATTAACCAATCCATCCCAAGGATCCCATCATAAATACTTAATGGTAAGACCCTAAAATGGCCAATGAGTTTGTTCATTACCCAATTCAAAGTCAAGGTTTTCTATAGAGTGGTGAGATATTCCACTAGCTAGCTCTACAGCCATTTTCCTTTCTGGCTTGTGACCCAGATTCAATTTTTGTAAACACCTTAGAGAATGTAATGAATGGGTACTACCAGACAATCAATTAAAAGCTAGATAAGCTTACCATGATGAGTGGTTGGGGTTCGAATAACACCAAATTATTGATTAGGACCTTGATGTTCTACTGCCGCATGGATGGTGGCACACCCTTCTTTAGCCATTTCCAAAGTTGGTTCTTCATTTATAGCACAAGTGGCAGAGGTAACTCCTCCGCGACCTCTGCCCCGTCGCATCCACCACTTCTTGCACCTTGGTGGATGGGGGTTCCACAGCCCTAATTTGCTCAACCACTTTGAGGAAAGGATGTTGCTAGCTTGGGGTAGTTGGCCTTAAAGTGTCCTGGGTCGTTGTTTGCAATTGAAACACACAAGGGCCTCTTTAGAAGAAGCAGCATATGAGCGAGGAACAAAGGAGTTGGTTTGTCACCCTCGATTGTAGTAGGGAGTATTTGTTTGGGGCTTCTTGTAAGACTGATCCTTAGGGTTTAATTCAGGGTGAGATCTCTTCTAAGGCTTAGCTTTGCTAGACTTCAACTCCTTCACAAGAGATTTGTCTTGTATCAGAGCATCTTAAAATGTACTCGGCCTCGTTGTTTCGAGGCGGGAATCCAAAGGTTCATTCAAGCCTTGGCAGAAGGCGGCGGGCTAGGAAGTAATGGATGGGGCATACTTCTAAAGAGTGATGAACTTAGAGCAGTATTCTTCCAGCGTTAAACTATGCTATTTGAGGCTAAATAACTCATTCATCTTTATAGATTCATGAGATGGGGGGCGATACAGCTCCTTCATAGCTTATTTGATGTCATGCCATGTTTGGGACTGTTCAATGTCTCCCTTGTCAATGGCACCATTGCTTCCACTAGAGTTTAGCATCCCTAGTGAGGCAAAATCATGAAAGCATGGATTGATTGGCATCTCCAGAAAGAATTGTTCATTACTTCAATCCATACTTCAACATCCTTCTCAATTTATGAACCTCCCCCTTAAAGGAGAGAGGTTACATCTATTTGAGTAGAAGCTTCTTCTCCTATATGTATTTGTGTATAGCGCATTGGGGAGGGAGGCTAATCGTCCTAGCCATCATTGCAAGATTAAATTTTAGGATCACAAGATTCATACTTTACACCGCTCACGATTTTTTTTAAAGTAAAACCTTGAAATCACTTTATTTCTCAATTCAAATATTTACAAGGAAAAGTTTGATTACAAGGATTTAAGGCTAATGTAGTCTTATTCATCATAAAAGAGAATCCTAGGCTTAACTAAGGCATAACACTTTAGCAATCCATGTAGGAGAAATATGGGGGTTACATCGTGGTTTTGAAGATATGGAAGACTGATGGTTGGGGAGGTAGACTCTAGATTGTGTTGTGTTCCATAACGGCTACTCTATCGATAGGTAAGACTTGTATTACTTGGTCATATAACAAGTGGTTCTGTGGTATACAGTTCCCCTCTATAGTCACATAGCTGTAGAGTCTGGGAGTACCCATGAACCAAAATAAGCGGACCATCTTCAGCTTCTTGATCCAACAAACCCACTTTAAATTAGTGGTGAGGTTCCCAATTCAATTTGCTCCGATGATAAAGTACCTCAGCCCACGATTCCAAAAGTACAAAGACATGGTATACCAGAGCAACATGGATGTACAAAGACTCAACCTTGTACCTTGAGAAAGGGTGTTGGAACTTCTAAGTCGAGAGGCATAATCATATCATTACCTCTCAAGGCACACACTTTTGGTTTGTCAGCGTGCATTCGTGTGCTCGGGCCTTGGGTAACTGCGGTTGTGACTCAAAGGTGTGCGGCGCTATAGCCCTCACTTTACAATTGGTATTAGAGCTAATCTTAGTTCCTAGGATTTGTTATTTCATGTTGTTTTGGAATGTATGTTTTACCTAACATAATGTTGATTGATAAAATAATTGTAAGGTCTCCCCAATCCTAAATAGGGGAAGCCTTAAGGTAGTCTACTAAGTCTAACAAGAGAAACATTTCCTACTCTCGTCCTTACACCTCGACCGTGTAAGGATGCAAAGATACGACTAATATGTAAGACCTACTTCTATCCTGCAGGGGAGCATGGTCTCCTAAATGACTCTTAAAGTCAAATCACCCATAGAGTGATTGACCTTAACTTGGGAAACCTCTATTCTTGATTCCTAGAAACCTCACTTTTTTTCCCAGCACAGCAAGGCACAGCAAGGCACAGCTTCTGCTGGCCTAATCCTCTAGAGTAGGGCTTCCCAACAAGGACCTACTTACCTAACGTAGAGCTTTTAAATATTTCTATTGGAAAGCGGGTCCACCTGTCCCTAGGATGGTGCCATTAGGGCATTCCATCCTCCCACTTTCTACCCAACTCATGCGTCAATTTTGTTTTCTAATTAGTCCTACCGCGTGTGAGATATATAAATAAGTTCCATAATTAATGACCTTACACACAGTGTTCATTTAAACAGCCCTTAACAATGATACAACCATGCTACCAAACAAGGGATTTAATTTAAAAAAAATAGATACAATGCCTAAATCTATCCATAGCCAGATCCAGGCTCTCTTATTCCTTTGCTTTATTATGTCGATGATCTAGAATTTCACCTTCCAGCCTCTATAGACTAGGCAACCCCTACGATACCATACACTAACTAGCTTTTCTTATTCCTTTTGGTGTGGGAAAAAGACCTAGAGGGTCAATCAACATTAAAGCCATTGACAAAGCTTGTTCATTCTCCCACACAAAGGTCTTCAACATGATCACAAGGATGTGATTGCCATCAAGAAGGGGGGGATAACCCAATTCTAGGGTTAACAAGATCTACCGCCATTATCTTACATCAAAGGGTCATACATTGAAGATATGAAGCAATAGTGTCCAAAGCTACAACCAAGACGGGCGCTTATAATGGCATGACGGAGTATTTATGGCTATTCTTGCTTAAAGAGCATGTGGTAGCAAGTTAGGATGAAGTCCTAAGTGATGTACTTCATGGATATATTATGAGAGTAGTCATTGTAATAGCATTAGGCCTCTTATGAGCCTAAAGTTCCCGGTCGGCCACAGTTTAAGTGAGTGTGAACACTTATGGCCATGTATATAAGTGAATATCTCTCATAATATAACATACTCTCCCATTGTGCAATTGAGTCTACCTGTGTAGTGCAACGCGGGGGTGTGACAACGCTCACGGGGAGGTGCGATGGAATTGCTTCTCAAGGAGTTGTAGAGCTTGGAGGCCTAAAGGGTTATGAGCTTGGCCATTGGAAAGATCCTTCCACAACAGTTGCGGTTCACCAGGTAATCTCTTGTTGGTGTGTATTTAAGGGTGGTTAGGGTGAGCCATAACAAGCTACCTCTACAACCATTTTCCTAGCTGGCTTTTGATCCAAATTTAATTTTTGTAAATATCTTGGAGAAAGAAATGAATGGGTATTGCCACAAGCAATCAAAACCTCGAATGGCTTACCATGATGAGTGGATGGGGTTTGAATAACACCAAATTGCTGATTAGAACCTTGATATTCAACCACCGCATGGATGGTGGCATGCTCTTATTCAGCCATTTCCAAAGTTGGTTCTTCATTTATAGCAGAGGCGGCGCAGGCAATTACTCCGTGACCTCTGCCATGTCCACCACCTCACCTTGGTGGATGGGGGCTCCACGGCCTTGATTTGCTCGACCACTTTGAGGGAAGGATGTTGTAGCTTGGGGCAGCTGTCCTTAAAGTACCCCGGCTCATTTTAATTGAAACACACAAGGGCCTCTCTAGAAGAAGCAACATATGAGAAGGGAACAAAGGACTTGGTTTGCCGACCTCGGTTGTAGTAGGGAGTATTTTGCTGGGGCTTCTTGTAAGACTGATCCTTAGGGTTTGATGTAGGGTGAGATTCTTCTGAGGCCTAGCTTTGCTAGACCTTAGCTCCTTTACAAGAGGTTTTTCTCGTATGAGAGCATCTTGCAATGTGCTCGGCCTCATTTCTTTGAGGTGGGAATCCAAAGGTTGCCTTGGCAGAAGCGGGCCACTTTTTGGGAGGTAGTCATGTGGATGGGGCATACTTTCGAGAGTGATGAAGCCATATAAACCTCTACAAAGATTTTTAGTTAAAGTACGATAAACTTTCGACCTTAATAAATGCATGTTTGGGTGTCTGATTGACAAATGGACTACACCCCTACAACTGGGGAAACACCCCAGACAATTTCACCGAAAAATAATTTTCGAGTGCACTAGCTTGCATATCGAGGTGATGTTCCAAAAGGGGTCCCGACCCCAAAAATATGCTGTACACATACTCGGGTGCCCTTACAATGGCCGCGTAAGGACCAAAGGCCAACCACCTTACCATTCAGTCCCATTGGCGCCACGAGGACACCCATTAGCTTGCATATCGAGGTGACGTCCCAAAAGGGGTCCCGACCCCAAAAATATGCTGTACACATACTCGGGTGCCCTTACAATGGCCGCGTAAGGACCAAAGGCCAACCACCCTACCATTCAGTCCCATTGGTGCCACGAGGACACCCATGTGACCACTAACCTGGAAGGTACATGCGTACCTCACCTTTGGCCCGCGTATAGGCACTATCTCTTTTCCCAAACTCATGCAGCCATAGATTAGTGTACTTTCACTGCACACCATCCTTTGCACCCCACTTTGCTCTCTCTTTCCCTGCACCCGTACCTGTACCAACCCCTATATAACCCCCCCAGCTCCCCCATGGCCGATACCCTGACACCCTTTGCTAGCCATACCTGACACTTTCTGTAGAGACCGTACCCGACACTATGTGCGAGGAGTGTACCCGACACCCCTCTATAGTCCCTCTCCTAGAGCAAGCCCTTTTCAACCCATCTCCAAGTAGGCTATGTAGAAATTTTCTTTTCATCCCATTGTTGTGTTGAGGAGAGAGTGTCTTAAACTACTCTCCCCTCCCCCTCGTGTGAATAGACTTAAGGGAGAACTCCCCTTCTTTCCCTCTAAGTTCAAGATTTTGCCCCAAAAATTTGAGTTTAAGGACACCTTTCCCCCAATTTGGGGTGACTTAAGCACACTTTGGCTTTTAGAGGTGGCTCCCACATGAGAGTTTTATGCTCATAAAGTGAGCAAACAAACTCTGATTTGCGATCCGATTGAAGTGTTGAGTTCGTGGGCGGTGTGGGCTACAACAAGGTGGATAGAATGGCTCCTCCTTGAAGATGCCAAAATACCGCCTTAAGAAGCGTGCATAACAATGAACCTAGAGGGAATGCCCCGCATGCAGCCCCAATTCTCCCCTTGGAAGTCCCACAAGGAGCTAATGGCTAGGTTAGCTTAATAATTATTTAAAAAGAGGTTTTTTTGGATTGATTTTTAATGTTAGCATTAATTAAGTAATAAAGAAGGTGCTACTTTTCCTTGCTTTGAAAATACCAAAATTCTTGTGAAATTGTTGCTTTCTGGAGAAGATGATGTTGTTTCTCTTATCCTATGGTTTAGTTAAGCAATTGTTTGTTATCTTGATTAAGTCAAAGTACAAGTACATTTTCTCCCCGCCTTGATGCTCACCCCATTTCCATGCTTATGTAGCTGGGCGGCGACATTAGTGAGGCCTCGGCGGAGTCGTCGGCCCAAGGTATCCCTCCTACCATTGGGAAGATGAGACTCACCGGTTTAGGCGAGTATTATGAAAGTTGCCTAGTTATGAGGGCCCAGGCTAGTGCGGTGAATAAACCCACCCTATCATAATGACATCCCCAAGAGGATCAAGCGATGGAGGCTGAGAGGGCGACAGGTGTCGGCTTGAGTCCTCATTAGCTACCAAAACACGAATTTTTAGATTAAAGGAATTAATGGTTATTTTTATGTAATTTTTAAGAAGAATTTTAATAGATTTAATTTAGGAAAAAGAGAATTTCCATTGGATTGCACTCATTGAAATGAGAAAAAGAAGGATTTCAAGTTTATTCAAAAAAAATAGGTATTGATATTTTAGTTAAAAGATGAATTTCCATGATAATTGAGAAAAGATGGATTTGAATTAAATTCTAATGTCAAAAGATGAATTTCCATCATAATTCTACCTAATGAATTAAGGTTGATAATTTATGTGGGAAAAAGAAAATCTTGGATAATTGAATTAGAAAAATCACTAAATGGGTATTTACCCAAAAAGCTAGATGTTTAGTTGAAAGTAATCCTGGTAGAAGTAAACTGAATAAATTTAGTTAGACTACGTGAGGTCGGACAGTAAACCTAATTGTCCTTCTCTCAAACTAAATCAGACAAAAACTTCGTGACCAATTCTAGTTACTAAATCCAAAGAATAGACTACTAGAACTAATCTAGTTTTTCCGTGACCAATCTCACCAAGAATCTAGTTGGATAAATGGATAAAATGTCGAGTAGATTACCCTCATGAGAGATCAAGGAACCTCATTATTGAAACTGGGAATTATTGGAAAAAAGGGTCTTTCGAACCAATCTCAAACTGGAATCTCACTTGCATTGGACACTTTGTTTTTCATTCAAAGGACTGTTTTATGCCAGAATGCTGGAGGAAGCATTTGGCTTATGTTTTTCTAAAGGAGGTTTGTTGGAACAGCTGGCGGGGAGTCGTCAAGGGACGTCACCCATGGCAAAGCCTGCCGAGGTCTTGACCAACCTCGGTACGGTTAAAATGGTGTGCTTCCGATACGATGGGCGAGGGCCGACGAAGTGGTCCCTGAGTGAAGTGCTAGGACACCTAAGGAGGATCCTAGAGGGTTCTGACCAGGCGATGCACAGGCTCGCGGTTGCTAGGCATACGTCAAGGAAGATATTTGATGGACAAAAAGGAAAGGTTTTTGGGAACAAAAATTTGATACTGGATCTCATTGGTTGGCCAGCTGGTCTTCAACGAAGAGTTCATTTTTTGTAATACAATGGACTTGGAATTCTGGAAAATGATGATCGGAAATATTATGATTTTATTCAAGGATTGTCTTAAAGCCAGTCAAATCTGTTATAAATGGCAATTTCATATGTGGTGTGCCTATTTGATTTTTGTATGAATCACCGGGCCTGGGAACTCTTTTCCTCGGTACCGGGGCAAAAACCCAATCAAATCTTTATAAAGGAATCCCACCAATTCAGTGGTGGTCGGGGATAACCCATGGGCCAGATGGGGTTAGGCTAGATCAGAGGATTCCTGAGAAACAACTAGATACGATTAGTTATGTTAATCAGTTTAAATCCTGAGAAGACCTTGTTCTGTGGGAAGGGATCATCGGCTGTGTTTCGGAAATGAGGAAAAAAGTGGTGATTCCATGGACCAAGTGCAAGTCTCTTCTTGATCTGACCATGTGACTTCAGGCTTGGTCAGATCAGTTTAATTTAGTCAGGACTTGACGTGCTATGGTAATCTCCTAGTTAAAAGATTTTTCACCTTCCTGGCGGAATTGCCCGTGTCTAGGACACAATCAGGTCATTATGAGTGTTTGGTAATACCCTTTGGACTTACCAATGCTCTTGCATTTCCATTAGCTCTTTGACATGTTTTGGACCTCTAGTTCTAGTTCATTAGCCTTTTTTGGGGCTTGCACCATCGACTCTTTTGCATCTTACTTTAAAGTTAAAGCTTAAGATTTATTCCCATTGGTAGCCTTGGATATTCCCTTGACTGTTATCCTCGTGCTAGCTTAGAGTCTTGTGCTGGCATTAAGGGGGACTATATGAATAAGTCCACTCACAACAAATTAAGGCTCGTTGATGTGGTAATCGATGCTTCTTCCTGGGCTGATTGATACTCTATTGGAACATGCCTTGTAACATGGTCAAATCTATAATTATAGCATGTGCCTCCATAAGGAATTGCATTTGGGTTTGGCCTTTTACATCGGAAGCATTGCACTCAAGGGATTTGGTGCAAGGTCTTTGTGTGAGGACTCTCTCGACAATACACGGTGTGAGATTTTACATCAGAAGCATTGCATCAATGGCCTTCGTAGTATGATATTGTTGACGTCACTTTCTATTTGCTGCAACATGCTTCAAATAAAAAGGCCTTATCTATGGCTTAAGCAAGTTCATGATAGCCATAGGAATCATATTATTGTTGCTACTTGTCTGGGTCTTACTGTTCATTAACTCATAGTTCTCTTGTTCCTAAGTTTTTGTTTATGTAGACAAATTCATCAATGAGTACTATTGTATTGGTGTGCGATTGTAAGGAATCGGTTGGAGTGATAGTATCAGAGGTGGATATGGCAATTGTGGGGGTCTATGCATACCTCTTAGTAAGGGGTTTTGATAGATAGGCACTGTAGTTTATGTTGATTGAAGAGTGACTGGTGGGGCTAGCAAGAGTGTCAAGACACGGGTAGGACGGCGGGAGTCAGGCGGTTCAGGAGAGTCCAGACATATATGGACAACCAAGGCTATTTTAGCCGGCTAGGGTTCCTATATTCAGCGGTGGGGTGGAGAGTTGCCCTATTCTCTTCTAGAAGGTTCATGGAGGTCTCATAGAGATCTCACACTGGTATCAGAGCTATGCGATCTTGCTCACTTCAGCGCAGTCCTTACCATAATCTACATCACGCACATAATTAAATGGGATTTAATCCATGGTTCTTCTACCATCCCTTCTCTTGCAAAAAATGCATCACTCATAGCTTGCAAATACAACCATCCATCACTTGCATATTCAACCCCTCACAGCCATAGAAATAGTCCCCAATTCAGCCCTTCTCTCAGCCACATTGCAGTCCTCCTACAACCCCTTGAAAGAGTGCATTGGCAACGAGATTGGTCATCATTGGTGCTTCTACAGCAATGTGCAGTCAACCCTACTCTTGGTCTTCTCCAGGCCTTGCGTTTGGGTCATCTTCAGTCTCAAAGTCAATCCTGTAATCATTCTTTTCAAAGAAATAAAGCAAATACTCCTAGCAATAGGAGGGGGCTCTTCAGTGGGGGTAATTGGGACCCCATACTATGTACAAATCTCTCTCTCTCTCTCTCTCTCTCTCTCTCTCTCTCTCTCTCTCTCTCTCTCTCTCTCTCTCTCTCTCTCTCTCTCTCTCTCTCTCTCTCTCTCTCTAACTCTTAAAGTTTGGAGTGATAAAGTGGATTGCTAAAGACTCATGAAACTCAAGATACAGAAGGCGGTGTGAGACTGTGTGATAGGACCCTTTCATCTATGCATAATTCCGTTGCATGTTACATGCTTTTTGCATCTTCTCCATTATCTTCTCCACATTTGGTTTCTTCTTCTTCATCCACTGCTATCTTGGACGCATCCATTTCAGCAGCAGTACCTTCCTCTTCTTTCAAATTTGAGAGGAGGTCTCTCGTGGGTCTAGAAATTATTGCACGACTTTGGCCTTTTTGATAGCCAGTTGCGTGCTCAGGCATCTGCTCTGTCTTCCAGACCTCCTCAGAGATCTTCTTAGCTTGTTTCTTCTGTCATATCGTGAATTACACTCTCATGAGTACCTTATAGGATATTGATGAGCCCGAGACTCCCAAGGAGGCCCTTCTTTGCCACAATTGGCAATAGGCTATGGAAGCAAAGATGTCTTCTATATGGAGCATAACAAAACTTGGGAGTTAGTTTCATGCCCATTACATCGGAAGGTCATCGGTGTCAAACGGATTTTCAAAGTCGAGTTTCATTTTGATGGTACTTTTGATAAGTACAAAGCTCACCTAGTTGATGGTGGTTATGCTCCGAAAGCTGGCAATAACTTTGATGAGACATTTTGTTTTAGCCTTGGCTACTCATTTTGGATGGCCTTGTCTTTCAGATGGATGTTAAATCTACCTTTCTCAACGGAGATTTAGAGGAGGAGGTATATGTTGAGCAACCTCCAAGATTTGAGATTCAAGGACACACGGATCATGTTTATTTATTGTTGCGGAAGGCTTGCGGAAGGCTCTACATGGCCTCAAACAAGCAACAATGAAACGAGTCGATCTTGGGGTCAGGTATTCATCTTCATTTTGCACTTAAATTTGATTTGTTACCATGACCTTAGAAGATTTCGAGCACTCTGAGGGTCAGCAGCATGGGGTCATCCATCCTTGAATACCAATATGGTTGATCTGGATGCGTGTGATCACGGATTTGTGGATTTACGTGCGCATACTTTGTTAGAATCATGCACATAGCATATTGAATAAAATCTACTTAGTCTTTCTCAAAGTTTACAGACCATACAAGACACTCTTTTCGCTAGTTCAAGGTTTCGGAGTGTCCCGATTGATACTCCTTGGGCATCTACTCCTAGGGGGTCAACTCAAGACACTGAAACGCCAAAGAATCAAAAAGTGACAGCCATGCTTAAGAGCATGAAGCCTCCTCTGTTCCGTGGGGAAGAGAAGGAGTGTAATAAAAATGCAGTGAACAGTTTTTTACAAAAGTGGATGGCCTTGCACCTTTTAAAACATTATCCTGATGCTGTATGCGTGCTTGAGGCAAGTCTCACGCTTGAGGGCAAGGCCTACAAGTGGCAGATGAGTCTCGGCGAGAGTGATCGAACTACGACATGGGTTGCTTTTGAGGCACTCTTTCGGAAAGAATTCTTACCTAAGAAGATGAGAAGGATTGCAATTGGGATGCTTGGGGGACAACTGTAAGATGGAAGGTCTTATGTTGACCCAATATATTTCCAAGTATCGCAAGCTTTGGATGATTTCCAAAAAGTACGAGGTTTTCTGCTTTCGTTTAGATAATAAATATAAAATTAAGGTTAAAACTCAATATCCTAAAACTTTAGAAGAGGCCATAAAAAGTGCGCAAATCTTTGATGATAACATTAAGAAGAAACGCACGACCAAGACACCAACCATGGCAAAGATGTCGATAAGGGCAGTAGTAAGACAGTGCACACGGTGCAAGTCTTGCCACTTGAAGCTTTTCAAAAGTTTTCTGAAGTTCAAGTATACCATATCGATGCCACACAAGTGTTATGTGACCTCTACGATGTGGGGTACCCTCTTTCGGGCCTTATGATTTGGTTCAAATGCATGGACACATCAATGGATGAAGAGTTCATGTCATGATTGACGATGGGGCTACACATAACTTTTTAAATTATCACTTGGTTAAAAATTTAAAATTACCACAAAGCCCTAGTGATCATAAATACATGGTATCTCTTACTAATGGGCATGATAAGCATGTATAGGACACGGTGGTTAAGCAAGTACCACTCACTATTCAGGGGACATGAAATGCACTTAGAGTTTCACGTTATGCATATTACAAGAGCTGATGTTATTTTGGGTTGTGAAATGGTTATTTCATTTAGGACCATCTCTTTCTTGTAGTTATCTAGATAATACTTTTGATTTTGAGGTCAATGGTAAACAAGTTCATTTGCAAGGTGAGCGTGATGTACCCCCATCTCCACTCATTTGTTATGGTGAAGTGGACCGCCTTGTACATGCTGATGAAATGGAAAATCTCTTTTTGTGTTACATGTCTCCTTCAGTTTTGTCTCATGATGATGCTAGTGGTGGTGATTTTAATCCAGTTTGAATATTGAATATCGCAATTCTGTCATATGTGAACAACATGGTAGTGCTATGCATAACAATGAACAAAATAAATTTTTTGTTGAGCTCACTCAACAAGTTTTAAATTCTTTGCAAAGTCTTTTGCATGAATTTCATGATGTGTTTCCAAGCGACTTGCCGTCTAGTTTACCCCCTGAGCGTAATGCCCAACATTCCATTGAAGTGCTTGAGGATGCAAAGCTAGTCTGTAAGCCTCCGTATAGGCTTAGCACTAGTGAAGCCAGTGAGGTAGAGCGTCAGCTTGCTGACTACCCCGCCAGGGGCTTCATTAGGCTTATAAATTCTCCATGGGCATCGCCAATTTTATTGGTGAAGAAGAAAGATGTGTCTATGAGTTTGTGTGTGGACTATCGTGGTTTGAATGCAATCACGATAAAGAATAAGTATCTGTTTTACCGCGAGTTGATGAGCTTTTTGATCAACTTCAAGGTGCGCGATACTTTAGCGATACTTTAGCGAGATTGACTTAAGGTTGGGCTATCATCCCGCCGCATGGAGGATGTGCCTAAGATAGCTTTTCGTACCAGATTTGGGCATTATGAGTTTTTAGTTATGCTGTTTGGTCTAACTAATGCTCTAGCTACGTTTATGATGCTTATGGATAGCGTCTTACGCCCGTGTCTTGGTCAATTTGTTGTAGTATTTCTTGATGATACCTTGATCTTTAGTTGCACCGAGGAAGAGCATTTGTCAACACTTAAGATTAGTGTTTGAATTGCTAAGGCAAAATGCACTTTATGCTAAAGAGAGCAAGTGTGAGTTCTTTGCCTTAGAGATCCATTATTTGGTAGAGGGAATTTAGATGAATCCTGCGAAAGTAGAGGCAATCCTTAAGTGGCCTCATCCAACCAATTTGGAGGAATTACAGATATTCCTTGGTTTGGGAGGATTCTATTGTAAATTCATCCGAGATTATGCTAAGTTAGCGGTTCTCATGATGGACCAACAAAGTTTTGATCGCCTTAAGGTTGCCATAGCTACCGCACCTGTGTTGACAATAGTAGATCCTAATCAACCATTTGTGGCTGAAACGGATGCTAGTGACCATGCAGTTGGTGTTGTGCTTCTTCAAGGAGGAAGACCGGTAGCTTTTGAGAGCAAGAAGTTGGATAGAGCTCAGCGGAATTATTCTGTGTATGAGCATGAGCTTTATGCCATCATTTATGCTCTAGGAAAGTGGAGACATTATCTTTATGGTACTAAGTTTGAGATTGGTGAGAGTATCAAATGGTTGACAACTCAAAATTGATTTGAAAGGTCGTAAAGCTTGGTGGATAGAAATCCTACAAGAATTCGACTTTCAATTAAGGTATCGGCAAGGGCCGATACAATGTCGTGGGGCTAATGCCTTAAGTCGCATGCCTCAAGTCAACTCGTTGAGTTTCATGGAGTTGAAAAGCGATTTTTTAGATTCACTCAAAGACAAGTGCGAACATGATCAACCTTATGCACAAGTGTGGAAAGTGGTTAAAAGCAGGGATCCCTCCCACTCCGCAATAGAGAGTGTAGATGATAGTTCCACACCTACCTCTTCTCTTTCTAGGGACGAGCTTAATAATTGGAAGCATTTTTCCATTGATAATGGGTACTTGTTACACAAAGGAAGACTGTGTGTACCCTCGGACTCCGACACTATACGCCAAATACTTTATGAGTGTCATGATAGTCCAAGTGCAGGTCATCCTGGAATTAGGAAGACTTATGCCTTAGTTAGAAGGCAATTCTATTCGCCTGGACTTCATAGGGACGTCTAAGAATATGTTTTGCATTGTCAAAAATGCCAGGTCAATAAAGCTGAGCGTCTTAAGATAGGCAGGCTATTACAATCATTAGAGATCTATGATGGTAAGTGGAAAAGCATCTTTGTGGATTTTATTGTAGGTCTACCTACAACTAGCATAGGCCATGATGCCATTTATTGGGTTGTAGTGGACAGGTTGACCAAGATGTCTTGGTTTATTCCAACTATAACCATAGTGAAAACGCGAGAGTTAGCTAGGCTTTTCATTAAGAATGTCTATCGACTCTATGGGCTGGCAACCAATATAGTCAGTGATAGAGACCATAAGTTTAATAGTCACTTATGTGGAGAGACGAGCAGTGTTCAAAAGGTTGGACACAATGCTCAGTATAAGCACGGCTAACCATCCCCAGAGTGATAGTCAGATAGAAAGGGTCAACCAAGTACTCGAGGATATGCTAAGAGCATATGTGAGTAAATGCAAATGAATTGAAAAGATTACTGACCAATTTTAGAATTTGACTACAATAGTGCTAAGCATGTCGCTCTACAACTTTAGTCCTTTCATGCTTATGTATGGGTTTCAACCCCGATCTCTAGTAGCTGTGGGGTTAGCTATTGAAAGAATACAAAAAGTGAAAGATTTTCTGCAAGATCATCATGATATACTGAAAATCACTAAGGAAAAGATCGAACGCATTATGCGGATGAAGATCGGAGAGTGGTCATATTTGAAAAAGGTGACTAAGTATTCCTCAAAGTTCCCCCCCAGTTCGGAAACTTTGAAGACGGCAAAAGTGCCAAAGTTGTCGCCTAGATATTGTGGACCTTTCACAATACTTAAGCGTGTAGGTGAAGTTGCTTACAAGCTAGCTCTGCAAGAACATTCCAAGGTTCACCGAGTTTTTCATGTTAGTCATATGCGAAAACGAGTAGGCGAAGATGCCAATGTGGTGGATACAGGTGTTCTTGTAGATTTAATTGAGCCTCTAGTGTTACCACACAAGCTTGAGCGCATTTGGATTTTCAAGAGAAGCTAACTCGTCATAGAATTAGACAATAGTGTCTAGTTAAGTGGAAGGATAGACCGGAAGAAAGTTCAACTTAGGAGGATGTTAGTACTTTCAAGACCCGATATCCTACCTTTGTTTTCAAGGACAAAAACTCTTCCAAAAGAAGGGAGTAGTGTTAGGACGAGTAGGACTAGGTGGGCATTTCAGGGGAGTCCGGACATGTGTGAACGACCAGGGCTATTTTAGAGCCGGCTAGGGTTCCTATAGCCTACTGTACAAGAGAGAGATTTTTTGTGGCCGAATAGTGCCTAATGGGATGTATGCATTGCTTGTGATGGAGTCGAGGGCCATGAACACTTGTTTTAGTTGTGCTTTAAACCCAAGTGAACAAATTTATAGTAATATGTTTATGATTGTTTTAGTTTTCTAATAAAATGTTTATTAATTATTATGTGTATATATCTAATTATTTACATTTTTGTTGTTTTTAAAAGGCACTTGAGATAGCAAAAAATAAAACTACATGATGGCAAGAAAAAGGCACCCTAGGACAACGTTATTATAATTTTTTTTGTTATGTATCATTGTAAAATGGAATCCGTTCTCTACACTTTCAACACTAAAAGTGGGTGAATGGCACATTCTCTTATGTTTATAAATTTTGAAAGAGAATTATGCCACCTCTTTGCCATCATACACTTCCTACGGTCTTCTCTATTTTTTTTCTTTTTATTCCACACAAAGTAGAGAGAGTGCATATAACTTCTTTTATGTTGATATGAGGTTGATGCACATCTTTTCATAAGAGAATTATGCCACCTCTCTGCCATCATACACTTCCTATGGTCTTTTCTATTTTTACTCTCTTTTTTTCCACACACAGTAGAGAGACTGCTCACAAATTCTTTTATGTTGACAATTGTTGATATGAGTTGATGCACATCTTGTTTTTAAACAAGCAACTTTTGACATTAATCTCTATCACGAGCTTATGTTTCTAGCAAGGATGCTCCTATGGGGATGATGCTTCTCGAGCAACCAATTTTTTTCATTGTAAGGCACATCTTCAAAATAATGTTCATTTAACTTTAACAAATGTAGAATCCATACTTTACTATACGATAGCATTTTAAATTTTCCTTAATTAGGGCAAACACTACCCTCAAAGAACTCATTGGTTGTTTTGTGACATCCTAAGATTCATAGAGAATAGCACATATTCTTATGAACTTGTGAGATTGAAACAATGCATATCTTTTGTTCCATGGGCAACCTCTCATACGTTCCAATACTTTTGATGAAGGGCTATAGCACGTTGTTCACCCTATGGCAAATGAGAACCTCAACCAGCTATGCCAACATGGTGGTGGCATCATCCTTGTCCACCAAAACAAGCTCAGAGATGCATAAAGCGAGATGACAATATATTGGGCAATCATGAACATCAAAGAGCCACCACCTTGTATAGGCCAGCACCACCTTTTTGTAGTAAGCACCACTACCATAGATATCGAGTCCTTTGTTGCTATTGATTTTTGTGAGTAAAGAGAGTAGCGACATGATGGTGGTGCCATATTACCAAACACTGTCACCATCCTTTCAATACATCCACTTCAAATAATCGAAGAACAAGACAAGCATATATTTGAAGCAGGATAGTGGTGAGGGAGAACCTTCGCCCATGATTTGTCTTGATTCAAAGCCATCTCTAGAGCCACAAGTGTCACAAACCCTTGTAGGTAGTTTACCACTAGATTCAAAGCCGTCTCTAGAGCCACAAGTGTCACAAAACCCGTAGACCCTTTAATCCCATGGTTGATGCTCCTCAATATAGAAAGGATTTTAATGCACCTTCTTACTAATTTTGGTCTATGAACAATGAATGATTGCAAGCTATGTGCAAAGTGAATGTAACGAGGAAGCATTGAACTCTTTTGAACAATGAAAGAGGTGAGAGCTAGTGTCTGAAAAATACCATCCTTCAGTGTATTTTTCATTGCTCAAATTGAGAAAAACTGGTGTAATTTTACCTAATTTTGAATTTGAAGATTCAAAATTTTAGTTATAAAACCAATTAACCTATGCATTTCTTCAATAAAAACCAATTGAGCTTGAAGGTCTATCCTTTTCTTTACTGTAGAAAAAAAGGTGTATTTTTGACATTGGTGAGGGCGGCGTCTCCAAATGTTACCATGTAAAATATAACCTAAAAAATTTCATTTAAGACTTGAAGTTCCCGCCAAAAGTTCTCTCTCTCTCTCTCTCTCTCTCTCTCTCTCTGTCACACACACACACACAACAGCAGCCATGGCGGCTCCTGCAAACCCTACCTCTGGAGCTCCGACCGGGTGCTTCAAGTGTGGGAGGCCAGGCCACTGGTCACGCGATTGCCCTTCATCTGCATCCTCCTCTGATCCTGCTGCTAAATTACCGCCGTCCCAACAACAAAACGCCGCTGCTTCTAGTGGCAATTGGAAGCCCTCATCGAACCCTGCGTCTTCCTCTGCTTGGAAGACAAGCAAGGCTCCCCCAAAGTCTGCAACATCAAAACCCACGCTTCCCCGCAAGCGGCCCAAGCTAACTCCGGAACTTCTGCTCTCCAATGAGGGCCTGGGCTACGTGCTGGAGCACTTCCCTCGAATGGTCAAGATCCAAGGCCCTGGTCATGAGGTAGGAGGCATAGCCCTCCTCTGTTTTCGTTAATTTGGTTAAATTAACCATGGATTCTGTTCTATCGGGTCAGTTTAATGTCTCTTTCATGGTTTGGGCTGAGATATGCTTTGATGGTCTCGATTTGGGTCAAAATCAGCTTGTATGGTTTAGGCTGAGATCCCTTTTCATGGATTAGGTCAAAATCAGCTTGTATGGCTTAAGCACAGATCCGTTTTCGTGGATCAGCTCAATTCCTGTTTTCACGGAGTATTCGACAGTGTGGGTTTATTGAGCTCGGACACAGCCTATACACAGTGTTAGGAGGGTTTCTAAGTACAAAAACCCATGCTTATGTGGTGAAACAGGGCTATTTCGAGGAGCCATTGCCCAAATGACTATCACACCACGCTTCCCAGAAGGGGGCGTGAGTTCGTTCCCCAACATTTGACATATGCAGACAACAAAGGCATTAAATGTAGGTTTTATTGTATAAGATGGTGTAACAGTTATTTGCAAGATGAGTATGGGGCACAGGTGGTGCCCTTTAAATTTGCTATGTGAAACCCCCTCCGTTTCCTTACGTCTAATTTACATGGTTTTGGATTGAACCTGTTTTCATGAGTTAGGTTAACATTGTTCAAGTCTGAACTCCATTTCATGGTTCAGGTTAAGACCTGTGTTTTTTGGGTTTTTCACAGGTTAGGTTAAAAAAGGCTTTCAGATTTGGTCAAGTTCTGTTTACTTTCGTTGAAAGACCTGTTTAAGTTTTCATAGCTCTATGCCCCAGTGTCATGTATGGTTAAGTGCCAGTTTTCATGGTCTAGGTCAAGGCACTTTTCCATGTTTATTTGCATCGCTAAATGTTGAAACCTTGAGCTTCTTGTTCAGGCCAAGACCTGCTTTTTACTTCGCCCTTTTCTCATGGATTTGTTTAAATGGTAAAGATAGGTCAAGACCCTCTTTACTTCACATCAAGTGAAAATTGAGCTTCTTCTCCATGTACAGGTAGATGACCTCAAGAGCTTGCTGGAAGCCTATGTCCACTGGCACTCTCGCATCCTGCCGTACTTTTCCTTTAATCAGTTTGTGGAGAAGGTTGAGAAAGTTGGTTCCACCAAACGTGTTAGGGTACTCCCTCCCCCACACATTGCTTTATGCGGTTTATACGTGTTTGCCTCTTGGTATTGTATAAAGGTTTCATCCTCTTTTCTCATGACGTGCAGACATGTGTCAATGACTTAAGGAACAAGGTGTCAATGGGTGATGAACTGAAGTTAACCCTTGAAGAAAAGAACCCAGGTTTGTTGCCATTTCCTTTTCCACGTTAAAACTTTTCTTTTGCTACTTGCCATTTAACCAATAAACATATATTTACCCAAGACAGGCAGCGAGTCTGGCTGCTCTGAATCCGATGTGGAAGATTCACACTAGTGACTAGAGGCCAGATGCATATACCACATACCTAAAGCTTAATCTTGGAAATTTGAACAGGGATGAACGAGGATTTGGAGAAAGTGAGGCTAACAGGAATTCCATTGCAAGGGAATGCACCATCTAGATAGAGTGCATGGTCATTCAAGTTGACAAAGGCAAAGGTTGTAAAAGATAGTATGAAATAAGTAGACAAGCTCCACCAGATTGACTGATTGTGTTACAACCCTTACAAGGACACGTCGGCAAACCGTGGGACATGTAGGGAGTGTTCACACACTGAAGCTCCGAATATCTAACAAGGTAGTCGTAGCCTTGCAGCTGCTTTTTGGTCACTCCTTTTCTCTTTCTTAGAAACTTTTTGGGCACTTTGCAAAAGGTGTGCGGTGGGCAGTGTTAGATGTGACTAGGACAGTTGAATAGATACAGTGGCAGCAGCCAAAAAGAGATGCGAAGCTTCCTTTTAAGAGTGACTCCTGAAAGCCTGGGAAACCTGCTTGGGTCCAATCTGGGCGGCTGATTGGCAGCCCCAGCATTAGGGGCCCCAGCCCTTTATAAGGTGCCATGCCTATTGTCCTTTCAACTCGCTTGTGGAGGTTGTGCAGTACAGGATTAATAATCGCTTCTCTCTTACCTGCCACAAACAGCCTGTTTACAGCAAGTCTCTCCTCTATTGTGTTGGGATTTTGATTAGCCTTTAGGGTTTGCAGCAATGCACAACACAAATACACATAGTGAAGCAGTCGTGAGCAAGGAGGAGGCACAATCCTCTATGATGATAGAGTGCACCATAATGCTAGTGTAGTAGGGTTGGTTGTGAGATTTATGTGCTACTTCTGTAAATCTGAAAACAGAGAATAAAACAGCATATATGTGTAGACAATACATTACAGATGATCAAGACCCTGATTAAGAATGAAGGTAGAGCATGACGGAGGCCCGTGAGTGTTGGTATGTACAAATCAGGGCTGAAAAGGGAGATGGTCATGAAGAGGACTGAGGCACCTATTATATAGGTCCTCTAGAGCTGGTCGGCCAGGTCCTACAGGCCGACCAGGACAAAAGTCCATAAAATGCTAAAAAGGCTCCCAAAAAACGGTGCAAAAATAGTGGATAGAATATGCAATGCAAGGCCTTATAAATGGGCCAGATTCAAGCATGCAAGGAGTCCATCTAGGGATGAACAATATTTCCAACACCTCATCTTTAGCGTCAGATGGGCAGACTGATGCCGGCACGTTGAAGTAAGACCTCCAAAGAAGCTCAAGGGAGTGGTTTGGTCAATAGGTCTGCAAGGTTGTCCTTGTTGGTAGAACAATACACCCAGCGAAGAAGACCAAGTTCGATCCAATCTCGAACAAAATGATAATGCACTTCGATATATTTGGATCGACCATGAATCACCGTGTTCTATGCCAAAGCAATAGCACTTTGGGAGTCCGAGAAGATTGTGATAGGAGAATTCTGTGCACATTATAAATGCTCCAGAATTTGATGAATCCATAGAGCTTCACTCGTGGAGAGAAGGCAAGACTTATACTCAGCCTTAGTAGATGATGTAGCAACAGTTCTTTGTTTTTGAGACTTCCAAGAAACCATTCTAGATCCAAGTAGAAAACAATATCCAAAAGTAGATCGTTGAGAATCAGCACAACCAGTCCAATTAGCATGGCTGCCTCCCAAGCCATAGAAAAATGAAAAAAATAGGGAAAAAATACGGAGAGTGTGGAAAAATGATAAAACACCTCATAAGGGCGGGCACACCCACAACAAAGGCCCTGGTATATAAAACTGGATAGGAGATGACTTCTAACAACTTGTAGGAGTAGGAGCAGCAGCTGCAAAACTAGTGGGAGGTCGGGCCTCCTCACCTGAAACCATGTAAGCCCATAGACCCATTTTGCGAGTCATAATAACCCTCACAAAATATCTGACCCAAATGCTGCAAGTGTCCAAACACACTGCAAATGGAATGTCCATTGAGTGCAACCTCTATGGCTGCGGAGTGGCCCACTGCTGGGTGTAAACCTGAAAATGTATTGGAATTTCAAGTGTAGGGATAGAAATTACTAATCAAATGTCGATTCCGGTAGCCGTTGGGAGTTAATTTTGTGAAAAGCCCCTAAAAATTGGTACCAATGATGGTCCAATTTGTCGTTTTTGGACTCAATTTCAAAAAACCCCAAATTGCAGGTGTTGCAAGAGGTTAAATTTTGCTGCAGGATGCCGATTTTTGCATAGGTGTCTACATATTGTTACAAGAGACAGAATGCTCTCTTGAATTTAGCAATATTAGTACTAGTTTAGGTCTTGTGTGTGATGGACTTTGGAATTTTTGCATTTCCTCCCCACTCTGGCTATACCCGAAGCATATATGTGTCTGTATGCATGCATCCTCATGTGTTTGTGTGCTTTGAACTACCTTTCAGCCCTTGCTCTGCTAACCTGCAGATGGTGTTGAAGGTGATGAGGACATTACATTTGATCATGACCTGCCAACCGAGGGAGGCAATTCCAAAACAAGGGAAGAACCTCATGATGATGCTCTTCCTGATATACATGAAGACATGTTTGATGAGTTTTACAAGCAGGCTGTCGAGGAGGTACTGTTTCTTGGATTCTGGGCTTTGAAGGCTGTTACTTTGTGCTTTATCTCTCATCTATGGCTTTGAAGAATGATGTGAATGCCAAGAAAACCACCAGAAGATGTGTAGTTACTCTGTATTGATTCTAAGTGAGAGCTTTGATTAATGTGCGTACAGTGCTCTGATGCGGTTCCACAGTCTAAAACACAAACCGCGGTCTTGGTGGAACCAGCTGCCAATAATTCAGTTCTAGATTCTACTAAGTTGGCACCAAGCTGCATAAGTGAAGATCAAAAGCTCCGCATGGAAGCGAATCGTCTCAGGGCTTTGGAGCGTGCCAAAGCTCGAGTGGCTGCAGCTGTGGTAACTTGACTGATCATTAAAGAAAGTAATGGCTGGATCATACCTCAAGTTCTAGGCTCTTCACTCACTAAATGATTTCATTAAAATAGTCAGGGTGTGGGTTGATTACGCTGGCAATTACACTGATTTAAGTTGTACAGAGTGACTAGTTTCTGCAGTAGGCTATCAGAAGCACTCACTGATAAAAGCTTATCAGTGTGAGCCAGGATAATGCTTTGGGAAGTGACAAGTGCTGGATTTTGTAATGAAACCTGTGAAAGAAACTTCATGGTCTTGGAAGGTTTTAAATTATGGAGTCCCTTGAAAGTATCAGCTATTTTTGCTCTCAATGGTGTTGAAGTGGCACTGCTTTTTCTTTTCAATGACTGTGTAGTACCTACCCCATGGCAATGCCACCAGTGTAGTGAAATAATTCCCCTTTTTTAAGGCAGACTTTTTCATCTAAGTGGGTCTGTGTCTATCTGTCTCTCCCCCCCATATTCCGAAATATGTTATTTTGTATTCTATATGAGATCCTTAGATTTGAGAGCAAAATTTTGCTTCAATAATTTGACTTGTAAAGCCCTACATGAAAATTAAAAATTACATGGAAAACAATCACACAATCCCTGCCTCACAAGTTTCAATGTATGTTGGGAGATCCTATGATACAGTGGACCAAAATCTCTCTGTTTCTCTCTCCCACTGTTCATGCCTTGCGTGTATAGCTGGCTTCCTTGTTGGGCAGGGCGTTCATCATTTCTTTTTTTGGCAGGCGCAAGCATTGCAGAAATGACATCCTCACTGCCCGAAACATGGAACAATACGGACTTGGAAAATTCAAAATGGCTTTGTAAGACCTCGATTCATTCACTAATACATCGAAATCTTCCCTCATTTCTAAGATGCATCGAAATTTGCAATCCTGTGTCAAAGGGAAAATGAATTTACAGGGCTGCAGAAACAGATAGAAGAGGGCCATTCAATCCTCAAGGTTGAATCACAGGCCCAATTGAAAATCGCCCAATGCAAGGGAGATGTAAGGTATGGTATATGGCAGCATGTAATGAGCTGAAATCATATGTTGCCATAGAGGGGTGGATTGTCTGCACGGCAAGCCTTAGCGTCAGACATGAAAGAGGCAATTGCAAAGTTCCAAGCTGATTTGGAAGAGGCCAAGAAGGTTATCACGGCAAGAACCAAAACCTCCACGAAGAGGCTCGAGGCAATGACATGTGGAGGTACCTAAGAAGGGTCTGTACGAGACAGGTAACCAAGAAGCAGAAAATTGCCATGTCTTTTGTTCAATTTAAGAGGTTACCTTGTCTTTGCAGAACCATGTGTCATTGGGTCTTGTCTTCGAGGGATGACAGATAACTTGTCGAGGTAGCATGGAAAGTGATAGGCGATGTCAAGGTTCTTCATGCCAAGCCTTCATTGGTTGTGGTAGTGGTGTGGATCCTTCAATATGAGGTAGTTGGTAGAAGTAGTTCGTACCTTTTTGTGTTTGGTGAAATGAGGATTCCATGGAATAATTGGCATGGGTAGATGGAGGTCCGGGATGTCTTGGCGTGATAGGGTATAATGTTCGGATCTCATAGTGATGTTGAGAGATTGGGCTTTTGCTTGACAAATACATTGGTTAGGGTGAGGTTTTGCTGGTGTTAAATTGGAGCAAGTCAAGGGTTCTCCAAGCGATGGGTCATACCATGGGGGCCAAGCTTACACTTGCCATGAACCCTCCATTTAGAGATGTACTTGGAGGGTTAGTGTTGACAAGGTTAATTGTAGGTGCATGTGTTTGTGCGTGATATGATTTGCGAGAAGTAAAAAAAATGTGACGCCCACAGCGAAATATGCAGGCGACGTGCATGGGAAATGGGTGGAAGGTGTGCCCGTGTGGGTACACTTCGCCAACACAAGGACTTCTCCAACATATCTTTCTCCTTTGACTCTTTGCTACTTTCTTTGACATTTATTGGACATCCCTTTTCTAGGGTAGTCAAGATTAGTACTTTGTTGAGGCATAGCAATGGACTTGGTGCAAGGCTATACCCATAGTTGCAATGGAGCAAGGCGGCCTCTAAGGCTTGAGGGATTTGGTGGGATTAGGCACTTGGGATAGGGGCAGGGTGGGTTGAATGGGTAGTATGATTAAAGTGAGGCCTTCTTGTTGATTTAGAGAAGGTCCATGCGATGGGTCGTACCATGGGCCAAGCTTATGCTTGCCATCGTCCCCCCATTAAAAAATGTACCTGGACGGGTGTTGGTGATGAGTGGCTCGATGCATGTTCATGAAACAATAGTATCTATTTGTTTATAACATGTAGAGCCTATGGATATTACACATGACATGCATGGGCATTAGGCAAAAGGTAGGGCCGTGTAGAAGCTTCTTCGAGTGAAAACTCAAACACTCTACTTTCTTTAACACTTTTCATTATGCTTTCTTTGATTCTTTTTTTTTTGTTTTTTTTGTTGGGTACCTTTAGACAAGGGTTTTGTTGGACAAGGAGGAGGCCGTGCTCGGTGTGGGGTGAGACTTACTAACCCACATTGGTAACAAATATGCTGTCGGTCTCATAGAAAGACGTGGCGAAGGGCTTGTGGAAAGCCATCAGTCGGGGATTGGCATATGATCTCAAAGGCCTTCCAAAACCTTGTATCTATAGCATGTTTTCGAAGGTGAGCACTTTGTGGCCATGGAAGTATTTACCCATATCATAAAGGTTGAGCTGCTGAAACGGGAGTTGGGATCTTGGTTGAGATTGAAGACCAACCGCTCTTTGCTTGTCCATTGGTTTGTCGAGACCTCCTCTAAGATGAGGATGATGAACTAGTGTGTGGCGACGATAGTGGGGTCAGGGACCTTAGCGTAGTATTGAAGTTCTTTATTCGGAGCCGTATCTCCATGACGATGAGTGGTGTGGGGCCTTTAATGTAAGGAAAGTTGTAAGCTGGTGGGCCTTCCATGCACAAAAACTTGTGCCAAGATCACCTCCTTTTGATTGGCATGAATTGGGGGTCAGTGCAAATTTCTCTCTGGGTGCGGTTGTGTATGCTCGCCACGTTTGGTGATCATCAAGCAGATAAGGCATACGCCACACTCAGGTTGGATTCATATGTGATCTGCAGTTGGGTAGTCCCTGGGGTCAACGGAATGTCAGCCTTCTCTGGCCGTGGGTGGTTGATCTTCCACTCAACAAATAAGGAATCCAAGTGTTGTGGTTCACTAGCCGGATTTCGATCATGTCCAAGGGGATATGCAGCTGACTGTGAAAGTTGCCTTGGAAAGTCAGATCTCGCACGATTGGCGGGTATGTGAGTTGCTGTTCTCATGGACTGGCAATTGCACCCCTTGGTCCTACTTGTCGTCTTCATTGGCTTCTTTCGGAGTAGTCTTCTATGGTGGTTTCTCATTGAGATCTAGCCCCTCGTGGTGGCTCATGAATGCGGTTAATGAGGGGGTTGAGTTGGTGGAGAAGGTCAAGGTTGGGAGGTAGAGGAAGAGGCTTCCATGGAAGATATTGTAGATTGCTTGACGGGAGGGGGTTGAGTTGGTGGAGAAGGTCGAGGCTGGGAGGTAGGTGAAGAGGCTTCCATGGAAGATATTGCAGATTGCTTGACGTGAGGGTTATTTGTGGGAGTTGAAGTTGGTTTGGTTGGAGAGGTGATTGGGGTTGGCTCTGGGGAATTTTTTTGGCACCCAGTCTGTTCTTGCCAACTAGGGGGCTTGAATGGCTAGGATGGGCTTTTGCATATCAGTGCCAAAGGTTCTTTTCGAGAACTCGTTGAGGTCGTCCTCCTCATCTTCAGGCATATGGCTCAAAAAAAGACGAAGGCCTCTCATGCCTCGTCCACAGAAATGTCCTTCTATGGGTAAGCCACATGAAGGGTTTGAATGGTGTCTTTGTTGGTAGCAAGGGCTTGGTCGAGGTAAGAGTAAACTAGATGATATAGTCACAAAGGATGCCCAATGGGTTGTTAGTGAAGTGAGTCTCGATGAATGGGATAGTTGTTGAGGCCAGGTCATGCCATGAGGTTAAGGAAATGGTCTTCCCTGTCAGCAAAGAGTGTGGAATTAACAAACATATGACACGAAATGGCGAGGTTAGACACAAGCAGATGGGACTCCATGGAATATAGCAATGTAGTGTCCGTGAAGGAGGTCGAAGAAGAACAGGGTGACGAGGGTGGGTTGGGCTGAAATGGTGTGGAAGGTGGGGGTGGAGATAGGCTTTGATAAAACGATGTTGAACTAAAGTAAGTATAGGGCTAGGGTGCGGTTGGCGAGGGTAAGGGTATCCATGGGAGACTGGTTCATGGTTGGCAACGTGTTGATATCGACGGTGGGCCCATGAGAGAAGCATGTTTGACTTTCGTTGGTTACGCCCTTCTAATGGGGTATTATCTGAGGCAAGGGTCCGCATGTGATGAATTTCAGCATGTGAGAAATCAACAAACGTTTCATGAAGACGAGAATAACACACAAAACTGAAAATAGATGTGCAGAAAATAGAGAGAGAGGAAGAGGGAGAAGAGGACACAATATTGGGTTTCGAATACCCTCTATAGGGCCCCCACCATGAATGGTGTATTTTCTTTTATTAGAATGATGTAAAATCTGAAAATAAAAGACTGAACCTGAACCTTCTTAGCTGAGGATAATCCTCTACCCTTGACCTTTAGAATCCACCCTTGCGTTAACTCCTCCTTGCTTGTCCTGGCCCCTTGAGTAGCTTCAACACTTGGTGAAATATGAGATAAAATGAACAAAATTTATGGCTTGGGTGTTTATACGCCCTTCTAGTCCTGGTCGGCATGTTCCTTTTTTTCTCCACGACCTAGTCTTATAGCAATTAAATGCTATTATATTCAGTGTTTCACACAGCTGCCCTAGCCGGCCACCCTGCGCATGAATTTGGCTGCTAGGTAGCCTTGCGCAATTTGTATGGGCAGTCCCCATACTTGGCCAACTGGCTGTTGGGTAGCCATTTAGCTTGGCCGCCTGGCTAGGCTAGCCTGTAGGCCTTGTTAGCTGCCTGGGCAGGCCGATAGCCTGCCCAGCCCAAAGCAAGGGCAAGTGGGAATAGCATGGGGCCTTCCTGGCCCCTTGGGGTGGTTCTAAAACTCCCCATGCCCACTACATGAGCCTTAGGGATGGCTTTGGGGTAGCCCTATGGGCTAGCCCCTATTCTACATGCAAACCTACATGTCTACACAGAGGTTTGGCATCCAATATCATGCCAGATACATAGAACCACTGACACCATTCGAGAGGGAGACTCACAACGCGGACTGGCACTACTTTATGTGTAGGACAATGCACACTTGACCTTGGACGCATGTGTAGGACAATGCACACCTGACCTCGGACGCATGGAGTGGAACCTTGGCTGACTCATCCTAGAGACTGGGCTCACATGGGACCAGCTTTCCACTCCAGGTCCTGTACCTTCTTGTTTAGATATGTCCACATGGCATCCAAGTGTAGGATGCATGTGACATCCCCTTCTGCTTAACTTGATAGAAGCTGCATAGCTTCCAAATAGTTTCCCACAATAAAGCCGGATAGTCGTCAAAGAACTCTTTGTCAAGCCATACCGCTTCGTGGGTCCCTCAGTCCTGAAACTTTGTGAGGAACTGTCTTTGTCTTTGCCCTGAGCCATGCTTGAAGCGGTGCAAAAGGATCTGTTCTGGAACCATCACTTCAGCTTCATCAATGATATCTGGTTCCGTTTTGTCTTTTACTTCTGAAGGGATCGGACCTGCATATGGTTTTAACTAACTGACATGGTGCATAGTCCAGCTCGGAGGTAGCTTCAATTTCATCGAAACCTCGTTAATCTTTCTCTGGATGGGAAAAGGTCCGAAACTCCTGAATGACAACTTTGGGCATCGCTTGCCCACTTGTTTCAACCTTTGCTTCATAATTCGAAGATAAACCCAATCACCTTCTGAAAACTTCATATCCCTTCGGTCTTTGTTAGCCTATCGAGTGTAGGCCTCCTATGCTTTAGCCAACCTGTCTTTTACTGACTCCAAAATCTCCTGGTAAGACTCCGTCATTTGTTCGCTTTAGGTACTGAAGACGAGGTTCTGGTTAATAGCGACTGGAATGGTCTTCCAAACGCTGCTTCATATAGAGTCCTGCCAATAGCTGAAGAAAAAGAATCATTCAAAACAGCTTGAACTAAAGGCAAATATGATTCCCATATACCTTGCTGATTGTGGACATAACACTTTAGCACATCAAAGGCCAACTGGTTGTAGATTTCTGTCTGGCCATCAGTCTGTGGGTGAAATGCATTGGAAAAATTCAATTTAGTACCAACGTTATTAAACAATGCCCTCCAAAAATGACTGGTAAACGTGGCATCTTGGTCTGACACTATGGGCCTAGGGATCCCGCCAATCGGGTACCAATGCCGAATGAACAAATGGGCAACATCTTCGGCAGTCACATTGGCCCTGCATGGAATAAGCATAACAAATTTGCTAAATCTATCAACTATAGTCAAGCGCTGAGTATTACGCTTACTCGGACTGGGAGGCAAATTCGTGACAAAATCCATCGATATATCTTGAAAAGGTCCCTCAGGAATTGGTAAGGTTTGTAACAACCCTATCTTCTTCACATGACCTTTTGACAAATATCACAGTGTTGCACATATGCAAACACATCTCGCCTCATCTTTGGCCAATAATATTACCGTTCTAACTTCTCCAAAGTCGAATTCATGCCTTGATGACCACCAGTAATGGCATCATGGGCGTCATGGATAAGAGCTACCCTGAACAACTTCTTGATACAAAGTCGACCTTTGTAGAAAAGTGTTTGCGTATCAAAAAGTGGCATGGTCCTGTGGCATCCAATGCCTATTCCCATTGTACCGAATTCCTCGGAATCCGCATACGTGTGCTTCATGTTGTCTAGTTCCGTACCAACAAGTGGTCTAAATCAAAGTAACATGTCCCTTCCAGCTCAAAGCATCGGCCACTAGATTGGCCTTTCCTGGAAGGTACTCAATCATACCACCAAATTGCTGGAATGTCTGGCTCCAGTGGTGTTGTCGGTCACTCCATTGTGCACTTGGCATTGTTTGAATCCAGCGTAATGCTTGATGGTCAGTGCGAACCTCAAAGTCACGGCTATAAAGAAAATGTTTCCAATGTTTCAAGGCCTGGATAACTACGAGGAGTTCTCGATCGTAGACCGAGTAATTCTTTTCCGCGGGTAGTAACTTACGAGACATGTAAGCCACTGGGATGGCCATTATGTTGTTATACACCTCCAATTGTGATGCTACTCGCATCGGTGATCACTTGGACACGGCTCGTCCCATGAGGCAAGCACTAGACAAGGTGCTTCTGACAAAGCCACCTTGAGGTTCTTAAATGCCTCCAACGCTCGTGGAGTCTTTCTTCGAATCCGTTGCCTTTTAGTCTTCACACCCTTTAGCAGGTCGGTGACGTCCGCTCGAGAGGTCTGAAAACTTGTCTATGTGGGTGGAGTATACCTGGCATATACCCACAAAGGATCTAATGTCATAAGTAGTCTGTGGTACTTCCTAATTGACAATCTCGGCCACCTTGGCCGGATCACGTCGAATGCCTTGGCCGGATCACGTCGAATGCCTTCTGCACTAATTATATATCCAAGGTATTGAACCTCGAACAAATAAAATTCCAACTTCTTTTCATTGACGTAGAGCTCGTTGCTTTCTAGCAACTTCATGACTTTCTCCACATCAATGTCATGCTGCTCAATAGTAGCTGAAAATACCAATATGTCGTCCAAAAATATGAACACACACTTTCCAACTAATTCCCAGAATACCCGCATCATGCGATTGAATGTGGTTGGGACGTTCGTCAAGCCAAAAGGCATGACCACAAATTCATAGTGGGCCCGTTCCGTGTACAGAAGGCTGTCTTGGGGATGTCCCCCTCAACAATCCTCACCTGGTGGTACCCACTCTTCAAATCGAGTTTTGAGAACATCTTAGCCCCATTCAGCCTCTCAAGAATATAATCTATTCGAGGCATCGGGAATCTACTCTCAAGAATATAATCTATTCGAGGCATCGGGAATCTACTCTTGATAGTCAGCTTATTGAGTGCATCACACAATCGAGAGACGAGTAATATTTCTTCTTGACAAACAGAATCAGTGCTATAAATGGCGACACACTTGGACGGATAAAGCCAGATTACAATAATTCTTGGAGTTGGCGGTCCCCAACTCCGATTCCATTTCCTTGGAAAGGCGATATGGAAACTTGCTCGGGGGTTCCGAGCTTGGGAGGAGGTTGATCTTGTGGTTCCCCGGTTTGGACGGGGGGAGTTGGGGAGGGAGATTGTCCCAAAGAAAAATCTTCTGGAACTTTTCATGGAGAGCCAAACACTTCTTGGAAGCACTGGCCACCGTCTGGGTAGTCTGGATGTAAATCATCACACAATGTGTGCCTTTCGTGATCGCTCTTTTAGCCTGTAAAGTGGCTTATGAGCGAAAAGTTCGGGATTCTTCTTGGCTCACACTTAATGGTCACAAGGGTGTTGGCTAATCTAGAAAGTGTGCTTGTCTCACTTGACATCGGGAAGGAACTTGTGAAACCACTGAATGCCCAATATTATGTCTCCTCCTACAAGAGGGGCGACCATAAAATCACGCACAAACTCTATGCCCTGAATGCCTAATTTAGCACCTAGAGCTTCATACTTGACATTCGTCGTCATGCCTGTGTTAAAGCCCTCAACTTGCTTGTCCACCGACGTCAGGACGAAATGGGCACTCCGAGCGGCCTGTTCCGTGACCACATCCTCCGTGCTACCGTCATCAAACAAGATGATTCTCTGGCCACCTATTCGTTGCGCTCATACTCCTAGTCAAATGGGTGCTCTTCTGCTTATCTTCGAGCTCCTAGCTAATGATTGCTCCAATCAAAGCATTGGGATTCGAAGAACTAGGGAAAACCACTGGGGTCTATGTGGAAGCTAGGCTCACCACTGAAGCCGTGGAGGCTAGGGTGGCGGTCTTTGGAGTGGTAGTCTTCTTAGAAAACTCCCGAGAAGTGTGTCCTTTTGTATGACAAAAGAAACACCTACCCTCCTTCTTGTACTGGAGCGATCTCCTCAGCACTTGCCATTGGTTCTGCCTGCCTTCGCTTTCTGGTCTGGAGTAAGCTTGGGCACATTGGTCGAGTTCTTGTAGCCAGAGGTTCCTGTGCTCTGTCCTTGGGAAGACCTCGTCTGGTTTTGGCTTTTCCCCCCCAAGGTGTTAGCCTTAGGAGTAGCTGACTAGGAAGTCTTGGGCTTTCCGCCATTGTGCTTCATTTTAGCACTCTGCACAAGCGGGAGTGCATCTTCAAACGTGGCTGGCCTAAACATACGCACCTCCCACTGGATTTGCGTGTCAAGGCCATAAAGGAATTGCCCTTTCTTGTCCATATTATCAGATAAGCCCAAATGCAAACATAAGTTTGAAATTTTATTGGCAAACTAAAGGAGTGGTTGTGCGTTCTGATGCACTCTCCTAAACTCGTCTTCGAGTCGCTCAAGGTAATGGTGGGCACGGTAGAAACCGCTGCTTAAGGTCACGAACAAACTTGTCCCAAATATGAGGTGCCATACCTAATCTAGTGTGGGCATGAGCCCACTGGGTCTACCAAGGAGTGGCCTCACCTTCCAAGTACCAACTAGCTAAGATCACCCTGTCAGTATCACTTTTTCGAATTGCGGCAAAGTAAGCTTCAAATTGATGCAACCATGAATAAAGAGTTCTGGGGTCGAGTTTACCATTATACTTACTGAAGTTCATTTTCTCGAGAAAATGATTTGAGGAAACTGTTGGTGTCAGTCTTGTGTCCAAAGCTGCAAGGTATCGCTCATGTTCCACGCGTCACATGGTATCATCTTCATGTTGTCGAATCTCCATTGCACGCATCTGCAACTCAAGCATTGAACTCAGCTGTGGTCGTGACCCTTGGAAAGGGTTCCTGTGTAGAGGATATGGAATTTGGGAAACGGAAGGAGAGGGAGGAGATGGAAAACGCGGAGCTGGAGAACGAGTGCGCTCTTCGAGAGCCAGTATTTGCGCCTTCTGCTCTTCCAATTTGGTACTCTATTCTGCGATTGCTCCCATCATCTTTTGGAACATCTCTGGTACACTCATGCGTGATGCCCTAGATAAACTGCTTGGTCTCCCAAGGTTCTTGTTCTCTCTCGTGGTTGTAGCTCGCCATAGCAAGAAAATGCACTACCTTTCTGGAGCGCAATCTGACCATCCACTATGTGTGTGTGAGACTTTCGAAGGATGAAACCAACCGTCCTTCGAGGGACAGGAGTCACTCCGAAAGGGGTGGTCCACCGGAGTCTGAAAACCAACCGCACGAGCGAGAAAAAAATTCTGGTTTCTTGTTGAATATTTACACTTGAAGTAGGCTCTGATACCACTGTAACATGCAGAAGCTTCGGGGGAGATCGGTAGCTTCAATGCTCACAAATCAGCAAACGTTTCATGACGAGAATAATGCACAAAACTGAAAATAAATGTGGAGAAAATAGAGAGAGAGAAAGAGGGAGAAGAGGACACAGTATTGGGTCCCGAATATCCTCTGTAGGAGGGCCCCCACCACGAATGGTGTATTTGCTTTTATTAGAATGATGCAAATTTTGAAAATAAAAGACTGAGAACCTGAACCTTCTTAGCTGAGGATAATCCTCTGCCCTTGACCTTCAAAATGCACCCTTGCCCCCACCACGAATGGTGTATTTGCTTTTATTAGAATGATGCAAATTTTGAAAATAAAAGACTGAACCTGAACCTTCTTAGCTGAGGATAATCCTCTGCCCTTGACCTTCAGAATGCACCCTTGCATTAACTCCTCCTTGGCTGTCCTGGCCCCTTGAGTATCTTTAAGCACTTGGTGAAATATGAGATAAAATGTACCGAATTCATGGCTTGGGTATTTATACCCCCTTCTAGTCCTGGTTTCCATGACCTAGTCTTATAGCAATTACATGCTATTATATTCAGTGTTTCACACTACTACCCCTGGCCGGCCACCCTGCACATGAACTTGGTTGTTAGGCAGCCTTGCGCAATCTGTTTGGGCAGTCCCCATACTTGGCCGATTGGCTGGGCCTGTAGGCCTTGTGAGCTGCTTGGCCAGG
The DNA here is from genome assembly GCF_041138505.1 of Cibotium barometz. Lineage (NCBI taxonomy): Eukaryota > Viridiplantae > Streptophyta > Polypodiopsida > Cyatheales > Cibotiaceae > Cibotium > Cibotium barometz. The sequence goes on from NC_141082.1 coordinate 43,267,430, forward strand.
CCCCTTGGGCTGGCCGACAGCCTGTCTAGCCCAAAGCTAGGGCATGTGGGCACAACATGGTGCCCTCTTGGCCCCTTGGGGGTGGTTCTAAACCTCCCCATGCCCACTACATGAGCCTTAGGCTTGGCTCTGGGGTAGCCCTATGGGCTAGCCCCTATTCTACATGCAAACCTACATGTCTACACAGAGATATGGCATCTGGGGTAGCCCTATGGGCTAGCCCCTATTCTACATGCAAACCTACATGTCTACACAGAGATATGGCATCCAGTATCATACCAGATACACAGAACCACTGACATCATTCCAAAGTGAGACTCACAGGGCGGACTGGCACTACTTCATGTACAGGACAATGCACACCTGACCTCGAACGCATGGAGTGGAACCCTGACTGACTCGTCCCGAACTGGGCTCACATGGGACCAGTTTTCCACCCCACGTCTTGCACCTTCTTGTTTAGATGACATGTCCACGTGGCATTGCGGGATGAACGTGACAGTTGGTCTCTTTCAGCTTCATGTGCCTGGGCTATCGCAACTTAGGGCTTAGCATTGATGGCGGGTGACATTCTTGTCCTGCTTGTGTGTGTGGGCGAGCTCCTCTTGGGTGGCTTCGGTTGCCACCATAATTTGATGGATTTCACGCCTGGCCTTCTTGAGTTCAACTTCAAGCATGGCACTCTTCTCATGGATAGCTTGAAGTAGTTGTTGGGCATGGGTAAGTTTCCGGTCCTATTCCCGGATGTAGGTATCCTGGCTCTTAAGCTCTTGTTGTTATTTATCAGAGGATGTGGTGCTTGGAGGTTTCAGCGACATGGTCGAAACCTGACCCACCACCGGTGAGTGTCAACATCAAACGTACTTAGGGGAGCTGTGAAATCCTAGGCTGGTTCCAGGGGAAAGTGATGGTCCATGAGAGACCAATCAATTGCATCGTTGAGGGTGTCATGATGGTGGATATGTGATGCGTCCATGGGTGGAAGCCCAACTGAAGAGAATGTGGTGAAGTTTGGGAAGAAGTGAGAATGGGTGATGGATTTGGGGAGGGTGGTGGGAGCTGTTTCATGGGTCAATGGGTGACTCTCTTGCTAGGTGTTGGGCATCTTAGACTCCACACATCTCCCCTAGGGGTGAAAAAGTCATGACGCTCAAACTTATCCAACAGAGCCAAGAGGAGCTTCTTCAATTGGGGTGGATAGGGGAAAATATAAGGTGGCAACATGAGGTTGAGGTTGCGGTTGGGTTGGAGCCAACCCTGGAGGGGGCCGGTTGAAGGTTCCCATTGTGGGCCTTGGGGAAGAAACAAATGGACTATTAAGGGATGGTGTCCGTTGAATGAGGTTGGTGCTTGGGGGTATCGGTGGAATGAGGCGCTTTACAGGCTTGAAACACACTAGTACACCCATTTATCAAAGTTTGCATGGTTGCACTCAATGGAAGAGGGCACACTCTTCTTCTCAAGTGAGAGAAGCCACCATAGCCAAGATTAGGGTGAAAGCATTGTTAACCACTCTATTGGTTAACATCATCTCACGTGCCTGACCTACTGTAAGGCACTTTGCCATGTTACCTGTATGACAACAGACACTTAACTATTATAAGACGAGACTAGAACATATAAAATAGCCTTATCATGAACTTAACTATTGTAAGACGGCGCTGGAACATATAAAACGGGAGCTTAATGTTAAATAGCAAAAGCCTATGGACTTAGTGTACATAGTTGCTTAAGACTAGTAATAGAGGTCGGGCCATTTTTAAGTTTGGTCAGCCTAGTGTAAAAACTAGTTACTTGTATATAAGTCATTTTTGATAATAAACAATACATAATCACTCCCTTGTAATATTTTTCTTGCGAGATCTCTTCCTTTCCTCTTCTTACTTGTTTGTATGCTTTTGAATTCATGCTTTCTAGATGGATGTATGTTTGAATAGGTTTGATTATAGGCTTCTCTCTTTAATTAACTTCTTTTCCCCTCCTCTTTTTGTGAGAGAGAACCATCGCAAAGGATTACCTCTTCTTGCCTCCATCTAGGCATTGAGAGCTCTCTCTTCACCCACTATTTGACCAAAGAGCATTCCAATGTGATGTGACAACGAAGCTAGGACGGATGAGCTACCGCACCCACACTGGGAAGTTGCATTTGTAGCTTGAATACAAGACCCAATGACACATGCTTCGGCAAGGCTAAGATAAGCTCTTGACTTGAATATATTTGGTGTCGTTTCGGGTAGGAGCCTAGGTGTAGCTCTATTTTTTCGTTCCAAGCTATTGGGATCACCCAATGTTGCCCAGTGTCCATTTAGGAGGTCACACTCCAAAAAACATATGGTTTTGGAGCCTTGGATGTGTTTGTTTAGTGCTTTTGATTTCTATTTGAGGGTTATTTTGCATTAGTGATAGCTCATAGAATGGACCTGGACTCATACACACACAATGTTCAAAGATAAGAACATAGAGGTATAGAGTGTGAGGAAGATTGGTAAGCTTAAAAGAGAGAGATGAAGCTCTCTACAAGTACAAAGGACAGTATATAAATGAGCAGTGACCCTAAATTGTAGATGAGATTGCTTTTATACTAAGCTGTTTGTTCACACCTGGATAACCATGGGGAAAAACCTAATGGGTCAAAAGTGCCCATGGCATAAGTACATGACCTCACGGTGCAATACTACCATATATCTATCTAACCCTGTGTAGTACAAATATGAGGTTTTACAAAGATTATAGATTAGGGAAGAGGCTTGAAAGTCTTAGTGAAAAGATCTGCCACATGTCATGTCTATTACAATAGATTAGATTGATCTCAGCTGCATGGATCCTCTCTTCGACATAGTGGTATACACTTCAATGTTCTTGGTCCTGGCATGAAAGACATGATTCTTTGTGCTCTGAGATTGTTAGTGAGAATAGAAGTAGGGGTGTTTGAACGAGACTTATTCTTTGTGCTCTGAGATTGTTAGTGAGAATAGAAGTAGGGGTGTTTGAACGAGACTTATTCTATATACAAGTGTGAAAACTAGTCACTTATATACGAATGACATCCCTATTGACAATAATCTTCTTTGTGAGAGAATAGTAGAGACGATAACCTTTGCTTTTAGCACTATAACCAATAAAAATGTATTTCACTGTCTTGTCTCATCAAGCTTAGTTTTGCTTTGTATTGGCACCTGTGCATATGCTAAACAACCAAAAACATGCATGTGTTCAATCTTAGGTTTTTGATTGAACCAAGCCTCATAAGGAGTGATAGTTTTCAAAGCTTTAGTGTGGGGTAATTGTTTAGCACATAGGTAGCACAAAGAACTGCTTTTTCCATCCAAAACTTGTGTGGAAGGTGTTGACCTTTAACCATACGTTTAACCATCTCCATGCGAGTCACATTCATGAAGATGACTTTGTTTTTATTCTTTGAACAAACCCATTCTGGCATAGGTTGAGGACACTTTACCAGGGACACGACTACACGTAAGCTTCTCCAAGTGAGACTTTAAAGACAGCATCGTGGAGTGATTGGGAGCATAAGCTGCACTCGGGTCTATGGGCCTACTGCATGGCATACAAGGTGTAATTTCACAATAGAACTTCTTTCTAGCTCACATTCGGTCTTGACGTAGTCATGCCAATGGAACACTTGGTTCCAAGCCTTCGAATTGCGGCTAGACATAACCTTAAGGGAAACCCTCTCATAGAGAGATTTGTTGCCGCCTTAGAGAAACTTAGTGAATAAAGACTACAATCTTCTTATTATGGATTAATGGTTGAAAAACTAAGGTGCAAGCAGTGGTTTGACCACCAACTCAAGGATAAGTGTATGGAGGTAGGAGACATGGTGCTAATGTATAGTGTCAAAAACTAAGTCACCCACCCTCACAGCTTTTGTTGTGTGACCGTTATTGTGGTAGATAACTCCCAATTTACCGATTGTTTTGAAGTGAAATTAATTATTGGATCTAAACTTGCATCATGCAAGTTTTATGTGAAACCCGCACCATGGGTACATTGAAAGAGAATCCTTGTGAGGGGATGGATTGTCGCCATGGATTACATCATTTGCACCGCAACAACACTGGTGAAGGAGGACTGCAACGCTCGAGCTCCCCATTGGAATGTTTATTGTACCCTTGATGGGTGGATGAGGGTACCCAAACCCATCAACGTCCCAAGCCTCGACCTCTACTTATAAAAACCAGCATAGAGTAAGGTGGGCCCCTAACGTTATACCTCATTCTCGCCTCCCCGGTGTCGAGCCATGCCTCAAACTAGTATGAAGGTCTAAAACCTCACTGGCAAAGATGAAGACCACCTCCCAAACCTCAACCTCAGAAACCCCTCAAGGAAGTGACCAAGAAGACATAGGTACCCAAGAGTACCACGGCTAGCCAAGGAAAGTATGATGCCCATGTAAAGACGTGCACCATTTAGCCCAAAGACCAACTACTTGAGCAAGCTTGAGAAGAGATCTACAAAATGAGGATCCCAAGTAACTAAGTTTTACCTAAACCCTAAGTCCCATTGGATCCTATTGGATTCCCTCAAAAGTTGCTAGAGCCCAGAGCTTCTATGAAGGGAACTTATCTATTTGGGTCCCAAAAACCTTACCGTCCGCATAAACCTAGAAGCCAAAAATATCCAAGCGATGGCCTTAGTACCCATGCCCTTGTAAGATATTCTTCCACTTCAAAGAGTGATACTAAATCCAGATTTTGGTTAAGAATTTCTTCCTACTCATCCACATCTATACCTTTATATTATAAAAGTGTTATTTTCATTGAATTTAATTTCTATGCATGGAAAGATGCATAATAGATTTTTTTAATTATAAAAGTGTTATTTTCATTGAATTTAATTTCTATGCATGGAAAGATGCATAATATAATTTTTTTATTATAAATTATTTTCATTGAATTTAATTTCTACGCATGGAAAGATGCATAATAGAATTTTTTATTATTATAAAAGTGTTATTTTCATTGAATTTAATTTCTATGCATAAAAAGATGCATAAAGAAATTCTTTTTATTTTAAAAGTGTTATTCCTATTAAATTGATTTTATGCATAAATAGATGCATAAAAGGATTTTCTTTTATATAAAAGTGTTATTTCCATTGAAGTTGGATTTTATGCATAAATAGATGCATAAAGAAATTTTATATCAAAATTAGATTCTCTTTAATTCTATGTTTAATTTCCATGAATATTTGATAAATGAATAAGTAAATACTCTGAGAGGGAAATTTCTATCGTTTCATATTCACTCGAATTGTAAAGAGAAAATTCAAAAAATCTATCGAAGTCGAAATTTCAGATAAATGATTAATTTATTCCTCATCAAAATTCATGATTAATTTAGAAATCAGTTAAGTGAATATTTAATGAATAAAATTCAGTAAAATAGTAATTGAAATATCACCCCTCTTTTTGAGAAAGCTAGTTTAGGAAAAACCTTATCAGACTCGAACCCAGAATCAGACTATGACCAAGACCAAGCTCTTTTGTCTTTTTCGAGGAAAGAAGATGTGTGACCAGTTTCAGAAAAATACACTCAAATCTTCCACTGAATTTGAAACTAAGTTAAGACCCTTCGAATTGATCTGAGGATCAAGATTACAGAATTCGAGGAATTCTGTTTTGAAATTCAGTATTACGATTATGAAGTTTTGGGGATACTGATTTAAGATATACTCATTGTATTCAAAAGAAAATCAAACTGAAAACTTGCATAGAAACCTGTTTTCTTAAAAGGATTGTCTTATACCAAAATGTTGGTGGAGGGAGCATTTGGTATGTGTTTTTCTAAGGAAAGATCGATAGCTAGCGGGGGGAGTGTTTAAAGGACAGCTCACGCGGCGAAGCCTGCCTAGGTCCTGAGACCAGCCTCGGTATGGTTAAAATGGTGCGCTTCCTGGTACGATGGACGAGGGCCGACAAAGCGATCCCTGAGTGAAGTGCCAGGACACCTAAGGAGGATCTTTCTATACAGAAGGTGCGAGACGTGGGATGGTGACTTGGTCCCATGTGAGCCCACGAGTCATCCAGGGATCCATCTCAGTTGTTCGAGGTCAGGTGTGCATTGTCGTGCACATGAGTCCAAGGTCAGGCGTGCACTGTCGTGCACATGAAACAGTGCCAGTCCGCGCTATGAGTCTCCCTCTAGAATGATGTCAGTGGTTCTGTGTATCTAGTATGGTACCCGGATGCCAGATCACTGAGTAGATAGTAGTTAGGACCAGGGGCCAACCCATAGGGCTACCCCGGATCTTAGTGTGGGCATGGGAATGGTGTGGAACCACCCCCATGAGGGCCAGGAAGGCCCAGGCTGAACCCACCAGCCATGGAGGGGCTGTAGGACAGCCCGAGGGCAAGATTAAGGCTATTTCTAGGAGTTTACAGCCTTTATATGATTGTAGGGCAAGTATGGGGCAGCCCATACAGGTTGCCCAGTCCTTGGACTGTGGGCAAAAGCTCTGTCCAGCCCTCTGGAAGCAGGCGCATGATGCCCAGCCAGCTAGGAAAAAAGGGCAGCATTTTATGTGATTTATTTCAGCATTAAATGCTGGAAATTCAGTCGTGGGAGTATTTTATGCTGGGCTGGCTGCTTTAATGCTGGCCGACTGCTCATGATTGGGTAGTATAAATAGGAGAGTCCATAATCCCAATTGTTCATCTCAGCTCAAGCATAAGAGGCTAGACAAAGCCAAGAGGGTGCTAAGCAAAGGGGTGAAGGATTCAGGTCAAGGGTGTTGAGATATCGAGCTCGTCTATTGAGGCGGTGGACACTGATGACCCGCCTGGGGGATAGGCCCCACACTTACACCACTGGCATGGTTGGTGAGATCTTGGGTGATATGCAGCCAGTGGGATGACAGGCTGTGTGACAGCCATTCTAGAGACTGGCATAGTTATAGCGCTAGCTCATTTAGTCGGGTTCACACTATAGAGAATCCGTGTATGTATTGGTTGAGTACCTTTCATATTATTGTGTACTCTTATTCTTGTATATGGTGTGTTGAGTGTTGAGTGAAGAAGAAGAAGATTTTCAGCCTCTCACCTTGTGTGTTCTCTATTAGGGTTTTGTGAGTGTGTGTGTGTGCTTGTAAGAGCTCAAGCTCTCGTCCCCCCTGCATCTTTTCATGGTATCAGAGCCTGGTTCGTGCTAAGGGTTGATCTGCAAGCAAGAGAACCACAGGAAGCGGTACGAGGGTAAGAGCTGCAACTACTCTTCCCTATTTGTGTTGGTGACTACACCCTTGTCGGGAGCTCTACGGGAGGCACCGGCAACGATCTCTGATTGAGGAGCTTTCTTCGCAGGAGTAAAGCTATAGGGCAACTATACTGTCCTATCGGACAAAATTTTTCTGGGCCGGAAACGCGTTTCGGGCGCGTCTGGACCTCCGTTTTTCAGAAAGCAGGCGATTTCGAGCATTGCGGGTAAGTCATCGATTCTCTGCAGAACTCTGTTTAAGAACTGCAGGAAGACAGATTGACTGTGCAGACACTGTGGGTGCTGCAAAGAGGTCTACAGTTGCCATTGGGTGTATGTATGCACATTGAAGTCACTGGTTGTGACATTTGAGAGTACTACAGTACCGCTGTGCAGAAAATACAGCAGTTTGTGCAGAAAAACCAGAGTGCAGTTTCTGGTAAAATTGTGTGTTTGGCAAGATGTCTAATGATGGCATAACATAGATTGTGGCTGAGAAGTTGGATAAGAATAACTTCCATGCTTGGAGGTTCAGGTTGACGAATTTCCTGATGGAAAAAGGCTATTGGGACTACATAGAAGGTGAGCATGAAGAGGCACTGGAGATACCGGATATAAATCTGATTGCTACAGATGTGAAAGAGTTTAAAGACTGGAACCAAGGAGCCAGGAAGGTTATGTATTGGCTTTCCATTAGTATACAGGACACCATGATTGGGCACATTCAGGATGCCAAGTCCCCCAAGGAGGCATGGGACACCTTGGTAAAGCTTTATGAAACAAATACCAAGGCACGCAAGATACAGTTGAAGAATGAACTTCATACTGTGGAGAAAAAGAGCATGTCTGTGAATGACTATGCGCTGAAGATAAAGGGTATTGTGGAATCCCTTGCATCTATTGGTGTGTCAGTAGATGATGATGACAAGGTGGAAGTCTGTCTACGTGGCCTCGGGCCACAATACAAGGCGTTCAAGACGTCCATTCAGACTCGGGAAAACATTCCCAACTTTACAGATTTGGTGTCTATGCTGATTATCGAAGAGAAGAGCTTGGGTGAAGACCAACAGTCTTCACAAAGCAAAAACAGTTCAGAGCAACAGGCCTTCTACACGAGTTCAGGAAGAGGACGAGGTAGAGGAGGCCGTGGACGCGGTCAAGGAGGTGGCCGAACATGTAATCAGAATTATGGCCAGCAGGCAGCAGCAGCAGCAACAACAACAGTCCCAGAATCAACAACAACAACAACACGCAGGTGGAAGAGGCAAATTTAGAGACAGGGGGAGTCAAAGAGGCCGTGGAAATTGGCAAAGGCAATATAATGATGCACGTGAATGCTATTATTGTGGTAAGCCTGGACATGTGCAGGCAGAATGTTATAAGAAGCAGGCTGACATGCAAAATGGAAAAGTGCAGCAAAACAACTATGCATCCTCAAGCAGAAATAATGAGGATAGTGAAAGGTTGTTTGTTATGCAGCATGTCGTGAATGCCATGTCTGAAAATGTTGATGCAGCACAAAAAGATAATGTATGGTATGTGGATTCAGGCGCTTCGAACCACATGACGAGTCATGGGGAGTGGTTCAAGGAGATGAAAAACCCGGAAAGACCAGGTTTTGTGGAAACAGGGGATGACACTGCTCATCCAATTGCCCATGTTGGAGATGTGCCATTGTCTATGCAGGATGGCAAAGTGAAGTACCTTGCAGATGTACTTCATGTACCAAACATAACAAAGAATCTGGTTTCAGTTGGCCAGATGATTGAGCAGGGTTTGCAGGTTCGGTTTAACCCTGATGGGTGTTATGTTGAAGATTTCAAAGACAAGTGTAGGTTGGTTGCAAAAGGCAACAGAGTGGGCAGAATGTTTACATTGAATGTAGACATGCCTGAAATGAGTGCTGCGATGTTTGCAAATGGTTCAGGAGTTGTTGCAGACACAGATATATGGCATAAAAGAATTGGACATGTAAATGTGCAGAGATTGAAGTCTATGCAGACAAAAGGAATTGTGACAGGGCTACCAAAATTTAAAGTGGAAGGTATGCAGAAAATATGTGAAGCATGCCAATTTGGGAAGCAAACAAAGCATGTGTTTCCACGTAACAGATATGTGAGCAGAAATGCACTAGATGTTGTGCATTCAGATGTATGGGGTCCTACGAAGACCATATCTATGGGAGGCTGCAAGTATTATGTGACTTTCATTGATGACCACACAAGGAAAGTGTGGGTATATTTCATGAAGGAGAAGAGTGAGGTGTTCACTCACTTTCAGAATTTCAGAGTTTTGGTTGAAAAGCAAACAGGGAAATATGTAAAGTGCCTAAGGTCAGATGGAGGGGGAGAGTACTTCTCCATTGAGTTCTCTGAATTTCTGAAGAAGAATGGTATTCGGAGACAGTTTACATGCAGATACACTCCGCAGCAAAATGTAGTTGCTGAGCGGAAAAACAGGCACATTGCTGAGATTGCGCGAGCATTGATGGAAGAGAAGAATATGCCGCATTGCTATTGGGCTGAGGCTGTTTCTACAACAGTATACATCATGAACAGGACTCCAATTGCAGCCATACATGATGTAACTCCAGAGGAGAGGTTTACTGGCAGAAAACCAGATATGTGCATGTGCCAGATGAGCTGAGAACTAAGCTGGATCCAAAAGCTGAAAAATGTGTGTTTATTGGATACTCCCTTGAACAAAAGGGATACAGGTGTTATAACCCTGCTACACGAGTTGAGGGTAAGCAGGGATGTTGTCTTTGATGAGATGAGCAGCTGGTATGCTGCTGAAAAAGAAGCTGTCGGGGCTGATGTGAGTGGAAGTGTGGTTGCACAGAATGCAGGTCAGCAATCACAGTCTTTGAGTGGACCAGGAGAGTCCTCATCTAGTGGGTCTGTTGATAGACCATGGAGTGGCAGGCTGCGTCATAATACGAGTCCTGCAAATGTGATTACTACATCACGTAAAGGAAAAGAGAAAGTGGTTGAGCCCCTTGGTATGCCTGACATTTCTGCAGGGCATTCTCATGTTGATGGAGAGTCTAGTGGCTCAGATATGAGCCTTGATGAGGAGCTTGGGATCCCAGCTATGAGAACACCTGGTGTAAAGAAGGCTATGGAAGCCATGAATGAAAAGCTGCGAAGATCAGGGAGAGTGAAGAATCCTGTGCAGAGATTTACATATGATGGTTATGTGGCACATCACTATGCATATATGGCAAAGGTTGTGCAGGTTGTAGAGCCCACATGCATTGATGAGGCTGTTGGACAGTGTGTGTTGGGAGAAAGCTATGGATGAGGAGACGGATGCACTATATGGAAATGAAACTTGGGATTGAGTGCAATTGCCTGAAGGCAAGAAAGCCATTGGATGCAAGTGGGTGTACAAAGTTAAACATAACAGTGATGGGAGCATAAACAGGTACAAGGCTAGATTGGTAGCGAAAGGATATGCGCAGACATATGGGATTGATTATGAGGAAACTTTTAGCCCAGTTGCCAAGATGGCAATGGTGAGAGTTGTGATAGCAGTGGCTGCGTCAAAGCAATGGTCTTTACATCAGATGGATGTAAAGAATGCATTCTTGCATGGGGATTTGCAAGAAGAGGTGTATATGTTGCAGCCACCTGGTTATGAGGATGTGGGTCACCCCGAGCATGTTTGCAGGTTGAAGAAAGCCTTGTATGGCTTAAAGCAAGCACCAAGAGCATGGTCTGACAAGATTTCTGAATATCTTGTCACTATTGGCTTTCATGTAGCCAATGCAGATTTCTCATTGTATGTGAGACATGGTGATAGAGGAGTTGTGCTTGTTGTCATCTATGTAGATGACTTGATCATTACGGGGGACCATGATGCAGAGATCTTTGATGTAAAGATCTTGCTTAGACAGAAGTTCGAGATGAAGGATCTGGGGGAGCTCAGATATTTCTTGGGCATTGAGGTGTTTAGGTCACCACATGGTATTGGATTACTGCAGAGACAGTATGGCTTGGACATGTTGTCCAAGTATGATATGACAGGCTGTAAGCCTATTTCTGTGCCATTGGATCAGAATGGCAAGTTGAGTGCAGATTCAGGAGAGATCTTGGAGGATCCTACTATGTATAGGCGCATAGTAGGAAGTTTGATCTACATGACGATCACCAGACCAGATTTGAGCTATGCTGTTGGGTTGGTGAGTCAGTTTATGCAGGTTCCACGGAAACCGCATTTGGATGCAGTGAGACGCATACTGAGGTAAACCGCATTTGGATGCAGTGAGACGCATACTGAGGTATGAGTCAGTTTATGCAGGTTCCACGGAAACCGCATTTGGATGCAGTGAGACGCATACTGAGGTATGTGAAGTCTACTTTGCATTGTGGACTATTCTATGAGACTGGGATAGAGATATGTGTACATGGGTACACAGATGCTGATTGGGATGGTAGTATCTCAGATAGAAGATCTACCAGTGGCTTCATGTTTTCTTTGGGGAGTGCTGCTGTGACTTGGAGCATCAAGAAGCAGCCTACGGTTGCTCTATCGAGTACAGAGGCCGAGTACAGAGGAGCTGCTATGGCAGCATGTGAGGTAGCTTGGTTGAGAAAGCTACTTGTTGCAGATTTGGGTCTATCAGTGGATAGACAAGTTGTCATTTTTTGTGACAACATTAGCAGTATACAGTTGGCCAGGAACCCAGTATTTCATGCTCGTACGAAGCATATAGAGGTCCACTACCACTTCGTCAGAGAGAAGGTCTTGGCAGGAGACCTTGACCTTGTTTATGTCAGCACAGAGGATCAGGTAGCTGACATCTTCACCAAAGCATTGGGTACAGAGAAGCTCCGCAGATTCAGGGCTTCGCTCGGTGTACATGAGATGGAGTTGAGCTCGAGGGGGAGTGTTGAGATATCGAGCTCGTCTAGTGAGGCGGCGGACACTGATGACCCGCCTGGGGGATAGGCCCCACACTTACACCACTGGCATGGTTGGTGAGATCTTGGGTGATATGCGGCCAGTGGGATGACAGGCTGTGTGACAGCCATTCTAGAGACTGGCATAGTTATAGCGCTAGCTCATTTAGTCGGGTTCACACTATAGAGAATCCGTGTATGTATTGGTTGAGTACCTTTCATATTATTGTGTACTCTTATTCTTGTATATGGTGTGTTGAGTGTTGAGTGAAGAAGAAGAAGATTTTCAGCCTCTCACCTTGTGTGTTCTCTATTAGGGTTTTGTGAGTGTGTGTGTGTGCTTGCAAGAGCTCAAGCTCTCTTCCCCCCTGCATCTTTTCAAAGGGTAGGGTATTCCCAGCCAAGAAAAGGTCCAAGATTGCTGTATTTTCTTTCAGATTTCTCATCATTCTAATAAAGCAAATACACCATCTGTGGTGGAGGCCCTACAGAGGGTAATTGGGACCCAATACTATGTCCTCTCCACCTCTCCCTCCCTCCCTCCCTCTCTCTCCCTCTCTCTCTCTCTCTCTCTCTCTCTCTCTCTCTCTCTCTCTCTCTCTCTCTCTCTCGCTATTTTCTACACATCCTTTCAGTTTGTGCATCAATTTTCGTTGCGAAAAGAGTGCTGAATTCTGAGTATTGAAGTTACCGATTCTTCTCCGAAGCTTCCGCATATTACAGTGGTATCAGAGCCTACTTCAAGTACAAAGATTCATCAAAGAAACCAGAAGTTTTTCTCGCTCGTGTGGTTGGTTTTGAGATGCCGGTGGACTACTCCTTTCGGAGTAACTCTTGTCCCTCGAAGGACGGTTGGTTTTCAGCCTCCGGAAGCCTGCAGACGTCTCCCACACAGATCCCACACAGATAGTGGTCAGATTGCGTTCCGAAAAGGAACTGCATTTTCCTGCTATGGCGAGCTTTGACGACGTGAGAGAGACCAAGAACCATGGGACCAGAGTGCACCATGCAGCCCAGCTAGGGCACCAGGCTTGAGTGTCATAGACATGTTCCAGTAGATGATGCGAGCAATCGCAGAACAGATAGCCAAGTTGGATGAGCAGAAGGCACAGATCTTGGCTCTAGAGGAGCGTACCCGCTCTCCAGCGTTGCGTTTTCCATCTCCTCCTCCCTCTCCTTCCGTACCCTAGATACCAGATCCTCGACACAGGGACCCTCTCGCGGGGTCACAACCGCAGCCAAGCTCCTTGCTTGAGTTGCAGATGCATGCATTGGAGATCCGACAACGAGAAGATGATGCCATGCGACGCGTGGAACACGAGCGTTACCTCAGAGCCTTGGACGCCATCGGCGGCGCCCTTGAATCATTTTCTCGAGAAAATGAACTTTAGTAAGTATAATGGTAAACTCGATCCCACAACACTTTATTCATGGTTACATCAATTTGAAGCTTACTTTGCCGCAGTTAGGAAAATAGATACTGACAGAGTGATCTTAGCCAGTTGGTACTTGGAAGGTGAGGCCATTCCTTAGTGGACTCAGTGGGCTCATGCCCACACCAGAGCAGGTATGGCAGCTTATGTGTGGGATAAGTTCGTCCGCGACCTTAAGCAGCGGTTTCTACCGCCCCACTACCTTGAGCAACTCGAAGACGAGTTCAGGGGAGCGTGTCAGAACGTGCAACCAGTCCTTTAGTTTGCCAATAAAATTTTGACTTTATGTCTGCCAATTAGGCTTATCTGATACAGACAAGAAAGGGCAGTTTTTGTATGGCCTGCTGGACACGCAAATCCAACGGGAGGTGCATATGTTTAGGCCAACCACCTTTGAGGACGCACTCTCGCTTGCGCAGAGTGCAGAAATGAAACATAATGGTGGCAAGCCCAAGACTTCCCAGCCGGCTTCTCTCAGGGCTAACGCCTTGGGGGGCAAAAGTCAAAACCAGACGGGGTCTTCCCCAGGACAGAGCCCGGGAGCCTCTGGCTCCAAGAACTCGAACAATGCGTCAAAGCTTACTCCAGACTAGAAAGCGGAGGCAGACAAGACAGGTGGTGGCAAGTTGAGTGCTATGAGGAGCTTTCTCAGTACAAGAAGGAGGGTAGATGTTTCTTTTGTCATACAAAAGGACATACTTCTCGGGATTTTCCTAAGAAGCCTCCAAAGCCCACCGTCGCCACCGCCGCCTCCATAGCTTCCGTGGGGTGAGCTCAGCTCCCACACAGACCCCAACGGCTACCCCTAGTTCTTCAAACCCCGGTGCTTCAGTTGGAGCAATTATTAGCAGGGAGCTCGAAGATAAGCAGAAAGGCGCCCATTGACCAGGAGTATGAGCCCAATGAATTGCTCAAGTCCTTTGGCTACATAGGTGGCCAGAGAGTCGTTGTCTTGTTTGACAGTGGCAGCACGGAGGATGTGGTCACAGAATAGGCCGCTAGGCGTGCCCGTTTCGAGCTGACTTCGGTCGACAAACAGATTAAGGGTTTTAGCACAGGTATGACAACGAGCGTCAAGTATGAAGCTCTAGGTGCTAAGTTAGTGATTCAGGGCATAGAGTTTGTGCGTGACTTTATGGTTGCCCCTCTTGTAGGAGCAGACATAATTTTGGGTATTCATTTCACAAATTTCTTCCTGATGTCAAGTGGGAGAAGCACACGTTCCAGATCAATCAGAATGTGTCAAACGCCCCGGTGACCCATTAAGTGTGAGCGAGGAATTTTGAACTTTTCGCTCATAAGCCACTTGCAGGCTAAGCGAGTAGTCAAGAAAGGTGCATAGTGTGCGATGATTTACATGTAGACAGCCCAGACGGTGGCCAGTGCTTCCGAGAAGTACTTGGTTCTCCATGAAAAGTTCCAGAAGATTTTTCTTCGGGAGCACCTCCCTCCCTAGCTCCCCCCATCCAGACCAGAGGACCACAAGATTGACCTCCTCCCAGGCTCGGAACCCCCGAGCAAGTTTCTGTATCGCCTTTCCAAGGCAATGGAATCGGAGTTAGACCGCCAACTCCAAGAATTGTTGTAAGCTGGCTTCATCCGCCCCAGCGTGTTGCCATTTGCAGCACCGATCTTGTTTGTCAAGAAGAAAGATGGGTCTTCCCGTTTGTGTGTTGACTATAGTGCACTCAACAAGCTGACTATCAAGAGCAGATTCCCGATGCCTCGAATTGACTATATTCTCGAGAGGCTGAATGGAGCAAAGGTGTTCTCTAAATTTGAATCCACATGAACAGACATTGTTCGATGCATGACCAATCCAACTTTCTTTCCCATGGAATATATTTTAGGAAGTTGATCCATTAGACTCAAACACACAAACCAACCCTCATCAGCCACCACCACAAACAAACTAACAAAACTGAGTGTGGCACGTATCAATGATGAAGAAACTTGATTCCATGAGGGACACCCATCCGTATCTACATCAACAACCTGTAAACCTGTAGGAAAGTCAGCCCATACGAGGCGAGCCACTGTATCTGAGGGAGCACCTCTATGAGATAGAGCCTTGGGAATCTTCATCAAGAATTCTTCCACATTACATAAAAGATTTATGATGTTTGGTTTTGGTAAGTATAACTTGAAAACTAATTATATGGTGAAATTATTCTTTTTACCTATCTGAGCCCTCCGAAAGAGTGTGGACGTCTAACAGCAATGTGTGAAAAACATCTCTCACCTGCAAGTAAACAAGATAAAAAATGAGATGCATTTCGAAAGCACACACTTCTCAAAATAAATTTGCGATGGAAAGTACTCTTACTAGTTATGTCCATGATGTCACGTTGTCCTGACACCTCCCCCTCTTGAAGATGCTCTGGAGGATCTCTCTCTTGATCTTCATTGTGGGGTCTCCCTCTTGAACATCATGCATAATGTCAAGACGTCTCTTTGTTCGCCTCTCACGTTGCACTTGAGACGATGTAGATGTATGCTCTTGGTGTGATTGTGGCACTCGTGAGGACAGTGGTGTGGATGGTTTTGGGGCCATGCGCGAGGATCCAACTACTGGAGACTGGGTCAAGTTTGTTGGCTGTGGGGAAGGTATTCTAGAGTCTTCTTGAGTTGGGGGCTCTCTTTTAAGCTCAGATTCGTAATTCTTAAATTCTTCAAGAAATAGGTCAAGATAATTTAGTAAAAAGGTAGAAATCCATAGACCTTTTTGTATATGTATATGTATGTAGGTTTATATACATGTATATATATATGTATGTATATGTGTATATGTATGTATATATATATATGTATGTATATGTGTATATATGTATGTATGTATATGTGTATATATATATATATATATATATATATATATATATATATATATATATAACATATGTATATGTATCTATGTATATGTATATGTATATATATATGTACATGTATATGTATGTGTATATGCATATGTATATGTATATATATATGTATATTTATATGTATATGTATATGTATGTAGGTATGTATCTATATATATGTATGTGTATGTATATGTATCTATTTATATGTATATATATGTATATGTATGTAGGTATATGTATCTATTTATATGTATATGTATGTAGGTATGTATATATCAAAACTTAACGTTTCTTTAAAATCTGATATGCCAAACCTTAAATGTAACATGAACTATGTATGTACGTATGTATGTCTGTATGTACAAATTTGTAAAAAATTTGGACCAGCATCTCCTTTGCATTTTCTAAAAAATCCCAAAATAAACTTCAAAACTTAACAATGTTTCTTTAAAATCTAACATGCCAAATCTTAAATGTAACATGAACTTTGTATGTATGTAGGAATTTAGTATATAATTTAGTGTATGTATGTAGGTACGTATTTATGTATGCATATGTATATGTACATATATGTTTACATATGTATTTGTATATGTATATATATGCATGTGTATTATCTAATATGTATATGCATATGGATAGTTTATATATATTTATATGTATGTATAGGTATGTATTTGTATAGGTAGGAAGGTTTACATATACATATACATATACATTTATATGCATATAATTCAGTAGAAAGCAAAAAAGTACCTTTTTCTAGGAGCTCCTCACTTGGAGGCACATGATTTAGAGGATAGTCCAACCACCAAGGACATCTCTTATATTCCCAATCAGAAACCCCTCTCTCAACCCATTCCTTGGGATACATTGTTTCCGAGGAATTTGGATCTGCCCATTCTTTGATTGCTTCCGTCTCTTCGTCCATTAGACCTTGGCCAAGACCTTGGCCAATGAGTAGCTGGACCCACCTACATATCCAAAATAAAACAAATAGCACTAAAATATTTTTTTAATGCGTATATGTATTTTCTGCAAAATAGAATGGCATTAGAAGATATATACCTGTAGACAACCCTCTTTGCAGCATTCTCCACCTCAGGTTGCTTTTGGCCTTCCTTCACTTTTCTAATCTTTGCCCACACCTCATGGAAGACCCATGGTATGTGTTTCGATCACTCCTCTTTCACCCATTGCATAAATGGTGGGGTGTAGATAACATCATCATATACCAATAAACCCTCCAAAATAGAGTCCACCTCCCCTATTAGCTCTTCCCAATACAACTCTTTCTTCATATGCAGCAACGTCTTTTTGTTAACCCCAAACATCTCCGAAATTACCTTGTCCTTTTGCCCTCCCGGTCATCATAATCATTTGAAGCAATTCCGTCTTCCTATTTCAGCATCATACCAAAGCCATAAGAGATTAGTTTATGTTAAGGGAGGTTTATTGACATGTGACATACCTTTGAGATGAAATCCGAGATATGGCGACTGTGTAGAGCTTTTCTTTGGTTAGAGCAACCAATCCCTTCTTAGACCAATCATAGTTATATACGAGTTGAAAGAATGCATCACCATTGGATGGGTTTGCAATTATGAGCATCTTGTATGCTCTATCTCGAAATGTTTGCTCTACAACACGTCTGGCTTTCTCACATTTTGTCTCATATTCTTGCAACCCCATGGCATGTCTATCAATGCATGATATAGCTTGCTTCACCGCATTTTCAAACGATGTCTACGTATAACGAAAAGGACTCATTATCACTCACACGATTAAAAAACATTGATAATCCGTTTATTAATAAAAGATGGGAAATGCAAACACTACCTTCCACACAAGCTGTGCCAAGATTGTAGCTGGAGCATTGTACCATTGCTCTCCACTTCCTCGCTCCAAACTAAGCTCCATTAAATCCCATCTCCTTACGTCTTCACCAAGGTAGTCCAATATGGATGATTTGTTCACCATTCCAAATCGTTGAAACATGAAGATCTCATGTGACAATGTGGGGTGTAACACTAGTGCGCACCAATCTGTTGTAAAGAGTCACAATGAGCCAAGAACTTCACAACAATGACTTCACAATGTCCGTAATTAAGTAGAGAGAGATCACTTACTCATTTTGAGATTGCAAAGCCAATAGCAATTCTCCTTCTTGCTTCTTGTCCACAACCAAAAATTGACATTTGACCCAGACATGGCGTGAGGGGCTATGAGACCAAGCTAGAGAAAACAAAATAAAGATATTACAATATATTACTTTTAATGTTGCATAAAATCACTCTATGGCATTCAAAAGAACATACCTTCACGCACTCGAGACATCCATGCCTTCACACGATGATTGCCATCCCAAACAAGAAACTTCTTACCACTGAGATCCTCCCACTCAGTTCCTCTGATTTCATCCTCAAATATGTCATGTTGTACCACCCAGTATGGTTCCCATTCTTGCAAGTCTATTTGTATGACCGTGAAATACATAGATCTTTCGGGACGTGTAAGTGAAACCAAAAAAGGAGGAGATGCTGATTTCGTTCTCCAACACAAGCGCTTCTTCGTCATGAACAAGAGACTTATGCACTTCTGTTTCCTCTCTAACAGGAGATACATGTGAGGACACAGGTGTCCGTGATTGAGCTTCCTCGCTAAGAGTCAAACAAACATGCCCAGATCTAAGTAAGTATCCCCTGTTGTCTGTAAGACACACACACCAAGCCCAAGTAAGTATATCTAAAAACATAAAAACACAATCTCAGTAGAATCTTGGCTATTCACATCTTATACCTTTCTCAGTCTTTGCCTGTTTTTTTCCTACTTTTCTTGGAACCATCTCTCTCTCTTTTACCTTGAATATGAGTAGCAAACACTTTGAGCTAAATGATAGATAGGAGACGAAAGGTCAGTACATCTCTCTCAGGCCGGCCATGGCGGCTGGCTGTGGGGGCCCCTCAAGGGGATGGGGGGATGGGAGGACTCCCTCAGGGGGATGAAAGGGGCAGTACAGGCCTGGACTCGTCGGAGCAACGGCGGGGGGCAAGGGGGGGATGTGCAGGATGTGCAAGCCCCCTAGCAGAGCCAGGCGTAGGTCTGTGCTAGCCAGGGTCCTGGACTGGCTGGAGCAACGGGGGGCAAGGGGGGGATGTGCAGGCCCCTCGGGCAGAGCCGGGGGCAGGTCTGCACTAGGGCAGACCATCCCCCGGCTCTGTCGAGGGCTTGGAGACTGGCCGGAGCAACGAGGGATCACACATGCCTGGAGGTAGACCCTAGCCGCCTCCACCTCCACCTCCATCTCCACCTCCATCTCCACCTCCATCTCCACCTCCACCCTGCCATTCTTATCTGCCTACACATCTTGCACATATGTCCACCCTTGCCCTCCGTTGCTCTGGCCACTCTAGGCCCCCGGTAGAGTCGGGGGCAGGTCTGCGCTAGCGCAGACCATCACTCGACACTGCCGCGGGCCTGGACTGGCTGGAGCAATGGGGGGCAAGGGGGGGATCACCCCTGCCTGGAGGTAGACCCTGGCCGCCTCCATCTCCACCTCTATCTCCATCTCCACCTCCGCCGCCACCGCCTCCTCCCCCTCACCATCGCCGCCGTGCCCCTCTCAGCCCCCCTGAGGGACTCCTCCCATCCTGCACATCTCTCCCCTTGCCCCCCGTTGCTCCGGCCAGTCGAGGCCCCCGGCAGAGCCGGGGGATGGTCCACACTAGTGCAGACCATCCCCCGGCTCTGCCGGGGGCCTCGACTGGCTGGAGCAATGGGGGGCAAGGGGGGAGATCACACCTGCCTAGAGGTAGACTCTGGCCGCCTCCACCTCCATCTCCATCTCCACCTCCACTGCCACCGCCTCCTCCCCCTCACCATCGCCGCCGCCCCTCTCAGCCCCCCTGAGGGACTCCTCCCATCCTACACATCTCCCCTGAGGGACTCCTCCCATCCTACACATCTCCCCTGAGGGACTCCTCCCATCCTACACATCTCCCCCTGAGGGACTCCTCCCATCCTACACATCTCCCCTGAGGGACTCCTCCCATCCTACACATCTCCCCCCTTGGCCCCGTTGCTCCGGCCAGTCCGGGCCCCCGGCAGAGCCGGGGGCCTGGACCTGGCCAGAGCAATGGGGGCCAAGGGGGGAGATCACACCTGCCTGGAGGTAGACCACCTCCACCTCCACCTCCACCTCCACCTCCACCTCCACCTCCACCTCCATCTCCACCTCCATCTCCACCTCCACCTCCATCTCCACCTCGCCCTCCACCTCCACCTCCACCTCCACCTCCACCTCCACCTCCACCTCCACCGCCGTCGCCTCCTCCCCCTCACCATCGCTGTCGCCCCTCTCAGTCCCCTTGGGGGCCTCCTCCCATCCTGCACATCTCCCCCCTTGCCCCCCGCTGCTATGGCCAGTCCAGACCATCCCCTGGCTTTGCCGGGGGCCTGGACTGGCCGAAGCAACAGGGGGCAAGGGGGGAGATCACACCTGCGTGGAGGTAGACCCTGGCCTAGCGCAGACCATCCCTTGGCTCTGCCGGGGGCCTGGACTGCTGGCCGGAGCAATGGGGGGCAAGGGGGGAGATCACACCTACGTGGAGGTAGACCCTGGGGCCTGGGCAAGGGGGGAGATCACACCTGGACCCTAGCTGCCTCCATCTCCACCTCCATCTCCACCTTCACCTCCACCTCCACCTCCACCTCCACCTCCCCCTCCACCTCCACCTCCATCTCCACGTCCATCGCCGCCGCCTCCTCCCCCTCACCATCGCCGCCGCCCCTCTCAGCCCCCCTGAGGGACTCCTCCCCCTCACCATCGCCGCCGCCCCTCTCAGCCCCCCTGAGGGACTCCTCCCATCCTGCACAGGCAGCTCAGAACAATAGGAGGAAATTTGGTGTGCTTACCTTCTTGGCCCAAGGAGGAGAAGATCAAGATTTGCTGCCCCAAGCTTCACAGAGGTGGTCTCTATAGCCAGAGAAGATGGAGAAAACAGAAACAAAAGCCTAAGAAAAAATAAGCAAGCCCATGCAGGAAAGAAGTGTTCCTTTCTAAGGAGATTGTATTAAAATTCGCCACCTCCCTCCACATCCCTCCTTATCAGCAAATCTCTCCACCTCTCTCTAGATTCTGTCTTTCTTTTCTCTCTCTAGTCTTGGTCTCTCTCTCTTTTTCTCTCTTATTCAAACTCAATGAATAAATAGGGCCTATAGATAGTTACATATTATTTTCATTTTAAAGGTTACTTACATATAAAAAACTAAGATAAAAAGATACATATAATACTTAGAACCAATAAATGTATAATTTAAAACATACATATAATAAATTAATATAAAAAGATACATAGTTAACTTAGAATTTTTATATATATTTGTATATTTTTTATAAATTTTTTTTGTCATGACCATTCTCAATCATGATTGCTCCACCTTGTTTTATCATTTCAGCCGCCTTACCTGTTGACAATGATTGTTTCGGCCTAGATACCTAATCTTCTATTTTTGTTTTATAAATTCCACCTGTTCCTTCGTTTTTTAATTTTCATTTCACATTTTCGTCTCTCTTGTCCTTTCTGCATCTTTGTATTGCCTTCCCTATGGAGCACACTGTGACCTTTGAGTGGGAGCTTTGATGGTTGCAGCAAAAAATCTCAAACTTTAATACTTCTCCACCAGACCATGCTTGTCAGTCATGGATATCTACAAGGGTTTCTGCCTTCATCACATGCCCTTTCTAGAGTGAAAGCTACTAGGACCAATGGAAGCCTACAGGAAATCATCTCTCATTAAGACATGGAGGGCAATAAAAACTACCTTGTAGATATTACTCGAAGTAAAACATATATATGCTACAATGTAGTCCTCTCTGTGCTGCTGATAGTCTTGATTCTAGTGCTAATGACATTGCCCAAGATGTCTGACATTTGGAGACCTCAGTGGAGAAAGAATTAGGGACACAAAACACCCATGCTCATATCTCAAGCTCCTCCTCTGAGAGTGACTTGAATGGCTCAGCAACAAACTGTTTTGCAACTAGGTGAAGGCACGAGCAATCCAAAAGGTTCTAAGCACAATATCTCTGAACATGAATGTATTGCTTTCAGAGAGTATACTTTCAGTTCTTCGTAATAAGAAGGAGCAACCTTCTCTTCTACGTTCATTGCTGGAAAAAGTTACTCGAGTCATCCAAGTCCAGGAGGTGCCAAGACATTATGATGGTGATTCCATCCTAGAGTTTCCACCAATATATGGCAAAATAGGAAATATGGATGGAATGGAGCAAAAATATGATGGTCAGCTATGGACACGTCCAGTAACATCAAACATGTCTGTAAGTTGTACCATGCGTATTAGCTATTGTGTTGGTGCTTTGGAGTGCCATAGGCTCAGCTTTCCTTTTTTACTTGAACAACAAAAGGTATAACAACACCTTCTTTCATGGACATCTAACAAAAAAGATTGCAGTTGGACTTCTGACAGAGGATGCGAAAACTAAAATAGTTTGTCACTTTTGTCACAAAACTGCACACTGTGTGCAAGTGTGTAGATGTGTTGTGTATTACGTAATGCCTCACGACACAACTATTACAAGAATGATGCTCCACACTGGACTGCATGAACATCCAATTTAGCCAGGAACTTCAAGGTCAATGTTGGAGCGTGTAAAAATGTTTGTTTCTCAAGTGTTGAAAGCCCAGAGAAGTGCAGGTCCTCGAAAAATACAGATGGATATTATGAAGGATATGCTGTTTTCCTCCATGATGAATCAAAATGATGAGCTACCTACAAGTATTGGGGATCATGAGCTCTGCATTTTTTTGGAGGACTTGAGTCCTCTTGTGGAAAACCAGAGGTGAGTATTCATTCTGTAACTTAATTATATTTAGATGTATTTTTCTACATTCGGTCCTCTCTTTATTGTGAAATTATGTTTTTTAGGTTTAGACGCATTGTATCCCAGGAGAAAAAAAAATTGATGCCGGCAGGAGAGGGCTTTGATGGCATCCTTCTTATACAGAGAAGATCTCGCTATTCATTTATACAAGGTAGCCGTTTCCCAGGACAAGGTGGCCCTGATGATAAATGTTATGTCTTTAAGATGTCCTTGCGGTGTGATAGTGAGGGTGACTTGGCAAAGTCCTGGGTTTTATTTGATCACACTCATCGAGTTTTTGGTTGGTCAATAATGGCTTGTCATGTTTACGACCCAAGGTGAGACTACATACTTCTATTTTTTCCTTTCATTTACCTTGAATGATTGCTGAGATTGAAAAAAATTCTCTCCAAAATCCTATAGTGTTCAAGAGCTGTTGACAATTGCCACATGCGAAATGAAGGAAGAGGATACAAAAAGCCAAGTACTATTTTGGGAAATGCTGAATAGCACAATGGAGCAATGCGGTTATGGACCCGCACACTTCTATGGGTTTATGGGCTGATGAAGCAGGGTCAAATTGGTGTGCAGTTTGGACCGTTTTAAATGGGGGTCTGCACAACATTATGGAGGACAGGGAGCGAACGTGCTTATTCCATTGGAAACAAAGTTTGATGAAGCATGCTAAACAATGCGTGAAGGCAGAAAGTCGACAACACCATATTGACTTGTGTGAAGAATGGAGATTGGCAACCAATAAGGAGTCAGCTTTCTTAAAAAGTAAAGAGCTTTGTGAGTGGTGAAGAAATGGACATGTTCATGAGGGAAAACTATCAGTAATGGATACGTGGATGAGTTGGTGGGAAGTACGAATAGCACATTGGGGCAACCTCATGTCGAGGGTGAGAAATTTTATGGAGAAATGATATGTTGTATGGATGTATTTGCATTGGAGTCAATTTTGTGAATTCATGTATGAAACCTCTTGTGTGCAGGTGGTCTTAAGCTCAATGGATTTAGCACAAACCCCTCGAACAAACTTGTCTGAAAGTGTATATGGGAATTAGCTTGCTGGTGAAGGATATAAGGAAAAGTTTAGCTTGTATGATGCGTGCATTTAAGATATGGCAAACGCTTTACTACAAAGTGCAAAGCAATATGCATATCAGATGGGGAAGCACAAAGGTGAGGACCAAGCTTGAGCAAGTTGCTGGACAAGGTGGCAGCAAGGTCAAGAACGACACCACCATAAGTGGCTCGCATGGTCCATGAAACAGTAGCTAATACTCCTATGTATGAGGAATCAAGGCCTCTACATGGAGATAAGGAGACTGTTCAAGGGAAGAGGGTGAGGACAATGGAAGTAGACCAATGCTCACATCGTCCAGGTTATGTCATGCAGAGCAGACATCGTCAAAACTGGGGAACAGCAAAGAAGAGTAAGTTTTGGAGATAGATCTAGAAAACAAACAGTGCAGCAAGTCACGCTTCAAGGGGAGGACCAAAAAGTCCAATGACTGGAGGAAACAAAGATGTAGGACATGAAGAGCCTAAACAACATTATGGCATAATGAGCGGAATGCATGTAAAGGAAGAGGCCGTTGGGGACGTACAATGTGGGCCATTAGACAAACCCCATTGAACTCAAAAGTCAAATGTTTGGGAGGTATTGATGGAAGACTTAAGTGCAACTCATACATACAGGGAAGCTCTATTGGAGTTGTTGCCCCTAGCTTCTACTCAGAGCGACGACATCCTGGTTTGGGAGGGCCAAAGGCTCAAATGATGTGGTTTTGTCCTTTAGATGTTTCACACACATGGCATGTAGATCCAAACATAATATACAAGCCATCATACCCAGATATGTGGAAAGTGGATGTTGGAACCAACATAACTAGCCAAGAGATAGAGAAATTAGTAAAGGCAGGGTTCAAGTTAGATGTTACTCTCATGAGAAGAACCTTTTGTGTCAGGGATGGGAGAAACGTCCACACAAGCAGTAGGCAACAAAGAAAGTGACAAGAGCTCACATGATGCTACACAGAATACAAAGAGATCAACCAAGTAGCGGCATTGGATTTCCAAAGAAGTAGAAAAGAGGATTGGTAGTGTCGAGGCCATGACAGCGATAGTCCTTAATGAGAGTGCAATGCTACCGTCCCCCTACTCTATTTTTCATTTGGCATGTGAGAGTGGAGAGGACTATTTTATACACATCAAGGTACAACCTTGGTGTACATGTCCTGATTTCATGCAAAGAGAATCTAGAGGAAAGTCTTATGTTGCATGTAAGCATATCTATTTTGTCTTCTTGCGAGTTTTGGGATTACATAAGAATGAGGATATGGTAATGCATCAACCAGCACTATCACCAGAGGATGTGGGCAATATACTATCACGTCCTCGAAGCAAGGATGTTTGTGTCTATACTTAAGCTTTAATCAAGCCTCTCATGTTTGTGCCTACTTAAGCTTGTAAGAAAATGTGAAGTCAATCTTTTTGTAAGAAAATTTGAACCTAATATTTTTGTCTTTCTTTGGGATGGAGTATACTGTCACGTACTCTAAAGTCTTATTGTAGGTAGCTTGCGACGCTATGGTAAAGGAGTTGTACCAACCATATATCTTCTTGTAAGGAAATGTGAACTCAATCTTTTTGTAAGAAAATATGAACCGGGTATACTTGTTTTTACTTGTGTGTGTTGAAATAAATATTGGTCTTTGAGTATGCATGAAAAGTTAAAGTATCCTTGTCTCATAAATTGTATGTATTGGAAGAAAGGTACATAGATAGGTATGTTTGTGCTTATATTTAAGTTTCTTTGACATAAAATGTGTGTTTATATGTAGGAAGGTAAGTAGGTAGGTATGTAGGTATGTATGCATGCATGCATGTATATGTTTGGGAGTATGCATGCATGTATATATGTATGTATTATACACATGTGTGTATATATGTATGTATGTATATATGTATGTATATATGTAGGAAGGTAGGTAGGTAGGTAGGTATGTTTGAGAATATGCATGTATATATGTATGTATGTATGTATGTATGTATATATGTAGGAAGGTAGGTAGGTAGGTAGGTATGTTTGAGAATATGCATGTATATATGTATGTATGTATGTATGTGAATGTATTTATTTCTCTTTCATAAATACTTACTATATAAAAGCTCACCAAAATGTATCATTTTTCTTACAAGCTTGCATAAAACTATCTTATCTCCAAAAAGCTCGCCAAATAAAGCTCGCAAAAAAATCAAACTCCCAACTAGGCTAAACTGAATAAGGTTAGTCTCAAGGTGAGTGAAAAGAGTCTTCCACTAGCGAGTTTGATTTTTTTGCAAGCTTTATTTGGCGAGCTTTTTGGAGATAAGATAGTTTTATGCGAGCTTGTAAGAAAAATGATACATTTTGGTGAGCTTTTATATAGTAAGTATTTATAAAAGAGAAATAAATACATTCACATATACATACATACATACATACATACATACATATATACATGCATACATACATGTATGTATGTATATATACATACATACATACATGTATGTATGTATGTATGTATGTATGTATGTATATATATATATATACATATATATATACACATATATATATATATATATATGTATATATATATATACATATATATATGTATATATATATATACATATATATATGTATATATATATATATATATATATATATATATACATACATACATACATATATACATGCATATTCTCAAACATACCTACCTACCTACCTACCTTCCTACATATATACATACATATATACACACACGTGTACAATATATACATACATACATGCATGCATACTCCCAAAACATATACATGCATGCATACATACATACCTACATACCTACCTACCTACCTTCCTACATATAAACACACATTTTATGTCAAAGAAACTTAAATATAGGCACAAACATACCTATCTATGTACCTTTCTTCCAATACATACAATTTATGTGACAAGGATACTTCAACTTTTCATGCATACTCGAAGACCAATATTTATTTCAACACAAGTAAAAACAAGTATACCCGGCTCATATTTTCTTACAAAAAGATTGAGTTCACATTTCCTTACAAGAAGATATATGGTTGGTACTCCTTTACCATAGTGTCGCAAGCTACCTACAATAAGACTTTAGAGTACGTGACAGTATACTCCATCCCAAAGCAAGACAAAAATATTGGGTTTAAATTTTCTTACAAAAAGATTGACTTCACATTTCCTTACAAGCTTAAGTAAGCACAAACATGAGAGGCTTGATTAAAGCTTGAGTATAGGCACAAACATCCTTGCTTCGAGGACGTGATAATATATTGCCCACATCCTCTGGTGATAGTGTTGGTTGATGCACTACCATATCCTCATTCTTATGTAATCCCAAAACTTGCAAGAAGACAAAATAGATATGCTTACATGCAACGTAAGACTTTCCTCTAGATTCTCTTTGCATGAAATCAGGACATGTACACCAAGGTTGTACCTTGATGTGTATAAAATAGTCCTCTCCACTCTCACATGCCAAATGAAAAATAGAGTAGGGGGACGACTGCATTGCACTCTCATTAAGGACTGTTGCTGTCATGGCCTCGGCACTACCAATCCTCCTTTTTGCTTCTTTGGAAATCCAATGCCGCCACTTGGTCGATCTCTTTGTATTCTGTGTAGCATCATGTGGCCTCTTGTCACTTTGTTTGTTGCTTTGCTTGTGTGGATGTTTCTCCCACCCCTGACACAAAAGGTTCTTCATGAGTAACATCTAACTTGAACCCTGCCTTTACTAATTTCTCTACCTCTTGGCTGGTTATGTTGGTCCCAACATCCACTTTCCACATATCTGGGTATGATGGCTTGTATATTATGTTTGGATCTACATGCCATGTGTGTGAAACATCTGAAGGACAAAACCACATCATTTGAGCCTTTGGCCCTCCCGGACCAAGATGTCGTCACTCTGAGTACAAGCTAGGGGCAACAACTCCAATAGAGCTTCCCTGTATGTATGAGTTGCACTTAAGTCTTCCATCAATATCTCCTAAACATTTGACTTTTGAGTTCAATGGGGTTCGTCTAATGGCCCACATTGTGCGTCCAACGGCCTCTTCCTTTACATGCATTTGTCCTCCGCTCATTGTGCCATAATGTTGTTTAGGCTCTTCATGTCCTACATCTTTGTTTCCTCCAGTCATTGGACTTTTTGGTCCTCCCCTTGAAGCGTGACTTGCTGCACTATTTGTTCTAAACTTACTCTTCTTGCCGTTCTCGGTTTTGACGATGTCTGCTCTGCATGACATAACCTGGACAATGTGAGCATTGGTCTACTTCCATTGTCCTCACCCTCTTCCGTTGAACAGTCTCCTTATCTCCATGTAAAGGCCTTGCTTCCTCATACATAGGAGTATTAGCTACTGTTTCATGGACCATGCGAGCCACTTGTGGTGGTGTCGGTCTTGACCTTGCTGCCACCTTGTCCAGCAACTTGCTCAAGCTTGGTCCCTCACCTTTGTGCTTCCCCATCTGATATGCATATTGCGCACTTTGTAGTAAAGCGTTTGCCATATCTGAAATGCACGCATCATACAAGCTAACCTTTTCCTTATATCCTTCACCAGCAAGCCAACTACCATGTACACTTTTAGATAAGTTTGTTCGAGGGGTTTGTGCTAAATCCACTGAGCTTAAGACCACCTACACACAAGAGGTTTCATACATGAATTCACAAAATTGACTCCAATGCAAATACATCCATACAACATATCATTTCTCCATAAAATTTCTCACCCAATGTGCTATTCGTACTTCCCACCAACTCATCCACGTATCCATTACTGATAGTTTTCCCTCATGAACATGTCCATTTCTCCACCACTCACGAATCTCTTTACTTTTTAAGAAAGCTGACTCCTTATTGGTTGCCAATCTCCATTCTTCACACAAGTCAATATGGTGTTGTCGACTTTCTGCCTTCACGCATTGTTTAGCATGCTTCATCAAACTTTGTTTCCAATGGAATAAGCACGTTCGCTCCCTGTCCTCCATAATGTTGTGTGGACCCCCATTGAAAACGATCCTAACTGCACACCAATTTGACCCTGCTTCATCAGCCCATAAACCCATAGAAGTGTGCGGGTGCATAACCGCATTGTTCCATTGTGCTATTCAACATTTCCCAAAATAGTACTTGGCTTTTTGTATCCTCCTCCTTCATTTTGCATGTGGCAATTTTCAACAGCTCTTGAACACTATAGGACTTTGGAGAGAATTTTTTTCAATCAGTTATCATTCAAGGTAAATGAAAGAAAGGAAAAATAGAAATACGTAGTCTCACCTTGGGTCATAAACATGACAAGCCATTGTTGACCAACCAAAAAGTCGATGAGTGTGATCAAACAAAACCTAGGACTTTGCCAAGTCACCTCCACTATCACACTGCATGCGATTCACTAAGTCCACGCCTGATGCTGGTCCTCGCAAAAAACATCTTAAAGACATAACATTTATCATCAGGGCCACCTTGTCCTGGGAAATGGCTACCTTTAAGCGAGATCTTCTCTGTATAAGAAGGATGCTACCATCTCCTGCCGGCATCAATTTTGTTTTCTCCTGGGATACAATGCGTCTAAAACTAAAAAACATAATTTCACAATAAAGAGAGGACCGAATGTAGAAAAATACATCCAAATATAATTAAGTTACAGAATGAATACTCACCTCTGGTTTTCCACAAGAGGACTCAACTCCTCCAAAAAATTGCAGAGCTCATGATCCCCAATACTTGTAGGTAGCTCATCATTTTGATTCATCATGGGAAAACAACATATCCTTCACAATATCCATCTGTATTTTTCGAGGACCTACACTTCTCTGGGCTTTCAACACTTGAGAAACAAACATTTTCACGTGCTCCAACATTGACCTTGAAGTTCCTGGTTGAATTGGATGTTCATGCAGCCCAATGTGGAGCATCATTCTTGTAATAGTTGTGTCACGAGGCATTACGTAATACACAACACATCTACACACTTGCACACAGTGTGCAGTTTTGCGATAAAAATGACAAACTATTTTAGTTTTCTCATCCTCTGTCAGAAGTCCAACTGCAATCTTTTTTGTTAGATGTCCACGAAAGAAGGTATTGTTATACCTTTTATTGTTCAAGTAAAAAGGACAGCTGAGCCTATGGCACTCCAAAGCACCAACACAATAGCTAATATGCACGGTACAACTTACAGACATGTTTGATGTTACTGGACATGTCCATAGCTGACCATCATATTTTTGCTCCATTCCATCCATATTTCCTATTTTGCCATATGTTGGTGGAAACTCTAGGATGGAATCACCATCATAATGTCTTGGCACCTCCTGGACTTGGATGACTTGAGTAACTTTTTCCAGCAATGAACGTAGAAGAGAAGGTTGCTCCTTTTACGAAGAACTGAAAGTATACTCTCTGAAGCAATACATTCATCTTCAGAGATATTGTGCTTAGAACCTTTTGGATTGCTTGTGCCTTCACCTGGTTGCAAAACAGTTGCTAAGCCATTCAAGTCACTCTCAGAGGAGGAGCTCGAGATATGAACATGGGTGTTTTGTGTCCCTAATTCTTTCTCCACTGAGGTCTCCAAATGTCGGACATCTTGGGCAATGTCATTAGCACTAGAATCAAGACTCAGCAGCACAGAGAGGACTACATTGTAGCATATATGTTTTACTTTGAGTAATATATCTACAAGGTAGTTTTTATTGCCCTCCATGTCATAATGAGCGATGATTTCTTGTAGGCTTCCATTGGTCCTAGTAGCTTTCACTCCAGAAAGGGCATGTGATGAAGGTAGAAACCGTTGTAGATATCCATGACTGACAAGCGTGGTCTGGTGGAGAAGTATTAAAGTTTGAGATTTTTTGTCTGCAGCCATCAAGCTCCCACTCATCAAAGGTCACAGTGTGCTCCATAGGGAAGGCAATACGAAGATGCAAAAAGGACAGGAGAGACGAAAATGTGAAATGAAAATATAAAAATGAAGGAACAGGTGGACTTTATAAAACAAAAATAGAAGATCAGGTATCGAAGCCGAATCAATCATTGTCAGGTAAGGCGGCTGAAATGATAAAACAAGGTGGAGCAATCACGATTGAGAATGGTCACACGATAAATTTTTTTAATAAAAAATATCCAAATATATATAAAATTTCTAAGTTAAATATGTATCTTTTTATATTAATTTATTATATGTATGTCTTAAATTATACATTTATTGGTTCTAAGTATTATATGTATCTTTTTATATTAGTTTTTTATATGTAAGTAACCTTTAAAATGAAAATAATATGTAACTATCTATAGGCCCTATTTAAATAGTAGACGATTATTATTATTGACATCAAGGTTTATAGTTCGAGTTCCTATATTTATCTCCTATATGTATCTACATTTAACCAACAGTATTAATCATCCAAATGGAGACTCTCAACTCACTGGCGATCTAACGCATTGTGCTTCCTTGCTTTTTGCATCCCATATGTGAACTTCGAATAGGTAAGGTACTTCTCTCACTATCTTCTTGCTGTTCTCTTTTCTGAAAATTTGAAGTGTTCACAGCGTTCAGGGGGCTTGAGAGGGCTTGTTCACAGCATTCAGGGGGGCTGAGAGGGCCGGCGGCGGTGGTGGAGATGTCTTGGGTGCTTAGATCACCTCAGGGGGAGGAGCGGCGGCGGCCGGTGATGGTGAGGGGGAGGAGGCGGTGGCTGTGGGAGGCGGAGATGGAGGTGGAGGGCAAGGTGGATAGAGATGGAGGTGGAGGTGGAGGTGGAGATGAAGATGGAGGTGGAGGCGGTCCAGGCCCCTGCACATCTCCCCCATTGCCCCCTTGCTCCGGCCATTCCAGGCACCCGACAGAGCCGGGGGATGGTCTGCGCTAGTGCACATCTCCCCCGTTGCCTCCCTTGCTCCGGCCATTCCAGGCATTCGGCAGAGCCGGGGGATGGTCTGTGCTAGTGCAGACCATCCCCCGGCTTTGTCGGATGCCTGGAATGGCTGGAGCAACAGGGGGCAAGGGGGAGATGTGCAGGATGGGAGGAGCAAGATTCATGACCCCAGAGTCGTGCTGCATCTGCTCTCACAGGAATTGTGTTTTGAACTGTTTGCAAAGGCCAGCGTCTCCAATCCACACTCGTGAAGTTGGCACTGCAGTATGCCTTTGTTTGTAGTTTTTTTGTTTTGTACTGTGTTGCCTCAGATGGCCCGGGCACTTAGATCACCTCAGGGGGACTGAGAGGGGCGACGGCGATGGTGAGGGGGAGGAGGCGGCGGCGGTGGAGGCAGAGATGGAGGTGGAGGGGGAGGGCGAGGTGGAGATGGAGGTGGAGGTGGAGGTGGAGGCGGTCCAGGCAGGTGCACATCTCCCCCCTTGCCCCCCGTTGCTCTCCGACCAGTCCAAGCACCCGACAGAGTCGCGGGATGGTCTGCGCTAGCGCAGACCATTCCCCGACTAGCGACGCAGACCATCCCCCGACTCTGCCGGGTGCCTGGACTGGCTGGAGCAACGAGGGGCAAGGGGGCTAGCGCAGACCATCCCCCGACTTTGCCGGGTGGACTGGACGGAGCAACGGGGGGCAAGGGGGGAGATGTGCAGGGGCCTGGACTGCCTCCACGTCCATCTCCATCTTCATCTCCACCTCCATCTCTATCCACCTCGCCCTCCACCTCCATCTCCGCTTCCCATGGCCGTCGCTTTCTCCCCCTCACCACGCCGCCCCTCCTCCCCCTGAGGTGATCTAAGCGCCCGGGCCATCTCCACCACCACCGCCACCAATCCGAGGAGTCACCGTCTGTGCAATAGTAGTAGAGCAAGATTCATGACCTTTCGTCTCCTATCTGTCATTTAGCTCAAAATTTTTGCTACTCATATTCAAGGCAAAAGAGAGAGAGATGGATCTAAGAAAAGCAGGGAAAAAACAGGCAAAGACTAAGAAAGGTATATGATGTGAATAGCCAAGATTCTACTGAGATTGTATTTTTATGTTTTTAGATATACTTACTTGGGCTTGGTGTGTGTGTCTTACAGACAACAAGGGATACTCACTTAGATCTGGGCGTGTTTGTTTGACTCTTAGCGAGGAAGCTCAATCACGGACACCTGTGTCCTCACATGTATCTCCTGTTAGAGAGGAAACAGAAGCGCATAATTCTCTTGTTCATGAGGAAGAAGCGCTTGTGTTGGAGAATGAAATTGGCTCAATGAGCTCACCTCCTCCAACTCACACGGAGAAGTACTGGTCAAGGGGAGACCCATAGAAGGCTTCTTGGAAAATCTATTGAATTGGGATTGCTTGGTGATGTATTCACTAAGTTTTTTGTGCAACGCAATTCTTCTACCCCATTGGTCCCTTTATGCAGGCTGATTCCAAATGAAGCCATCCGTACAGTTTCTAGCCAACTTGAGGTGTTTGATTCCTTTGACTGCCATGGCTATGTCGAAGCATCTCCTCCTTTTTTAGTTTCACTTACACATCCCAGAAGCTCTATGTATTTCGCGGTCACACAAATAGACTTGCAAGAATGGGGACCATACTGGGTGGTACAACATGACATATTTGAGGATGAAATCAGAGGAATTGAGTGGGAGGATCTCAGTGGTAAGAAGTTTCTTGTTTGGGATGGCAATCATCGTGTGAAGGCATGGATGTCTCGAGTGCGCGAAGGTATGTTCTTTTGAATGCCATAGAGTGATTTTATGCAACATTAAAAGTAATATATTGTAATATCTTTATTTTGTTTTCTCTAGCTTGGTCTCATAGCCCCTCACGCCATGTCCGGGTCAAATGTCAATTTTTGGTTGTGGACAAGAAGAAAGAAGGAGAATTGCTATTGGCTTTGCGATCTCAAAATGAGTAAGTGATCTCTCTCTACTTAATTACGGACATTGTGAAGTCATTGTGAAGTTCTTGGCTCATTGTGACTCTTTACAACAGATTGGTGCGCACTAGTGTTACACCCACATTGTCACATGAGATCTTCATGTTTCAACGATTTGGAATGGCGGACAAATCATCCATATTGGACTACCTTGGTGAAGACATAAAGGAGGTGGGCTTTAATGGAGCTTAGTTTGGAGCGACGAAGTGGAGAGCAATGGTACAATGCTCCAGCTACAATCTTGGCACAGCTTGTGTGGAACGTAATGTTTGCATTTCCCATCTTTTATTAATAAACGGATTATCAATGTTTTTTAATCGTGTGAGTGATAATGAGTCCTTTTCGTTATACGTAGACATCGTTTGAAAATGCGGTGAAGCAAGCTATATCATGCATTGATAGACATGCCATGGGGTTGCAAGAATATGAGACAAAATGTGAGAAAGCCAGACGTGTTATAGAGCAAACATTTCGAGATAGAGCGTACAAGATGCTCATAATTGCAAACCCATCCAATGGTGATGCATTCTTTCAACTCGTATATAACTATGATTGGTCTAAGAAGGGATTGGTTGCTCTGACCAAAGAAAAGCTCTACAAAGTCGCCATATCTCAGATTTCAACTCAAAGGTATGTCACATGTCAATAAACCTCCCTTAACATAAACTAACCTTAACATCTTATCTCTTATGGCTTTGGTATGATGCTGAAATAGGAAGACGGAATTGCTTCAAATGCTTATGATGACCGGGAGGGTGAAGGACAAGGTAATTTCGGAGATGTTTGGGGATAACAAAAAGACGTTGCTGCATATGAAGAAAGAGTTCTATTGGGAAGAGCTAATAGGGGAGGTGGACTCTATTTTGGAGGGTTTATTGGTATATGATGATGTTATTTACACCCCACCATTTATGCAATGGGTGAAAGAGGAGCGAATAGGGGAGGTGGACTCTATTTTGGAGGGTTTATTGGTATATGATGATGTTATTTACACCCCACCATTTATGCAATGGGTGAAAGAGGAGCGATCGAAACACATACCATGGGTCTTCCATGAGGTGTGGGCAAAGATTGGAAAAGTGAAGGAAGGCCAAAAGCAACCTGAGGTGGAGAATGCCGCAAAGAGGGTTGTCTACAGGTATATATCTTCTAATGCCATTCTATTTTTGCAGAAAATACATATACGCATTAAAAAAAATATTTTAGTGCTATTTGTTTTATTTTGGATATGTAGGTGGGTCCAGCTACTCATTGGCCAAGGTCTAATGGACGGAGAGATGGAAGCAATCAAAGAATGGGCAGATTCAAATTCCTCAGAAACAATGTACTTGAAGGAATGGGTTGAGAGAGGGGTTTCTGATTGGGAATATAAGAGATGTCCTTGGTGGTTGGACTATCCTCTAAATCATGTGCCTCCAAGTGAGGAGCTCCTTGAAAAAGGTACTTTTTTGCTTTCTACTGAATTATATGCATGTAAATGTATATGTATATGAAAAAGGAATGGGTTGAGAGAGGGGTTTCTGATTGGGAATATAAGAGATGTCCTTGGTGGTTGGACTATCCTCTAAATCATGTGCCTCCAAGTGAGGAGCTCCTTGAAAAAGGTACTTTTTTGCTTTCTACTGAATTATATGCATGTATATGTATATGTAAACCTTCCTACCTATACAAATACATATCTATACATACATATAAATGTATATAAACTATCCATATGCATATACATATTAGATACATATACATACATATATATACATATACAAATACATATGTAAACATATATGTACATATACATATGCATACATAAATACATACCTACATACATACACTAAATTATATACTAAATTCCTACATACATACAAAGTTCATGTTACATTTAAGATTTGGCATGTTAGATTTTAAAGAAACATTGTTAAGTTTTGAAGTTTATTTTGGGATTTTTTAGAAAATGCAAAGGAGATGCTGTCCAAATTTTTTACAAATTTGTACATACATACATACATACGTACATACATAGTTCATGTTACATTTAAGGTTTGGTATATCAGATTTTAAAGAAACGTTGTTAAGTTTTGATATATACATACCTACATACATATACATATAAATAGATACATATACATACACATACATATACATAGATACATACCTATATACATATAGACATATACATATATATATATACATATACATATACATATACATAGATACATATACATATGTTATATATATATATATATATATATATATATATATATATATATATATATATATAGATATATACATACATACATACATATATACACATATACACGTACATACATATATACACATATACACATGTACATACATATATATATATATATATATACATACATATATACACATATACACATGTGCATACATATATATATATATATATACATACATATATATACATATATACATACATATATATATATACATGCATATAAACCTACATACATATACATATACAAAAAGGTTTGGGGATTTCTACCTTTTTGCTAAATTATCTTGATCTATTTCTTGAAGAATTTAAGAATTACCAATCTGAGCGTGAAAGAGACCCCCCAACTCAAGAAGACTCTAGAATACCTTCCCCACAGCCAACAAACTTGACCCAGTCTCCAGTAGTTGGATCCTCGCGCGTGGCCCCAAAACCATCCACACCACTGTCACGAGTGCCACAATCACACCAAGAGCATACATCTACATCGTCTCAAGTGCAACGTGAGATGCGAACAAAGAGACGTCTTGACATTATGCATGATGTTCAAGAGGGAGACCCCACAATGAAGATCAAGAGAGAGACCCTCCAGAGCATCTTCAAGAGGGGGAGGTGTCAGGACAACGTGACATCATGGACATGACTAGTAAGAGTACTTTCCATCTTGCAAATTTATTTTGAGAAGTGTGTGCTTTCGAAATGCATCTCATTTTTTGTCTTGTTTACTTGCAGGTGAGAGATGTTCTTCACACATATTGTTGGTAGACGTCCACACTCTTTCGGAGGGCTCAGATAGGTAAAAAGAATAATTTCACTATATAATTAGTTTTCCAAGTTATACTTACCAAAACCAAACATCATAAATCTTTTATGTAGTGTGGAAGAATTCTTGATGAAGATTCCCAAGGCTCTATCTCATAGAGGTGCTCCCTCAGATATAGTGGCTCGCCTCGTATGGGCTGACTTTCCTACAGGTTTACAGGTTGTTGATGTAGATACGGATGGGTGTCCCTCATGGAATCAAGTTTCTTCATTTGATACGTGCCACACTCAGTTTTGTTAGTTTGTTTGTGGCTGATGAGGGTTGGTTTGTGTGTTTGAGTCTAATGGATCAACTTCCTAAAATATATTCCATGGGAAAGAAAGGGTTGGTTTGTGTGTTTGAGTCTAATGGATCAACTTCCTAAAATATATTCCATGGGAAAGAAAGTTGGACTGGTCATCGAACAATGTCTGTTCATGTGGAATCAAGTTATTTGTATGAGAATGGAGAACGGGTACGTCATAATCTCTCAAATATTTTCCTTTATGAGAATGGAGAACGGGTACGTCATAATCTCTCAAATATTTCCCTTTATGTATACATGTTATGTGGTATGGATATCCAAACATAATGTTTTCTCGTTATGGTAGGTGGATACATTGGCACTTTTAGTATGTTCTATGGACTAAATTGCCATGTCCCTATTATTGATCGCGAGGCTGGGCAAAATGTTTCAAAGAAGTTATTCAACGCTCAACGAAATTTCATTTTTGAGAAGAATAAGAAGCATCCATTCCAACGCACGATGGTCTTGGAGTGCTACATTCGAGGTGGTGCTGAAAGATCTCCTATGTTCTTTAGGTGAGACAATTTTCATTCTGTTCATGTTCATAGCTACTTTTTCAAAATACTTAGATGCACGGTTATGATTGCATTTCATTGTAGGTGGCTAGTGGAGACCTTCTCAAGTGAAGGAGATGGTATCTTGGACGTTTTTGTGGGATGTGGAGGCTTGGGACGTGCATGCCAAGAGTTAAAAAGGCACTATATGGGGATAGAGAATGACATCATGGAGGTAGCCAAAGCATGTCTGGGAGATTTCTCATTAGAGGATAGGTTGAGATGACACGTAGAAGAATGCTATAATTTGTGGATCAAAAGACTTTGGAACTTTAAAGATCGATATATACATTTTTGATCTTTAAAAGATTGAGTTTTATATTTAAGTAAGTAAGAAAGTATGTATGTAATGTATGTATATATGTTAGTGCGTAGGTAGCTCTTGTATGTATGTATGTATATGTATATGTACGAGGTGTATGTATGTATGTATATGTATATGTACGAGGTGTATGAATTTAGGTAGATATATGTATATATATAATTATATCAATATGTATGATGTGGATCAAAAGACTTTGTAATCGAGATTTTCATGGTTTGGAACTTTAAAGATCGATACATACATTTTTTATCTTTAAAGGATTGTTTTTTATATTTAAGTAAGTAAGAAAGTATGTATGTATGTATGTATGTATGTATGTATGTATGTATGTATGTATATATGTTAGTATGTAGGTAGCTCTTGCATGTATGTATGTATATGTATATTTTGTATGTGTATATGTATGAGGTGCATGAATTTAGATAGGTATATGTATATATGTAATTATATCAATAAGTATGATGTGGATCAAAAGACTTTGTAATTAATATTTTTATGGACTAGATCTTTAAAAGACTGAAATTTATATTGTTGATCTTTCAAAGCTTGTTATTTATATATAAGTAAGTTCTTGGCCTTTACAAAGCTCATAGTAAGTTCTTGGTCCTTTGCAAAGCTCGGACTACTTGTTCATTGCTTCAAAAAGCTGGGCAAAAAATATCCCCCCCACCACTGGCTAATTTCACTTGCATAGGTTTCCTTGATTTTTGATTTAGAACTAATTTACGTAGACATCTTGGGGAAATAAAAGAATGAGTACTGCCTGAATCAATCAAAATCTTGAATTGCTTACCCTGGTACTCTGCTACAGTCTAGAGGACTGAGAATTGATGGTTATTCCCCTCATGCTCAATTGCTGCATAGATCTGTCCTTTCTCTTCCGCCACTTCCTCAGCTATGGTGACTGTTCTGGCTACTGCAGTATGAGATGGAACTCTCTCTCTTTGGTTATTCCAATTCTGGGAGGGAGTTCGAAAACTGCTTTGCATGGAGGCTGCAGGCTGAGCTGGCACTCTTCTTGGGCTACCCTGATTTTGGCGCGCAGGGGACCTTGATTGGACTGAAATGAAGGAGTCGGTCTCTGAACTCTGGGACCCTCGCTTCCTTGGCCCACAGAAGGAGATGGGCAATCCTTGAGCTG
Source organism: Cibotium barometz (assembly GCF_041138505.1). Taxonomy (NCBI): domain Eukaryota; kingdom Viridiplantae; phylum Streptophyta; class Polypodiopsida; order Cyatheales; family Cibotiaceae; genus Cibotium; species Cibotium barometz. The sequence goes on from NC_141082.1 coordinate 43,307,057, forward strand.
GTGCCCAAATCCCTGACATCCGAAGCATTTGTTCTTGCTTCGAAGTTCTTCCCTTTGCATTCTGGAGAGAGCCGGAGTTCCTAAGAATGTACTTCGGCGGGGGAAAGGTCTTCCTTCATTTCTGAAGCTTCCCGTCTCCACATTCTGGTTAGGACCTTGGTGTCTCTTTGGAGGCGAAAAGTTGGAACAACTTCCCAGTGTCTGAAATCTTTTAAAGGATGAGGGAGCTGGCTTTGGCGGGACTTTTACGATGAAGGCTTTGGCAAAGTCCTTCGCCATTCTGACAGCTTCAGCCATGGACACTGGCTTGGCATTTTTGACTAGTGTGTCCAAGGGTTCGTTCATTCCCCGAATGAACTTGGCCATGAGTTGCTCTTCATCTAGAGGTGGTGAATATTTAGTAGAAGAGCGAAGGCCTGATGATATTCCTCGATGGTTTTGCTCCCCTACTTCAGCTCTAAGAATTCGTTCATTTTGGTTTCCAAACATCCAGGGGGACAAAATCTCTTCCTTAAATAGGTTTTAAGGTCGTTCCAGGACTGAATATTTCTGTCCAGACGGTGGGTGTCACAATGGTTCCTCCATGCCACCCTGGCTGTTTCCACTATGTTTAGCCTGGCAAGAGCCATTTTGCTTCGCTCATTGTAGCCGGTGACGTCAAAATATTCTTCCATGGCTTCCACCCGTTTCTCCACAGCCTCACCCAGGTTCTCCCCTTCTCCTTTGAAAGGTCCTGGGCTGAGTTCTATGAAGAGCCTTGTGAATGTCAGGGTCAAGCTCATCATCTTCAGAGAGAGGGTCTGGCTGACGGCCTTTCCTCGTCTCATGATTCTGCCAAAAATGATATATTATTAAATTTTAATTTTTGATATCGTCCACGAGATCCTAAGACTTAAGAGGTTCGGAAAATAATTTCTTAAACAAGACAAATGACCTTATTGGAGATCTATGTCATATGTCCGGTAACATATTCTTCTTTATCAGTTCGTCCATAAACAAGAAAACATTTCTTTATTTATATAAAAGTTGCAATATGTACATAGAGCAGCTTGGCTCCAGAAATCAAAATCTCCTCGGGAGACGCATAAGACGGCGGTACTGGGCCATAGCCATGGGCCATAGCCATGCCTTGATACAAACGTTCACTTACTACCAAGGGAGCTATTATCTTCTCCTTAGGAATAAAGCAACTAAGGAGTTTCTAGATTTGGCGCATGAGAGTCTGAAATTCCGAGGCGTTGAATGATATAGAATGACACCATGTACCACTTTCAACTTTATCAGAATCATGGCCAATGAGAGGTTTTGCCTCAGCGTTGCATGCCGGTCTCGCAAGAGGCATGGACATACTGCCCTGCAAACCACTTATGCTATCGTCTCTCCACTGGGTCAGGAAAATAAAAATCCTCGAAATGGCATGCGAGTCTGACTCAACTTGTTTGAGTTGCAGTGGAAGAGATGAGATGCTCAAAGGCGAACGCATTCATGTCTTGCGAGACTGGGCGAGGTCGGGAATACCAGATAAGTACGGAACTTCCATCTATAAAAATAATTTCTTTGATTAAAAATTCTTCATTAAAGAAGCTTACGGAATGAAAATAGATTATGAAAAATGCCTTTTCTGAGTTTTTGTTATCAATTTCTGATAAGAATTCGTTTATCCTTATTAGCTTTCAACAAGGCTCTGATACCAGTTGTGAGGTCCCCCTCCCGCTCCGGGGCTCCTGCCGGCGGCGTCGGCCTCTCGTGCCGTGGGGCGAGGTCCACACATCGGGGCCTCGCCCGCGGATGTCCGGGAGACGAGAGGCTAGCCTGGAAGGGTCTAGGCCGGGCTCGGAAGACTCCCCTCACCGCCCGGAAGGCACGGGCCATTCCGCCAATTGGGAAAAATCTTCTAATGGGAAAATTACTCTAAGGAGTCAAGTCTTAACTAGAAAAAATGATCTGACCAAACTTGAAGTTACATGGTCAGATCAAGAAGAGACTTGCACTTGGTCTCCATGGAATCACCGCTTTTTTTCTCATTTACGAGGCACAATCGATGATCCCCTCCCACAGAACAAGGTCTTCTCAGGATTTAAAATTAAATAACGTAGCTAATCATATCTAGTTGTTTCTCAGGAATCCTCCGCCGATCCAGGGCCCATGGGTTAGCCAACCACCCGACCACTGAATTGGTGGAATTCTTTTATAAAGATTTGGTTGGGTTTTTGCCCGGGTACCGAGGAAAAGAGTTCCCAGGCCCCCTAGCCGGCGATTCATGCAAAAATCAAGGTAGGCATACCACGTACACACTGAGTATAAACTTGTTGCCATTTATAACAGATTCGTCTGGCTTTAAAAACAGTCCTTCAATAGAAATCATAATTATTTTGATTATCATTTTCCAAAATTTCGAGTCCATTGTATTATAAAAATGTATCCTCTGAACTCTCTGTTGAAGACCAGCTGGCCAACCAACGAGATCCAGTATCAAAATTTGGTTCCCAAAAATCTTTCCTTTTTGTCCATCCGAAATCTTCCTCGACGTACGCATGGGTGTCCTAGAAACCGCGAGCCCATGCATTACCTGGTCAGAACCCTCTAGGATCCTCCTTAGGTGTCCTAGCACTTCACTCAAGGATCGCTTCGTCGGTCCCCGCCCATCGTATCGGAAGTGCACCATTTTAACCGTACCGAGGCTGGTCAAGACCTCGGCAGGCTTTACCGCAAGCAACATCCCTTGACGACTCCTCGCCAACTGTTCCAACGAACCTCCTCTTAGAAAAACATAAGCCAAATGCTTCCTCCAGCATTCTGGCGTAAAACAGTCCTTTGAATGAAAAAAAAACAGAGGTTCCAATGCAAGTAAAATTCCAGTTTGAGATCGGTTCCGAAAACCCTTTTCCATAATTCCCAGTTTCAATAATGAGGATCCTTGATCTCTCATGAGGGTAATCTACCCATCATTTTGTCCAATTGTCCAACTAGATTCTTGGTGAGTTTGGTCAAGGAGAAAAACTAGATTAGTTTCAGTAGTCTATTCTTTGGATTTAGTAATTGGAATTGGTCACGAAGTTTTTGTCTGATTTAGATCGAGAGAAGAACAATTAGGTTTATTGTCCGTCCCTCACGTAGTCTAACCAAACTCATTTGATTTAGTTCTACAAGGATTTCCTTCAGATAAACATCTAGTTTTGGATAAATATACATTTAGTGATTTTACCAATTAAAATATCCAAAGATATTCTTTATGCCACATAATTTCTGAGCCTTAATTCATTAGATAGAAATATGGTGGAAATTCATCTTTTGACACTAAAATTTAATTCAAATCCATCTTTTCTTAAATATCATAAAAATTCTTCTTTTAACTAAAATATCAATACCTATTTTTTTGAATAAACTTGAAATCCTTCTTTTTCTCATTTCAGTGAGTGCAATCCAATTATCGTGGGAATTCCTCTTTTACCATAAATTAAATCTATTTAAATTCTTCTTAAAAATTACATAAAATATCCCTTAATTCCATTAAGCTAAAAATTTCACTTTTCTCATTTAAACATTTGAATTTCTATATGGTGGGAATTCCTCTTTCATCATTTAAACTTATCTATACAAAAAGATAAATTTAACTAAATTTTCTCTTAAAATTTAAATAAAAATCTCCATTTATTTCTTTACACTAGGAATTACACTTTTCTCATTTAAATATTTGAATTCCAATATGGTGGAAATTCCTCTTTCATCATTTAAATTTATCTATACAAAAAGATAAATTTAACTAAAATCCTTCTTTAATTTTTAAATAAAATATACATTATTTTAGCATCAAATTTTTCTGTTACTTCATTTGAATATATGGATTTCCATTGTCATGAAAATTACTCTTTTAACATAAAAATGGATTATAAAAAATTTCTCTTTTTTCTAATTAACTATTTATGCATAAATATAAAAATCAAGTTTTCATGATTATAATAAGAATCATTCAATTAATCTAGGATGATTAATCCTAGAATATGGTAGGAAGTTCTCTTTTCATAATATAAATGAAAATGATTTATGTGTTTATTTTTCAGAAATTTTACCATAGCTCCGCTGCTATTACTGATAATTCTCAATAAATTTGAAAGAGTAAAGTTTAGTATTATTCATGTGATTAGAATAACCACTAATTGGATCATTATCCAATTATGGATTGATTCTTAATTTTACCATAAGTTAAATAGCATAAAAGTATTAAAAAGCCATTATTTTGGCCTCCAATTAGACAAGCATAGAAATTACTTTTAGATTAGAGAAATGCTTCATGAGAAGTTTCATTCGAATTGAGAATAGGTCATAGGAATGACCATTCTTTGGGGAAGAGAGAGAAATGCTTAAAAACCATTATAAATTAAGCATAAATGGAAATTTATGTGTTTTTTCATTACAATACATTAAAGAACTTCAATAGTATTCAAAAGCCATTCAAATTAATGCTTCTCAAGTTTGAGAGGGGTTGAGAAGAGAAACATTTGGAGATTTAAGAAAAAGAAGACAATAATCCACACTTTACCTCCTAAATTACTTGATTCTTTGATCACAGTAGAGGCCCCCAACCAATCAATTGGTTTGGTATGTTGTTGGAGTCTCCAAGGAAGATTGAAGAGAGAGAGAAGCTCCAATCTCTTCAATTTGTAGAGGATTTTTAGAGGATAATAGAAAATAAGCTTAACTTAGAGTAATACCGGCATAGTTTAGTTCACAGATGAGAATACAAAGGAATGAGGGTCTATTTATGGGTGAGGGAGGCCACTAATTGAGTCCAACTGAGTTCTAGAATTTTTTAGCTTTAGTTTGGCTGAATTTGGACAAGTTTTGGACCAGTTTGGCTCCCTTTTTGATTTGGTTTGATCTAGGAGAGAGGAGAGATAAAAATATCCTATTATTTTTGAGTTAAAAACTCATTCACACATGTGAAATAGGTGCCTCCTTGAAGGGCCCCCTTTTCCTTACCCATGTGTCAAAAATGAATGATTACTCCAAAATATCTCATTTGTTTATTAATACTTCATAATTTTTAACTAATAAACCTAGTACTTAGTCAACTCTTCATCTTATAAGGGCATTTACTCATTTTTGGGTATTTTATTTTATTCTTTGGATTTATCTTGTCCCAACACTTGGATTAATCTTATTGGTCCATAGGAACCTTAATTGGACCATAATAATTTTTTTTCTAAAAATCTTGACCCTTAGGCTAAGGTCTTCTAAATCAATTTTTATTAATTCCAATTGCACCTTGGAAAATCCATTTTATTTTCTGTTTCAGGAAAATATATTTTTGATATTTGTAGAATTTATTTATCCAAAAATATCCCAATATTGATTTACCACTCTCTAGAAATTTTTATCTCACTAGGCAAAGCAAGGAAAAATAATATTTTCTTGTATTCATGAACATAGAATGATTACAAGGGATTGAAGTAGAGGCTTAATCAATATTCAGCCCGAGGAGGAATCTTACAAACCCCCCAAAAATGAGTAAATACTCACATAAGATGAAGAGTGGACTAAGGACCAAAGGAAACATTAAAAAAATAAAAATTTGACACCTCAGAGTGGGGATTCCCCCTCATGAAGGAGGTGCCTTTTTTCTCATCATTGCTTTCCAATTTTAAATCAATTAAGTTAGATATTTCATCTCTCCTCTCTCCTGTTTCAAGTCTAGTTCCAAAAAGTACGTTGAACTGACCCAAGAATGATCAAAATTGACCAAACTGATCGAGAAAATTCTAGAATCAGTTTGCTTGGTTTGAGGCTCACTTTTTCCTATAAATAGAAGCCTCCCCCTTTGTAAAAGCTCAATAGTGTTTGTGCACTGTTACACTCTACTCCTACCTCGAGCCAATTACATTGAATTCTCTTGATAATTCAATTTTTTTTGACTAAACCCTCTCCAAAGAAATTGGTGGCCACTCTTGATCCAAACAAGAGTAGGACCCTCAATCCCTCAAGCCAAAGGAAAGCTTACAAAACTCCATGTAAGTTAAAAATTCTACTTTTTAATTTCAAATATATGGTTTTTTGATTTCTTTGCTTTTTTTTTAGTTGATTAAAGTGAATCTTGATGTGTTGCCTTGATGAAAAGGCTACCCCCTCTCTTCCTTAAGAATTCAGCCTTTCTTTATCCTAGAATGAGTAGCAAATAAATTGATTAAACTTTTCTTATTGTTTAGTCACTAGAAAGTGAAAATTGAGTAGATTAGAGTACTTTACTTCAAATTGGGATTAATTTTAAATTGAAAATAGAATGTTAAAAATTATACAAAGGAGGTTATGGCAAAATTTTCTTGAATTTTATGGAAAACAAATTTTATTTTTATGTTATTCTAAAAGAGTAATTCCCACCGTTGGTGCATTCTAAAAGAAATATTTTTATTTACTCCATGTACATATTCACCTATGAATATGCATGGATATCATTGATATTAGTTATAAAATTAATTTCTATGCATAGAAAGATGCATATTGAAAATCTTTTTAATAAAAAAGTGTTGTTTTCATTGAATTTAAATTCTATGCATAGAAAAATGCATATTAGAAATTTTTTTATTATTAAAGTGTTATTTTCATTGAATTTAATTTCTATGTATGGAAAGATGCATAATAGAATTTTTTTTTATTATAAAAGTGTTATTTTCATTGAATTTAATTTCTATGCATGGAAAGATGCATAATAGAAATTTTTATTATTATAAAAGTGTTATTTTCATTGAATTTAATTTCTATGCATGGAAAGATGCATAATAGAAATTATTTTATTATAAAAGTGATATTTTCATTGAATTCAATTTCTATGGATGGAAAGATGCATAATAGAAATTTTTTTATTATAAAAGTGTTATTTTCATTGAATTTAATTTCTATGCATGGAAAGATGCATAATAGAAATTTTTTTATTATAAAAGTGTTATTTTCATTGAATTTAAATTCTATGCATAGAAAGATGCATATTGGATTTTTTAAATATAAAAGTGTTATTTTCATTGAATTTAGTTTCTATGCATAAAGAAATTCTTTTTATTTTAAAAGTGTTATTCCTATTAAATTGATTTTATGCATAAATAGATGCATAAAAGGATTTTCTTTTATATAAAGTGTTATTTCCATTGAAGTTGGATTTTATGCATAAATAGATGCATAAAGAATTTTTATATCAAAATTAGATTCTCTTTAATTCTATGTTTAATTTCCATGAATATTTGATAAATGAATAAGTAAATACTCTGAGAGGGAAATTTCTATCGTTTCATATTCACTCGGATTCACTCGGATTGTAAAGAAGTAAATCTGTAAAAAAAATATTTTCACTTGCTAAGATTATGTTTGAAATGAATTCATAAATTGAAAACTCATAAAATTGAATTGGATTTTTAGATGGATACCCCAAATCTGTCTAGCATTCCTGGACTTTCCCAGTCAGGATATGATCGCCTTTGCCTTCAAAAATCTCATCAACTCTGCTACAACCCGAGAAAGCAGAGTGAGGCTCGCTCGTCACTTTGAGGATAAATACTTCCCTGATCCAGTAGAGCGACGTCAGCACATGTGGTTCTCTGGAGGGCTATGTATTAACGTCAATACCAATTAGCTTCAAAGACTTAGGCAAAATATCTCACTAGCCATGATCTTGATAAGGCTAGTAGTTATTCATTATGTCCAACTCTTTAATCATTCACCCTAGAATTTTAGAAATTCTTGCCGAACTTTTACACTTCTAAGCCGCTTTATTCCTAGAAGTAGAACTTCAGCACCCTTATCTCAGTGAATGAATCGTGTATATCATAGCATGTCTCCATCGCAGTATCGCTTGCGTACACGATTGAGGCAGTGACTTTTGGAGCCGAGACGCTCTATGTATATATCAGAAACTTTTGACAATAAATAATGTTTTGCAAAAGATTCCAAATTATTTTCGTGGTTGTGAATATTGGTTAATAAAAATATCAGAGTGAATCTTATTTTTAAGAATTATGATGGAATAATTATTGTTTAAGAAATAAATCTCAAAAAATAAAAATAAATAGTCATAAATCTGATGGCAAAGTTAAGTTGATAAAAATCTCGTTTTGTCAGAATCATGAGGCACGCGGGCCGTGCTAGGCAGCCGGATCCTCTTATACTGATGATGAAGAGTTAGATCCGGACGTTCATAAAGCCCTTCACCGATCCCAACGTGGTCGTGGTCCATTTAAGGGTGAAGGGAAACAGTTAGGAGAAACAGTGGAAAAATGGATTGAGGCAGTGGAAGAGTACTTTGATGTAACTGGTTATAATGAGAGGAGCAAGATGGCTCTTGCCAGATTAAAAATTGTGGAAATGGCCAGGGTCACATGGAGGAACCATTGCGAGACGAACCGTCTCGACCGAAAAACCCAGACCTGGTCAGATCTTAAAGCTTACCTTAGAATGAGGTTCTGTCCTTCGGGCTTCCTAGAAACCAAAATGAATGAGTTCTTGGAATTGAAGCACGATAGCCGAACAATTGAAGAATACCATCACGCATTTGCCCTTCTCCTCAAATATTCTCCACTTTTGGATGAAGAGCAGCTGATGGCCAGATTTATTCGAGGGATGAACGAACCATTGGACACTTTAGTGAAAAATGCCAAACCAGTCTCAATGGCGGAAGCTGTCAGAATGGCAAAGGACTTTGCCAAGGCATTTGTTGTCAAGGTCTCGCCAAAGCTTGCACCCTCAAACTTTAAAAGGTTCCAAACCCCAGGAAGTACTTCAAACTTTCCACCCCTAAAGAGGTAGCAAGGCCCCAATCAGAATCAAGATGTTGGTAGATTCAGAAGTGAAGGAAGACCCTTCCCTCTCAGAACACTTTCTCAGGAGCCCCACCTTTTTCAAGGACTCAGAGGGATGAACTTAGAAGTGAGAACAGATGTTTTGGATGTCAGGGTTTCGGTCACCAGCTTAAATACTGCCCGACTCCTGCCATGTCAAGAGGACAAGGACGTCAAGGACCTAGAATGTAGAGACCAGCCCCTTCCTATAAGTCTCGTCAAAATTAGGGCAATCCTAGGACAGGGATGTCAAGGACCTAGAATGTAGAGAGACCAGCCCCTTCCTATAAGTCTCGTCAAAATTAGGGCAATCCTAGGAGGAATCCAGCTCAACCATCTGCCTCTGTAGTAATCTCAGAACTCCCTCCCAGAACTGGGGTAACCAAAGAGAAAGAGTTCCGCCCCAATTTGCAGCAGAGCCAGAGCAGTTACAATAGCAGATGTAGTGGAAGAGGAAAGAGGTCAGATTTATGCCGCAATTGAAAACCAAGGGCCAAATCGTCAATTCTTTGTCATCCATACTCTAGCTGAGTATAAGGGTAAGTCATTAAAACTTTTGATTGATTCAAGAAGTACTCATTCATTTATTTCCCCTGGATGCTTGCGTAAGCTAGTCTTAGAACAGAAATCAAGGAAACCTATGCAAGTTGAATTGGCCAGTGGGAAGATCCTTTTCACTCACCATGAGACAGATCAGAGTCCTACCTTTGGGAGTTTTTGACGGGATCCTTGGAATGGATTGGCTCCACAAAAATCAAGCTGACATTCACTGTCATAATGGAACCATTTCCTTCCGTGACCTTCACGGAAACAAAGTTCAAGGAACTAGAATTTTAGGATCCCCAGGTCTGCAATTAGTAAAAGCTTCTAAGTTATTGAAAGGACTTAGAAAGAAGTAGCTCATTTATGTTGTCAAAATCAATTCGGTAGACACAAAGTTAAAGGCTAACGAACCAGAATGGTTAAGTGAGTATGATGATTTATTCCCAGCAGAGCTAACAGAGATGCCTCCAATTCGGGAAGTAGATCATGTGATAGAATTGATCCTCGGAGCTCAGCCAATAGCCCAGCGCACGTACAGAATGCCAACCCCTGAAGCCATTGAACTCAAGGAACAGCTTAGGCAACTGTTAGAACAAAGGTTTGTAAGAACCAGTGTCTCACCTTGGGGAGCTCCAGTTCTCTTTCAGAAAAAGAAAGATGGAATGCTAAGACTCTGTGTGGATTACAAAGGTCTCAATCAGCTGCTGCTGACAGTTAAGAATAAGTATCCTATCCCCAGAATTGATGAGCTTCTGGACAAGCCAAGTGGAGCCCAGATCTTCACAAAGATAGATCTCAAATTAGGGTATTATCAGATCAGGATTAATGAGCAAGATATCCCAAAGACAACCATCAATACTCGATATGGGCACTATGAATTTATAGTCATGCCATTTGGATTGACAAATGCCCCAGCTACATTCAATCGCATAATGCAGCAGGACATTCTTAGAGAATACTTGGATGATTTTGTTCTTGTTTTCCCTTTGAGGAGCGGGAGGATCAAGTGATAGAGCCTGAGAGGGTGACAAGCCGGCTTGAGTTCTCACTAGCTACCAACGACGAGGTGTATAGTCCCATAGGGTCTGTCTAGTCTATAGAGGCTAGAAGGTCGAATTCTAGATCATCGGTAGAATAAAGCAAAGGAATAAGAGAGCCTGGATCTACCTATGGATAGATGTGGACATTGTATCTATTTTTTAATAATTAAATCCCTTGTTTGTTGATAGCATTGTTGTATCATTATTAAGGGCTGTTTAAACAAACACTATGTAAGGTCATTAATGAAGGAACTTGTTTATATATGTCACACAACGTGGTAGGACTAATTAGAAAACAAAATTGACACATGAGTTGGGTGGAAAGTGGGAGGATGGAATGCCCTGATGGCACCATCCTATGGACTAGTGGACCCGATTAGTCGGCTAGCTTTCCAACAAAATTAATTGAAAGATCTACATAAGGTAAGTAGGTCCCTAGGCAATCATACTCTAGAGGATTAGGCCAGCGTGCCTCATATAGATTGGGGAAAAAGCATTGTTTTCTAGGAATCAAGAATAGAGGTTTCCCAAGTTAAGGTCAATCACTCTATGGGTGATTTGATTTTAAGAGTCATTTAGGAGACCACACTCCCCTTGTGAGAAAGAAGTAGGTCTTACCTATTAGTCGTATCTTCGCATCTTTATATGATTGAGGTGTCGAGACGAGTAGGAAATTTTTCTCTTGTTAGTTACCTATTAGTCGTATAATGGCATCTTTATATAATTGAGGTGTTGACGAGTAGGAAATTTTTCTCTTGTTAGACTTAGTAGACTATCTTAAGGTTTCTCCTATTTAGGATGGGGGGACCTTATATTTGGAACATGGCCATCTTCAATAATAATATATGTCCATTTGATAGATGAATTTATGGACTTTCTATAGTGTAAAAATCATCAATCTTAAAAATTGAGCTATTTCTACTTGGAATCTTAAAATTCTGAGTCCAAATAGAATCTGCGCGCACGATTTTACCCTACTATCGGATTTACAGCACTCAAAACGGACACCAGAATAAGCCTTTACGTAGATTTTTAGTTAAAGTATGGTAAATTCCACCTTAATAAATGCATGTCCGGGTGTCCGATTGTTGATGAACAGATTGCACCCCCACTATTAGGAAAACTCCCTGAACATTTTTCCCAAAAATTGTTTTGCAGCCGCTAGGCATGTTGGCATATTGAGGCCCATGCCCCAAAAAAATGGGTCCTTGCCCCAAAAAGATGTCGTACACATTCCCAGACGCTCGTACAATAGCCACATAAGGGTGTCCTTAAACTGGAATTTGGGGGCAAAAGCTTGCACTTAGAGGGAGAGAAGGGAAGTTCTTCTTTAAGTCAATTCACAAGGGGGGACACCCCTCTGCAGCCCCTCTCCTAGTAAGCCCTTTTCAACCCATCCCCAACAAGTAGGCTCTGCAGAATTTTTTTTCATCCCACCCTTGTGTTGAGGAAAGGGTGTCCTAAACTGCTCTCCCCTCCTTAGTACATTCTCGCACACATAGTGTCGGGTACAATCTTTGCACAAAGTGTCAGGTACGGGTAGCACAAGGTGTCGGGGTATCCGCCATGGGAGAGCTGGGGGGTTTATATAGGGGTTGGTAGGGTGCACGAAAAGGGAGAGAAAAGCGGGGTGCAAAGGAAGGTGTGTGGTGAACGTACACCGGTTTGTGGCTACATGAGTCTGGGAAAAGGGATGGTTCCTGTAGTCGGGGGCCAAAGGTGAGGTACACATGTACCTTCCAGGTGAGTGGTCACATGGCTGTCCATGTGGCGGGGCTAGTAGGGACCGTATGGTAGGGTGGCCTTACAAAGCCATTTTACGGGTGCTCGGGTATGTGTATGATATCTTTTTGGAGCAGGGACTCCTTTTTTGGGGTGCCAGTCTCGATATGCATGTCGGTGTGCCGCCTGGTGGCCTTAGAAATGTTTTTTTGGTGAAATTGTCCGAGGTGTTTCCCTGGTCGTAGGATTGCAATCCGTTCAACAATCGGATGCCAGTACATGCATTTATTAAGGTCGAAAGTTTACCATACTTTAACTAAAAATCTTCATAGAGGCTTATTCCGGCATCCGTTTTGAGTGTTGTAAAATCCTATCATAGAGTAAAAGCATGCGCAGATTCCATTTTTGGAATTAGAATTTTAAGATTCCAAGTAGAAATAGCTCAATTCTTAAGATTGATGACTTTTACACTATAAAAAGACCATAAATTTATCTATCAAATGGACATATATTATTATTGAAGATGGCCATGTTACAATTATTATTTCTGGAGCCAAGAGGGTTCTGATTCTTCACTAGGTTCAGCAGCTGTGTTGAGCTTAACTAGGAAAACTTCTTGTCCCTTATACGCTCCCTTGAGAAGATGTTTTGCTTTGACTACCCTAGACTTTGGTTTACTTGTCTTCCCTTGAAGTAATAGTACTTGGCCGTGCTTATTTTTAAAAGTGATACTCCCCTGGTTATAGTGAATAATAGTATTATTTGCGATTAACCAATCCATCCCAAGGATCCCATCATAAATACCTAATGGTAAGACCCTAAAATAGTCACGAGTTTGTTCATTACCCAATTCAAAGTTAAGGTTTCCTATAGAGTGGTTGTATACTACTTCCTTTCCACTAGCTAGCTCTATAACCATTTTCCTAACTAGCTTTTGACCCAGATTTAATTTATGTAAACACCTTGGAGAAAGAAATTAATGGGTACTACCACACTTAATTAAAAGTTGGAATGGCTTACCATGATGAGTGGCTGGGGTTTAAATAACACCAACCGCATGGACACTGGCACACTCTTCTCTTCAGCCATTTCCAAAGTTGGTTCTTCATTTATAGCACAGGCAGTGTGGACTGTTGAGATATCGAGCTCGTCTAGTGAGGCGGTGGACACTGATGACCCGCCTGGGGGGTAGGCCCCACACTTACACCACTGGCATGGTTGGTGAGATCTTGGGTGATATGCAGCCAGTGGGATGACAGGCTGTGTGACAGCCATTCTAGAGACTGGCATAGTTACAGCGCCTCATTTAGTCGGGTTCACACTATAGAGAACCCGTGTATGTATTTGGTTGAGTACCTTTCATATTGTGTGTACTCTTATTCTTGTATATGGTGTGTTGAGTGTTGAGTGAAGATGAAGAAGATTTTCAGCCTCTCACCTTGTGTGTTCTCTATTAGGGTTTTGTGAGTGTGTGTGTGTGCTTGCAAGAGCTCAAGCTCTCTTCCCCCCTGCATCTTTTCATGGTATTAGAGCCTGGTTCGTGCTAAGGGCTGAGCTGCAAGCAAGAGAACCACAGGAAACGGTACGAGGGTAAGAGCCTCAACTACTCTTCCCTATTTGTGTTGGTGACTACACCCTTGTCGGCGGGAGCTCTACGGGAGGCACCGGGCAACGATCTCTGATTGAGGAGCTTTCTTCACGGTGGGAGTAAAGCTATAGGGCAACTATACTGTCCTATCGAACTAGATTTTTTGGGCCGAAAACGCGTTTTGGGCGCGTCTGGACCTCCGTTTTTCAGAAAGCAGGCGATTTCGAGCACTGCGGGTAAGTCATCGATTCTCTACAGAACTCTGTTTTAAGAACTGCAGGAAGACAGATTGACTGTGCAGACACTGTGGGTGCTGCAAAGAGGTCTACAGTTGCCATTGGGTGTATGTATGCACATTGAAGCCACTGGTTGTGACATTTGAGAGTACTATAGTACCGCTGTAGAAAATACAGCAGTTTGTGCAGAAAAACCAGAGTGCTGTTTTCTGGTAAAATTGTGTGTTTGGCAAGATGTCAAATGATGGGATAACCCAGATTGTGGCTGAGAAGCTTGATAAGAATAACTTCCATGCTTGGAGGTTCAGGTTGACAAATTTCCTGATGGTGGGAAAAGGCTATTGGGACTACATAGAAGAGGAGCATGAAGAGGCACCGGAGATACATCCGACTGCTGCAGATGTGAAAGAATTTAAAGACTGGAACCAAGGAGCCAGGAAGGTTATGTATACAGGACACCATGATTGGGCACATTCAGGAAGGTTATGTATTGGCTCTCCATTAGTATACAGGACACCATGATTGGGCACATTCAGGATGCCAAGTCCCGCAAGGAGGCGTGGGACACCTTGGTAAAGCTTTATGAAACAAATACCAAGGCACGCAAGATACAGTTGAAGAATGAACTTCATACTGTGGAGAAAAAGAGCATGTCTGTGAATGACTATGCGTTGAAGATAAAGGGTATTGTGGAATCCCTTGCATCTATTGGTGTGTCAGTAGATGATGATGATAAGGTGGAGGTCTGTCTACGTGGTCTCGGGACACAATACAAGGCGTTCAAGACGTCTATTCAGACTCGGGTAAACATTCCCAACTTTACAGATTTGGTGTCTGCCTATCGAATAGAAGAGCTTGGGTGAAGACCAAGAGTCTTCACAAAGCAAAAACAGTTCAGAGCAACAGGCCTTCTACACGAGTTCAGGAAGAGGATGAGGTAGAGGAGGCCGTGGACGCGGTCAAGGAGGTTGCCGAACAGGTAATCAGAATTATGGCCAGCAGCAGCCAGCAGCAGCAACAACAACAGTCCCAGAATCAACAACAACAACAACAACACGCAGGTGGAAGAGGCAAATTCAGAGGCAGGGGGAGTCAAAGAGGCCGTGGAAATTGGCAAAGGCAGTATAATGATGCACGTGAATGCTATTATTGTGGTAAGCCTAGACATGTGTAGGCAGAATGTTATAAGAAGCAGGCTGACATGCAAAATGGGAAAGTGCAGCAAAACAACTATGCATCCTCAAGCAGAAATAATGAGGATAATGAAAGGTTGTTTGTTATGCAGCATGTCGTGAATGCCATGTCTGAAAATGTTGATGCAGCACAAAAAGATAATGTATGGTATGTGGATTCAGGTGCTTCAAACCACATGACAAGTCATGGGGAGTGGTTCAAGGAGATGAAAAACCCGGAAAGACCAGGTTTTGTGGAAACAGGGGATGACACTGCTCATCCAATTGCCCACGTTGGAGATGTGCCATTGTCTATGCAGGATGGCAAAGTGAAGTACCTTGCAGATGTACTTCATGTACCAAACATAACAAAGAATCTGGTTTTAGTTGGCCAGATGATTGAGCAGGGTTTTGCAGGTTCGGTTTAACCCTGATGGTTGTTATGCTGAAGACTTTAAAGACGAGTGCAGGTTGGTTGCAAACGGCAACAGAGTGGGCAGAATGTTTACATTGAATGTAGACATGCCTAAAATGAGTGCTGCGATGTTTGCAAATGGTTCAGGAGTTGTTGCAGACACAGACATATGGCATAAAAGAATTGGACATGTAAATGTGCAGAGATTGAAGTCTATGCAGACAAAAGGAATTGTGACAGGGCTGCCAAAATTTAAAGTGGAAGGTATGCAGAAAATATGTGAAGCATGTCAATTTGGGAAGCAAACAAAGCATGTGTTTCCACGTAACAGATATGTGAGCAGAAATGCACTAGATGTTGTGCATTCAGATGTATGGGGTCTTACGAAGACCATATCTATGGGAGGCTGCAGGTATTATGTGACTTTCATTGATGTGACCACACAAGGAAAGTGTGGGTATATTTCATGAAGGAGAAGAGTGAGGTGTTCACTCACTTTCAGAATTTCAGAGTTTTGGTTGAAAAGCAAACAGGGAAATATTTAAAGTGCCTAAGGTCAGATGGAGGGGGAGAGTACTTCTCCAATGAGTTCTCTGAATTTTTGAAGAAGAATGGTATTCGGGGACAGTTTACATGTAGATACACTCCGCAGCAAAATGGAGTTGCTGAGCGGAAAAACAGGCACATTGCTGAGATTGCGTGAGCATTGATGGAAGAGAAGAATATGCCACATTGATATTGGGCTGAGGCTGTTTCTACAGCAGTATACATCATGAACAGGACTCCAACTGCAGCCATACATGATGTAACTCCAGAGGAGAGGTTTACTGGCAGAAAACCAGATTTGTCTCATCTGAAAGTCTTTGGATGCATTGCATATGTGCATGTGCCAGATGAGCTGAGAACTAAGCTGGATCCAGAAGCTGAAAAATGTGTGTTTATTGGATACTCCCTTGAGCAAAAGGGATACAGGTGTTATAACCCTGCTACACGTGAGTTGAGGGTAAGCAGGGATGTTGTCTTTGATGAGATGAGCAGCTGGTATGCTGCTGAAAAAGAAGCTGTTGGGGCTGATGTGAGTGGAAGTGTGGTTGCACAGAATGCAGGTCAGCAATCACAGTCTTTGAGTGGACCAGGAGAGTCCTCATCTAGTGGGTCTATTGATAGACCATGGAGTGGCAGGCTGCGTCACAATACCAATCCTGCAAATGTGAATAGTATATCACGTAAAGGAAAAGAGAAAGTGTTTGAGCCCCTTGGTATGCCTGACATTTCTGCAGGGCATTCTCATGTTCACTAGTGGCTCAGATATGAACCTTGATGAGGAGCTTGGGATCCCAGCTATGAGAACACCTAGTGTAAAGAAGGCTATGGAAGCCATGAATGAAAAGCTACGAAGATCAGGGAGAGTGAAGAATCCTGTGCAGAGATTTACATATGATGGTTATGTGGCACATCACTATGCATATATGGCAAAGGTCGTGCAGGTTGTAGAGCCCACATGCATTGATGAGGCTGTTGGAAATGTGTGTTGGGAGAAAGCTATGGATGAGGAGATGGATGCACTATATGGAAATGAAACTTGGGACTTAGTGCAATTGCCTAAAGGCAAGAAAGCCATTGGATGCAAGTGGGTGTACAAAGTTAAACATAACAGTGATGGAAGCATAAACAGGTACAAGGCTAGATTGGTAGCCAAAGGATATGCGCAGACATATGGGATTGATTATGAGGAAACTTTCAGCCCAGTTGCCAAGATGGCAACGGTGAGAGTTGTGATAGCAGTGGCTGCGTCAAAGGAATGGTCTTTACATCAGATGGATGTAAAGAATGCATTCTTGCATGGGGATTTGCAAGAAGAGGTGTATATGTTGCAGCCACCTGGTTATGAGGATGTGGGTCACCCCGAGCATGTTTGCAGGTTGAAGAAAGCCTTGTATGGCTTAAAGCAAGCACCAAGAGCATGGTCTGACAAGATTTCTGAATATCTTGTCACTATTGGCTTTCATGTAGCTAATGCAGATTTCTCGCTGTATGTGAGACATGGTGATAGAGGAGTTGTGCTTGTTGTCATCTATGTAGATGACTTGATCATTACGGGGGACCATGATGCAAAGATCTTTGATGTAAAGATCTTGCTTAGACAGAAGTTCGAGATGAAGGATCTGGGGGAGCTCAGATATTTCTTGGGCATTGAGGTGATTAGGTCACCACATGGTATTGGATTACTGTGCAGAGACAGTATGGCTTGGACATGTTGTCCAAGTATGGTATGATAGGCTGTAAGCCTATTTGTGTGCCATTGGATCAGAATGGCAAGTTGAGTGCAGATTCAGGAGAGATCTTGGAGGATCCTACTATGTACAGGCGCATAGTAGGAAGTTTGATCTACATGACGATCACCAGATTCAGGAGAGATCTTGGAGGATCCTACTATGTACAGGCGCATAGTAGGAAGTTTGATCTACATGACGATCACCAGACCAGATTTGAGCTGTGCTGTTGGGTTGGTGAGTCAGTTTATGCAGGTTCCACGAAAATCGCATTTGGATGCAGTGAGATGCATACTGAGGTATGTGAAGTCTACTTTGCATTGTGGACTATTCTATGAGACTGGGATAGAGATATGTGTACATGGGTACACAGATGCTGATTGGGCTGGTAGTATCTCAGATAGAAGATCTACCAGTGGATTCATGTTTTCTTTGGGGAGTGCTGCTGTGACTTGGAGCAGCAAGAAGTAGCCTACGGTTGCTCTATCGAGTACAGAGGCCGAGTACAGAGAGGAGCTGCTATGGCAACATGTGAGGTAGCTTGGTTGAGAAAGCTACTTGCAGATTTGGGTCTATCAGTGGATAGACAAGTTGTCATTTTTTGTGACAACATTAGCAGCCAGGAACCCAGTATTTCATGCTCGTACGAAGCATATAGAGGTCCACTACCACTTTGTCAGAGAGAAGGTCTTGGCAGGAGACCTTGACCTTGTTTATGTTAGCACAGAGGATCAAGTAGCTGACATCTTCACCAAAGCATTGGGTACAGAGAAGCTCCGCAGATTCAGGGCTTCGCTTGGTGTACATGAGATGGAGTTGAGCTCGAGGGGGAGTGTTGAGATATCGAGCTCGTCTAGTGAGGCGGTGGGGGGATAGGCCCCACACTTACACCACTGGCATGGTTGGTGAGATCTTGGGTGATATGCGGCCAGTGGGATGAGAGGCTGTGTGACAACCATTCTAGAGACTGGCATAGTTATAGCGCCAGCTCATTTAGTCGGGTTCACACTATAGAGAACCCGTGTATGTATTTGGTTGAGTACCTTTCATATTGTGTGTACTCTTATTCTTGTATATGGTGTGTTGAGTGTTGAGTGAAGATGAAGAAGATTTTCAGCCTCTCACCTTGTGTGTTCTTTATTAGGGTTTTGTGAGTGTGTGTGTGTGCTTGCAAGAGCTCAAGCTCTCTTCCCCCCTGCATCTTTTCATGGGCAACTACTCAGTGACCTCTGCCACATCCGCCACCTCTTGCACCTTGGTGGATGGGGATTCCACGGCCCTAATTTGCATGACCACTTTGAGGAAAGGATGTTTCTAGCTTGGGGTAGTTGGACTTAAAGTGCCTTGGTTTGTTGCAATTGAAACACAGAAGGCCTCTCTAGAAGAAGCAACATATGAGCGGGGAACAAAGGAGTAGGTTTGCTGACCTCGGTTGTAGTAGGGAGTATTTTGCTATGGCTTCTTGTAAGACTGATCCTTAGGGTTTGATTCAGGGTGAGATCTCTTATGAGCTTAGCTTTGCCAGAATTCAATCCTTCACAAGAGGTTTGGCTCCTATATGAGAGCATCTTGCAATGTTCTCGGCCTCATTGCTTTGAGGCGGGAATCCAAAGGTTCATTCAATCCTTGGCAAATGCGGGCCACTTACTAGGAGGTAGTCATGGATGGGGCATATTTTTGGAGAGTGATGAACTTAGAGTAGTATTATTCCAAGGTTAAACTAAGGTGCTTGAGGCTAAAGAACTCATTATTCTTAATAGATTCACGAGATGGGAGGGAGATACCGCTCCTTCACAGCTTGTTTGATGTCATCCCATGTTTGGGAGTGTTGGGTGACTCCCTTGTCACGGCACCATTGCTTCCACTAGAGTTTATCATCCCCAGTGAGGCAAAATCATGTAAGCATGGATTGATTCACAGCTCTTGTACCGGCAGGCTGAGAAGTAATTGTCCATTGCTTCAATCCATAATTTGACATTCTTCTCATTTTTTGAACCTTCCTTCTTAAAGGAGGGAGGTTGCACTTGTTTGAGTAGGGAAGGATCGGTCACATAGTTGTCAGGTCCGGGAGTACCCACATGAACCAAAATAAGTGGACAATCTTTAGCTTTTCTATCCAACAAACCTACTTCAAATTTCTTGTGAGGTTCCCAATTCGGTCTGCTCGGATGATAAAGTACCTCGATCCACCCTCTTTGGATACAAGAGGGATGAGGGAGGGACAACTTCTTGATGAGTATCTGCATCATCGTATTGCAGAATTCAAAACTCGAAGAGCGATAAGCTATTTGGAAGACGCACTTGGGAAGACTCAAAATCTGGAGTAAGCATCACCAATTCAAATTGTTCTAGTAAGGTATTTTATTAATCAACATTATGTTACAAATTCCAAAACAACCTTAAATAGAAAATCCTAGGAAGTTAGATCGGCTTTGATACCAATTTTAAGGTCCCCCCCATCCTAAATAGGGCAAACCTTAAGATAGTCTACTAGATCAAACAAGAGTAAAATTTCCTACTCGTTGACACCTCGATCACGTAAAGATGCAAAGATATGACTAATAGGTAAGACCTAGATTTCTATCCCACACGGGGAGCGTGGTCTCCTATGTGACTCTTAAACTCAAATCACCCATAGAGTGATTGACCTTAATTTGGGCAACCTCTATTCTTGATTCCTAGAAACAACGTTTTTCCCCCCATCTATGTGAGGCACCTGCTGGCCTAATCCTCTAGAGCAGGGTTGCCTAGGGAGCTACTTACCTACTAATGTAGAACTTTCAATTAATTCTATTGGAAAGCTACCCGAGTAATCAGGTCCACCCATCTGTAGGATGGTGCCATCAAGGCATACTATCCTCCCACTTTCGGCCCAACTCATGCGTCAATTTTGTTTTCTAATTAGTCCTACGACGTTATGCGACATATATAAACAAGTTTCTTAATCAATGACCTTACACAATGTTCATTTAAACAACCCTTCAGAATGATACAACAATGTTAGCAAATAAGGAATTTACATCATACAACACTCAAGAAGCGTGCATAAAATGAACCTAGAGGGAATGCCCTGGATGCGGCCCCAACTCTCCCCTTGGGAGTCCCACAAGGAACTAATGGGCTAGGTTAGCTTAATAATTGTTTAAAAAGAGGTTTTATTTATTGATTTTTAATGTTAGCATTAATTAAGTAAGAAAGAAGGTGCTACTTCTCCTTTCTTTGAAAATACCAAAATTCTTATGAAATTATTACTTTCTCGAGAAGATGATGTTGCTTCTCATATCCCATGGTTTCATTAAGCAATTATGTTGTTATCTTGATTAAGTTAAAGTACAGGTACATCTTCTCCCTTCGTTGATGCTAATCCCATTTTTGTGCTTATGTAGCTGGGCAACAACATTACTGAGGCCCAAAGTCAGCCCAAGGTATGCCTTCTACGATTGGGAAGATGAGACTCGCCGGTTTAGGTGAGTATTATGAATGCTACCTAGTTCTGCGGGCCTAGGCTAGTGCAGTGAATAAGCCCACCCTAGCATGTGGACATCCCTCTGAGGAGCGGGAGGATCAAGTGATGGAGCTTGAGAGGGCAACCGGATTGAGTAACGATGAGGTGTATGGTCCCATAGGGATTGCCTAGTCTATAGAGACTGGAAGGCTAAATTCTAGATCATCGGTATAATAAAGCAAAGGAATAAGAGAGCCTGGATCTGGCTATGGATGGATTTGGACATTATATCTATTTTTTTAAAATTTCTTGTTTGCTAGCATTGCTGTATCATTGTTAAGGGATGTTTAAACGAGCACTGTGTAAGGTCATCAATTAAGGAACTTGTTTATATATATCGCACAACATGGTAGGACTACTTACAAAACAAAATTGACACATGAGTTAGGTGGAAAGTGGGAGGATGGTATGCTCTGACGACACCATCCTACGGATGGGTGCACCCGATTAGTCGGGTATCTTTCCAATAGAATTAATTGAAAGCTTTACGTTAGGTAAGTAGGTCGCAGGGTAACCCTACTCTAGAGGATTAGGCCAGCGGCTGTGCCTCGCATAGATGGGGAAAAAAGCATTCTTTCTAGGAATCAAGAATAGAGGTTTCCCAAGTTAAGGTCAATCACTCTATGGTGACTTTATTTTAAGAGTCATTTTAGGAGACCATGCTCTCCCTGCGGGATATAACTAGGTCTTATTTATTAGTCGTATCTTTGCATCTTTACATAGTCGAGATGTCGACGAGTAGGAAAGTTTTATCTTGTTGGATCTAGTAGACTAGGTAAAGCTCCCCCATCTTGAATAGGGAAAACCTTAAGATAATCTATTAAGTCTAACAAGAGAAACATTTCCTACTCGTCTCGACACCTCGGCCAAGTAAAGATGCAAAGATACGACTAATAGGTAGAACCTAATTCTATCCTGCAGGGGGAGCATGGTCTCCTAAATGACTCTTAAAATCAAATCACCCATAGAGTGATTGACCTTAACTTGGGCAACCTCTTTTCTTGATTTCTAGAAAAAATGTTTTTTTTCCCATTTATGTGAGGCATAACTGCTGGCCTAATCCTCTAGAATAGGGGTGCCCAAGCACCTAGGTAGAACCTAATTCTATCCTGCAGGGGGAGCATGGTCTTCTAAATGACTCTTAAAATCAAATCACCCATAGAGTGATTGACCTTAACTTGGGCAACCTCTTTTCTTGATTTCTAGAAAAAATGTTTTTTTCCCATTTATGTGAGGTACAACTGCTGGCCTAATCCTCTAGAATAGGGGTGCCCAGGAACCTACTCACATAATGTAGAGCTTTCAATTAATTGTGTTGGAAAGCTACCTGACTAATTGGGTCAAGCCGTCCATAGGATGGTGCCATCAGGGCATTCCATCCTCCCAAATTCTATCTATTTCACACGTCAATTTTGTTTTCTAATTAGTCCTACCATGTTGTGTGACATATATAAACAAGTTCTCAATTAATGACCTTACATAGTGTTCGTTTAAACAGCTCTTAACAGTGATTCAACAATGCTAGCAAACAAGGGATTTAATAAAAAAAATAGATACAATGTCCAAATTTATCCATAGGCAAATCCAGGCTCTTTTATTCCTTTGCTTTATTCTACTGATGATCTAGAATTTGGCCTTCCAGCCTCTATAGACCGGGCAGTCCCTATGGGACCATACACCTTGTCGTGAGAGGACTCAAGCTAGCCTGTCGCCTTCTTAGGCTCCATCGCTTGATCGTCCCGCTCCTGAGAGGGATGTCTACATGCTAGGGTGGGCTTATTAACTGCACTAGCTTGGGCCCGTAGAATTAGGCATCATTCATAATACTCGCCTAAACCAGCGAGTCTCATCTTTCCAATGGTAGGAAGGATACCTTGGGACTCCGAGCCTCGCTAATGTCGCCGCCTGGCTACACAAGCACAGAAATGGGGTTAGCATTAAGGCGGGGAGAAGATGTACCTGTACTTGAACTTAATAAAAAAAACAACACAATTGCTTAACTAAATCATAGGATATGAGAAACATCGAGAGAGCAACAATTTCACAATAATTTTTGGTATTTTCAAAGCAAGGAAAAGTAGCACCTTCTTTCTTTCTTTCTCAAATAATGCTAACATTAAAAGTCAATAAGGAAAACCTCTTTTTAAATGATTATTAAGCTAACCTGGCCATTAGTTCCTTGTGGGACTCCCAAGGGAAGAGTTGGGGCTGCATTCAGGGCATTTCCTCTAGGGTTGTTGTTATGCATGCTTTGCGAGGTGGTATTTTGGTGTCTTCAAGGAGGAGCCATTCTATCCACCTTCTCATAGCCCACATTGTCACGCGAATGCAACGCTTCAGTCGAATCCCGAATCGGAGTTTGTTTACTCACTTTATGAGCATAAAACTCTCATGTGGGAGGGAACCACCTCTAAGAGCGAAAGTGTGCTTACTTAAGTCACCACAAATGGGGGGGGGAGGTGTCCTTAAATTAAAATTTGGGCCAAAAGCTTGCACTTAGAGGGAGAGAAGGAGAGTTCTCCCTTAAGTCTATTCACACCATGGGGGGGAAGCCGTTCTCAGGATGCTCTCACCTCAACATAAGGGTGGGGTGAAAAACATTGAAGTAGAGCCTACTTGGAGATGGTCGGAAAAGGGCTTGCTAGGAGAGGGACTGTAGAGGGGTGTTGGGTATAGTCCCTGTACTAGGGTGGGGTGAAAAACATTGAACTATAGCCTACTTGGAGATGGTCGGAAAAGGGCTTGCTAGGAGAGGGACTGTAGAGGGGTGTTGGGTATAGTCCCTGTACTAGAGTGTCAGGTACGGACTGTCAGGTACAGACTCTGCACAGAGTGTTGTACGAGTAGCACATGGTGTTAGGGTATTGGTGATGGGAGAGTTGGGGGGTTTATATAGGGGCTAGTACTGGTACGGGTGTGGGGGAAGGGAGAGCAAAGCGGGGTACAAAGGATGGTGTGCGATGAAAGTAAACCAGTCTGTGGTAGCATGAGTTTATGAAAAGGGATAATACGTGGGGCCAAAGGTGAGGTACGCATGTACCTTTTGAGTCCGTGGTCTCATGGGTATCCATGTGGTAGCTAGTCGGGACCGTACGTTAGGTCCTTATGGACTGTTAAATGGGTGCTAGAGTATGTATAGTGCATTGTTTTGGGATAGGGACTCCTTTTTTGGGGCACCAGCCTCGAGATGCGTGTTAGGGCGCTTGAGTATAGACTGTCAGGTACAGTCTCTACACAGAGTGTCAGGTACGGGTAGTGCAAGGTGTTGGGGGAGCTGGGGGTTTTTGTAGGAGCTTGTTCTACATAGGTACGGGTTCCACCTAATTTTAACCTCAGGGATTAGTCAACTAGAAAGTTTCCTTTCCCTGAATTCAAGTACCTTATCAGGTTCATGTGGAACATAGGATAATTCTTCGACTTCAATGAGTTCTTGAGGAGTAACTGTGTTGTTCTCACCTCCCAGTTTCCCTTTCAATCTATTGATATGAAAGACTGGATGAACTCTAACATGTGGAGGTAGTTTTAAGTTCAAACGCAACCGTGCCAATCTGATGTATAACTCGAACATGGATATCTAGGAGATAAATTCGAGCATTTTTCTATTGACAAAGTCTGAAAATCTTTAGGAACATTAAAATAAACCAATGCTCCTGGTTCAAAAGACCGAGATGAGAGTCCCCTATCAGCATAAAACCGTGCCCTATCTTGAGCACTCCTGATAGAATCCCGAGCTTTGGTCAGTATTTCCTGCATATCTCGCAAGAAATCCCTCGATGCATCAAGCTCGATGTCCTTAAGACCAACATCAATAGGCGCCCTGGGTTGATACCCATACATAAGTATGCACGGACTAAAACCAATAGCCATATATTTAAAACTGTTATAGGCAAATTCCATCATTGGAAGATATTTTTTCCAATATGATGATTTTCTAGAGACATATGCATGAAGCATATACACTATAATCTGATTCATACACTCTGTTTGCCCATCAGACTGTGGATGATCAGAGAGCAATTCATATTCAAAGTAACTTCCTCGTTGTAAACCATTCGGAATAAAGTAGGAAAACATGGCATTATAACAGCAGAAACCAGGGATTTATCGGTGCACTGATATACCCACATCTGCATATAGAATAATCGACGTCTCGAGTTACCCATATCAACATAGAGAGTCATCGTCTCGATGAGTCACATATGTCCATCCGTAAACAATCAGGTTGACTATATAAATTACCTAAAATACGGAACTAGAGAAAGAAATGCCAACAAAGGAAGAATCCAAATTTCCTTATCTGAACACAAGATAAACTTGTTTGAACTCTAAAGAAAGAGATTTCAACAAGTGAAAATACCGATGAGATTACCCTCATCAAAACATGTAGGCTATAGATAAAAGATGTTTATCTAGAGAATGCCCACACTTTAACTTCTAGTGAATTTAGAAAATAAGATTGTCTTTGAATGTTGAGGTCAACATGCTAAGTGATGTAAGCAAAGTAATAATCTTGAGCCCAAATTATCCCATAAGATAATATATGTGAGGGATCACTAGTGTCCCATACCACTATGATACCACCCATACATACCTTAACAATTTGAAACTCCCTAGTATGCCGTCTAGGAAATATGAATAAAAATCCTATATATAAAAGGAATAAGATGGCCTTATTTAGACTTTCACATACTAAAACCTGTCTCTATATACCTGAGACTACATCAAGGAATAACTCCTTTCAAGTACATCATTAGAAAAGAAATTGAATTATTGGTGCCTTTCTAATGATAACTACCCAAAACACAATAAAGTTAGGATAGAAAAATAACTCACCTAGATATATAAGCAACTAGGTATCCGAGTTGGAATATATACAAGAGTATAAGAAATATACTCCAAAATTATGTGCAAAAAATGAAGGCAAATGCTACCTTCAAAGCACATGTAATTATTCAAAAGATCAAAAGATCCTTATAAAACCATGGATAAAAGCATAGAAGCTCCTCGAATCCATAGACCATAGTTGATCATAAAAATCAATGCATGCCATCTAATGGTCATTAATCATGCCAAAAGAAGCATTAAAATTGGTGGCCAACTCATCAATCTGGAGTATATGAACGTTGTGTTGTTCAAATAAAACTCCAAAGTAAGCAAGTGAAACACATGTGTGTAGCACTCAATAAAAAACCTCTAGACACAAGTCATCTAGGCAGAACTTGATGAGTCCATATAAAACTTGGAAAATATCCAATAAAAATCCACCAAAACAAACCGATCAACTAACCCATGATAGAATTTGTCTTAGGCTTAAGAAATTAAGCACAAACCACACTTAAATAAGTGCAAAATAAATTATCATGGAAAAGTGTCAAAGGTGAAACACACTTCGAACGCAAATTATAGCCATCAAAAGAAATTAAGGAACATGTCCAAAAAGAATTGCTAAACAATGGTAAAAAATCATGAATACATCGTTTAAAATTAATCCAAACATAAATATCCATTAATATGAGATATAATTGTAATATGCGAATAACCCACATCTATCTAATGTCAGCACGAGAAAACGTATTTCAACATTAAATAACCCTCGAAAATATTAAATTCTCGAGAAAAAGAATTATCATGATTTTTTTCTAATTTTTCCTAATTTTCCAGGGCCTCAAAATATAATAATTTTGAATTCCACCAAACCTATCTTATGGCATTCCAAACCTATATTTTTCTAGAAAATTTTTAGCAATTAAATTTATCAAAATACCATTGATATTTTAAAATACCAAATTTTAGGATTTCTAAAAATAATTTCAAAATATTCCTAATTTTTCCTGAGAATCCCATTGTTCATGAAATTTCCAATTCTGCTTGACAATTCTCAAATCCAATGAAAATTTATAATTTTAATAGATTTTTCTAATTTTTTGGGTCAAAAAATGTATTTTTGAAGGAATTTGAATGGTCACGGGCTCCCGAATGGATACACCACAACCACACTTTTTTCCAAAATTTAAAATAACCTTTGTCTAATTTTCCACTAATTTTCAGGATTTTTTTTGCAATTTTTAAATTACCCCGAACGCATTTAGAATACGAACGGTCAAAAAATTTCGAAATTCCAACGGTGTTCCCGGAATACGGAAAGCCAAAAGTTTTGGGAAATGAAAAGACAAAAAAAATCGGAATGTGAAAGGTCAAAACTTTCCGGAATACGGAAGGTCAAAAGATTTTTCAAAATTCGGAAAGCCAAAAGGTTTCGGAAAAATGGAAAGCCAAAGGTTTTCCGGAAGATGAAAAGCCAAAAATTTTCAAGAAGAAATTTCGAGAAATTTTTAGAGATTTTTTTCTTCAAATCCCATATTTTTTAGTATTTTCAGGCTTTTTTCAAGCTTTTTTTGAAAAAGATTTCATCAAAAGTTTTTTTTAAATAATAAAAAACTCCTTTTTTAAAAAAATAAAAATAATGAAAATAAGCCTAATTAAGCTTATTAGCTTTTGATTTTTTTAGGGGGGGCGTTTTTAGCCCGACGGGCTGTAGCGCAGCCCCCCCCTCGCCTGTGCGCAGAAAACTGAGAGAGGGAGGGAGTTTTCTCTCCCTCCTCTCCTTCTTCTCCCCTCTTTCCTCCCCCTCTTCTTCCTTCCATTCTCTTTCCTCCCCTCTTTGTTAATAAGAGATTAACTTTAATCTTTGATTAAAGTTTTTAATTAAACATTTCTAATCATAATTAACATTGATTATGATTAATGTTTTTTAAAAAAATCCTTTTTAAGAGAATTTCTCACGGAAAAAAGAAGGAAAAATCAGATTTGAGAGGCGGAGAGAGTCCCACGCACATGGGAGAGCATCTCATGCATCAACATGCTGTCCCCTACTGAATTTCAGTAGAAAATTGACAGAAATTTGATCGCATTCTCGTGGAAAAAACCCGTAAAAATGTATAAAAATATATTTTAAATAAAAAAATGCTCAAAAAATTTCTAAAAAATTAGGAAAAATTTCTAAAGATTCAGGGAATCCATTCTACCAAAAATATCCACCATAAAATATGTGGTATTTTTGTAAAAAATTCCATTAATGCTTGATTTTAACCATAAAAAATAGGAAAAATAGCATTAACTCACGGAATTCCCCCGCCGCAACGTCGATTCGTCCATTGAATTGAAGTAACACACATTCCAATCGTCATATCGATGATCCACGTGCAATTCATCAACACAAATCAATAAAATAATATTTTTATTAGTAAATATTAAAATTTACTAAAAACATCAACGACAATTAAATAGAGATTGCTATGATACCACTGTTAAAACCCTAAGATCTCTCTAGATAATTGTTATGCATAAACTCGGGGGGTCACTATATGTAAATCCTCTATATCACGTGCGTTCAAGGCCTATTTAAAAAGTCCCTTATTTGTGAATTTTTTAGTGAATATAATGTATCCTTTCCTATTCAAATCTGTAATTTTTTTTAAAATACAATAAATAAATCCCCTCTGTAAATATATTTCTGTAAGTTTTAAATATTTAAAATGTCCTTCTATTGAACCCACGTGATACTTACATATTTATACGAGTGACCCCAACCCCCCCCCCCCCCCCCCCCGAGTGCAAAAATAAAAGAAAATCCACCAGAAATGAGTAAATTCTCACATAAGATGAAGAGTCGACTAGCACAGGCACTTAATAGTAAAAAAATAGGGATCTATTAGTTAAAAAATAGAATTTTGACACCTCAGGAGGGTGAGTGGAGCTCATGAAGAAGGCACCTAGAATCTCATCATTTTTCCTAATTTTTTTTAAAAAAAAGAGATATTTAATCTCTCCTCTATCCTCCTTCAAACTAGATCAGAAAAGTGGGCATAACTGGTCTAAAACTTGTCCAAATTGGATCAAAGTGAAGCTGGAAGCCTTTGAATCCCAGTTGGAATTGGTTGGTGGCCTCTCTCTCCTATGCATAGAGCCCCATTCCTTTTTATTTTCATCTTATTATATTTACATGCTAGTGTAATTTTTAATTTAGTGTATTTCCATTATCCCTCTACCTTGTCTCTCCATTGTGAAGTTTTGGAGCTTCACTAATCCTCTTCTTCTCTTGGAGATTACCCTCTTCTACTTGGTGGCCAAGCCTCTTCTTTGAGGGCTTCACTTCTCTCTAAAGAATCAAGCTAAAATCCAAGGGTAAGCCTAAAACAATGGTGTTTTACTCTCTTCTTGAATGGTAATCTTCTTCCCAACCTCTCTAATGCTTGGAAAGCATTTTAATCCATGGTTTCTTCTTAAAACCATGCTCTTATTGATTTATGGAATTTCAAGCATTCTCATTTCATAGAAAATGTGGGGAAGTTATGGCAAAATTTTATCATTAGAAAATGAAGGTTTATGCATATTTTTAAGAATGCAAAAAGAGAAATTTTCATGATATTCTATGCATAAACATTTTAAATGCTAAAACACGGATATACATGTATGCATAAATTTCTAAATGGTAAAAAGAGGAATTTTTGACATATTTTGAAATAGGTATATTCATGGTATGTATATACATGGGCATTTTTATTTTATCAAAAGAGGAATTTTCATCGTATCTTTAAATAGGTAAATACATAATAAATTTTGGTATCAAAAAGAGAAATTTTCATCATAATTCTATGTAGATAATTATGGCATATTGATGCCTAGGTTCAAATGGAGAAAAGAATATTTTAGTATAAATCTATGTGAATACTTTAATAAAATGATGTATGCATATTCATTAAAGGATCATTAGAAAAAGAAATATCCTTATTAAATTTCATTATTCACGAATAGAATTGTTTATAGTTCTATTATGTCCAAGGAAGAATGATTTTTCATATTTTTGAATATTTACCCTTTACAATTAGAAAAATCATAGTTATTTTATTAGATAAATGGAGAATTATCTTTAGGAATAAATTCAAGTAACTCGGTGCTAGACCATGACCACGATAGAAAGGTGGGTCACTCAGTAAGATGTTTGCCCATCTCTTGAATCATAAATTAAGCCAAGTCTTGTGACCAAAATTGGGGAAGCCCGAGAGAGAGAGTTCCACCCCAGACAGAGATAGCAGAGCAGCCAGAGCCGCCACACAATAGTAGCTGATGTAGTGGAGGAAGAAAGAGGACATATTTATGCTGCCATTGAATATAAAGGGCAGATTCATCAGTTCTCAGTCGTTCAGACTCCAGCAGAGTATACGGGTAAGAACTTTAAGCTTCCCCTTGACTAACCTTCTCAAAAAGAGTACCCTATTTGATTGGACCGCTATGTGTCAGAGTGCTTTTGATAAGCTAAAGACAGCCTTAGTAGTAACCAACCCTGTTCTAAAATTGCCAGATTTTTCCATACCCTTTGAAGTAGTGATAGATGCCAGTGCTTTCGCCCTAGGAGGTGTGCACTTATGCATGAAGGTCATGCAGTAGCCTATGAATCCAGAAAACTCAGAACGCATGAGAGAAATTATGTTGTCCATGACTTGGAGTTACTTTCAGTAGTTTATGCTCTAAAGCTATGGAGACATTATCTCTTGGGACAAAGACTCACCTTGATGAGACAGATCATCAAAGTTTGAAGTGGATCTTCACCCAAAGAGATCTTAACATGCTTCAAAGAAGGTGGATGCAGATCCTGCAAGAATTTGATTTTGAGATTAAGTACCAGCCAGGGAAAGAAAATGTGGTAGTCGATGCACTTAGTAGGAAAGCCTCCTTGCTTACATTGGTGTCAAATCCATTGATTAGTGAAGCAAGAGAGAAGATCATGCAGGACAAATTCTTTGTCCCTATTGCTACCCTACTGGTGCAAGAAAGCAAGACTCCTTAGGAAATGAGTCGAGTTCTTGGGTACAAATTGGACGAAGGATGTATGTATTACAATAATCGCCTATGCATTCCCAATGATGAGGAAACAAAGGGAAAAATTTTGAGAGAAGCCCATGATAGCCCGATAGCTGGGCATCTAGGGTTCATAAAGACCTACATGTTTGTAAAGAAGAGCTTCATCTGGCCAGGACTCAAAAGGGATGTACTTAATCATGTGCGCTAGTGTCTAATATGCCAAAGAGTCAAGGTAGAAAGGGTTAAGATGCCAGGAAAGCTGCATCCCTTACACATTCCACAGATGAAGTGGGAATGTGTCAATATGGATTTTATTACTGACTGGATTACCGTCAGTGCAATCAGGTTACAACTCCATTTTTGTGATAGTTAACAGATTAACCAAGGGTGCCCATTTGATTCCAGTAAAAGAAACCTACACTGCAGTGGATGTTGCCAGAGTCTTCCTCAAGGAGATTTTCAGGCTGCATGGCTTACTCAGAAGGATAGTGAGTGACAGAGATCCAAAATTCACGTCAAGATCGTGGACTGCATTCTTTGAAGCAGTGGAAACTTCTTTAGATCTCAGTACAACTTATCATCCTGAGATAGATGGCCAGACTGAAAGAGTGAACCAAGTAATTGAAGATATTCTTCAGTCATGTTGTGGGGCAGAGAACCTAAGAAGTGGCTAAGCTACTTACATCTAGTTGAGTTTTTACAATGCCTCTTATCATCGAAGTATCGGGATAAGTCCTTTCAAAGCTCTCTACGGACAAGATTGCCTCACACCATTAACTTGGTTTGACCCATTGATCAGGGTAGAGATGTCCAGACAGATGCTTGATGATATGATGGAACATCAAATGCAGGCAATCCGCAAAGATATTAAGGTTGCCTAGGATAGACAAAAGCAGTATGCTGAAAAGAAGAGAACAGAGAGAGTGTTTGAAGAATCAGATATGGTCTTCATTGGTGTACGACCCAAGAGAAGTTCTTTATCTCTAGGGAAGTACAAAAAGGTGTCTCCTAGATACTATGGACCATACACTGTTACAAAGAAAATAGGAGATCTAGTCTATGAACTTCTTCTACCTCCCCATCTCAAGGTACATAATGTGTTCCATGTCAGTTTACTTAAAAAGTATGTACCCATGTGCTAGATGATGAACAGTTGACTTCTCAGACTCAAGGCCATATAGAAATCCAACCCGAAGAAATCCTAGATGTTCGAGAGAAGGCTCTCAGGAACAGAGTCCTTAGGGAGTTTTTGGTGAAATGGAAGTTCTATCCTTTAGAGGACGCCACTTGTTGGGAGAAAGAAGAAGAACTAATAAAGGACTACCTCCACTTTGCGAGATGAGGACATATCGCATTTTTCAAGTGGGAGAGTATGTAAGGTTCCTCCTCAGCCCCTAAAAGATGTATAAATCCTCCTCTCAGTCCCCTCTAATCACCCCCTATTTCAGAATGCAAGAAAACATTGTTTTTCTTTGTTTTTGGCCTAGAGAGAGAAAATATTCTACAGAGAGGTAATACAGTTTTGAGATATTTTGAGATATAAAGTTATCCCTTTTATTTAAGATGAATTCCCTTTAACCATAAGTTTAAAAAGAGTTATCTAATATGCATTAGAAATTAATTGAAATGTGCATTAGACACCTTAGCCTAAGGGTACCAATTTCAGAAAATTATGGATTAAGGTTCAAAGAGTGTTCTAAAGGGCCAATGGGGTTAATCCAAGTGTTGGAATAAGGAAAATGCAAGAATAAAAGAACATCCACCAAAAATGAGTAAATTCTTAAATAAGATGAAGAATTGACTAGTACAAGCACTTAGTAGTAAAAAAAAGGGGATTTATTAGTAAAAAAATGAAATTTTGACACCTCAAGAGAGTGAGTGGAGCTCATGAAGGAGGCACCTGGAATATCATCATTTCACCCAATTTTTTAATTAAAAAAATGAGATATTTCATCTCTACTCTCTCCTCCTTCAAACTAGATCTGAAAAGTGGACATAACTGGTCCAAAACTTGTCCAAATTGGATTAAATTGAAGCTGGAAGCCTCTAGATCGCAGTTGGACTTGGTTGGTGGCCTCCCTCTCCTATAAATAGAGCCCCATTCCTTTGTATTTTCATCTTAGTGTATTTACATGCTAGTGTAATTTTCAATTTAGTGTATTTATATTATCCCTCTACCTTGCCTCTCCATTGTGAAGCTTTGGAGCTTCACTACTCCTCTTCTTCTCTTGGAGATTACCCTCTTCTACTTGGTGGCCAAGCCTCTTCTTTGAGGGCTTCACTTCTCTCTAAAGAATCAATCCAAAAACCAAGGGTAAGCCTAAAACAATGGTGTTTTACGCTCTTCTTGAATGGTAATCTTCTTCCCAACCTCTCTAATGCTTGGGAAGCATTTTAATCCATGGTTTCTTCTTAAAACCATGCTTTTATTGATTTATATTGTTTAAATGGATTAATGTTAATCTCTTATGCTTAAATGTAATGTTTTAAATTTATAAATCTCTCTTTTTGAAAGAATACTCACTTTTATGGTTAGATCCTTCTTGGAAGGATAGTCTTTAATTCTAATGTTATAGAGCTTGGAGACCTCAAGGGTTACGAGCTCGGCCATTGGAAAGATCCTACACGACAGTTACGGTTCACCCCAAGTAAGATCTTGTTGGATATAAGGGGGGTTAGGGTGAGCCATAATAAGCTAGCTCTACAACTATTTTCCTAGCTAGATTTTGATTGAGATTTAATTTTTGTAAACATCTTGGAGAAAGAAATGAATGGGTATTGCCACAATCAATCAAAAGCTGGAATGACTTACCATGATGAGTGGCTGGGGTTTGAATAACACCAAATTGCTGATTGGAACCTTGATGTTCTACCACTGCATGGACGGTGGCACGCTCTTCTTTAGCCATTTCCAAAGTTGGTTTTTCATTTATAGCACAGGCGGCACGGGCAATTTGTCCACGACCTCTACCATGACCACCACCTCTTGCACCTTGGTGGATGGGGGTTCCATGGCCCTCATTTTCTCGACCACTTTAAGGAAAGGGTGTTGCTAGCTTGGGGTAGTTGGCCTTAAAGTGCCCCAGCTCATTGCAATTAAAACACACAAGGACCTCTCTAGAAGAAGCAACATATGAGAAGGGAATAAAGGAGTTGGTTTGCCGATCTCGGTTGTAGTAGAGAGTATTTTGATGGCTTCTTATAAGATTGATCCTTAGGGTTTGATTCAGGGTAAGATTCTTCTGAGGCCTAGCTTTGCCAGACTTTAGCTCCTTTACAAGAGGTTTTGCTTGTATGAGGGCATCTTGCAATGTGCTCGGACTCATTGCTTCGAGGCGCGAATCCAAAGGTTCATTAAAGCCTTGGCAGAAGCGGGCCTTTTGTTGGGAGGTAGTCATGAATGGGGCATACTTTCAAGAGTGGTGAAGCGGTATAAGCCTCTACAAAGATTTCAAGTTAAGGTACGATAAACTTCTGACCTTAATAAATGCATGTCCGGGTGTGCGATTGACGAATGGACTACACCCCTACAACCAAGGAAACACCTCGAACAATTTCACCAGAATTTTTTTTGGGACACATTGGCACACATATCGAGGCTAATGTTCCAAAAAGGGTTCCCGATCCCAAAAAGATGCCGTACACATACTTGGGTGACCTTACAATAGTTGCGTAAGGACCAAAGACCGACCACCCTACCGTATAGTCTCCACTATTGCCACGTGGACACCCATGCAACCACTGACCTAAAAGGTACATACGTACCTCACCACCTGACCCAAAAGGTGCATGCATACCTCACCTTTGGCCCGCCTATAGGCACTATCTCTCTTCCAGACTCATGTAGCTAGAGATTGGTGTACTTTCACCGCACACCATCCTTTGCACCCTGCTTTGCTCTCCCTTTCCCTGCACCCATACCTGTACACGAGCCCCCATATATAAACCCCCCAGCTCCCCCATGGCTGATATCCGGACACCGTGTGCTACCCGTACCCGACACTATGTGCGAGGAGTGTACCCGACACCCGTCTATATCCCCTCTCCTAGCAAGCCCTTTTCAGCCCAGGCTCTGTAGAAATTTTCTTTTAATCCCACCCTTGTGTTGAGGAGAGAGTGTCCTAAACCTGCTCTCCCCTCCCCCCGTGTGAATAGACTTAAGGGAGAACTCCCCTTCTCTCCCTATAAGAGCAAGCTTTTGCCCCAAAAATTTGAGTTTAAGGACGACCACCCTACCGTATAGTCTCCACTATTGCCATGTGGACACCCATGCAACCACTGACCTAAAAGGTACATACGTACCTCACCACCTGACCCAAAAGGTGCATGCATACCTCACCTTTGGACCGCCTATAGGCACTATCTCTCTTCCAGACTCATGTAGCTAGAGATTGGTGTACTTTCACCGCACACCATCCTTTGCACCCTGCTTTGCTCTCCCTTTCCCTGCACCCGTACCTGTACACCAGCCCCCATATATAAACCCCCCAGCTCCCCCGTGGCTGATACCACGACACCGTGTGCTACCCGTACCCGACACTATGTGCGAGGAGTGTACCCGACACCCGTCTATATCCCCTCTCCTAGCAAGCCCTTTTCAGCCCAGGCTCTGTAGAAATTTTCTTTTAATCCCACCCTTGTGTTGAGGAGAGAGTGTCCTAAACCTGCTCTCCCCTCCCCCCGTGTGAATAGACTTAAGGGAGAACTCCCCTTCTCTCCCTATAAGAGTAAGATTTTGCCCCAAAAATTTGAGTTTAAGGACACCTTTCCCCCCATTGACTTAAGCACACTTTGGCTCTTAGAGGTGGCTCCCACATGAGAGTTTTATGCTCATAAAGTGAGAACACAAACTCCGATTCGCGATCCGACTGAAGCGTTTAGTTTATGGGCAGCGTGGGCTACAAGGAGGTGGATAGAATGGCTCCTCCTTGAAGACGCCAAAGTACCGACTTGGGAAGTGTGCATAACAATGACCCTAGAGGGATTGCCTTGGCCAATTCTCCCCTTAGGAATCCCTTAAGGAGCTAATGGCCAGGTTAACTTAATAATCATTTAAAAAGAGGTTTTTTTTTGAGTTTAGCATTAATTAAGTAAGAAAGAAGGTGCTACTTTTTCTTGCTTTGAAAATACCAAAATTCTTGTGAAGTTGTTGCTTTCCTGAGAAGATGATGTTGTTTCTCATATCCTATGGTTTAGTTAAGAAATTGTGTTGTTGAAAGATCCCTACCCCCTCTGCGCAATGAATTTGGGGGTGCTAGCAGCAGCGGAAGTAGCACTTCTTGCGCAGGGCAGAGCCTCTCACTCGGAGCCTCGCCCATGGATATCCAGACAAGAGACTAATCCCTCAGTTCTTCCAAAACCGAACTCGAAAAAACTTCCCTCACCCAGGAGACGTAGGCGATTCCTCTGGGATATTTTATTCTAACGTAGACAAGGTCTTCACTAACCAAACTGATCCGACCGAACCCGTAAGTCTCATGGTCAGATCAAGGAAGAGACTTGCACTTGGATCATAGAGTCTAACGCTTTTTTCCTCATCAAGAGGCACAACCATTGATTCTTTTCCATAGAACAAGGGTTATCCGGGATTTACTTCAACTATCATAATTTTAACACAATTGAGTCTCATTTTAGGGATATATTAGTCCAGCCTAACCCCATCCAATCCCATGGGTGTTAGCCAGCCGCCCAACCACTGTAGTGATAGGATCCATTTAGGAATTTGGTTATGTTTTGCCCTGGGTACTACCGAAAAGAGTTCCCAAGCCCCCTAGCCAGTGCTTCAAGCAAATTTCTAGATAGTCACACCACTTACACACCCAATATGAAATTGCCTGTTTCACAGATTGAGCTGTCTTTAAAACAATCTTTTAATGAAACCATAGTATCACTTATCATAATCCTCCAAAATATCAGCTTGAGTTCCAATTTGCAATCACTCCTTCATCGGTGTACCTATGGCATCATTGGTAACTGTTAACCCATGGCGGACATTGCGACATACTATATTTTACGTCATTAATTTAAATATTCTGAGTCATGGGCCGGGCTTGTCGGCACCATATGTTAAGGATGAAGGGATTGGGTGATCGCCGATGAGAGGCGCACCTTGGATATCAGTAGGATAAGGGTTAGGGTCGGCCGGCCATCGCCCAAGTGTGAACGGCCAAGTCACCTATATGAGTCAAATGTAACCCTAAAATCCTCATTCTCATGTGTTGTGAATACAAGAGTGCTCTTGCCTTATCTCTTTGGTTTCCTTCTCCTGCATGTGTGTGTGAGAGAGAGAGAGCGTGAGAGAGTGATCGAGCACTGTGTAGCGGCACGGCGGCGGAGAGGCGGTAGAGCGGCGACGGCGGCTCCTCCTTCACGGCTGCAACGCGGGAATCCTTCAAGGCGGCGGTTGAGCGGTGAGTGACACACCCTTTGGCATTCTGTTTGAGCTTCCTTCCCTGGTTGTATGCTTGCAGCCATTCGTGGCTCGCATACGGTGTCCGGCAAGTCCCCAGCTACGACCTGTGCGGCAAAAGCGTACATTTTTGGCGCCGCTGCCGGGGAATTGCCCTGCACTAAGCTCCAGTTTGTAGCTCGGCTGCTGCGTGAAGTTTAATCTACACTGTAGGAAAGCGACTGTGTGTTTGTTGTTGAGGTGTTTCTGTGTTTTGCAATCCCTGTTTCTGCAATTTGTCTTCTGCATTTCTGTTTCTTTTGTTATATTTTCGCTCCGCATGTGGGCGTGCGTTCTGTTATCTGGTTTCTGCGTGTGAGAGGGATTTCTGAATCCCAGATCTGCGTTGTGTGTGCGAACTGCACCGCGGCCAAGGCTGAACCCTAAGGAAACCCTAGAAAACTTATCTCACAAAAAAAACAGAAAATAAAAAATAAAAAAAATATAAAAATTAAAAAAGAAAAAATTAAATTTTATTTTGAAAGAAAGAACCAAACATGTGGAGAGGAAAGATTTTCTAATTGGAGAAAAAAAATTTGAAAAGAAAGAACCCCAATTGACCCACGACCCACGACCCACGGCCCCGGCCTCGGTCTCGGTCTCGGTCTTTTGATATATATATATATAGGAGAGTGAGCCTCCATAGCTTTCTCTCAAGTGAGAGCTTATGGGAAGTCGTGCCCTATATGTAGCCCACTCCCCAAGGAGTAAAGTGAGCATGTGGGATAAAGCCCTCACCCTTTCCTCCACAAGCAAATAGGCTTTTGCTCCTTCCCCCCAAAGGAAACGGACTATTTTGAGGACTACAGGAGCTCTAAATAGGCGAACACGGTGCTGTAAAGCACACTAGGACCCTTTAAACGATACGCTCGTTTCGAGCTATCACACGTCCTAGTCCAAGTTCGACCGTAAGTAAGGGGGTCAAAAACGGGTTAAAAACAACACAAAAACAAGTAAAAACGGGGTGCGAAACACCTAAGAAACCACTTGTGTGAGTTTCAAGGGTAGTTACCAACGCACGTAGGGTACCCACGTCACATGCATCTACGTTCTGGTCGGGTGCTAGAGCCTGAACCACTAGAAAGCGTTTCAGTCTACGCAGGCTCACACCATCCCTCCACGTTGGCATCTTGGCCTTCGGCTGGAACCCAAGGGAGTGCAACCCAAGATCCACGAATAGTGGATAGTGACTCATCCTCCGACTCAGAAGCCATGGAAGGGCACCCTACCAAGAACCCTGAGGAGACAAGCCAAAACATGCCAGTGTGGGCCCCACAGCCCGGATTTAGCATGTTTAGTCGTTTAATAGAGACCTTTAGTAGAGCTACACGCTCTGAGCATGCGACAAGCGAAGTAAATGAGGAAGGAGGGGTAGTAGATTCGCCATTCACATCTTATGTGGACCCTACCCTCCCAAAGAGTGTCCATGTGGATATTCTACCCACTTCGTTTAATGAGGGCCCTACTGAGCTACCACATTCCGATGCTCTTCCTAAAGTAGAGGTCCCTAGAAGCCAATCCATAAGAAGTGACATTGCGTCCACTTCAAGAGAACCGTTTGGCACACCAAGTCTAGATGGGATATTTCTCAATGAAAATTGGGAATATGATCTACACACAGAGACTCTAACGGACCTATACACGGGTTACACATACCATGTAGGTTGGTTAGAAGTCCTACGATCTACATCTAGCGCCACTAATCTAGAGGAGCAACAACACATGATATGTGAGGTGATTCATAGAATTATCCAAATTGAGAGGCAAAATAGGGGAGTGGACCTAGTTTCCACTGGCCCTATGAGGTTTTTGGATACGGGCAAGGCCAAACAACCAACCCTATCACAATTGGAGACTCCCTCGGTGAGTCCCATAGACCCTTCGTATGTTGTTTCGCCTGGAGTCTCAATGCAGGTTGAGCCCACGAGTAGTAACTTTAGCTTTCCAACTTTGGCTCAACTTTCCATTAGGGAATCCGCAATGCCTACCCCAATGATGAGCATAGCTGAAAGTGCACCTGTTACCGCTGTAGTTAGTACGACACCGCTACCTAGTGGAACAGTACCTACAACAGCGCGTGCCAGTGCCTATCGACCCTATGTACCTATCGCTACTCATGCTCAGGTAGCTCCTACGCCTCTTAGTATGCCAATGGCGTATGCTCCACGACCGCCTTATCATAACCATTATCCAAGGGGAGCTAGGCCTAGTCACATATCATATCCTACGTCATTTGCCAACTTACTCAGACCAACGCCAACTCCTATCAGCCAGGCTATCCCAGAAGTGCCTCCACCAACTATGCCTGCTCACTTAGGTGATCTCGCAGCATTTGCTCAGACGATCGGACGATCCATTGCAGAAAACATGCGGGGTATGCCTGAGAGAGAACCTAGAAGCAAGGCAGTACAAGTGGCTAAGCTCACTCAAAACTTCAGTGGTAACGAGGATGTTAGGAAGCACATTGAAGTCTTTGAACACGTGTGTGATTCCTTGGAAGAGCACAATGAGCTGCACAAGTGTAAAGCCTTAGGCTTAACCTTGAGTGGGAAGGCCGGAGATTGGTATCGAACCTTAAGGGTTGAAGAGCGCACTCACTACCCCACTCTCAAGAGATTGTTCTTGAAAGAATACATACGCGAGGGTGTGCTTTGGGGGGTAGCATCTCAACTCCAAAAAGCTGAACGCGAGGAAGGGGAGTCAGTGAGAGACTTTATAAGTCGATTGAAACATCTAAATTCTCGTTGCACTCCCGATGAACGCTTCAATAACAACCAACTCCTCGATAGATTCATCCGAGGATTGCGCCACGAGGACATTTACAATGGCCTAGTCATTAGAGGTCTTACAACGTGGGAAGCAGTCACTGCCAATGCAATCCAGTTAGAAGACAACTTGATGATTGCAGGTAAAAAGGTGTCTTCAGAAACAAAATCCGTTAGTTCGCAAGTATCTGGGCACGAGCCAATGACGGTAAAACCAATTGCCAAGGAGCCCAAGGTATCTGAAATGTCTGTGATGACCGACCTTACTAAGGCTCTCCAAGAATACTTTAGG
Source organism: Cibotium barometz (assembly GCF_041138505.1). Lineage (NCBI taxonomy): Eukaryota > Viridiplantae > Streptophyta > Polypodiopsida > Cyatheales > Cibotiaceae > Cibotium > Cibotium barometz. The sequence continues at coordinate 43,347,736 of NC_141082.1, forward strand.
GGTAATCGAGCTCCTCAGAATAGCCATATGTACCCAAGAAGAGAGCAACAATGGTGTTCGGTGTGCTTAGGACCACATAGCACGAGTGAATGTCCCACATTTAGAGTCAAATTCAATGGGAATTGCAATGCATGTGGTAAGTATGGCCATCAATCTAAAGATTGCCTAACACTTAAGCGAATGTTGGCAAACCAGGCACCACTAGCTTGGTCAAACACACCTCAAGTACCCGCGCTAATGCCTGCACAACCTATCGAGCAACCGTCACAGCACATAGTTCCAAGGAATCCGAATGTAGTCCAGTCTGTGCCGTTACCACCGCCAGTGCTAGGACCACAACCTCCACATCCAAGGATTACCCCTGTAAACCAGATGGGTTGTGAGTCACATAGTGCATGTGGGGATTATGAAGAGGAGATAGACCCTACTGCTCCATACGGGATTGATACGTTTGAAATGATTCCCCAGTACTACATGGAGGATCATTTCGGGCAAGTCAAGCCTGTATATCAAGCGGCTGCTCTTGCCACAAGAGGGCAAAACCTTAATACCATGGCAAGGAGACCACCTCTTCAATGCTACGAGTGTGGTGGACCGCATCGTGTAGCGGAGTGCCCTAATAGGCTACAGAAGATCGCTACTCAAATGCAACCAAATCAAGGGAGCACATCGGGAATGCCGGTACTTACATGTAATCGTTGTGGCATAGATCATTTGATCGCTCAATGTCCACATAATCCTAATGCACCCAAGATTACACCATTGAATTTGGTTGAGGTCACCAACCATGCACGAGGAACCACACCCATTGTACCCGCGAATGTAGTTACACGGTCAATGCTTCAAAATCAAAACTACATTCTTGAAGAGAGGGATACTGCATCAATCGCTCAGGCAAAGAAAAAGAAAACACGACGAAAGAGATCGCTTAATGCCACGAGCTCCAAGCCCAGTTCAAAGACTAACATAGGGACAGGAGACGACCCCGTGTATATGAATGATCCTGAAGATGATTCTGATTCAATAGAAACCATGGGGACCAAAGCCACTACCTTAAGGGAGGAACCCACTCGGGAGCTCAATGAAGGAGAATCAAGCGAGTACAAAAATAAGGGAAAACAGAAGGAAACTTCCTCGGCCCCACAACCAAGTCAGTTAATGCCCTCTCGACCACCCAAACTGACTGAGACTCCCCAAGACAAGCCACGTGGGCCAAAAACCCTCAAGAAAAAGATTGGTACTTACCCAAATCCAGTTGAGGAGATTGAACAAGTGCAACACTTAAGGGGTTTGGTGGAAGAAACACAAAGAGAACTGGAGCCAAACCCGAGAAAAATCAAAATTCCAGACACAGTGTTTCCTACGCAAGTTCAACCTCACAGGAACCATAAACCGTTAGCGATACCTAGTATCATTCGGGAAGAAAGTGAGGATAGGACATCAGGAAGTGGGCAAACACCCTTTTTGCTTGAACGAATGTTTAGTGAGGGAATGCCTGACCCCATCGAGGAGGAAGTGATTCCATCTTCACCAGTCCCTAGTCAAGGGGCGATGTCTCGAAAAGTACCGCTGAATGTGTCCAAGCTAATGGATTTCATGTCCTCCGAGATCAGAACCACGATCATATCCAAATTATACGGAGATCCTGAGCTATTCTTAGCTCTTCGGGCATTTCTCAATGGAGAACTAAAGGCGGGGCTACCACAATTTGCAAATATGGATAGACCTGACACGCTTCAAGATGAAGGGGAGCATTGGGATCTACAACCCAACTTTGATGAAGATTCGGTCGTGGAAATACCTGTGAACAAGTTGGGACAGTACTTTGAAGGTGACGAATCTAATGCCACCCTCCCCATTACTACCAAGGGATTAACTCTAAAGGGAATCCTTGATGGTGGTGCTGGAGTGAGCATTGTGACTAAAAACTGTTGGGAATCTATGGGAAGGCCTCACCTCGAAGTCACAAACATAGTGGTTAAGATGGCAAACGGAACCATAGCTAAACCTATTGGAATGTTAAGGGACCTCAAGATCAAGGTCCTGGGATACAAGGTAAAACATACCTTCATTGTAATGGATTTCTCCAAGCATCCTATGTCATATCAAATGATCTTAGGACGTCCTTTCATGAGGGAAGCACAAATGGTACATGACTGGTCGAAAAACCATGTCTACCTACAATTCCAGGACTCTGTCATTCGAGTTGATCTTGAGAATGGTCGTGCACATCCTTTAGGAAGCAAGGTTATCATCGATAATCGATCGGATACCACTGTTCATTCCGCCCCATTAAGGTATTGCTATACATGCAAAAAAGAGACTGATGATGGGAAAGATTCTCCTTACATGGATGTCCTACCGGGTATGACTGAGTCGGATAACGTGGATTGGGTACACCTAGCGGCAACCATAGACACATGGGGAAATAGAGGCACAAGTTGGGTAACACCTGAGGGGCAAGATATGCCACCGTTAGTGCCAATAAACATGATAGGTGTTATGCACATGACTCCTGATGGCGAGAACGTGGCAAACTCCACCGACACTGAAAGTAGCAAAGACTCTGACCAATGCAACTCTGAGTATGAATCTCAAGAAGAAACTGACCCTGAGCCTGATGGGGAAAATGAATCAAATATTCACACAAATGTGGAAGCAAGGTGCTCAAGGCCTGGGACAGTGGCCTCCTGCAGTTCATCCGAAAGTGAAGATCGACCAAGTGAGTCCGAATCTGATAGAAACAAAAATCAAAAACTTGGTAAGAAGAAAACGAGACATAAGCGCCAACGCTATCGAGCTAATGTACGCACTGCAATAAACAAGGAAAGATCCACTGCGCAGAATGGCTCAGTTATGTAGGAGCCATTGATGCTCATCGGGAAGATAGCGGATAATTGGGGACAATACCTCCAAAGTGTCATGTGGTGTATTCCGCAACCTCATGACGTCGCCCAATTAGAAATCGAAGAGAAGCCGAAACTAAGTCGTACTGCAAGAAGGCGGCAAAACCAAGAGTTGGCTCAGCAACAAAAGGAAGCGGAATTGAAAGAAAAAAGCCTGGCACAACAAGAACCAGTAGACTTACACCCCGCACCCGAGCATTTCAAATCATTCACCACAGGGGAACGTAAAGTAGTCTACACAAAAGCCCAACGAACGCCTACCAATGGGAGTAGCGGTGTCTACGATGGCCCTGCGGTAGTTAAGGAGATAGACTTAGCAGATCCAGGTGAGGAGTCTAAACCAGTTTATATTGCTCAAGACCTCACCAAGGCGGAAGAAGCTACACTTACGAAGCTTCTTAAAGAATTCAAGGACATATTTGCTTGGACATATCATGATATGAAGGGTGTTCCACCCTCGGTGGTGCAACACACGATTCCAATGATTAGCACTGCTAAACCAGTCCAGCAACGTCCCTACCCAATGAATCCTAAGTACGCAAAGATTGTACAAGAGGAAATTGAAAAGCTTGTAAAATGTGGATTCATATACCCTATTGAGCACTCAGAATGGGTTTCTCCGATAGTCATCATACCAAAGAAGAATGGGAAACTCAGAGTGTGCGTTGATCTCAAAAAGGTTAATGCAGCCACCAGAAGGGATCATTACCCCTTGCCGTATTCTGAACATGTGCTTGAAAGAGTGGCAGGCAAGGAGGCATATAGCTTTTTAGATGGGTACTCGGGTTACAATCAGATCACAATTGCAGTCGAGGACCAAGCTAAAACAGCATTTATCACGGAGTTTGGAGTGTTTGCCTTTCGCGTCATGGCTTTTGGCTTGACCAATGCACCTGCAACATTCCAACGATTGATAAACACGGCCTTTAAGGAATATCTAAGGGACTTCTGTGAAGCTTTCTTAGATGATCTTTGTGTTCATTCCTCTTGGGACGAGCACTTGATGTGTTTACGAAAAATATTTGAAAGATGTAGATTATATCGCATCTCCTTGAATCCTTTCAAATGCCAATTCTGGGTTAAACACGGAGTTATCTTAGGGCATATAGTGTCCAAAAATGGGATTTCCACTGACGAGAGTAAAATCAAGGTCATTCTGGAATTACCCCCACCCACCAACTACAAGGGAGTCCAACGCTTTATGGGCCACGTTGGTTATTATCGAAGGTTTATTCTCTTCTTCGTCGAGATAGCTCGACCATTGTATAAGCTTCTCATCGAGTTTATTTGGACCGAAGAATGTGACCGTGCCTATGAGCTATTAAAGAAGGCCTTGGCGAGTGCTCCAATCTTGAGAATGCCTAACTGGGATTTACTCTTCCATGTGCATATTGATGCATCAAACTTTGCTATTGGGTGTGTGTTAACTCAACCTGGAGAACACAAGCTAGACTACCCCATTAGCTTTGCCAGTCGCCAGTTGAACGATGTTGAGATGAACTACACCACTACGGAGCGAGAAGGGTTGGCAATGATATATGCAATAAGGAAATTTCGTTATTACCTCCTTGCCACCAAGTTTGTTTTCTATGTGGATCATCAAGCATTGTTGTATCTGGTAAACAAACCATGCTCCACAGGAAGAATCACACGATGGCTATTGATTCTTCTTGAGTTTGATTTCACGGTTGTTGTGAGACCTGGCAAGAAACATGTTATGGCTGATCATTTGTCTCGCATACCCAATGGTGAGGCTCCTACAGGGGTTGATGATGACTTACCTGACACTTCCCTGTTCATGGTGGAGACAATGCCTGAATGGAGTGAGAAGATTGTTAACTTTTTGGTTAATGGCTTTCCACCCAAGGAGCTTCGTAAAGATCTAGCTCGAAAGCTGATCAAAGAATGCGAACCCTATTGCCTGATAGCCGGGACTCTTTATAAAAGAGGAAAGGATGACGTTCTTAGGTGTTGTGCCCGAGAGGATGAGTATCTATACATTTTACAAGAGGCACATATGGGCGTAGCCGGTGGTCACTTCTCAGGAGACTTAACTGCGCGAAAGATCTTACAATCAGGGTATTGGTGGCCCACTATGTTCCAAGATGCATCACTCTTTGTGAAGGGTTGCGATGAATGCCAACGATACAAGAAACCGCAGAGGAAAGATCAGATGCCCCTACATCCGATCAAAGTAAACCAACCATTTGAAAAGTGGGGTTTAGACTTTGTAGGTCCAATTAGTCCAGCGGCCCGAAACACACAATCTCGCTATATTATTGTGGCCACTGACTATATGACCAAATGGGCTGAAGCGAAAGCGACACGTAAGGCAGATGCGAGGACAACAGCCAAGTTCCTCTTTGAAAATATAATCACACGATTCGGTTGTCCTTTTGAACTTGTGAGCGACAATGGTACGCATTTTATAAATGAAGTGATTAAGGAGCTCACAACAAATTTCATGATATCCCATCATAAATCTACTCCTTACTATCCGCAAGCGAATGGCCAAGCCGAGAGTACCAACAAGACTTTAATCTCTATTTTGACAAAGACAGTTGAAGCTCATCGCACGGATTGGGATCTAAAGCTTACGACAGCTTTATGGGCCTATCGTACTGCGTACAAAGTGGCTATTAATTGCACACCATTCAAAATGGTATATGGCCAAGAAGCAGTCATGCCGTGGGAATTTGTCATTCCTAGTCTTCGTGTTGCTACTCAAGAGGGTTGGGATGGTAATCCCTTAGCAGAGCGTCTGTATATCCTTGAGCGACTAAATGAAGAAAGACAATTGGCTGTATACAATGCCCTTGTGGAGAAGGATAGAAGGAAAAAATGGTTTGATCGCCATCTAAAGGACAAGGACATCAAGGTTGGGGATAAAGTCCTAATGTATGGAGTGCGAAATGAAAAGAAGAAGCTCAAATATGCTGGTAAGGGACCATATAGAGTATGTGAAATCACCCCGCAAGGTACCATCAGAGTGGAGACCCTCGACGGAGTTAAAACCATTGGATTCCTTAATGGGAGTAAATTCAAACGATACTATGACCCCCTGAGCCAGGAGGAGTTACATGCAATCCATCAAAAGAAGGCAGCTAAAGAACAAGCTGAGCTTAAAAAGATACAAGCGAGAGTCGAAGCCAAAGAACGTCAACAGCGTGCTAGGAGACAACGAGAAGCCAACTTGGGAATTACGCAAGTATTTTTCGAGGAAGCAGAAGAGGATGCACTGGAATCTGACCCACCTCTAAGATACCCAATTGAGTTACAGAGTCCTTACGGGGAGGTACTGTATAATGCATTATTGGATACAGGAGCTCAACACAATTTGCTATCATATGGCGTGTGGTGTCAACTGGGAAAACCACCTTTAACCAAGAGTTCTATCCAAGTCCAAGGAATCAACAAGAAGAAAACCCCTGTCTCAGGAATTCTGCACACTCCGGTTGCTTATGACAAGGGAACCATAATTCAAAGCTTTTTGGTTATGCCTGCTGGCACCATGGAAGGGACTGTAATCTTAGGGCGCAAATGGATGATGGCCACCAAGTGCAATATCGATTGGGCAACCAGACAAGTCACAACGCAAGAACCAACACTAGGTCTGACCGCTCAAAATCCCGCACCTAAGTCATCCACTCAAATATTAGATAACGAAAAATCACAAAGTCCAGTGGCAAAACCATCTTCGATTGTTGGCCACCCCTCTAACGCTTCAATGCCAAGAGTGGAAACAGGCAAGGTGGTCCCTAAAGCTTCACTTACTATGCCAAAGAGTACATACAAATGGGTCCCCAAAGCTTCGCTAACAGCTACTCCCCCTGCTCAATCTCGTTCAGCCACCAAGAAGCCTCGTAAAAGGAAAGCAGCTACCCACCCGAGAAAGGGCAATGTAACATCGCGATGGATCCCTAAAAAGTTATTAGTAGCCCAAGGGTACTACGAGGGAAATGACCAGATTTGGGTCCCTAAACATAAGCTGAATCCCTCTACATCACCTGTAAAACCTTGCAAACCAATTGTTGCCACCCCAATGCTAATTCAAGATCGTGGTAAGGGAAAGGTAACAGAGTGCTCCACACCACTTCTTCCAGAGCTAGTTTGGATTCCCAAACGATATCGATCATTACCACCTAGCTCAGGAAGGGGGGAGCCACATGAAGCTTCTAGCTCCTCATGCCAGGCACACGCTGATATAGAAGTTTCTACATGCTCTACACCTACTCTTGTCAACACCCAACAAAAAACTGATGAGTCTACGTCTCCCCTTGTAATAGTATCGTCGGAAACCATTTCCTCCATTCGTCAGTGGGAGCGTACACTACCATCTCTACAATTGGATGTGGCCACAAGGGTCATAAAAAGCTATCTGCCCACATCACAACCTATGACCCGCTGGACAAATTGGTTCCAAGAGGCTGCAACATCATTGCAAATAATATGATCTACCCAAGGAAAGGGGGAGCATGTACTCACGCTTGACATTCTAATGCTTCCTCCTTAACCTTCTCCCCTGACCATGTAATTGCCAAATTCAAGGGGATGTATATATATAGCTTTATACATAAAAAAAAAAAAAAAACAAAAACAAAAAACAAAAAAATAGTAAAAAGAGCAAGAGCACAAAAACAAGAGAAATATCCGTATACAATCAAGAACTAGATTGTCCTGTCATAAACCTACTGATGCTATATCTGTGTTTGCAGATATGGCAGATGCCCGATCATCATACACTTCATCCACTCCCGCCTTTGATGAGAGGTATCATCTGTACCTTTCTCAGATATTTCACATGTGCTATCCTGTAATTGAAACTGAATGGGATCATATAGATGTATTAGCCAGAGAGGAAAATGTTGAGGAATTAGAATTGCTAATTCGCCTATTAACCATGACTGACCCCTACTCCGTAGAGGACATATCCCCGATAGCCCAATGCTTTCCTTTTCCACAAGACGACTATCCTCGCATGGTTACATTCTTGATGAGTCTATGTGGATGGGAAAATGAAAAGGAAATATCTGACAATGATGAATGGACGGATGAAACTCATGGCACTACTGAGGTTGATTTTATTTATTTGGATGATGCGGATAGAGGCTTAGCCTTAGGGCTAGAGCCAGGACTCTACAACATCCTCTTACCGTATCCTCAGTAGTAGTGTGGTGACTGGTAGGTAGGTTAGTGTTTTCAAGTTTTTTCTAGTTTAGATTCTTTAAACGAGTCTTGAAATTTTCACACTGATGTGCCTCTCGAGGTATAGTGCTTGTTAGTTGATTGTACAGGTTAAAAAGTTTGAGGTGGGTTCGCTTCCAAGTCCAGAGACTGCCGCAACGTTCATCAAAATATATCTACATCAAATTGCAAGCTGTCTCGTCAAATCAAGGAGATCTCCAATTACAGGTGTAATTCTTCCATACCCACTCTCTTTCGTTTTTACTGTTCAATCAATTGCATAAACTATAATGCATGACCACATGGAAATTATCAATGTACTACTTAGTTTTTGAAGTTGCTTGCATGCTAGTGTAAATCATTAATGAGCTTAACTTTATTGGAAATATTCCTAGGCAGCATGACGTCTTTAGTTAACCTTGGAATACGATTGTCTTAGGTCTAGGGTCAAACCATCTTAATGTTTGAACACCTGGCTGTGTGTGTGTTGACCTCTAGGACATAGATTTTACCCCTTGTCGAAAAGATGTAAGAACACATTTTAGTTCACGAGCGAAGATCAAAACAAACTTTAAAAAAAAAAAAAAACCTACAATAAATGGCAATACAAGTCTATGATGTGCTTTAATGTTGGCCTATCGCCTTATTGATACTTGGTAGGCGAGGAGTATTCTACTCCAGACCGATGCCTTGGTTGGTAGGGGGTAGCCTTGCCTAAAGTGAGCTAATAGATTCCTGGATAATGCCTTGTGTTAAACATGGTACCAGGATCGATGTTAGTTTTGCCTTAGGAAGGTCGCCATTGTGTATAAAAATTGTCATGTGCAAAAAAAAAAAAAAAAAAAAGAGGCAAAAGGCTCCTGTAACTCTGATGTTTCTTGTGTCCCTAGGCTCGTGGTAACTACTTGTTCTTAGAGTAGACACAGTATGGTCATCTGTTTATTTATTAAGCTTGGTTATTTTCCTTGACTTAGGCCAGTTATAAACCTTGATTAACCTTTGACACCTTGCTAACTCTTGAATTCCTTTCAATAATTTTAAACTCCTATTAATTTGCTACACTAGCTCACTCATGTACCCTTAAACTAAGTTCTAATAGCAACATCCATTGTAGTCTCACACGCTTGAATTTATACACTTTATATCTTTTGAATTCCAGCATACCTTCACTCTACTTCCCTGTTTTGCAGACGGTCTACCACAACAACCCTCTCGAGCTTACCATACCATAGCTTCCGAGGACGGAATCTACATCAGGAAGGGGGGCATGTTAACCCATGGCGGACATTGCGACATACTATATTTTACGTCATTAATTTAAATATTCTGAGTCATGGGCCGGGCTTGTCGGCACCATATGTTAAGGATGAAGGGATTGGGTGATCGCCGATGAGAGGCGCACCTTGGATATCAGTAGGATAAGGGTTAGGGTCGGCCGGCCATGTATGGGCGCCCAAGTGTGAACGGCCAAGTCACCTATATGAGTCAAATGTAACCCTAAAATCCTCATTCTCATGTGTTGTGAATACAAGAGTGCTCTTGCCTTATCTCTTTGGTTTCCTTCTCCTGCATGTGTGAGAGAGAGAGAGAGCGTGAGAGAGTGATCGAGCACTGTGTAGCGGCACGGCGGCGGAGAGGCGGTAGAGCGGCGACGGCGGCTCCTCCTTCACGGCTGCGATGCGGGAATCCTTCAAGGCGGCGGTTGAGCGGTGAGTGACACACCCTTTGGCATTCTGTTTGAGCTTCCTTCCCTGGTTGTATGCTTGCAGCCATTCGTGGCTCGCATACGGTGTCCGGCAAGTCCCCAGCTACGACCTGTGCGGCAAAAGCGCACAGTAACCAGAACGCTCACCACCTGTCAGGGGCCTTTTCAATAGTTCCTAACTCATAGTACCCAGAAATATATTCACTTAAGAAAATCCATATGGACTCTCCATTGAAGATCAGCAAGATCAACCCAACAAATTCATATAAAAGAGCCATAGACTCATCCGTTGAGGACCAGCAAGGCCAATCAACCAGATCCATGCCCGAGTTCAGAAAATAACTCTAACACCTTGTTCCATTTTTTTCCCCGATGCACGTGTGGGTATCTTTGGTGGCGACCCAGAGCCCGAGCACCGTATGATCAGCACCCTCGCTCCTTCGTGGGTCACCTAATGCTTCACTCATAGACTGCTTCCTTAGTCCCTCATCCATTGTACCGGAAGCTCACCATTTAAATCAAACCGAGGCTGGTCAAGACCTCGGTCGAGACCTTGCTATGCGAGACGTCCTCCATTGACTCTCTGTCAGCTATATTGCAACTTTATCACTTAGGTCTCCACGATCTCATTCACAAGATGGTCAAAATGCTTCCCCAGCATTCTTGACATAAAAACAGGTTTCATAAATACAGTTTCTAACGAACTCTCACCTTTCCACATTGTTCCACATCATTTCTCGTTATTCCACATTCTTCTACATCAATTCACATTGCTTATTCCACATCCAGTCATATGTATTCCCATCATCCTTCATCCATTCTCATCCAATCACATCATATTACATCTCATCACATCTATCCACATCTATCCTCATCACATCCTTCATCCATTCTCATCCAATCACATCATATTATATCTCATCACATCTATCCACATCTATCCTCATCACATCACATCGTATTATATCTCATCACATCTATCCACATCTATCCTCATCACATCTCATCCAATCACATCATATTATATCTCATCACATCTATCCACATCTATCCTCATCACATCACATCACAACATATCCACATCACATCTCATCCATTCATAACACATTACATCCATCTACATTTGTTCAGATCCACATCTCATCCACATATCATCACATCACGTTCACATCTATTTACATCACTTCACATCACATTTACCCAAGTCCACATCACATTACATCTCATCTATCCACATCATATCTCATCCATTCATATCTAACTAGATTCACATCTCATAACACATCACATCCATCTATATTTGTTCAGATCCACATCTCATCCACATATCATCACATCATGTTCACATCTATTTACATTACTTCACATCTGTTCACATTTACCCAAGTCCACATCACATTACATCTCATCTATCCACATCATATCTCATCCATTCATATCTAACCAGATCCACATCACATCACATCCATTCACATCTCACCACATCTCACCACATCCACTCACATCTCATCACATCCATTCACATCCATCATACTCATTCACATCCCACATTCATTCACATCTCGTCACATCCATCCTCACCTTATCACATCTCGTTCACATCCATCCACATCACATCTCATTCATTCCATCCACATTACATCACATCAACATCTATCCATATCACACCACATCTATTCACAGCTCATCACATTCATCCACATCCATTCATTCATTCACATTCATTCATTCATTCACATTCACATCTATCCATATCACACCACATCTATTCACAGCTCATCACATTCATCCACATCCATTCATTCATTCACATTCACATCTATCCACATCCATCCATTCATTTCACATGCACATCTATAACACCACATCTCGTTCTCATCCATTTACATCACATCACATCCTTTCACATATCATCATATCTCATTCTCATCCGTTTACATCACATCACATCCTTTCACATATCATCACATCTTATTCACATCTCATCACATTCACATCGACACCCATTTACATCACATCACATCCCATCCACATCTCATCACATCCACATCCACATCCACATCCACATCCCATCCACATCTCATCCATTTACATCCACATCACATCCATTTACATCACATCACATCCACTCACATCTTATCACATTGCATCCACATCTTATCACATTGCATCCACATCTTATCACATCGCATTCACATCTTATCACATTGTGTTCACATTTAGTATTGTTTTCTATTTTCGATACCGATGGGACTTTTCTAAGTTCCTGCTAATTGCTTGGTCTAGTTAAAGGTACTTTTTCTCGGTGGATATTTTCATAGTCTTTCTCAAATTTCTCAAGTGAAATATATTCAATATTCTTCTTTTTGAGTAAAAGATTCATGGGATTTAAAAAAATCAATTCTACCCATATTTCCCAATAATGCTCAAAATTCCACTTTTGATAAATACTCATAATTTGAATTATGCCTAAAATTCCTCTTTTACCATTTAATTACTTGGATCTCAAATATCATGAGAATTTCTCTTTTTTCATAAAAATAAATTTACCAAAAATTTCTCTTTTACCATTTAATTACTTGGATCTCAATTAGCATGGGAATTCCTCTTTTTATTTAAAAATAAATTTACCAAATATTCCTCTTTTACCATTTAATTACTTGGATCTCAATTATCATGGGAATTCCTCTTTTTGTATAAAAATAAATTTACTAAAATTTACTCTTTTCTCATAATCAATTAATTATGCATAATTATAAAATTATTTCTCATTTTCTCATAATCAATTAATTATGCATAATTACAAAATTATTTCTCATGAATATGATGAAAATCAATCTTTTTGCATAGGATGCCCAATCCTAGAATATGGTAGGAAGTCCTCTTTTAGCATTATGCATAAAAATAAGATAAGTATTATTTTTTAAAAATTTTACCATAACTTTGCTGTTATTTACTGATAATTCTTAATTTTTTCTAAAGAATAAAAGCTTGTAATGAAAATATGATAGTAGTTTCTCTTTTATTTTTAAAATCAAACTATGAATTTAAATCATAATTTTAACTATAATCATAAACTTAATTATGATTATCCCACTAGATTAAGCTAATTCCATTATTTCTCTTTTCCCAAATTGTATGCATCTATCTCAAAGATTCTGTCATCATCACCATGCTCGATAGCATGGTTAGTCATAATGACCAAAATCCAGTCAATCGAAGGCTTTCTCCGATGCCTGTCCACCCAACCTCCAACACTGGACATCGCGAGATCATCCTGGGTTCACCTCCATCTCATTCTCGTCCTCTCTGGGTTCTACCACATGGCTCCTAAAGGGCATCAATCTTGTTCACAATCTAGCATTCCCTGTCTAAGGACGACCGGCCTTAATCTCATTCTCTTGTTGAGTCTCATCATACACATGCATATCAATCATTCATTCCAAAACAAAGCAATCACAAGTCATACATATCATCTTGCACTCATCTCTAGTCCATACTCTTTCAAGACATGCATATTCAAATCAATCAAAATCAACGTTAAGTATAAAAACAAGCTTTTAATTCAAACAATCCTTAATTTCTCTTAATCTTTTAATTCTTTCAAGTCATGCAAAAATCTTTATTTTTTTAACATAATCAATTATTATGTTTTAACCAACGAGATCATCTCTAGTTGCTATAGCTAAGTCATAACTATGCTTACACATTAGACCATCTAGTCTATACAGATAAGATAGTCAATCTTGATAGCAACTTCTAAGGCAAAGCCTGACAAAACTGGCCTCTTTGGGAGAGTAATCTCTTCCAATCTATTTAGAATTAGAGAAAAGTCAAAACTACAAAGTTTTAGAAATTCTAATGCTCTATAAAACATATCTCTATGATGGTTCTCTAAAAATGAGTTCTAAGGTCTTTTTGGGAGCGTTCAAAATGGCCAAAGTTGTGTTTTAAGCATGAAACTATCAAAAACAGCCAAGTGCTCCACTTTACACTCGAATAACTCAAAAATAAAAGGGGGCTTTCTAGAGTCTCATACACTTTTTGTAGAGTTTCTTGTTGTCTAAAACTTTTGTGTTTCCCTTAACATCTGATTCTAAACACACGAAATAATGAACGCTTCGCAAAATAGCACCTAATGAAGGTTGTACCTAAAATCTAGTCATAACCTAGTCAAATATTCTATCTTCTAATTCTTTAACTCCAAAAGTGTTTATTCTATTAGAGTCTCATAGACTAAGGCGATCATGTATAGTTAATAAAATCAAGAATTACCATTAAGTGTGCCATACCTCAACTTAGATTCTCTCATATACATGCTTATTGATTTATTTATTTAATCTAAAAAAAATCAAAGCAAAATAATAAAAAGAGGGTTTGTATACTTTCCCAATATATTTGATGATGTCTTGAGTGATTGGAATCCATGTCTACTCTCCAGAAGTTGTGGAAGTGCTATTTGCACATTTGGCTAGCCTCTCTGATCTACTGTCAGAGCTTTAATCTCCACAACAACAGGTATAACTTCGCACGTAGACTTACCAGAAACTAGTCATGTGGATATCCAAAATTACCAGAATGTGCGTGATCTCCAACCCACGGGTAGAATTACCAAAATCAGTTGTATGCGAAAGTCAACTTAAAAAATAGGTCATGTTTTAGTTTTTTTTAATGAAAGTTTGATTTGCATGTCTATATACACACTTAAAGTCGCCTTTGAGCATATTAAATAATAGAAAATGAAAACTTGAATTTTTACTTAATTTTAACATTTAAAATTTTTGTTAATTACTGAAAAACCATTGGAATTCATTTACTGAAATTTGTAGCATCCAAAACTTAAGATTATCTTTAATCATAACATGGTTAAACTTAGAGGTACCGCTAGCCTAATCCTCTAGAGTAGGGTTGCCCAGGGACCTACTTACCTAACGTAGAGCTTTCAATTAATTCTATTAGAAACCTACCCGACTAATCAGGTCCACCCATCCATACGATGGTGCCATGAAAGCATTCCATCCTCCAACTTTCAACCCAACTTACACATCAATTTTACTTTCTAATTAGTCCTACCATGTTGTGCAACACATATAAACAAGTTCCTTAATTAATGACCTTACACAATGTTTGTTTAAACAGCCCTTAACAATGATACAACAATGCTAGCAAACAAGGAATTTAAAAAAATATAGATATAATGTCCAAATCTATCCATAGCCAAATCCAGGATCTCTTATTCCTTTGCTTTATTCTGATGATCTAGAATTTCGCCTTCTAGGCTCTATAGATTGTGGGTAATCCCTAGAGGACCATACATCTCGTTGTTGGTAGCTGGCGAGGACTCAAGCGAGCCTGTTGCCCTCTCAGGCTCCATCACTTGATCTTCCTGCTCCTCAGAGGGATGTCTACATGCTAGGGTGGGCCTATTCTGTTGACATATCGAGCTCATCTAGTGAGGCGATGGACACTGATGACCCGCCTGGGGGATAGGCCCCACACTTACACCATTGGCATGGTTGGTGAGATCATGGGTGATATGCGGCCAGTGGGATGATAGGCTATGTGACAGCCATTCTAGAGACTCGCATAGTTATAGCGCCAGCTCATTTAGTTGGGTTCACAAACACTATAGAGAACCCTAGTATGTATTTGGTTGAGTACCTTTCATATTGTGTGTACTCTTATCTTTGTATATGGTGTGTTGAGTGTTGAGTGAAGAAGAAGAAGATTTTCAGCCTCTCACCTTGTGTGTTCTCTTTTAGGGTTTTGTGAGTGTGTGTGTGTGCCTGCAAGAGCTCAAGCTCTCTTCTCCCCTGCATCTTTTCATGGTATCAGAGCCTGGTTCATGCTAAGGGCTGAGCTGCAAGCAAGAGAAGCACATGAAGCGGTACGAGGGTAAGAGCTTCAACTACTCTTCCCTATTTATGTTGGCGACTACACCCTTGTCGGGAGCTCTACGGGAGGCACCGGCAAACGATCTCTGATTGAGGAGCTTTCTTCGTGGGAGTAAAGCTATAGGGCAACTATACTGTCCTGTTGACCTGAATTTTTCGGGCTAAAAACGCATTTCGGGTGTGTTAGGACCTTCGTTCTTCGGAAAGCAGGCGATTTTGAGCACTGCGGATAAGTCATCGATTCTCTACAGAACTCTATTTTAAGAACTGCAGGAAGACAAATTGGTTGTGCAGACATTGTGTGTGCTGCAAGGAGGTCAACAATTGCCATTGGGTGTATGTATGCACATTGAGGTCACTGGTTGTGACATTTGAGTGTAGTACAGTACCACTGGTTGTGACATTTGAGTGTAGTACAGTACCACTGCAGGAAATACAACAGTTTTTGCAAGACAAACCAGAGTGCTGTTTCTGGTAAATTTGTGTCTGACAAGATGTCAAATGATGGCATAAACCAGATTGTTGCTGAGAAGCTTGATAAGAATAACTTCCATGCTTGGAGGTTCAGGTTGACAAATTTCCTGATGGAAAAGGGTTATTGGGACTACATAGAAGGTGAGCATGAAGAGGCACCGGAGATATGGGAGATCAATCCGACCACTGCAGATGTGAAAGAGTTCAAGGATTGGAACCAAGGAGCCAGAAAACTTATGTATTGGCTCTCTATCAGTGTACAGGACACCATGATTGGGCACATACAGAATGCCAAGTCTCCCAAGGAGGCGTGGGACACATTGGTAAAACTCTATAAAACGAATACCAAGGCACGAAAGATACAGTTGAAGAATGAACTTCATAATGTGGAGAAAAAGAGTATGTCAATGAATGACTATGCATTAAAGATAAAGGGGGTATTGTGGAATCCCTTGCATCTATTGGCATTTTAGTAGATGATGATGATAAGGTGGAAGTCTGTCTACGTGTTCTCAGGCCACAATACAAGGCGTTCAAGACGTCTATTCAGACTCGGGAAAACATTTTGGTGTCTATGTTGATTATAGAAGAGAAGAGCTTGGGTGAAGATCAACAGTCTTCACAAAACAAAAACAGTTCAGAGCAACAGGCCTTCTACACAAGTTCAGGAAGAGGACGATTTAGAGGAGGCCGTGGATGCGGCCAAGGAGGTGGCTGAATAGGTAATCAGAATTATGGCTAGCAGCAGTAACAACAACAGTCCCAGAATTATGGCCAGCAGAGCAGCAGCAACAACAACAGTCCCAGAATTCACAAAAACAACAACACGCAGGTGGAAGAGGCCAATTCAGAAGCAGGGGGAGTCAAAGAGGTTGTGGAAATTGGCAAAGACAGTATAATGATACACGTGGATGCTTTTATTGTGGTAAGCCTAGACATGTGCAGGCAGATTGTTATAAGAAGTAGACTGACATGCAAAACGGGAAATTACAGCAAAACAACTATGCATCCTCGAGCAGAAACAATGAGGATAATGAAAGGTTGTTTGTTATACAGCATGTTAATGCCATGTTTGAAAATGTTGAAGTAGCACATAAAGATGATGTATGGTACGTTGATTCAGGTGCTTCGAACCACATGACAAGTCATGGGGAGTGGTTCAAGGAGATGAAAAACCTTGAAAGACCAGGTTTTGTGGAAACAGGGGATGACACTACTCATCCAATTGCCCATGTTGGAGATGTGCCATTGTCTATGCAGGATGGCAAAGTAAAGTACCTTGCAGATGTACTTCATGTTCCAAACATAACAAAGAATCTGGTTTCAGTTGGCCAGATGATTGAGTAGGGTTTGTAGGTTCGGTTTAACCCTGATGGTTGTTATGTTGAAGACTTTAAAGACAAGTGTAGGTTGGTTGAAAAAGGCAACAGAGTGGGCAGAATGTTTACATTGAATGTAAACATGCTTGAAGTGAGTGCTGCGATGTTTGCAAATTGTTCAGGAATTGTTGCAGACACAGACATTTGGCATAAAAGAATTGGACATGTGAATGTGCAGAGAATGAAGTCTATGCAGACTAAAGGAATTGTGATAGGGCTGCCAAAGTTTAAAGTTGAAGGTATGTAGAAAATATGTGAAGCATGCCAATTTGGAAAGCAAACAAAGCATGTATTTCCACGTGACAGAAATGTGAGCAAAAATGCACTAGATGTTGTGCATTCAGATGTATGGGGTCCTATTGTCTATGGGAGGCTGCAGGTATTATATAACATTTATTGATGACCACACAAGGAAAGTGTGGGTATACTTCATGAAGGAGAAGGGTGAGGTGTTCACTCATTTTCAGAATTTCAGAGTTATGGTTGAAAAGAAAACAGGGAAATATGTAAAGTGTCTAAGGTCAGATGGAGGGGGAGAGTACTTCTCCAATGAGTTCTCTGAATTTTTGAAGAAGAATGGTATTCGGAGACAGTTTACATGTAGATACACTCTGCAGCAAAATGGAGTTGCTGAGTGGAAAAACAGGTACATTGCTGAGATTGCACGAGCATTGATGGGAGAGAAGAATATGCCGTTTCGCTATTGGGCTGAGGCTATTTCTACAGTAGTTTACATCATTAACAGGACTCCAACTGCAGCCATACATGATGTAACTCCAGAGGAGAAGTTTACTAGCAGAAAACCTGATTTGTCTCATCTGAAAGTCTTTGGATGCATTGCATATGTGCATGTGCCAGATGAGCTGAGAACTAAGCTGGATCGAAAAGCTGAAAAATGTGTGTTTATTGGGTATTCCCTTGAGCAAAAGGGATACAGGTCATTAGGAACTCAATGGAGTCTTCTTGGGCCCTTTAATTTGCCATGAGGTTATGGAAACGTTTAACTTTTTGACAAATAGGAGCCCGCCATGTAAGCAAAAACCATTGGTTTGTAAGAGAGGTGTAAGAGTGGTCAAAGGGTGCACTTTTTCCCCCAAAAGGGGGGGGGGGGGGGGGGGGGGGGGCAATTTTACAATTTTTGGACCTCCATAACTTCTACATACAAGCTCCGATCTGAGCGGAGATTGCAGATCCGTGATCTACGCATCAAGAGCTTTCCATAGATATGTTACATGATATGGTTTTATCCGCTAGATTTTAAATTCCATTTTCCCCCCCAAATTCAAATTCGAATAAAGTAGCCGTTTTGAAGCTTCAAATTAGAAAACGTTTCTTCTTAAGAGAAAAGGTTTGACTCCCTTAAACTGCCAAATAAAAGGGCCCAAGAAGACTCCATTGAGTTCCTAATGGTTATAACCCTGCTACATGTGAGTCGAGGGTAACCAGGGATATTGTTTTTGATGAGATGAGCAGTTGGTATGCTGCTGAAAAAGAAGCTATTGGGACTGATGTGAGTGGAAATGTGGTTGCACAGAATACAAGTCAGCAATCACAGTTTTTGAGTGGACTAGGAGAGTCCTCATCTAGTGGTTCAGTTGATAGACTATGGAGTGGCAGGCTACGTCATAATACCAGTCCTGCAAATGTGATTAGTACATCACATAAAGGCAAAGAGAAAGTGGTTGAGCCCCTTAGTATGCCTAACATTTCTGCAGGGCATTCTCATGTTGATGGAGAGTCTAGTGGCTCAGAGATGAGCCTTGATGAGGATCTTGGGATACCAGCTATGAGAACACCTGGTGTAAAGAATCCATAAATATCTACATGTCTTGTTACCCATCATAGGAAACAAACTAAATATATCTCCTATGAATATCTGTAGACCAACTTTTGCATGGATAGGCAAATCAGCCCCACTCATAAAAGAATGGGATAAACCCTCCATCACATGGAAAAAATACATCAACACGGATCCCATCATGCATGGAACACATATCATCAATAATAATATCATGAGAAATAGCGAGACGTGAATAATCATCACATATAGGATCATCATGAAGATAAACATAGAGAATCATCAAATAAGATCATATCAAAGTGATCATGACCATCATGCATAATAGACTCAATCAATGGAACCTCCAGATCTAGATCATGTGTAGTAGACTCAATGTGAGTCTCCACAGTTGCATGAAGAACTAGATCACCATAAATAGAGCCAAAGATACTCATCATATCTGTATCAATATCAATACTAGCCAAAGCTAAGTTCCTCTGGATCATCATCAGGAATATGGATGAGATCACCATCCACCATATCACTATGAATCACTACATCATGTGTAAAAGTATCATTATAAACATGAGAAGAAATATTGCTATTACTTTTATACATGATGCATCACTGCATCATGTGTAAAAGTATCATTATAAACATGAGAAGAAATATTGCTATAATCAACCATAGAATTTACTTACTCCGAAAAACCAAAAATCACACCATCATCATGGACAACATACTCGATATCATCATGGCATCCATCCTATACCACATCATCAATGCTCTTGAAATCATGAGGAAATATGACATCATCATAGACATGTGAGTCAGAACTATGCACATCGGCATATCTATCAGCCTGATTATCCTAACCACATCGGCATATCTATCATCCTGATTATCTTGGCCATCCACCAAACCATGGGATATATCCAATGCAAAGCTAGGTACATGAGGGAACTCCTCCTAGCACTTTCGATCTTCCTGGTTCTCCCATGCACTCTCAACTCCCATCATATCCATCCCAATATCCTCACTTTCGATCTTCCTGGTTCTCCCATGCACTCTCAACTCCCATCATATCCATCCCAATATCCTATCTATCAAGGTTAACATCACTCTCATCATCACTACTATCATCCTCATTGTCCACTAAATTCCGACATATGTGCACTAGCTTCTTCATAAGCTTTCGCCTTACCAAGATGTCATACAACCCATCCATCTTTGATTGCAATGCCTCCAAGAAACATAAGTGATAATGTGTGCTCTCCACTCTTGGCCCATGCATATGAAACCATTTATGTGCTCTATCCAAAGATGCATGATAAGCTTCCAAGTTAACTTTAGCCCTATGCAATGATCCATGTGATACGTCATGTGTAAGATCATCAAACTTCTCCACCAATGCAAGTGTACAATATTTGCTTTCATGCCCAACCTCCTTGCATGATGAACATGGACGAAAATGACACTTAGGTTTGTCATACCCTC
This sequence comes from Cibotium barometz, assembly GCF_041138505.1. Classification (NCBI taxonomy): domain Eukaryota; kingdom Viridiplantae; phylum Streptophyta; class Polypodiopsida; order Cyatheales; family Cibotiaceae; genus Cibotium; species Cibotium barometz. Next base: position 43,368,555 of record NC_141082.1, read on the forward strand.
TCTCCCCACAATAGGAGCATTTCTTTTTCTTCTTCTTTTCCCCCATCAAGCACAAAAATGAGAGGCAAGGCACTGATGCCAACAAACCATGTTGACACAAGACCGTGCATGGACACAACAAGGAGAGCTCGGCACTATGACAAGATCAATGCGATACACACAACACGGCTTCCACACCTCTCATAATCATGACCAAATCAATAGGCATCATAGTTGTACTGTTAATTATCTCCTCATGACTTCAAAAATCAAAATTTCATTAATGTATGTGCACCATAGAAACAATCCCTTATGTGATTAAACCTTTGAAGAAAATGGTATTTGTTAACTTGCTTGCACGGCTCAGACTCAGACTCGGCGTGGGATGACCGGCTCGGCTCGACTTCTCGGACTCTAACTCCTTCAATTGTTAAGTTTGCTTGAATTTGATTCTGTGCCTGATCACCCACACAAGAACTGAGACAGGTGTTTGAACCTTGTGGGGTAACTATAAAGGCTATGGTCTTGTACAATATGTAAGGCTTGAGGATGCGTGTTTTGTTGAAGGTTCTTTAATTGGGGTTTTGGAACTAGATGGATATGCAAGAGGCTGGAGTAGCATCCGGGGAGCTTGACGACAATGAAGGTTGCAGGCTGTCTCTTACACCTCGAATCAGCCCCCACCACTGAACCAAAGGCTGATCCAAAATGAGACTAGTACCACAGGGGGATCACGTATGTTCAAGGGGTATTAAAAAAAGCCTTTACACTTACATACTTTTATGAATAAAATGACCCTTTTTTCTTCATAAACTTACGTTTTTTTTCTTTTCAAAATTGGTTAAAAAACCCTCTCTTATAAATTTAAGTCTGTAATTTTTTTGAATTAATATATCCCTTCTGATGAATCCACGTGCTACACTTACATATTTTTAGGTGAACCCTAAAGAAGACCATAAAACTTTGAAGGCGAATGATGCTTGACTCTGGAATCCCCTTTAGCACCACCCTACATGCATTGGATTCCCTGAGCACCACCCTACATGCATTCTGCAACATTTTTGTAGATTCCATATGCGACAAGCAGAGCAGAGCAGTGCAGTGCAGCATCAGCATCATGACCCCTTTGCGAGCCAGCACCTGACTTGAGCATCGATTCTGCACTTCCACAAAAATCAGGCGGATCACCCCATCTGGAGCCAGACAGATGTGGATCTAGATCGTCTGCACTTCTTGTTGCAGAAGTTAGCCCGGATGATGTCAGCGGCGTAGGCTGGAATCTAGATTAGAACCATTCGGTCGGACATGAACCACCTCATCACATGCCGACACGGAGCTGACTCATCCTCTTCACTTTTTCTTGAAACTCCTTCGTTTGTCTTCTTTTCTCTGTTAGTGGAGCCTCCTATCAGTCTCTGTCTTCACCACCGCCCTTCGCCAATGGCTAACTACCTACACTCATGGCCTTTTTGCTAGGCAGAGATAGCGTAACACCACGCGTCACGCAATCTCCGAAGGACTCCTGTTTCAGCGCACGTTGAACATGGAGGAAACCCATTAATATTAGCAAAAACGTAGCAGCAACCCCTCGCTTGTTTACCCAATCACCATCTCGTGGGTCCACTCCTAATCAGCCATAAAGGCAGAAACCCAAGCAGGATCGCCAGGTGTTTGTAGAATTAATGAACAATATGAAAAGGTGTAATGTGATTGAGTTGTCAAGGGGTATGGGTTGCCACCCTTCCAAATACCCTATTAAATGCACACTTTATTAATGTTTGCTCCCAAAGCTATATCCTAAAGGTATGAGTAATATTATCCACTAACAAGCTCTGCTCCATTGCACATGGTAGGAGGTATACCACTCACCCACCATCAATGTGTTTTCCTTGGGTGTATTTTTTTCCCGTGTAGCTTCTAGTCTACTCCCTGTGTATTTTCTGGGGTGTCACCTGTCTGTTGTGCTTTTCTTCTACCTCAGCCACCCACCACAGTGCTCCATGCCGGATCTCTAGCCCTTTCGTGGCATGCCTTCAACAAAGCGTGGTGATAAGGTACTCCTCGTCAGTAAAACAACCCAGCTTCAAATCATATTCACATGTGTTTTTAATTGGAGATAAGCTTTTCAGCCCTTCTTCATCACATGTGAGATCCATGACTCCATGTCACTGATCTCTTTAGCTTTGGGATCATGTGCTTCATTGACGGATTACTTCATTGGCTTCATCTGCATCCATGCTTGAGCTCCAAACTCAAGTGCTCATCGCCTCAAGAACTATGCTTGGACCCCAAGTCTCTTTGGCTTGTGAAAATAATGACGTAAAAGGACTTCATCGATATATGCTCAAGCGAAAGTTTCAAATCTTCATGGTTTCTTATCTTTTACCTACGTTTTGATTTCCCACTATGTTTGAGCCAAGGGTTCTCTCCAGGTAGTCCCCCAAAATTTAAGTTATTTATTTGATTTCCCACTATGTTTGAGCCAAGGGTTCTCTCCCCAGGTAGTCCCCCAAAATTTAAGTTATTTATTTCGGATCATTTTAGACTTTGTAATGCCTTGTTTCTATAAAAGGCTCCTCTCCATCATGCCCTTTTTTCCCCTACTTTAGGCGGGGGGTTGTTTTGGTATGGTGATGTAGGCTGTCTTTGTATGTCGAGGCGGGACTTGAACTTTGAGTCTTTCGCGTAAGAGGTACAAATGTGTTAGTAAATCATTAGTCTCTATCTTGAGGTGTTTGTGTAGTTTCAGATTGCTGGTTCTTTGATCTCATCCTTTGTAATTGCCTCCTGTAGAACCAATTGAATAATTCTTTAAGTGCATTGCTTCTTCTTTGACCACCTCCTCTTCTGGCACATCTGAAAAAGGAAGTTCTTGCTTGATAGTGAGACTTTTCCATTCTTTGTGTGTTCCATGCTGCAAGGGGTCCTTCTGTAGCAAAATATGGTCCATGCAAGTAAAGAATATGCTACGAAGACAATTCTTTGTTAGTAAATTTAAGAAATTACACTTTAATTTTAACTGTTTTGATAAGTTTGAACACTCACCAAGTAATAAGTTATGTCTTTTTCTCCCCAGGCATCTATGATAAGACTATGCTTGTTAAGCTTTTGAGAATGCTCATTGAGCCTCTGAGCCATTTGTGCCATGCTCATTGGCCTCTAAGTCATGTTGCTTATACTGGCCTCTGGGTATGAAGTGGGGAACATGTCTTGTATCATTGCTTGTGTTAGTGTACAAGACTCTTGGTAATGCATGCAACTCCGATCTCACTCCAAAGGGAGATTTTTTTGGATATTTCAAAGTTATTTTTTGGAGTCTATTCAAGTATCTTTTTAGTGGTGTGAACACCCTCTAGTTTTGAACGCCCCTTATTTAGGTCTAGGTAAAAAGATAAGGCCTTGGTGCCTATAAAAGCATGTACTTGGGTCCTGCATTCTACACACAATAAGTACCATTCAAGTTGTGCAATTATGATGAGGACATTTCATCATCCATAGCTCTATGTGTGATCATGTGGCTCACATAGAAAGTGGATGTATGGCTCACATAGAGCTAATTTGTCTTGGTTCATGCCACTTCATGTTTTTATTTTCATTTTCCTCTGGTGGTGTGAAGTGTATAGGACACCCACTATGTATGATTGCAAGGAGAGTGCCACTGAGGCACTTGATATATTGATTCCCGAAGGCTATTCCCAAACGCTAGGACATAAAGCTAGTGGATGAACATCAAGGGGACTTGATTAAATGTCTAGGAATCAAGGTAGTTGTTAGTGATTAGGTGCCAAATCTTGATAATGGATTCCTTTCCACCATGGAAGTTGAATGCATTGGTTGGGAGATGCAGGCATCTATGCATTGGCTGGGAGATATAGGCATCTATGCAAGAGATCATTAGTGATCGAAGGTACCTATGTGACATCTCAACCTCCCCAAAATTGTATGTATAGTGGTAGGACTCAATGTAATCAAGGGTAAGAGGGAGATCCATGCCACATGGGGATATGTTTCTAAAGGTCGTGAGACCAACCTTGTCTAGGAAAGGGGCTACTAGAGTATGGTGTGGCACTTGGTCAATAGCTAGGTGACCCTAAAAAGGTTACCAAGGGGAGTTTTGACTTTGGCATTGTGGAAATATTAGATGGGGATTGAAGTATTTTTGGGTCTAGGAGGGAGAAGATTTTCCCTTAATGGTGAGGGGCAATTTTTGGAAAATAGATCCAAAAGATCTAAAACCACTTTTGGGGCTCTTGATGGAGGGGTGGCGAGGTGGATGTGATGTTGTCCACCAACATGATGTGTGCATAAAAGTTTCTTGTGCTTAATGGATTAAATTCTTAGGTGTTATTTGTGTAGTCATCATTATGTAATGAGTGCGTGTTTGAGAGGTGTCTTAGACTACCTAGAAAGATGTGTTTCGACTTTTTGGGAGAGTACCTATAAACAACCAGTTGTAGTAGCTCCACCCTCTGTGGGGAGAGCTCTACCCACTTAGTGGTGGAGGAACCAATATAAGTAGTAAAAGGAGGGTTGAGGGTTACATGTACTTATAGTTTGCCAAGAAGATGCGGAGGTCAGCGTTGTGTTGATCATTCTTTACCAGAACATTGGTAGCATCGAATGAAGGTGTTAGTGCATCGATAACTTCGTGCCCATGGTGATGTGGCTTTGGTGGTTTGCCAAGTTATGGGGTGGTGGTTAGAATGAGCCGACGGTTTACATGGTATGGTTTGTGGAAAGATGGGGTTTATGCTGGGGAAGAGGATGGTGATTCAGTGTCTCATGTTACACCCAAACAGATGGGAAGAACCTACACTTATTTGGTATACTTGTGAGACTTTCAGTCCTTCCACAACTTCAAAATTGGTGTAACCTAAGTGCATAGAGATTAAGGAGATGGATGTGGTTTAGGGGTGAATTCATCCTTGAGGCTCAAACTTATCACTAGTAGAGCCAAGAGGAGCTTCTTTGGACTAAGGACATCTGGATCGATGAAATCATCATCTTATTCAAGATCCCGTGCGATGATGGCAAGATAGTAGTCCTCCTTGATATCAAACAACGCTTGAATATCTGTTAATAGGACATACTAGTTGTCACCTATTGGATATGCAGGGAGGACTGAGGTCAGAATGTGCTCTATTTCCTATGCCATAGCGGGATCCTTATTAGCATCTATAACCACCTAGGTGTCTTCTCTGCAGAGCCAAGTTTATCTTCTCCACAATCTCTTGAATCTCACCTTCTTTCAAAGATTCCTTTACCCTCTCCTCACCTCCTTCTATTAAAACTTGCTCATCCTCAAACAGCAGATGAAAATAACAAGATGGCATTTGTGCTTATGTACTGTAAGATTCCTCCTCAGCTTGAATAATGAATAAGCTTTTACTTCAATCCCCTGTAATCATTCCCTGTTTTCTAAATACAAGAAAATATTATTTTTCCTTGTTTTTTTCTAGTGAGAAGAAAAATTCTAGAGAGAGGTAATTCAATATTGAGATATTTTTGGATATAAAAATTCTACAAATATCAAAAATATATTTTCCTAAAATAAAAATTCAAAATAAATTCTCCAAGGTGCATTAGGAATCAATAAAAAATGATTTAAAAGACCTTAGCCTAAGGGTCAAGATTTTCAGAAATTTTTGGATTATGGTCCAATTAAGGTTCCTATGAGCAAATAAGATTAATCCAAGTGTTGGAATGAGATAAATCCAATGAATAAAAGAAAATACCCAAAAATGAGTAAATGCTCACATAAGAAGAGTTGGTTGAGTACAAGGTTTATTAGTTAAAAATTATGAGATATTACTAAAAAAAATGAGATATTTTGGAGGAATGATGAATTTTTTTCACCTTGGTAAGGAAGGGGAGACCTTTGAGGTAGGTGCCTCCTTCACATGTGTGGGAGGGTCTTTATTTAAAAAATATTAAGATATTTTTATCTCTTCTCTCTCTTGAATCAAACTAGATCAAAATGGGAGTTAAACTGGTCCAAATCTTGTCCAAATTCAGCCAAACTGAAGCTGGAAAACTCTAGAACTTAGTTCGACTCAGTTAGTGGCCTCCCTCACCTATAAACAGACCCTCATTCTTTTGTATTCTTATCTGTGAGCTAGAAAAAGCATATTTTCTAAAAATCCTCTACTTTTGGAGAGATTGGAGCTTCTCTCTCTCTTCAACAATCCTTGGAGCTTTCCTCTCAACACACTAAATCAATTGATTGGTTGAGGGGATTCCTTTTAAGAGAAAGAAGCAAGCAAAATCAAGAGGTAAGATGTAATTTCATGATTTTCTTTAATGTTCTCAATGATTTCACTTCTCAACCCCTCTCAAGCTTGAGAAGTCTCAAATGAATTATTTTTCAATGCAAATTAAGCTTTCTATAAGAATTCTAATGATTAACCACAAAAAGTTTATATTTATGCTTAAGGATGCTTTTTATGTATATCTCTCTCTCCCAAAAGAATGGTTATTCCTATGACTAATTCTTATTCAAATGGATGCTTCTCATTGATAAATTCTCAATTCAAAAATCAAACTCTATGCTAGTTAAGCTAGAGGTTAGAAAATGGTTTTTTATGCTTTTATGCTAATAAAATTATAATAAACTTATGATTTAATTCCATAAATTAGATTTAGGTCCAATGATAGGTAATCTATCATAATTGTTTTATAAAGTCTTATTCTTTCCAAAAATATTAAAAATTATCAGTAATAGAGCGGAGCTATGGTAAAATTTTTAGAAATTAATACATAACTCATTTTTATGCATAATGTTAAAAGAGGACTTCCTACCATATTCTAGGATTAGTCATCCTATGCTAAAAGAATAATTTTCATTACATTCATGGAAAACTAATTTTTAGTATTTATGCGTAAATAATTAATTAGAGAAATGAGAAACTTTTGGTATTTCTATTTCTATGCAAAAAGAGGAATTCCCATGACATTTGGAATTCAATCATTTAAATGGTAAAAGTGAAATTCTTGGCATAATGAAATTAATGGATATTCTTATTTAAATTTTAAAGAATAATTTTAAATAAATTTATTTTTATGCATGAGAATATTTAAATGATAAAAGAGAAATTCCCATGACATTTGAAATTCAATCATTTAAATGGTAAAAGTGGAATTCTTGGCATGATTGAATTAATGGATATTTTTATTTAAATAAAGAAGAATTTTAGATAAATTTATTTTAATGCATGAGAAAATTTAAATGATAAAAGGAAAATTCCCATGACATTTGGAATTCAATCATTTAAATAGTAAAAGTGAAATTCTTGGCATAATTGAATTAATGGATATTTTTATTTAAATTTTAAAGAAGAATTTTAGATAAATTTATTTTTATGCATGAGAAAATTTAAATGATAAAAGAGAAACTCCCATAACATTTGGAATTCAATCATTTAAATGGTAAAAGTGGAATTCTTGGCATATTTGAATTAATGGATATTTTTATTAAATTTAAAAAGAAATTTCAGATAAATTTATTTTATGATAAAAGAGGGATTTCCATGACAATTGGAATCCAATCATTAAACGAGAAAAAGAGAATTTTAAGCTTATTCAAAAAAATGGATATTGGTATTTAGTTAAAAGAAGAATTTTTATGGTATTTAAGTAGAGAAAGAACTGAATTATTTTTTGGTGACAAAAGAGGAATTTTCACCAAAATTCCACCTAGAGAATTAGGGGTTGATAAATTAAGTGGTATAAAGAATATCTTTAGATATTTTATGTGGTTAAATTACTAAATTGGCATTTACCCAAAATTAGATTAAATGGAAGAAGAGTATTTTTATTAAAATCTGATATTCTCATATAAAACCATTTCTTAATCTATTATGGTTAAGAAGGAATGAAATTCACAAAGTTGGAATTTCCTTATGGTTAGAAGTTCAGTAGATGTTTATTTGAAGAAAATCCTTGGAATGAAAGCTAGAAGTAAACCGAATGATCTTGGTTAGACCATGACTATGAGAGGGCGGTCAGTAAACTACTTGTCCATCTCTCGATCTGAATCAAGCAAAAACCTCGTGACCGATTCTAGTTATTAATACAAAGAATAGACTACTGTTGAATTAACTAGTTTTCCCTTGACCGAAATCACCAAGAATCTAGTTGGACAGTCAGTCAAATGATGGGTAGATTACCCTTATGAGAGATCAAGGATTCGCATTATGAAATTGTGGATTAAGGAAAAGGGGTTTTATGGAACCAATCTCAAATTCGGAATTTTACTTGCGTAGAACCTCTATTTTCTTTTAAAGGACTACTTTACGCCAGAACGCTGGAGGAAGCATTTGGTATGTGTTTAATCTAGGAAGAGGCACGTTGCAATAGCTGGTGGGGAGTCGTCGAGGGAGGTCACTCGCGGCAAAGCCTGTCGAGGTCTTGACTAGCCTCGGTACGGTTAAAATGGTGTGCTTGCGATACGATGGGCGAGGACCGACGAAGCGGTCCTTGAGTGAAGTGCTAGGACACCTAAGTAGGATCCTAGAGGGTTCTGACCAGGTGATGCACGGGCTCGCGGTTGCTAGGACACCCATGCATGCATCGAGGAAGATTCGGATGGACTAAAAAGAATGACTTTTGTGAATCAAATTTTGATATTGGATCTCGTTGGTTGGCCAGCTGGTCTTCAAACGGAGAGTCCAGATGACATATTTTGTAATACAATGGACTCAGAATTTTGGAGGATGATGATCAGTAACATTATGATTTTCATTGAAGGATTGTTTCGATTCTGTTATAATGGCAATTTCCTATTGGTGGGTGTGTACGTGGTATGCCTACCTTAATTTTTGCATGAAACGTCGGCTAGGGGGCTTGGGAACTCTTTTCCTCTGGTACCCGGGCAAAGTATAACCAAATCCTTATAAAGGAATCCCACCAATACAGTGGTCAAGCGGTTGGCTACTACAGGTGGTTGGCTAACCCATGGGCCAGTTGGGGTTAGGCTGGATCGGGGGATTCATGCGATACCATTAAGTTACGATTAGTTACGTTAGCCCTGAGAAGACCCTTGTTCTGTGGGAAGGAATCAGCCAGCTATGCCTCATTAAAGGAGGAAAGAAGCGACGATTCTATGGACCAAGTGCAAGTCTTTTCTTTGATCTGACCATGTGACTTCAGGTTCGGTCGGATCAGTTTGAATAGTTAAGACTTTGACCCGCTAGATTAATTCTCTCGTGCGAAGATTTTCCCTGGAGGAATCGCCCGTGCCTTCCGGGCAAGGGAAGTTTTTTCAAATTTCGTTTTGGAGGAACCGTCAAACTAATCTCTTGTCTAGACATCTGTGGGCGAGGCCCCGAGTGTGGATCCCTGCCTCGCGCGAGAGGCTGACACTGCTTCCGTCGCCCGCCTAGCACCCTCAGAGGGGGCACCACGGAGGGGGCAGGGGTCTAACAGCTGGTATCAGAGATTTGTTGAAAGCTAATAAGGAAAAATGAATTCTTATCAGAAAATAACAACTCAGAAAGAGCATTTATGTGTTGTATTTTCATTCCTTAAGCTTCATTAACGAAGAATTTTAATCAAAGAATTTGGTTTTATAGATGGAAGTTCCACACTTATTTGGTGTTCCCGACCTCACCCAGTCACACAAGACATGACTACGTTCGCCTTCGAGCATCTCATCTCTTCCGCTACAACTCAAACGAGCCGAGCCAGACTCGCAAGCCATTTCGAGGATCTATATTTCCCTGACCCAGTGGAGAGACGACAGCATAAGTGGTTTGCAGGAGGGCAGTATGTTCACGCCTCTTGCGCCAGCGTGCGATGTTGAGGCAGAATCTCTCATTAACCATCATTCTGATGAGGCTGAAAGTGATACATGGTGTTATATTATATCACCCAATGCCTCGAAATTTTAGACTTTCCTGCCATATCTATAGACTCCTTAGTTGCTTTATTCTTAAGGAGAAGATAGTAGCTCTCCTGGCAGTAAGGGAACATTTGTATCAGGGCATGTCTGTAGCCCCAGTACTACCATCGTATGCATCTCCTGAGGAGATTTTGACTTCTAGAGCAGCCGAGCTGCTCTATGTACATATTTGCTACCTTTATATAAATAAAGAAATATTTTGTGGAAAAATTCCCTATAATCTGTTACCGGACATATGTCATAGATCTCCAATAAGATCATTTATCTTGTTTAAGAAATTATTTTTGAACCTCTTAAGTCTTAGGATCTTGTGGAAGAAATGAAAATAAAAATTTAATAATGTATCATTTTTGACAGAATCATGAGGCGAGGGAACCGTGGCCGTCAGCCAGATCCTCTCATTGAGATGAAGAAGAGCTTGAACCCGACATTCATAAGGCTCTTCACAGAACTCAGCTAGGATCCTTCAAAGGTGAAGGGGACAACTTGGGCGAGGCTGTGGAGAAGTGGGTTGAAGCAATGGAGGAATATTTTGATGTCACTGGAGGAATATTTTGATGTCACTGGATACAACGAGAGGAGCAAAATGGCTCTCTCTAGGCTGAAAATTGTGGAAATAGCCAGGGTGGCATGGAGAAACCTTTGTGACACCAACCATCTAGACAAGAATACCCAGTCCTGGAATGATCTTAAAGCCTATCTAAGGAAAATATTTTGTCCCCCCGGATTTTTAGAAACCAAGATGAATGAATTTTTAGAGCTAAACCAGGGGAGCAAACCCATCAAAGAATATCACCAGGCATTTGCTCTTCTCCTCAAGTATTCACCACCTCTAGACGAAGAGCAACTCATGGCCAGGTTGATTTGGGGAATGAACGAACCCTTAGACACACTGGTCAAGAATGCCAAGCCAGTGTCCATGATGGCAGAAGCTATCAGAATGGTGAAGGACTTTGCCAAAGCCTTCATTGTGAAAGTCCTGCCCCACAAGCCAGCTCCCTCATCCTTCAAAAGATTTGAGACATCGAGAAGTTCTTCCAACTTTTCACCTCCAAAGAGACACCAAGGTCCCAACCATAATCTGGAGACGCGAAGCTTCAGGAATGAAGGAAGACCTTTCCCTCGTCGAAGTACTTTCGTAGGAACTTCGGCTCTCTCAAGAATGCAAAGGGAAGAGCTTCGAAGTGAGAACAGGTGCTTCGGATGTCAGGGGTTTTGGCACCAGCTCAAGGATTGCCCATCTCCTTCTATGGGCCAAGGAAGCTAGAGTTCCAGAATTTAGGGACAGACTCCTTCGTATCAGTCCACAATCAGGGTCCCCCGCGCCAAAATCAGGGTCCCTCGCACCAAAATCAGGGTCCCTCGCACCAAAAACAGGGCAACCCCAGAAGAGTGCCAGCTGCCTCCATGCAAAGCAGTCTCCAAACTCCCTCGGATGTCAGGGGTTTTGGCACCAGCTCAAGGATTGCCCAGCTCCTTCTATGGGCCAAGGAAGCTAGAGTTCGAGAATTTAGGGACAGACTCCTTCGTATCAGTCCACAATCAGGGTCCCCCGCGCCAAAATCAGGGTCCCTCGCACCAAAAACAGGGCAACCCTAGAAGAGTGCCAGCTGCCTCCATGCAAAGCAGTCTCCGAACTCCCTCCTAGAATTGGGGTAACCAAAGAGAGAGAGTTCCACCTTAGATGTAGCATCTAGAGCTGTCACTATAGCTGAGGAAGTGGAGGAAGAAAAAGGACAAATCTATACCGCAATAGTGTGCATCAGGGGAATAACCATCAATTTTCAGTCCTCCAGACTCCAGTAAAGTACCAGGGTAAGAAATTCAAGCTTTTGATTGATTCAAGAAGTACTCATTCTTTAAGTAAGAAATTCAAGCTTTTGATTGATTCAGGCAGTACTCATTCTTTTATTTCCCCAGGATGTCTACGTGAGTTAGTCCTAAATAAAAAATCAGGGAAACCTATGTAAGTGGAATTGGCCAGTTGGAAAGATTCTTTTCACACACCTTGAGACAGACCTTATTTAGTTTAGTCTAGATGGGAACATAACAGAGTGCTAGTTCAGAGTCCTACCCTTGGGAGTCTATGATGGAATCCTTGGAATGGATTGTCTCCACAAGAATCAAACTGACATTCATTGTCATAATGGAACCATCTCTTTCCTCGACCTTCACAGGAATAAAGTTCAAGGAACTAGAATTTCTAGATCCCCAGTGCTGCAATTAGTCAAGGCTTCTAAATTGTTAAAAGGGCTTCAAAAGAGGCAAGCTGTTTATGTCGTTAAGATTAATCCGGTAGACATAAAATGCAAGGCTAAAGAACCACAGTGGTTAAGTGAGTATGCAAATGTGTTCCCTGAAGAGCTGACTGAGATGCCTCTGTCTCGCGAAGTAGATCATGAGATCGAGTTAACCCCCGAAGCTCAACCAGTGGCCCAGTGTGCATACAAAATGCCAGTCCCTAAAGCCATAGAACTTAAGGAGAAGTTAAGACAACTGTTAGAGCAGGGGTTCGTCAGACCCAGTGTCTCACCTTGGGGTGAGCCCATTCCCTTTCAAAAGAAGAAAGATGGAACGTTAAGACTCTGTATTGACTACAGAGGATTGAATCAATTAACAATTAAAAATAAGTATCCTATTCCTAGGATTGATGAACTTCTGGATCGGTTAAGTGGTGGGACCCAAATGTTCACAAAGATAGATCTCAAATCCGGGTACTACCAGATCAGAGTCAAGGAACATGACATCCTGAAGAGAGCATTCAATACTCTTCGTCGCTATGGGCATTATGAGTTCACAGTCATGCCGTTTGGATTGACTAATGCCCTGATGATGTTTAATCGTCTTATGCAGGATATTCTCAGAGAATACTTGGTGGATGATTTTGTTCTTGTGTTGATGATATCTTGGTATTCTCAAAGAATGCTGCAGATCATGAAGATCATGTGCGCAAGGTCCTGGAAATCCTAAGGAAACAACAACTCTTTGTAAAAAAGAGCAAGTGTTCTTTCTCTGTTGACCAAGTGGAATACTTGGGATTCATAGTATCAAAGGATGGGATTTCTCCTGACCCCGCAAAGATCCAAGCAGTCATAGATTGGCCAGAATCCAAGATGGTAAAAGAAGTCAGAGGATTCCTAGGATTACTCGGATGGTATAGGATCTTTATACCTAGGTATGCTCAGATAGCATCCCCTTTAACTAACCTTCTCAAAGAAGAGTATCCTTTTTCAGTGGACTGCAATGTGTTAGAGTGCCTTTGATAAACTGAAGACAGCCTTAGTAACCAACCTGGTCCTTAAATTGCTAGATTTTACCAAACCCTTTGAGGTAGTTATTGATGCCAGTGGGTTTGCCTTAGGTGGTGCTCTTATGCAGGAAGGTCATGCAGTGGCCTATGAATCCAGAAAACTCAGAAAACGTGAGAGAAATTATGTCATCCATGACTTGGAGTTACTCTTAGCAGTTTATGCTCTGAAGTTGTGGGAGACATTATCTTTTGGGACAGAGGTTCACCTTGATGGACAGATCATCAAAGTCTGAAGTGGATCTTGACCCAAAGGGATCTCAACATGCATTAAAGGAGATGGATGCAAACCCTGTAAGAATTCGATTTTGAAATTAAGTATCGGTTGGGGAAAGAAAATGTGGTGGGGCAGATGCGCTGAGTAGAAAAGCCTCCTTGCTTGCAATTACAAGTGGTGTCAAATCCATTGATGAGTGAAGCAAAGGGGAAAATCATGTAGGACAAACTCTTTGCCCCTATTGCTACCCTTCTGATTGCAGGAAAGCAAGACTCCTCAGGAAATGAGTCGAGTTCTTGGGTACAAATTGGATGAAGTAATAATTGGCTATGTATTCCCAATGATGAGGGAATAAAGGGAAGCATTATGAGAGAAGCCCATGATAGCCTGATAGTTGGACATCTAGGGTTTATAAAAACCTATATGTTTGTGAAGAAAAACTTCTTATGGCTAGGACTCAAAAAGGATGTACTTGATCATGTGCGAAAATGCTTAATGTGTCAGAGAGTCAAGGCAGAGAGAGCCAAGATGCCAGGGAAACTGCAGCCTCTAGACATTCCTCAGATGAAGTGGAAATGTATCAGTATGGACTTTGTCACTAGATTACCTTCAGTGCAATTTTTGTGGTAGTTGACAGGCTAACCAATGTTTCCCGTCCGATTCCAGTGAAAGAAACATAAAATGTAGTGTATGTTCCCCGAGTTTTCCTTAAAGAGATCTTCAGATTTCATGGCTTACACAGGAGGATAGTAAGTGACAGAGATCCCAAATTCACATCAAAATTCTTGACTGCATTCTTCGAAGCAGTAGGAACTTTCTTAGATCTCAGCATAGCCTATCACCCCGAGATAGATGGCCAGACTGAGAGAGTGAACTAGGTAATAGAAGATATCCTTCGGTCATGCTCCGGCAGGCAGGAAACCCAAGAAGTGGTTAAGCCATTTGCATCTGGTTGAGAGAGTGAACTAGGTAATAGAAGATATCCTTCCAATTTGCTCCGGCGGCGGCAGGAAACCCAAGAAGTGGTTAAGCATTTGCATCTGGTTGAATTTGCTTATAATGCTTCAAAGCATTGGGATGAGTCCTTTCGAAGCTTTGTATGGACAAGACTGCCTTACACCGTTGACTTGGTCCCCGACCCATTGATCAGAGTCAAGAGGTCCAGACAAATGCTTGATGAAATGGACCATGAAATGGACTAGCAAATGCAATCAATCTGTAAAGATATAAAGGTAGCCCAAGATAGGAAAAAGCAGTATGCAGATAAAAAGAGATCAGAGAGAGAGTTTGAAGAATCAGATATGATCTTCATTCGAGTACGACCAAAAAGAAGTTCCTTATCTTTAGGGAAGTACAATACAAGAAGCTCTCTCCCAGATACTGTGGGCCATATGCTGTTATAAAGAAAGTGGGCGATCTAGCTTATAAACTTCTTCTCCCTCCCCATCTCAAGATACATAATGTATTCCATGTCAGTTTGCTTAAGAAATATGTACCCCAGCCTGAGTCACGTGCTTGATGATGAATAATTGATCTCTCTGACTCAAGGCCAGATGGTACTCCAACCTGAGAAAATCCTTGATGTTCGGGAGAAGATTCTCAGGAGGAGCAGAGTCCTCAAAGAATGTTTAGTAAAGTGGAAGTTCTTCCCTCTAGAAGATGCCACCTGGGAGAAGGAAGAAGAGTTGGTGAAAGATTACCCCCACTTTGTGAGATGAGGAAATCTTGCGATTTTCAAGTGGGAGAGGATGTAAGATTCCTCCTCAGCCTGAATAATGAATAAGCTTTTACTTCAATCCCCTGTAATGATTCCCTATTTCTGAATACAAGAAAATATTACTTTTCCTTGTTTTTGTCTAGTGAGATGAGAAGAAAAATTCTAAAGAGAGGTAATTCAATATTGAGATATTTTTGAATATAAAAATTCTACAAATATCTAAAATATATTTCTCTAAAATAAAAATTCAAAATAAATTCTCCAAGGTGCATTAGGAATCAATAAAAAAATGATTTAAAAGACCTTAGCTTAAGGGTCAAGATTTTCAAAACTTTTTGCCCAATAAAGGTTCCTATGGGACAATAAGATTAATCAAAGTGTTGGAATGAGATAAATCCAATGAATAAAAGAAAATACCCAAAAATGAGTAAATGCTCACATAAGATGAAGAGTTGTCTGAGTACAAGGTTTATTAGTTAAAAATTTATGAGATATTACTAAAAAATTGAGATGTTTTGGAGGAATGATGAATTTTTGACACCTTGATGGTAAGGAAGGGGAGACCTTTGAGGTAGGCACCTCCTTCACATGTGTGGGAGGGTGCTTAATTCAAAAATATTAAGATATTTTTATCGCTCCTCTCTCTTGAATCAAACTAGATCGAAATGGGAGCTAAACTGGTCCAAATCTTGTCCAAATTCAGTCAAACTGAAGCTAAAAAATTCTAGAACTTAGTTGGACTCAGTTAGTGGCCTCCCTCACCTAAATAGACCCTCATTCTTTTGTATTCTCATATGTGAGCTAGACCATGCCAGTTTATATTTATGCTTAATTAGGATGCTTTTTATGTATATCTCTCTCTCCCCAAAAGAATGGTCATTCCTATGACTAATTCTTATTCAAATGGATGCTTCTAATTGATAAATTCTCAATTCAAAAATCAAACTCTATGCTAGTTAAGCTAGAGGTTAGAAAATGGCTTTTTTATGCTTTTATACTAATAAAATTATAGTAAACTTATGATTTAATTTCATAAATTAGATTTAGGTTCAATGATATGTAATCTATCATAATTGTATTATAGAGTCTTATTCTTTCCAAATATATTAAAAATTATCAGTAATAGCAGCGGAGCCATGGAAAATTTTTTAGAAATTAATACATAACTCATTTTTATGCATAATGTGAAAAGAGGACTTCCTACCATATTCTAGGATTAGTCATCCTATGCCAAAAGAATAATTTTCATTACATTCATGGAAAACTAATTTTTAGTATTTATGCATAAATAATTAATTAGAGAAATGAGAAACTTTTGGTATTTCTATTTTTATGCAAAAAGAGGAACTCCCATGACATTTGGAATTCAATCATTTAAATGGTAAAATTTGAGTTCTTGGCATAATTAAATTAATGGATATTCTCATTTAAATTTTAAAGAAGAATTTTAAATAAATTTATTTTTATGCATGGGAAAATTTAAATGATAAAAGAGAAATTCCAATGACATTCAGAATTCAATCATTTAAATGGTAAAAGTGGAATTCTCGGTATAATTGAATTAATGGATATTTTTATTTAAATTTTAAAGAAGAATTTCAGATAAATTTATTTTTACGCATGAGAAAATTTAAATGATAAAAGAGGAATTCCCATGATATTTGGAATTCAATCATTTAAATGGTAAAAGTGGAATTCTTGGCATAATTGAATTAATGGATATTTTTATTTAAATTTTAAAGAAGAATTTTAGATAAATTTATTTTTATGCATGAGAAAATTTAAATGATAAAAGAGAAATTCCCAATCATTCAAACGGTAAAAGTGAAATTCTTGGCATATTTGAATTAATAGATATTTTTATTTAATTTAAAAAAGAAATTTTAGATAAATTTATTTTATGATAAAAGAGAAATTTTGATGAAAATTGGAATCCAATCATTAAATGAGAAAAAGAGAATTTTAAGCTTATTAAAAAAAAGGATATTGGCATTTAGTTAAAAGAAGACTTTTTATGGTTTTTAAGTAGAGAAAGAATTGAAATAATTTTTGGTGACAAAAGAAGAATTTTTACCAAAATTCCACCTAGAGAATTAGGGGTTGATAAATTAAGTGGTAGAAAGAATATCTTTAGATATTTTATGTGGTTAAATCACTAAATTGGTATTTACCCAAAATTGGATTAAATGGAAGAAGAGTATTTGTATTAAAATCCGATATTCTCATATAAAACCATTTCTTAATCTATTATGGTTAAGAAGGAATGAAATTCATGAAGTTGGAATTTCCTTACGGTTAGAAGTTCAGTAGATGTTTATCTGAAGTGTAAGATTCCTCGCTCTAGCTTTTGAGGTGTATAGGTATAAGAACCTTCCCTTCTGATCTTATAATTATTCCCCTCTTTGAAATAAAAGAAAGATCCTGTTTTACCCTGTTTTGGCCTGGAGAGAGAAAATGTCTAGAGGGAGGTAATTCAATATTGAGATATTTTTGGATATAAAAATCCTCCTAGTGTCTAAAATGGTTTCCCTTGAAACAAAAATTCAAAAAGAACTTTCCATTGTGCAATTGGAATTAATAAAAAATAGGTATAAAGGACCTTAGCCTAAGGGTCCAGATTTTTAAATTTTTTTGGAATATGGTCCAATTAAGGTTCCTATGGGCCAATAGAATCAATCCAAGTTTAGGGAGGAGATAAATTGAAGAATAAAAGAAAACCCCCCCAAAAATGAGTAAATGCTCACATAAGATGAAGAGTGGACTAGCGACCAAAGAAAACAATTAAAAAATAAATTTTGACACCTCAGTGTGGGGATCTCCCCCAAGCACCTTTTTCTCATCATTACCCCCAATTCTTAATCAATAAAATGAGATATTTTCATCTCTCCTCTCTCCTATTTCAAAACTAGATCCAAAAAGTAAGCTGAACTGACCCAAAAATGGTCAAAAATTGACCAAACTGATTTGGAAAATTCTAGATCAGTTTGCTTGGTTAGAGGCTCACTTTTTCTTATAAATAGAAGCCTCCCCCTTTGTAAAAGCTTAATGGTGTTTATGCATGCTTACTCTACTCCTGTGTCCTGAGCCATCTACATTGAATTTTTTTAATAATTCAATTGTTTTTGGCCTAATCCTCTCTCCAAAGTGAATTTGGTGGCCACTATTGCTTCAAACAATAGTAGAACCCTCAATCTCTCAAGCCAAAGGAGAGCTTACAAGCTCCATGTAAGCTAATTTTCTTACCTTCTTTATAAATTTTAAATGAAAAGTCTATGGTTTTCTTGATTTTTATGTTTTGCATATGCTTGAATTAAATTCAAATGCTATGCCTTTGATGAAAAGGCCACCCCCTTCTCTTCTTTACATTCTAGCCTTTCTTAATCTTAGAAAGATTAACTAAGGGATTAATTAAACTCTTCTTATTGTTTACTCTCTTGAATTTAGAAATTTGTGTAGATTAGAGTTCTATAATTCTAAATTGGGTTAATTAAGTTAAGTGTAGATAGATAAAAATGAGAAATGGTCAGCCATACAAAGGAGGTTATGGCAAAATTTTCCAGAATTTTATGAAAAAGAAAGTTTGTTTTTATTCTTATTAAATTTGATTTCTATGCATAGAAAGATGCATAATGGAATTTTTTTATTACAATATTTGATTTTTATGCATAGAAAGATGCATAAAGAAATTTTTTTTTATTACAAAAGTGTTATTCTTAGTAAATTTGATTTCTATGCATAGAAAGATGCATAAAGGATTTTTTTTAAATTACAAAGTATTATTCTTATTAAATTTGATTTCTATGCATAGAAAGATGCATAATGTAAATTTTTTATTACAAAAGTGTTATTCTTATTAAATTTGATTTCTATGCATAGAAAGATGCATAATGAAATTTTTTTTAATTACAAAAGTGTTATTCTTATTAAAGGTTATTTTTATGCATAAACAGATGCATAAAGAAATTCTTTTTATTTTAAAAGTGTTATTTCTATTAAATTTAATTTTATGCATAAATAGATGCATAAAAGGATTTTTTTAAAGTGTTATTTCCATTAAAGTTGATTTTTATGCATAAATAGATGCATAAAGAATTTTTATATCAAAATTAGAATTCTCTTATATTCTATGTTTAAATTCTATGAGTGTTTGATAAATGAATAATTAAATACTCTAAGAGAGAAATTTCTATCTTTTTATATTCACATGGATGGTTAAAAAAAAATCAAGAAATCTATCGAGATTGAAATATTCAGATAAATGATTAATTTATTCCTCATTGGAATTTGCAACTAATTTAGAAATCAGTTAAGTGAATATTTAAAGAAAGAAATTCAGTAAAATAGTAACTGAATTATCAAACCTTTTCGAGAAAGATAGTTCAGGAAAAATCTTACTCGACTTGAACCACCTTGAATTAGACTATGACCAAGACCAAACTCTTTCGTCAGTGTCAAGAGGAAAGAAGGTGTGACCAGTTTAGAAAAATACACTCAAAAACCCGCCAAATCTGAAACTAAGTTTGAGACCCTTCGAATTGATCTGTGGATCAAGGTTATAGAATTTGAGGAATTCTGGTATGAAATTCAGAATTGTGATCAAGAAGTTTTGGGGATACTAATTCAAGAAATACTCCTTGTATTCAAAAGAAATTCAAAGAAAACTTGCATATAGAAACCCTGTTTTCTTAAAGGATTGTCTTACACCAGAATGCTAGAGGGGGTAGAGGGGTCTCACAGCTCATCTTCGAGCCACTAGACTCTCCATCAACAAGAGAATGCCCTATAGAAATATCAGGCATACCAAGGGACTCAACCACTTTCTCTTTACCTTTATGTGATGTCATGTGAATCGGGATGTAAATGAATGATATGGGATGTGGATGGATGGGATGTGATGAGATGTGATGTGAATAGATGTGATGTGAATGAATGAGATGTGATGACATGGGAATCAGATAGAGGTGAATGAATGGATGGATGGGATGTGATGTGAATAGATGTGATGAGATGTGATGTGAATAGATGTGATGTGAATGAATGAGATGTGAGGTGAAATGGATGTGGATGTGCATGTGAAAGAATGGATGTGGATATATATGTGAAAGAATGGATGTGGATGTGTATGTGAAAGAATGGATGTGGATGTATGTGAAAGAATGGATGTGGATGTGTATGTGTATGTGAAAGAATGGATGTGGATGTAGATGTGTATGTGAAAGAATGGATGTGGATGTGTATAGAATGTGATGTGATGTGACATGAATATATGTGGATGTGAAGTGATAGATATGAATGTATGGATAGATGTGGGTAGTCGTACATGTGAACGATTGGATGGATGTGGATGAATGAGATGAGATGTGTATGAATGAGATATGATGTGGATAGATGTAATGTGATGTTATGTGGATAGAATGTATGTGATGGGATGGTGATGAGAATGAATGTGATGGATATGAATGAATGTGATGTGATAGATGTGAATGGATGATATGTGATGTGAATTAACGTGATGTGATGTGATGTGAAACAGGATAGATGTGAATGAATGAGATGTGATGTGAATGGATGAGATGTGAATCGGGATAGATGTGAATGAATGAGATGTGAGGTGAAATGGATGTGATGTGATGTGGATCAGGGTAGATATGAATGGATGAGATGTGAATGAATGTGATGTGATGTGGATGAATGAATGTGATGTGATGTGATGTGGATCGGGGTAGATATGAATGAATGTGATGTGATGAGATGTGGATATGGGTAGATGGGAGTGGATGAGATCTGATGAGAATAAATGAGGAAAGATGTGATGAGATGAAAATGATGTGATTGGATGAGAATGGGAATACATATGAAATGGATGTGGATTAAATAATGTGGATTGATGTGGATTGCATAATGAGAAAAGATGTGATGAGATGAAACTGATGTGATTGGATGAGAATGGGAATACATATGAAATGGATGTGGATTGATGTGGAACAATGTGGAAAGACGAGAGTTCGTTATAGAAACTGTATTTATGACCTATTTTTAAATGATTGTTTTATGTCAAGAATGCTGGGGAAGCATTTTGACCATCTTGTGAATGAGGTCGTGGAGACCTAACTACTGATAAAGTTGCATCAGCTGACGGAGAGTCAATGGAGGACGTCTCGCATAGCATCGGTTCGATTTAAATAATGAGCTTCTAGTATGGTGGATGAGGGACTAAAGAAGCGGCCTATGAGTGAAGCCCCAGGTGAAGGATCCTAGAGGGTGCTGATACGGTGCTCGGGCTCTGGGTCACCGAAGATACCCACACGTGCATCGTGGAAGATATTGGAACAAGGAGTAAGACTTGTTTTTTGAATTCGGGTATGGATCTGGTTGATTGACCTTGCTGGTCCTCAATGGATAAGTCCATGGCTCTTTTATATGGATCTGTTGGTTGATTTTGTTGATCTTCAACAGAGATTCCATTTTGATTTTTAAAAGTGAATATATTGTTAGGTACTATGAGCTAGGAACTATCAAAAAGGCCCATGAGTGGTGAGCGTTCTGGTTGCCAATGATGCAATAGGTACACCGATGAAGAAAAAAATTGAAATTAGAATGCAACCGGATATTTTGGAGGATTATGATCAGTGATACTATAGTTTCATTAAAAGATTGTTTTAAAGACAGTTGAATCTGTGAAAAAGGCAATTTCATATTGGGTGTGTAAGTGGTGTGACTAGTTCTAAGTTTGTATGAATATCCGGCTAGGGGGCCTGGGAACTCCTTTCCCTGGTACTCGGGTCAAAACCTAACCAAATTCTTAAATGGATCCCATTACTACAGTGGTTGGGCAGTTGGCTAACCCACAAGACTAGATGGGGGTCAGGCTGGACTGATGGATCCCTAAAAAGAGACTCAATTCTGTTATGGTACGATAGATGAAGTAAATCCTGGATAAAAATTTGTTCTATGGAAAAGAATCAACGGCTATACCTCTCAACAATGAGGAAAAAAGTGTTGGTCTCTATGATCCAAGTGCAAGTCTTTTCCTTGATTTGACTATGGGACTTACGGGTTCGGTCAGATCAGTTCAATTACTTAAGGCTCTTGACTAAGTTAGAGTAAAAATATCACGGAGGAATCGCCTGTGCTTTCTGGGCGAGGGAAGTTTTTCTGGGTTTGGTTTTGGAAGAACTGAGGGATTAATCTCTTGTCCGGATATACGTGGACGAGGCCCCAAGTGAGGGACCCTGCCCTGCGCAAAAAGTGCTACTTCCACTGATAGCACCCCAGAATTCGTTGCGCTGAGGGGACAAGGATCTTTTATGAAGAAAATCCTTAGAATCAAAGCTAGAACTAAACCGAATGATCTTGGTTAGTAGACCACGACTATGAGAGGGCCGTCAGTAAACTAAGTATCCATCTCTCGATCTGAATCAAGCAAAAACCTTGTGATGACTGATTCCAGTTATTAATACAAAGAATAGACTACCGTTGAATTAACTAGTTTTTCCCTAACCAAAATCACCAAGAATCTAGTTGGACAGTCAGTCAAATGATGGGTAGATTACCCTGATGAGAGATCAAGGAAGCTTATTATGAAATTGTGGATTAAGAAAAAAGGGTTTTGTGGAACCAATCTCAAACTAGGAATTTCACTTGCATAGAACCTCTGTTGTCTTTTAAAGGACTCTTTTATGCCAGAATGCTGGAGGAAGCATTTGGTATGTGTTTAATCTAAGAAGAGGCGAGGAGTTGTCGAGGGACGTCGCTCGCGCGGCAAAGCGTGCCGAGGTCTTGACCAGCCTTGGTACGGTTAAAATGGTGTGCTTCTGGTACGATGGGTGAGGACCAACGAAGCGGTCCCTGAGTGAAGTGCTAGGACACCTAAGTAGGATCCTAGAGGGTTTTGACCAGGTGATGCATGGGCTCGCGGTTTGGTAGGACACCTATGCGTGCGTCGAGGAAGATTCGGATGGACTAAAAAGAATGACTTTTGTGAATCAAAATTTGATATTGGATCTCGTTGGTTGGCCAGCTGGTCGTCAAAACGGAGAGTCTAGATGACATATTTTGTAATACAATAGACTCAAAATTTTGGAGGATGATCAGTAATATTATGATTTTCATTGAAGGATTGTTTTAAAGACAGCCGCGATTGTTTTATAATGGAAATTTCATATTGGGTGCGTACGTGGTATGCCTACCTTAATTTTTGCATAAAACGCCGGCTAGGGGGACCTGGGAACTCTTTTCCTTGGTACTCGGGCAAAGCATAACCAAATCCTTATAAAGGAATCCCACCAATACAATGGTCAGCAGGTGGTTGGCTAAACCCATGGGCTGGTTAGGCTAGATCAGGGGATTCCTGCGATACCATTAAGTTACGATTAGTTACGTTAGTTAGATTGAGTCCTGAGAAGACCCTTGTTCTGTGTGGGAAGGAATCAGCGGGGCTATGCCTCATTAAAGGAGGAAAAAAGCAGTGATTCTATGGACCACTCTTCTTTGATCTGACCATGTGACTTCAGATTTGGTCGGATCAGTTTGAATAGTTAAGACTTTGACCCATTAGAATAATTCTCCCATTCGAAGATTTTCCCTGGAGGAATTGCCCGTGCCTTCCGAGCGAGGGAATTTTTTTCGGGTTCGGTTTCGAAGGAACCGCTGGACTAATCTCTTGTCTGGACATCCATGGTGGGCGAGGCCCCGAGTGTGGATCTGTGCCCCACGCGAGAGGTTGACACTGCTTCCGCCACTCGCCAGCGCCCTCGGAGGGGGCACCGCAGAGGGGGCAGGGGTCTAACAGCTGAAGGAAAAATGAATTCTTATCAGAAATTTATAATAAGAATCCAGAAAGAGCATTTACGTGTTGTATTTTCATTCCTTAAGCTTCATTAATGAAGAATCAAAGAATTTGGTTTTATAGATGGTAGTTCCACACTTATCTGATGTTCTCGACCTCACTCAGTCACAAGACATGACTGGGTTTGCCAAGATTTTGACTTCTGGAGCGGAGCTGCTCTATGTACATATTTGCAGCCTTTATATAAATAAAGAAATGTTTTGTGGAAAAATTCCCTATTGTATAAGTGATTGTTATTAAGTGACAAATTGTTGAAGCAAAATTTGTTACCAGACATATGTCATAGATCTCCAATAAGATCATTTATCTTGTTTAAGAAATTATTTTTAAAACCTCTTAAGTCTTAGGATCTCGTGGACGAAATCAAAATAAAAATTTAATAATGTATCATTTTTGATAGAATCATGAGGCAAGTGAATCGTGGCCCTCAGCCAGATCCTCTCACTGATGAAGAAGAGCTTGACCCCGACATTCATAAGGCTCTTCAGAGAACTCAGCCAGGACCCTTCAAAGGTGAAGGGGAGAACTTGGGTGAGGCTATGGAGAAGTGGGTTGAAGCAATGGAGGAATATTTTGATGTCACTGGATACAACGAGAGGAGCAAAATGGCTCTCACTAGGCTGAAAATTGTGGAAACAGCCAAGGTGTCATGGAGAAACCATTGTAACACCAACCATTTGGACAAGAATACCCAGTTCTAGAATGATCTTAACGCCTATCTAAGAAAAAATTTTTGTCCCCCCCCCGGATTTTTAGAAACCAAGATGAATGAATTTTAAGAGCTACACCAGGGGAGCAAAACCATCGAAGAATATCACCAAGAATTTTCTCTTCTCCTCAAGTATTCACCACCTCTAGACGAAGAGCAACTCATGGCCAGGTTCATTCGGGGAATGAACAAACCCTTAGACACACTGGTCAAGAATGCCAAGCTAGTGTCCATGGCCAAAGCTGTTAGAATGGCAAAGGACTTTGCCAAAGCCTTCATCTCATGAAAGTCCCGCCACAAGCCAGCTCCCTCATCCTTCAAAAGATTCTAGACACCGGGAAGTTCTTCCAACTTTCCATCTCCAAAAAGACACCAAGGTCCCAACCAAAATTTGGAGACGGGAAGCCTCAGGAATGAAGGAAGACCTTTCCCTCAAAGTACTTTCTCAAGAACTCCGGCTCTCTCAAGAATGCAAAGGGAAGAGCTTTGAAGTGAGAACAGGTGCTTCGGATGTCAGGGGTTTTAGCACTAGCTCAAGGATTTCCCATCTCCTTCTGTGGACCAAGGAAGCTAGGGCCCCAGAATTGAGAGACAGACTCCTTCGTATCAGTCGCCCCCCCCGCGCCAAAATCAGGGCAACCCCAGAAGAGTGCTAGCTCAGCCTGTAGCCTCCATGCAAAAAGCAGTCTCCAAACTCCCTCCCAAAATTGGGGTAAGCAAAGAGAGAGAGTTCCACCTCAGACTGTAGCAGCTAGAGCCGTCACTATAGCTGAAGAAGTGGAGGAATAAAAAGGGCAAATCTATGCCACAATAGAGCATCAGGGGAATAACCGTCAATTTTCAGTCCTCCAGACTCCAGCAGAGTACCAGGGTAAGAAATTCAAGCTTTATTGATGAGCTTAAGACCAACTAGCTAATAAGAAGCCTCCGGCTTGGCAAGGGGAGCGCCAAAACACACATGAAGATATTCAGATGGCCATTACCACCCTCGAAGAGGCCAAAAGTGTAACACTCCGAGCCAACCTAGAAACCAGAGTGGAGATCTCCGACCTACAACAAGAGTGGAGATCTCTAATAGCGTTAATTGGCACATCACTTTGGTTAGGTTACCATTATCATGTAGCGTGTCTTTGGACCAATCTGGAGTGTAGTCTAACCATCATCATTGGGTACCTCTTCAATGTTGTAAAGTTGAGCAGTTGATGTGGCGTGGTATTCTTCCAACATCAAGAAGTAAAGTGGCCTAGTTGGTTGCACTTATAGCATGTAGGACAAGGTTTCTTTGCAATATAAGTGTTGTGACTAATAGTCTTGGGATCAGTTAATAATAGTCTTTACATTTTGATTGGAATTTGTGCGTAGTGAATTACTAGGTGCTACCCAAGGCTTTCGATTTGCATTAAAATTATTAAAAGAGCATGGTTCAGTAGTAGGAGCACCATAATAATGAGGAAAGTTTTGTCAGTTCTTGTTAAAGGCTAAGGTTTTCCAGTTATTGGATAAAGAAGTATGGAATTGGCAAGGGGGTTTGTGTAAACCTCTTTTGCATTCCACATTATGAGCTAAAGAAATAGCTTCATCAAGTGAAGTAGGTTTGAACATGTTTGCTTCCGCTTAAAAAGTCCCTTTGAGTCCAAATTCGACGTTGAACTATATCTTCAAGTACTTCTTCTAGCATGTAGAGTTGAAGTATAGTTTACAAAATTTCTTCGTGTATTGGGATATCATCTCACAGTCCTAACTGACTCCTATGATGCATCATCAACCACTCTGGAACCTCACATGCCCATAAACTCAAATTCCTATCAGTACTGTGACTGTGCATGAATCATGGTCTTGATTCTGAACCCTACAGAATTATGCCACGAAAAATGAACCAAAACTAAAAATATTTAGCCCAAGACCTAATTTTAAACTTTGTCACCAAGGAGTGTAAACCCTAGAAGCCACACTTAGAGGGCAAAATATGTAACTCTCACCACTCATTCTCTTATGCATAATCTAAGTGAGTTATCTTTTTCTCTCCTCCCTTGCTTATCTCTTGTGTGTGTTGAGGTCTTGTGTGCTCCATTATGTGAGTGAGTGAGTGAGAGAGAGAATGAGGGTCGAGATTCTATTGGAGTGCAGCAAATAATGATATTGAAGTGGAGCTCTTGGGTGCTCCTACGCGGGCGTTGCTACCTAGTACAAGCATCCTAGGTGACCTGCATTCACAAGGGGAGTGACACACCCAACCATGCATCTATATGCTAGGCTATGACTTGTTGGTTTCTCAGTTGAGCTATTGTGCTCTTGAGTGCAAAAGGGAAAAGCCCCATAGCATGTGGTTGCACACTAAACCCTTCCCACGTTGTTAGGGCACCCATAAGTGCTACCCCACTATTAGGGAATAGTCGTGCCGCAAGGCCACAGTGCATTTTGAATGCACTGTGAATGGTTTAATTTCATGAGATTTTTGTTTTTGGTTCAAGAATAAAGTAGAAAGGAAACCCCCAAAAAATGGTATATTTTGTTGCATTGTGATTCCTTTTTGCTAAAAATTCTTGTTAATTTTTCTTATTAGATTAGGGAATTAACGTTTAGCATTTGATTCTTCTAAATTGGGGCATATTTTAATTTTTGTGATTTTTGGGATTTACGTTGCAATTTCTCTTTAGCTTAGGTAATGAATGTTTATCTTAGGGAATGAATATTTTTTGAATTTGGAGTGTCTTTTAATTTTTGCATATTTTTTATTTTTTTGTTCATTTCAAACATTCACACAAAAAAAAGAAAGACTAAACTGGGCTAGAAATTGAATCAGCTGGGGTAAACAGACCTCAAAATTGGGTGTCGAGCATAGGACCTATCCTAATTTTGACTCCTTATACGGAGAAATTGGAGAGAAACATGGATTTAGGACAGGTTTACACTACAAGAGATGGGGAGCATAGCCTCGTGTGAAGAGGAGAGAGAGAGGGGACCTGGGTAGGTGCACAGGGTGTGCATAATTTTAGTGCACGGCGGCTATAGCCATGTGTAGTTAATACACGATTATAGCCTCATTCATAGCTGTGTGCATAGCCACGTACTGGGAAAAAAGTTTAGACATTCCAGAGAGCTCAAAATATCCCAATATCATTAAAAAAGAAGCACAAAATGTGATCCCAATATCACAAAAGAAGAAGCACCAAATGTATTGTAGTACAATCAAATATGGACAAAATCAAGACTGGAAAATTGAGGAATTATTATGAATTAGGATGAGCTTGGCCCAACATCTATCACATCTTCAATCAAATCCATACATGATAATTGGTCTATCTCAAGATCCATATGTCACATTGCAAGATCAACAACAACTTTCTATCCCAGTGCTAGTGGACTCAACATCATCATCATTATGCTCGCATTTAATTCCTTCCTTGTTATCTTGGATAGGGAAACCTTCATCTTGATTAGTTGGTGGTATCTTGTGTTCTTCATCTTGTACTTGACCCTCCATATGTTTGTTTTTGAATGCCACTTCGTCCATGAGCTCTTCAACATCCCTATCTTGAAGAATACTCTTTAAACAAGGAGCAACTTGTATGACATACAACTTCTTGTCATTTATATCTTCGTGAGACACAACCTTGTAAGAAGAAACAAATCAAGTGTAAATTAAACATACATAAGGATGATATAATAAAATCTTATGGTTAGAATTGACTTGTTCACAATGGTGACATAGCACAAATGTGTCTCTCTCTATTCGCCAAAATTTTGTGGAATAAATCGCCCATAAACCCATTTGGGCCCATAAACCCATTTGGATGCCTTTTCACAGTTGCTTGAGCACCTCTACACACCACATACTTGAAGCACTTCACATCTAATAAAAACATTTGGAATGTCCTGAACCTAATCTTTTGAATGTTTTAAATCATGCCACACTAATCAAGCATTTCTCCACTCTCTTGCTCAAAGTTTGCCATAACCCCATAATCTTAGGTATTTCTCTTTGTATCTATACATTGACTAGTTACGGAAATGCCTTTCTTCGGACCACATGGCATTGTGTAACTTATACTAAAACTAACACCAAATGAAATATATTTATGATATTGAATAACCATGTCATGAGATTCTACGTGAATCTCATGACATGGTTATTCAATACTTACATGAGGTTTGTCCTCTTGCGTACCCCCACTCTTCTTTTGTTACCTACCATTTCTCCATGTTCTTCAGCCTTTTCCATTTCTTCATAAAGCCAATCAATAGTAAAATATTTTGGAAGTGATGCAAGATCCAGAGTAAACGGAAAGCCTCTTGAAAGCATCCTAAATGCTCCTCTCCTCATATGAGTTTTTACTCACCTCTTCATACCTTGCCACCCACCTATTCATAACTTCAATTGATCATACAAATTTATTCACCTTCTTCAAAATTGGTGTTTCCATTCTCCTTACTCTTCCTTTGCCTTTTGGTACATGCTACACCATGCGCTCATCATCAACCTCATTACTCTACAATCATGGCATTGTGGGATCCACTCAAGAGAGATACTTTGAAATGTAGACACATGCTTCTTGCACTAACAAATCCTCTACCATGCTTCCTTCTAGACTAGCTCTTTACCTAACAAAATCCTTCAAAGTCTTCATAAAATGCTCAAGGAAGAATATCCACTGAGCATGCACAACACCGCATACGACACTTCCTCTATCAACTATACCACAAGATATAATTGACTAGTGAGGATAGTTCTTGGGATATTTTCCTCTACCTCCACCAGGACTCGGGATGCATCAATAGTGGATGGATAGATCTCCTTAGGACTTATGTACCTCTACGATGGATT
Organism: Cibotium barometz; assembly: GCF_041138505.1. Classification (NCBI taxonomy): domain Eukaryota; kingdom Viridiplantae; phylum Streptophyta; class Polypodiopsida; order Cyatheales; family Cibotiaceae; genus Cibotium; species Cibotium barometz. The sequence continues at coordinate 43,398,055 of NC_141082.1, forward strand.
TAAGTCCATTTAAGTAGCATGATAGGTCTTACAAACTAACACAATAATAAAATTAATCCATGTTAGAATTTTAGGTTTTCATACCTCACCAATGCCCCCATTTTGTAGATGGCCTCATGCACTTTTTGATCTTCACACCTGTTAATGCATATGGGAAGAATGAACTATGTAGAACAAAACATTGCAATCAATTGTTATGTAATTACAATGGAGGACCATCATTGCAATCAATGTTATGTAATTACAATGGAGGACCATCATGAAGCTTATATAAGTAACTTGAACATACCTAAAACCTCGTGTGCCAATCATGAGTTTTTAGACCATAAAATTGAGTTCCTCCTTTCTTCTTTATTTTTGTGAATGCCCACTTTAAAGAATGCATAACACCCGTAGGGGTATGAAAGGAGGCAATTTGATCATTCACTCTATTCTCCTTGAAATTCTTTGTCAAGATCCAAGGTAAAATTATCATCCCATTCTCTTGAACTATTGGCCAAATAGTGGGGAGGAATTCAATCAATCTCAAGTCCTCCCAAACTGCTAAAGAATCTCTCTTGCCAATTATGTGGTCCCAAATATTCAATGCTATATTTTTTATGATGTGCATCAAAATGTAGAAGATGATTGATTCTTAGCTTTGTCAAATACGGGATACAATAGAAAATTGAGTACCTTGTCATTCCCGATGGGGGCATATGGAACGATCCTCTCCATAATACTTCCCAATCTCCTACTCTTAGAGGATGTGGGGGAACTCCTTTTGTAGATGGAACAAACTTCTCATGATCAAATGAAAAAAATTGATGATGGTCTTTATACATGACCTTCTTGATATAACAAGCAATGGTCCACAAAGTAGACAAGCATTCACTACAACAGAATGACAATATAACAACGTTTTTAGTAGCATTATTATAACTGCAAATCTTGGAAAATGTTGGGATCATTTTGTTACTACATACACTACTATATTCATTGGAGGGGGAGAGTCCCTTAGCAGCGTTATTAGCAATGAAATGTTTCTACTGATCAGCGAAATAACACTTCTCAGTAGTGTAATAACACTGCAATAATGTTTCTCAATAGCAAAACAATGCTACTCAATGAAATAATGCTTCTCAATAGTGAAATAACGCTGCCCACCAGCGTTATTTTTCTGTTATTAATGTTTCTCAATAGTGAAAATAAACCAACCAAATTTTTTTTTTTGGGGAAGAGCGGGAAGTTCTCACATAACTCTCTAGTTTGCCCCAAGTTTAAAAAAACATTGTTTATCCCAGCTCTCATCGGGGATGGGTCATAAGTGTGGGATGATGAACCCCCCTCTCCTTTGTATACAGAGATGATGTGGGGGACTTAGATGTTTCCTCAAAGCAAAATCACCCTACTCCATTGCCGCTACTATGTCTAGTAGACCCCCTATAAGACTCCCTACGTCGTGGTGGTGTGGTGAAGATGAAAATGAGGGAGTAGGTGTGGGTCTAGTAGATTCTTGCATAGAACTTCATGAGCTTCATGACATAATGCATAAGGCAAAGAGCCTGCTTCCATAGAGTCTCATGCAAAGCCATTATGCATAGAGTGTCATGCATAGAGCCTACTTCCACCACAGAGTCTCATGCAAAGCCATTATGCATAGAGTGTCATGCAAAGAGCTTGCTTCCATAGAGTCTCATGCAAAGCCATTATGCATAGAGTGTCATGCAAAGAGCCTCTATCAATAGAGCTTCATGAGCTTCTTGAAGCTCTAATCAAAGAGGCTTCATGAAGCTCTGCGCATGAAGCTACAAAATAAGTAATTAAAATAAAAATCCCAAGCACCCGAGGGTGCACCATAAGAATGAAAAACATCAAGAGAGGGGTAAGTGTTGAGCTCCTACTTCAAGAGGCTTGTTTGTGTTGACTTGAAGATGTAGAAGAAGAGCCTACAAAATCAAACCAAAATAAATAAATTAGTAATCAACATTTTATTAGTTCTCTATACACTCTCTATACGAAAAAAGTTATCAGTAAACTACATTTTATTATATGAGAATGGAAGGAGGAGAAGAGAAAAATTTGAAGAAGAGAAGAGAAGTGCAGGAGAAGAAGAGCTCTTAGTGCATGCCAGTAGCTATCAGCATGCCTAGGTAGCTCCTAGTGCATGCCTAGGTAGTTCCTAGTATATGTCAGTAGTTACCAACATACATTGGGAGCTCCCAGTGCATGCGAGTAGTATCAACATGTGGCTAGGTAGCACCTGACATGCATTGGGATCTCCTAGTGCATGCCAATAGCTATTAGCATGCATGCATTGGAAGCTACCAATATTCTCCAAGTCGGCATGCCTAGGTAGCACCCTACATGTATTGGGAGCTCCTAATACGCATGCCAGTAGCTATGGGTATGCATTGGGAGCTCCTAATATGCATGCCAGTAGCTACTAACGACATGCCTAGAGGTAGCATTTGGCATGCCTAGGTAGCTCCTAGTGCATGTTGGTAGTTAGAGGCATGCATTGGGAGCTCTCGTCGATGCATGTTGGTAGCTACTGGCATGCCTAGGTAGCACCTGGCATGCATTGGGAGCTCCCCGTGCATGCCGGTAGCTATCGGCATACTTAGATAGCAGTCAACATGCATTGGAAGCTCCCGGTGCATGTCAGTAGGTACCGATATGCCTAGGTAGCACACCCAACATATAGTGGAAGGTACGAGCATGCCTAATTAGCACCCAGGATGCCTAGGTACCTCTTATGCATTGGGAGCTCCCTGTGCATGCCGGTGTCAGGCTTTTTTCTGAGAGGTCTTTCGGGCTCGTGTACATATAAATGCGTGGCATGTGTGAAGGTTTTGCCTATGAATGCATTGGCAGAGTGATTTTGTGGATGCTTTTGTTTTGAAGCCTGTCTGGAACGAGGTCTTCTGGAGGTAATATCAGTCATCTGGCCGCTTGAAGGGGTAGCGCGTCCAAGAAAAAGAATGGGCACAAGTGGCATTAGAGAGTGTGGAAGGCATGATGGGCAATAAAAGGTAATGGGCCAAGGTCATAGGAACATTGGTGTGAAAGGAATAGCATCGTGGCTACTTTTTGAAAAATAATAAATAAAATACAATGATTAACATAGCCAGCTAAAAATAGGCACGTGGAGGCTTGTGCTATTGCCAACGTAGCTGCCAGCCAATGCTCTGGAAGCTTGGCGAAGTTGGCTGGCGTGGATTGTAGAAAAGGGTCATCGCCATGCTATTCAGGGGGGGCTCTCTTGGGCGCAACAGTGGGGTCTTGGGCGCAGTAGTAGCAGGTTGGGAGAAGGCGTAGCTGTATGGGAGCCGCCTAGGAGTTGCTGGCGAGGACTGAGACGCCACCCAGGTGACAGAAGGTACACACGGGGAGCCTCCCTGGTGAAGAACCGCAGCGGGGAGAGAACAAGGCGAGTACAGAGGTGGCTACGGTGACGGGAGTTGGCGTTAAAGACTGGACGTGGAAGCCTTAGCTAGAGGGCTGGCAATGGATGACGTGGGCTGGTGTAACTGATGAGTCGCCGGCTGTGAAAGAAAGGCGGTTTTTTTGTGTGTGGCGCAGCAGCAGCTGCAAGGGAAGTGGAAGCACAGAGGGTTGTGACAACTGGTGGTAGCCGTATGTGCAGCCTTGTTGGAGAGGTGCACAGCTGGTAGGTGGCCGTCGTGCAGAGGTGGTGGGGCATGGTAAGAGAAACCTAGAGGGCAGGTGAATGGTGAAGAGCAGATAAGCTGCTGGTGAAAGGCAGGCTGGTGTGGGCCGCCTAGGAGACAGGGTTGTGGACAGAGAGGGTGCCGAGTGAAGGCAGAGACAGAGAAGTGTTGCTGCTTGGTGGTGGGCCGGTAGCAAGGCAGATAAGCTGCCTGGGTTTGTTGCGAGCTGGTAGAGGATCAGCACAGGGACAGAGAGAGAGAGAGAGAGATGATGGTCGAGCTGCTGCTGCTGACGACACATGCAGAAGTGATGGGTCGCAGAGGACTCGAGGGTTAGCTGGTGTGGGCGCCTTTTGGAGAGAGTGGCCGGGTTCATTCTGGTGTGGTTGGTACAGCAGGCAGGCGAGTTTCGTGGTGATCGGGGATGTGATGTATCCTCGGCAGTGATGACAGGTCTGAGTGTGTGTTTGTAAGTGGTGTGATTAAAGCTTCTGTGTCGGGAGAAGCTTGTATGAAGTCTTGATTTGGGAATATATATTGCTGGGTGTTTCTTTGGTCTATGGTACCCCTGTTTTTGGCTGTCTGTCTGGCGTGGGTTGGGTGGTGAAGTGTGAGAGAATTGTTCCAGCCGGTGGCTGGTGGTGCCCCCGTTTGTGTGTGTTATTCCAAGTTTGCGAGGTGGAAGGGCTATAGAGGCAGGCTTTTCTTTCTTTTTTTCACCTCACATCCTTCTGGTGCCCCCACTGAGGAGTTGCTCTGGCATTGTGTCACTGAGGAGTGGCTCTGGTGTTGTTCTTTGCCTAGAAGGGCGTGTGTTCCACTGAGGAGAGCTCAGGGATTGGTACAGGTTGTCATGATGTGGTCTTATCCGGAGTTTCATGGCAGGAAGGGTGAAGATGTGGTTGACTTTTTGGAGCAGATGGAGTTGGCATGCATTAGCAACCATGTTACTGATGAAGAGCAGGTTTTGAGACTCTTTTTTTTTTAGTAATATCTCATAATTTTTTACTAATAAACCTTGCACTCAGTCAACTCTTCATCTTATGTGAGCATTTACTCATTTTTGGGTATTTTCTTTTATTCATTGGATTTACCTCATTCCAGCACTTTTATTAATCTTATTGGCCCATAGGAACCTTAATTGGACCATAATCCAGAAATTTTTGAAAATCTTGACCCTTAGGCTAAGGTCTTTTAAATCATTTTTTATTGATTCCTAATGCACCTTGGAGAATTTATTTTGAATTTTTGTTTCAGGAAAATATATTTTTGATATTTGTAGAATTTTTATATCAAAAAAAATCTCAATATTGAATTACCTCTCTTGAATTTTTCTTCGCACTACTAGACAAAAACAAGGAAAAGTAATATTTTCTTGTATTCAGAAACAGGGAATGATTACAGGGGATTGAAGTAAAAGCTTATTCATTATTCAGGCTGACGAGGAATCTTACATCCTCTCCCACTTGAAAAATGCGAGATGTCCTCATTTCACAAAGTGGGGGTAATCTTTCGCCAACTCTTCTTTTTTCTCCCAGGTGGCATCTTCTAGAGGGAAGAACTTCCACTTTACTAAACATTCTCTGCGGACTCTGCTCCTCAGAATCTTCTCCCGAACCTCAAGGATTTCCTCAGGTTGGAGTACCATCTGGCCTTGAGTCGGAGAGATCAATTTTTCATCAACAAGCACGTGACTCTGGCTGGGTACATATTTCTTAAGCAAACTGGCATGGAATACATTATGTACCTTGAGATGGGGAGGAAGAAGAAGTTTATAAGCTAGATCGCCCACTTTCTTTATAACAGCATATGGCCCACAGTATCTGGGAGAGAGCTTCTTGTACTTCCCTAAAGATAAGGAACTTCTTTTTGGTCGTACTCGAATGAAGATCATATCTGATTCTTCAAACTCTCTCTCTGATCTCTTTTTATCTGCATACTGCTTTTGCCTATCTTGGGTTGCCTTTATATCTTTACAGATTGATTGCATTTGCTGGTCCATGTCATCAAGCATTTGTCTGGACATCATCTTGACTCTGATCAATGGGTCGGACCAAGTCAACGATGTAAGGCAATCTTGTCCATACAAAGCTTTGAAAGGACTCATCCCAACGCGTCGATGATAAGAAGAATTGTAAGCAAATTCAACCAGATGCAAATGGCTTAACCACTTCTTGGGTTCCCTGCCGCCACAGCATGACCAAAGGATATCTTCTATTACCTGGTTCACTCTCTCAGTCTGGCCATCTCTTTTGGGGTGATAGGCTGTGCTAAGATCCAAGAAAGTTCCTACTGCTTCGAAGAATGCAGTCCAGAATTTTGATGTGAATTTGGGATCTCTTTCACTTACTATCCTCCTGGGTAAGCCATGCAATCTGAAGATCTCTTTAAGGAAAACTCAAGCAAAACATCCATTGCAGTGTATGTTTCACTTTCACTTACTATCCTCCTAGGTAAGCCATGCAATCTGAAGATCTCTTTAAGGAAAACTTGAGCAAAACATCCACTGCAGTGTATGTTTCTTTCACTGGAATCAGATGGGCAACTTTGGTTAGCCTTTCAACTACCACAAAAATAGAGTTGTAACGTGATTGCACTGAAGGTAATCTAGTGACAAACTCCATACTGATACATTCCCACTTCATCTAAGGAATGTCTAGAGGCTGCAGTTTCCCTAGAATCTTGACTCTCTCTGCTGCCTTGACTCTCTGACACATTAAGCATTTCCACACATGATCAAGTATATCCTTTTTGAGTCCTGGCCAGAAGAAGCTTTTCTTCACAGACATATAGGTTTTTATAAACCCTGGATGTCCAACCTATCAGGCTATCATGGGCTTCTCTCATAATTCTTCCCTTTATTCCCTCATTATTGGGAATACATAGCCACATTAGGACCTCAATGGAGTCTTCTTGGGCCCTTTTATTTGGCAGTTTAAGGGAGTCAAACCTTTTCTCTTAAGAAGAAACGTTTTCTAATTTGAAGCTTCAAAACGGCTACTTTATTCGAATTTGAATTTTGGGGGAAAAATGGAATTTAAAATCTAGCGGATAAAACCATATCATCTAACATATCTATGGAAAACTCCTGAAGGGTAGATCACGGATCTGTAATCTCCGCTCAAATCGGAGCTTATATGTAGAAGTTATGGAGGTCCAAAAATTATAAAATTGCCCCCCCCTTTTTGGAGGAAAAAGTACACCCTTTGACCACTCTTACACCTCTCTTAATCACCAATGGTTTTTGCTTACATGGCGGGCTCTTATTTGTCAAAAAGTTAAACGTTTCCATAATCTCATGGCCGCAAATTAAAGGGCCCAAAAAGACTCCATTGAGTTCCTAATGATTATTATAATACATGCATCCTTCATCCAATTTGTACCCAAGAACTTGACTCATTTCCTGAGGAGTCTTGCTTTCCTGCATCAGAAGGGTAGCAATAGTGGCAAAGAATTTATCCTGCATGATTTTCTCCTTTGCTTCACCGATCAATGGATTTGACACCACTGTAATTGCAAGCAAGGAGGCTTTTCTAATGAGCGCATCTGCCACCACATTTTCTTTCCCCGACCGATACTTAATTTCAAAGTCAAATTCCTGTAGGGTCTGCATCCATCTCCTTTGACTCATGTTGAGATCCCTTTGGGTCAAGATCCACTTCAGACTTTTAAGTTTGATGATCTGTCAATCAAGGTGAACCTCTGTCCCAAAAGATAATGTCTACACAACTTCAGAGCATAAACTACTGAGAGTAACTCCAAGTCATGGATGGCATAATTTCTCTCATGTGTTCTGAGTTTTTCGGATTTGTAGGCCACTGCATGACCTTCCTGCATAAGAGAACCACCTAAGGAAAACCCACTGGCATCAGTACCTACGTCAAAGGGTTTTGTAAAATCTGGCAATTTAAGATTTTCTTGAAGGGAGATGCCCGAAGCTGGCTTAAGGGTTTTGAAGCACAGGATGCTGGTGTTTTGACCTTAGACAGGTTGAAGGAAGGCCTTTTGGAGCGTTTTCAGCAAGTGGAGGATCCTAGTGTGCTTTGGCAGGAGCTGAGCATCTTGAAGCAGGTACATGGGCAATCACTGGATGATTTTGTGCAGGTATTTACATGTTTGTGGAGTAAGTGGTGCATGACATTGAAGCAGGAAGTTCCTCCAATGTTTTTGAAGAAGAGCTTGTTTATTGATGGTTTGCTACCCCATTTGAAGGTAAGAGTTGAATTGAAGAATCCCAGGTCATTTGATGATGCAGTTAGGGTTGCTAGGGAAAAGGAAGGCAAGGTTTTGAAGCAGATGGAGATGGGTATTTATCCGTATGAAGGTGTTGTGTCTGCAAGGAATAAGTAGGTGAATTTGGTTGAGGTGGGTAAGAGTCCTATGCAAGGTTTGATTAGACACGAGCCTCAAAGGCCGATACAGGTGCAAAGGGGGATGTTTTATATGCCTTCTGATTTTTTTCCAAAGTCTTTTAAGCATGTGCAGGTGGATGTAGAAAAGCAGGTGAAGGAGCAAAGTGAAGATGAGGAGTTGCCAGTGGATTCTTCTTTGGATTTGGAGGTCGTGGCTGTTCATGACAGTGAGTTGGAAAGTTCTATTGGAGATCAATTGCATTCGGATTTGGATGATATGCATGAACAGGGAAGTAAAGGGGATAATGCCTTAGGATTGACTGATGATAAGAAGGAAGAGGAGCTGGATACAGGATGCTTTGAGGATGATTCTTTGTCAGATTCTACGAGGGAGGAGGATGGGGTAGAGACTTCTGATGAAGTGAAGACGGTTTGTGATGCGGATGTGGAGAGCGTGGAGGAAGATCCCATCATCTTGGATTTTCTTGGACAGCTGGATGGTGGTCTGGTACTTGCGATGGAAGATGTGGATGTTGTTCCATTGGATGCATTAGGTGCTGAGGAGTCTTTGGTGGACAATGATACCAGGGGGGTTGGCAGCACTCAAGAAGGTATGCATGTGGATTTGGCTGATGAAGAGCATTGTGCCTGAGGATGATATTTGGGAAGTTGCTAGCCTTGATGAACAGGAGCCAGAGGTGGAGATGGATGCATATATGGTTGAGAGTGTGACAAAGGCTTCTTTACGGATTGCTGAAATGCTGAAGGCAAGGTCCAAGGATGACAAGGATTCTAAGCCAGTTGAGCCGAATGATTGTGAAGAGATGCCTGAAGTACAAGAGCTGGAAGTGCTGGTGGACACTCCCGTTGGAGAGGATGTGGATTTTGGTGTGCAGAAAGGTCAAAATGCTGGAAGCTGGCCTTCACTGGAGTTGATGGATGGGATGCTAAATGCTGGAATGCCACAAGTTTTGAAGATGGGAGGGTTGTTGTGGGTGAAGTGCATGAAAATGATTTTGTGATGGCTCTTATGGTTGATCTTTGGTATGCAGTGATGCAGCCATGGTGTTTCAAGGATGCTGGGAAATGGGATGGTGAGCAGATGTTTCCTTTTGATCCTGGTGGATAGCTATCGGACTATGCTGAATGCTGCTGAGCATGAATGCTCTAGCAGAAGGGGGGGTGGCAAAGTATGTCAGGCTTTTTTCTGAGAGGTCTTTCGGGCTCGTGTACATATAAATGCGTGGCATGTGTGAAGGTTTTGCCTGTGAATGCATTGGCAGAGTGATTTTGTGGATGCTTTTGTTTTGAAGCCTGTCTGGAATGAGGTCTTCTGGAGGTAATATCAGTCGTCTGGCCGCTTGAAGGGGTAGCGCGTCCAAGAAAAAGAATGGGCACAAGTGGCATTAGAGAGTGTGGAAGGCATGATGGGCAATAAAAGGTAATGGGCCAAGGTCATAGGAACATTGGTGTGAAAGGAATAGCATCGTGGCTACTTTTTGAAAAATAATAAATAAAATACAATGATTAACATAGCCAGCTAAAAATAGGCACGTGGAGGCTTGTGCTATTGCCAACGTAGCTGCCAGCCAATGCTCTGGAAGCTTGGCGAAGTTGGCTGGCGTGGGTTGCAGAAAAGGGTCGTCGCCATGCTGTTCAGGGGGGCTCTCTTGGGCGCAACAGTGGGGTCTCGGGCGCAGTAGCAGGTTGGGAGAAGGCGTAGCTGTATGGGAGCCGCCTAGGAGTTGCTGGCGAGGACTGAGACGCCGCCCAGGTGATAGAAGGTACACACGGGGAGCCTCCCTGGTGAAGAACCGCAGCGGAGAGAGAACAAGGCGAGTACAGAGGTGGCTACGGTGACGGGAGCTGGCGTTAAAGACTGGACGTGGAAGCCTTAGCTAGAGGGCTGGCGATGGATGACGTGGGCTGGTGTTACTGATAAGTCGCCGGCTGTGAAAGAAAGGCGGTTTTTTTTGTGTGTGGCGCAGCAGCAGCTGCAAGGGAAGTGGAAGCACAGAGGGTTGTGACAACTGGTGGTAGCCGTATGTGCAGTCTTGTTGGAGAGGTGCACAGCTGGTAGGTGGCCGTCGTGCAGAGGTGGTGGGGCATGGTAAGAGAAACCTAGAGGGCAGGTGAATGGTGAAGAGCAGATAAGCTGCTGGTGAAAGGCAGGCTGGTGTGGGCCGCCTAGGAGACAGGGTTGTGGACAGAGAGGGTGCCGAGTGAAGGCAGAGACAGAGAAGTGTTGCTGCTTGGTGGTGGGCCGGTAGCAAGGCAGATAAGCTGCCTGGGTTTGTTGCGAGCTGGCAGAGGATCAGCACAGGGACAGAGAGAGAGAGAGAGAGATGATGGTCGAGCTACTTGCTGACGACACATGCAGAAGTGATGGGTCGCAGAGGACTCGAGGGTTAGCTGGTGTGGGCGCCTTTTGGAGAGAGTGGCCGGGTTCATTCTGGTGTGGTTGGTACAGCAGGCAGGCGAGTTTCGTGGTGATCGGGGATGTGATGTATCCTCGGCAGTGTGACAGGTCTGAGTGTGTGTTTGTAAGTGGTGTGAGTAAAGCTTCTGTGTCGGGAGAAGCTTGTATGAAGTGTTGATTTGGGAATATATATTGCTGGGTGTTTCTTTGGTCTATGGTACCCCTGTTTTTGGCTGTCTGTCTGGCGTGGGTTGGGTGGTGAAGTGTGAGAGAATTGTTCCAGCCGGTGGTTGGTGGTGCCCCCGTTTGTGTGTGTTATTCCAAGTTTGCGAGGTGGAAGGGCTATAGAGGCAGGCTTTTCTTTCTTTTTTTCACCTCACATCGGTAGCTATCGGCATGCTTAGGTAGCACTGGGCATGTTGCATGTTGATAGCTACTGACATACCTATTGGGTGTATCACCCAACATGTAATAGGGGCTCTTGGTGCATGTCGATAACTCTCAGTATACTTATGTAGCACCCGATATGCATTTGGAGCTCCCGGTGCATGTAGGTGTAGCAACCACCATGCCTAGATAGCTATCGGCATATGCATTGGGTAACACCCATCATGTAATGAGAGCTGCTCCTGGTGTATGCTAGTAGCTACCTAGGAATGTCGGTAGCTACCAGCATGCTTAGGTAGTGTCTGGCATGTAATGGGAGCTCCCGGAGAATGCTGGTAGCTACTAGCATGACTAGGTAGCACCCGACTAATTCATAAGCCTTATGCATAAGACTCATGCATATTATGCATAGGCTAGATGCATTCTATGCAGAAGGCTTATGAATAGCATTCACAGCCTCCACGAGGCTATGCATTTATAGCCTACATAAGATTATGCATAAACCTTATGCCTAGGTAGCACCCAACATGTATTGGAGCTACCAGCATGCCTAGGTAGCTCTCCATGCATGTCAGTAATTAACGAAATGCCTAGGTAGCACCCGGGAGATCTCCTGGTGTATGCCAATCACTACCAACATGCTTAGGTAGCACCTGGCATACATCAGAGCTCCCGGTGCATGTCGGTAGCTATCGACATGCCTATCGGCATGCATTAGGTAGCACCAGGTAGGTAATGGGAGCTCGTGGTGCATGCCAATAGCTACCTAGACTTATGGATTATGAATAGCATGCATAGCTTACACAAGGCTATGCATTCATAGCTTGCATAAGACTATGCATAAGCCTCATACATAACCTTATGCATAAGCCGCCGCATGAGACTTATGTATTAGCCATATGCATAAGCCTAATACATAAGCCTCATGTATGCAGCTTATGCATAAAGTTTATGCATGAGCTTATACATAAGCTTCATGGTTAACCACTTTGATTAAAATTACCTTTAGCATGTAAAAGAGACATGGGATAACCGAACTTACAGCTTGTGTAACACTAGTCATGAGGAATAGTTGTACATAGAGCTAGAAAGACTAGTTTTGGGCCCCCAATCATAAATGGCTGGCCAGCCATTATAACTATGAGCTCTTGTATATAGTCATTTAATGGAATATTAAAAGGGACAATCCCATTAGTCTCATTTTAGCTTTGTATTTTCTCTCTCTCTCTCTCTCTCTCTCTCTCTCTCATTTGAGACTGTGGATGTATGCTAGCTTGTTTTTGGTCGCTTGCATGTTTGATTGTTCATGTGTGCTTGTAGGGATGGTGATACTCTAAGGTCTCTCCTTCTCTCCCCTCTCTTTTCTCTCTACCAAGTCCCTTTTGCATGCATGTGGCATGAAGTGAAGGTTGATCTTTCCATAGCTCCCTCTGTCTTGCTCTCTACCTAGCCATTGAGTCTCTTCTTGGGTGACACAAGAAGAGATGGAGTGATCCCCTAGCGGCTTCACGTTGAGGAGTTAACCCTCATTAGGGTTGGCTAAGTGCAACTCTCTGGACTTGATCCTTTCATGTGTCTCTCTTCTCTTCTCTCTCCCTCTTTGTGTGCAAGGTAGTATGTTAGATTTAACATCTTTCGCGCTGCTATCGGGAATGCATTTAGCTTAGGGTCCTCCACTTTGTTCATTTGCTAGTGTCTTTATTTAGCCCGATTGGAGTGGAAATCCACTGGTTGGTTGTTTGATTTTGTGTGTGTTTTTTTTTGTTTTCAATGGTGATTACATGGATCATTGAAGGTTAATCGAGCATCGGAGCATTGAAATCTTCATCGAGCGAGCACAGAAGAAGCGAGTATGTCCTCTAACATTGCCCTTGACATTCATGTAAAACTTTGATTTTCTATTCTTTTTTCTTCAAGCTTGCATCTTAATTTAATCCATAAATTAATCTAAATTAGTTAGTTTTCATTATGCATTATAGACACCAATAAATAGTTGAGACTAGATTTAGCTCCCTATTGAATCAAAAACACAAAAAATTGGGGGGAAGATACCTGAATTAGTAGGAATCTAAGGGAAAACCAGGCAAAAGTTACAATCTATTGGCTACTCTGAGAATCGAATGGCCGTTCGCTTTACAGGCCATGCTTGTGGCACATTTGCCACGCTCGTTCCCTTCTCAATTGGCAAAATCTAGTAAGATCTAAAGCCTGAATGTGGCAGTTGCATTAAAATTGGAATAATTTCATTAAATTGGGCATAAAGTGCATTCAATTGTATTCAATCAAGTTGGTACAACTGAATTTGTCAAGGAATATAGTGGGTGGCTATCAGACCTGTCGCCTTATATTCCCTCAAATCCCCAAAAAAATCTTAAAAATCTCTAAATATGATAGTGCCATGGCCATCCCTTCCTCAAGGGTACACCCGTTCTAGAGCCTCATTGCGTTTGCCATGGCTGTGTCAATTTGCCACACCCGTGCCATTCTTTCTTGCACTTGATTTAAAAAGCGAATGCCCGTACCTTCTCCATTCCAAAGAAAATGCTTGTACCAGTAGGACTATTGCTGCTGCTGATGGCCATAATTATGATTACATGTTCGGCCACCACCTTAGCCACGGCCTCAGCCTCTACCTCATCTTCTGCTTGCACTTGTTTAGAAGGTATGTTGCTATGAACTACCTTTGTTTTGTGAAGATTGGTCTTTACTACCCAAACTCTTTTTTTCAATGATCAGCATTGACACAAAATCTATAAAGTTGGGAATGTTCTCCTCCCGATCTGAATAGACGTCTTGAATGCCTTGTATTGTGGCCCAAGACCATGTAGACATACTTCTACCTTATCATCATCATCATCAAAACAGAAACACCAAAACAAGCAAGGGATTCCACAATGCCCTTGATCTTCAAGGCATAATCATTCATAGAAATGTTTTTCTTCTCCACAATATGAAGCTCATTCTTCAACTAAATCTTTTATACCTTGGTGTTAGTTTGATACAGCTTCACCAAGGTGTCCTATGCCTCCTTGGCTGACTTAGCATCTGGTATATGCCCAATCATAGTGTCATGTATGCTAATAGAAAGCCAAAACATGACTTTTCTTGCTCCTTGATTCCAATCCTTGTATTCTTTTACATCTGCAGTAGTTCATTAATCTCCAATATCTCTAGTGCCTCCTCATGTTCACCTTCAATGTAGTCCCAATAGCCTTTTCCAATCAGGAAATTTGTTAATATAAACCTTCAAGCATGTAAGTTTTTCTTGTCAAGCTTTTCTACCAACAATTTGGTTAATTCCATCATTCAACATCTTAGCTGCAAACACAAACTCACCAAAAACAACACTCTTGTTTGACCTACACAAATTACTCTATTCTTTCCAAAGCGGTACCATGCTACACCTAAACTATCACAACTAGTGACCTTAACTTGCATGTACATACACCCAATAACACCTGTAAGACCTCTTTTAAATACACACAATGTCTGCACAACCAATCGCCCTTCCTGCAGTATCAAAAATAGAATTCTACAAAGAATCAAAACTTGCCTGTAGTGTCTCTAAACACCTACGAACTAAAAATTAGAGGTCAAGACATGCCCAAAACACGATTTGATTGGCACGTGGGGTGTGCACTATTGTGAACTCAAATTCAATGGAGTATTAATATCCATCTAGCTAGCTTTCCTGCTAGACTCTACTTATTTACCAAATATAGCAAGGTGGAGTAATCTACATGAAAGGTAAATTTATTACCCAATAGATAGTGCCAGAACTTGGTTACTGTGAGGAGATCATCCCAAGGGCTTCTCTGTGTGGTTGAGTAGTTCCGCTCAGCTTTAGAGAGCCTTTGACTGGCATAGTAGATAGGCCGGAACCATTTCTTCTTGGCCTCATCAGCACATTTCCAATTGCAACATTAGAGGCATCTACAAAGACATGAAAGGGCAGGTCCAAGTTTCGAGGTTGGACCACTGGTGCTTCTAACAACATGAGCTTAAGACGTCGGAATACGATGTCGCATTCCTTCATCCAATTGAAATTTTCCTACCTTAACTGGTTGGTCAGAGGTTTTTATATATGTAACATTCTTTGATTCAAAGGGTTGAGCGAGGTATCTAAACATTTGGATGTGCCATCTGACTTGTCCCAAAAATCTTCTCAGCCTCTTTCTCATTTGTTAGAGGTGGGGCTTTCTCGATTACCTCAACCTTGGCCAGTTTGACTATTATTCCTTCTTTGGAAATGATGTGGCCTGGTAGCATTCCGCTTTGGACAACAAAGGCACATTTGGTTGGGTTTATACTTAATCTCGAGAGTCTGTATTTGGCCAAGAATAGCCGTAGATGCATCAAATGTTGAGATGTTTTACCAAAAACACTAAAGTCATCAATGAATACTCACATGAAGGAGGTCAAGAAATCGGCAAAAATTTCCTGAACCATGCGCTGAAATGTAGGAGGAGCATTCTTGAGGCCAAAATTCATGATGTTTGATGCAAAAGCTCCCCATTCTGCGATGAAAGTTGTTTTGTGCCGATATTCTAGGGCCATTTGTACCTAATTATATCCACTGAACCCATCAAGAAATGAATACATTTCATGATATGCTACTACAACATCAAGCATGGAATCTATGAATGGGAGGGGAAAGAGATCTGAGATGGTTGTTGCATTTAGTTTCCGATAATGTATACAGACCCTCAATTTTTAATTTTTCTTGGGCACTATTATGATTGGGGACAACCATGTTACCTAATCAATCAGATATATGAATTCGACTTGTAGCAGCTTATCTATTTCTTTCTTCACCCTTTTGGCATAATTGGAGTTCATCTAATATCTTTGCTTCCGAATAGGGATGGCACCTTCCTTTAGATTGATCCAGTGTTGGTAAAAGTTGGGATCAATCCCTTTCATCTCAGTACAACACCCGGACCTCTTCTCAGAAGTCAGTGTGTCCAGATTTGCATTGACGCGGACCGTTTTGGGGTCATTATCAGTTCCGAGGTTCATTTCCATGAGTTCATCCTCTTTGACTCTCTTGGAGTGTCTTAGATCTTTGTCTCAAAAGCTTTTTCTACTGCAATGAGTTGCTGTAGGCTTGGAGTAGTGCCTTCCTTAGCCATAGCATCATAAAAATATTCTTCGGTTTTTGGATTGTGTTCCTCCGTCAGTGGGACAGATTGATCCTTAAGAACCTCATCCTTGTGGTGTGTACTAGTTGGTTGATATCTATCCATTATCCAAATTACATCAACCTCAAACAGGCTTATCAAATGAACATTTTGTTGGAGATACTTCTCCTCCTCCCATCGAGGTCTAGCCCTTCGAGCATGTTGACTCCTTCGGCTACTTCTAGCCAGACTAGTTGTAAGATTCCTCCCCAACCTCTCAGGATGTCCAGTATCTGAAAAGATGCAGGGGGGAAGAGAGCTTGAGCTCTTGCAAAGCACACACACACTCACAAAACCCTAATAGAGAACACACAAGGTGAGAGGCTGAAAACCTTCTTCTTCTTCACTCAACACTCAACACACTATATACAAGATAAGAGTACACACAATATGAAAGGTACTCAACCAAATACATACAAGGATTCTCTATAGTGTGAACCCAACTAAATGAGCTGGCACTATAACTATGCCAGTCTCTAGAATGGCTGTCACACAGCTTGTCATCCCACTGGCGGCATATCACCCATGATCTCACCAACCATGCCAATGGTGTAAGTGTGGGGCCTATCCCCCAGGCAGGTCATCAGTGTTCATACTGCCTCACTAGATGAGCTTGATATCTCAACACTCCCCCTCGAGCTCAACTCCATATCATGTACACCAAGCGAAGCCCTGAATCTGTGAAGCTTCTCTGTACCCAATGCTTTGGTGAAGATGTCAGCTACCTGATCATGTGTGCTGACATAAACAAGGTCAAGGTCTCCTGCCAAGACCTTCTCTCTGACAAAATGGTAGTGGACCTCTATATGCTTCGTGCGAGCATGAAAAACTGGGTTCCTGGCCAACTGTATACTGCTAATGTTGTCACAAAAAATGACAACTTGTCTATCCACTAATAGACCCAAATCTGCAAGTAGCTTCAACCAAGCTACCTCACATGCTGCCATAGCAGCTCCTCTGTACTCGGCCTCTGTACTGGATAGAGCAACCGTAGGCTGCTTCTTGCTGCTCCAAGTCACAACAGCACTCCCCAAAGAAAACATGAATCCACTAGTAGATCTCCTATCCAAGATACTACCAGCCCAATCAGCATCTGTGTATCCATGTACACATATCTCTGTCCCAGTCTCATAGAATAGTCCACAATGCAAAGTAGACCTCACATACCTCAGTATGCGTCTCAATGCATCCAAATGCAGTTTCCGTGGAACCTGCATAAACTGACTCACTAACCC
Organism: Cibotium barometz; assembly: GCF_041138505.1. NCBI lineage: Eukaryota > Viridiplantae > Streptophyta > Polypodiopsida > Cyatheales > Cibotiaceae > Cibotium > Cibotium barometz. The sequence goes on from NC_141082.1 coordinate 43,415,281, forward strand.
AACAGCATAGCTCAAATCTGGTCTAGTGATCGTCATGTAGATCAAACTTTCTACTATGCGCCTATACATAGTAGGATCCTCCAAAATCTCTTCTGAATCTGCACTCAACTTGCCATTCTGATCTAATGGCACGGAAATAGGCTTACAGCCTGTCATACCATACTTGGACAACATGTCCAAGCCATACTGTCTCTGCAGTAATCCAATACTAATCACCTCAATGCCCAAGAAATATCTGAGCTCCCCCAGATCCTTCATCTCGAACTTCTGTCTAAGCAAGATCTTTACATCAAAGATCTCTGCATCATGGTCCCCCATAATGATCAAGTCATCTACATAGATGACAACAAGCACAACCCCTCTATCACCATGTCTCACATACATCGTCTCACATACAGTGAGAAATCTGCATTGGCTACATGAAAGCCAATAGACAAGATATTCAGAAATCTTGTCAGACCATGATCTTGGTGCTTGTTTTAAGCCATACAAGGCTTTCTTCAATCTGCAAACATGCTCGGGGTGACTCACATCCTCATAACCAGGTGGCTGCAACATATACAGCTCTTCCTGCAAATCCCCATGCAAGAATGTATTCTTTACATCCATCTGATGTAAAGACCATTGCTTTGACGCAGCCACTGCTATCACAACTCTCACTGTTGCCATCTTGGCAATTGGGCTCAAAGTTTCCTCATAATCAATACCATATGTCTGCACATATCCTTTGGCTACCAATCTAGCCTTGTACCTGTTTATGCTTCCATCACTGTTATGTTTTACTTTGTACACCCACTTGCATCCAATGGCTTTCTTGCCTTCAGGCAATTGCACTAAATCCCAAGTCTCATTTCCATATAGTGCATTCATCTCCTCATCCATAGCTTTCTCCCAATACACATTTCTAACAGCCTCATCAATGCATGCGGGCTCTACAACCTGCACAACCTTTGCCATATATGTATAGTGATGTGCCACATAACCATCATAGGTAAACCTCTGCACAGGGTTTTTCACTCTCCCAGATCTTCGCAGCTTTTCATTCATGGCTTCCATAGCCTTCTTTACACCAGGTGTTCTCATAGTTGGGATCCCAAGCTCCTCATCAAGGCTCATCTATGAGGCACTAGACTCTCCATCAACATGAGAATGCCCTGTAGAAATGTCAAACATACCAAGGGGCTCAACCACTTTCTCTTTTCCTTTATGTGATGTACTAATCACATTTGCAGGATTGGTATTATGACACAGCCTACCACTCCATGGTCAACAAACCCAGTAGATGAGGACTCTCCTGGTCCACTCAAAGATTGTGATTGCTGACCTGCATTCTGTGCAACCACACTTCCACTCACATCAGCCCCAACAGCTTCTTTTTCAGCAGCATACCAGCTGCTCATCTCATCAAAGACAACATCCCTGCTTACCCTCAACTCACGTTGTTGTGCCATGGCACGTCTATGGTGTGAAACCATGCATGTGAGGCCATTAAATGCACCAGATGCATGGGATTAAGTGCCGGGATTAAGTGCCACAGTGTACATGATGTATGTATGCCTTTATGCGTAATAGGGCTTTTTTTTTTTGTTCATGTTTGTGTACATATGGATGCATGGCGTGTGTGGAGAGTTTTGCTATGGAATGCGTTGCCAGGTGTTCAACGTGGATGGTTTTCATTTGGGCTTGTGCAGGCCTGTCCGCCGGAGTAAGGTCAGCTTGCAGGTGGTATCAGCTGTTCGGTAGCTCGTATGTGTACGTGTCCCCAAGTATTGGTATTGGTTTCGTGGGTTGTGTTGAAGGTATGAAAGCATGGGAGCAGTTAAAAGATTATGGGTCAGTGTTACCTTGTATATGGTGAAATGGAAGAGAGAGAGCGGCTACATGTGGATAGGGATGGCACAAAATCATGGGTGTGAAATGAAGGTATTGGGGCGGCCATCTTGTAGGCCTTAAAAGAAATAAAAATAATGATATTGACGTGGCTAATTTGAGAATCGCCACATGGCTATTTGCATTACAAGCCAGCGTAGCCGCCAGCGTGCGCAATCTAGAAGCTGGCGAAGAGAGAAAGGTCGATGGTGGCCATCGTGTAGAGGAGGGGGCTCTGATTGAAGGGCATAGAAGAAGGCGGTCTTTGGTGTGCAAGGTGGTGGTGACTGAGGGGCCTGGTCATTCGGAGGGAGTTGCCTAGCAGACGGAGCTCTGGGGCGTGTGCATGCGCAGCTGTAGACACAAGGAGAGCCAGCAGAGAGCAGTGTAGAGGTTCAGTGAGCTTTGGTGCTGGCGGTGACTGAAGCTAAGGGGTAAGAGGGTTGCCGCCTGGTATTGCTGGTGAGGCTAGTAGGAGAGAGGCGGAGATGGCTGGAGCTTGTACGAGAATTGAGAGAGAAGAAACCTGCACAGCTAAACCAGTTAAGAGAGCGCTTTTGTGCATGAGAGCATTCGGGCTGGGGAAGATCTGTTCATCCCATTATTCGTGAAGAAGTGTTGCATCCATTGTTGGCTTTGGTGTGATCGTGGGGTGTGAAGAAGTTGTGGCAGCCTGAGAAAGAAGGTGAAACGGTACTGGGATCTGTCTCTGAGATCGATCTGCAAACCATAAAATGAAGGCATCTCAGCCATGATGGGTGTAAGGTGGCAAATACTCTTTCTTGAGTTCCAGTTTATTGTTGGTATATTGTGGTGTCATTTTCGGTGGTTATTAGAAAGCTGGGAATCATTCCCCTACAGATGTGAGTAGGCTGAATCTGTTGTGGTAGTGAAGGTGCTTCCCGACTGGTTGTCAAGTGTATCGGGGCTGTTTTTATTTTAATCTCTCTTGGGAAAATCTCTCATAATTCTGGGGCCATTGGGCTGTGTTTTTTTTTTGGGTGTTTGGGCTGAGGATCAAAGAGATAAAGGGGCGGGTACTGTCGCTTCCAGAGAAGAGGCTCATGAGTCTACAGAGGCAAGAGAGAGTGAAGCCCTGGGTTCTGCAAACAGGCGAAGAACTTCTACTGGCGATGCCCATTGATGAATAGTTATATGTTCTATTTCCTTGCTGGGATTTGAAGCTACTCTCATAGCCAGAAGTCTCGCACTTGCCCAGCGATACCGTCCACGTCACGACAGCTTTGGTGAACCCGACGTGAAACTGCTGGGGTGAGAGTTAGTAGTGAAATTCACAGTGCAAGTTATGGCTGAGAATCCTGAGGGATAGGGGGTTCATTTTGACCTCGGGGTTATGCAAATGTTTCAGATGTTTAGTATGTATATGCAACAGCAGCAAGCGACCGAGAGGGGGCAAATTTCCACGACTCAAGCACTGCAGTCAATCGTGAAGAAGGTGGATCAATTTGATGGTAAAGACATCACAAAGTACCTGCACAATTACACAAAGGAAATGGAGCTAAATAGGGTGACTGAGGAGGATATGGTTCGAAGCTTTGAGTTGGTATGTGTTCCTGAAATAAGAGAGCGCATAAGAGGATTACAGACAGCACATGGTGGCAGAAATTGGGAGGAGTTCAAGCTTGCTTTGAAGGATGATTATTTCATGGAGGATTCCGAGAGGGTGACCAAGCGAACTTTCTTAGAGTGGGTTACAAAACCCAAAATTGGAATTTCTGCCACAGAGTTGCTAAGAGAGTTTGAGAAGCGCTATGTCTAGCTGTCAAGGATAGAGCGCACAACCTTAGACAGGGAAAAAACAAAGCTCTTCTTACAAGCAGCTGGGAAAGATCTCCAAGAAGAATTGGAAATTCTCCTTGAGGATAAGGATACAGAGCATGGGCTAAAGAATGATTGGAATGATGTCGAGGATGCGGTCACCATGCTAGCAAAGCGGCAGCGAAGGAGGGATAGAATGGTGATGAGCTCGGCAACTCCTATAACTGTTTTCCCTGAGAATCTACCAAAACCTGTTGCTGCAATCCCAAAGGTAGAAGGGCCGATGGATGAGCTAATTAAGGGCATGCGAGACCTAAAACTGAAGATGTCCAGGATTGAGGAAAAAGGGCTACCATTAGGGCAGGCTTCTATGCAAAGGCCTCAAAGCAAAGAAGGGTTTACATTCAGATGTATATGGTGTGATGACCCAGAACATGCGAAGAAAGACTGTGCCAGTTATAAGGAAGCTCTCAGAAACCAACTTGTATTTTTCAAAGATGGAAAAATCCACCTTACAGAGACTGGTCTTCCGTTAAGCACAAACTTTGGGAAAGGAGGGATGAAAAAGCTGGTTGAGGATATGGCTGCTAGCCATGCCATCTCTATGGTTGAGGCAGCAACCTATGGGTTAAAGGCCGGTCAATCAAAGCAGGAATCTGAGAAGGATGAAGACTATGAGAATGAAGATTTTTGGCCATCAACAATGGAGCTAACTGCGTCAGAGAAGGTGTCTAAGCAGGCTTTGCATGAGGCAGGAGACTGTATACGTCTTGAGACTGGCTGGGAAGAACCTGTGGATTCTCAATCTGTTCATGCCTACATTGCAAAATGCTAGAATAATGAGGCACAGGTAGAGGAAAAGTGTAAGAGGGAAAATGACGAAGGAGATGCCATGGATGTTGGTTATGATGCTTCTATGAATGCTTTGCCATGTTTGTTTGATAGTGTTCAAGGTGTTGATGATATGCATGTTGCTAATGATGTTATGAAGGATAGTGCATATGTGACCGGAAGTCATACGAATGTTGTTTCAGAGGATGTTTGGAGTTTGGAGTTTCTCTTTCAAGACAAGAAGGTTTTGTTAGAGGATCAGTTTAGTGAAGTTAATGTTTATGTGGATGAGTCGTGGTTTTTGTTTGGAGTTTCTCTTTCAAGACAAGAAGGTTTTGTTAGAGGATCAGTTTAGTGAAGTTAATGTTTATGTGGATGAGTCTATTGCTCAAGACAGTGAGGATCTTGGGATGGCTCAGCTGTTTGATGATGATGAGTTTCTATTTGCAAACATCGGTAACCAACAATCTATGAATGAGGCTTCTTGCACTCTTGATGATGCTAGAGATGTGTTTTGTTTACATGACAAAGATGATGCTTTTGATGTTTATGCTATTGATGGACCGGGACATTTTGATGTAGCATCACACCTTGATTTTCTTGCACCAGTTTGCATAGATGCATGTGAAGCATGTAAAGGCTTTGACAGCATATTGGTGGTGAAGATAGATGAGGAGGTAATATGCAAAAGAGCACAATGTGATGAATGGCTTGCTATGATGCCATTATGTGTATTTGAACCAAGGATGTGTTATAAGTCAATGGAGCAGGCTCATGTGGAATGCAAATGGGTCATTAGGAAGTGAATGGGGTCTTTTGGGCCCTTTAATTTGCCCAAGCCTAATCAAGGTGATTAAGGAATAGCCAAATGGGGGGTTGCCATGTGGACTGAAATGTTGGGTTTTTAAGAAAGGTGTAAGAGTGGTCAAAGGGTGCACTTTTTTCCCAAAAAGGAGGGGGGCAATTTTACAATTTTCGGACCTCCATAACTTCTACATACAAGCTCCGATTTGAGTGGAGATTATAGATCCGTGATCTACGCATCAAGAGCTTTCCATAGATATGTTACATGATATGGTTTTATCCGCTAGATTTTAAATTCCATTTTCTCCCCAAAATTCAAATTTGAATAAAGTAGCCGTTTTGAAGCTTCTAATTAGAAAATGTTTCTCCTTAAGAGAAAAGGTTGGACTCCCTTAAACTGCCAAATAAAAGGACCCAAGAAGCCTTCCATTGAGGTCCTAATGATTTGATCGTGGTATATGGATTGTTGGCAACCATGACAAATGTATTTGGGGATTGAATGCAGAACAATGGTGGATAATCAGGAAGGCTTTGTTTTTTTTTACTTGTTTGATATTTATGGATACCAAAGCTTGGTTTGAAACACTTTAAAGTGTTCCAAACATGGGGGTTAGCCAGATGACAGGTTCTTTTTGATTAATGTATGAAGATGACATTCAGATATATGTGGATCTTGATGTTGACTTGGCACATACCGGAGGATGTGCAGGTTTAGAGGGGGTGGATGTCATGCCATGGCATGTCTATGGTGTGAAACCATGCATGTGAGGCCATTAAATGCAAATCCAGATGCATGGGATTAAGTGCCACAGTGTACATGATGTATGTATGCCTTTACGTGTAACAGGGCTTTTTTTTTGTTCATGTTTGTGTACATATAGATGCATGACGTGTGTGGAGAGTTTTGCTATGGAATGCGTTCCCAGGTGTTCAGCGTGGATGGTTTTGATTTGGGCTTGTGCAGGCCTGTCCGTCAGCTCTGCAGGTGGTATCAGCTGTTCGGTAGCTCATATGTGTATGCGTCCCCAAGTATTGGTGTTGGTTTCGTGGGTTGTGTTGAAGGTATGAAAGCATGGGAGCAGTTAAAAGATTATGGCCCAGTGTTACCTTGTATATGGTGAAATAGAAGAGAGAGAGCGGCTACATGTGGATAGGGATGGCACAAAATCATGGGTGTGAAATGAAGGTATTGGGGCGGCCATCTTGTAGGCCTTAAAAGAAATAAAAATAATGATATTGACGTGGCTAATTTGAGAATCGCCACATGGCTTATTGCATTACAAGCCTGCGTAGCCGCCAGCGTGCACAATCCAGAAGCTGGCGAAGAGAGAAAGGTCGATGGTGGCCATCGTGTAGAGGAGGGGGCTCTGATTGAAGGGCATAGAAGAAGGCGGTTTCTGGTGTGCAAGGTGGTGGTGACTGAGGGGCCTGGTCATTCGGAGGGAGCCACCTAGCAGACGGAGCTCTGGGGTGTGTGCATGCGCAGCTGCAGACACAAGGAGAGCCAGCAGAGAGCAGTGCAGAGGTTCAGTGAGCTTTGGTGCTAGCCGGTGAGGCTGAAGCTAAGGGGTAAGAGGGTTGCCGCTTGGTATTGCTGGTGAGGCTGGCAGGAGAGAGGCGGAGCTGGCTGGAGCTTGTACGAGAATTGAGAGAGAAGAAACCTGCAACTAGACCAGTTAAGAGAGCGCTTTTGTGCATGAGAGCATTCGGGCTGGGGAAGATCTGTTCATCCCATTATTGGTGAAGAAGTGTTGCATCCATTGTTGGCTTTTTAGTGATCGTGGGGTGTGAAGAAGTTGTGGCAGCCTGAGAAAGAAGGTGAAACGCTACTGGGATCTATCTCTGAGATCGATCTGCAAACCATAAAATGAAGGCATCTCAGCCATGATGGGTGTAAGGTGGCAAATACTCTTTGTTGAGTTCCAGTTTATTGTTGGTATATTGTGGTGTCATTTTCGGTGGTTATTAGAAAGCTGGGAATCATTCCCCTATAGCTGTGAGTAGGCTGAATCTGTTGTGGTAGTGAAGGTGCTTCCCGACTGGTTGTCAAGTGTATCGGGGCTGTTTCTATTTTAATCTTTGTTGGGAAAATCTCTCATAATTTTGGGGCCATTGGGCTGTGTTTCTTTTTTGGGTGTTTGGGCTGAGGATCAAAGAGATAAAGGGACAGGTACTGTCGCTTCCAGAGAAGAGGCTCGTGAGTCTACAGAGGCGAGAGAGAGTGAAGCCCCGGGTGTAATAAAGTAGGAACTTTATTCAATAGGGTTAATAATGGGACAAGTCCATGTATAAAAGAGGGGACTTGGACCATGGTTGTAACTTTTGATGTTCATTTTTAGAAATTGAAACTCATGTTTCTTGGAGCTCATGGCTTCTCTCTTGGCTTGTGGAAGGCTATTTCCATTCTCTTGGTGAGAGACTAAACACACTTAGGCATCATGTTTACATGGTGATTACTCATATTTTTCATGCATTACATCCCTCCATTCCAATTGGTATCAGAGCTCTTGATTTTGGTCATGGGCATGCATGGGTTGTTGGGAAAATTTGCTTGAAAATTTGAGTTTCTTTCATTTTTTTTTCCTTATTTTCTTCTAATCCTTGAGTGATTCTTGACAAATCTTCTCTAATCATGCTTAATCTCATGGATATGGTGGGCATTTTATGGAAATTGCTTGAATTTTGAGGGATTTTGGCCAATTTTAGCATTTCTGGACCTAATTTGGGCTCCCTGGACCAAATATTTGAGGCGGGGTACAAAAATTGGAGGAAATTTGAATTAATCACTTGCTAATCTCTCTGTTAATCACGTTTATCATTTGTGCTTCCTCTCCAAGCTTTCCATAGCCATTACTCCCTTGATTCTTCCCGGTTTGCTCCCATTTCATAGGGCTTTTACTGATCTTGATGAGAGGAACACATAGAGCACTTTTTTTTTACAAGTAATTTCTGAAATTTTTTTCCAAAATCGTTTTTCTACTGTGGAGATTTCCTGCAACCCTAGCCATGGATTCCTCAAGCAAACCTCAAGCAAATGACAAGAAATCTTGAAGGAATCGTTTACAAGCAAGGTATGAAGACATTATGTGAGTTTTGTTCATCAAATCGTGGAGAAAACGGCGATTTCCAGCGCAGCCTGATGGCGAAAATGCGCCGAATTCATGAGGAAATAGAGCTTGGTTAACATTGCTTAGCCTTCCATTGAGCATTGGCAAGCTTTCCCTCATGATTTGGTAGCCTTTTCATGTCATTTCCATGAGCATTGGTGATCTCCTTCATGGCTGCAAATCAGTGAGCAAGAGGGCCACGTTTTTCTCCAACATGAAGCATTCTTCAACATTTTCCACCATTGAAGCTCATGGGATGTCATCGGTGAGTGATTCCATCAATCTCTTGCAAGTTTGAAGCATTGGTGGAGCTTTGGGAGTTGATTGGGGTTGGTTACATTCAGAAACCCTAAATTTCAGAAATTAACCATTTGGCTTGACCATTCACATGCCAATGATGCTTGTCTATGCATTATTGCTTGCATTTGTGCAATGGATTGCTTCCACGTGAGCCTTGGCCAAACAATGGATCATATTTTTGGAGATTCTCTTCACTTTGATTCAATTGGCATGCCATTGATGGAGTATCAAGTTTACTCAATGCTTTTGGGAGCCATTCATGCTTATCTTTATGCCACATAGATGCCTTGAATCATCTACATAGCCATTCAATGCTATGACTTGCATTTTGGCATAAGAAAGCATAGCTCTTGGATCAATTTTGGGGGATTGAACTCATATTTCACAAGTGTCAATGTGTTGTTGGATGTTGTTGATATTGGAATTTGTTTGATGGATGGTGAACACTTGGAGTGAGGAGAATGAGCATGAGTTCATGCGTATTGATTCATGAGAAAATTGTAAATGGCATGAGTCATGCCATATACTTGTAAGTGATCTCTTCCATTACATTCACATCATTTTTGTACCTACACTCACCATTGCTACCACTTCAAGTTTTCTAGAATCTAGCAATGTGTGAGGGTACCTTGGCATTGGTTGGAGAGGCCAAGGGGAGAATGTCTTGAACTCTTTGTGCCGTGATTGCCTTGGAAAAGTGGTACAAAGAGGGATTAGGTACACGGAGTGAAGAAATGGCCTCAACCTTCACCTTGGAGGAAAACTTGGTGAAGGGGTGAGAAGGGCTTGGCCGGGAGATCGGCAAGCTTCAACGCGCGTCCTCAACAATCCTCACATCGACTTTATGGATGCATTTGGGCAATGGGGCCCCCTATTCCATCATATTGTGTGGATGTTGCTAATGCCTTGATGGACAAAGATTGCATAAGAGCTTTCATGGCATTGTGGGATGCAAAGAGCATTGTATTTTGATTTCAGAAATTGCATTTTCAGTTGAGATTTGGCTCCATTTACAAAGGAGACTATGGCGAAATTTTTCCAAAATCTTGGCTATGCATGGCAATTGAGGTTGGTGAAACATTAATTGCAGACCTTGGGATGCAAAGGAAGTGCAAAAGGTGCTAACAAAGGTGCGGGAACAAGCAAGGATCATTGGGGGCACAAAAGGGTCACTTGGGCAAGAAAATTGCAGATTTACAAAACCCTAATTCAGTCCCAAACCTTTTGGACTGAATTAAAGGTGATCAGACGAGCTCTTAGTGCTTCCTTAGAGCTACCCAACGAGCCCTTAACCTTTCCGTTTCGATATCTCTTTGGGGTAGAAATTAGGGTTTTTGCAGAAACAGTAAACCCTAATTCAGTCATAGGGGTTTTAAGGTCTTCAAGATCTAATCACATAGGCTCGTAGTACTCATCGAGGGCTTTGATTTGAGCTAAGAAGTTTTGCATTCGGATATTTCTAGCTCAAGTTATGCTCAAAATACTATTTCAGCCTATAACCCTGTAAACCCTAAAACAGAGAATAGTAGCACTTCTCACCTCTTAAGGGTCTTTGTATAGTGGTCTAGTACACCTCATTAGCTCTCCAACAAGCTCTAGACCACTTCAATCAGACATCCCTACCTCAAGTTAGAGCCAAATCTTTGAAACCGATACTTTCCATGGGAACGAGGACAAGAGGGCGACCAAAGCATAACACCTTGACTCCCGACGAGGTAGAGGGAGAAGAAGCAATTATGGAGCAAGGAATCTTAGATGCTCCGGAAGATACTTGTGGGCATACTTCAAGGGAAGTGCATGAAGAAGTGAATGTTGGAAGTGCCCACAAGCCCACCCCACAAGCGTCACATACCATCCCCATCGATTTGATCATGCAAATGCTGATGCAAATGAATGCGAAGATGGACACGATGGCTACAAGGGTGGAGGTCAATGATAGACTTGATACTATGGCCACAAGGATGGAAGTCTTGGAAGAGAGGGTGGCTCGGCCAATGAGCCAACCTTCATTTGATAGTGGTCATGGTGTTTCACATGCAGGCAAGCAATATGGGACAGCTTTTGAAGGCCGTAGGGAAGGCAAGCTACCTATGGCACAAGAGGTTTCTCCCAAAGTAATGCATGAGCATGCCACCAAGAATGCTACTTTTGGATTCATGGCGGATGCACGGAGGCCCCTTGTCAAGGACATGTTTCATTCTTCTTTTCACTCGGGTCCATCTAATTCCAATATGCACATGATTGATGAAGAGGTGGTACTCGATTGGAACCAATTGTCCTTTGCCCAAAGACAAAGGGATGCTCATGAGAAGTGGATGGAGTTACCAAATGACATCAAGAGGGACTACAAAGACTTTGCGCAATTCATGGAATCGTATATGAAGATGCAAAGGTTCAAACCCTCTACCCAACATGACAACCCATCCTACACAGCTTCTAAGGATGTCAAAGACAAAGTCTCACTATCAAAGTTCAAAGGTGATGGATCATCTCCGCAAGAGTTGGAGGAGTGGGCTACTAAGCTTGACACTTATTTCCAACTTTACCCAAAAAGTGAGCGTGATATGGTACAATTTGCTTCCTTACACCTTGAAGATTATGCACATCAATGGTGGAGGCACTTGGTCAAACAAGGGAACACGCCATCAACTTGGGAAGGATTGAAGCGGGAGATGAACTTGGCCTTCATTTCACCCTTAGTGCTTGACCGATACCATGAAGAATGGTATGAGCTTTGTCAAAAGGGGATGATGGTGAGAGATTACATCAAGAGATTTTTGAAGCTTTCAATGTACGTGGAAGGCTTGAGTGAAGACATGAAGATGAAAAAGTTTGTGCATGGGCTTGAACACTTCATCAAGGCGGATGTGTCGGCTCAAAGGCCTAGCTCTCTCAAAGAAGCTATGAGGTTAGCCGAACTCTATGAGCCAAAGTACAAGAGGTCTCAGCCCATGACCTTCACCAAGGACACACTCAAACGAACCACTACTTCTTACAATTGTGGGAAAGGTCCTACCTCTACATTACCATCCTCTAATCCAAGAACTCCTACATCATTTGGGGGTGGACAGCCAAAGAATGGGATATATCAAATTGATGCCAAAAAGGGTAGTGACTTCATGAAGAAGAAGCCCTTTCAACCCTTCAAGAAGACTCAAAGAATGGATGATCCAAAGATTGAGGAGTTGAGAAGCAAAGGGCTATGTTTCAAGTGCAAAGAGAGGTGGTCACCCGGTCATGTGTGCAAATCAAAGAAGATTGTGGCCACTATGATCCTCATGGATGAGGAAGAGAACAAGGATGACTCTCGTGACATTGAAAAATGGGAGGATTGCAATGAAGAAGCACATGAGGAGTCACTTGAAGACCATTCTTTCATCACGGAGGATGGTGAGTTTCCGTTTGATCCGGGAGGTGGTACTTGCTGCAAATGCACCTAAGAAGCTCTCTTTGATCACTCCAAGGTGACTCAAGAAAGAGATTAAGGCTTTTGGCACTATCTATGTGTTACATGTTACCCAAGAGGGGATGGAAGGCAGTGGACAGCACATAGATGAGGAAATGGCAACTCTTCTTAAGGAGTATGGAGATATTTTGCAAGTGCCAAAGAGTCTACCACCTAAGAGGGTCTTATTGATGAATACCTTGTCAAATGGAACCAATTACCCATGGATGAGGCTACTTGGCAATCATTGGAGTATGTCCAACAACATGGCTTACTTGTGGATGACTTTCCGTGACCAAGTGGTATGGTTTACTTGAGTAAATTGGGTACTATGAGGAGAAGTATACATGCTGTAATTTCTGGACAGCTTTGGGAAGGTCTACTATTGGGCCTATTTTTCTACTCCAACAAGCTTCATGGCGTATCCTAATGAAAGATTATGAAGTGGGCTACATATGGCTGAGTGTACATATCATTTTCAGCCCAATATATGGAGTCTAAATGAAGTATTTTCAAGGGTCTTCATCGACTAGAAGGGCTGTCATAACAGTCCCACTTATACACTTTGGGCTTGAAGCTTTGTGGACTTGTACACATCCAAATTTTCATTGTATATGTGCTTTGGATGTACTTGAGAACTCTTAACCACTTCCCATTGATTACATTAGAGTCTCATACTTGGAGATTGTACATGTTATTGATTTTGAGGACAAAATCTTTGGGAAGGGATGGTTTGTAATAAAGTAGGAACTTTATTCAATAGGGTTAATAATGGGACAAGTCCATGTATAAAAGAGGGGACTTGGACCATGGTTGTAACTTTTGATGTTCATTTTTAGAAATTGAAACTCATGTTTCTTGGAGCTCATGGCTTCTCTCTTGGCTTGTGGAAGGCTATTTCCATTCTCTTGGTGAGAGACTAAACACACTTAGGCATCATGTTTACATGGTGATTACTCATATTTTTCATGCATTACATCCCTCCATTCCACCGGGTTCTGCAAACAAGCGAAGAACTTCTACTGGTGGTGCCCCTTGAAGAGTTATATGTTCTGTTTCCTTGCTGGGATTTCAAGCTACTCTCACAGCTAGAAGTCTCGCACTTGCCAAGCGATACCGTCCACGTCACGACAGCTTTGGTGAACCCGACGTGAAACTGCTGGGGTGAGAGTTAGTGGTGAAATTCACAGTGCAAGTTATGGCTGAGAATCCTGAGGGACAGGGGGTTCATTTTGACCCCGGGGTTATGCAAATGTTTCAAATGTTTACTATGTATATGCAACAGCAGCAAGCAATTAAGAGGGGGCAAATTTCCACGACTAAAGCACTGCAGTCAATCGTGAAGAAGGTGGATCAATTTGATGGTAAAGACATCACAAAGTACCTGCGCAATTACACAAAGGAAATGGAGCTAAACAGGGTGACTGAAGAGAATATGGTTCGAAGCTTTGAGCTGGTATGTGTTCCCGAAATAAGAGAGCGCATAAGAGGATTACAGGCAGCACATGGTGGCAGAAATTGGGAGGAGTTCAAGCTTGCTTTGAAGGATGATTATTTCATGGAGGATTCCGAGCGGGTGACCAAGCAAACTTTCTTGGAGTGGGTTACAAAACCCAAAATTGGAATTTCTGCCCCACAGAGTTGCTAAGAGAGTTTGAGAAGCGCTATGTCTAGCTGTCAAGGATAGAGCGCACAACCTTAGACAGGGAAAAAACAGAGCTCTTCTTACAAGCACCTGGGAAAGATCTCCAAGAAGAATTGGAAATTCTCCTTGAGGATAAGGATACAGAGCATGGGCTAAAGAATGATTGGAATGATGTCGAGGATGCGGTCACCATGCTAGCAAAGCGGCAGCGAAGGAGGGATAGAATGGTGATGAGCTCGGCAACTTCTATAACTGTTTTCCCTGAGAATCTACCAAAACCTGCTGCTGCAATCCCAAAGGTGGAAGGGCCGATGGATGAGCTTATTAAGGGCATGCGAGACCTAAAACCGAAGATGTCCAAGATTGAGGAAAAAGGGCTACCATTAGGGCAGGCTTCTATGCAAAGGCCTCAAAGCACAAAGAAGGGTTTACATTCAGATGTATATGGTGTGATGACCCAGAACATGCGAAGAAAGACTGTGCCAGTTATAAGGAAGCTCTCAGAAACCAACTTGTATTTTTCAAAGATGGAAAAATCCACCTTACAGAGACTGGTCTTCCGTTAAGCACAAACTTTGGGAAAGGAGGGATGAAAAAGCTGGTTGAGGATATGGCTGCTAGCCATGCCATCTCTATGGTTGAGGCAGCAACCTATGGGTTAAAGGCTGGTCAATCAAAGCAGGAATCTGAGAAGGATGAAGACTATGAGAATGAAGATTTTTGGCCATTAACAATGGAGGTAATTGCATTAGAGAAGGTGTCTAAGTAGGCTTTGCATGAGGCAGGAGACTGTATACATCTTGAGATTGGCTGGGAAGAACCTGTGGATTCTCAATCTGTTCATGCCTACATTGCAAAATGCCAGAATAATGAGGCACAGGTAGAGGAAAAGCGTAAGAAGGAAAATGACGAAGGAGATGCCATGGATGATGGTTATGATGCTTCTATGAATGCTTTGCCATGTTTGTTTGATAGTGTTCAAGGTGTTGATGATATGCATGTTGCTAATGATGTTATGGAGGATAGTGCATATGTGACCGGAAGTCATACGAATGTTGTTTCAGAGGATGTTTGCTTTGCAGATGGTGGTTTTTGTTTGGAGTTTCTCTTTCAAGAAAAGCAGGTTTTGTTAGAGGATCAGTTTAGTGAAGTTAATGTTTATGTGGATGAGTCTATTGCTCAAGACAGTGAGGATCTTGGGATGGCTCAGCTGTTTGATGATGATGAGTTTCTATTTGCAAACATCGGTAACCAACAATCTATGAATGAGGCTTCTTGCACTCTTGATGATGCTAGAGATGTGTTTTGTTTACATGACAAAGATGATGCTTTTGATGTTTATGCTATTGATGGACCGGGACATTTTGATGTAGCATCACACCTTGATTTTCTTGCACCAGTTTGCATAGATGCATGTGAAGCATGTAAAGGCTTTGACAGCATATTGGTGGTGAAGATAGATGAGGAGGTAATATGCCAAAGAGCACAATGTGATGAATGGCTTGCTATGATGCCATTATGTGTATTTGAACCAAGGATATGTTATAAGTCAATGGAGCAGGCTCATGTGGAATGCAAATGGGTATTTGATCCTCGTATATGGATTGTTGGTGGCAACCATGACAAATGTATTTGGGGATTGAATGCAGAACAATGGTGGATAATCAGGAAGGCTTTGTTTTTTTTTACTTGTTTGATATTTATGGATACCAAAGCTTGGTTTGAAACACTTTAAAGTGTTCCAAACATGGGGGTTGGCCAGATGACAGGTTCTTTTTGTGTATGAAGATGACATTCAGATATATGTGGATCTTGATGATGACTTGGCATATACCGGAGGATGTGCAGGTTTAGCGAGGGTGGATGTCATGCCATGGCACGTCTATGGTGTGAAACCATGCATGTGAGGCCATTAAATGCAAATCCAAATGCATGGGATTAAGTGCCACACTGTACATGATGTATGTATGCCTTTACGCATAACAGGGCTTTTTTTTTGTTCATGTTTGTGTACATATGGATGCATGACGTGTGTGGAGAGTTTTGCTATGGAATGCATTGCCAGGTGTTCAGCGTGGATGGTTTTGATTTGGGCTTGTGCAGGCCTGTCCGGAGTAAGGTCAGCTGCAAGTGGTATCAGCTGTTCGGTAGCTCGTATGTGTACGCGTCCCCAAGTATTGGTGTTGGTTTCGTATGTGTACGCGTCCCCAAGTACTGGTGTTGGTTTCGTGGGTTGTGTTGAAGGTATGAAAGCATGGGAGCAATTAAAAGATTATGGGCCAGTGTTACCTTGTATATATGGTGAAATGGAAGAGAGAGAGCGGCTACATGTGGATAGGGATGGCACAAAATCATGGGTGTGAAATGAAGGTATTGGGGCGGCCATCTTGTAGGCCTTAAAAGAAATAAAAATAATGATATTGACGTGGCTAATTTGAGAATCGCCACATGGCTATTTGCATTACAAGCCAGCGTAGCCGCCAGCGTGCGCAATCCAGAAGCTGGCGAAGAGAGAAAGGTCGATGGTGGCCATCGTGTAGAGGAGGGGGCTCTGATTGAAGGGCATAGAAGAAGGCAGTCTCTGGTGTGCAAGGTGGTGGTGACTGAGGGGCCTGGTCATTCAGAGGGAGCCGCCTAGCAGACGGAGCTTTGGGGCGTGTGGATGCGCACCTGCAGACACAAGGAGAGCCAGCAGAGAGCAGTGCAGAGGTTCAGTGAGCTTTGGTGCTGGCGGTGACTGAAGCTAAGGGGTAAGAGGGTTGCCGCCTGGTATTGTTGGTGAGGCTGGCAGGAGAGAGGCGGAGCTGGCTGGAGCTTGTACGAGAATTGAGAGAGAAGAAACTTGCAGCTAAACCAGTTAAGAGAGCGCTTTTGTGCATGAGAGCATTCGGGTTGGGGAAGATCTGTTCATCCCATTATTGGTGAAGAAGTGTTGCATCCATTGTTGGTTTTGGTGTGATCGTGGGGTGTGAAGAAGTTGTCGCAGCCTGAGAAAGAAGGTGAAACGCTATTGGGATCTGTCTCTGAGATCGATCTGCAAACCATAAAATGAAGGCATCTCAGCCATGATGGGTGTAAGGTGGCAAATACTCTTTGTTGAGTTCCAGTTTATTGTTGGTATATTGTGGTGTCATTTTCGGTGGTTATTAGAAAGCTGAGAGTCATTCCCCTATAGCTGTGAGTAGGCTGAATCTGTTGTGGTAGTGAAGGTGCTTCCCGACTGGTTGTCAAGTGTATCGGGGCTGTTTCTATTTTAATCTCTGTTGGGAAAATCTCTCATAATTCTGGGGCCATTGGGCTGCTGTGTTTTTTTTGGGTGTTTGGGCTGAGGATCAAAGAGATAAAGGGGCAGGTACTGTCGCTTCCAGAGAAGAGGCTCGTGAGTCTACAGAGGCGAGAGAGAGTGAAACCCCGAGTTCTGCAAACAGGTGAAGAATTTCCACTGGTGGTGGTGCCCCTTGAAGAGTTATATGTTCTGTTTCCTTGCTGGGATTTGAAGCTACTCTCACAGCCAGAAGTCTCGCACTTGCCCAGCGATACCGTCCACGTCACGACAACTTATAGCACGGTTATAACACTGGTATCCCTTTTGCTCAAGGGAATATCCAATAAACACACATTTTTCAGCTTTTGGATCCAGCTTAGTTCTCAGCTCATCTGGCACATGCACATATGCAATGCATCCAAAGACTTTCAGATGAGACAAATCAGGTTTTCTGCCAGTAAACCTCTCCTCTGGAGTTACATCATGTATGGCTGCAATTGGAGTCCTGTTCATGATGTATACTGCTGTAGAAACAGCCTAAGCCCAATAGCTATGTGGCATATTCTTCTCTTCCATCAATGCTCGCGCAATCTCAGCAATGTGCCTATTTTTCCGCTCAGCAACTCCATTTTGCTGCGGAGTGTATCATGTAAACTATCTCCAAATACCATTCTTCTTCAAAAATTCAGAGAACTCATTGGAGAAGTACTCTCCCCCTCCATCTGACCTTAGGCACTTTACATATTTCCCTATTTCCTTTTCAACCAAAACTCTGAAATTTTGAAAGTGAGTAAACACCTCACTCTTCTCCTTCATGAAATATACCCACACTTTCCTTGTGTGGTCATCAATGAATGTCAGATAATACCTACAGCCTCCCATAGACATGGTCTTCGTAGGACCCCATACATCTGAATGCACAACGTCTAGTGCATTTCTGCTCACATATCTGTTACGTGGAAATACATGCTTTGTTTGCTTCCCAAATTGGCATGCTTCACATATTCTCTGCATTCCTTCCACTTTAAACTTTGGCAGCCCTGCCACAATTCCTTTAGTCTGCATAGACTTCATTCTCTGCACATTCACATGTCCAATTCTTTTATGCCAAATGTTTGTGTCTACAACAATTCTTGGACCATTTGCAAACATCGCAGCACTCATTTCAGGCATGTCTACATTCAACGTAAACATTCTGCCCACTCTGTTGCCTTTTGCAACCAACCTGCACTTGTCTTTAAAGTCTTCAACATAACAACTATCCGGGTTAAACCGAACCTGCAAACCCTGCTCAATCATCTGGCCAACTGAAACCAGATTCTTTGTTATGTTTGGAACGTGAAGTACATCTGCAAGGTACTTCACTTTGCCATCTTGCATAGACAATGGCACATCTCCAACATGGGCAATTGGATGAGCAATGCCATCCCCTGTTTCCACAAAACCTGGTCTTTCAAGGCTTTTTATCTCCTTGAACCACTCCCCATGACTTGTCATGTGGTTCAAAGCACCTGAATCCACATACCATACATCATCTTTTTGTGCTGCTTCAATATTTTCAGACATTGCATTCACGACATGCTGCATAACAAACAGCCTTTCATTATCCTCATTGTTTCTGCTTGAGGATGCATAGTTGTTCTATTGCACTTTCCCATTTTGCATGTCAACCTGCTTCTTATAACATTCTGCCTGCACATGTCCAGGCTTACCACAATAAAAGCATTCACGTGTATCATTATATTGCCTTTGCCAATTTCCACGTCCTCTTTGACTCCCACTACCTCTGAATTTGCCTCTTCCAGCTATGTGTTGTTGATGATGTTGTTGTGTATTCTGGGACTATTGTTGTTGCTGCTGCTGGGTGGCCATAATTCTGATTACCTATTTGGCCACCTCCTTGACCGCGTCCATGGCCTCCTCTACCTCGTCCTCTTCCTGAACTTGTGTAGAAGGCCTGTTTGCTGTGAACTTTTTTTGTTTTGTGAAGACTGTTGGTCTTCACCCAAGCTCTTCTCTTCTATAATCAGCATAGACACCAAATCTGTAAAGTTGGGAATGTTTTCCTGAGTCTGAATAGACGTCTTGAACGCCTTTGTATTGTGGCCCGAGACCACGTAGATAGACTTCCACCTTATCATCATCATCTACTGACACACCAATAGATGCAAGGGATTCCACAATACCCTTTATCTTCAATGCATAGTCATTCACAGACATGCTCTTTTTCTCCACAATATGAAGTTCATTCTTCAACTGTATCTTACGCGCCTTGGTATTTGTTTCATAGAGTTTTACCAAGGTGTCCCACGCCTCCTTGGGGGACTTGGCATCCTGAATGTGCCCAATCATGGTGTCCTGTATACTAATGGAGAGGCAATACATAACTTTCTTGGCTCCTTGGTTCTAGTCTTTAAACTCTTTCACATCTGCAGCAGTCAGATTTATGTTCGGTATCTCCGGTGCCTACTCATGCTCACCTTCTATGTAGTCCCAATAGCCCTTTCCCATCAAGAAATTCATCAACCTGAACCTCCAAGCATGGAAGTTGTTCTTATCAAGCTTCTCAGCCACAATCTCGGTTATGCCATCATTTGACATCTTGCCAGACACACAAATTTACCAAAAATAGCACTCTGGTTTGTCCTGCACAAACTACTGTATTTTTTGTAGCGGTACTGTAGTACTCTCAAATGTCACAACCAGTGACTTCAATATGCATACATACACCCAATGGCAACTGTTGACCTCTTTGCAGCACACACAGTGTCTACACAGCCAATCTGTCTTCATGCAGTTCTTAAAGCAGAGTTCTGCAGAGAATCGATGACTTACCCGCAATGCTCGAAATCGCCTGCTTTCTGAAAAACGGAGATCCAGATACGCCCGAAACACGTTTTTGACCCTAAAAATTTGGTCTAATAGGACAAAAAAGTTGCCCTGTAGCTTTTCTCCCACGAAGAAAGCTCCTCAATCAGAGATCGTTTGTCGGTGCCTCCCGTAGAGCTCCCGACAAGGGTGTAGTCTCATCAACACAAATAGGGAAGAGTAGTTGAAGCTCTTACCCTCTTACCGCTTCCTGTGGTTCTCTTGCTTGCAGCTCAGCCCTTAGCATGAACCAGGCTCTGATACCAAGAAAAGATGCAGGGGAGAAGAGAGCTTGAGCTCTTGCAAGCACACACACACTCACAAAACCCTAATAGAGAACACACAAGGTGAGAGGCTGAAAATCTTCTTCTTCTTCACTCAACACTCAACACACCATATACAAGATAAGAGTACACACAATATGAAAGGTACTCAACCAAATACATATAAGGGTTCTCTATAGTGTGAACCTACCTAAATGAGCTGGTGCTATAACTATGCCAGTCTCTAGAATGGCTGTCACACAGCTTGTCATCCCACTGGCGGCATATCACCCATGATCTCACTAACCATGCCAGTGGTGTAAGTGTGGGGCCTATCCCCTAGGCGGGTCATCAGTGTCCACCACCTCACTAGATGAGCTTGATATCTCAACAACAGTATCTTCCCCTGTAGTCAAATCCCTCTTCAGAAATATAAAAGATCTTGTTTCTACCAGTTTTGGCCTAGAGAGAGAAAATCTTCTAGAGAGTGATAATTCAGTTTTTAAATATTTTTGGATGGAAAAATATCTCTTCTTATTAAAATAAGTTCCCCCGAAATAGAAGTTTAAAAAGATTTTCAGAAGGTGCATTAGAAATCAAGTATAATCTATTCAAGAGGCCTTATCCTAGTTAGGGGTCAAGATTTTTTTTCAAAATTTTAAATTAAGGTTCATATGGACCAATAAGATTCATCCAAATGTAGGGAGGAGATAAATGGAAGAATAAAAGGAAAATCCCCCCAAAAATGAGTAAATACTTACATAAGATGAAGAGTTGACTACGGACAAGGTTAATAGTTAAAAAAGAGAGATATTTAGAAGAAATGATGCATTTTTGACACCTCAAAAAAAAGCTCTCAAATTCCTTCGTAAGTTGAAAATTCTCTCTTTTTTCTGTTCATTTTATGGTTTTTAAGATTTTTGTCTTCTCTAAAATGAATATGATGTTATGCCTCATTGAAAAAAGGCATTCCCCTCTCTTCTTTAGTAAATCCAACCATTCTTTATCCTAGATGAATGATTAAAGGATAAAATCAAGTTTTTCATAATGTTTCTCTTAAATAAGTAGAAAATGTTTACATTAGAATGATTTAAATACTCTTGTAATTAGTTTTAGAGAGTTAAAAATTAAAAAATGGTCAGCCATACAAAGGAGGTTAAGGTAAAATTTTCTAAAATTCTGTAAAATAAGTTTTACTTTTTTATTCAAAAAGAGTAATTTCCATCGTATATGTATTCTTAAAGTGTTATTTTTCATCCTAGGTATAGAAAAATGCATACTAAAAATATTTTATTAAAAAAGTGTTACTTTCTTTAGAATTAAATTCTATGCATAGAAGGAAGCATATTAAAATTGTTATTTTGATTATAAAAGTGTGATTTTCATCATAAATGCTTTTTATGCATAAATGGATGCATAAAAGAAATTCTTTTATATTAAAAGAGTGATTTGCATCATAAATGATTTGTATGCATAAAAGATTTTTTTATATTAAAAGTGTGATTTTCATCATAAATGATTTTTATCATAAATGGATGCATATAAGAAATTCTTTTATATTAAAAGAGTGATTTTCATCATAAATGATTTGTATGCATAAACATATGCATAAAAGATTTTTTTATATTAAAAGTGTGATTTTCATCATAAATGATTTTTATGCATAAATGGATGCATATAAGAAATTCTTTTATATTAAAAGAGTGATTTTCATCATAAATGATTTGTATCCATAAACATATGCATAAAAGATTTTTTTATATTAAAAGTGTGATTTTCATCATAAAAGGATTTTATGCATAAAGTAGATTCATAAAAGAAATTATTTTATTATAAAAATGTGACTTTCATAAGAATTGAATTTATGCATAAAAGAAAGTTTTTATTTTAAAAGAGTTATTTTTCATTGGATTTAGTTTTTATGCATGGGAAGATGCATAAGAGAAATTCTTTTATTCTAAAGTGTAATTCCTACTAAATTGGATTTATGCATGGAAAGATGCATAAAGATTTTATTTTTAATCCAAAAGTGTTATTCTCATCAATTTTGATTTTATGCATAGAAAGATGCATAAAGAAATCTATTTTTATTTCAAAAGAGTTATTTTCATCAATTTTGACTTTATGCATAAATAGATTCATAAAGAATTTTATTTTTATTCCAAAAGAGTTATTCTTATCAATTTTGATTTTATGCATAGAAAGATGCATAAAGAATTTTATTTTTAATTCAAAAGAGTTATTTTCATTAATTTTGATGTTATGCATAAATAGATGCACAAAGAATTTTACTTTTAATCCAAAAGAGTTACTCTTATCAATTTTGATTTTATGCATAGAAAGATGCATAAAGGATTTACTTTTATTTCGAAAGTATTATTTTCATTGAAATTGAAATTATGCATAGATATATGCATAAAAGATTTATTTTTTTTGAAAGTGTTATTCTCATTAAAATGGAATTTATGCATAGTAAAATGCATAGAAGGTTTATTTTTAATTCGAAAGTGTTATTTTCCTTAAAATTAAATTTATGCCTAAATAGATGCATAAAAGGATTTTTATAAAAGTGTTATTCCTACTAAAGTTATCTTTATGCCTAATTAGATGCATAAAGAATCTTTATATCAAAAATTAGAATTCTCTTACATTCTATAAATAGATGTGATGAGATGTGATAAGAATCAGATTGATGTAGATCGATGAATGGATGATGTGGTTTGATGTGTGAATGATGTAGATTAATGTAGATTGATGTATGGATGATGTGGTTTGATGTGCAAATGATGTGGATTGATGTAGATGGATGAATGGATGATGTGGTTTGATGTGTGAATGATGTAGATTAATGTAGATTGATGTATGGATGATGTGGTTTGATGTGTGAATTATGTATATTAATGTAGATTGATGTATGGATGTGTGAATGATGTGGATTGATGTAGATGGATGTATGGATGATGTGGTTTGATGTGTGAATAATGTGGGATGATGTAGATGGATGTATGGATGTGGATGTGGATGTGGAAATGGATGTATGGATGTGAATGTGGATATGGATGTGGATGTATGAATGTGGATGTGGATGTATGGATGTGGATATGGATGTGTATGTATGAATGCGGATGTGGAAGTGGATGTATGAATGTAGATGTGGATGTGGATGTATGAATGTAAATGGAGATGTGGATGTATGAATGTGGATGTGGATATGGATGTAAAAATGGATGTATGGATGTGGATATAGATGCGAAAGTGGATGTATGGATGTGGATGTACGAATGTGGATGTGTATGTGGAATAATGAATGCGAATGTGTATGTGAAATGATGTGACGTCGATTTGAGTGAATGGATGAGATGTGCTGACATGTGAATTGGGATGTGAATAAATGATATGTGATGTGAATGAATCTGATGTGATGAGATGGAAAATGATGTGATTAGATGAGAATGAGTACACATGAATGGAATGTGGAATAAGTAATGTGGACTGATGGGGGTCAATGTGGAAAGACGAGAGTTCATTATAGAAACTGTATTTGTGACCTGTTTGTAAATGATTGTTTGATGTCAAGAATGCTGGGGAAGCATTTTGACCGTCTTGTGATTAAGGTCGTGTGGAGACCTTACTGATAAAGTTGCAACAACTGAAGGAGAGTCAACAGAGGACGTCTCGTGTAGCATGGTCGACCGAGGTCTTGACTAGCCTCGGTTCGATTTAAATGGTGAGCTGCCGGTACGGTGGTTGAGGGACCAAGGAAGCGGCCTATGAGTGAAGCGCTAGGTGACCTGCGAAGGATCCTAGAGGGTGCTGACCATACGGTGCTCGGGCTCTGGGTCACTGAAGATACCCACACGTGCATCGTGGAAGATATTGAAACAAGGAGTAAGAGTTGTTTTCTGAATTCGGGTGTGGATCTGGTTGATTGACCTCGCTGGTCCTCAACAACGGATGAGTCCATGACTCTTTTATATGGATCTGTTGGTTGATCTTGTTGATCTTCCATGGAGATTCCATTTTGTTATGTGAATATATTACCGGTTACTATGAGCTAGGAACTATTGACGAAAAGGCCCCTGAGTGAACAGGTGGTGAGCGTTCTGGTTGCCAATGATGCCATAAGTACACCAATGAAAGAATGATTGGAAATAAGGATTCAACCAGAGATTTTGAGGATTGTGATCAGTGACACAATGGTTTCATTAAAGGATTGTTTTAAAGATAGCTGATGCTGAGAAAAAAAGGCAATTTCATATTGGGTGTGTAAGTGGTGTGACTAGTTTTATGTTTGCATGAACATCTGGCTAGGGGGCCTGGGAACTCTTTTCCCTGGTACCCGGGACAAAACCTAACCAAATTCCTAATTGGATTCCATCACTACAGTGGTTGGATGGTTGGCTAACCCATGGGACTAGATGGGGTTAGGCTGGACTGATGGATCCGTAAATCGAGACTCAATTTCTGTTTAATTCGATAGATGAAGTAAATTACGAATAAAAATTGTTCTATGGAAAAGAATCACTGGCTGTGCCTCTCAATGAGGAAAAAAGCGTTGGTCTCTATGATCCAAGTACAGTCTTTTTCCCTGGTCTGACTATGGAACTTACGGGTTCGGTCAGATGAGCTCAGTTAGTTAATGCTTTTGACTACGTTAGGGAAAAGTTATCCTGGTGGAATCGCCCGTGCTCTCCGGGTAGAGGAAGTTTTTTTGAGTTCGGTTTTGGAAAAACCGATGGATTAGTCTCTTGTCCGGATATCTGTGGTGGGCGAGGCCCCGGAGTGTGGGACCCTGCCCCGCACAAGAAGTGCTACTTCCGCTGCTAGCACCCCTCAATTTGTTGCGTAGTGGGGACAGGGATCTTACAGTTGGTATCAGAGCTATTTGGCTAATGAGGATCAACCGAGAAGCCAATTAGGTCAAAAATTTATCAAGAAGCACTAAAAGGTTGTAATTGTGTGATAAAATTCATACAATTTGATATTCAAACTGAAATTCGTAAATTGGTAATTGGGTCTTCAGATGGAAGTACCGCAATTATATGGAATCCCTGACTTGCTTGAGGCCTAGACATGATGGTATTTACCTTATAGTTCCAAGAACCATGACTACCCTTATATATCGAGGGTATAACTGCAGCTCTTACTAGCAGTATATACGAGTAAATCTAAGACTTGAAATTATAAGCATTAATGCTATCCAGATGATGAATTCGAATGTGGTTGTTGATATGATTTTTAAATTCTGGTTGAGAACTGATGAGTTGATTTGGATTCTGATTGAAAAATGATGATCCCTGAAATTTGGTTGAAATGTAATAAGCTGAGTGAAACTACAATGAGGATGAATGGGATGAGTCCCTATGATGATGTTCTTAACTGGAATGATGTTAATGACTTCAGCCAATCACTATGAGATTAGTGGATTGTGCTGGCAGATTGCTACTGTTAACTTTTGTCCAGTGGATCAAGTTAAGGGATGATAAATTAAAAATCTGAAAAATTGAAATCCCCATGGAGGACTGTTCAGATGGAAAAAATTAGTCTGATGGACCATTATTGTGTTAAAGATATGAATGAGATATTCTGAATAAACTGATAATGCGTTCTATATGAGTATCTTTATCCCTTGATTCTGTGGGGAGACGACCTATTTAGAGAACCCTGAAATCAGTTGAATCATAAATAAAGAGACTTAACAAGAATTTTCATCGTATTGATAGGAACATGGATCGAGGTCGTCATGGTAGAAATGTTAACCTCCAACTCGATGAAGAAGAGGTCGACCTGGATGCTCGTAAAACTCTTCATAGTTCGTAGCCTGAACCTTTCAAGGGTGAAGGGGAAAACTTGGGCGAGGCTGTGGAGAAGTGGATCGAATCAATGGAAGAATACTTCGATGTCACCGGGTACAATGAGAAGAGCAAAATGGCTCTTGCAAGGCTAAACATAGTGGAGATTGCTAGAGTGGCATGGAGAAACCACTGCGAGACAAACTGTCTCGATCGAAATACCCAAACCTGGACTGATCTCAAAATTTACCTAAGGACGAGGTTCTGTCCTCCTGGCTTTTTAGAAACAAGGCTGAACAAATTCTTAGAGTTAACCCAGGGGAGTAGAACTATTGAAGCATATCACCAAGCATTCGCTCTCCTCCTCAGATACTCGCCTCCGCTGGATGAAGAACAGCTGATGGTCAGGTTCATTCGAGGGCTGAACGAACCTTTGAATATCCTGGTGAAGAATGCCAAGCCAGTTTCCATGGCCGAAGCAGTTCGGATGACGAAGGATTTTGCCAAAGCCTTTGATGTCAAAGTCCCGCCAAAGCCAGCACCATCACCTTTCAAAAGGTTTTTATTCCTAGAAGGTGATTCCAACCTTCCTCCGTCTAAGAGATATCAGGGTCAAACCCAGGATATGGGAAGTTCCAGAATAGAAGAAATGTCCTTTTTCCAAAACTCAATCCCCTAGATTTCAACTTTAGAAGTTCCACCCTTGAACAAGAGAGTGAAATGCTATAATTGTCAAGGATTTGGACATCGTAGTATGGATTATCCAACTCCTTTTGGATCAAGGTTTTCAGGGAAGGGAAATCAAGGATCAAGATTCCAGACTCTAGCCCCTTCCTTCCAGAGTAATCACGATTCTATCACCAAAATTAGGGAAATCCCAGAGGTAGACCCTCTATCCAACCTGCAGTTTCAATCCAAAGTAATGCAAGACCTCCACCTCAGAATAGGGGAACTCAAAGAGAGTTGTTCCCAAATTGGCCGTCCACTTCCAAGGCAGTAACGTTGGAAGTGATTGTTTGAAGAAGAAGAAGAAGATGAAAGAGATCATACTCCACCTGTGAGACAAGGACATCTCGCGTTTTTTAAGTGGGGTAGAATGTAAGATTCCTCCCCAGTCTCTCAGGATGTCTAGTATCTTCCCCTGTAGTCAAATCCCTCTTCAGAAATATAAAAGATCTTGTTTCTACCAGTTTTGGCCTAGAGAGAGAAAATATTTTAGAGAGTGGTAATTCAGTTTTTAAATATTTTTAGATGGAAAAATATATCTTCTTATTAAAATAAGTTCCCCCGAAATAGAAGTTCAAAAAGATTTTCAGAAGGTGCATTAGAAATCAAGTATAATCTGTTCAAGAGGCCTTATCCTAGGGTCAAGTTTTTTTCTAAAATTTTAAATTAAGGTTCCTATGGACCAATAAGATTCATCCAAATGTAGGGAGGAGATAAATGGAAGAATAAAAGAAAAATCCCCCAAAAATGAGTAAATACTCACATAAGATGAAGAGTTGACTAAGGACAAGGTTAATAGTTAAAAGAGAGAGATATTTAGAAGAAATGATGCATTTTTGACACCTCAGTATGGGAGAATTCCCCTCATGAAGGAGGTGCCTATTTCACATGTGTGGGAGAGTTTTAAACTCCCAAATAATGAGATATTTTTATCTCTCCTCTCTCCTGTTTCAACTAGATCCAAAAAGTGGACTAAACTGACCCAAAAATGGTCAAAATTTGACCAAACTGATCTGGAAAATTCTAGAATCAGTTGGCTTGGTTAGAAGCTCACTTTTTCCTACAAATAGAAGCCTCCTTCTTTGTTAAATCTTAATAGTATTTTTTGCACTGTTATCCTACTTCTCCCAAGAGCCAAAAACTGTGAATTTACTCATAATTCATTAGTTTTTGACCTTCCCTCTTCTAAAGATTGGTGGCCACTCTTGTTTCAAACAAGAGTAGATCCCTCAAACCATCAAGCCAAAGGAAAGCTCTCAAGTTCCTTTGTAAGTTGAAAATTCTCTCTTTTTTCTGTTCATTTTATGGTTTTTAAGATTTTTGTCTTCTCTAAAATGAATATGATGTTATGCCTCATTGAAAAAAGGCATTCCCCTCTCTTCTTTAGTAAATCCAACCATTCTTTATCCTAGATGAATGATTAACGGATAAAATCAAGTTTTTCATAATGTTTCTCTTAAATAAGTAGAAAATGTTTACATTAGAATGATTTAAATACTCTTGTAATTAGTTTTAGAGAGTTAAAAATTGAAAAATGGTCAGCCATACAAAGGAGGTTAAGGCAAAATTTTCTAAAATTTTGTAAAATAAGTTTTACTTTTTTATTCAAAAAGAGTAATTCCTATCGTATATGTATTCTTAAAGTGTTATTTTTCATCCTAGGTATAGAAAAATGCATACTAAAAATATTTTATTAAAAAAGTGTTACTTTCTTTAGAATTAAATTCTATGCATAGAAGGAAGCATATTGAAATTGTTATTTTGATTATAAAAGTGTTATTTTCATCATAAATGATTTTTATGCATAAATGGATGCATAAAAGAAATTCTTTTATATTAAAAGAGTGATTTTCATCATAAATGATTTGTATGCATAAAAGATTTTTTTAAATTAAAAGTGTGATTTTCATCGTAAATGATTTTTATGCATAAATGGATGCATAAAAGAAATTCTTTTATATTAAAAGAGTGATTTTCATCATAAATGATTTGTATGCATAAAAGATTTTCGTATATTAAAAGTGTGATTTTTATCATAAATGATTTTTATGCATAAATAGATGCATAAAAGAAATTCTTTTATATTAAAAGAGTGATTTTTATCATAAATGAAAATCACTCTTTTAATATGCATAAATGGATGCATAAAAGAAATTCTTTTATATTAAAAGAGTGATTTTCATCATAAATGATTTGTATGCATAAACATATGCATAAAAGATTTTTTTATATTAAAAGTGTGATTTTCATCATAAAAGGATTTTATGCATAAAGTAGATTTTTCATTGGATTTAGTTTTTATGCATGGGAAGATGCATAAGAGAAATTCTTTTATTCTAAAAGTGTAATTCTTACTAAATTGGATTTATGCATGGAAAGATGCATAAAGATTTTATTTTTAATTATTCTCATCAATTTTGATTTTATGCATAGAAAGATGCATAAAGAAATCTATTTTTATTTCAAAAGAGTTATTTTCATCAATTTTGACTTTATGCATAAATAGATTCATAAAGAATTTTATTTTTATTCCAAAAGAGTTATTCTTATCAATTTTGATTTTATGCATAGAAAGATGCATAAAGAATTTTATTTTTAATTCAAAAGAGTTATTTTCATTAATTTTGATTTTATGCATAAATAGATGCATAAAGAATTTTACTTTTAATCCAAAAGAGTTACTCTTATCAATTTTGATTTTATGCATGGAAAGATGCATAAAAGATTTACTTTTATTTCGAAAGTATTATTTTCATTGAAATTGAAATTATGCATAGATATATGCATAAAAGATTTATTTTTATTTTGAAAGTGTTATTCTCATTAAAATGGAATTTATGCATAGTAAAATGCATAAAAGGTTTATTTTTAATTCGAAAGTGTTATTTTCCTTAAAATTGAATTTATGCCTAAATAGATGCATAAAAGGTTTTTTATAAAAGTGTTATTCCTACTAAAGTTGTCTTTATGCCTAATTAGATGCGTAAAGAATCTTTATATCAAAAAATGAAATTCTCTTACATTCTATAAATAGATGTGGTGAGATGTGATAAGAATTAGATTGATGTAGATGGATGAATGGATGATGTGGTTTGATGTGTGAATGATGTAGATTAATGTAGATTGATGTATGGATGATGTGGTTTGATGTGTGAATGATGTGGATTGATGTAGATGGATGAATGGATGATGTGGTTTGATGTGTGAATGATGTAGATTAATGTAGATTGATGTATGGATGATGTGGTTTGATGTGTGAATGATGTGGATTGATGTAGATGAATGAATGGATGATGTGGTTTGATGTGTGAATGATGTAGATTAATGTAGATTGATGTATGGATGATGTGGTTTGATGTGTGAATGATGTAGATTAATGTGGATTGATGTATGGATGTGTGAATGATGTGGATTGATGTATGGATGTGTGAATGATGTGGATTGATGTAGATGGATGTATGGATG
Source organism: Cibotium barometz (assembly GCF_041138505.1). Taxonomy (NCBI): domain Eukaryota; kingdom Viridiplantae; phylum Streptophyta; class Polypodiopsida; order Cyatheales; family Cibotiaceae; genus Cibotium; species Cibotium barometz. Next base: position 43,445,440 of record NC_141082.1, read on the forward strand.
ATGTGGTTTGATGTGTGAAAGATGTGGGATGATGTAGATGGATGTATGGATGTGGATGTGGATGTGGAAATGGATGTATGGATGTGGGTGTAGATGTGGATGTATGGATGTGGATATGGATGTGTATGTATGAATGCGGATGTGGAAGTGGATGTATGTTGAACTACAGATAGAATACCTAATAGTTACCTAATAGTTGCTTAGTCGGATATATGTATCTTTGCTCAGTCGGAATTCTACTCAGTCGGATTGTTGATCAGTCGGAGTTTGTTATGATCTGGTTAGTCGGATATCATCTGTTAGTGTCTTGTGACATTCTAGTTACATCCGTCTAAAACTGTCTGAAGTCGCCTATTTATAGGGGCTTTGTAGTCGTCTTTTACAAGAAGAAAGCAATGTACGATTCATCTTGATCAATCAAACATGGTATTTCAGTTCTGTTCTGTTATTCTCTATCTTGTTTAGCAAATCTCTGCTCAATCCGTGTTCTCTATGCTCTGTTTGTGTTTAGCCTGATGTGGGAATTGAAGTTAGTGTTACCTAATGGGGATGTCTTGCTGTGTCAGAAGTAGTTAGTTGTGTTGTGTTTGAGAACCCCAAACACATTGGCGATCCCGCTGGTCCCGTTCTGTTTACGAGAAGGGAAATGAATGTCAGAGGGGGACAGAAGAGTAGGAAGGGTTTACTATACCAGGGCTCAGGCCCGAATTGGTAACACTGACCCGTTTCATTATGATGACAAGGGTGAAGATGATCAGGAACACCAAATCCCTGAAGAAATTGTTGTAGGCCAAGGGGGGGAAAGTTCAGTTGCACCACTAGTGGGGGGACTTCTAGGCGCCCTAATCCTGACAGGAAGGTCTGCAGGAGTTAGAAGGAGTCTTCAGTTCAACCCATTAAGGGGGGCTACCAGGCAAAGACCTAGGAAACCACCTCAGCCAAATCCGATGGCTCAACAACTACCCAACCCTAGGGTGAAAGCAGCTAAATTCAGCGGAGGATCTAAGGAGGATGTTGATTGTCATGTAGCTCAGTTTGAGACAAAATGGGAAGCAAATGGGTATACTGTGTTGTATAATGATGCAGTTAAATTGCAGCAATTTGCAGCAACTCTAGAAGGGAAGGCCATGAGTTGGTTTAGCCAATATGGGATACCACACTTCCCAACATATGATGATCTTAGAATAGCCTTTTTACAGAGATTCAGGAGGGAAAAGACTCCAACAGACATTTTAAGAAAACTCCGAGACATCAGACAGAAGAAGATGCTTGTAGAGGACTATGCTCAGAAATTCAGAATTCTGGTTGAAAGGTTACAGGGAAATGAGAGACCCACCAATGAGATGCTGGCAGGTTATTTTCTGAAAGGATTGAGAAGTGGGCTGAAAAATGCAGTGGCTAGCATTGATATTGTAGGTGGAATTAATGATTTGGTAATTGCAGCAGCTAGAGTAGAGAAAAGACTTGGAAGCGGCAAGGGCAAACACACCAGAAAGAATGATTCGGATTCAGATGACCAGCCAGAGTCAGCATCAGATTCTGAGGAGGAGGATTCAGAAGCAGGATCTGACAGTGAGGAAGAAGAGGTGAAGACAAAGAAAAAGCACAAGACCAAAGAAAAGCAATCCAAAGAGGAGGATTTGGTTAGTAAATTGAGAAAGATAGGTTATTCTGTTGCAGCACCAAAAGAAAAGACGTTCTGTGAAATTTGTGACAAGGATGGGCATAAGACAGCTTTATGTTGGTATAATCCCAAGAACAGGGGTCAGACTACACCTTATGCAGGTAGAGGCAAGGGTGAGGTTGCAGCAAACCAGGCTGCTCCAACTAGGGGCAGAGGAGGATTTCAGAGAGCAAGATCTGATAGACCACCATGGAGGGAACAGGAAAACAATGAAGGAAGACAGGCAAGAGTCATGCCTTGTGTTTATTGTTCAGCACCAGATCATTGGATAGGGCCAAATTGTGCCTTATGGGTGAAACATAGAGAAGAAAGAGGTGTCCCAGTGATTAGGTACAATCAGAATAACCAGCAGGGGCAGCAACAACAGAATCAACCAGCAGCTCAAGCAAATGTAATCATGATTCAATTAGCAGATGAACAGGTACAGGTAAAGCAAGGTCCAAACATACAGGAGCAGCAAAGCAAAGAGCATACTGAGGATATTGAGGATATTGAGGTATTGGCTGTTACCAGGTCTAAACAGAAAGGACCAATTGATTGGAAGGAACAAAAAGGCATCAGGGACCAGGTACAAAGAAGAATTTTGAAGAATCAGGACAAGCAAGAAGAATCGGAGTTGGAGGATGAAGAAGAGTTAGTTCTGCATCAGTCAGAAAGCAATGTGAAGATGAAGGATGAAAGGGACAAAGATTGGTTTGAGGTACTCATAAATTCTCCCTTGCAATTGTCATTAGATCAGTTGTTAGCTTTGGTTCCAGCATTTAAGGAAAGATTGCTTAAAAGACTTCAGGATCAGCAGTCAGGAGATAATCCGACTTTGGTTCCAGCAGTTAATAGCATTGATCCAGCAGATGTTGACTTTGTGGTTCCTGTCATTAAGGTTGAGTACCAGGGCAGGGTGTTTGATGAAGTTCTTTTGGATGGAGGATCAGGGGTTAACATTCTCCCTGAAATTGTATACAAAGAAATGGGTGCAGCAAGTTTAGCCCCAGCACCATTTCAGGTGAAAATGGCAGATCAAACCAGGGTGCAACCATTGGGAATTCTGAAGCAGCAGGAAATTGAAGTTGCAGGTATGGGATTCTTGGTAAATTTTGTGGTAATCAGAATGTCAGAATCACTATCACCTTATGAAATGTTACTGGGTAGGCCTTGGTTTAGAATGGCTAAAGTTAAACATGATTGGGGATTGAATGTGGTGGTTCTGACCAAGGGGAAAAAGAAGATTACTGTAACCATGCAGGGTAAGAGAAATATGTCTCTTAAAGAAAAGCCATTGTTTGCACAGACAATTAATCTTGCTGAAGAAATAGAAGATGATGAGGAGGAACAGTTTTTAATGGCTAATCCAACAGTGGTGCCACTATTTGATGTTGATGTAGAAAGAATATTGCAGCTTGTGGAATATCAGAATCAGGAAGAGTCTGAGTTCTTGCCAGGTCAAGAGATTGAAGGGACAGTGTTCAGACAGTTGCTGGAACAGAAAACAGAGATTGCTACCAAGGAACAGATGGAACAAGAGCAAAAGGAGGCAGGAGAGATGGCTGTAAGGATTTATGACAAGAAGTATGGCACGTCCAGTCGGGTTAAAGAAGATGATCTGAAGGAACTGAATTTGGGTACAGATGCAGAACCAAGGATGGTGAAAGTAAGTGTGCAGGTGGAAGGACAATTTTTGGAGGATCTTTTGCAGTTGTTACAGGACTATATAGATGTCTTTGCTTGGGAGTATTCTCAGGTGAAGGGTATAGATCCTGCATTACATCAGCATCGGATTAATTTAAGAACAGATGCAGTTCCAGTGGTGCAGCAAAGGTATAGGATGAATCCGAATTTTGCATTGCAGGTGAAGGAAGAAATAGATAAGTTGTTGGCAGTAGGGTTCATTAAACCTGTGAGCCAGGTGACATGGTTATCTCCAATAATTGTGGTGCTTAAGAAAAATGGGAAGCTGAGAGTATGTGTTGATTACAGGAAACTCAATGCAGCAACCATAACAGATCCTTTTCCAATGCCATTTTGTGATGCAGTGTTAGATGCTGTAGCAGGTCATGAAATGTATAGCTTTCTGGATGGCTTTTCAGGTTACAATCAGATTAGTGTTGCTGAGGAGGATCAGCATAAAACTGCTTTCATCACTGAGTTTGGTGCATATGATTTTACTGTCATGAGTTTTGGTTTGAAAAATGGACCACCATCATTCAATTATGTGGCACATAAGGTTTTTGAGCCACACTTACAAGACTTCATGAAAGTATTTGTTGATGATTTCTCTGTTTTTGGTAAGAAGGACTTACATCTGATGCATCTGAAGTTGTGTTTGGAGAGGTGTAGGCAGTTCAGACTGGCCTTGAACCCTTACAAGAGTGTGATTGCTGTGAAGAGTGGGATTTTGTTGGGTCATGTGATCTCACAGGAAGGCATGGCAATTGATGTGAAGAAGGTTGAGGCTATTCAAACAGCAAAGTCTCCTACCAATGTGAAGGAAGTAATGAGGTTTGTGGGTCAGATCAAATGGCATGCCAGGTACCTCAGATATTTAGCCAATATTTGTGCACCATTGACACATTTAACTAAGAAGGATGTGGCTTTTGTGTGGGCTGAGCCTCAAGAGAAGGCATTTCAATTGTTGAAGAAGATGGTAGCTGTTGCACCAGTTTTGCAGTCACCAGATTGGACTCTACCTTTCCATATTTTTGTTGATGCCTCAGATGTAGCATTAGGGGCAATTCTGATGCGGGAGAGGGTGACAGGATGGTACAGGCCAGTATTTTATGCCAGTCGGATATTATCATCTACAGAAAGGAATTATGCTGTGAGACTGAAAGAGAAGCTTTGGGAAAAGAGCATGCTATTGCTGATTACTTTAGCAGGTTGGAAACTGGAGAAGCACCAAGTGGGGTGGATGATGATCTACCAGATGCCCCATTGTTTGAAGTTCAGGCTACTGAGTCGGATTCCTGGTATGATCAGTTTTTGACATTTTTAACTGAGGGATTTATGCCAGTAAAATTTACTCCAGATCAGAGAAGGAAGTTTGCTTTGAAGAGTAGACCATTCTTAGTGATTGCTGGAGCATTGTACAAAAAGGGAATTGACCAGGTGATAAGAAGATGTGTACCTGAGTATGAGCAGAAGGCAGTAATTCAGGAAGCACATTCAGGAACAGCAGGAGGACATTTCTCAGGGGATATTACAGGAAAGAAAATATTGCAGGCTGGTTTGTGGTGGCCTACAGTTTTGAAAGATGCCCATGAATATGCCAAGAGATGTGTGATTTGTCAAAAGCTTGGACAGCCAGATAATTCAGATAGGATATCAGATCATCCTATTTTGCCTTTGGAACCATTTCCGAAGTGGGGAATTGATTTTGTGGGACCTGTCAAACCAACAACTCAAAGAGGTAACAGGTATATCCTTGTTGCTACTGATTATTGTACAAAATGGGCTGAGGCTGTAGCTCTGAAGGATAACAAGGCTGCAAGTGTTGCAAAGTTCTTGTATCACAATATCATGACCAGGTTTAGGTGTCCCGTAGAACTGGTAAGTGATAGGGGAACTCACTTTCTGAATGATGTAATTTCTGAACTAACAAGAACTCATATGATTATGCACAAAAAGTCTACAGCTTATCATCCCCAGGCGAATGGACAAGCTGAGAGTACCAACAAGACATTGGTAAGGATCCTAAAGAAGATTGTGCAGGACAACCAGAAAGATTGGGACTTGAAGCTGGACTCTGCTTTGTGGTCTCATAGAACAGCTTTTAAAGTTACAACAGGGATGACACCATTCAGGTTGGTATATGGATTAGAAGTAGTTGTGCCTATGGAATTTGTGGTACCAAGTTTAAGAGTAACTGCTGAGAAAATGTCTCCAAGTTTGTCAGTGAAGTACAGGAGCAGGTATTTGATGCATTGGAAGAGGACAGATTAGTCAGTTCTTACATCACTGAGGTGATTCAAAGAAGAAGACAGGCTTGGGTGAGTATGAATGTCAAATTTAAGGTGTTTCAGGTTGGTGATTGGGTGATGGTGTACAATTCCAGGTTGGGACCTCATCCTGGTAAGCTAACACTGAGATACAAAGGGCCTTATCAAATTGTTGAAGATCTGGGACAAGGAACCTTTATTGTGGCTGATGTTTTTGGAACTAGGGTTGAGAAACCAATTAATGGGTTCAGGTTGAAAAAGTTTCAAGGAAAACCACCACATTTGGATTGGGCAAGTTCAGCATTGGTACAGGTGCTGGAAAAACAGATGTTGATGAATGAAGAGTTGGATGTAAATGGAGTGCTGATGGCACAAGGGGATGTACAGATTCTGAAGCAACAAATGCATAGCACTATGCAGGATTCTTGGGGAATGATCAAGGAGAGGATGTCTACAATGATAAATTATCCCTATGATGTTATGAAAACAGGGTTTGTAACTCAGCATGAGGCAAGATTGGTAGAAGAGGTTGGACAGTTGAAGAAAGAACGTGAGTACTGGATTCAGCAGGTACAGGAACTGAAAAAGATGCAGAGTGTGAAGATTCAGAGTGATAGGACTGTGGAGGAAGTGTTTCAGGAACCAGAAGTTCAGGTGGAAGTACCTATTATAAATTTGAGTGTGCAAACAGCAAGTCAGAGTGAGCAGCCAGTGGAGACTTCAGTGGAAGATAAATCAGCAGAGAAGACTGAAGTTTTGAAGGAGGTTCCAGTTGTTGAAGGGATGCAGGCTGAGCAGCAAAGTGATGTAGTACCTGACATTTGAGGAAGCAGCATCAAATTTTGTCATGTGGCCAGTATTTTCTGATCAAGGGATTGTGAATTCAAGTCCGATTTCCTTGAAATCAACCACCGGGCTGTGCCATGTGTTGAACTACAGATAGAATACCTAATAGTTACCTAATAGTTGCTTAGTCGGATATATGTATCTTTGCTCAGTCGGAATTCTACTCAGTCGGATTGTTGATCAGTCGAAGTTTGTTATGATCTGGTTAGTCGGATATCATCTGTTAGTGTCTTGTGACATTCTAGTTACATCCGTCTAAAACTGTCTGAAGTCGCCTATTTATAGTTACATCCGTCTAAAACTGTCTGAAGTCGCCTATTTATAGGGGCTTTGTAGTCGTCTTTTACAAGAAGAAAGCAATGTACGATTCATCTTGATCAATCAAACATGGTATTTCAGTTCTGTTCTGTTATTCTCTATCTTGTTTAGCAAATCTCTGCTCAATCCGTGTTCTCTATGCTCTGTTTGTGTTTAGCCTGATGTGGGAATTGAAGTTAGTGTTACCTAATGGGGATGTCTTGCTGTGTCAGAAGTAGTTAGTTGTGTTGTGTTTGAGAACCCCAAACAATGTATAAATGTAGATGTGGATGTGGATGTATGAATGTGAATATGGATGTGGATGTATGAATGTGAATGGGGATGTGGATGTATGAATGTGGATGTGGATATGGATGTATGAATGTGGATGTGAAAATGGATGTGGATATAGATGTGGAAGTGGATGTATGGATGTGGATGTACGAATGTGGATGTGTATGTGGAATAATGAATGCGAATGTGTATGTGAAATGATGTGACGTCGATTTGAGTGAATGGATGAGATGTGATGACATGTGAATTGGGATGTGAATAAATGATATGTGATGTGAATGAATATGATATGATGAGATGGAAAATGATGTGATTAGATGAGAATGAGTACACATATGAATGGTCCAATATTGAGGGATGGAGGCTCACTACAAAAAAGGTGTAGGGAACAACCAAATGTCATGGGGCTTCACCCAATCACACTCATGGTTGTCGTCTATAGGAGCACCTAAGAGCTCCACTCCAAAGCCTCTGAATCGTGCATGTAAAATATACAATATTAGCATTTCTAATGCTAATATACAAATGAAGTGACGGTTACCAATGGATGGTGCCAGTGCTAGAGAGGTATCCAATGAGGGTTAATGTGCCTCCTTTCTAATGTATATTACATCCTTGAAATATGTTGGTGAAGATGAATCGATCCGTCGATAGGAAGGTAATGATAGTTGAAGCCAAGTGTTGTGATACCTGCGTGAAAAACAAATCAATTAGTAAAGAGTTCCTTATAACAATAAGATGAAACATGGTTATGCATACATTTTTTTTTCTCCTTTAAAAGAAATAACTAGGTAAAATTCACATCATGCTACAAAAAGGAAAGGTAAGTGTTAAGGAAACCCTACCCTAACATGTTGTGGGAAGTTGCCTCAAGAGCTCCACCATAGCCGCTTGCCACTACCGTCCTCCCACACTCATTATCACAAAAAAGCAATTGCTCTAATCCAATAGGTGGTGTAACCTCTCTCCCGAAGATTGTGTGGGACCTCCACAGAAGACGATCGCATTGGTAGTCTAATCACTCAAGGAAGGGGGAGAGAAGAAGCAAGGGGGAAGCAAGAGAGAACAAGTGACTAGCACTTATCACTCCCGAACCCTAACTCAAAGCACACCACACATGCTAGATTAGATTTGAGAGAGAGAGAGAGAGAGAGAGAGAGAGAGAGAGAGAACACTCCACTCCTATTACACAAATGGGAGAATGAGTTACAAATAACAGAAATTGGCTTTTATAGTTCGAAGCCTTTTCCCACTAGGCCACCTGCTGGGAGTAAGTGACCCAAGGTGCTCAAAATATGGATTTTCTCTACGGTTTGGCCAACTAACCAAGGTCCTCTTATCTTTCCTTTGAAGCTCAATACTTAGGAGCATCTTTAGGGTATTTCTCTCATCAAATGATGGTATTTACAATATAGTACTGGTGCCCATTACGTAAGCGTGGACATAGTTGTCATTGGAATGTGTTAACCAATATGTGGTTAATATACTTCCCTTCCTAAAGTCAATCGCATCCTCATGATTGGTAAGAGGTTGTTGAGGCATGTGGAGAAGTGTCACACTTGGTTGGTTCTTGTGTCTGTCTGGGAATGAGAGGGGGGGTTAGTAAGATGGAGAGAAGTTAGTGGAGTACTGGCAATTAAGTATTCATCTAGTCTGATGTGCCCTTATGAATTCAATGTCTTGTATGTGCCCAGTAGTACTCTTTATTTTATTTTTGATGTTGTTTTTCTTTTTTGTTGCCTTTGTGGTGGGGCATCCTAATTAGAGGAGTCAAAGTACTTGAATGAGTATACTAGCACATAATACTTAATGATTGTTGAGAGAACGTGGTGCTTATGCGAGATCAAGATGAGTGGAGGAGAGAGACCCAAAAATACAAGAACAAATCTTGTTTATTAAGTTGCTTATGTAAGATCAAGATGAGTGGAGGAGAGAGACCCAAAAATACAAGAACAAATTTTGTTTATTAAGTTGCTTATGTGAGATCAAGAGATGAGTGGAGGAGAGAGACCCAAAAATACAAGAACAAATCTTGTTTATTAAGTTGCTTATGCATACAACTTGGCCTTTGCACTCTACATAATGCCTTCTAGCTTTGCCTTCAAATAGGTGAGCTAGTGGACCATAAGTCCATTCACACACACACCCTTCTCCTACCCTTTTACATGACCTTAGTCTTTTAATACCCCCCTCAATACCAACTATGAAAGAATTGGAATAGGTGGTATTGGAAATAGGTTGCCTTTATAACATTAGGCATACAAGGTTAGGAATATAGGTGTTGTTACATTGAGATTTAAAACAAGTGCTCAGTGGAGTCAGAGGTTGATACAAAGTTAGCCTCTGACTCTTTGTTAGGACATTTAGAAGTGATATGTCTCGTTTGTTTACACTTGTTACATTTCATCTTGTTGGGATTGGACATACCTTATTTTGATCACCTGATGTGACAAAGCTTGTTCGATATTCGATGAAGTTGTTGCACTTGAAGATTCAGCTCCTCCCTTTGGCCTCTTTTCTTCATCAAGACAAGATTGAATGACTCCTTCAAGGGTGGGATTAGGTATGTTCTTCAGGGTGGTGTGACTAAGGTGGGGTACACCTTCTTGACTGCTTTTAACAAAACAGCCACTGCATCATCTTCATCCATTCTCGCATTCACTGATGCAAGTTGAGCCATAAGGCCCTTCAAATGAGAGATAAAGGCTCCAATTTTGTCTCCCTCTTTGAGCTCCAAGCTGAAAAAATCAATTTTAAGTGAGATCTTGGAATTCTTACCATGAGATCCACAGAGCTTATCAAGCTCATCCCATTTCTCCTTTGCAGTCAGAAGCAGGTCCACATGATGAATAAGAGCCTCATCAAGATGGAGCATGATGATGGCTTGTGCCCTCTCATCATCTTCAATATCTTCAGCCTTAGTTCGATCAATAACCTTAGTGCCAGAAATGAATGGCCAAAAACCTTTGGACATCATCTTATACTTGACAAGTGTGGAAGCCCTCTCCTGAGAACTTCTTAATTTGGGTGTTTTCCTTTAACATTGGGTATTGAAGAGAGATTACAAGAGTGTTAATGGGCTGATTTATGAAGAAGAAAACCAAAAAATTTGTGATATTTTTGGCTTAAGTAGAAAGAGAATGGCTTATAAGAGTGCAACAACCCTTAATCAAATAGAGTCAAGGATGTTGCATAAAAGGAGATTAAGTTGATGAAGCTTATGGTTTAGCACTTAGGGTGTGTGCCCAACCATAAATTCTGATGCAGATGAGCGTCATTTAGTGTCAACAAAGAAACACTTTCTTTGGTGATTACGATCACCATTAGTGTTTAGCAACAATATTAGTGCTTAAGAGCACATTTTTTAGTGTCAAATGACACTTGCATTGGTGATTAGATGCACCATTAGTGTTTTAGAGCACTCTTAGTGCTTAGAAGCATTCCGTAATGTCAAGAGGCACCCCTTTGCTGATGGCTATACCCACCAATGGTGTTTAGTATATAAGCACACTTGGAACCTTGTACACTTGATGAAGGTTGATGACAATAAGGCTTATGAACACCTCATGGTGTATGCCCACCACTTCAAAAGATCTGGAGCAAAAGCACTTTCAAGGAGCACTTAAGTGATTAAGATTAATTAAGCAAGGATTAGTGTAAAAAAACACTATTTTGAAGCTTTTATTGAAGCTTCCATGGCTTCCTCACAGGGCTACCCTGGTTTTGTGGTTCTTTGCACGCGCTTCCAGCCGACATTAGGGTTGAAACTTAAGAGAGTAAGCCCTTAGGTCATGGGCTTTAAAATTCCTAAGCTCACACTGCCCCTAATCGCCTACAGATGGCGAATGGGTTGTACGACATCAACGATGCAGAAAAACAGGCGCCTACATGCTCAGAGCTCAATGCCGCGGCCTCTTGAGGGTAAACCTAGCAATCAATGGTACGAAAATGAGCGTCTGAGTGTGCTATTGAACTTCCTTTTTGAGAGCATGCCAAGATTTGCCAAGATACGGCTGCTGGAAGGCCTCCCACAAAATTCTGCTCCAAAGGTGTACTCATTGGCCTACACCGTGTCATCCCATACAATGCCAATATCCAAAATGAGCGTCCGAGTGTATTGAACTTCCTTTTTGAGAGCATGCCAAGATTTGCCAAGATACGGCTGCTGGAAGGCCTCCCACAAAATTCTACTCCAAAGGTGTACTCATTGGCCTACACCGTGTCATCCCATACAATGCCAATATCCAATGCATATTGGCATTGCACTAACCATGTCCCTGCATGGTCTTTGATCACTTCAATCCCAAGAAAATATCTCAATTCACCCAAGTCTTTCATATCAAACTGTCCACTCAATGCCTTTGACATGCATAACATCTGTAGCATGATCTCCTATGACAATCAAGTCATCCACATAGATGACAAGTAAGACAATCCCATGATCTGTTTTCTTCACATAGAGTGAAGAATCTACTGAAGAAACCTAAAATCCAAGGGAGATAAGATATCAGCTTATCTTATCACTCCAAGCACGAGGTGCTTGCTTCAAACCATATAGAGATCTCTTTTGATGCTTAGGTTTGTCAGCCCTCAATTCTTTCACAAGGGGCTTTGCTCGTATGAGAGCATCCTGTAATGAGCTTGGCCTCATTGCTTCCAAGGTGGGAATCTAAGGGTTCTTTTAACCCTTGGTAGAAACGAGCCACTTGTTGGGAAGTAGTCATAGCTAAGGCATACTTCCGAAGAGTGATGAATTTGGAATAATAGTCCTCAAGAGTTAAGCTACACTACTTAAGACAAAAAAACTCATTCATCTTTATGGATTCATGGGAAGGGGGAAGATATCTTTCCTTCACGGCCTGCTTGATGTCTTCCCACATTTGAAAATGCTCAGTGACTCCCTTGTCATGGCACCACTGTTTTCACCAGAGTTTAGCATCTCTGATGAGGCGAAACCATGCAAGCATAGACTAATTTGCTACTCCAGTACCGTCGGTGGATGGCAGAGAAATAATCGTCCATCGCTTCAATCCAGACATCAGCATCCTTCTCAATCTTTGAACCTTCTCCTTTAAAGGAGGGAGGTTGCATTTGCTTGAGCAAGAACTTCTTCTCCTGGTGGATATTACTGTAAAGCGCATTAGGAAGTGGAGGGTGATCATCCTGGCCATCATTGTAAAAATAATTTTAAGATTACAAGATTCATACTTGCACAACGCTTATTTTGGAGAGTAAAACATTGAAATCATTTTATTTCCAAAAAATACTTCAATGTATCATGATACATGTATACCTTAAACTCAGCTCCATATAAGTAATGCCTCCACACCATTAGCGCTACAAAGATCTGAGACTAATATAATGTCTTTATTTGTCATCAAGGGAAATTCCTAAGCTTGACTATGACATAAGGGTAGAGCGGTCCACATAGGTGAAATATGGGGGTTCCGCTGTAGTTTCTAAGACTCTTAAAACTGATGGTGGTAAGGGTGGTAGACTCTGGATTGGGGTAGGTCCCAACACAGCTACTCTGTCAACAAAGTAAAACCTGCATCACTTGGTCATACACCTAGTGATCCTGAGGTATGCGAATCCCATCTATAGTCACAGAGGTGTCAGCCCTGGGGGGTACCGACGAACCAAAACAAACGGATTATCTTCAACTTTTCAATCCAACGAATTCGCTTTAGGTCGGTGGTAAGGTTCCCAATTCGATCTGCTCGGATGAAGAAATATCTTGGCCCACGACTCCAAAAATCTCTACCCCATCCTCTTTCAATACCAGAGAAATGAGGAAGGGATATCTTCTCTAGTATCTACACCATGGTGTCACGGAACTCGAAATTTGAGGCGTGACTAGCAGTCTCAAAGATGCATTGGAAAACTAGAAACTTCGAGTAGGCATCTTCCTCTTCCTATAATCATTCAAACATCAATTCAACTTGTTTGCTTTAGTAGGATGTTTTTATTAATTAGCATTATGTTAAGTAAAACATTCATTGCAAAACGGTCCTTAAATGGCAATTCCCAGGAGCTAAGATCAGCTCTAATACCAATTGTAAGGTTCCCCCATTCTAAAATAGGGGAAACACTTAAGATAGTCCACTAAGTCTTAACTTGGAGAAAATTTCCTATTTATCGACACCTTGACCATGTAGAGATTCAAGGATACGATTCATAGGTAAGACCTAGTCCTATCCCGCAGGGGGAGCGTGATCTTCTAAAAATCAAATCACCCATAGGGTAATTGATCATAAATTAGGCAACTACTAGACTTGATTTCTAGAGGCAATGCTTTTTTCCTTATCCATGCAAGGCACAGCCGCCCGCTGGCCTAGTCTTCTAGAATAGAGTTTCCCAAGAACCTATTTATCTAGCGCAGGGCTTTCACTTAATCTGTTGGAAAGCTACCCCACTAATCGGGTCCACTCGTCCGTAGGATGGTGCCGTCGGGGCATTCCATCCTCCCACTTTCCACCCTACTCACGCGTCAATTTGTTTTCTAATTAATCCTACCACACTGTTTGACATAAATAAACATATTCCTTAATTAAGGCCCTTTTCACAAGGTTTGTTAAAATAGCCTTTTTCCATAGTAAAATAATGCCAAAGACAAGATTTATAAAAAAGTTTATACATGAATCAATTTCATACAAGCCAAACTGGCTCTCTTATTCTTTTCCTTTATACTGCCGATGATTTAGAATTCGGCCTTCCAGCCTCTACCGCTGGGGGCGAGGACTCAAGTCGACCTGTCGCCCTCTCAGGCTCCATCGCTCAATCCTCGTGCCCCTCACAGAGGGATGTCTACACACTAGGGTGGGCTTATTCACCGCACTAGCCTGGGCCCTCAGAACTAGGCAGCATCATAATCTCTCGCCTCAATCGACGAACCTTATTCTCCCAATGGTATGAGAGATACCTTGGGCCATTCTCGGGCTTTGCTAAATGACGTCGCCCAGCTACACAAGCACGGAACGGAGTTAGCGTCGAAGCCAGGAAAAACTTGCACTCTTTAAAGATAACAATTTCAATGCAATTTATTAAATACAGCATCACACAATTCGTAACTTCATACAATTTTATGTCATTAAGATACACATTTATTAACACTAATATAAAAAAAATCTTCTTTAAAAGATAACCAAGCTAACCTGGCCACCATTTCCTTGAGGAGCTTGTAAAGGGAGGGTTGACGGGAGCATCTTCTCTAATCTCGTTGTTGCGCGCTCCTCTCGAGGTAATATTCTGATGTTTATGGGAAGGGGCCATCTTGGATGTCATCTTGTAGGGCTCGTTGTTGCGGTCGAAACGCTCCAGTCGGATCTCAATTCTGAGATCGTTTGCTCGCCGTATGAGCAAAAGACCACAGCGCATGAACCCTCTCTTAAGGCAAAAACCTCTTACTAAAGTCCACGCAAATGGGGGGAGGGAAAGAAGACAAGATCAAAATCATTCAAGTATTCTCTGAGAATATTGTGCATAAGACGATTAAACATCCTCAAGGTATTAGTTAATCCAAACGGCATGACTGTGAACTCATAATGCTCATAGCGAGTATTAAATGCTGTCTTCGGGATGTCTTGTTCCTTGATTCTAATCTGGCAGTACTCAGATTTTGAGATCTATCTTTGTGAACATTTGGGTCCCACTTAACCGATCCAGAAGTTCATCAATCCTAGGAATAGGATACTTATTTTAATTGTTAATTGATTCAATCCTTTGTAGTCAATAAAGAGTCTTAATGTTCCATCTTTCTTCTTTTGAAAGAGAACGGGCTCACCCCAAGGTGAGACACTGGGTCTGACAAATCCCTGCTCTAACAGTTGTTTTAACTGCTCCTTAAGTTCTATGGCTTCAGGGACTGAGATTGATCTGATGATCTACTTCGCGAGACGGAGGCATCTCAGTCAGCCCTTTAGGGAACACATCTGCATACTCACTTAACCACTCTAGTTCTTTAGCCTTGCATTTTATGTCTGTCGGATTCATCTTAACGACATAAAGAGCTTGCCTCTTTCTGAGCCCTTTTAACAATTTAGAAGCCTTGACTAATTGCAGCACTGGGGATCCAAAAATTCCAGTTCCTTGAACTTTATTCTTGTGAAGGTCGAGGAAAGAGATGGTTCCATTGTGACAATGAATGTCAGCTTGATTCTTGTGGAGCCAATCCATTCCAAGGATTCCATCCTAGACTCCCAAGGGTAGGACTCTGAACTGGCACTCTGTTATGTTCCCATCTAGACTAAACTGAATAAGGTCTGTCTCAAGGTGTGTGAAAAGAATCTTTCCATCGGCTAGTTCCACTTACATAGGTTTCTCTGATTTCTAATTTAGAACTACTTTGGAGGTACTCTTGTCATCAAGTTTTCATCACAGCATCCATTTTCAAGTTTTATAGATTTTAGGGCATCCATTTTAGGGTTTGTTAGGGTCTCTTTGCTCTTCATTGATTGTCAGTGCTATTCCGTGTGGCAGTCGTTCTCTATTTGCACCCCTACTGTTGTAAGGGGTGTCTTTTAGGCTTGCCATGTGGGTGTGCTCTGCTTCTTATCAAATTTACTTTGATCATATGATATTCCTAGGTATGGCCAAAGGATGGACTCGGGATTAATATTGGAACGATAATATTGGACACTAAATTGATTATCTTAGGCTAATCATTGTTAATGAGAATATTATTGTCAATGCAAAGCGTATACAACTAAATTCCTGACTGTACGAGTGCGTTAACAATCATATTTCACCACCATTGCTTTTAGGAACATTTCTGTGAGAAAAAGACATTGGCAGAGGTCTTTTGTGTTTGCTTGCAATCATCTGAGTTCTTATTATATGAGATATTACAAGAGGTGAAGATCTCGTGAGGTTGCAACCATTAGCTCTCTCAGGAAACCAAGAGACAAGGGAGGAGACCATAGGGGTTCCCTTGCTTACACCATGTCAGGAGAGATAGACATTGATGCTTCTTTGGCTTATGTAGGATACCAAGGTTCATGGAGAAAAATTGCCCTACATGCTTGGATCTTGATAAGCTGCTATGTATCAATGTACAAAAGGAATAGAGTTGATTTATTTTTGATACTAGCCTCTACACTACGCACTTGAGAGGTCCATGACATGCATGGTGGTAGAGAGACGGTGCATCACAAAAGAAAACCAAACAACCATACTTTTTGCAAAAAAGAACACTACGCCAAAGACAATGCAGCCATACATCTTTGTGTTGTTTTGTTTGGTCCAAATTTCGTGGTGAGGTTGAGGAGAGGTCTCATGCATTCTTAGAGTCTGTCCATGCTAGAAAGGATCCATGCTTTTCTATGTTGCCTACATGCATGATTTATTTGGTAAGTTATATACATAAACTTAATATATATACTTAATTTTTATGCATAAGATCTATGTATAAAGCTTTTTTTTTTCTGAGAAAAGATCCTTTCATTAGTTATAAAAAAACGCCCACTAGGCTGGGCTACAAAACCCTCTCCTGCTCATAAGAAGGCAGAGTAGCAAAGAGCCAATCAAGGTAGCTAGGGAGAATCTCAGATTGAAATTATGATTGTATACTAGAGTTGCGTAGGTAGGTAATCTGTAGTAAAAATTGGCAATGCCTGCATGTTCTTGGCATCATTGTGGCTCTATGTCTAGTTTTTCTCGTGAAGAGGCTGAGTGACATTAAAGAGAAAGATCATCAAGCTTTCATCAAACCAATTACACATAATTCAAGTTTGAATAGGCTCGTGAATAACTTCTTCAGAAGGAAGCTTTCTATCCAAAGAGAAGAAGTTGAGGAAAGCAGACATTTGTAGAAGGCCTCGTTTATAACAAGAAGAAGACAAGGTGAAGGCTTTTGACACTCACAAGCTACGTCGGGAAGGGTGAAGCTTTGTTGTTTGAAAAACTATGGCTTCTGTTTGTTGTTTTAGGGCTTGTTGTTCTGTCTTCTTGATTTGTACCAAGGGTTTTTTCTTTGGTTCTATTTTTAGATTTCTCGCTTACTTTCTGTGCTACGCTGGATCCATAAGATGGGTGTAGCTTTATAGTGGGGCTGCCTTCATATTCTTTTCAGTTTGACCTATATGTATATGTATATGTATATGTATGTATATGTATATATATATATATATATATATATATATATATATATATATGTATATGTATATGTATATGTATATGTATATATATATATGTATATGTATATATATATATGTATATGTATATGTATATGTATATATATGTATATATATATATGTATGTATATATATATGTATATATATGTATATATATATATGTATGTATATATATATGTATATATATGTATATATATATATATATGTATGTATATATATATATGTATATATATATATGTATGTATGTATATATGTATGTATGTATGTAAGAAGATGGGTAGCTCGAGGAAGGGGCCAATGGAGTGGGCAGGTCAGCATGGTGTTGGTTGATGCATGAAAACCGAGGATATTTATTTTTGGATAAAGTTTATAGGTATCCAAGGTTGATTGGGCATTGAACCTTATGTGAATCCATCTGTTTAGGACTCAGACATAGAGTGGGATTGGTGACCATTTTCTAGCTGGTATTTGGGCATGAGACTTGATATAAAGTGATGTGTATATGTGAGGGTCCCATATCTGTGAACTGGGGAAGGATTTGCAGTTAGGAGGAGTGGATAGCGGTGCTTATTAGAGACTTTAACGTCCTTAGTGGCTAATGGTGTTATACTTGCTAGGGTTTGTTTGAGGCTATTCCCCAGGACCACCACCACCATTCGATTGCATATAGCTGTAATTTTAGAGAACACTCAAAATGCAAGAAACAATTGGCCATAAAACACTTGGAATCATTATAAATAGTTTCATATAAATTAGATGGGTTTAGTAAGGATTAAAGATTTGATCAGCACCATTTGGTTTGCTTCCGGTTGAATTTGGGTCCCCAAAACGGGCCCCCTAGATCACTCTAGACCTTTCTCATGAGCTACTTTCGAGCAGAGTTAAATCAAGAGAGATTCAACCATTTTCATTGACTAGGTAGTAGACGTGAAGTATAAGTTATGGAAAACACACATATATGCTCACATTCTCAATCTTTTGATACCCGGTTGCAAAACTACGGACCCTCGAAATCCCTTCCCGTTGCTTTTTGCAACATAGAGTAGAAAAGCGCTAAATCGTGATTAGCATCTAGTTTAGGAGTGATAAGGAGTGATTATTATTGTTGAGCGCTTGGGAAGTCAAGCCGCTCGAGTTGATACTACCCAACACGCTCATTTCACACACTAGTGGTTGGTTGCCTGTGTCGTCCGGTCGCAAATTTGGGCCCTTGTCCACGCTGATTGAAGTATAAGTTGTGGGAAACACACTTATATGCTCACATACTTAATTTGATACTCGGTTGAAAAACTACGGACCCTTGAAATCCCTTCTGGCATCGCTTTTTAGAAAAGTGCTAAATCATGATTAGTGCCTAATTTAGGAGTGATAGGGAGTGATTATTAGTGCTGAGCGCTTTGGGAAGTCGAGCCGTCTGAGTTGATATCCAACACGCCTGTTTCACACTAGTGGTTTCTTATCTATGTCTGACCCCATATTTGGAATGTCACCTAGATCATGATTTGGAATTTGTTTTTGAGTTTTTTGTCTCTCTTAGTCTTTTGGCACTGTCGAGGGTTGAAACCGGGCCCGAACTTATGTTGGGCATCTCTCATTGTTGCGAGTTGATATCTCTCTTCCGTGTGTGTGGATTCAAATAAAGCCATGATGTAAATATCTTACCTCCTGAGTCTCTCATATTGCCTCCAAAGTGACTCCAAAAGTGGTAATGTATCTCTCATAGAAGGACTTTTAAAATTCTTCTAGGAAACAAATATACTTACATTATGGGACTTTTAAAATTCTTCTAGGAAAAAAATATACTTACATTATGGGATTTATAAATTTTGTAAAATTTTATAGAGGGGATGTAAGGAAATGCTAAAAATAGGCTACATAGGGATTCATAAAAGAAGCCTTAAACACACGTGATATAGAGACATTACACTAAGTGATCCCCCCTCGGGCACTGGATCGTGAGGATTAGCCGAAGTTGGTCCATGAGGCTCTCATTGAGTGGCTAGGTCTTCTTGCAGTGTATCAGATAGCTCAGCTAGCATCTCCGTATCTATTTGGATGTTGCTAGAGGAGGGGTTGATGAGGGATTTTTTTTGAGGCTTGAGGAAGCTCGTCTGAGTCTGATCTTTCAGTGTTTTGTCTTAACGAAATTCATAAAGACAATGGTTGATTTCAACCCCTCCTCCTTTGCATCTACTACCTCCTATTGGGCATCCACCATCTGTTTGTTGGAGGTTTGTGTTCTTCTAATGGAGCCTCATGATCATTTCTTATAGCCGGAGCATCTGGGCTTCCGCCTACCATTTCTTGAATGGATCCTTACCCTCGAAGCAGCGCACTAGGTACTCCACATAGTGTTTGGTTGTGGGGAGGTCGATTTGTTGGGATGGCCTAGAGGGACCTGTCGGAGAAGACCACCGATTGGGTCAGAGTTATCCGACTCGAGAAGACCACCGACGATTGGGTCAGAGTTGTCAGACCCGGTTGTGGGATTGCAACAGGCTTCTCAGCGAGAGGCACCATTTGCACCTGTTGCTTCTTATCTTTAGAGGAGAGGGAGGGAAATATAAGACTATGAGGTCATGGCCATGGAGTCAGTTCTCCCCTTCTCAAAGATTTGGTTGACCGGTCACTTCGAGCTAGCTACCTGTGCAGTGTTTTTGTTGGTGTTGGTTTTGCTGGTCTTGCTCTTGGGCTTGGGCAAGTTGCACCTCCACTTTGTCGGGCAAATTTGCCTGTGGCCTATCGCCTAAATGGGAAGAGGATTGTCAGTAATTGTCCCACCTTGGTGTGTGTGTTACTCTTCACCAGACAAGCAATCTCTCTCTACAGCTTTGTAAAGCATAAGGACTCCGAGTTGATACTTTCTCCCATTTATGCCTTTTGTATCCACCCCATGGATGTTTGCAAAGATGTGCTAGCTCTTGAAATACAACCACCACATCTCCAAAAACATCTTGTATATCAGGTTATCTTTGTGGAGTTTTGGTGGCTCGTCAGCCTGTGCTCTCCATTCACCCTTTCCCTAAAGTATCTGACCATTAATTCATGCCCTGCCGAGGTTACCTCTATGTGAGACCTTCATGGGGCCGCCCTTAAATTAGCCCTCAAGTTAGCATGATTAATGAGTGTTAAAAAATTAAATTCTATCGAAGAATATACAATGATGGTTCCTTGAAGTGTACCCTCATTAATTTGTTCGACCTCTAGGTAGTGGTGGATAGCTGGCATCGCCTCATTAATGAAAGGATTTGGTGGCATCGCCCCTTTGTACGATCGAAGGTGGTAGCCATTCACCGACTTTTGGAATTGTTCCCCTGTGAGTATTCCGAGTAGGAAGGTTCCATCAGAGAACTTTTCTACTATCCAGAATGGTCCATTCCATCAAAGCTTTAATTTCCCTGGATACGGACTTATCTGTGATTAGAACAGGATGACCAAGTCTTCTTCTTCAAACAGCTGAAACCTAGAATGTCGATCCACCCACTTCTTTCTCCTCTTCTAGATCACTGTGGTAATGAAGAGTCTCATGAGTTTTTCATCCAATTGCATGAGCTAATCCAGTCGTTACTGAAGGGATTCCTTTGAACTTAGTTTTTTTTTTTGTTATGGCGATCTTGAGACTGGGTACCAAGAACTCCATCGGCACCATTGTTTTAGTGCCATATACTAGTTTGAATGGAGTCATCCTTGTAGAGACCTCATAGGCACTGTGGAATGCCCATAATGCTGAATACAATTTTTCATCCCAATCTATGTGATGTTCATTCACTAGCTTCTCAAGGATCCGTTGTATGATTTTGTTTGTGGACTTTGCATGACCATTGGCCTATGGATAATAGACGGTGGACTTCTTATTTATGGATGATCAAGTGCTAGGGGACCAATAGAGGCGGATGGCATTATTCACAAAATGTTTGCCCTAATCATTGTACACCTCAATCGGACATCCAAACCTGATGATGATCATCTCATACAGGAACTTGGCAATGGACTTGGTTGTATTGTCCTTTAAGAGCTCTTGCTTCAACCCACTTGGTAATGTAGTCCATGGCACCGGAATGTGCTAGTTACTGGTAAAGTGGGTTGGTGGCTTAAATGGACTGGAACAGCTCCATTGTGAGGTATCCCGATCTCTGTGAGTCGGCTAACTGAGCCTCTATCATATGTTACATTGCTTGGCCAATCTATAGGCATCTCTTAGTATCATTTGGACTTCTTCAAGCCATCTCTGTGTTGTAATGATTTGTTAGAGGTCTGGTACATTGTCATCTTCGGCCAATCCTTTGAAAAAGTCATGGGACTCATCTAGAGACTCCACCTATCTTAGCAGATTCTGCTAACTCTTGCCTCCTACACTAATGCCGGGCTCAGTGATACTTCTCCATGATGCTCACCACATCAACTTCAAACAAGATAATCAGATTTTCATTACTAGAGATATTCCTTTTCTTCATCTAGATCTAGTCCTTCCAACATGTTGACTCCCTTGACTACTTTCAGCCGAGATGGATTTTCCACTTTCTTCCCGATTGCTGGCTATACTGATAGTCAAACCTTCTTCTTACCTCTTCGGATGGTGATCTTATTTGCATCATCCCAATCTTGCTTTATCCGTGCCTACCAGAGCCATAGTTTGCCCACTAACAGGGTAGGCATCTTAGATGTCCTCCATATGGAGCACCACCACTACTATTTGGAAGGTGAACCCGAAGACTTCCATTATTTGCCCACAAATCAATCCAAGCAACTGTACTATGCGCTAATCTACCATTTTCACGCAAATGGGGCTGCATCGTAGCTACTCAATCCCAATTTTTGGCATGTCGTATCCAACACAATATTGACTTCTGATCCTCCATCTAACAGTACCTCTGCTATGTCCATGCGGTGAGAGAGCTTTACCTAAATCACTGGGATGGCTTCATCATAGATTGGAGCTTCCTTCAACATAGTCAAATTTTTAGACTTTGTTTTATCAATGTGCATGGTTTCTAGTACCTAGGATGTACCCTTCCTCTCCTCCCCTCAGGCATCGGTTTGGTAGACCAACTGCTCTCTAAAGTTTGGCATTAGGGTTAGCAGTTTCTCCATTGACATGTGGATTTTCTATGTCTTCAGATCTTCCCATAGATCATACTGCAAAGTTTCTCCCTTTGCTACCATGAGTAGCCTTTATTCCTTTCTTGGTGCCTCCACACTTTCCTGAGGGTTTACTTTGTCCCATGTCTTTAACACGTCTCCCCCCTAATCTGTGACTTGTCGGATCAGATCACCAAATTGTATTGTGACCTCACCTTCTTGCTAAATTATTAGATGTGGACTTTTTGGCTCCTTCTTCTGAAGCGCTTCTCGATCTTGCTGCTTCTGTACCCAGTCGGACACCTATGTCTGAACCTTGTGCTCATCCAGCCACGTGACCACCTTGTGTTTCCCTTTCTTATATGAGGTTGGTCCTTTCTCTGCCTCTAGAGTCTCGGGCTCAATTGCCATCAGGATTGGTGCCGATTGTATCGGAGTTTGCTAAAGTGATCTCCTTCCAATGTATCTGCAAGCATCAGTTTTGTGCATGCTAGTCTCGCAAATTGCACACGAGAGCGCATTTAAGCTGCATTCCTTGGCCACATTCCCATGATTCTGACATCTCGTACACCAAGCGCCCAATCACACTTTTTGAGGGAACTTTGCTCCTTCATTGGACAACTGAGCCATGGCCATAGCTAGTTCGTTAGCCACTTTCCCTACCTTCTCGCTCTTCAACCATGTCTTGCAATTTTCCTCCTCATCCTCCGATTCTTCACTTGAATCTGAGACATAAAAATCTTCCTCCTCCTCCTCCTCATCTAAAGAGTTGAAAGTGTACTTTTTGCTTTTTCTCTTGCTTTTGCCTTTGAGATAGATGTCATCAACACTCTCTCCACCCTGAGTGTGCTGAGTTAACTACTTGCTCCAGCACTACAACAGAATGAGAGTGTAGTAGAAAAAATAGCAGCTCTTTTATAACTATAAGGGTATGAAGACATCGGGCCCATTTTGTTGCTAAAAAAGCTAATATTTTTGTTGCAATGGGATCGCTGCTCCAAGAGTGAAAATAGCAGTAAAATTTTGCTAGTGAAATTTTGTTGCTATTTTTGCTGCTTTAGCAGCGATAGAACTACATGAAAAACAAAGCTGGGGCAGGACTGGGGAGTCATGAAAAGACTCCCCTATCTATTAGAGCTTTTTTTGTTTTATACAAATACAATAAAACTTACACAAATTCATGTCCTACTTATCGTCATCGACACATGTAATGTAAAACTTTACAAATACAAAAAAAGGCAATTGAAATTCATGGTTTTTATTCATGTCATAATTCTATTACAATACTTGGTGAATTTACATAAGTGTATGAGTCCAAAAAGGTCATATACAAAATAAAGCATAATGAAAATCTATGGAGTTAGGGGTTACATTGAGAGGGTCTACATCTCATGTATTTTAATTATTATTGTCCCTTGCAGCTCCACCCTCTTCTCTCAGATTTCCATTACTTCTTGCTTACACATTTACACCACTGTTTGTAGTAACACCATTTCTAGTAACATGATCCTAAAACACAATAAAACTAACACAAGTGAAAATAAGTTTTGCAAAAACAATTTTTAGGAATGTACTTACTTTCCATGCTTGCCAAGCATGTCCTCCAAGCATGTCCTCCAGTAATAACAATCGGTCCTTCATCTTGCACCCTTTCAAAGAGAGATTATGAACCCCATTGTAATGTAAAATCATATTCATCTTACATAGGGGGGCGGTCCACTGCTTTAAGCTATTTACGTACAAACAAATGAACATTACAATTATGTTGTTATTTAAGGTGGCCTTCTTTAATTAAAAGATAAGATACAATTTGAGACTAATATATAATTACAAATATTGTTGGGATATCTACTCCTCCTTCACGTATAACATCACATCTCACAAGTTATTTTCCATCTATACAAAAAGAAATATAAATTCTTGAAACTCTTATGCATACTCTTAGGCATGCCTAGGTAGCACCGAGAGGCACATTAGTGTGAAAATTTCAAGACTTGTTTAAGAAATCTATACTAGAAAAAACTTAAAAACACTAACCTACCTACCAGTCACCACACTACTACTGAGGATACGGTAAGAGGATGTTGTAGAGTCCTGGCTCTAGCCCTAAGGCTAAGCCTCTATCCGCATCATCCAAACAAATAAAATCAACCTCAGTAGTGCCATGAGTTTCATCCGTCCATTCATCATTATCAGATATTTCCTTTTCATTTTCCCATCCACATAAACTCATCAAAAATGTAACCATGCGAGGATAGTCATCTTGTGGAAAAGGAAAGCATTGGGCTATCGGGGATATGTCCTCTACGGAGTAGGGGTCAGTCATGGTCAATAGGCAAATTAGCCATTCTAATTCCTCAATATTTTCCTCTCTGGCTAGTACATCTATATGATCCCATTCAGTTTCAATTACAGGATAGCACATGTGGAATATCTGAGAAAGGTACAGATGATACCTCTCACCAAAGGTAGGAGTGGATGAAGTGTATGATGATCGGGCATCTGCCATATCTGCAAACACAGATATAGCATCAGTAGGTTTATGGTGACAGGACAATCTAGTTCTTGATTGTATACGGATATTTCTCTTGTTTTTGTGCTCTTGCTCTTTTTACTATTTTTTGTTTTTCTTTTCTTTGTTTTTTTTAAAAAAAATGTATGAAGCTATATATATACATCCCCTTGAATTTGGCAATTACATGGTCAGGGGAGAAGGTTATAAGGAGGAAGCATTAGAATGTCGAGCGTGAGCACATGCTCCCCCTTTCCTTGGGTAGATCATATTATTTGCAATGATGTTGCAGCCTCTTGGAACCAATTTGTCCAGCGGGTCATAGGTTGTGATGTGGGTAGATAGCTTTTTATGACCCTTGTGGCCACATCCAATTGCAGAGATGGTAGTGTACGCTCCCATTGACGAATGGAGGAAATGGTTTTCGATGATACTATTACAAGGGGAGACGTAGACTCATCGATTTTTTGTTGGGTGTTGGCAAGAGTAGGTGTAGAGCATGTAGAAACTTCTATATCAGCGTGTGCCTGGCATGAGGAGCTAGAAGCTTCATGTGGCTCCCCCCTTCCTGAGCTAGGTGGTAATGATCGATATCGTTTGGGAATCCAAACTAACTCTGGAAGAAGTGGTGTGGAGCACTCTGTTACCTTTCCCTTACCACGATCTTGAATTATCGTTGGGGTGGCAACAATTGGTTTGCAAGGTTTTACAGGTGATGTAGAGGGATTCAGCTTATGTTTAGGGACCCAAATCTGGTCATTTCCCTTGTAGTACCCTTGGGCTACTAATAATTTTTTAGGGATCCATCGCGATGTTACATTGCCCTTTCTCGGGTGGGTAGCTGCTTTCCTTTTACGAGGCTTCTTGGTGGCTGAACGAGATTGAGCAGGGGAAGTAGCTGTTAACGAAGCTTTGGGGACCCATTTGTATGTACTCTTTGGCATAGTAAGAGAAGCTTTAGAGATCATCCTGCATGTTTCCACTCTTGGCGTTAAAGCGTTAGAGGGGTGGCAAGCAATCAAAGATGGCTTTGCCATTGGACTTTGTGATTTTTCATTATCTAACATTTGAGTGGATGACTTAGGTGCGGGATTTTGAGCGGTCAGACTGAGTGTTGGTTCTTGCGTTGTGACTCGTCTGGTTGCCCAATCGATATTGCACTTGGTGGCCATCATCCATTTGCACCCTAAGTTTACAGTCCCTTCCATGGTACCAGCAGGCATAACCAAAAAGCTTTGAATTATGGTTCCCTTGTCATAAGCAACCGGAGTGTGCAGAACTCCTGAGACAGGGGTTTTCTTCTTGTTGATTCCTTGAACTTGGATAGAACTCTTGGTTAAAGGTGGTTTTCCCAGTTGACACCACACGCCATATGATAGCAAATTGTGTTGAGCTCCTGTATCCAATAATGCATTATATAGCACCTCCCCGTAAGGACTCTGTAACTCAATTGGGTACCTTAGAGGTGGGTCAGATTCCAGTGCATCCTCTTCTGCTTCCTCGAAAAATACTTGCGTAATTCCCAAGTTGGCTTCTCGTTGTCTCCTAGCACGCTGTTGACGTTCTTTGGCTTCGACTCTCGCTTGTATCTTTTTAAGCTCAGCTTGTTCTTTAGCTGCATTCTTTTGATGGATTGCATGTAACTCCTCTTGGCTTAGGGGGTCATAGTATCTTTTGAATTTACTCCCATTAAGGAATCCAATGGTTTCACCGTCGAGAGTCTCCACTCTGATGGTACCTTGCGGTGTAATTTCACATACTCTATACGGTCCCTTACCAGCATATTTGAGCTTCTTCTTTTTGTTTCGCACTCCATACATCAGGACTTTATCCCCAACCTTGATGTCCTTGTCCTTTAGATGGCGATCAAACCATTTTTTCCTTCTATCCTTCTCCACAAGGGCATTGTATACAGCCAATTGTCTTTCTTCGTTTAGCCGCTCAAGGATATATAGACGCTCTACTAAGGGATTACCATCCCAACCCTCTTGAGTAGCAACACGAAGACTAGGAATGACAAATTCCCACGGCATGACTGCTTCTTGGCCATATACCATTTTGAATGGTGTGCAATTAATAGCCACTTTGTACGTACGATAGGCCCATAAAGCTGTCGTGAGCTTTAGATCCCAATCCATGCGATGAGCTTCAACTATCTTTGTCAAAATAGAGATTAATGTCTTGTTTGTACTCTCGGCTTGGCCATTCTCTTGCGGATAATAAGGAGTAGATTTATGATGGGATATCATGAAATTTGTTGTGAGCTCCTTAATCACTTCATTTATAAAATGCGTACCATTGTCGCTCACAAGTTCAAAAGGACAACCGAAGCAAGAAGAATCAATAGCCATCATGTGATTCTTCCTGTGGAGCATGGTTTGTTTACCAATGATCTACATAGAAAACAAACTTGGTGGCAAGGAGGTAATAACGAAATTTCCTTACTGCATATATCATTGCCAACCCTTCTCGCTCCGTAGTGGTGTAGTTCATCTCAGCATTGTCTGGCAAAGCTAATGGGGTAGTCTAGTTTGTGTTCTCCAGGTTGAGTTAACACACACCCAATAGCAAAGTTTGATGCATCAATATGCACATGGAAGAGTAAATCCCAGTTAGGCATTCTCAAGATTGGAGCACTCGCCAAGGCTTTCTTTAATAGCTCATAGGCACGGTCACATTCTTCGGTCCAAATAAACTCGATGAGAAGCTTATACAATGGTCGAGCTATCTCGGCGAAGAATAGAATAAACCTTCGATAATAACCAATGTGGCCCATAAAGCGTTGGACTCCCTTGTAGTTGGTGGGTGGTGGCAATTCCAGAATGACCTTGATTTTACTCTCATCCGTGGAAATCCCATTTTTGGACACTATATGCCCTAAGATAACTCCGTGTTTAACCCAGAATTGGCATTTGAAAGGATTCAAGGAGATGCGATATAATCTACATCTTTCAAATATTTTTCGTAAACACATCAAGTGCTCGTCCCAAGAGGAATGAACACAAAGATCATCTAGGAAAGCTTCACAGAAGTCCCTTAGATATTCCTTAAAGGCCGTGTTTATCAATCGTTGGAATGTTGCAGGTGCATTGGTCAAGCCAAAAGCCATGACGCGGAAGGCAAACACTCCAAACTCCGTGATAAATGCTATTTTAGCTTGGTCCTCAACTGCAATTGTGATCTGATTGTAACCCGAGTACCCATCTAAAAAGCTATATGCCTCCTTGCCTGCCACTCTTTCAAGCACATGTTCAGAATATGGCAAGGGGTAATGATCCCTTCTGGTGGCTGCATTAACCTTTTTGAGATCAACGCACACTCTGAGTTTCCCATTCTTCTTTGGCACGATGACTATCGGAGAAACCCATTCTGAGTGCTCAATTGGGTATATGAATCCACATTTTACCAGCTTTTCAATTTCCTCTTGTACAATCTTTGCGTACTTAGGATTCATTGGGTAGGGACGTTGCTGGACTGGTTTAGCAGTGCTAATCATTGGAATCGTGTGTTGCACCACCGAAGGTGGAACACCCTTCATATCATGATATGTCCAAGAAAATATGTCCTTGAATTCTTTAAGAAGCTTCGTAAGTGCAGCTTCTTCCGCCTTGGTGAGGTCTTGAGCAATAAAAACTGGTTTAGACTCCTCACCCGGATCTGCTAAGTTTATCTCCTTAACTACCGCAGGGCCATCGTAGACACCGCTACTCCCATTGGTAGGCGTTCGTTGGGCTTTTGTGTAGACTACTTTACGTTCCCCTGTGGTGAATGATTTGAAATGCTCGGGTGCGGGGTGTAAGTCTACTGGTTCTTGTTGTGCCCGATTTTTTTCTTTTAATTCCGCCTCCTTTTGTTGTTGTTGAGCCAACTCTTGGTTTTGCCGCCTTCTTGCAGTACGACTTAGTTTTGGCTTCTCTTCGATTTCTAATTGGGTGACGTCATGAGGTTGTGGAATACACCACATGACACTTTGGAGGTATTGTCCCCAATTATCCGCTATCTTCCGATGAGCGTCAATGGCTCCTACATAACTAAGCCATTCTGCAGTGGATCTTTCCTTGTTTATTGCAGTTTGTACATTAGCTCGATAGCATTGGTGCTTATG
Source organism: Cibotium barometz (assembly GCF_041138505.1). Taxonomy (NCBI): domain Eukaryota; kingdom Viridiplantae; phylum Streptophyta; class Polypodiopsida; order Cyatheales; family Cibotiaceae; genus Cibotium; species Cibotium barometz. The sequence continues at coordinate 43,474,319 of NC_141082.1, forward strand.
TCTCGTTTTCTTCTTACCGAGTTTTTGATTTTTGTTTCTATCAGATTCGAACTCACTTGGTCGATCTTCACTTTCGGATGAACTGTAGGAGGTCACTGTCCTAGGCCTTGAGCACCTTGCTTCCACATTTGGGTGAATATTTGATTCATTTCCCCCCCATCAGGCTCAGGGTCAGTTTCTTCTTGAGATTCATACTCAGAGTTGCATTGGTCAGAGTCTCCGCTACTTTCAGTGTCGGTGGAGTTTGCCACTTTCTCGCCATCAGGGGTCAAGTGCATAACACCTATCATGTTTATTGGCACTAACGGTGGCATGTCTTGCCCCTCAGGTGTTACCCAACTTGTGCCTCTATTTCCCCATGTGTCTATGGTTGCTGCTAGGTGTACCCAATCCACGTTATCCGACTCAGTCATACCCGGTAGGACATCCATGTAAGGAGAATCTTTCCCATCATCAGTCTCTTTTTTGCATGTATAGCAATACCTTAATGGGGCGGAATGAACAGTGGTATCCGATCGATTATCGATGATAACCTTGCTTCCTAAAGGATGTGCACGACCATTCTCAAGATCAACTCGAATGACAGAGTCCTGGAATTGTAGGTAGACATGGTTTTTCGACCAGTCATGTACCATTTGTGCTTCCCTCATGAAAGGACGTCCTAAGATCATTTGATATGACATAGGATGCTTGGAGAAATCCATTACAATGAAGGTATGTTTTACCTTGTATCCCAGGACCTTGATCTTGAGGTCCCTTAACATTCCAATAGGTTTAGCTATGGTTCCGTTTGCCATCTTAACCACTATGTTTGTGACTTCGAGGTGAGGCCTTCCCATAGATTCCTAACAGTTTTTAGTCACAATGCTCACTCCAGCACCACCATCAAGGATTCCCTTTAGAGTTAATCCCTTGGTAGTAATGGGGAGGGTGGCATTAGATTCGTCACCTTCAAAGTACTGTCCCAACTTGTTCACAGGTATTTCCATGACCGAATCTTCATCAAAGTTGGGTTGTAGATCCCAATGCTCCCCTTCATCTTGAAGCGTGTCGGGTCTATCCATATTTGCAAATGGTGGTAGCCCCGCCTTTAGTTCTCCATTGAGAAATGCCCGAAGAGCTAAGAGTAGCTCAGGATCTCCGTATAATTTGGATATGATCGTGGTTCTGATCTCAGAGGACATGAAATCCATTAGCTTAGACACATTCAACGGTACTTTTCGAGACATCACCCCTTGACTAGGGACTGGTGAAGATGGAATCACTTCCTCTTCGATGGGGTCAGGCATTCCCTCACTAAACATTCTTTCAAGCAAAAAGGGTGTTTGCCCACTTCCTGATGTTCTATCCTCACTTTCTTCTCGAATGATACTCGGTATAGCTAACGGTTTATGGTTCCTGTGAGGCTGAACTTGCGTAGGAAACACTGTGTATGGAATTTTGATTTTTCTCGGGTTTGGCTCCAGTTCTCTTTGTGTTTCTTCCACCAAACCCCTTAAGTGTTGCACTTGTTCAATCTCCTCAACTGGGTTTGGGTAAGTTCCAATCTTTTTCTTGAGGGTTTTTGGCCCACGTGGCTTGTCTTGGGGAGTCTCAGTCAGTTTGGGTGGTCGAGAGGGCAGTAAAACTGACTTGGTTGTGGGGCCGAGGAAGTTTCCTTCTGTTTCCCCTTATTTTTGTACTCGCTTGATTCTCCTTCATTGAGCTCCCGAGTGGGTTCCTCCCTTACGGTAGTGACTTTGGTCCCCATGGTTTCTATTGAATCAGAATCATCTTCAGGATCATTCATATACACGGGGTCGTCTCCTGTCCCTATGTTAGTCTTTGAACTGGGCTTGGAGCTCGTGGCATTAAGCGATCTCTTTCGTCGTGTTTTCTTTTTCTTTGCCTGAGCGATTGATGCAGTATCCCTCTCTTCAAGAATGTAGTTTTGATTTTGAAGCATTGACCGTGTAACTACATTCGCGGGTACAACGGGTGTGGTTCTTCGTGCTTGGTTGGTGACCTCAACCAAATTCAATGGCATAATCTTGGGTGCATTAGGATTATGTGGACATTGAGCGATCAAATGATCTATGCCACAACGATTACATGTAAGTACCGGCATTCCCGATGTGCTCCCTTGATTTGGCTGCATCTGAGTAGCGATCTTTTGTAACCTATTAGGGCACTCCACTACACGATGCGGTCCACCACACTCGTAACATTGAAGAGGTGGTCTCCTCGCCATGGTATTAAGGTTTTGCCCTCTTGTGGCAAGAGCAGGCGCTTGATATACAGGCTTGACTTGCCCGAAATGATCCTCCATGTAGTACTGGGGAATCATTTCAAACGTATCAATCCCGTATGGAGCAGTAGGGTCTATCTCCTCTTCATAATCCCCACATGCACTATGTGACTCACAACGCATCTGGTTTATTGGGGTAATCCTTGGATGTGGAGGTTGTGGTCCTAGCACTGGCGGTGGTAACGGCACAGACTGGACTACATTCGGATTCCTTGGAACTATGTGCTGTGACGGTTGCTCGATAGGTTGTGCAGGCATTAGCGCGGGTACTTGAGGTGTGTTTGACCAAGCTAGTGGTGCTTGGTTTGCCAACATTCGCTTAAGTGTTAGGCAATCTTTAGATTGATGGCCATACCACATGCATTGCAATTCCCATTGAATTTGACTCTAAATGTGGGACATTCACTCGTGCTATGTGGTCCTAAGCACACCGAACACCATTGTTGCTCTCTTCTTGGGTACATATGGCTATTCTGAGGAGCTCGATTACCCCTAAAGTATTCTTGGAGAGCCTTAGTAAGGTCGGTCACACAGACATTTCAGATATCTTGGGCTCCTTGGCAATTGGTTTTACCGTCATTGGCTCGTGCCCAAATACTTGCGAACTAACGGATTTTGTTTCTGAAGACACCTTTTTACCTGCAATCATCAAGTTGTCTTCTAATTGGATTGCATTGGCAGTGACTGCTTCCCACGTTGTAAGACCTCTAATGACTAGGCCATTGTAAATGTCCTCGTGGCGCAATCCTCAGATGAATCTATCGAGGAGTTGGTTGTTATTGAAGCGTTCATCGGGAGTGTAGCGAGAATTTAGATGTTTCAATCGACTTATAAAGTCTCTCACTGATTCCCCTTTCTCGCGTTCAGCTTTTTGGAGTTGAGATGCTACTCCCCAAAGCACACCCTCACGTATGTATTCTTTCAAGAACAATCTCTTGAGAGTGGGGTAGTGAGTGCGCTCTTCAACCCTTAAGGTTCGATACCAATCTCCGGCCTTCCCACTCAAGGTTAAGCCTAAGGCTTTACACTTATGCAGCTCATTGTGCTCTTCCAAGGAATCACACACGTGTTCAAAGACTTCAATGTGCTTCCTAACATCCTCGTTACCACTGAAGTTTTGAGTGAGCTTAGCCACTTGTACTGCCTTGCTTCTAGGTTCTCGCTCAGGCATACCCCGCATGTTTTCCGCAATAGATCGTCCGATCGTCTGAGCAAACGCTGCGAGATCACCTAGGTGAGCAGGCATAGTTGGTGGAGGCACTTCTGGGATAGCCTGGCTGATAGGAGTTGGCGTTGGTCTGAGTAGGTTGGCAAATGACGTAGGATATGATATGTGACTAGGCCTAGCTCCCCTTGGATAATGGTTATGATAAGGCGGTCGTGGAGCATACGCCATTGGCATACTAAGAGGCGTAGGAGCTACCTGAGCATGAGTAGAGATAGGTACATAGGGTCGATAGGCGCTGGCACGCACTGTTGTAGGTACTGTTCCACTAGGTAGCGGTGTCATACTAACTACAGCGGTAACAGGTGCACTTTCAGCTATGCTCATCATTGGGGTAGGCATTGCGGATTCCCTAATGGAAAGTTGAGCCAAGGTTGGAAAGCTAAAGTTACTACTCGTGGGCTCAACCTGCATTGAGACTCCAGGCGAAACAACATATGAAGGGTCTATGGGACTCACCGAGGGAGTCTCCAATTATGATAGGGTTGGTTGTTTGGCCTTGCCCGTATCCAAAAATCTCATAGGGCCAGTGGAAACTAGGTTCACTCCCCTATTTTGCCTCTCAAATTGGATAATTCTATAAATCACCTCACATATCATGTGTTGTTGCTCCTCTAGATTAGTGGCGCTAGATGTAGATCGTAGGACTTCTAACCAACCTACATGGTATGTGTAACCCGTGTATAGGTCCGTTAGAGTCTCTGTGTGTAGATCATATTCCCAATTTTCATTGAGAAATATCCCATCTAGACTTGGTGTGCCAAACGGTTCTCTTGAAGTGGACGCAATGTCACTTCTTATGGATTGGCTTCTAGGGACCTCTACTTTAGGAAGAGCATCGGAATGTGGTAGCTCAGTAGGGCCCTCATTAAACGAAGTGGGTAGAATATCCACATGGACACTCTTTGGGAAGGTAGGGTCCACATGAGATGTGAATGGCGAATCCACTACCCCTCCTTCTTCATTTACTTCGCTTGTTGCATGCTCAGAGCGTGTAGCTCTACTAAAGGTCTCGATTAGACGACTAAACATGCTAGATCCGGGTTGTGGGGCCCAACCTGGCATGTTTTGGATTGTCTCCTTAGGGTTCTTGGTAAGGTGCCCTTCCATGGCTTCTGAGTCAGAGGATGAGTCACTATCCACTATTCGTGGATCTTGGGTTGCACTCCCTTGGGTTCCAGCCGAAGGCCAAGATGCCAACGTGGAGGGATGGTGTGAGCCTGCGTAGACTGAAACGCTTTCTAGTGGCTCAGACTCTAGGACCCGACCAGAGCGTAGATGCATGTGACGTGGGTACCCTACGTGCGTTGGTAACTACCCTTGAAACTCACACAAATGGTTTCTTAGGTGTTTCGCACCCCGTTTTTACTTGTTTTTGTGTTGTTTTTAACCCGTTTTTGACCCCCTTACTTACGGTCGAACCTGGACTAGGGCGTGTGATAGCTCGAAACGAGCGTATCGTTTAAAGGGTCCTAGTGTGCTTTACAGCACCGTGTTCGCCTATCCAGAGCTCCTGTAGTCCTCAAAACAGTCCGTTTCCTTTGGGGGAAAGGGGCAAAAGCCTATTTGCTTGTGGAGGAAAGGGTGAGGGCTTTATCCCACATGCTCACTTTACTCCTTGGGGAGTGGGCTACATATAGGGCACAACTTCCCATAAGCTCTCACTTGAAAGAAAGCTATGGAGGCTCACTCTCCTATATATATATATCAAAAGACCGAGGCTGGTGCCGGGGCCGGGGTCGTGGGTCGTCGTGGGTCGATTGGGGTTCTTTCTTTTCAAAAAAAATTTCTCCAATTAGAAAATCTTTCCTCTCCACACGTTCGGTTCTTTCTTTGAAAATAAAATTTAATTGTTTCTTTTTTATTTTTAATAATTTCTTTAATTTTTTTAATTTTTAATTTTCTATTTTTTTTTGTGAGATAAGTTTTCTAGGGTTTCCTTAGGGTTCAACCTTGGCCGCGGCGCAGTTCGCACACACAGCACAGATCTGGGGATTCAGAAATCCCTCTCACACGCAGAAACCAGATAACAGAATGCATGCCCACACGCGGAGCGAAAATATAACAAAGAAACAGAAATGCAGCAGACAAATTGCAGAAACAGACTGCAAAACACAGAAACACCTTAACAACAAACACACAGTCGCTTTCCTACAGTGTAGATTAAACTTCACGCAGCAGCCGAGCTGCAAACTGGAGCTTGGTGCAGGGCAACTCCCCGGCAGCGGCGCCAAAAATGTGCGCTTTTGCCGCACAGGTCGTTTAGCTGGGGACTTGCCGGACACCGTATGCGAGCCACGAATGGCTCCAAGCATACAACCAGGAAGGCAAGCTCAAAACAGAATGCAAAAGGTGTGTCACTCACCGCTTTACTGCCACCTTGAAGGATTCCCACGTCGCAGCCGTGAAGGAGGAGCCGCCGTTCGCCGCTCTACCGCCTCGCCGCCGCCGTCGCCGTGCCGCTACACAGTGCTCGATCGCTCTCTCACTCTCTCTCTCTCTCACACACATACGCAGGAGAAGGAAACCAAGGAGATAAGGCAAGAGCACTCTTGTATTCACAACACATGAGAATGAGGATTTTAGGGTTACATTTGACTCTTATAGGTGACTTGGCCGTTCACACTTGGGCACCCATACATGGCCGGCCGACCCTAACCCTTATCCTACTGATATCCAAGGTGCGCCTCTCATCGGCGATCACCCAATCCCTTCATCCTTAACATATGGTGCCGACAAGCCCGGCCCATGACTCAGAATATTTAAATTAATGACGTAAAATATAGTACGTCGCAATGTCCGCCAAGGGTTAACAACTATCTATAGAAAATGGAAAAAATAACAAACCCTAATCTTAAAAGCCCTAAGACTTACAAACCCTATAACATATAAAAGCATAAGAAAACCTACAAAATCAAACCAAATTAAGAAATAAAAGTATTAATAACCAACCCTACTCTTAAAATCCCTAAAACTTACAAACCTTATAAACATGTAAAAGCATACAAGAAAGAGATCTCTTATCTTGTGAGGCTTGTATGTGTTGAAAACCTATAAAATCAAACCAAGTTAAGAAAAAAAAGTATTAAGAAAAATCAAGATCTCTTACCTTGTGAGGCTTTAATGGAGATCTCTTAATTAAGAAAAAATAAGAAAGGAAAATACTCTTAATTAGGCTTTAATGGAGAGCTCTTAATTAAGAAAAAAGTAGAAGAGAAAATAATCTTAATTAGGCTTTAATGGAGAGGTCTTAATTAGGAAAAAAGAAGAAGGAAAAATACTCTTAATAGGTAAGCTTCAATAAGAAGGAAAAAAGAAGAAAAGAAAAACTTAAAAGAGAGGAAATAGAAGGGAAATACTCACAAGAAAGCTTGTTTACATAGGAGATGAGGGAAAAGAGAAGACATACCTTGCTTGAGCTTGAGGAGGATAGGGTAGGAGAGGTAGAGGTGATACATTAGACATAAACATGCAAAAACACTCAAAGTACCAAGTTTAGTGCATTCAAAAGATAAAAATGACGTGGCCGCAAAAGAAGCGACAAAAAAGCAAGATATTTTTACAGTATGGTAGCGTTTTTTTGATGCTAAAAACATTGTTGAGCAGATTTTTTTCACTACTAAGAAGCAATTTTTTGCTGCAAAAAATGCTGCTGAGTAGCAGTTGAACCCCAATATTTCCCTTCCGAAAACGCTATGAAAACATTGCTAAAAAACAATGTTGTTCTCGCGATGTGTTGTAGTACAGAGTTAGAGTTTCAAGATCCACACCAGCTACCCTTTTTAGTTACTTACTCAATCCCTTTATGTAGTAGGAACTGGAGATCTCTCCTACCAGTTGATTGGCCACATCCAGTCTTCGGAGGAGATTCAAAACTTTGTCGCACATAGTCTTCGACTGTCGACTTTTTCTGGTTCATCACACATAGCTTATCCGAAACATGCACGGAGGTCTTATCTTCTTGAAATCTCTGGATAAATGCATCCTTGATTGCATCATAGGTCGAAAAGTGAGCATACTCATATTGAGTAACCTAGAGAGCCGCACTCTTTTGCAAGGTTGGTACCAAAGTTACCTTCTTCAGATTCTGATCAATCAACTCGAGGACAATCACATGCTAAGCACTGTCAAAGAGAAGAATGTGTGCATGTGCATTCTCTGAGTATTTCCCGAAGAATTTTGGATACTTCATCGACTGCTAGTCATGGAAGCATGTTGTAGTGCTGAAATTAAGGAGGGGGTGGTAGGGGTGGGATGTGTGGTTGGGTAATGTAGAGTGACCCTTTTTAGTTGCTTACTCAATCCCTTTATGAATTAGGAACTGAGGATCTCTCCTACCGGGGCTGATTGGCCGCATCCAGTCTTTGGAGGAGATTCAAAACTTTGTCGCATAGTCTTCGACTGTCAACTTTTTCTAGTTCATCTCGCATAGCTTATCCAGCACATGCACGGAGGTCTTATCCTCCCTGAAATCTGAGGATAAATGCATCCTAGATATTATCATAGGTCGAGAAGTGAGCATACTCATATTGAGTAACCCCCCAGAGAGCCGCACTCTTTTGCAAGGTTGGTACAAAAGTTGCCTTCTTCTCAGATTTTGACCAATCATCCCGGGGACATTCACATGCTAAGGATTGCGCATCCACCTCCTTCGAGGATTTCCCGAAGAATTTTCGATACTTCATCGTGACTGTTGGTCATGGAAGCATGTTGTAGTGAGATGAAATCGCGGAGGGGGTGGCAAGGGTAGGATGTGTGGTGGGTTGTTCCCAACATCTAGAGAGGATGGACAAGTTACAGACTCTTCATCATCCTTAGAATCCTCCTGTGGAGTTCTATTGCTGGATGAACTGGGAGGGCTCCTGACAGTTCCAACCCCGCCTCCTGGGCTATTGATGCATCCTCATAATCATCATCATGTGATGATTCCAAGCTGGATTCAAAAAACAGAAGTGCTCGAGTGTGTAGATGCACTAAATAGTGCTGGTCCTGGGTGCATGCGAAGAATGAGGGACTCAAAATCAAAGAAAATCACACAAAAAGTAAAACATGCAGAAAAAGAAAGATGCATTGAGGTCACCAAAGTGTTATTAGGTTACTGCCACTACCCAATAACCTACTGAGTTTTGTCTGGTTATGCACACAACATACATCAATGTAACGTCAAAAAACTACACATACAAGAGAAGAAGACAAAACATAAATACAATCACAAGAGACAAATACATTTACAAGAGATGAATCGAAATTGATATATTACCACAAAGACTGATATACAAAGATGACACTCGAATGATCAACCCGCCAAAAGAAACAACCAACAACAACTGACCACAATAACCACCATTGTCCTGATATTTCATTACCAGTTTATATTTCTCAAGGCATAGTTACAAGAAGTTACCACCATGCTGCTCTAAGAAATGGCTGTATTACATCCATGATGGCTACAGCCAGTCCATTATTACAAGTGCTCGTGCCATCGACTCTGGTATTCTGACTTGTCTGACTGTCCGGCCCCAACAACATCCCTAGAACTATTAAGGAAAGTAAAGGATTCCCCTTCTTTATCGCTAACCATGGTGGCAGGTTATAGTTGAATATGAAAACTTCATAAGCCAAATGGATTGAATCCATCCATTTATATTCTGGGAAAATGTGACAAGGATCTTCCCCAAAGTCCCCACCCAGATATTCCTCCATGCTTGAGAATCAATGGGCTTAGGTATAACGTCATATGTGGATCTAGTGTTTCGATGCCAAGTCATTAAATATGTAATGGATGTTCATCTAAACATTGTTTGAATACGTAGAATGATGGGGAAGTGTGGTAAATATTAAGCAGGGACCATTAGTTCTTGGACATTAAATATGTAATGGATGTTCATCTAAACATTGTTTGAATACGTAGAATGATGTCGTAAATATTAAGCAGGGACCAATAGTTCTTGGACATGTTGCCTATATCTCGATGAGCCATAATGTGGACACTCATGAAGAGTGGCGTACACTTGCCAAAAGAGAATATAATTATTTGGACAAGCAAGGTGTGTGTTGTAGTCCATCCCTTTGGAGTGCAACATTGATTTTTCTTGTGCACGGTCCGAAGGCATCTCATTGTCTTTTGGTAGAATTTGATCCTTTAATAATCTATATGATATAATGTAATGCATAGTAAAGCAGAAAGACAAAAGAAATTCATGTGGCATCCATTTTAAACACTAATCATGCAAACATGTGAAACATAGAGAGGGGAAGGGACACCTACCCCATAAGTTTTGAAACGCTCATCTCAGACCACCCATATATTGACATCAATTTAATATAGAGCGGTAAGTGCGCAAATAAAAAAACAAGTGCTCCATGGTAAAGTGGTAGATGAGAAAGCCTATGTAGCTCTTGTTCCTCGCAAAGCATGCTTCACATGTCATCTAATGTCATCTACTTCTTGGGTTGTTTCATGCTTCGTATCATGATCGTCTTCTCTGTGGCTTATGTCCTGCAAGGCATCTATCATGTCATGCTCTAGAACTTGATCCAAGTCTATCAAAGCTTGCTCAGGTTCTAATCCCATCAAGCTTGTCTCTGCCCTTACTTGTTTACTTTGCTCAGGTTGAATATCCACCTGATCGACCATTTCATTATTTTCTAGGCAAACATTAAGGCCACTAAGTCGATCTTGCAAGCGCTCCACTGGAAATACACCCCATTTTTAGAAAGCTTTGCAAATTATTTGACATCATGCAACTTGGTACTTGCACAATGACTGCATGGGTACATGAGTTTCTCCTCTAAATCCACAAAATTTAAAATTTTCATAGCACTCACAAGATCCATGTATATTGAATATGCATGCAAACCCAATAGTATAGGTGGAGCTTCTTTTATATTTCATGCATGGCCTAGTTTATATATTCTAATATTAAATGGAAAGGTGTCGGACTGCCAAAAGTTCAAATTTTGAATGAGAATTTTCATGTTGAAGTAACAGGTAGCGGGAGTCAAAATAGATGTGAAAATAAGTGTTGAAATATAAAAAGAGTGTTTTTGACGCATTTTATGGACGGATATTTTGACGCTTATTTTGACTCTGGGGATTTTTAACAGAATCGCACACTGGGTCACTTATTGCATTTTCTTATTTTTCGTAGGTTTCAAAAGATAGGCTTATTTGTTTGGTATTCTCTCCTCTTTGCACCTCCCCCCCATCCCTTAGGAGTGAACCTAAGCCCTTTCCTCAACTCTTGCTTCTAATTTTGTGTGTAACATGTTGTGTTTTGTTTGTTTTTCAGGCTCACAAGTTCTCCTTGGTCTCTAACAAGGCAAGCCCTCCCTTGAGACTCTAGCTAGTAGACAGTCCTCCTTTTCTCTTTCTTTTGAATCCTTTTCCCTTGCTTTTGATTGTGTATAAATGTGTGCTGCATATGTACTCAACAGGTGTCCCACACTAAGGCCTTGCAGTCTATTACTCCATAGCTTGGCATGGCAGGAAGCCTTCTATTGGTCACTTGCGTGTCTTTGGTTGCTTGGTCTATGCTTTAGTGCCTGTGCAACAACGTAGAAAATTGGATGATAAGGCTGTCAAATGCATTTTTGTTGGTTACAGTGCTGAGAGCAAGGGTTACAGATTGTATCATCTGCAGTCAAAGTGTATCTTGATTAGTCGAGATGTTGTTTTTGTGGAAGATGTTGTGCAGCCTTTGTTATTATGTACCAAAGAGACCGGTGTGAGCTCACGGGATGTATTTGATACGTTGTTGCCTCTGTTTACAGGTGGGAAATCAAATGTAAGTCCTAATGAGGCAAATATTCAGCTTATGCAGATTTCCAAGGACATCATAGATCAGCCTATTTCTGATGCAGATTTACAGGATGTAATTTATGAGGATAGGGCTGAAAATGAGCAGGCTAGAGGTATGCCTAAATGGCTACTGCAAACCTTGCGTGATAGTAAAATTGATGCACCTATGTCTAGTTGTACTCGTTCAGGTTTTCAGCATGCCTCTTATGCATCAGATTGTTATGCTTTGGCTGTGTCTAGTATGTGTGAAGAGGAAGAACCTCTTTCATTTGATGAGACACAAAAATCAAAAAATTGGTTGGCTACAATGCAAAGTGAATATGATGCTATAATGAAGAATGGTACATGGTCTTTGTGTGATTTGCCTATTGGTAAAAAGTTCATTGGATGTAAGTGGGTTTTTAAGTTGAAACGAAAGCCAGATGGCAGTGTTGATCGCTATAAGGCTAGACTTGTTGCAAAGGGTTATGCTCAAGAAAAGGGCATTGATTTTGATGAGACCTTTGCTCCCACTTGTCGTATGACTACCATTCGTAGCTTCACACACTCATGATTATGTCAAATGTGCTTTAAGGAAACAAGACAAAGCTTACATAATTTTGAAGCGACTGACTATAATTTGTCACATAGTCAACAACTTTTTCTAGATCAATTCAAAGACTCTTTTGCGAATGACCTACCCCCAGGACTACCTACATCTTGACCATAAGACCATGCAATTGAGATTCTTCCTGGTAGTCAACCAGGGAGACCTCATATAGCAGACCTCATAAGGCCCCTTATAGATATATTCAAATTTAACATTCAAATTTAACAAAAAGAAATACAATGATAAATAGAAGAACTATTAGACCACAGAATCATACGACCTAGTAGTTCTCCTTTTGGTTCCCCAGTGCTCTTAGTTCAAAATAAGAACAAAACTAACTGCATGGGCATTGATTATAGAGGTTTAAATAAGATAACTATTAAATACAAGTATCCTATTCCTCGCATTGACAATTTGTTAGATAAGCTTCATGGTGCATGTGTATTTAGTAAGATAGATTTGAAATTTGCATATCATCAAGTTCATATACATACTTCTGATATTTATAAGACTTCTTTTCACACTCTACTAGGGCACTATGAATTTCTTGTTATGTCTTTTGGTCTTACCAATGCACCTGCCACATTTAGTAGAATGATGAACCATATTTTCTTGAAACACCAAGATTTCATCATTGTTTTCTTTGATGATGAATTTCTTATTATGTCTTTTGGTCTTACCAATGCACCTACCACATTTAGTAGAGCAATGACCCGTATTTTCTTGAAACACCAACATTTCATCATCATTTTCTTTAATGATTTACTTGTTTTCAGTGAAAGTGAAGAAGAGTATATGCATTTATCTTCAAACTTCTGCAAGAAAATAAGTTATATGCTAATCTAGAGAAAAGTCCTTTCTTTCAAAAAGAAATAGAATATTTAGGTCATATTGTCTCAGCTGAAGGTATTAGAGTAGATCCCAAAAAGGTCTACATTATTAATCTTACTTAGCCTACTCTAAAGAATGTTACTGAGGTTCATTCTTTTCTAGGTCTTTGTAATTATTACAAAAAAATGTTCACAATTTTTCTTTGATTGTATTACCCTCTTAACTATGCTTCTTTGCAAGTAGACTGTTTTCCATTGGGGCAAACACCAACAAAAATCCTGACATGCTCAAGCATATTTTGACACATACTAAAATCCTTCAATTACTTGATTTTTTAAGACCTTTCTTCCTTATTGTCACTAATGCCAGTATTATTGCACTCCACGGTCATTCTCTTGTTGCATATGAAAGTCGTAAGCTTAAACTCTCAAAAACTAAATACAACTTTTATGATAAAGAACTTCTTGCTCTTTCCCACATACTTTGTATGTGGAAACATTATGTAATGGGCTCTGAGTTTCTAATTAAAATCGACCATGACATCCACTTTCCCAACCTTTCATATCTGGTCGTCACATTAAATGGGCATCATTTATTAAAAGTTTTTATCCTTTTATTCAATATCAACCAAGAAAAGAAAATGTTATAGCTGATGCATTAAGTAGACATCCTTCTATTTCAAATATTTATGTTCTTGACATGTATTCTTTTGATGCTATGTGATACATATGTGAATGATCATGACTTTCATGATCATTCACATATGTTCTTGACATGTATT